>NC_140028.1:104692225-105990325 GCF_963513975.1 Fringilla coelebs | reverse complement strand
TTCCCTGATCTGTAGAGCAGCAGACAGGAGATGAACCCTTCTCCTAATTTCCCCACAATATCAGTGTTTCACTAGGATAAGCACACCCTTTGATGTGCAATGACAGCAGCAAGAACACATCTGGATGCTATCAGAAAAGGCTCTAAGTTGTACCTCTTGTATTTTAGGGGAGTTATTCCACTGATTGCTGCTTGGATGGCTGACTCAGGGGCTTGGGTGTGTCAGCATGCAATGCTGACCTACTGCTATTAATCTTGACAGTTCACCTTCCTTCTGCAGAGACCAGACTTAGATATAAATAACCCACATGGCAACGGTGTGCTTAGTTCAGTGCTTTCCTGATTTGGCTCAACATTATCAAGTACTGCAAGGTGTGATTCCCCCACCTTGCTGCAGCAATGACAAAAGAGCAGCCACTGAGCTGCCCTTCATCTGGAGACTCCTCTCTACAACCAGACTTGAAGGAACTAAGATGTGAGAGGTTTCAGGCCCTCATTCACTAGCTTTTTCACGTGACCACTTAAAAATCATCCAGCCAACAAACAGGGAACTGGAGGAAAGACATCTCTTTGCAAATTGGTGGTAAAAAATTATTACTTAGCTTCCTTCCTATCTAAATGTTCCTGAAAAAAAAGTAACTTGGTTAATACAAGTTAAAGAATGAAGGTAGAAACAATTTAGTGATTGAGATCCAGCTTGATCATTTCAGTGTCACAAAGAGATTTCCTTCAGTTAAATCCACAAGGCAGGCAAAAACAAGGTTGTAGAATGAAATAGCCGAATCACTCTTAATGAACAGTGCTTACTGACAAAGGAGGCTGTAAAGAAAATTTAATTCTAAAGGGAAAGGAACGACTTCAGTTTACCATCAGCCTGTCAACTCCTTTAATGAAAACTTTACATGTTTAATGTGTGCAGCAGGTAATTTGAGACATTTTTTAGACTGTTCCAAAGGAGAAATTGTTACAACTAGATCAATGGTTATGTTTTCAGAGTACTCAGCAGAGTCATCCTGAGAGGCTTCAAGGTCCTTGGAAGATAATTTAATGGTAATTCCCCCCACCCCCCACCCCAAACTCCACATATTGCTGTCTGTGAATTCACTACACCAGTCTCTCAGTCACAGCCTGTACCAAACATTCATTCCACATTACTTTAGAATATTAATCTAAACATGCCCTCCTACACAAGCAAATTTAAACTCAGCGCTGGCACAATCTAACCATTGACAAGAGACTCCAAAATTCCAGACCATTACTTCTATTACAGTCTGTGTACTCTGGAATTACAAAAACCCCCCAGTTTTCAATCTTCTTAGCTATTCCAGAACACAAGGACAGTTTCTGTAGCCAGCGATAAAGAGGCAACTCTAAGCTGTCTGGATGTACGTAGCCACAGGAATAATTAAGTTGATTCATTTTCAGGAAGCAGGATGAGAAAGCAGCTGTCAGAGGATTTAGCAGATATAAGCTCTGATACATTTTATCTCTTCATTTTTCTGCTGAATTGAAACCCGTTGCAAAAAAAGTTTGCGTTGCTGCGGTTTTGGCTTGCTTTTCGTTCTTTCTTCCCTTCCTTCTTTCCTTTTTGCTTGTGATTGTAATTTCCAGTATGAACCAAGATATTTTTCAGTCTGCAGGAAAGAGACTTGAAACAATGCAATGGTTTTGATCGAGCTGAGCAGTCTGTTTCCACGCAGGATCAGTATCAGTATCCAGTTCAGCAGTGACTATCATTTAGCAGAACAAATGAGCACACCTAGCAGATGTGAGGAGGGTGCTGAGAGATAGGAGATATGACAGCAGTTCACACAAGGTGTTTAACAGGTCTGTAGCAGGAGTCAGAAAACCTGATGCTGGAGCAATACATCAAAGTGAAATCTTGTTCAGAGCCTCAGGACCCAAATAATTGCCTGCCCTCTGGTGAGGAAAAGAGGGAAGAGAACTTGAAGAGCCTGACCTTGCATTGGATTCCAAGATACAGAAGTGTCTTGAAAGTGGATTGGCAAGTAGTAAAGAAAGGAAAGGCTGAAGATTGAGTGGTCACAACTGTTTTACATTTCAGAGAACTTGATGTTTCTGATTTTTTATTTTCCCTTGACTAATGAATTCCAGGTGTGGGAAAACAGACTGAAACCACACAGTTCCTGGGAACTGATGGGCTGAGACTACTCTAATTCACGGCTATGGAAGAGGAGATAGAGGATTCTTTACATTCTCGTGAGAAAGATGGAATAAGAGCAACGGGGTCGTGAGCACAAGACTCATGAGCACCGTGAAACAGGGTGTGAAAGGGAGGCTGAGAAAAAACAAGGAAAGGGTCTGAGGAGTGCCTCCATCTGAAGAAGGTGATGTATAAAAGTTGAGTTCCCTGCAAGAGATTCCCAGCTTTTTTTGTGCTATTGCATGTGAGCACCTTGTAAATCATGTTCAGAGGAAATGGACCACTTATTGCTGAATTTCATCATATTACATCCCTGGGCCACTCCACCTCTACAGGAAGGGTCTGTGGCCACAGCTTGACTTGGCACTTTCCAAAAGCTCTCAGAGTTCTGTTAGCTGTACTGATGATTTTTCCCTTGGATACACAGATCCTGATGGAGAACCACTGGATACCCATGGAGGCCTCCAGTTCTCTTTTATTTTGTTTATTTTCTCAATTAAACCCAGTAACAGTGGCAGAAGCTTTCGCTGGGAGCAAGAACCATCTTGAACTTAACTGAGAAAAAGACAAAGAGCTGTCACAAAATTCCACTGAAGGGTAGTATGGCTAAAGGAATGGGCAAGAAGATGATTTTTACAAGGAATGGGAGCAGACTGGAGTATACAAAGGAAAATGAAAGCAAGCTAGTAGGATGGGTGTCATAAACATAGAAAACTGACCAGATCAGGAACAAAGCTTCCAGGAAGAAATATCAGCATGAGGAGGAAGGTATCTGGAGGATGGCTTGAAACAAAATAAATAAAAATGGGGTCAAGTCTGAAGAAGAAAAATAGAGGGCATGATAGATCTTGTATTTCAACAGAAAATGAAGGCTAAAGGAAAAGAAGAAATGAGATTTTATTAGAAGTTCAGTTAAATGGAAATAGGAAAACAGAGGGTAAAATATGGGGGAAATTGTATATTTCTAAAAATATGGCTCAGGAAGCAGCTGACTGAAAGGAAATCTTCCTTAAGGACTGGCTTGAGGAAATTGAGGATAAAATTAATAGCAACAGAAAGGGAAGCGAACAGCAGTCCTTTACGAACTGGAAATGCAAGTGGGTTTAGAATCACCATCAAAATACATGCAGTCTCCATAATTTCTTCATTTTGATAAAAGACAAAGTGGAACAAGTTCACTGTCTTCTTTCAGGACTAAAATCGGAGGACACACACAAATGCAAGAGTTCCATTCAAAGCAATCCTAATCCAAACGCACAGGTCAAATATCATTTGCTTGGGTAATACTGGGCTGAAACAGGAATGACTGATAGACAGGAAACCTCTTCCTCACATTAAGTATTTGCAGAAAACTATTTGCATCCGATAAAAGGATTAAAATTCTTTTCCTGTTTGTGCTTTGTGCCTTGAGGTAGACACAGCAAGAAATAAGTGCTGTGTGACAATGTTTCTGCCCCAGTAAAATGATACACAAAGTTAATATGACAGTTTTTGTAAACTTTCTTGTTAGTTAATTGAAGTCTTAGGTCAGACAATATTACATTATTTTCCCCAATGTCTGACAACCTCCTTTGGCAAAATAAAACATGCACAAAATCATTTGTGGGTGGCGTTTCATCCAGGGCTTTGCGCAGACAAAATGTACTGATCTTCTCAAACAAAATGTTAAATGAGTGGAGGGGGGAAATGTGGAGATATTTGTATCCTTAGTCATATACTAACATAATAAATAACATGTCAAATAATATGCTTGTAAATTCTAATGAAAAACAATATGAGAGTTACCCATGATTAGGAACATACATTTGGGTGCTGCTTCCCTTAATTACATTAAATGGCATATACTAAATGAAAATTAACTCAATATATTGGCAAACTGCTGGTTCTACAGGAGGAAAACAAGGACAGGATTCTATCAGACAGCTTTTTTCCCCTAGGAAAACATAAAAATCAAAGAACTCAAGTCCTACATATTAATGATGAATGAAAAAAGATTCTTTAAATGGGTAGAAAAACAGGAAAAGTGGCAGAGCAAATTTTTGAAAAAAGTCAAACAGAAGGGTCTGGAGTCATTGCTCAGTACATCTGATAAATGGATAAAACTGTGAAAACAACATTACAGCTTCATATCATATCATAGGAATCTCCTTTAGCTGGGACAAAGCCAAACAAAGGTGTGTGGCCAGGGGCAGTGGAAAGACCTGCGGGCTCCTTCACCAGCTGAAATCCCTGTGCTGAGGTCCCTCCTGTCCGAGGTGTGAGTGGCCACATGGGAAGCTTGCCACTGTCCCTGCTGGTGGTGTCCCTCTCCTTGCCTCTAGTCAACTCCAATGTCCGGGCTGGCTGTTGTCTGTCTCTGCCCAGACACGCGTGAGATGGGTTTGCTCTGATCGGGCTTCAAAGGACGAGGCTGGACTCTCAGGTTCGGTCTTCAAGGTTGTTTACTATTTCTTATCTACAAAGTTTTCTCTCTGCCCAGCTGGGGTCTGACCAGCAAGACAGCCAAAGGCACTCTGACTGCCTACAGAGCGGTCGCTTCCTTTTATGACAAAAACTACATAAATCTTATTTACCTTTTGTCCCCAATACTTATCATTTTTATTACCAAGTGTACCTTCACTAAGAACCTATCAAAAATATGTGAGTCACACAGAAAATGGAAGACATGAAGAAGGAAGAAGAACCACGAGGCAGGCCCAAATTTCTCCATCTTGTCTCCATAACCAAAATCTTGTCTCCTGTACCAAAATCTTAAAACCTGTGTTTTGCCCTGTAATTATACTATTTCCATACCATTTAAACTTCAGTGATTCTCATATCTTCATATACAGGTAGCACGTCTCTAGAAGGGTCAAAGTCAAGCCACCAGGCACTTTTGGCAACATTCCAAGACCTCCAAGCCCCCCAAGGGTTCTCTCGGTAGCTTTGGACATCCAGAGTGATGTTGCTGAGTTCCCACACTCCAAGGACCCTCCAGCCTAATTTCTAAAAGGAAGGGAAGCCAGTGTACCAGATTCATGTATTTTTAATACCAAAAGAAATGGAGTTCCTCAGTCACATAAGTGACCAACAAATAAACCAGCTAGCACAAAGCACCAGGCAATATGAGTACAGCTTCTCTACCTTTCAACTGCATACCTCTCCTCCTTGCTAACCTTGTCCCAAACCTGATAGACCTGGAAAATCCACCCAGTGTGTCCATGAATTCCACTTGTTTTTAGTAGCAGATTCAGCCAAATTTCCCCATGAACATTTTTCACAGAGAAGGAGATTTGTCTGTGAAAAATGTTCAATGAATAAACACTTTATATGCAAAAGCTCTGCAATTTTGCCAAGCTTTGCTAATACCTATGTAGTACTTATGTAATACTTGCTGTTCCTTCAGCAAGTCCAAAAGTTGGCTCACCACTCAAACAGTAAAATTTCTTGTTTAGTTAAAAGTATCCCCTCACATTTATAAGGAAAATAAAATATCAATAGGAGCTGGAAGTTTCAGCTTTTGTTTTCTGGACCTGACATATAAAAAACAGTGAGGTATTCTGGACCTCACTTTCCCATATTTATAACACCCTTCCTACTAGCTTGCTTTCTTTTTTTTTTGTGTACTGACATAAGTGACTTTCACCATTTCATTGCTACTTTCTTATTTTCTTTTTTGCTTGTTTGCTTTTGGGCATTGTATTTTATTAGAGAAGTGAAACTTCCAAAATTTCTACCTAACAAAACCATGAAAGACTGAAAATGTGGTTTTGGACTCAGTTCTTTGAATTAGAAAGCTAAATTGCATATTTAGATTTTTCTGATGAATGCATAAACCCAATGTTTGGTATGCTCATGTTAGACTGTTTCATTCAGTTCCATTATTTGCATGCCCTTACAGTTAAGGTAAATGATCAGGCTGAGCATCTAGGAATTATGAAAAAGCCAGTTGTTCAGATGTGCCATGCCTCTGAATGAGCCTACATGTTATTTTACTTCATAATTTATAACAAAAGTAAGCTGTAATCATTTTTAGTGAAGCCTTGTCTTCATATTCATGTCCCTGAAGGAAAGTGAGCTGACAAACGTGCCTAAAGAACACCAATTTTTTAGCACATCTCATATTAATAACTGTTTCTAGTGATAATTGCATCGTTATCAAAGATTCCAGTGTGTACCACAATAATAAAAATAGCTGCATGAAATAGCTGCGTGATTCACAGAAATACACAAAGCAATGAAGGGGTTAAACACATTGCAACTTGTGAGATGCTAGCTAGAGACACTATTCTGTAAATCTGCTGCTCACAAATTACTGACTTGACAGATCATAATAAGTGCTGTCAGGACTATTACAAACCAAGATTTGCTTGGAACTGCCAAACATGCACAAAATGTGTATGTCCAAGAGAAAGGAAAAAAAGTGTTTTCACTGCCATTTTAAAATGTTCTGAAATAACTGACTAGTACCTTCACTAAATTCTGAATTTTGCAGTCCAGTCCAATGAGATTTCTGCCTCAGGTAGTTATAGCATTACTGTGTTAGTCATATAAATAAGAACAACACATATTATTTTTCCTCCTGAGCTGTGGCAGGTAACCAAGAATATAAGGAATTCAACCAGACTATTCTTAGAAGAAGAAAATGCACAGATGACTTGTTTTGCCATACTTCATTTTAAGAACTGCAGTGGAATGGTTTATGGCTTCAGAAACCTGTATTTTTCATTGCTGCAAAGGAACAATCTTTTCTCCCCACAGATCAAAGGGAAGATTTTTTGGGATCTACATGCAGTACTAGAAAATAAACTACTCCCCAGGACAGAGAGCAGTGATTTATATGACACCTAATACTAACACCAACAATTCAAAAGCATTCAGTCACCTCCCTGTGATTACAAAACCAATCTGCTAGCCAGGGAAGTTGGGAATGGAACAAACTACTTAGGTTACCCAGTGCTTTGGGAATATGATAGACTTCCAAAAGCACAGGGAAAGGCATCCACAGTTACCTGAAATCTTAACTAAAGCCATATACCAGTAACCATCAGGACTGGTCCCATTGCTCCATCCCCTTCACTACATGCATAGGAAGCATCTGAAAAAAATCACACATTTTTCTCCTCCAGTGAATACTATGTCCTTAGTTTATACCACATCCTCAGTTTATTTTTTCCCTCTCTCCCTTTCACTTATATTAAATCAGAGCCAAGGGATTTTTTTCTCACAAAAGGATTAAAACAAGATTGGCTTCAAGTTTACTTCCCACTATTGATTTGAAACTACCAATGACATACAGAGAAACACATCGATCCTGCCTAGGAAGCTAAATAATGTCTTAAAATAGTGCTATTTCTAGTAACCAACTAGTGACTTATGGGTGAATAAAGGCTTACAATCTTCCAGTAATGAAAGATCCTTCCTCTGATAACTTGAATGCTATCCCTGCACTTTTTTCCACACTGTCACAAATCACTGCACCTCTTTCCATATTGTCATTAATCCACATTTCCAATCAGCCAGCAGACTCCTTCTTTCCTACAACTCTATAACTATTTACTTTATGTTTTTAGGCGGGAGATAAATTTAGAATTAAATGCAAGATATTTGTTTTCCCTTGAAAGGTTAGATTCAGATTCTGTGCACTCCAGACTGCAGCAGTCACCAACAAAAAAAAAACAAACAAAAAAACCATCACACTCATCCTGCAACCCTACTGCCTCATATGTGAATACACAAAGGATTTGCTTTGGTAAGTTTGCTCAGGTCCAGAAAGAAGACAAATGGGAGATGTCATGCTGGAGTGAACACGGTCCAGGGGCACAGACATGGTGTGTCCAGACATTGTTTCACGTGTTGGTGACAAGGAGACTAGAACTGAGGTTACAGATATAAGGAGGTTAATCCCCCTGCTGATTCTTTGCCTCTGTGGAGTAATTAGAGTGCAGAATGGCACTCCAATTACTCCACAGAGGCAAAAGTTTTTGTAAAACTTTGCTACTATTTTATCCCAGTGGAAGTCAGGCAAGAAGGGGGAGGAAACTCCTGTAAGGGAAAGATTGGTGGGAATGATGGACCCTGTGTTTCTGTTCTCTGTGAATGGTTCTCTCTCTCACATTGTCCCTGTGAATAGTTCACAGGGACAATATGCTAGAGGCAAGATGAAACCACTGTGTAGAGGTAAGGCACATGAGGTGGGAGAGGGCTGGTGTTATTGGGGCTGTAAAGTCAGAGGAAGGAAATATTCAGGGAGGGAAAGGTGAAGATGCCTAACTTGGAAACAACTAGTTGAAACACATCTGGAATAAAATTCTGCCTGATTTTTAGGATAAAGGATGTAAGCATGGATGAAGCTGGCATCAACACAAAATTTTTTGTTTTCTGTAAAACAAGATACACCCAATATTTAAACACCTGATTCTTTTGGAGACTCCCACACCCTCTGTCACAAGTCCAAAGCTGTTGAGAACAGTCAGCTGTCTCTGGCATTTTCTCTAAACAGACTACCCTTATCACTGACTTCCCACTGAAAAATTGGGATTGGCCATTATTTTCTGAGCAACCCCAAGTCTGCCCAGCAGAAGGCAAATGACTACAGTGTCATTGCCCCACACGGCCACACAGCCAGTTCAGCAAGAGCAATATTCCTGTACAAAACCACTTTGTGTTTTTATCTTCAACTGCCTGCTACAGGCTAGGATTTCCCTGACCTTCCTGGCTTTTTTCCTTGCTTTCTTTTTTTTTTTTTTCCTTTTTTGAGTTCAGAGGCACTCCCAGGAGCATACTAAAACAACCCAAATATCACCGCGCCAGCCGCACACAGAAACATGCAACCTCCTATTAGTGAGACGGGCTGGGGGAAACCTCATAAGGATGCTATTATAGTGGGAGAGAGGAAAACAGCAGCTCCCCACGGCAGCTGTGAAGCAGGCAGAGTGCCCAGGGGCCCCGTGGCAAGGGGCAGGGAGTGCAGGGTGGCTGGTTTCCATGGAGGAGTGAGCCAGCGAGGCAGGAGAGGCTGGCGAGAGGCGCTGCTGCTGCTGGCAGGAGCAGGAGCAGGAGCAATACCTGCTGGTATTTCACCTACCATCAGCGCCCACGGCTTCAGGGGGCTCGGTTCAGATCTGCTTACAGCTTCTGCTTCCTCGGTCTGGTCTCCTCTGGGGGAGGACCATGACTCAGAACACATCGTGCTGTGCCTGGTCTGGTGGGTTGCAGTGATTTAAAGGAACACCAACGGCCAGGCCTGAGCTTTAAATAAATAAATAACCTAGCAAAGCAACACAAGCCCAAAGCTGACTGACTGGTGGCTTTTGGTACCCTCTGTTCTGCATGAAGGCCCTGCAAGTGCCTTTTGCACATCATAACTCTGCCAAACTAAACATCATCTTAGCAAAGCTTGTGTTGCAACTCACAGGCCATTACCTACCAAGCAACAGATGTGATGGCTACTGGAGAGATAGTTCACAGCAGTTTTCTCCCAATTACCAGTATTTTTCTTGAAGATAAAAATAAGAATCTTGAATGCTGATCCAGTACTGATCAGCATCCCTGAATCCGAGCCCTGAATCAACATTTAACTGGGACACGTAGTTTCTACACATTGGAATATTACTGAATTAAAGTGATAGTAAAACTGACTCCTCACAATGTTCCCTTGCACCATATAAACCATTTGTTCTTGTGAAAGCAGCATGCACCTGCCTTGTGTCAGGTTTTCTCTGCTGTAGAATGGGTAGAAAAGAATTTATTGCATTTAGTTCATGATAAGACCACAAGATCCTTCCAACATCTATAACACACATCTAAGTTCATTAGATAGAAGAACTATGTATGTGAAAAGCCCTATTCCAGCTTTGTTCCCATTTTTGTCAGAAGAAAATAAGGGGGAAAATGCTTCCTCGCTTAGAGCTTTTTGGAAAGGCAGTAAACCATTCCAAAATGGAATCAGGAATCTCAGCTAAGTAGCATCCTCTTTAAGACAAAAGAGCTCTGAAGTGAAAGCACAGAAGTTTTAAGAACAGCAAATGTCTTGTTGCCACATACATAAACCCGACTCCTCAAAATTACTCTGTGACGCAGCCACCTCCACAACCAGCAGGACAGGATCCAAGACAGGTAAATATTTCATAGGGAACACAAAATTCTAGTTTTCTTATAGAGCGTTCCCAGCAAACACTGCTCTTGATATAAGTTCAGGCCTGCACTGCAACAAGGGCAATGGGTAGGGGATCCTTGAGCTGCGGAGTACAATGCCAAGGTCCTTCCCATGGCAGTGACAGCCTCCTGCCCTCCCTAAAGCCATGCCCTTCTGAAGAAGAGCTCATAAAACTCACCAATTCTCAGTCTATGATACCCTTGTAAAGAACACATGTGGCAACAGAGTGTCTCCCCCAACTATCTGCTGGCATTACTGCCAGAGATAACACAGCAAGTTTGGATGTGAGAGCTTCCTAATAGTCAAAAATGTTAAAAATGCAACCAATGCAGTGGAGCTACAGCATCTATAAACCAAGATACAGTGCTTTCTGTTGAGGAAGGTACCAAGGGAAAAACAAGCCAGCAAATTTCCTGATAGCCACTGCCCCCAGAGCTCCTGGGCACTTGGATGTTGGAGGGATCCTGGTCCTGGGTGCCCTGCACCTGAAGCAGAGTTGGTGGCCATGGGAGGCCAAAGCAGTAGAGAAAAGAGCTTGCCCAAATCAGTGCAGCCTTTTAAAACATGCATGATTGGCTCCAATGGCTGCAAAGAAGAAAGATTTAAGAGAGCTTGAGTGAAGACCAAGGAAGTGCTGCTACTCTAACAGATTTTGCTCAGGCAGCAATGCAAGCCTAACAACCAAGAGAGAGAAAAGTGCAGTTGTCTGTGGATGTGGAGTCCTCACCTGGGCACAAGTTCACAACAAAAAAAAAATCCCTGATTTACACTGGTTTCCAGGGCTTTCCACTGCCATGACTGCCTATCAAAATGAGATAACAAGAAGAGAAATCAGCAGGCGAGACTGACCCTTGGAGATACTTTAATCAACGTAATGACTGGGAAACCATTCAGGTTCCTTTAGATTTACGTTCTTTGTGCTTCCTCCATAAAGTAATATAAAAACTTGAGGAGAGAGAAACAAACCAAAAGACAGAAAAGAAATATTTATGTCTGACAGAAACATCTGAGAAGTCCCACTAACACTGGACTTAAGAACCTGGTGACTGCTCTGCTCAAAAGTCAACATATTTGAAGAGACAGCAGGCAGTGGCCAAAACCCCACCAATCAGCACTCTATTGTATACAACCCTTTCTATGTGTATGCATAACCCTAGCATACAACAGACTTCAATCTAGATGACTATTGCAATACCACAGTTAATTTGGATGGGTTTTTTCATTATCTCAAATTCTTGTCCACAAAAACAGTCTAGTAAATCTATTTTGAAGGGCTTTAGTTATCATAAGTTAGTTTTTAGGGCACTTCATCTAAAGAAGTAGGATACTTCACTGAAAAAATACAGATATAAAATGATAATCAACATCCTCCTCCAAACACTTTAAAAGAAACCTTATTAATTCTTGGGTTTTTGGAAGACTGAAGCCTACATATTATTTGTCATTTTAATCTCTTTGGCCGATTTGATAATTTTTATCTTTTTTCTTTTCCTGCTTGTGCCTCCAGAATGACTTAAAATAAGGGAAGCCACAAACCAGGAATCATCAGTAAAAGAAGGCATCAGGAATATTTCCTCATTTTAAGACTAGAGCCACTTAGAGAATCAGTAACAAATCAGTGAAAGAACATCAGATCTAGGATGGCTAGAAAAAATTAATAATTCAAATAATCACCTTCTAATAGGTTTTTATATGCCATTCAGGAGTGAGCTCCAGTGACAACACTTCCGTGCATATCAAATTTGATATTTATTACAGCAAGTAGTTAACTGAGAACAAAAGTCTGTGTGTGGGTAAGACACTTCCTTTGGTAGGAGATGTCTCCAGAATGGTGGGTGATACCAACCAAACACATCTGCGATATACAAACCTGTGAAGTTAAAATGCTTTCAGCTCCCAAAAGATTTTAGGGAACAGGAAGCATTCAGGTGCCTTTTCAGACTAGATGAGCATAGGATGACCAGCCAAGGACAATCTGTCAGGAAAATGGATGTGATTCCTGGGACAGGGGGCAGAAACCACTGAAAGGGCAAACTTCTGAACCCACTGAGAAGCTCCTGCCTTCAGCTTCCCTCTGTGTTTAGGTATCACTTGCTGCCCCAAACTAGGACTTGGGTGTTGAGCAGGCAGCACAAATCACAGACAAATACAACTAAGCGAAAGGAGGAAAAAAATCCTGTCTCAACAGAGAGCTTAAAACCAGCTCCCCAGGCCCAGCAACCAGAACAGGCTGCACATGGAAGCAGCACCAGCAGCTGAAACTCTGGCGAGGAGACTGGTGTAGGAGTTGTGCTCGCGCTCGCCGCAGGGCTGTGGGCAGGTGGGAGGAACCTCGCTCTGCTCGGGGAAAGGAAGGCGACGAGAAGGAACAGGAGCCCTATTGTGATGTGCCTGTGCTGGGGAACATAGAGGATGTAAATTAGCATACTTTTCCCTCTGCATCCTTCAGGACTGATTTAAGAAGCCTGACGATGGGTAGTAAGTATTACTGGGGCAGGCTCTGAGGACATGTTGCTGAGGAACAGTAATATCAGGACATGGTGTCTCTTCAGGTCAGGAAAACAGTCTGCAAGGGTTGGGTTGTCACAGCTGTAGCATCTCTAACCATGCCTTGCCAGCCCCTGGATCTTTTACATCCAAACAGAGCAGGCAGCAGCAGAGCCACCAGGAGCCCCCCATACATTTCTTCCCAGCACTGTGACTGTCAGCACGCCTAAGGGGCACCTGGCAAGCACTCCCCCTTAGAGATAAAACTTAGGATTGACTCCTCCTGCCTCAACTCTCAGCCTGACCAATCAAACTGCCACTACTCACTGCTTCTCTTGCAGTCCCAATTCCTCCTCCCACTCCAAGGATTTCAGGTATTACAGGAAGCACCTCCAGCACCTCTGACAACCCCACTCTTCCGAGACTGCTGCTGTTGTTACTGCAACTGCCTAATAAATTCCCCCAACACATTCCCCTGCCTGGGAAAAGAGGCAGAAGGATTCTCCACAAGGATGCTGAGGACTTGCAGGTTGGAAGAAATGAATGGCAGCTGGAGCAAAAAGACCGTGCATGTTCCCTATTGCAATGGAGGCTCTGGCTCCAAGGAATGGAAAAGCACCCATGCACTTGCAGACAGCACGTGCTTCTTGCAGAGCAGCAGATTTTTGGGTCAGCCTCTGCTACTGCGCCAAGGCAGAGCCTTTGAATTATGGGCTCCCACAAGCAGCCCTCCCTTACTAAGGCCAAACTAACAGGAGCTGTTATCTAAAGCTAGGTGTGTTCCTTGACCCTTTTACTTGCCTTGTTCACCTCTGGCACTATGCTTCTCAGAGATAGTTTGCTTATCTTTGAGCAAGAGCCACAGTTGGAACATGGCACACATGCATAATGGCACTCCTGTAATTCTCTTTCCTGGTGTTCTTTTCTCCTCTGATATCAGAAGAGGCTAGCTCTGTTTCTGAATAACTGTAGCATAAATCAGTGTAAGAAAGATGTGTATTTTTTTTCCCTTCTAAACCACCAGGAATCACATTTTCAAATGCAAGCCCCAGTGTTTAGTGCTGACATCAGTTAGACAGAACAAATGTGGCTTCAGCACTAAGACCTCTGATGAACACGCTCCCCTGCTGGGGAAGCCCTGTCTGAAAAGGAGGTCTTCCTTGGTATACAGCAAAAATTTAATTCTCAAGAACTGTCTAATGTCTTATCTTACCAAATGAGCTCAGCAGAGTGTACTGCAGAATTTTCCTCTTAATTTTACATTTTCTGCATGGAGTAAAGCAAGTTTTAGGCTCCACTGGACAGAAAATAGTGTGCTAGACAGGACAGACAGCTCTTTATTTCAAAGAGTTGATAAACCTGCATATCTAAAGGCACGTCCTTCAAACTTACTAGATTCACTCATTGAAAGGAGCAGATGTTAACTTTCCAGTTTCCATCTAATCAAAAGTGAGAAAGAGAGAAAGCTTTTCCATGCCTGAGATGCTAAAAAATTTGGCCAGCTGAGACAACTTCTTTAAACTTTAGAGTACAATGCAAATGTGTCTGAGTACAGTCGAGAGGGAAATCTGTTCTGAGGGAGCACATTTCTCTCTGTATTTGCAGCTGTGCCACACAGAAGCCAAGACGGCACCTATGCGAGAGGCACAAGGAGAACCAGCTTTGATGGGATCATTTGTCCCTACTCACTGATCTCTGTGACTTTATCCATCCCTTGCAATGCCACAGGCACTGTAGCAAGCAACTCCTTACAAGGAGCTTATCCTCCTTTATCTTACAAGGACAACTGATTAAGCAATATTCCCAGTATCTTTACTGAAACAATGAACAACAGGGTTTTACTTCATTTCCACTACAAAGGAGTGAAACCCACAAACAAACAAAACTGGACATCAAGCCATCTCAAGAGAGGCAAAGACTCAGTCTCAGGCTTGTAACAGGTTTCCCACACAACAGAAGATGAGAGCTTTAAGGTCCCCTCTCATCTCATAGCTCCACAGGCCTACAAACGAGGAGGTCAAGGACACTGCAAGAGTGAGATTCCTACCTTTAAGGGCTGACTACTTACTTCAAGTCATGCAGAGTCAAAAGGTGTTAAAACTACACAATTTTCACCAATGGGAATGTTAAATCATTCTTGTAGCTGTTTTACATCAGTTAGAATTAATCTATCTTTCCCTACGAGCCCTGGATTTTTTGACTAAAGGTTAATCAGGCAGACTGCATTTTAGTTGCAGGAATGTATTTTTATGCTTCCTAATTCACTGCAGAAATAAGATTTTTATAATACTACTGACCTTCACAGAGTGGTATTAAGATTTTATAATCACTCCCATGAGTGGCCTGCATAATTAAACTGTGCCTTCATCCCTCCTGGACAGTGGGGCCATTGCAAGCTCATGCAGCCACTTTTATACCCACAACACACAAAGAGTAGATGTAGGAGGTAGATCTACAATGAATATGTGAGACAAGAAGAGATGAAAGGACAAGGTTGAAGTGAATTGAGCTAACTTAGGCGCTGATGGCAAACATGTGAAACAGAGACTTCCTTACCTACATAAATTACTGGTTACCCAGTTCCCACCTTGCTCATGCCCACACACCGTGCACTATTCTTAAACCTATTCTTCTCTGCCTCTTGGGGCCTTCTGGTCCTGTTTATACATGGCAGCACCAGCAATGAAATAACTTCCCCACTCATTCCCCAGCCTAAGCTCTTCCAGCACCATTTAGTTCTGCAGGAAAGCAGTCCCAAGGGTCATCCACTCCTTTTTGCCTTCTCCCTTGTAGTTAGCAGGACTCCATAACAAATTTAACCATGGTGGTACATCGTTATTTGTGAGCATTGTTTAATCCACCCAGGTCCATCAACACTAAACTGCCATCCTTAGGGAAGCTGGTGGCATTACTTTGGGCACTTGGAAAATCTGGCTGCTCCCGGGAAACTGAGAAAAAAATTCTCCATCAAGAGTGTCACCAAGCCAGCTCTGATCATCGCAGCCGACAAATTGCCTCCTGATTTATTCTGTCCCAACAAATGTCTGCAAGGGCTGCCAGGAAGCAGAAACATTTGTTTAATCAGAGCCTCTGGAAAATTAAACACTTTTGATGCCTGTGATAGGTATCACCTTCCTCCCCCTCTCTTGCTCCCCAACCACGGTGCTAGAGATGCTCTCCTCCTCTGCAGCACAGTGAAGAACGGAATACAGATGAACAATTCAGAGCCGATAAATCCATCTTGTTTTACTTATTCTTGCTTCCTCCTCAGCTTTCCTCCCACTGCTGTCCCTTGCCACACAAATACACATACATATAAGTACTGTCTCAGCTAGGTCAGCAGGATTTTTTCCCCTCCTTTTGTCCCACAGTACATAACAAATTACCCTCATCAATATCAAGACTCCCACCATGCGTACTGCACCCAGGCTGTGGCTACATCATCTGGGCTCATGCTGGCCTCTTGTGAACTGCACTCCCACTGCAAGGATGCAAAGGACAGTTATGAATTCTAAAGCATATTCTTGCCCCTTTCTAAACAGTTTTTTCTTTCTAAAACATGATGTTCAGATAGGATTAATCAAGGAGGACCTACTCAGGGAAGAGCTAATTTAAAGGTTTTCCCCACACTCTTTGGCAAGAGACCTGGGGAGGGACAACTGGCTAATTTGGTTGCAGAATACTCCCTGCATGGTGCTGGTACACAAAACCATCACAGTCAGACTGGTTATGAATTCTGCTTGACTTCTAGCTGAAGACTAAGTAGTTACTTGCTGTTAAATACTCTTTTGATCTTCCCTGGGTGTTAAGAAAGTATTAGGAAAAAGAAGTATCCCTTTAAATCCTCCCAGAAAGGATCTGGGTCTGGGCAAAGAGGTTCACAGTACACACACAGATCAGAAAGGAAAGGTTTTTGCTGCTTTTTTGCTCTTTGAAGTGAGGAAGACGAGATTGATCAGGATTCACAACTTGCTACAGAGCTGCTCAGAGCTGCTGATGGGAATAGAGATGCTTTTTTCTGTCAACACAGAACCCATCCCGTGGGGTTTCACAATATTCATCTGCTGTTTTGCTGTGCCTCTGTCTTCTCTTTTTTAAAAAAGGGCATACTTAAATTGCTATTATCTTCCACACAATGATAATTTAAATGAAAATGAGGTCGTTTTCAGACATGTCCAGATCACTCTAATTCGAAAAGGATTTTACAGGCATTTTTTACTGTGAGAAAGCTGTTAAGAGTTCCTCAGAAAGGAAAGGAATGCATGGATCTGTTCTTTCTGTGCAACCTCAAATGTGTCAGAGCAGTGAAATAAATGATGCTATTTCAGGCATAACATGTTGTGTTATTTTTGGTAGTTCCCAGCAGTTTGGTAAAATGGGAAAAGAAAACAACCACCATGAAGGGTTCTGTTACGCTTTCTTTAACTAGTAGCACACATGGATTTTTGGCCAGTGATGACAGTATTTAACATCTCAGGTGTTTGGTAGCCATGCTGATTTTATTGTGGTCACCAGAAATACCTGCAGTAGCAAAATACTTCCATTCAAAGATGGCCCAATGTGGAACTTGTGAATGTGACTTTTAAAATATGACAGAGAGCACAGAAGTCTGTATATCTGTGGTTGTAAAAGTCAGATTAACAAACACATCAGTAGGCATGGTTAGGGCCCTTAACTCTGGTTGTTTCCTTTGCTTTCATGTTCTGGAGTCTCCAGAAGCTCCAAAACCTGATTCTCACTAGCAGTTATACACTTTATAAATGAATCAGAATTATGCAGTATTCCCAGCCATAAGCACAGAAGCAGGAGTAAAGAGTAAAGGAAAATCATATTAGTGAGAAGTACAAACAGCACAGACAGATATTCACAGGGTAATACAATGCAATCTTAATGGAAATTTTAGAGCAAGACTGCCCTATTTGCTAATGTTTTCTGCTGCAACTGCTATAGTTCATCTGACAAAACTCCCTTTTGGGGTAAATAACCTTAGTTCCATTGAGTACAAACAATAGCATAAATTTATTACAGCAAAGTTTCGTCCAGCTTATATTAGGATGAGCTGGAAGTTACATGTGATCCACTTTGTAGAGGCTTTGTTACATTATGAGCAACCATGCTGAAGGATAACTCTAGGGAACAGGCCTCAAAACGATGTTTGATCTTTATGCTTTTAACAGGAATGCTGCATCAAATATAGCTTGTCATAAGAGTTCTTTTTTTCCCTGTCCTTGTCTGAACTGAGACTGTTCCTGACAGATGAATGAGGTGAGCATCTCTTTCTGAAGATACTATTACTGTCCAGCTATGGCCAATATTGCAGACTGCTGTGGCCAAAAGGCCATATCTATTATAGGACAGTGTCCAAATTTTGCTCTCTAGATTGAGAAAAAACAGAATGCAGTGCCTAATAAACCTTTTTACTTCATTTTTTTTTATGTATTGTAGCAGCTGCAATGACCTCATTTCACTTTTCTTCAGTCTTGGTAATCTGACGTGCAAGGTTCAGAGCCTTTCCACTCAGACAGAACCATCAGACCACCTAGTCTGAACACCTCAGACTGCCATCCAGCTTCAACAGGAAGACACTCAGAGGTGTCAGGGAGACTATTTTATCAGTGTTTATATCTCCATTAATTTGATTTTAGAAATAACGTGTAACAACCTATAATGGGCCTTCTGCAGCTGTATTCAACAGACACGAAATTGGCAAAGATGCACAAAAATTGGGGAAATTACGACAGAATAGAACAAACTTCACGTTCTTCCTAATGGACTGGGAAGATAGCTAATGCTCTTAAAATTTCCCTCTTTCTCTCTTTGAGATCCATCTCTCATCCATATGTATCTATAAATGAATACATATATCTTCTACTGAACATGGTCAAGTCAACAGCTATTGTAGCTTACAGCTGGCTCCATGTCCTAAGCTGTACATGCATCATTTTGTGGTTACATTTTTGAAATAGACCATACTTATAATATGACCTTCCCATGTACAATACTATAACTAACCTGAAATCAACTTAAAAGTGATTATTGTGCTGACATTTTTGTTTTTTTTTTTTAAAGACAATTATATGCTAGGTTGTACTGTTGGTTACTGAAGGTCATTTTCATTGTAAATGCAGGAAATATGTCCAGATATTTACCCATAGTATAAATTATAGAAATTATAATCAGAAAGGAAGTAATGCATACCTAAACAAATGCACATATAATATACAGGGCCCAATTTAGATGCTTTTAAGTCTTAGCCATAGGTGGGAGTGCATTCATGCTGAAAGCGTGGTATTACTGTGGGAACATATTGAAGATGCAGATGCTGCCTTAGGCAGCCCTTCTTCCCACGCAAATCCTCCTTTGCCAACACTTGGATCAGTCTGCGTGGATGTAAGGTGCTGGGAGAGAGTAATGCAGGCTCACACATGCCTCTTATGTCTGCTTCAAGCCTGCCCTGCAACACTCTTCTCCCTGCTTTTTGCCGCCAAAGTGGGAAGGTATGTTTTCTCAGGTTGGCTAGTTACTGGGGTTTTGAAGGATTGCAAAATGAACTTCAAAATCCAAAACTGAGCCAGCTGCAATTTTTTTCTACCCATCTGCAAATGCATTAAGTAGTGGGGAAAGCCAAGACAGAGAATATTAATAACATGAGTGGCAGAGCACATTTGAAATTGCACATGGAAGAATTTAGGTCCTGAGCTTGGTGGCATAATGATGTGTTGCAACTGTGGTGCTGTGACAAGAGCAAGACAACAAAACAGCAAATGCTCTGGCAAATTCCCAGCCATAACTTGTCAAATGCTTAAAATGACCAGAAACAAGAAAAGTGCATACATATTTCCTGATGTAGGCATGATGTCCAATCTACCACATTAAAATAGGGTATCTCTGCATCTATCCTTGTCATTTTTTTTGGTGCTGCCTTTTTTTTGGTCTTTTCTTCTAATACTAGTTTTGCAATGTGAGTTTCACTCTTCAGATATCAAACCTACTGTTTATAATCTTACCCCTTCTTTCTCAACTGAGCTTTTCAAGACCATTTCTGCAGCTGATGGAATCCTAAAAAGAATGCTGTACTGCACTGCCAAGTAACTGACTCCCTGAATTTTTAACCCATGTATTGTATCTAACACGTCAAAGCCTATTCCATCAGTTTTCCAGAAACCTCTCTTCCTACCCCACCATCCCACAGTTCTGTTTCTGCCAACCACACAGAATTCTCCAAGGCATCATCTTGTTTTTTAATGCATGTGCTGATCACCCTGTAAGCAAGAAAGATACTTCCACACTGCAGGAACTTGTAGTTTAGATCAGGCAAATAATACAATGCAACACACTCATGAGGAAAGAGAAATCACAAGGCTGTGCAGCAGCTCTCTTTGCCCCCAAGACAGAGTTCTTGGTCCTCACTTATTAATTCATATGAATCTCCCTCTATGTATGGGGTATTCTAGAAGCTGCTGGGTTTTTGTAGAGAAAGTGGAGCCCAGCAAATGTTGAACCTCTCAGAAGGCTGAATTGCATGGAATTATCCTTGTTCTGACCATAAACTCATTACAAATATTAAAGAGAATAGGTCTCAGTTTATGAAAATATAGAAACTACAGAATACCAGCTATTAAAAAGTGTGCATTTGGGAAAACACATGAGGCGAACCCTTGAACCACTGTTCTTTCTTGCTCACATTCAGTGTAGCACACACTGTCACCACCAGCCACCACAGTACAGCTTTACCTCCATTGAATCACCTCTCAAAGCCAACAACTAGCCTTTCAAATGGTTAACTTCCCAAATGGCAATGAAGCCTTAAAGTTCAATATGAGCAGAAGATGAAATGCTAATAAATCTTTCTTATTTCTTTATCTTTAAGAATACTTGCTCACTAAACTTGCATTTCATTCAGTTTCACTAGGGAAGATACCTACTGACACATTCCAGAAGTCAACTAAACGTCACTATGGTTCTCACAACTCTTGAAAAGATTTTGTGGATTGAGTTTACAATTGACATGGATTGCATACAGTGGCTTTCTATTGTGTTCTAGGATCCCTGGGAATAATTGTTTGACTCCAGACAGCATGAATGGAAGGCACGTGCTGGTTCTGTAGCTGATAGCTGTTTTTTTCTTAGTGATTATAGAGTACAAGTGGCTTGAAAACTTTTACCTTTCCTCACAGACAGTGAATCTCTTATTGAGAGTCCTTTATGTAGCCTGATACCCACTGTAGTGCTCCACACTGCTCCATATGAAGCAGATTAGCAAACACTCCTTATTTGCCATTTTCGGGAGTTGTGTCCTGCAGCTCTCTGGTCCCTAAGTCCCATGTACTGACTTTGTGCAGCTTCCCACGGCTGCAGAGCCTGAAGTCAAACATGGGAGCACATTTTGAAGCTGTTAGCTAACAAAACCACATCAAGAGAACTTTGGGGAAACTAAACCTCTGCCTCTAAATGCATCATCATTACAATTCACACCGTTAGTACAGGAATTATATCCGAGATTGGCCTGCTGGGAAACTGAGTGTTTTTCATGTCCAGGTTAGTTGATGTATTTTAAATGTCAGTGACCACTAAGAACATCCTGCTGAAGGGCAGCTTTCCCCATGGTGAAGCATCTTCTGCTTTCTTTTTCTTCTCCCAGAGAGTGCTCTCATACCTGAAATAAGAGTAGGGGTTGCTGCCATAGAACACAGAACAGAAGGAGCTTATGACCTGGAACAAGCAACTATAGTCTGTAATGAGGAAAAGGGCAGATTTTGCAATCTAATTCACCCACATATTCTTGTTTTTAAGATGACCAAGAAAATTAAAGGAGTAAGACTATCCAGAAAATTAAAGGCGTTTTTTGGAATGGATTGGTGCCTAAATGCTTTTGGCACATAAACAGCCTGTGAGAAGAATAATTAGGAAGATATAAATGAACACAGGACCAAGTAACATTTTAGCTAAATATTAGAAAAATAGTGCCAGGCTGTGGAATTACCTTCCAATATAAATAGAAGAAATAGCCTAGGCTATTTAAAAGTTAGCTGGACAAATCACTTGCTAATAAGTTCCATGCTCACTGAGAACCCAAAAAGTCTTTTGTTATCCACAGTGGACCTAATTCTATCCCGATTACAGATGTAAAACATATTCAGATTAAGTAAAAATGTAATTTGTTATATTCTACTTTGGGCGCGTCACTTATCTAATGGAATGTCTCCTAGGAAAGCAATTTAATAGCGCAGCCAATAACAGTGTCTGCAGTTTAAATGGGACAGAATTAGCATAAATTCAACTTAATGGGGACACATTCAGCTAAGACCAATTGTGCTACATCACAGCAAAATTCTACAACCCTGAAGTTTTATAACCACTACACGACACTATAGGAAAAGCGCATATATGAAATACTTGGCTAACAGAATGGGTGGTTTTAAGGGCAGTGGCGCATTTTTTCATTGCTGTCACATTCTGTTGCTGTTTGAGGTCTTTTAAAATCTTTTTATAAATGGCCTCTTCATTTAGTTGGTATGGGCACTTATCAGAATGAGCAACTCTTCAAGTACTTGTACACACTGTTCTACTACAATACGGAAACCCATGCCTTGTTATCCTTGTTTCAGAAAATCTCCCAAAAGCATTTAGATTCTGAAACAATTGCTTCTAGTAATCCTCACTACATTGCAGAAAACGACCTTTTCACATATTCCAGATTTTCCTCCTCCTCAGCAAGATGAAAGAGTCAAGCAAAAATTAATCTGCCAGCCTGGAGATCCAGACAAATGCTATTGGTTTTTGTAGGTGAAAGAAGAGGTCCTGGTTTTGTTAAAAGGTATGAGCAATCTGTTAAGAATAGACGATCTAGAACCCATAGAAATATATTACTGCAAGAATGACTCAGGCAGTAATCATCACAACAAACTTATAAATAGCAGACAAAAGTACTAATTCAAAATGACTTCTCATCTCATAAAATCATGGTACAGAGCAAGCCATGTTACCAGGGAGTTTGTTTAGTCTGTTACCTGTCTCCTATGCTGATTCTTGATGGAAAACTCCTCCTGCTCTAGGTAATTATAGGAAATTTTTCTTCTAATGTTAGCTGTGGACAGCCTGCTGGTGGCAGATTCCCTACAGTTAACTTTCAGTTGTCAGACTGTCAGTTTAATTCTTGTTCCTGTTCCTCAAGAATATGACAGCCATCAGGTTACTCTATGAATACCTATAGGAGACAACAATCTATTATCTCTTGGGTTTACTACTGAATGAACCCATCTGTCCCCCAGATAAATACCTGATATCCACCAGACAGAATGACATTTGAAGCACCTTCTTGCTCTGAGGTGATAGGAAAGACATTTCATCATCTACCCTGGTTACCCATAGACTGGATGGCTGGCTGCCATATTCCCGAAGAAGAGGAGGTATAATAAGTAGGTTAAATGAGTGAGGGGGAAGGTATGCAGTTAAAAAAAGGGATCTGTGGCAGCAACTTAATACCTTCCCACATGGAACAAGAAATTGTAGCATCAGTGCATAACATTGAAAAGCTCAGAGTAGTAACCGGAACCATTTAACTGAATCACTAGAAAAATCACAGCAACTAAACAATCAGTTATTCAAAAGTGTGTACAGGCTCCACCCCAGCCAGTTTCCCCTGGTTGTAACGAGCTTTTGTAAAGTACTGTGCTTTGTATTCACCTGTTTCTTTCCATGAATGAAAATTATAACTCAAAGCACACAGGAATAGGTCAGAGGAAACAGGTGTCAAATGCCAAACACCCTGTTCCCCAATCAGGAATATACAGGAATATATAAACTACCCACCAAGTCTACATTTTTACCTCTAAAATTCTGATGGGTTTCTATCTGCTGAGTTTCTATTATCACTTCAGCATTTGGGTTTTCATAATTATTTTCCAAAGTAAGGTCATCAATCTTTAATAGCATATTTGTATAAAAATTTAATCAGCTCATGATACTTAGATTATGCAGTTTAGGACATAATATATGGTGGGGATTTAATTCTTTAAAATCTCTAAAACCTAATTAAATTTTAATTAAAACTTTTGTCTGAAAAATCAGGGGTTCAGCTAGATGTGATTAGAAATACCCTGAATGCAGCTGCTCTTAAAATTGTAATACTGAAGTGCTCTCACAATTACTTGGTAGGGAGGAAGAAAACAAAGTGTGTGCATGTGTACATCTGTATGTGTGGTCATACTTGTGTGAAATCAGAGAATATTTAAGCCCCCTGCCATGAGAATTCTGATCATATTATTTACTCATCCCTAAAAAAAAAAAAAAAAAAAAAAAAATCACATATCCTGGTAAATAGGAAGTTAGACAAAGAAACATGAAGTACCATACTGTGAACTGTATTTAAAATGAAATATTTTCAACTATTTCTATTATAAACCTCTTTCCATTATGGTCCTGTCAGTACCTTTGGTAAAAGTAATTTAACTAGGTGAAGCAGAACTGGAAACAGTACTTAGAATTATTGTTTGAAATACATTAATTTAACCTGCCTGCGGGCTTTATTCATGACTGCAACTGCAATCTGAACTTTGAGTAAAGCTGAAGATCTTTTTTTTCCCTCTCAAAAGTGTTATGAAGAGTTACCTCCACCCAGGTTTCTCTCAGGCATCAACCAATTACAGGGAGCACAGAAGTTATGTCCTTGTGAAAATTCCACACCCCTTTGCCTTGAAATTTCAGGCATGCCAAGTTCCACCATGAAAATTAAGAAGATTATTTTTCCATTTCCAATTAATTCTTCAAAAAGAAGTAGTGTGAAAAATAGAAGGGAAGGGGGATGATCTCTGTTCTCAAAGATGTAAGGTCTTGCTGACTGCTGCAGGGAGAACTGACTGCTAAAGCTGAGCTCCATTCATTTGGCTCCTCATAGAAGCTGGTACACAAGAATCAGCTGAATTGTCTCAGATCGTTATTTAAATAAAGCTTCACCTATCTGAAATCCTGGTCCTGGTAGTTAAAGCCCTCCAGAAGTTAGGACCTGGCTTCTGACAACAGACAAATCTAAAAGACCACCCCCATGCCTCAGAAAGAATACCATCAAGAGATGAAGTGAGACCAGAGGACACTGATTGCAGTCATCCATCTGGAGAGGTTATTGAAAACAGCAGGTTTTTCAGGATGTCCTAAAAATTCGTGCGCTAGCACCTCAATGCTTTGAAAAAAAAGCTGTACTCAAAACAAAGAGGAAAAGAAAAGCTGAAATAAATGCCTGGTCACCTGTTGACCTTTCCATGCAGTAGCACAGAAGAAAGCCTTTGTGACTTATGTACGGCTATATAATTTACTGTTTGAGGAGTTCTGCAATTATTATACTTGGAATGGAAAGAAAAAAAAACCTGAGTTGTACATTTTCCTGTGAACAAAGGGACAAAATTTTTCTTCACCTTGGTGATAGCTTACATTGGTTACCAGCCACACTAAAATTCCTATTAGATGCTTCTCACCTGAATTTTTTATTAATAACATTTCCTGAGGCCCCATATTGCTGTCCAAATAAATTTTTCCCACTGCCTTTCCTAATGTTTTCAGTCTTTAATTTAAGGCCTTCAAGTCACTGTCTTGTAGAAAAAAAAAGCTTCCCTGTAAACCTTCAAATGCTATACCCAGGATAAAAATAAGTAGAGCAGCTGAACATACCTATCAAATCCATGACATGCAAATTTAAACAAACCTAAACTTAAGCAGACAAACAAATGCATGCCAATCTGTGTGAAACACTCACTGGATTGTTCAGATGGTGCCTTTACACTGCAGAACATTGCCCCCCTGACTTCAGGCAGAAAAAGAAAAGCTATTAAAAATTCAAAGGAAAGCTAGGTTTGTTTTTCCCAGCTGATGAATTTGTTGAAAAAGTGACCTTTTAGCTCAGTTTCCCAGAGCTGTGAACATTTTTTTCATGCTGTTGATATATGTGCCAATTTAAAATAAGCTATACACAGTAGGTGTTTCTAGAAATATTAAAATCTCAGAGCTTGCTTGGACAGCCATTTGAAAACAAGCTGGTGAAGGAGAAGGAGAAGGAGATATTACTAGTTTCTCTCCTACAAAGGCACTCTCCTTAACTTTTTCCTTAATTATATATCACTATCAATATCAGACTTTCTAAGAGATAATGACATTAAACTCTCATATTGGTTTCAATATTAAATATCTTCAATAATTCCTCTCTTTCATGTTATGCTTCCAGTACAAGTGCCTAGACAAACTGTGTAACAAGCTACTTTGAAACAAGCAGAAGACATTTGTCTTAGTTTAGATAAGCTTTCTCAAAAACCTCTTTACCTTGGCAGTAATTTTCAGTGAGACAAACTATCACACTGAGTCCTACAGGCTTATATTCACCTATTGAACTGCAAAGAGTGTTAGTATTAATAGAGGCCACACATGTACATTTCCCTCAATATATCACAACTGCACTGCTATCAGGGACAGAAAGAAAGGCCATCATGAAGAAATCTTTTTTTGGAGACATTTCTTGCTGGTCAGAATCTTCAGAACACTAAGAAAGAGTCTGAAGATAGACACATAAAGACTTTGTTTGACTTTCTGGAGCATCCAGAGAAAGCCAGCTTCTGAGCATGATTTGTTAACTGCCCAAATTTGATAGGGAAAAAACCCATTTTGAAACAGAAAGAGACTGTAGGATGCAGGTTCTAGTTGCATAATCTTGTCCATGAGCATCTACATCGAATAACCAGAAGACTTAACAGCAGCCATCATATTTGCCCTTTGCTTTGGCACTGTATTTGTACTTTCTAAATAACTTGATGTAGGCATTGTGCCTAAATATTTTCTTTTTTTTTTTTTTTTTCTGTTGAAAGAAGTGTTTTTCTTCTTTGGGATTTTGCTAGGATTCAACTGAAGATCCGTATCTCAGTGTTTTCCTTATGTATATAAAAAAAGGCCAAAAAATATGAAAAAGAGGTCAACCCACATCATGTGGGGTTTCTGTCACTCATGATCCAGATTTAGGGCAAGAGCACACTACACACAAGAAATGTAGGTCAAAAGCTCATCACTGCTCATGCTAACAAAATAAACCATAATCATGTTCCATTTACATAGCTTAATCTTCTTTCTTTCAGAAAAAAAATGCCACAAATAGGGGACAAGAGTCAGTCTGGGATTTTAATCTGCACAACTAAATAACTTATTATGCAGCATTGTGGCAGCATGGAGTACTTTAGGGAAGGAATTAAGTTTTAAATAATGGGACTCAGCAATATCCAAAATGGGTGTTTTTTATGTTGGCATGAAAAAGGGAGAAGATTTCTCCTTGCTGATGATGTGTAGGATACTATGCTCTGTAAAACAATCTGGTGAATATGAAGCACAACAAAAAAAGAGCTTTGTTGAAGTAATCAAGATATAGTAAATATTACCTGCATATTGCAAAGTATATATGAAAAATGTTTCTGTAATTAAATTTTAAGAAGGCAGTGAAACATGCTTCTTTATTCTCTTATTCTCATTTGTGATTGAGCAAATGGATATAAAAAGTAAAAATAGCCATTTTTCATCTCCA
The DNA here is from genome assembly GCF_963513975.1 of Fringilla coelebs. Classification (NCBI taxonomy): domain Eukaryota; kingdom Metazoa; phylum Chordata; class Aves; order Passeriformes; family Fringillidae; genus Fringilla; species Fringilla coelebs. The sequence goes on along the minus strand of NC_140028.1, from coordinate 105,962,987 downwards.
ACCAGGCGAAAGCTCATCTCTCTGCTCTGCTGTTGCTGTGCCCATGGCAACATTTACCAATACATAGGCAGATTAGCAATTAACCTAGGAAAAAATTAGTTTACTGTAATGCATGACATGTTTTGGCAGAGAGGTGAATACTTATTGGCCCAAGAAAATACTACAGAGGATGTACAGGTCTGTTGTTAATGTATATTCATGTACAATATTGTACATATATGTAGACTCAGTACACACTGCAATTAAAACATTAATTCATGCAATATGTTTGCTTCAATTAACAACGGATGATATTTGCATATTTTTCAATTGGCAATTTAGAAATTCCCTTTAATTGTGAGAGTTTGAGTGGAACTCATACACAATGAATATTATCCCTTCTTTTTTTCTCTTAGTTATTCTGGTCTCACAGCCATAAGCTAGGAGCAACTTTCGTGACTTGAAAAAGGAACATAATGCTGACTAAAAATGAAATTAATTTAAAATCTAATAACTTCTCTGCACTAGCATAGGCATATATATTGTGGACAGACTTTTAAAATTCTTTAGGTAACTACATTGAGCATAGAGGTTCATTTCTACCTTTTAATTTTATTCAGTGTTTTTATCCAGCTTTTGGGGGGCTCCTATCAACCTTAGTGTCGTAATTCCAAACAATCTCAATAACAATTACAATAACATTGCATCAAATACTGCTGGCTATGTATTGTCAACTAAGATCTATTAGAAAACACAAATTCATCTACTAAAAAAACAAAAACCACCAAAAAATAAAACAAAAAAAACCCCAACAACAAACCAAAAAACACCTCAGAGAAAGCTGCAAGTATCAGACAGGTGGTTACCCATGTAAACAGTCCACATCACCAGCAACAGAGTTATTAGAATTAGTACCAAATTAAGCTTTGACTGGCTGCTGGGAATACTTTGATGTTGCTTTCTTTGAACACATAACTCTTCCCTCTCTTCCCCCAGGTGAGGTTTAAGAAAAAAGACAGCAGTAACAGCACAGTGGAAATGTCACAAACTGTACTTCAAAAGAGAGAGCAAGGAAATGGTAGCTCACGGGTCACCAATGTACAAGGTCACAAGTGTAAGGCGGAGACAACTGGCATCACTTTGCATTATGCTCATAGAGGATGCCCTTCCTCCCCTCCCCCCATCCCTTCTCTAAGCAGACACATATAGGTATTTTGTTCCTCTGTCAAATCTCTGACATGAGAAATGGTATTTCAAAACAGAGAACGGACTCTGTTTTCAGAGACAGCTTGGAATTAGGTATTTATAGTAAAACAACATATTTATATAAGGAGAGAGAAAAATCTAACAAAAAGCCTGAAATGTATTCAGCACTGGAACCTTTAGCACATCATATTCAGCTCAGTTGGTAGTTTGCATACCTCATCACATGCAGAGAGCTGCCAAAGATAAAGAATTCAGCATCTAAACTCACAAAGCTCTGGAGAAGCTGGTGGCAGTGGGGGCAGGATGTGGGTACCTCGCCGTCAGTGTGAGTTGTGTGGGGCTCAGCTGTAACCACAATGGGCAGCAGCCACACACACACAGGCACAAAGCAAGCTTGTTGACCTGGAATCATAGAACCTCCTGAGTTGAAAAGGACCCTCAAAGGTCACTGAGTCCAGCTCCTGGCCTTGCACAGGACAGGCCTAAAGGTCACACCATATGCCTGAGAACGTTGTCCAAACACTTCTTGATCTCTGCTTGCATTTGTCAAATTATTGACCTACAAGTCAGAAAGCAAGATTCTTTCTGTCTGTTATTTCAGCATGTCAAGGCAGAATTTTAGTATGGGGAAATAACAGCTTTGGATGGAACAATGATACTTCTTCTGCAAGATACATGAGACACCTTACTCAATACTTAAACAAGCTTTACAAAAGGCAATAGATACACAGACTATCTAGAAAGGCTGGTATCTAGGGTCTTCAGCCCAGCAACACTGTAACTCTGACAGAAGAAACTTCTTGACAACTTGTGCCCTACTACTTATAAACTACCCAGTCTACATAGAATTTGCGTGTTTGTACTTTGTATAATAGTTAAAGTAATGCCAATTGTCTAACAAATTCTATGGTCTGTTGCACAGCCCTGCTTTTTCATGTTCTCCTATGAAAGATTCTTGATCTATCTTGGGAAAAAATCCCTTCTCATTTGGCAACTCTAATTTTTTTCCAAAATCAAGACATAATCATGTCAAGTGTGAAATTTATGTAAGCATATAACTCTTGATTTATAATTTTTGTTAACCAAATTTTCTTCTCCTGTAATAATTAAAAACTCAGGCAGAAGCAGGACTAATGAACAGACCTAGGCCTCCATCCAAGTAAGCACTCAAAGGCCCTGCAAGAAGGAACTCTGCTGAAAATCATGGGCCAGCTCTCTTGCTCTGGACCTCATAGCCAGTTCATGGGAACTGAAACACAGCCTCAAAGTCTACAAAATAAACAAAAAAAATTTAAAAAAACCCAGGATTATCCATCTATTTCAACTGGTCTGGATACCTGCTTATTAATTTTATTGCCATTTTAGTTATGTAGTTGTAATTAGAGGTCGCTTCCTAAAACTATTCTGTGATTCTGTGCAAATGTAAAAAAAACCCAAAACAAGAAAAACCCCAAACCCGAAAAAACCACAAAATTGAACAGATCAAACAAAAAACTCCAAAGCTACCAAATGGGACAAAATTACAACCAAAAGCTGCACCCAGTAATTCTGTACAAAATCCCTGATGCAGATGTAGGACAGAGGCACTTTCATTGTCTGAGTTGATTGTGTAACTACACAGAAATTACACAGAAAAGCAGCAGAAATTGCCCTCAAATGGCATACGCTGTATCTGCCCCAGGAGATGCACAGTTCTGTCACTGATGAGCCCTTGGAGCAAACCTGCACCACAGGCAAACATTTTTATGGAACTGAGGTTATGAAGTCTTTCTAAGCTGTTCCTTTAAAAAGCAATTCTAGATATTATGCCTGTAAATCAACATTTTTGTTAATGAGACAGTGGTTGCACTGGCTGACTCTATTGCCTGAAAATCATAATCCTGAGATTTAGACTGCACTCAAATGGGTCATACAAACCCAAAACCTAATCACAATAATTTTAAGTGTTTGCCTCTTTGGCTGGTATTTATTTATAAGTCACCTCCAGCTGCTGGGGATTTTTGGCAGAGCCACCATTTGCACATAAGGCCAGTTCTAGTCCTAGCACCAATTTCTGCTCCTCAGTTCTAATCTCAGCCTGCTACTACTCAGCATGTACAAAATCTATCTTGTCTCCTCATAAGCTTTTCCTGCCCTTCAAGCTCCCACTATGGTTTCTGGGATCACTCTCTATAAACCACTACCGTGAGTTCTCATAAGTTACCTGATACAGACTAAGACAGGTTCTTGCTGGTGTTTCAAATACATATACACAGCGTTCTTTATTGTCACTCTTGTTTGGTTATTTCTTGTTGTTTTGGCAGGTTTTTCTTTCAGATCGTTTCTTTTGGGCTCTTCATCTTCCTCTCCACTTGCCAAAGAAAAATGGTGAACAAGGCATGCAGCTCTCAGCAGGAGCAGCAGCAACACTCAGAAGGAGAAGAACAGCAAAACTGACAGCTGTGCTTTTCTGCACTGAGCACAGTGGGTAAATCAATACCCCGGCAGCCCTGCTGCCATCTGTGGAGTTTCTGGAGCAGACTGGTTATTTATAGAAACTTGTTTGCACAAAGCCAATATTTACCTGTCGGGGCTGTCAAAATTTGCAATCCATCTTTGCTGTTACCCTGCTGTTTTTCATGTCAATAGCAGAATTTTCCAAAAGAAAATACTGTAATGTTTCCCCCCTCATAAACGTTCCCTTCCTGCAAGGGTTGGTTACGTTAATTGTTGCAGCAGGAATGCATCTGGTTTCCATAGGGCCTTGGGGATCCTCCAGAATGCAGGAAAACTATAGGGATGTCAAACCTAAAGAGCCTGTTTTTCTGTCTTGTTCCAGCAGCAGCAGCATGGCATTTCCCTGCCAAGGCCAAGCGGAGATTTAATGTTACAAAAAAACCAATCATTCCCACTCTGCAAACTGAAAAGGTTTTCTTTTGGAATGCTTGGCTGCTGCTGTTGCTGTTGTAACCATAACCATTATTTTCAAGCAGACAAGAAGTTTTAACATGAAATTTCAGTGTATTTGCTTTTAAAAGTGAACTCAGATTCTAAGGCAAGAATGAAATGCATGGGTCATCTCAATCCTGACTCCTTGCAGATTGACGTTTGTATCACCAACCTACAGGCATGTCCGAAGGAGATGAGAAGGAGGAACAGACTTCTGGTTTCTGTACCAGTTTCTTCAGGTCAGAGACTGGACTGCAGTGCCAGGGCAGAGTGAAGTACTGGGGGTGGCTTCTGTCAGGACCTTTGGGTGGCTTTTAAAGGCTGTCACTAACTAGGTCTGTCCTCACAGAGCTTTCAGTTGTCAGTTTTCTGAAAATAAAGGGTTCTTCGTAATCAAAGACCTATTGAAAATGGCAGTCGAACCCAGCATCATAAATCTTTATCATTTACTGTTTCATTGAAAGAATGTATCTGCTGCTGTAAATCACAGAGAGGCTCAGGGTGCAAAGCCAGCTCTTGAGAGCACCGGGAGTTTAAGTGAGTTACCATCGCCCAATGGGTCAGCACTCAGCCACATCACTGGCCAGCAACGTGTGCATCCTTGCAGGACAGGGCTAGAGAAAGCAGGGCAGGACTTAAAGTAGAACAGGGCTTAAAGTAGGGCCAGTAGAGGCATTCTTCAATAAATGGTTTAAAGAATTAAGGATTAAATGATTCTGTCAGATGAGGAATGGATTCTGTGATCTGTACAGCAAATAGCAGTGGAGATAAAACAGTGCTTAAATACATGCCAGGCTGGAAGCCATCTGAAAGATACGGGGAACAGGTGAATTAGGACACTAAGGAGAAGCAGAAAATCTTTCTGGTTTGCTTCTGTTTGTTGTAATATTAATTACTGAGTCCTATGACAAACAGCTTCCTAGCCTTTGGGTAAGAAACGGCATAGAGCCAGAAAATGGAACGGGGAAATTTCTCATTCTTGTTTTCTCCACTGAGACTCACAAAAAGGTTCCTCTTTTATATAATACGCTTTCAGATGGTTTTTGAATATTATTTAAAGAGCATGTCAAAGCCACAACAAAGTGATTCTTCTTCTCAGATAAGGTCCACGAACTCCCCCCAGGACAAATATTAGAGAGCCTGCAGGAAAACTGCTTGTTAGACAAATGGAGCCACAGATGTTACTTTTATCTGGTGTACAAAGCAAGGATGTTACATACAAGGCACAGATACCCAATTATGAAAACTACTATTTTTAACACAGACTTTTCTCCAAAACAAGAGTCTCCTAGATTTTTGTATTTATTTTTGGGTGGGGGGAGGGTGAGAGTCTTTTAGTCTTGTCTCCTGCACTAGTAATTGGCATTAAAATTTTTGAGAGCTGATAATGCTCAGGACCTCACAAATTCAATCTGCTGGTGACAAATGCTCTTGTCATATGTTTACTATCTCCACAACTGCATAATTCTTTTCCTTAGAATAATCATTTGAAGCATAGTATGGAACCTCCAGGGCTCAGAGTTTTCCTGCACTCAGATTTATCCATAGCCAGAACATGGTACTTTTCATTGCACTTCATTATTAACCAAGTTTTATGTTTGAATTATCAATGCTTCTATTGTGCTTTGCCAGATGTAGTGTAGCGGCCACTGTGCTATTGCTCCATGTTGATTAGATAAATGTTTGTTCTATCTTGTCAGAAAGCAAACAGTGCCCCTATCCCAAGTCTTTGCTGGTGAAGCCATGCTTCCTTTGCTAAGTTTTGAGAAGATCTCACAGCAATAAGAGCACTCCATCAAAAGAAGAGCAGTCTCAAGGAAAGGGTAATGGGAAAACAGTGGATGAATCTAAGTACTAGACTGGAGCTCACAATGTCCATGAATACCCAGAAATTCTCATTAACTACAGATAGCACAACATTAGCAATTTGCACTACTTGACTGAATGTTAGTTAAAAACTTGACAAGCACCACAGTCTGAAGGTTCATTTCCCACTTTAAACACAAAAAAAAACCCCAAACTGAAAGACGGCCATCCCTCTAATTTATGCACTGTACTAACATTTAGGTAGCATATATCTAATTGCTGACTGCTGCAGATGCCTTTATATTACCTTGGACACATAATTTAATCCTTCCATGTGTTCATTCCCCTTTTGTCTTACTCCCCAGCACTGAAGACTGGCAACTACCACATCTAAGAGAATAAACAGAGGAAACAAATGCTACAGGTAGTATTAGCATCTCTCCTGCATATGGGTTTAAATTGCTGCCACTTTGGGCTACAAGACCCAGGAGGGGAACTAAAAATGTTGGGTGCTTTTGCTTTCTCCTGAATTACCTAAGAGCTTAATGTAAGGAATGCAATTTTCAGATACTATTTCATTTAAGAAATGAAATCCTGAGATAAGCAATTGCTTTGATTTATACACATAATACAGGCAACTCAGCTCTCCAAGAGGATCCACGTGGCTTAGAGGGCATTGGGAAATGTTGTGTCCTGAAGCATGCAGCAAGGCAGATGGCAGAGAAGTTTAATGGTGTCCTCTGCTCCAATGTCTATTACTGAATTCCAGAAATGGGACCAGGATGACCCAAGGGTCTTTTTAGTTCAGTGGTCATTAGTCTTTCCCTCCTGAGTCTGATTAAAAACAAAAAAAGGAAAAAAACCCATGATTTCAGCCCTCAGCATACTTGTGTGATTAGGGTAATGAGGAAGAGACCATTTTACAAAGCAGTTCATGGATTCTTTCTCTCTTTCAGATTTCAGAATGCAGCTGGTTTCAAACTCCCAGCTGGCAAAGAGGGGACTTCTCACCATAAGTAGTCTGCTTAATCTGGGGACTACTCAATCAGGCACAGATGAAGTAGTGACATGATTACAGGCCTTGATCAAGTGTTGCAATGCAAGATGATTTATACTAATCAGTATTCTCTAGAATCAGTGCAAAACAAATCCAACACAACTACAGACCTTGAAAGAAGCCTTAGCCACCACTCTTCTGTCTGAAAATACCATCTTGACAGATCTTAGCCAAGTAATCAAACACTTTCATTTAGCACCCAACACATCCTGGCCATCAGAAACATCAGTGGCATCTGTTAAACACCACCTGTAAATTCCCTTTTGGTGTTCACAGGTTGGTTATGACCATAAGGAAGACTTAACACTTCTCAGATTTCAGTGCAGTGGCGCTCCCTATACCTCTAGAGATTTCCAAGTTGTCAGAAGCTATCCACTGCTACCCATGACCAAAACACCCTTTTTGTCTCTGCTCTACTGAACACTGAACTGAAATGCTTATGCTAAGACAGATGTGCAAGTCTCCTGTATAGTGAAGGTATCAACTACTATTTTAAAACAAGCTTATACAGCAATTTACAGACAATTTAGAGGACTAAAGAAAAGAAAAAAAGATGGGAGAGGTGAAATTGGCTGGTCCCACTAAGCTTTTGGGGCACTGTGGCATGGAAATCATATACTTTCTTGCTGTCATCTCATGATGGCAACTTCTCTTTCTCCCTCAAGTCTATTTTGATGTCTCAGAGCAAAGCACCAGCCTTCCCTTTGCCACTATGTGTTATCTGCACATTGGCATGTAAGAATGAAGGATGAGAAGGGGAAGAGAAGGGGAAGAGAAGGGGAAGAGAAGGGGAAGAGAAGGGGAAGAGAAGGGGAAGAGAAGGGGAAGAGAAGGGGAAGAGAAGGGGAAGAGAAGGGGAAGAGAAGGGGAAGAGAAGGGGAAGAGAAGGGGAAGAGAAGGGGAAGAGAAGGGGAAGAGAAGGGGAAGAGAAGGGGAAGAGAAGGGGAAGAGAAGGGGAAGAGAAGGGGAAGAGAAGGGGAAGAGAAGGGGAAGAGAAGGGGAAGAGAAGGGGAAGAGAAGGGGAAGAGAAGGGGAAGAGAAGGGGAAGAGAAGGGAAAGAGAAGGGAAAGAGAAGGGAAAGAGAAGGGAAAGAGAAGGGAAAGAGAAGGGAAAGAGAAGGGAAAGAGAAGGGAAAGAGAAGGGAAAGAGAAGGGAAAGAGAAGGGAAAGAGAAGGGAAAGAGAAGGGAAAGAGAAGGGAAAGAGAAGGGAAAGAGAAGGGAAAGAGAAGGGAAAGAGAAGGGAAAGAGAAGGGAAAGAGAAGGGAAAGAGAAGGGAAAGAGAAGGGAAAGAGAAGGGAAAGAGAAGGGAAAGAGAAGGGAAAGAGAAGGGAAAGAGAAGGGAAAGAGAAGGGAAAGAGAAGGGAAAGAGAAGGGAAAGAGAAGGGAAAGAGAAGGGAAAGAGAAGGGAAAGAGAAGGGAAAGAGAAGGGAAAGAGAAGGGAAAGAGAAGGGAAAGAGAAGGGAAAGAGAAGGGAAAGAGAAGGGGAGGGAAAAGAGAGGAGGAAGAGAGAGAGGAAGAGAGAGAGGAAGAGAGAGAGGAAGAGAGAGAGGAAGAGAGAGATAGAGAGAGAGATAGAGAGAGAGATAGAGAGAGAGATAGAGAGAGAGATAGAGAGAGAGATAGAGAGAGAGATAGAGAGAGAGATAGAGAGAGAAAGAGAGAGAGAAAGAGAGAGAGAAAGAGAGAGAGAAAGAGAGAGAGAAAGAGAGAGAGAAAGAGAGAGAGAAAGAGAGAGAGAAAGAGAGAGAGAAAGAGAGAGAGAAAGAGAGAGAGAAAAGAGAGAGAGAGAAGAGAGAGAGAAAGAGAGAGAGAAAGAGAGAGAGATAGCAGTCAAAATTCTCAGAATAATGGGGTGACTTTGGACCAGATTTCAGTCTGTCTCTCTCACTGGATTACAAAGCCAGGTTTTAGACCCCAAACTGGTACTATTTGTGGACACTGATGTATTTAGAATATTAAAGATAAATAACTTGTTTTGAGACCTTAAAAATATGATACCTAGGAACTAGAACAGGCATTTATTTCAGTCTGCCTGCCCTGTATCAAATTCCAGATGACCATATGGTTTAATGCTTCACATTCACCTACAGCAAAAAAGGCTCTGCCTTTTTGGCCAAATGTGAGCCATGCCTATGTCTCCAAAAAGGAATCCAAAGTGTTCCTCACATCATAAACCATGCCCATGCCAGTTCTATCAGAACATGAGCCTTTTTGCTCACAAACTTGATCAGGGTCATTAAGATCCCCTCATTAGCAGTTTTCTGTCTCTGTATCAGCATGGATGGGCTGAGAGAGGCCAGACACTGGAACCTCCTTCATTCCGCACAGGAGAGCATATAAGCCTGGGGAATGTAGAGGGTGTTTTTAATTAATCCAACATAAATAAAACTGCCTGAAAACATAGTGAGGAACAGAGGCTCAGCCTTCTGTAGGTCAAACCCAAAGGCTACATTTGTACCCTAGGACAACTTCATTATCCTCATCTGAGCTGCACAAGGGATTAATTTAACCCTCAGAACAGGGTCAAGAGAAACTGGGAGAGAAACAGAACAACCCATTATAAGAGCTATAAGAATACACGTTCGTAGAGTTTAGTTCAAATTCCACCCTACAGCTGCTGTTTTTAGTGTAAGCAGGTACATATAGTAATATCACAATTTCTATTCTGCTCCATCTGCTGTTGTCAGAGCCCTTTCTTCTATTATAAATTCTCAATAGCTTTTAATTTAAATCATTTATATTCCCCAAACCCTAAGATTCTGAAAACCCTAAGAGAAACCTGAAGTACTGAGGCTTGTTCACCTGTCTACTTGAAATTTTTTCTTTTGCTTCCTTTTAACTAATGCTAAAAATGTATCTGTAAGCCAGAGAACATTTTTTTTTTCCTTAATGAAGCTAATTGTTTCAGCTGTGGGCTGCAAGCAGTGTTCCTATTCCAGAAGGAGAACACTGTCAGATTCTAAATGTGACTGTGTACCTTAGGTGTAAAATTGTGCAGAAGCTCATAATTGTATGGGCTGCCACTACCAAGCTAGAAAAAGAAAAAAAGGGTGGAAAGAGAAAGTGTTAACAGCAGAAACATCCTAGGACTCAGCATTTTTTAAGATCAGGGACATATTTTTGGTAGCTATTTATATTTCTGAACTTTTCTTCATTTAAGATGATTGGTTTTTGGTCAGCATGGCGAAGATGCCACATTGTATTTTTATCTGTTTTGATGAACTAAAGCATCCCAATGTAAATGGAAGCACTGGGAAATGTAAATGATACAGAAGTTACTCAAATGCTTTTTCCAATCCCAGTACTTGTAGAAACAAGGTGGAAAATGCCTTTTTAAAAGATTGAAGGCAACCTACCTACCTACCTACAGTCTCCAAAACAATATGGCCTGTTCTCTCTCCATCCCTTGCTCTCCTTTCCTGGAGGGTTCCCTCATTCCTACCTCACCAATAAGCCAACTTGCACTTCTTCCCATCACACAGCAGGCCTGCATCTTGCTCCAAGAAAGGAGGTGTGCACAGCGGGAGGAGACACTGGGGACACTCCAACCATGCAACAGGCAAGCAGCCCATGACCTGGAGCTTTTATTTGATCCAACACCTCTCAACAAACAACTGGATCACTGGGCTAGCTTAAACCTCGATGGTGCCAAGCTATGGACATTTATATTCACACACGTGATATAGTATGCTTACCCAAATTTGAGCCCTTTCAGACCCAAATTTGGCTCTAACAGTGGTAAAATTGAGTTTTGAAGAGAGACAGCCCCCATTTGGATGCAGTGAGCCAGAAATAAGTTGACAGAACACAAGAAACAATTTCAGGGTTAGCAGACAGTGTTTCAGGGTTAGCATATAGTGTTGGCTACTCCTGCTTCTCTACAAAACCACTTGTGTTAAAGGAAATTTCACATCTCCTGTAAGAAACTAGACTCGTGGTATTTTAACTACAAAAGCATCCGTGGCTAATAAAATAGGTTTACATCTATAAACTTTATTGCAGCTTGTTTGCAGGGAAATCTTAGCCCTAAGGGCTCAAGCCTATTTTTTTGCCTGCTCTGAAGAACAGCATTGAATCATCAGTATACTTTGTACCTGCAATATCCCACGAAGTAAGGACAGTGCTACTGCTCAAGGGTTCAAGGGGCAAGTTCCCTTGCTTGGTTCAAAGGGGTACACCAAATCTGTGGTGGATGGAAGGACTGAAGCAGATTGTGTCAGTTTGATGTAGTCATCAACCACACCATGAGACAGGGCTTTCTCCTTTCCTACTTCTCAGAGATAGGATGCCTGCCAAATACAAATAATAATTTCTTGCTCAAGGTTGGTCTTAGTGTTTCCACTCTGGATACGGCATCAATGTTCCCTCCTCCCTTCACAACACACACTGCCAACTTGAACAAATCTTGGCTTACTGCTCTGCCTTTCCCCAGTGTTCACTCTTTGCCCCCAAAGGCTGCAAGGACCTTCATCCTGCTTTCCTCCCTTGGATTTTGTTGAGTACTTTCTGGCTGTTATTCTGCTCTGGTAAAACTCAGAGCAACTTGACTTCACTTTTCCAGAGTTTTAGAGACAAGTGTTTTTACTAGCTTTCCTAGTTTTAAGTAAGGATACTAAAGATTTCCAGAAGAGATGTATCAAATTAGCGGGACGGAATAGGAAACTTGCCCTCTAGTGTCAGGTATGTCTGCAGATTGCTCCTGCTTGGAGTGTAGCTTCTAAGTGAGTTTGGCCAACAGAGGATTTATTGCCTCTCCAGCTGCAAGTTGAAGCAAATCTGAGTGTCTCCTGATGTCAATGGAAGGCTACTAGATGTCATCTATAAACATCTCCGCCTGAATCCTGATACTTGCACTTCTGAAAACAGGACCACAGGCTTTATAGCATCATCCTGGTACTTTAACTTCTAAAGTCCTTTATCTTAGGACTGATTTTCTAAAATAAACTAGGAATGAAAATAAGGTGCTATGATTTAGTGTTTTAAAAGACAGCCACCTAATTCTGAAGGCTCATTAGCAGCTTCTGGATGAGAAAGAGGCAGCAGAGACACATGCCTGAGAATTGGCTCCCCTTCTTGTTCTCCTAATAGCAATTTAGAACATTTGGTGTAGGATATCTGCACTGGAGGTGCTGTAGCCAGATCAAGCTGATATTTGCATGAAATTTTGGTGGTTACCATGAGATGTCCTCTCCTATTTACCCTGTGGCAAGACAAGCCATATTAAAGTAAAGCCCTGGGGGAGACAGTGGACTGCCAGATGAGTGAGAAAAAGTGAACAGCCTGTACAGGAAAGCTCTTTTTCATTATGCTAACTGAAACTTTGCCAGAGGTGAGGTTCCTAAGCAGGGATGATTTTCATCATCACTGAAGTAAGGCCACCCTCAAAAGACCCAAATAAAAGAATGACATCTAAGCATTACACAGAAACCAACTAATAGACTAGCCAAACTCTTTTAAAAGAAAATTCAACAAAATCTAACCACCTGCTAGGTTAAGCCAGTTTCTATTGAAAGACGAGTAACTCCAGCGTGGCTCTTGATGAGAGGAAAACAACTGACTGCAGGGGGTTGGATTATCATCTTTAGAATTTGGTGGTTAAAGATCCTGAAATACCACAGGATTAAAAGCAGAGCAGACAGAATCTCAGCTGATCAAATGCTGCTGTCAAACACACAAAGCTTAATATTCCATTCTATCAAACCCAAAAATATGCATAAAATAGTGGAAATCTGCTCTTTTTCTTTATTTTCAAATTCATACTTCTCTACGGTATTTTCAGAATTCTCAAGACTGATAACAGCAGGAAAATAACTTGATTAGTAGCTAATACCTTTATGTTGTTTTACAGCCTTGCTTGATTTAAACATTTGTCAGTATGGCATATGTATTAAACTACTCTATCTTGTGGTACCTTTTAAATCTGCCTAGAATCACATGAAAAATTAAAACTAACCTGGAAATACAGAGATCTTCATCTTCTGCAGAAATTTACATTTCCAGTGAAGGTCCTATGAGTTGTATTATTAAAAAGACTTGTAGGACTACAGGGCTAACTAAAAGGTGATGTATTCCCCAATTATTTACAACACCTATACACACAGAGACAACCATTTTTCTTTTTGCATCAGTAATGATAAGTATCCTCGTTATCTCCTCCTACTGCATAAATCTGTATTTCCCATTAATTTCTAATTGAATACATGCATTCCAATTTCTAATTGGAAACCTCAAACTTTTCAAAGTAGCTCAAATCACGCTTGGATAGCACTTGCATATTGGAGTAATACCACTGAAGTCCATATAATGGCTCCTGTGACTAATTCTGCTCAGCACAACAGAGAGCTGAAAAATTTCTTATTAAGCAACCCATTCTTAGACATAAATTAAATGTGCTTTGGTTAATTATGTCATCTCTTTCTCATGTACACGGGGGAAAATCAAAGAAACAGAGACCTGAATTGTAAAAACTGTAAATAAAACATTTCTTTTTAAATATGTAGAGTAACTAAGCAGTATCCTTTCTGGCCATAATATCAAGACTTGTGCCAATACACTGCAGAGTTAAAATAAATGTAAAACATTACAGCCAGAATTGAAGAGCTAAGCATTCACAGCAGGGCTTGATTGTCAACCTATCATGATCTAAAACACACACATCTACTTCTGCTGAGTCAATGTAGTTTTAAAAATAATGGATTCTTTTTCTAAAAAAAGGTTCCCTACATCTTCAAGACTGTTAAGGTTAGCATGGACTATTCATAGGCATCAATGAAAAGGAGGAAATCTTACTTTGCTCTCCTACTGTTTGCCTACTGCTTGGTAACAGTAGCTTGCAGGTTTTTTGCAAAATCTCTGTCATCTCTTGACAAAACTGGAATTATCAACAGGGGACAATTGCATGGCAGCAAGATAAATCAGTGACATTACAGAATGACTTGGAAGGAAGAAACAACTTGATTGACTGTGCTGCTGGACTGTAGCAGCCAACTTGGCTACAAGTATGCACTTTCTCTTCCTTTCTCCCTTGCATCCCAAGAGCAAAGCAAGTAACAAGCTGTTATCCCTGGTGGAACAGCCTTTTTTGTATATCAGCAATCAAAATTGTTACTCGTTTTGTGACTGACTCACACAGAGCTCTCTGACATCTTTCATTTTCTTTAGGAGGAGATGCCTTTTGACTGACTTCATGGTGCAATTTGACCACTTCAGCCCAGGAGGAATTCAACCCCCTAATTCTGGGGACCAGCCTAACAATGATACGAGTTCTAGCAGTTGTTTCAACATGACCAAGGTTTTGCTTTCTGGACTGGTGTGCTTTTTAAGCAGCTTCTGATTTTGCACCCTGACCGCGATCACGTAAGCGATGGAGAATGCTGAGGTGACCGGAATTGTGAAGCAGGACCCAAAAGTGACCCACAAGCTGCTGTGTTCACTTTTTACAGGTGCTCTGTGGCACTGGCAACAGGTAGGAGCTCCAAGTGGGCTGTAGCATCAGGGATGCACAATACCCTTGCTAGGTTAAATGGTTTGCCAGCAGCAATGATACAGAGGCAGTGATGAGAACACCAGATTGAGGGCATGATCTGAAAGGATCTAGATTCAGGCTCAGGTCCCTGTGCAGGAGATCATGATGAAATGTGCACATTTCTTCACAATCACAAGAACCACACACTGCGATTATCTGCTGCAAACTGCAATAACCTCTGGGATTTAGGTGCAATAAAATCTTTAAATCATAGTTCAGGCAAACTTCTGGGACAATCAGCAACTGAGCTCTGGTGTTTAAGCTGAAAGTCACAGAATTAGCTGGGGCGCTTTCCTATACTTTTTACATCATGAATCTGTCATTCATCTCTCCAGCTGAAAAAACCCTCACATTTCATTCAATTACTAGTACCCAATAACATCTAACAAAATGAGAAAGGTGTCTCTTTTAACCTTTGGTGAAGCCTGACAGAAAGTCCTTTAAAACAAACAAACATAAAAAAAGGAACACAATCCAGCAATTGTTTATCTTACCAGGTCAATGATAAATGTTTATGGTCAGAACCGTATGCCTGAAATGCTTGATATTTACTCCACCAGAGACATTTTTAGTCAAAGCTTCTTGCTTATACCTTAAATTTGTAATACAAATTCAAAGCCTTGAAAGTCACTGGGCTAGAACCTTTAGCAACAAAACTTGTTATAGGCATTGGTGCAAAGTTCATTCTGGAGTAGATGCCCATGACTGTACAATGATGGAAATCCTGCATGCAGAGGTGAATTGATACATAATTTCATGCATGAAAAACCAGAACTTATTTTAAGACTCACTTGTACCTTTTCCATACCAATGAAAATGAGCATAATTTCACTTTCCATTGAAAATGGAACTTATAACATTCAAAGCATAATGGCAAAACACTGATTTGCTGTTTGAGATACGGTGGTAATTTGAATAGGGGATTTTAAAAGGTAAGTTGGGAAGTGGGAACAAAGGAATTTACTTGTGAAACTGCTGTGAATAGACTTTCCACTCTTCTACTAAATATTTAACTGGGTTATAGTAGCATTTAAAGGCAGAAGAATTCAAGACCAACTATTAAAATATAAATATAAGCCAGCTCCTCAGTGCAGGTACAGAACATCAGAGGTGTTCCTAACTCAAGCCTTTGCTTATTTACTACTCTATGCACCAAAGCAACTGGTCCTGTAAAAGTGAGAGGCTTCACAGACATTCTCTATCTCTTTGCAGCTGTAGCTATTCCTAAGCATGACCCTGAGAGCTTGAACAGACAACAAGGAGTCTCACATCAGGGAGGCTCCCCTTTCTAAAAGCTGAGAGGAACTTCTGTTGGCCAACTGGCTTAGTTCCAGCATCCAAAGGTGAGTCTGGGGAGGGAGACAGCAGAAGGTCCCTTGTGAGGGCACAGTGGGGATCAGGAGAGAAGCCTGCTTGATCCACAGTCCTTCCCTCCCCAGTGGCTAGGGCCACAGATACATTCTAACCCCTTGTGCTGAACGCAGGAACTGCGAGGTACTTCCTCGTAGGACAAGCATCTTCCACACACAACATTCCTCAGCACCATGCTGAATTACCTGATGCGGAGGTGGTAACTTTGTGGTGCTGCCAAAAACTGGGACACACTTCCCTTGTAGGGCACTCAAAGCTTTTGCTCCAGCCCGTTCTGGCCCATCCCAGCTGGCTGAAAGCCAAGGGCTCTGCTAAGGCTGGTTGTGCTGAGGCGAGGCAGCAACGCAGCAAAAGGCACACCTTGACTCTGCTGCGCCTTTTGCCGATGATCCATCCACATGGAGGAAGGACAAGCTCTGCAAAGCCTTTCTGGGGCTTTCATGTAGGACAGCAGGAAATACAAGGAGACAAACAGAGCTGCATTTCTCAATCTGCAGATACCTTCTCACCAGTCCCTTCAGGAAGTCTACCGGAGCTGGGATAAATCGATGACAACTTACACCTTTGCCAGGAAAAGGGTGGAAACTGGGGAACACACCACACCTGGAAGAGGGGAGCTCTCTGGCCTCAGAGAGCAGCAGGCACAACTTTCCCAGGCGTTGTCCTGGGGAAGGCGGTGAGAAGACCAGCGAAAAGAATGATAAACAATTCTTTAACTTGCTGCACCTATTGTTGTGAACATGTGGAATGTGTTATGGAGATTTGTTTACCAAAGGGTGGTTCCTTAATCAGCCAGTGGTGATGGTGTTAGGATGGAAGGACCAGTTGGGTCCACCTGTATCGTGTCTGTAAGGGCGATGGGTTAATTAATAAGTATAGAATAATGAAGAGGTTGATCAGCCTTCTGAGAAGCATGGAGCCAATGCTAATTATTACCCAGCTGGGGGCCTGGGATGACAAGGGGCTACAAAGGGAGAATGGAATAACACCATCCTTTGCAGTGGCTTCTATTAGGCACCAGACAGAAACCCCGGTCTAAAGTTAATAAGGTTAACTTTCATGGCAAAGCACTTGCAGAGCTATATTTGTAGGGATCTAGAAAACCTATTTTTGTTTATGTTGTCAAATCTGTTTAATTAACTTGGTGAAGCTAACAAATAAAGAAACATTCTGCAGCTAACCTGAAAGTCTTCCTTTCACTTCCAAGATCCGTAGGTTCATGTCTTTCAAAAATGTGAACTCATTCAAATCTTTTCACAATTTCCCCCACTTTTTTTTTAATATTTCCATTTCTTTCTCACAGGTGTCGGAATACAATGACATCTTTGATCTTACTGGAGATAACTGTATGTGGGTAGATTCTTTTTCTTGAAATGCAGACTGGGAGTGGATCCAGAGGTCAAGCCAGAAGGTTACCTATATCTGAAAACCACACTTACAGAAAATCCCTTTGTGTGGCTTCTAATATGCCTCTGGATGTGAGTCTTGAAATACCTAGCTTTGAATGCTGCTCTCTGTATCATGACGTTCCAAGTCTTAAGAAAACTGAAGTTCAAAGAGAAGGGAAGACTTAGAGAGTTTGGTTTGTAACTATGGAACAAGCACTTTCTTTGCCACATCAAAAGCTCTGATAAAAGCAGTCCAGTGATTCAGGATAAGAGCATATTATTTGATGTATTAATTTGACAGTGGACTCTTCTTTTTCACCCCATTACAAGATTGCTTTTGTGCATTACAGAGGAGTTTAAAACACCCAAGATAGAGCTAATCAAAGTTCTAGTTTAAATGAAGGTCATGCATGTCCTCTGAGGTTTGATTTTCACATGCTTTTTTGAAACCACTTAATTCCTAGGTAGCAAAACCTGCTAGAATTTTGTGAAGTCCACAAAAACCAGATCTGTGCTCTGCAGACTTTGGAAAATGCTGACAGTTTATTGCAACATGTACGGATTCTGCAAGTTACCAAAACCAAGGATGCATAACCAAATGAATATTTTCATATTCAGAGCGAATGTCATGACCCTTACTGTACTGAAACTTTATTTAATTTGAGTGAGGTATGTATGCAAGTGATGCTACACTGGAAAGTGTAAGTATGGAAGACAAAACACTTTCAAGTTACATGGCCTCTGATAAAGAACTTGAAATTGAATCTCTCTGACACAAAGTCAATGTTTCTTCCCTTCATTTTGCTTCTCCTCACAGAGGCATGTGTCTAAGGGGGACTGTAGTTCTTAATGATGGGGAATGTGGGGTGTGTGAGCATTTTCTCAGCAGATCCTCCAAGAGAAGGAAGTACCAGCAATACGATCTCAAGAAAAAGGGAGTTAATAAAAACTTGTGCTTGTGGCCATCAGTGCTGCTCTCCCCACTTTTCGTTTCTGAAGAAGCAGCAGGTGGAGGGGAGGGATATGATTTCATTAAAGTATTCTAGTTTTCTGGAAGATATCAAGTCAAAATTTAGAGAGAATGTACAGTTCTTTTCTTTTACATTTCTGCATCTGAGAACAGTAATAAGCGGTGATTTTTAGTTGGTTTTTGAAGAGACAAAATAAGTGAGATCCATAATAGCAGCACACTCGGATGGGGAAAGACGTGCTTGCAGGAGCCTGTGCTGGGCTGAACTCTAGCTTCAAATGAGAATATCCTTGAGGTAGTGGCACACGATTCCTCTTTACGAGAGTAGTCCTGAACTCCTGCCAAAACTCCCTCTATATGCCACTTAGTGCTTCAAGACAAGGAGGATAATGACAGGTCTGTAAAATCTGCTGGAATTGACAGTTCTTATTGTTCTGAAAAGTTTTCGTGACGCACAGGAATTTTCAGATTAGCACTGTACAATGTTGAACAAAATGGGTGTCAAGCAAATCAATGGGCTTTTCACAATTCACAAGTCTATGTTTTACTGCTGTTCCATTTTTATTTTGTGCTTGGTCTTGCTTTGTTCTGTGCATGTGCCACTGGAGATGTGAGTGTGTATGCACTGAACAGGGAGCGAGAGTTTTCCATGGCATGATGTTCCGTGGTAAACCAAGGCTTAGCATGGAGAAGGTTTTTCTCCTAAAAAATGTTGAGTTTTTCAGACACAAAAATAAGGAACTGTTTATATTTGTGCGGTTAGTCTTACTTGGAGCTACAACTCTCTTCAATTAATTTGGAGGTGAACATATTGAGCCACCTTTTATACACCTGTGTGTAAAGATTTGTGCCAACTCACTTAAATAGTGGGATGAAAACCATATACAACTGAGGCAAAACTGAAGACTGGTGACTCTAGCATCTGTTTCCCTAGAACATGAATGACCACCTTCATTCATGATCTTAACCCTCCTTCAGTTTTTGTAACTGAAGGAGGGTTAAGATCCAGGGAAATAATGAAATATTCAAATTTAATATCTCTCAACACGTACAAAGCTCAGATCAGAATTTCTGTTCTACGCTTCCAGTATAGATTGACATATGGGTATAAAGCTCTACAAGCAGATAAAAGATAACCCATTAAGCTTAAAGCCCATAGAAACAAAACAAAACCTCTGGAATGCCTATTCCATTTCAGTTTTCAATTTACCATCATTGAGGCAAATAGAAAGAAAAAAAATAACCTGCTGCCTTTGTGAAAATCCCACTCTTCCAAGAAAAATATAAGCATAAGACTGAAGATCAGATCAATGCCTGGTGGCATCTCGTGTAAGTCAATGGACCTGTGCCAATTTGGTCTGGCACCAAGCATTTTAGAAGACATATGAGCCCATCAAACCAAGTGTTTTCCAATGCAACCAATTAAAGCTACCCCAAGATAGCATTTTTTTTCAGCTTCTGCATCCTCCCAACTGCTGCCAGCATGCCACAGCTCTCACTGAAGCCTACTCACTCCTCTGTTGCTGGAACTCTTATAGCCTGAGAATCTGAAATGCCTCTCCCACATAGATCATCCCCAAGCACTGACGACGAGCAACAGTTCTCTGCACCATCAGGTCAAAAATCCAAGGCAAGCACGGCTTCGACTGCAACACGAGTTTTTCCACCTCAGGCACCACTGGGGTTGGAACCCCTCAGACAGACTGATCCAGTGCTTAGCAGTTATAGGCTGTCTCTCTCCCTCCCTCCCTCCCTCCCTCCCCAGCCCCCTCCTTTTATCTGCTAATGCACAGGGATAGACAAGCAAAAAAATCCCTTCAAACAAGGTTATGGGAGAGAGAGGAACTCCATCACAGACAGTGTTTGCCTAACACTGGTGACTAAATTTGAGAGGTTTATGTTGTTTGAACTGTATCCCTGGGGTGCTAACAAGAATTGAAGTATCATCTTAAGAGTTAGAGTCACCTTAAAAGACAATGTTCTCCTATGCTTTCACATCAGCAATCATTAAATAAAGCAGAAGGCAGTAGGTATGGAATTAAAAACCCTCAAAGGTGCAATTAAGCCTCATTTTGATGCATCCCAAAGGTGTTCAAAATGACCAGCCTAGAGCCAGGAACAACCCATGCCCAGGTGTGCAAGGGTCCAAGCTTTCTCACAGATGTTTATGGAATATCTTAGCCTAGATCAAAGCATCCACCTTCAAGATGGGGAGTGGGCACATCTCTCTGCCTAGACTGCCATACGCAATGGGATTTTCAGCTACACCAGTGCTAAGTAAATACAAATGAATGATACAAGACCCTGGGGAAGGTGGCATAGCAACAAAATACCTTCCTCATTGAAGAAAAAATTATTCATTCTTGTCACTTTCATCACTGCTGAACAAAAATAAGAATTGCAATAATAGCTAACAGTTATCTCTTCTTTGCATACCTTAGAAAACTGCATTTTTTTTCTAAGCCCAGAGCCATAGAATGCCTGGGGCCATCATTTCAATAAAAGGTGACCCAAACACCCCTGGGAAATACAGGGAAGAGTGACTTATATCTGTGTCATCAGAAAAAGCAATAAGTCAAGCTTAATAAGGGGTCCCTCCTGCATTTGTTATACATCAGGTTAAACACTCAAAACTACACAGAGGAGTAGTATTACACACACCAATATACACTCTCCCTGTATTGATGCACTGAATTCTATATTCTGTATTTTTTTTATTTATATTGATCCAACAGCTCTTCAAAACACTGACTTTTTTTTTTTTTTGGCATCCACTCTGAGGCAATGCTGATTCCTTTAACTGGAGGGATAACCTCCATGTACACACCTTCCTGCCACAACTTGCAAGGCAAAAGCAAAGCTGACCAGTTAAACCAAATCTAAAGAAATTTACACCCTCAGCCTGAGATTCCCAGGCAGCAATGTGACATCTAAGCAGTTCCTAATGCTGGGAAATGAAGCTGTGTGTTAAGTTCTAAAACGAACACAAGATACCAAAAATGGATCCCTAAAATTCAGCCAGCTTTATACGATGTTTGTTCCGAGTTTGGTTACTATAAAATACCCGATACACTTGACAAGTTCAGGAACAGGGTGAAAAAAAAAAAAGTTTTTTTCTAAATCTTTTTTTTCCAATTTTCTGCCATTTCTCCTATGTATTTTCACAAACCAGATAAGATGACTACAGTCCCTGAGAGGGTTAAGCAGAGACAACCATGAGCTCCATGCAGCAAAGCTCCCTGTCACGATAAAACATGAACAACGCTGAGCCAAATCATGGCTGGTGTAAGTAACCCCAGAGGGTTGCAGAGGGACAGATTTGCACACACACTTCCCTCCTCTTTCTAAATATACTGCTTCTGCTTTACAGAATCAAAAGCAGAGTCCCAAGAGGCAAAGAAATCAACTTCTAACACATGCCCCACAATGGCGAAAAAGGAAACTCTTCACACTTTTCATGTACTCACAGCTTTCATAAACAAATAGGAAAGCTTTTGAATTGAATGTAGTTTCAACAAGCCTTCGAAGAAGAATAAACCAATTTGAGAAAAAGAGAAAAGGTACAGGAGGGGTAGGAAAAGCAATGACTTTTTTGTGCTGAACAGTGATGAATGATGAGCAACTCGTGTTTTCTCGGCTCAGGGTCTGAACTGGCATTTGACAAATCACTATAATAACACACCTGCTATTATTATACTGACACCAGAAATACTGGTGACTTCATACTGGGCACCTCAGACTTTTGCGCCTGCAACATTCTGCTCCATGTGGTTTGCTTTCCTTTTCAAACACAGGGGTGATCTGAAATACCCCGAAGAACACAGCATCCTTCCACAGACTGACCTCAATTAGGCTAAAAAAACCACGCAAGGCAATGCAAACAGCTAACTAGTTTTGTCCGATGCCCGAGACCATTCGGAAGAACACATCTCGCCGCACAAGACACGAATCCGAGGAATCCTTCGGGCTATCTACAGTCGCTACCAATTTGCTTTTCGCCGATCCTCGACACCACCACCAATCGCTCCATGCCCAGCCTGAAACAGCAGGACAAAGTACACGGCTTTACTTACAGAGATCTCGTAGCTCCATCGTTCCCGATGAAAAATTCACCTCCCACACGGCAGCGAGCGAATGACTTAATGCTGCCTTCGGCGGGCGGCACCGTGCGCACGGCGGGCAGCGGCGGATGCTCGGCGGCGGGGCTCTCGGCGGGGCCGCGCTGCCGGCGCGGCCATGGGAGGCGGAGGGAGAGGCGCTGCCCCCGGCCGCGCACCTTTGCCCGCCGCGCTGCCCGCGCCCAGCTCCGCTTATGTGCCGGGCGCCCGGCGGGCTCCCATTGGCACGGGCGGGCGGCGGCAGCCAATGGCAGCCCACTCCCGCGGCAGGGAAACTCCTGCCCGCTTATTTAGCATCTCGGGAGACCGTATTTCCGAGGAAGAGCGCCGCTTCCCTCGCATCCTGCCATCGCACGGCGGGGATGGGCAGAGCAGAGATCCCCGTCTCTGGGGCTCCCCCCGCGCCGCCCGCTCGTTTTGTCTCAGAGCCCGGCGCTCACCCGGAGAAAGCGCTGATGGGGACCCCGGCATCCGCGTCCACCTTGGCGGGGGCCGCGGGGGAGCGCGCCGGAGCTCCACAATTACTCGCTCCATCGCCATGGAAACAGCCTGGATGCAGCGGGCTGGATTTGTGTAGCACATCTGCTGCCAGGCTCATAATCAACTGCAATATCATCTTTTCTCCCTCTGCTCTCGCTGCTTATTTGATTGTGAGTTTGCTCTCTCTTTTCATACATGCTGGGAAAGTACACGCAGACAGAGCTGTGTACACAGTGACTTTCTCCCTGTGCAAACACGTCAGGACACACGTATGTGTGTGCACACACCCCAGGAGTACTCACTTGTATGCATGCTAAGGAGGTAGGTACACTCTCTGCGTTCCCAAATCACACAATCATAGTATAGTTAGAGATCCATTACCTAGTTCCAAGCCCTCTGCCATGGGCACGGGTAGCTTTTATGAGTGCTGGTTTCTTGAAGTTCCATCCAGCCTGGCCTTGAACACTGCCAGAGATGGGGCATCCATCTGTCCGTGTGTCCCAGAGCCTCACTACCCTCACAGTAAAGAATTTCTTCCTAATATCTAATCTAAATAAATCCCCTTACACTTTAAGGACATTATGCCACTCCATGCCCTTGTAAAAAGTCCCTCTCCAGCTAAAGAAAGTGCTCTAAGGTCTCCCTGGAGTCATCCCTTCTCCTGGCTGAACAACCACAACTCTCTCAAGCCTGTTGTCATAGGAGAGGTGCTCCAGCCTTCTGATACTCTTCCCTCTTTTGGACTTGCTCCAACACATAGTACACCTTAGTCACATTTCAAGTTTAAGTAACTGACCAACAGAAGACAGGACTACTGTAAAAATACTGTATTTTGCTTTCCAGTTCCATATATTGTATCTCTCCAAAACAAGGGGAAAATCTGAGACAGCTTTTAGGAAACCTCTAAAAATGCATCTGGCACCCACAGACAGTGACCTGAGTCTTCATGCAGCTAACTCTACCCTGGGTATTTCCTGTCCTGTTCAGGGCCTGATGAAACACACCACTAAGAAGTCTTTATGCCCAAAGGGTTGACAAAAACTCTGTCCTGACCTCTGACA
Organism: Fringilla coelebs; assembly: GCF_963513975.1. Lineage (NCBI taxonomy): Eukaryota > Metazoa > Chordata > Aves > Passeriformes > Fringillidae > Fringilla > Fringilla coelebs. The sequence continues at coordinate 105,939,098 of NC_140028.1, read as the reverse complement.
ATATAAGGAAGGAGAGATCATTGGAAGAAAGGAAGCAACACTGGAGAGAAAGAAAAGATTCCCAAGCTACCAATGCAGTAAGCAAAGGGACAGTTCGGCAGTTAGAGGAATTTTCTGGCTAATCCTCAGACTTTCTCTGGGACAACTGAAAAAAAATAAATTCATCCTTTCCATGTTTCTGTTTCTGAAACTGCAAAATTAGGAGAAAAAACAAGTTCACGCATTTATATTAAAAAGACAGCTTAAGACAAACCACGAGACACTGACATACTATTATTATGGTGTTAAGAATTTTAGATGGAAAAAAATGACAATCCATTCTTTTTTCAGGAACCCTTACCTACATTTGTTTGACCAAAAGAAGATTAAAATAATTAAAGCCCTTCTTTAAAAACCCTCAATATTTCTATATTGCACTAATAACAGCATTCCACTCCATTTCCCATGGCAAATAGAGGTAGATCCATCTCCTTGAACAATAAATGACACTTCCTGTTAAATGGCTTTTACCTGAGCTTTTATCCAGAGTCCAGGAAGGTCTTCCAAGCCTCAAGAGCAAGACCGTAAGAGAAAGCTACTCCAGAGATTTGGCTTTCCAGGGCATCTGTGACTCAGTCATAACTCTTGACATAGAAAAGGGCTTCTGAGAGAACTGTATTTGTACTGGCTGAGGATGCCATAAGGGTTCACTTCTGGCAATGCTGCACCTCCGGCTTTTCATTTGTCTTTGGAGCAACACCATCACCATAAGGATTACCCTGAGCTTGCCAGCTTTTGTGGTCATTCTTTCAGTTCTGAAATATTCAACTGTGGAAAGATATTCAGTGTGCATTTTAAGGGAATGAGGGCTAATTAAAAAGCCTAGATTGACTTACAGAACTTGCTGTGAAAAAAAGCAGTCTGTCCCATTCCATCCCTCTCCCACCCAAATCATACAGGGGAGAGGGTGGTCTGGGAGGGTGGAGCACTCTCTGTCATTTGTTCATGAAGGGTGAAACACTTCAGCAGTTTCAAGGTTAGTTTTGCTAGCTGTTATTGTCATGTCATGGACCGGAAACATTGTCAGCATGTAGAGCTTAAAATAGTCATGCAAACCAACAAGTTTAAATTCTTTTGGACAACAAAAACCAAATAGCACATTCCTAGGAGGTCTCTGCAATTAATATTTTTTTAAGCCAATATTAAATTGAAGAGGTTCCTAATGAAATAAATTGTTCCTTCCTGCCATGTGATACACAGAGTTCAAAACTCTTCAAGAGGCTGTCCTTTGTTAAACAAAGCCCCACTGCAATCAAAAAGAATGATTATCAGTGCAACTTTGATGTATCTGGAGAAATTTTCCCTTGGCCCAGTTTCCAAAACTCCCATCTGCATTTCACATGCTGACAGGGAGAAGACTGTGTCCCAGATTAGGGCAACCAGTCAAGAACTCAGAAGACCCATTTTTAAGGTCTTTTATTTCACAGGAAAGGAGTAAAGTGACAGAGATCTCTACTTCTGATGACAGCAAGCCACTAGATTTAAGGTTATGAAATCTCACCTTTGTCTCTTTATTTTCTTAGCAATCTCCCCTGCAAATTGCATTTCTTTTCCTCACAAGGTTGTGTTGTGAGAATAAACACACTAAGAATTTCATTGCAATCTAAAGCAGGACAGGACACAGATACCTAAGAAAGCTTTTAAGGGAGATCAAAAATTCAAGGCTAGAGAAATCCAGGCATTTCAAAGCAGCATAATAAATAAGATTTGTGAAAAAATCTTCTAAGATAGCAGGATAAAATGATGCTGTTCAACTAAAAGGATAAAAGATTTCCAGGAAGGCTTCACACCAAAGCTGCTACTTGTCAATCCGACAGCAGCTCCTGCCAGTATTCTGTCATGGGCTAAGACCTGTTTGTGTGTGGGAGCTGAGGAACAATCAGTGATGATATAATGCTTACTCATCCTTCCAGATCGTGGGTTTTTCTTTTTTTAGCCTAGATACCTAAAGGGGAAGATGGTTAACCTGCTAAGAGTTCCCCAGTCTTAGACTCGATGGTTGGCTGCCAGTGCCATTAATTACCTGTTAATTCTGAGTAAACTCTCAAGCCCTTTCAAAAGTCCATTTGTAGAAGCAGCTGATTTGCACCAGGAACAGCTAGTTCTATTGATTTATTCCAGGGAGACCTACACATTTCCCTTTCACAGCTGTATTCTTGAAGTGTCAATTAGGACCTATCTGTAGATAATACAATCACGTATTTCAGAGACTTCCAAGGCCATTTTTCACATTTAGTTTGGTTTTTCCCAAACCTTAGTATCAGAAAACCTCATAACTCTTATCAGGAGATCCCTACACTTTATTTCAAATGAACAGCTTTGAGGGTTTGGTTTGGTTTTTTTTTCCTACTACTACTGCATCAGAAAGAAATTTTTGCATAATAACAAATTAAAATAAAAATGCTGGGCCAGAGCATAAAGAGACATCTATCTTGTCTGCCATTTAAGACAGCTTGACTACAAACCGCAAAGCTTATCTGACTAGGTACACACAAGTGATATATAAGCTGCTGAAAACAGTCAGTAACACAGCTTTGTAAATCAGATTAGACATGACCTTCAGAGGTGATCTGCCACCATAGCACCCAGAAGGTCTCTGTGAATTACAGAACCACAGAACCTTTCATTCTGCAAAGCATTTCCACCATCCAAGCACCAAGGAGTGCGTTCAGTGTTCACTACCTTCCCCTCTGCTTTGACCACAGGGAGCATCCAAGTCTCCTCCTGCACCACCAGGAAGGTTGCCCTCATTCTGAGGATGCATTCACATGTTAAAAGACTTCAAAGACGTGCATTAAATAAAATCTCCACTTGTCTTATATAAATGAAATCAGAGCTTTGTAGAATTTCATACAACAGTCCTGGACATACACAACACTTGTCTGGATGATGACTGTCTAGGGGTGTTGAATTTGCAATTCTTCTTTATCTTCCCTGACAACTGAAGCTCTTCAGCTAAGCCAAAGACAGCCTACAAACAATCCTGAAATTGGCTACAGGAACTGACATGAATATTTCTCAGTTTTCCTATTGCTAAATGATTACATGTAGTCTGAGTAGTGAAAGGAGACTTCCTAGTCTAGACAACATGACTGTAGGCTCCATTTGCACCTCCAATGTTAACTCCAAGAAGATCTGAAATGCCTTGTATTTGATACAGGTCCAAAATATCCACATCTTAGAAAAACAAAACCCAAAGAACCAACTAAACAAAAAGAAGAAAAGCACCACAACTGCATATAAGAAACCTAGTCTGAAAAAGGAAGAAACAGAAACTGGGTTGCTTAGAGAAAGACTATTCTGTCACAGTGAACAAATTCGGAGTTGCATAGTTTTTGATACACGCACAAAGAAAAAAAAAGAAAATTATTTCTAACCTTGACAGTGGGTACAGCAGACAAACAGCCTCAAGTGATGTTTAGGTTTGGCGGCAGTGTCGTATACAATCATAGTTTGTCTTTGGATAGCTATCATATTAAAAAAGCCCTTAAAATACACAAGCCCCCGCAGCTGTCTGCAACCTTTAAGTCTTGCCATTTCAAACACACATTGCAATCATATAACATGAGAGGGCACTGAAAAATTTCAAATCAATTATAATAAATCCAGACAGTAGACAGCAGAAGGTTTCACAGTACATATCATCAGCTTCAGGATTCCTCACATTGCACTCTTAAATACAAAACTGCAAGAGGCTCAGAAATCACCTTGTGAGTTTTAAAATTTTCAGTACAGTCAGACCATATAAGCACTATCTGCCAAATCTATCACATATTCTTCATCCACTGTCAGGGTTAGGATTTTCCCTGCTCCCTCCTTTGCCCACATTGTTCAAATGCATATCAACATTTTGTATCAAAACCCGTTGGAACGTACTGAGAGCATTTTCGGTCATGTCATTGTAATCTCAGTTCTCTCATTCAATCACTCTGTCTGGAGCATGCATGGCCAGGACAGAACAATTTCACATCACTGCAGCATTTTGCCTTCCGTCTTTAGCTACTTCTCCAGCTCATGCTTTGCACAGGCTGCCAAACAAGCAACAGCAGCCAGGTTTATCTTCAATCCAAGCAGTCTGAGACTTCCATTTAATGCTTGGTTCTCCGTAGGAAGGGCACTGTGGAATGTACATCGTACTAACACTGTTGAAACAAATTATGCCCCTTAGGTGCTCAGTCTTGCCTCTCTTACAGGCATGCATGCTCCCCCTCCATCTTATTCATTAGTGCACTGTGGTTTTCTTCTTCTGGAAGATGGTAGTTAAATCTCTACTCAATCATGTCAAATGGCATCAGAACGATTTCTTTAGCTTTTCTTATTTTAACAAAACCAAAGTGCAATAGGATGGACAAAATAAAGGAAAAAGTCATCTGTCTCAGTTCTCTGAACTCAGTCTGACACTGTCATGGCTCACTGTTTAAATAATGATGCATGAGTTTTTAATATGTTAATTACACAAATAGGTACTTAGGAACTACTTAAACAGAAGATTATTTACCCCATTGACTAGAGAAACCCATGTGTCAGCACATCTGCTGCACAGGAAGATTAAATCTGTTCACACAAAACTCATGCTCTCCCTTGCTAATGGAGAAGAGATTAGTAGTGTGAGACCTGAAGCAGGGGCTTTGGGTTTTATCCAGCAGACCCTTAAGACTGTCACAATGGATGATGCCAGCAAACATCTCTGGATTTACTTGTCTAGGCATTCTGGAAAAAGAAATGAGAATTTTATTGAAAAGAGTTTTCCATGTGTGTGTTTTAATTTTAAAAGCTTCTGCTGTATGTTATTTAAGAGTAACAATCAGACACCCAGCAGATTTCAGAGAGAACTGTACTGCTGTGAGTGTGCACCTTTAAGGCCAGACTGACAATGCTAGTTGATGATGTTTAGAAAGAGTACACTGAAAACAACTCAATTACAGAGCTATCTTTGCCTTGGTTCACCTTCCCAGCTGCTGCTGAAGGATCTTCAGACTATTATTTTGATAGCTGCTGATGAGAGCCAATCCATGTTTTTCCCATCCCCTTAGCACTTCTTTTGCATTCCAGGCTTGCATGGAAGAGTAAGTGTCAGAAGGCTCTGGTGGTGCAGAAAGGGATTGCCAAGACTACGGCTAATGTGAAGAACAGAAAACACGAGTCCAGTTTCCAGGTCCAGCAAGCACACAACAAATTTTCCTGAGAAGAATGTGTTCTGTCTGCTTCCACCTCCTGCAGGAATGCTCACATAAGCTGAATGAACAGTTAGGGCTGTTTACCATGGAGCTATTGCAAGCGTGCACTTAGCTTCAGCTAGGAAGGGCAATGTCCTCCATCCACACCCTCATAAGGTAATTCGGAGCACACAAAATGAGCTACTGATGCTTCTATTCTGTGTCAGCCTCTGGCAGCAGGCATCTGTTCCTGAGGATTTCAACGTCTCCCTGAGCTGGGCTTTGCAAACATCCCCTTCTCAGAGACACTAGCAGCCACTTTTTCAATCCCTGTACATGGAAATGTGCAGCCAAATATACATACCCCAAACACGTGTCGCATGCACAACAGAAGCGTGCCCACACACGCCCATTCACAGCCAAATGCAGTATAAATAACCTCACTATATAAATAGCCTTGCTTAAATGAAGTCTCTTGCTTAAATAAAGCTAGCATAAATACTCTTTCTTTATGCTGCCTGTTTCATCTCATGTTTAAGTCTGGAAAGTGGCAACTCTGTTGGAATGACTGGAGAAACTCCACTCAAAGTCAATAGATAAAAAGGACAGGTGAGCTCAGCATCATGATATCACTGGTGAAGATTTCGTGAAAAGAATAAAAGGCAGGCAACTTCCTTTTTCACATGTCTCTGATGTCAAGATAGATAAATATTAGTAACACAGGCAGTAAGGTATTGCAAACAATCAGAGGAGATCCTCAAGCACGGAAGCAGCAGCCTCCACAAAACTAAAGTAATAAAAATTAACCTTTCATTCTCTGTTTAAAAAAAGTGAGAAAAAAAAATATTAGAAAACGAAAAGTAACTTTTTCCTCTTTCTCGGCATCTTTAGAAGGACACCAGATGACTGTCCATACTCCTCACTATGCTCATGTCTGTATTCATCAATATGGTTTTATGGACATTTTCTGTCTTATCCTTTTCAAAACATTTCAAGAAGCTGTTAAGACTGCTTTCTCTGAAGATGGGTGGGAAGGACCGGCTGTCAGAAAGGACTCTCTGAACCTCCCTGCAGCAACCCTGCTTCACATTCAGCCCACACACCAGGCCCAGCTCTATCAGCATTCTGGCTCACTTTGTCAGGGCTGTTGCATCTGCTCAGAACTTCCTTCCCGCTAATGAGCCTCCCTCTAATTGATCTTCAGAGTACACAGTTCTTCAGGCTCGGCCATCCCCGAGCTGGAGATGCTGACAATGCTGCCACATGGCAATTGCCATCGCAGAGACAAGCCCCACCTTGTACTGTCTTTGCTCAACCCTCTGCTCTTTGCACATGGTAGGTGGAATGATTACTTCACCTTCCATGTAAAGAGACAAATTCATAAAGGTCAAGCAACGCAGGGGCAGTTGCAACAGTGGGTACAAACTCCAAGTTTTCCTTGCTCTTCATTACCCAGCCTCTGAAACACAAACATTTCTACAGTGCAAAGCCAGTAGTATTTCTACCTGTTACATTACTGCTTTGTTCAGGGTTGGACCATTTTCATTCCATTAATGCTTTCCTTTAAAAACATTTCAGAATTGGTTTTAAAATAAATAAAAATAGACGTTTAAAAATATTTCAGTCTTCCTTAATCATGCAGGGATATATTTTCAAAGCCGTATGCCAGGAGTATTCCACGTGACTCCCATTCATGTTAAAATTAGAGTCACCAGAATAAACCCCATATGCTGCTTTGAAAAGGTACTGCAATGTGTCCAAGGAAAATTTTTGCAGCTTAATGCTGCTTGTACAATTTTTTGCCTGCTTTTCTTCTTTTGATTTATAAATAGATTTTTAACATCCTTTTTTTTTTTTAAATAACACTTTGTACTATCTGGAAAAACAGAGAGAAGGGATTTGCTGGTTTTCTTGGTTTCTCTGAAGCTGTTTTATTTTAAAATTATAAGTTTAATCAGAACAGCTTTGCTTTGTAGGTTGCAACTCTTTTGGAAGCTTTTTTATAACTCTTTTTTTAATACTGTCACTGTGGACAACCTTTCTACCCAAGCCACAGCCTGCAGTGAGGTCTGGCTGCATTCCACACCTGAGCTATGTTCCTTTCAAGTGGCACTCAACATTTCTGTGTTAGCCAGAAACTAATTTTCACATCTGGACAGCGGGGAACTTTTTTCCAGAAAGGCCAAGGCACAGTCTCTCCTTGGCAATAAGAGCACTGCTGCTTCGTGCTGGAGCCAGGCACCATGAACATACAGGTTTCTATATGCAAGGTCCTGTCTTACTTTCTGCCCAAACAGAGCATCTCTAACACCTGTGGCAGCCACAGAAGCCCACCCCCACAAAACCAGCTGCAGTGCTGGGCTAACTGTGGGCACAGTGTGCCCTGGTTTGCCTTGGCAAGCATTGCTAACTCTGGGCTCACGTGTGCTCATACTGGTAAACACTGGTGGATTATTAAATTTGTCATTTATGACTGCGTTCTTTCTGGTCATTTCAAGAGAGAGGGAAAGAAACTATTTCTGGCAGCTCTGGTTCTCTCATAACTGCTCTCAAATTTTGACTGCTTCTAACTGTTCATGAGAGATTGTGCATAAAAAGACTGTGAATGCCATCTCTTCAGTTTATCCTCATCCTTCTTGCTACTGTCTCAAATTGCCAAACACTTTCATTTCAGCCATTGACACCAAAGGTGCAGCAAACACTGCATCTAACCACTTAATTACTTTAACCTTTAAAAGATGTAAGCAAAGGGTAAATATTTTGCTTTAATGTGGAAGATGCTTTCACCAGAGAGGGGAAAAAAAAAGTAAAAGTCTCCTTGCTAACAAAATTGTGTATCATACAAGAAAAGAAATCATTATATAATTGTCCTGTCATCAAAGCACTGACAAATGACATGTGGGCTAAGTTCCCATCTCTACCACTAACTTTTCAGGCAACATGCAGAAAGATATCATTTATACATCCTTGTTATCCTGCTAAAAATCACCTAACATCACCTTTCTGCTCTCCTTTTTTACCCACTGTATATTCTGTCAATTTAAATGGTGTTATTCTTTTGGTCATAAACCTGTGCTTAAAAGAATTACCTGAAACTTCCTGGGATGGTGAAATGACAGCTTGCACCTGAAGCTAGAACCTGTAAACAATGGAGCTTTAGCAAAAGCAAGGTTTTGGTATAAGATAAGCACTTAAAAAAACCCCAAAGCCTAAACAGGCAGCCACAAACAGCAAGCATCCCCAAAACCAATCCACTAGCAGCCAAACATGGCTCTGCAACTTCTACACACATTGCCTGCTTTAAGTATTAGGGTTCAAATGAGCTTAGAAGTTACTGTGGTTAGAGAAGTTACCATGTCAGCTATGCTCTCATATAGCCAGTGGTAACCATTTAGTAAAACATACTTTTGTAAGTGTTGGCAAGAAAATTTTGAAGAAATGCTTTCAACATCACGTTTCTGAAGGGGCTTGAATGCCCCCGAGTAGTAGCAGCTCAGCTGTCAGAGCTAAGACAAGTGAAAACCGCTTTAAAGGGATCACTGCAGTTGATGGGGAAAGCCTGACTTCTTAAAGGGGCCACAGAATCCATCACAATTATCTTTTATGCTTTATTTAACATTAGGAAAAATTTATGAGCTTGGCTGATGCTCCATCTGAATTTGTTTCAATGATGATTAATGACATGAATTACCACTTCTTCCTATTTGGATAAGATATCCTACTGCATGAGAAAGTGTTTTTTACCCATAAAACTACAAAATAATTTAGGTTGCTAGACAGTTCTAGGCATTGAGTTCTGCAGACACAGCAAAGCTAATTTCATACCTAAGTCAGGTTCCTCAGGGCAGTTCTGGGCAAGTTTTGTTTTTCTCCAGGGATAAAGATTTTATAATCTCTCTATGCAACCGGTGTAAGAGCTGCACCAGTTTCGGTAGTCAGGAGTGTTTCATCCTTACAGACTAACGGTTTTCTTCATTGTGACTTCTATTCTCATCTATCTCTGTGTACTTCTCAGAAGGGTGTGCATCTTCTCCTCATCCTTCTTGTTCTAACAATGGCAGAAGGTACAACCGGATCCACCCTCGATCCAGCCTTTTCCAGGATCAACAAACCTGGTTCCTTCACATTCCCTTTGAACACCACATGCTCCATCCTCCTTAATCATCTTGGTAGACTTTCATCAGTTTCTCCCCATTTCTAGGGGAGAAAACTGGACAGTCTTCCAGTTGCAGCCTCATGAAGGCCAAGCTGGGGGAAATAATCCCTTCCTCTGCCATGCTGGCTGTGCTTTAGCTAATGCAACCCAGTGTGCAGTTAGTCCACACCACACAAGGGTGCACTGGTGATTCATGGTACTCATCAGCCCAGAGACCATCCTACAAGCAAGCACCTACAACGATATTTGTACAACATGAAATTAGCCTTTCTGAATCCTCAATTTCCTTTGCCAGTCACCCATCCTCAGCTTTTAGTATCAAAGAAAATATCCTCAGAAATTAATATCAAAACCCTGGCCATCATAAAAATCAATACAAGATACTGAAGTGTTACTCTAGTACTAAAATCAAGAAGCGTAGAGAAGGAAATTTGAATCATCAAACTCTTTCAAATTATAATAACTAAAGCAAATTGAGCAGCTATGAAACATCCTGTTCTCTGGAGCTTAAAAGCATCAAGCAATAAAACACCTTTAACCCATGCAAAGGTAAATTCGTTTTATGGAGATATTTTCTTTCTTTTCTCCTAAAGCAGAGCCACCAGTTTAAAGATTTTGCCTGGTACTTTAAAGATTTTACACAGCAAAGGGCCATTCAGGCCGTGTATATAACTGAATCCATTTTCAGGACGCACACATAAAATATCTTTTACCTGAAGTCCATCTCCCAGATTGGTGGAGACAGTTCTTTTCTCTAAGTAAATTAAACTTTGAAGCCCACTTAGGCTAGATAAAAGAGTATCTTGCTCTCTGCCATCATTATTAAAATGCTGTAATTTATACCACTGCTTCTGAGGTAAGACTTTTTTGTCCATATGGATCAATTTTTAGGAAGAAGAAATGCATGTGCGTATGTAATTCTGACTTTACAATTTTAACAGCAGCCTTCAGCTTTCTACCACTGCTGGAAATACATAGCTGCCAATAACACCCATCCTGGCTCCAAAAACCAGCTTCCAATATTCTGTGACCTGAAAGGGTCTTCTCTGATGTCTTGACAATCGTGGCTGCCCAAAGCAGTCATTGGGTGTCCCCAGCTAGGACGTGAGAAAAGCCATTAACACCCTCCTTAAGGCAGGTGGATGCACTATGAGGCATGCCATTGTTCCAAGGAAAGAGGACAGGTGGAAAGTAAGTCTGGGGGAATCAGTACTCCAACCTTCAACAGCATTGTTAAAGATTGGAGAACTGATCATGGAGAGAAGGTAAAGAAATAGAGACAGAAATTCAGTAAGATTGCTACATAAGGTAAAGGAACAGAGAGAAATTCAGTAAGATTGCTACCTCCAGTCCTAGCTTTCAAAAAAAAAAAAAATCACATACAGGCCTTAAAATGAAGAAGAAGTATCAGTTATATGACAATGAGATCAAAAGAGAAAATCACTGGAAAGAAAGCAGCCTTTAACAACTTCCAGATCCCCAGGGAAGGTAACAGTCCTTTAACAATTTCCAGAAACCTAGCTTACATAAAAATGAGTTTTTGGAAGGAATCTCAGAATCTTGACAGCTATGAGATCACATTCTTTATCTCACACATCTGATTTTACAAAAACAAAGATGCTTCATTTTTCCACTTGGTGACTTTAGAGATGTTATTTTCACTATGAAGGGCTGGTAAATTGCTTCTGAAGAGGCTGACAATGTAACAATGATATGGTGAGGTCTGTGGTTTCCTTTGGGCTCTTGGTTAAGTACAACAAAAGTTCTAGGCAGCATGTACTAGTCAAGCAAAATGGATAGAACTGCAATTTTTGAGCTCTTGCTGTTGAGATTCTGATCAGTCAGTTTCCCTGAGATGGAAAACTGATGCTTGAAATCTGAAGACAAGTCTTCAGAGAAAAAAATTGCCATAAAATTCAAAGCATGCATGAAAGCTATTTTTCCAGATACTTTCAAAGAAATCTTTTAGAAGCAGACTTGACATTCTTGATGCAAGGATTGGTTCTTGAGCATTTCCGTTTCATGGCCATGGCACGAACATCTTCAGCTGACACAGCAAGACCTTCAATCATCTACACAAATGTCTTTTTCAAGGATCCTGATACTTGTTCCCTCACCTCTCCTCATTGTTTGGGTTGATATACTTTCATGGGATCAAATCTGTCTCCATTCCTGTGCGCAGCTTTCAAGGTGATATTCCTCAGCTTTCATATGTGTTACTGAGGGCCTTGCTTCTCTGCTTACTATGACCAACATATAAAGGCAACTTGAGGAACTGGGATGGAACCTCCCAATAAATCGCATTTTAGTCATCAATAAATCCGCAAGATTTTTTGCATACAATTCAAATCCACAGTGAAGAGGGGAAAGGGCAAAGCAAAAAGAGCCTTACCACCTTCAGAGCGCACACAACACCTTCCATCCCCCAGTAAGCTATTTAGCTCTCAGTGGAAACGCGGCAGAGCCCAAGTTCACGTGTCTAAGCTTCACTGCCATCCCAAATAACAGCCGCCTCTCCTGTGGCCTCAAGGCCAAATACTCTGTGGGGCAAAACCTAACACTGCCTCCAGAAAGGAGGCGCTAAACCCCTCACCCCCTCCATTTTCCCTCTCATCCAGCATCTGGGAACTTGACAGCAGCTCCCATTAGCACACCAGGGCCAGTTTAACCGGTGACCACCTGATAAAGGTAACCCACAGAGGGCCAGCAGAGGCAGGTACCTGTGTTGGCCCAGTGTGCACGGTGTGGATGTGGACTGAGGTGGCTGATGTGGGTAAAGGAGAGGAGGGCAGAGCCCATCTGCACCTGCACACCATCCTCTCCTTCCCTCTCACGCTGCCTCCCAGCAGCCCTCCCTCCCATCTGCCTCTATCACAGCCAACCTCAATTTGCACTGGTGCATGGGTAGCAGGATCAGCTTGTCAGCTGCTGGCCAGTTACCTCATGTGCTAAAAATAGAGACAGGCAGCAGCACCACTGATGGGCAAACGCCTCTTTAATGGTGACTGACACATTCAATCAAGACAATACGTGCGATGTAAGGTGCAAACAATGAAGGGCATGAGTGTAAGGACAGATGAGACAAAAACAAATAAGCACCCTGGCTTTGCTTACGAGACATATATGAAAGATTTCTGCTGCTCTTTTCAACCACGGTGCTATTTACATTACAATTACTTAAAGCAAACCAACAATAATACAAGCTCTTCTGCTACTCCAAGAGAGGCTATAAAAATCTCATTGTCAGCTGCATCATTCATCACGATAACCTCATTTCAACTGAAACAAAATATCTGAGACATCACCTCTCCCCCCTTCCTTCCCTTTTTTATTTGCCTATAATAAGGTCTATAGTCTGGGGAGCTCTCGGGCTGAATTCCATGCATTGTGATTCACAAAATGAAAATCTGGTATTATATGCCCACTGACATTCACATCGGCAGCAATTCATGCAGCAAAAAGCCATATGCCATGCACCTCTGATTTAACTGTACTACAAAAACACATCCTAGAAAGAATAAATAAAAATACAGAGACAAGAGTGGTTCCTGGGATCTGATTATTATCCACACTTTTGGACAGGAATGACAGGGGCAATATCACAAAATATGCTGTTTTGGTGACAGTTCCAGTTAGGTTATATCATTTCCCTTCATGACTAACACACTCGACATGCAACTGAGGCATTTTTTTCCAGTGCAAAATGTTTCTGTGGAGTAGAAAAAGAGTGGTTAGCACAGATAACCTACACTCAGTGTTTCTCCTCTGGTTATCGGGCTTTCCTCTCAGTCATCTTTTTGAAGGCTGAGAAAGTTTATTGGTTTGATCAGCACCCACTGAGATGAAAATGAAGAGTGCTTTGAAAGTATGAAGTACCAGCAGCTTTAAAAATTATCATCTCCAGGGTGTTACTCAGACCTGCATGTATTTACAGAAACACACAGACTTCAATAGGAATCTGGGGGATAAAATCTCCTCTGCCAACAATGGCTAGGCTTTCCACAAGTAGGAGATTCCAGTGCTGAAACCAACACAGTCTTTCATCACTGGGGAAAGGACAAGACAAGCTGCTGGCCAAGGAATCAATTACATTAACATACTATTTTCTTGTTTTAAATAACAGATGTTTTGTTGAGATGTCGTTCCCTTTCCTTGATTTTTGGCTTGAAGAATCTGTCTCTTTGTTGGTGCACCCATCCAGGCATATAAATGGACCAAAATCAAGCTTGAAAATTATTTTCCTTTTAAGGCTATGCCCTTCATGAAATCATTGCACGTGTGACCACTGGAGAAGGACTGTTCATCTGTAACTGGATATGACCCTACTACTAAAGACTTCCAAAGCCTTGTGGCAAAGACAAAAAATAGTAAAGACACTGTTTCAAATGAAAAATGTCTTTGAACTAGAAAAATAGTTCATAAGCTACAAAGTGCAGAGAAAGGGCAAGTTAGACTGCTTCATTATGCAGTCTAAGTGCTTAATTTTCACAAATTAGTTTTTTAAATGTATTTGCATTCTTGACAATGCTAGTTCAGACTGAAAATTTTTCAGGAAGCAACCATCTAGATTTAAAAATGTGATACTGTTGTTCAATTCTTTTGAGCTTGACAGCCCTGTTTTTTTGGGGTATGAATACTTAAATCTGATTTTTACAGACTGATGCCTCAGTAAATGGAAAGATGCCTCTTCAGCATCTTAAACACCCCTTCTCAGGTTCCTGCAGCCAGGAGCAGCAGATGAGTGCTGTGGGACACATTTGGAGATCTGACAGGTGGAGATAAATGCACAGAGAGGGAGAAGACTAAGCAGAGCCATTCCTAAGTGAGCAGCTGATGAAGGCATACATTTGGAATATCTAGGCCACAAAAAGCATAGAGGGAACACTGACCAAACGCTAGGGAAAGGTCATAAACAGGCTCTCTCTGCACCACATTCAATTGCACTGTTTGAAAAAGACCATTCTGAAGGAAGAGGTTATTGATGGAATAGACCTGACTATTTTTCTGCACCCAAATTATGCTTTCTAAAAGACTTCTACTATATGCGAAGGGGATAATTTCTTCAATTAAAAAGTCTCATTTTCTCTGTAATCTATACAGCAGACTTGCAAAATATTAATTGCCACAAATTTTTTTATAAATTCATGCATTTCACAATTAATGATACAACATATTTATAGCAATTATCTGTTTCCAATAAAAGTTAATAAAGTGCTATTGGCCTCAGGTGTGAAAATGTGGGATTTAATTTGTGCTAATCTGCCCCAGCCTGGGGAATACTGAATTCATTCTATGTGAGAATAATTTATTTGCAATATCCCTGAGTGATATAAACAAAGCATTCTCAAGGGAAGGTGCAATAAAGCTAACAGAGAGGTGCAATCATTCCACTAGCCTGGTATTTCCCAACAGTAAAATCCAAACAGAACAGCCTTCCAAAGCTTCTCCCAAAAGAAGTTAAATTCATCTGCTTCAGATCCATAAGAAAACAATAACGCTTTGGAGACCATCTCTGAAGAGCTATTTACCATCCCTTTCCTTTCTTCTTTCATTGCATTGAAAAGGAGGTGACAAACATGTTTAAAGACTGACCAAGGGATTTTACTTTCAAGTTTGTCTGAATTACTTTTCCTCTTGTTTGAGGTAATGCTTCTTTCATTTTCTGAAGCCACCATTTGCAATCCTTCTCCAAGCCTCCCTGTGCAGCTGGGTGGGGGGAAGAGAGGCAGAGAGAGAGAGCACCCCTTTGGGCTGGAGCTGCTGCTGCATCTGTGGCAGGGTGATGGAGGAGGCTGGAGCAAGTGGCCAGACATCCTGGTTGTGATTTTGACCCTGCAGCTGCTTCACTGCCAAGGCACTTCAGCTGCGGGTACCTTTGCCTCCTTTCTGTGAAGTGTGGTTTATCAAGACTCGGCCAAGCTGGCAAGGAGCAGAGAAGTGCAGAATGTTAGTGCCCCTAGAGGAGATCACTTCAGCACGGTGGGGACCTGCTGCTCCCACAGAGTGAGGCAAAGCCCTATCACTTCCAGGCCAGGCACAGAGCTGCCATGGCAAGGACTAGCATTAGGACCACAAGGCTGCAGCCGAGGGGGCATTTTGGACAGGAGCTATGCAGAGTCTGCTCCTCCAGTCTCCCCAGTTTGCAGTGGACCCAGCAAAGCTGGTGACAACTCCTCTGCCACTGTTCCTCTGACCCTTTCAAAATGACCCCCTAGACCTTTGCTTCCTCATGGGTAACTCACATTACCTGATAGTGGGTTTGGCCCACCACGCATTTTCACACAAACCACAGCTCACACAAGTTTGCTCCTTAAGAGCTTGTCCTTGAACACTTAGTCATATTTTTAACCCAGCCTTCCCCAGTTATTCATCCCTACAGCTGCCAAAAACACAACAGCACCAGAGAAGCTGAGAAACCTGTGGCATAATTTCCAAACCTCCACTGAGGAAGGAAATGGCATTTTTCATTTTTATGTTACGCCTGGTTACCTTTTCTGTTATCTTGTCAGTGAGCAAGGAAAAATGTTCGTAGAGCCTGAGCATGAGCCATAAACATCTTTTGTGGTTATCAAATGCCTCTGTGTTTGCCTTGCTATTTAATTACAGGACTCACGTAGGGCATTTATTGTTTGCATCTGTTGCTGCTGTGAACAATGTCTACTCTTCTGATCACCACAAAGGCAGTTTGTTATGTGCATGCCTGTCAGTGACATGTTTTATCAGCTTGCTGAGCGGACCCCCCTGCTGCAGGGGGATCCAGTGCTGCAGCTTGGTGCGTCCCTGAAATAGCCAGATACCACAAGGGCAGTTCCTCAGCAGGTTGCCACTGTGAAATGGATACTAGCTGAATGCTGAAACCAGGGTTTTTTTGAGGTTTCTGAGAAGATTTTTCTTATTACAAAGTATTTTCTTCTTCTTCTATATTATGCAATATTATTACATATTCTCATTACAAAATACGTTTCCACAAAACATTTAAAAGCTCATGTTTTATACCATGATGATTTCAAACACATGTCCAGAGGGCAAATTAACTAAATCTCTAAGTAAGAAGAAAAATGCATTGGCAGCATCATTAGCCAACCTTATCCCACTTTCCTATTCCTCAAACCTGTAGTTTTAGTGAATGCAGTAGATTTTGTTTTCAAGCACCTTTTATCACAGTACTTACAATTTTTTCAGTTTCGGTTCCTCCAATTTAACTTTAGCCACATTGGAATGATAATCTGCATATTGGTATGAGTAGTCATTTTTAATCATCTAAAACCCAACAACTATGCAAATACTAATAAAAGTAGCCATATTGTGCCCATTCTCTATAATGCTGCTTCAACAACCTGCTAGCCAAGTCAAAAAAAATTTGTCTTTTTCCTTCCACACTGGGACTGGAAGCAGTTATTTTTACTCTTAATCTGTTTTTTTTAAGATGGTACAACACTAGGTACAGAATTAGCAAATTGCTCATTCTGTTCTGCAGGTTTAATAAGACAAGTTATGGCTGCAATTAAAATAATCCATTTGCTCACCCTTCCTCCTATTAGCATATGAACTTCAAACCTATGAAAAGCAGCTGACTGAAATCTCTGGAAAACAGAGTTAAGGGCATAATCTTGTCCCCTATAAAATGTCCTACTTGCTGTCTCCTTGTATCCCAAGAAACAATACGTGTACTTTACAAGATGACCGCTGAAGAGATAGCAATCACAGTGTAAATCCACATTAGAGCAATCCAGGTACATTTACTAAAGTACATCTAGTGGGAATCAACAAAAACTTTTCCTTCGGGAGTATGCTTTCATTTGGCCCCATGGGAGGAATTTTACTGTCCAGCAGGTACTTTGAATTCCACCTACTGTTTTGTTTAAAAAAACAATAAACCCCAAACCAATTTAAGTACTTCTCAGTCTGTGTGGCAGTAGAGTCTGAATTCTCTGAGCAGAGTGTAGGGTGGTCCCTGAGAGATGGAAATCTGACTTATGGGCATCTACTTAAATAGGCAGGCTGCTGATGAAGGTTTCTAGATGCTGGATGTGAGATAACTCAGGCCAGCTTTCTTACAGTCAGCATTGACTCCAAAAATCAATACACAACACTCTTCTGCTTTAATAAAACATGTAGAAGTATGCAAAGCTTGGAGATTATATTTTCAAAGCCATAAACCATGCTGCCTGCTCACAAATTACTTTGGAGAAACTTGTAAAGTGTCCTTTGATCATCTGTAGGCTCAAATAAAAACAAAAAGGTTTCAAATGGAATTGTTGCCACTTGCATGTCTATCTATACAACTGCGTCTTAATTTCTCTAGGAAACTCACAAAACATGAATTATGCATGTCTTAAAATGTTACAAAGGCATAATATAAGCTTAGCTGTCTGTCTGAATTATTCTATTCAGACATCTACTAGTAGATAGAGAGACTGAAAAAAAGGTTTTAGGTCTGACATTGTCATACTATCACCATAGACATCGAAGGACTTTTTCTCATGCAAGAGTTGACAAAACATGTGTCTTTTAATGAATAAAAATTGGGTAAAGCATGAGATCATAAATAGCTCACTAAAATACCATAAAATTCTTCCAACTGTGAGCAAAGTGTGGTTTAATTATTTTTGAAACTTTAAAAATGAACAAACCTATGTGGAATCTCCACACCATAAACTGAAGAAACATGATGGCACGGTATGCCATTTTGTCATCGAAAGGAAGTCTTAATATGTGCCTTAAAGAACCCTGGAGAGTAGGCACTAAAACCTAAGGGGAAATTCAATCACCTCTCCTCTTTTAGTGCCTGTCATTCCCCAATCCAAAGAAGAGGAAATAATTCTCTGTATGTTCACACAGACCTCCTACAGACCCTCAATGTACAAGTTAATGTGATTAATCAAAAGTTTGAAATTAAACTAAAAAGCTCCTTTTCTTCAATTATGATTAAATATCAAAGCTAGCAGTCTAGATGTTTTAGCAGAATGCCCAGGTCTCAAGAGTAACCAATCAATATACTGAGAGTGTCTAATTTTGTGTTGGAAGTTTTAAGGAACGAAGGGACAGAGAAATGAATAAAACAAATGATCCCATCAGGCAGGGGGATAGTAAACCATAACAAAGTGGTGTTTCATACACTACCATGACAATCAAGTTATTGAACTGAAAAATAGTAACACAAAGAGAAGATGGAAGTTTTGGTTTTTTTTTTTCACACAAGGAAATTACTGCATCTTGTGAGGTCTGGTCTCTTCCTGCTCACCTCTGAAAGGACAGGCTGCCAAGTTTTCAAAAGGGACTGCACAGAAATGGTACCCTAGCATGCAGGGAAGATGCACACAGAACACTAACATGCTGTGATCACCAAAGCCTCTTGCCAGGTAAGGATGACAAATGGAGGTGTTTAGTTTGGTAAAGCCACAGGCTGCACTGGCTGCTGTCTCCCACCAAGCAGATGGGTAAACCTTGGGTACCACCATGTAATGTGTCAGCCCCCACAAGCCCACACAAGAACACAGTTTGCTTCACTCACAGATCCCTTCAGATGTTTATCAGCTGAGTAATTCACATCATCACCACATGTCATTTGAAGTGGATAAGAGCACAAAAATTTCCTTATGACTCTAAGAAAGGATTTAGATAAGCAAAACATAATTAGAGAAGTGTTAGAAATGAGAGACTCGAGAGCTTAGCATTCCCTCCCCTTTCCAGAAATGCTTAAAAAATCAAGAGTGATTTTGCAGGCAGAGATCCTGGGTTCAGGATCATGCAGCACAGTGCCACCACCAGACACAAACCCTGGTAAGCACAATGGCAAATGTTTCAGATTTGCCCCACAGAGTTAAGAATTGCCCATGTCTTCGATGACACAATGCCAATGTTACTGACCCTGGCAAAACTGACAGGTGAAGTCACAGGACTATCAGCAAGAGAAAACACAAGTAGCAAACTAGTCATATCAGACAAAAAAATTCCCTGATCTCCTATGAACCTCCACAACAATGCCTAACACTGCAAAGTAAATTTCTTTGTTTTCCTTTTAGGGTGACCTGGGCTGGTGCCAGAAATGGAACCATTCTTTATCTGAATTCCCTAGGACTTCTAATAATTTTTCAACTCAAGTTGTGGGAAATTATGTAGACAAATCCTTCTTCTACTGAGATAGAAGGCCTGTAAGTAATAGGCAGCTGTTAATGCATTTATTTAAAAAACCCACATATTATGAATTACTCTTTATAAAGTTGCTTTTTAAGCTCTTGATTTTAGCAACTCTATATGGTTCAGTGAATTATCTTGCTACTGCTCCTTCTGTGTTCCTGGATCATTAGGGAGGAGAAAGCATGTCAGAAATTCCATGTAAGAACAAGGCTCTAGGTCATCTGGCTACAACAGCGTGGATATTGGACTTCTTTTCTCTCTTTAGCCAGGGTGCTGCCAACTAACTTGCCTGAAAGAGCTCAACAAAGGTTATTGCTCACTATGACCTAAAAATTCACCTTCACTCTGAAGTAGAAAATGGACATTGGGACCACTTCAATACTAGACAGTTCCAATTAAAAGTCAGGTATGATCATTCCTGCTGACTCTAACATAACATTTGAGTCTGGTGACTTCAGAGCACTCGTAAGGCACGTGCTGACAGAGCACGTCCTAGTCAACTTTTTCATTCCCAACCAACAGTTCTAAAACCAACAGCTCCCAGGGAGAGGCTCAAGATCCAGCCAGAGGATCCCCATAAAAATAAGGATGACAGCTGGCCATAAAAGCATGAGATTGCCATTCTTAGAAAATGCCAGAGATACTATTCAGCCTCATGGTAAATTGGGTAAAAATTGGATGTCTATGGACCACTAAGATATACCTGTTCTTTATTGCTTTTTTGAGTGTCAGAAGATTGACTGAAGCTTCCAGAATTCTTACTGAGGAGCTTTTTTGTTACATTTTTTTTTCACTGGTTTTGAAAGGGGTTTTTTGTTTGTTTGGTTTGGTTTGTTTTGGGTGGGTTTTTTTTGTGTGTGTGTTTTTTTGTGGTTTTGGGGTTTTTTTTGTGGGTTTGGTTTGTTTTGGGTGGTTTTTTTTTGTGTGTGTGTGTTTTTTTGTGGTTTTGGGGTTTTTTTGTGGGTTTTTTTGTGGTTTGTTTGTGGTTTTTTATTTTTTCTGTTTGTTGATCAGTTGGGTTGGGGTTTTTTGTGGTTTGATCGGTTGGTGTTTTTGTTTGTTTGTTTTTTTGTTTTTGTTTTATCAGCCTAAGCTGCACAGCACTCTGTCATGATTGTGTCCATTCTTGAATATTTTATCACTTTAGTGCTCACATGAAATGAAAGGGATGCACAGAATTATCACTGCAGTACTCTTTCTGCATTATTTACAACCTTGGAGGCTGCAGCACTTCAGCATAATATTGCTAACATAAAAAGGCAGAAATTTCCCCTCAAGCCAGGATTTTAGTCTCGTAGTCTGCAGTGCAACATGACTGAAAAAGGTCTATGAACCTCCTTACATCTCCCATCCTCTATCCATAACTTTCTAAATGCTGGCATCCCAAAGTGTAAAGCATCCAAAAAGATAAATCTCTAGGCTTTCACCAGAATGGGAATTAGTAAATCCCTGTGCCCCTAGGGAAGAATATATGGCATTGTTTCACCATTCTGCCCAGTTATTCCCACCCTGCCCTTTTTCTTGCCTTGTTAAAGTCCTCTGAAGTTGCCCTCATTTCCTTCCATGTCTTGTTCAAAAGCTGAATGCAGATACAGAAGAACTCCTCAAAGGATCTGTCATGGGTGAAGAACATGGGGTGGAAATCGTTGCAGGTCTCACTGGCTAAAAACAGAAAAACAAGGCGTGGTGGAATAAAACATGCACAGGCAGTAGCTTCAAAAAATAAATGTAAAATACAATCAACCATGAAATTTAGAAAGTAGTGTATTTGAGTGAAATCCCAGATCTTGGAGCTAAGGATGTCAAAACACTTGGTCTACAGTCTTAAAGACAACAAAACACAATACAGACCCTTGTCTTTAGGAGACTGGCAGCAAGAAGAGGGAGCAACTACCTGTTTGCCTGAATATCCTCTCAATGTTTCTTGTTTGTGCCAAGTTTTGTAGCTCAGTCTGGGACAGAGAGACAAAGGGAAGAAGCTCATCAAAAGAAGAGCCTTCCCCACTGCTATAACAGCATGGTCCATCTTGCCTGCTGAGAACCAGACACCAGGGCCCATCACTCACAAAACAAGATTAGATCAATGTACACACTGAAATGTGAAGCTCTGCTGACACAGCAGATGATCTACCATATTGCACAGAGGTAACAAGAAAAATGTTGACAGATATAGAGATGAGACTATAACTGATTAAATTTGTTCTTTGAAAATAACCAGAATCAAAAGCAATGGATTTTCTATAACCTATTCCTTACCTGAGACAAACATAATAAAAACCAACGAAACAAAATCAAAAACCAATCCCCAAACATCCTTATTTTTAATCAAATACTGTCTTTAAGGAAGAAAAAAAATCAAGGAGCACTGTAGGGATGATCCCAAAATGGAAAAGCAGGAGTGTGCTGTGATTCTCCTTGAGCAAAAAAAGATTATTCAAAAACTAAGGACTGAAGCAATGCTGACCTCTGGACACATCTGAGCAACCTGAATAGAGAAGGGCCTTTCTTTAGCCAAGGACTGAACAGAATCCCTAAACTCTGCCATGACTTGCAGGGCCCCTTCAGTAGGTTGCACATATGTTCTTAAAAAGGCAAAGAAAAAAGTCAAGCTGAATAAACTTTCTCCATATACCTAGTCCCCAAATCTCTCAGCTTCACCTTTCCCCCCTTCATGAGTGCTCCTTTGAACTTTTCCAGCAGGCACTCATATGCATAAACAGCATCATCTTTCCTTACTTCCGGATCAAACAGCCACTACTTAGGAAAACTTCCTCCTGTGCAAGAACAGCAGAATTATCAAGCGCTGGGATAAATCACATTTTCCCAGGGCTGAATCACTGACATCCGCTTTCTCTCACTGGAACTGGACAAATTAGAATTAAGACTCTGTCCAGCAGGATGTGAATGGCTCAGGCTGGCTGACTGACTGCACCAGCTGCAGACACTTGGTCATGGTACCTCTTCTAGCCACAGAAGTCCCCTTTCAGTGTGTTCAGTTACCTCTGCTGTAGGAACATGAATTGTGTGCAGAATCACCTGAACTCTCAAAATAAAAAAAAGTTTCTGATCTTTCCCAGCATGCAGTATTCCAATTAGAAAGCAAAACTGAAGCTTAATTTTAACATCAGATTTACTAAGATGTAATCAATTCTTCAGCTACATGGCAAAGACGGGAGTTAAATTTGGCGCACAGGTTTAATTCTAATCAAGTAAACTCCATTTACTTCAAAGGACTTGCAGCCAAGGGGAAATCAGTCAAAGCAGGGGCCTATATTTATGAGGAACAACTCAATCCCTTCAGAAGAACAAAATGCCTCAGGCGTGCTTTTCAGAGCACCTTCAGCTTCCATTCATTCCACTGGAGCTGCAAGGGCTCAGCACTTCCAATAATCAGACCTTCAGCCTGTAATAATGCCAGAGACACAACAGAACAGATTCTCAGAGGGCACTTGTCTTTAAGTCATGAAATACTATAATGATGAGTAGAAATAAAATAACACCAAGCAGAAGAATGCAGCCAGTACCTTCACTGTATAAATCACAGCACGAAACAAGGCAATAACCTCGACACGCACTGGCCTCTCTGATCCTCCTCAAAGCCTGAGCTTCTCACTGCTCCTGCTCATAAAAATCAATAAATCAAAATTAATGGAAAGGCTAGGGATTCTCACAAAATTGATCATCGGTTCTAACTCATGCTTCTTATGATAACCAGCCTCTAACTGTATCTACTATGCTGACTGTTCTGCATGCAGAATTAAAGATGTCACCTCTCCCCACCTTATTTTAGGCAATGGATGGTGTTTATGCCTTTCGGTTTCAAAATGAAAGAGTAAAAATCACTGTTACTGATATAAACTGAGAAAGCTGGGGCTTTCAGAAGGCAGGCTGAATATCTTAACCCACAAACAAACCCTAGGAATAATTCAAAACCAAATGATAAACAGCTTCTTCAAAATTCCAACCATCATCCAGATAGTAAAGAAAGGAATCCAGTCTGCTTCAGCAATAGCCTTTTGTGTGCCTTGAAAATTCTATCCACACTAATACAAAATCATGGAATTCAATGGAAAAATCTTCAGGCTGAAAGATAACCTTTGTCCCAATGCTTTCCTTCTCCTTTTGACAGGTGAGTTGAGGATGAAGGAAAAGGTGTTGCTAATGTGTAGAGACCAAAGTAAGACTAATTTACAAACTGCTGTCTTTGCCCACTCTCTCCAGCCCCAAGTCTGCATCTCCAATATCAGAGCACTGCCTCTCTCTGCAGAGTGAGCAAATTTAGAGGCTGCTCAGTTTTACTAATAAAAAACTTCTTGAATTTATTTTTTCACTGACTTGCAACTTGACTAGTTCTAAACTGAAACAAAGGTCTAGTCTTGGAAAAATTTGGAGACCTTCTGCACAAGAGCTGAGTGCAAAATTCTAGCCCTCAAGCCCAGTGCTTTCTAACCATCCTTTTCACAAGCAGGGACAAACCACATTTACAACCACATAAAAACAGCCACAGGGCTACAATGTGGGAACACAAATCATCATGATTATTCACCATCAAGTTTTAATTACGCCTCTGAGAGATCACCTTCGAAAGGCATGCCACAGATGTCTAGCCTACATAAATCAGGTGAAGATCTTGTTGATTTCCCATTCTTGGCACAATTCTTGGAGTTGTAGATCAATATGCCACCTCTCAGGAAAAAAGTAGTCCCTCAAGTTTCTAGCTGATCTATAGCTGGAGCTTTGTGAAAGAAGCTTAGTTCTTTTCTCATTAAAAATTGCGCTGGCAAAAAAGAGAGGAAAAAAAAAGAACTAACTTGTACCTGGGAGTTTATGTGGTTCCTACAGTGTGTATTTTTAGTGTCTACCCAACACAATTTTGTCTGTCAGTTGCTTCCTAAATTACAATAAAGACATTCAAGCATCCCAGATTGTTTGAGGAGTAAACAGGTTTGACATGTTATGTTGTTCCTCTGTGGATTAGTAGAAAACATCAGGGGAAAAAAAAGTGAGAAAGAAGAAAAGAGTTGTACCTGCATTTTGTACCCCACCTCTAAACACCTTTTCCCAGGATACAGAATATCATCAGGGTTGAATTTCTTTTAGCTGTGTCAAGAACATCTAGGTATTTGCATATTTTCATAAGCCTGTCTTGAAAGGCCACAGATTATGTGATGGTGTTTCAATAAGTGTTTTGCTTGAAGTACGGCAGAGATTTAAATTTCAAAGCTGCTGTGGAGAACTGAATATGGAGAACAGGGATTTCTCCATGCAAGACAGACTCCAGGAAAGGACCAGTGCACCAGACCAGACAGCAGGCTGCTGTGTCACCTCACTGTTCAAAACACTATGAATAGAAGGCCACTAGCTGAACAGACACTGGCTGATTGCTGTAAGGGCTCATTATATTTTCCCCCCATGTTAAAAATTTTACTACAGGTAAGTATCTTCTACATCTGGTTTCCACTTGGAAAGGAAGGAAAAGATTAATACAATTTCTTATCATAGACTGTTTTGTGGAACACCAGTGAGCAACACAGCGATAAGATCATCGTGACCCCAAAAATAGAACAGCAGGCAGAGATACAATGATCCACCTCTGTAGGCAAGGTACTGCCCTTGATCTTGAGAAAACTGCTTTCTCTCTGGCTCTGCTAAACTGCTGTGTTGATACTACTCATCCCCCACTGTGTCTTTAAAATGGCATGTGGTCATTCGGACCTCTCTTGTGAAGTTCTTGAACTCAAGAGATGAAAAAGAGATGATTGTACTGGCATGAAAGCCTTATCTATCATGAAGGGAATGTTTGAAATTAGGAACCACCCAATCCATTATTTACAAAATCCATTCACGATGCTATGGGGGATCAAGATGAGGTGAGCTAAACAGTCATTTTTCTGTAAATTTGAGGCTTGGATCCATGAAATTGGCAATGCGTGTGAAAGACAATCACAAATGAGACACTTCATTCAAGGATGTCAGCTATGTACAATCATTCTACAAAATAGAACTTCAACAGACCTGATTAAGTAGACAATAAATAAAAGTGATAAGGTTGCTGTGTATTCTCAAATATCTCAAAAGCAGGGAGTCAGCTTAAATCAATCATATTATTCAGTCAGCCTTCTAAACACAGTCACCTGGCAAAAATGCTGTCACGCAGAGAGGCAGGCAGGCAGCTGTGGTGAGGAGCCAGCCTCTGTGCCAGGGGTGGTACTAACAGATCCTGTGCACCCTGAAACTCATCATCAAGAAAAGCATCCTGAAGTTGCATCAGAACAATTTTGAGGTGAGGGAAGCAGTGATGCAGAATCCTGAGGGGCAGGTTTGTAAAGTCCCAGGGAGAGAGGGGTTCAAACACATCTCCCTGTGTTAAAGGTACCTGGGAGTCATGTGATTCAATCTTCAGAGAGAGCTGTGCTTTCTCTTCCCGAGCTGCTGCTTAATTCAGTGTGAGTCATTTATCCCTTCAGTTGTTTTCCCGAATTTCACAGAATGGAGATGATAACGTCTCATCAGAGAGGAGGCGGGTGGAAAGAACCATTGCACTTTCAGAAGTGCAGCAAGATCCACAAATGAAGGGTGCCATACGGACCTTGGAAATATCATCTCCACTTGGCATGGCCTCCTCTGGGATTATTATTTGCCAGTAAGAGGAGAATCAAAGAGCAACTAATTCTCACTAGCTCTCAGGAGGAGAAGCACTGTAATTTCTGCTTCTTCCTGAAGATGCAGTACAGTAAAAATAACTACTGCCATGACCATTTTTATATCCACAATCAAAAATTCTCTCAGTAATACAAGAACATATAAGAAGAAGAGCACCTAATACTGCAGAAATACAGAGATTGCCAGGTTTTCTATATGGCTGATCCCTGTGGTCTGCCAGCAGTAATTTGACTTTGGCTACCCTTCTGGCACATGATAAGGAAACAGTGTAATTTAAAGCAAGGAAGGCCACTGGCAGTGCCAGTGCAGTAATGAAGTAGTAATATTGCTGCCAATCGTGTAATTTTCTTTCCTAGGGAACAGTTCTTTTTAGAAGGCTCAACTGGTATTAGAACAAAAGCCACCAAAATTGCCTAGCAACACAGGGCTACAAGACAGCTTCAACATTTTACCTTACCTGATCACATATTTAGTCAGAATGGAAACTATATAAGAAATTGCTAAGCATGCAGCAAAACCCATCAACTCAAGCTCCTGAGAACATACCATGTCTCTGAACCTGTGAGATCCATAATGGTGCTATGGAGGGAAACTGGAAATAAAAGGACACATAAAAGGCATCCTACTTCTGCAAGTTTCTCAAGGCTGAGAATAAATTTTTATATGCAGTGGAAAACAACGATTCCATGAAACTTCAGGACTAGAATGTTCCTAGCATATGCAGCCCCAAGCTCTTCAGTAACTTCCCCAGATTTGCTTTAAAGGTGACTGCAGCTTTGACAGAAAAGCATATCCTCTCCCCAATATATCATTAAACAAAGGAGCCACTCTAAAAATCCACGTCTTCCACTGTCCCAAAAAAAGTGGTGAAAGAAGAACCCTGACTACTGCAGCACAACTCATTAAAGCCCTGCACTCATCACTGCCAACAGGTCCAGCAGCCCAGAGGTGGCAATAAGTAGGCATCAGATTCACTCTGCCACATCCAGTGGTGATGCTGAACTGAAAGAAACCAGTAGAGACAGTGGTGTCCACACAGGCAGGCTGACTTGGTAAAGACAACTCCCTTTGCAGCTCTCAGTAAATAGAGATTTCACTGCACCGCTCCTGCTTAGACCAGACCTGAAGGCTGAATACTGTAGTTTGGAAATGCAAACAGAAAGCCAAAATACAAAGAGAGTTAAAAAGAAAGGGCTCTTATATGCAACTAGGAAATGAGAACTATTACAAAGATCTGATAAGAGTTCCCCATGCTGATAAGAGCTCCCCATCTCGTTCAAGAGTAGCCTATTTTTGTTTGGGACAAAACAGGTGCCAATTATAACTAGATCTGAACTGCCTCTGCAATCTGTCACAGTACACTGCTGGGCAACAGGAAAGTTCTCTGCTTCCCTCTTGATTTCTCCTGTACTTCCAGTACTAAAAAAAGCAGTAATCAATAACAATAAGAAAATGTAGTTTTAAAGCCTGATGGATAAATTGGAATATCATTTTCACAAGTGAGGGAGCACTTCATAGGAATTAGTCATGCACTTCAAGGAGAAAACTCCTTGAGAGTGGAAATTGCATGAAAAAAACAAGGGCTTAAATTCATCATACCAAAAAAACCGAAATGATTCCTTCAGGAAGAAAAGGACATAGGTCCACAAGCACATATCTCTAATTATGCTCTGGCATATTTATAGTATCCCTGAACAACAATATAGAATCATAGAATTATATACATTGGAAAAGACCTTCAAGAATATCAGAATGCTAGTTTATTAATGCGAGAAATTTGCTTGGGGCCTATGAAGTCTTTATGGTCACTTCCAGCAAACATATAGAAAAAAGAGGGAAGTAGACATATTAAGAAAAATCTGTAGAAGTTTGGTTACCAAATAAACATATTACAGAAAATTTTCTTACTGCTTCTCTGTCGGGTTCCTGACATCCTGCAAAGCACAGAGGGTAATGATGGCCACATGAAAGCTTAAAAAATACCAATCAAACCACCATATAAAAAAGCATTTCTCACAATTTCTACTTGAAGTC
This sequence comes from Fringilla coelebs, assembly GCF_963513975.1. Lineage (NCBI taxonomy): Eukaryota > Metazoa > Chordata > Aves > Passeriformes > Fringillidae > Fringilla > Fringilla coelebs. The sequence continues at coordinate 105,910,910 of NC_140028.1, read as the reverse complement.
CAGCAGACACAGGTAGTGGCACTGACAGAAGGCCAGCTAAGCTCAGACCTATGAAGGCAAGCACCTTCTCACATCTGTTCCATGTTGATACCCTTCTCCTTTACCTGTTGCACCCTTTCTCATTTAAGCCCTTAAAGAGACTAGACTTAATCTCATCTCCAGACAAATCAGGAAGAATGCCAGTGGCAATGGGGGAGGTAGATAGGCAGCATTTATAAAGAGCAGTGTAAAAACAATCACTCTGTGCAACCACCCTTTTTAGGCCTAAAGTACCCATCGGCAAGGTTTATTGCTAAATGCTACATTTTGGCACATTTTCTAATAACTGTTGCAGTACCTCAGGCACCAAACTCTGAGGGCTGGGGTCAGAAGCTCCCGGGTGCAGAAGAAGCAGACATTTGCTCTGCCCCTGCTTGTGCGTCTCCTTGATGTCACCTCCCACAAGCACTGCAATGAGAAACTGCCTTTCATGGCAGAATTGCTGACTTTTCATGTCTTACTCTGACTGGTTTAGAGAGCACCAGCCTATTGCTTCTCCTCCTGAAGGGATTCTTGCTAAAAAGCAAACGCTTACCTCTAATTACTCATTGTCTTTATTAGGAAGCTACACAGACTGTTTTACAGGTTATAACTCCTGCCTCTTCAAAGACCTCCTGTGAGATACTTCATCCAGAATATACTCTAGTTACCATTTGAAATACAGACCATGCTGTTTTGATTCACAAGAGAGGAGGAACTGTCAGTGAAAATTAATTCTGCTTTAAGTAGGCTGGCTAAGGCTCCATCTGTAAGCAAAACTTAAAGGAAAACCTGCATGAAAACCACAAACCATAACCTGGGAAGTCTTGGATATTTAAGGTTACTCCTTACTACCTAAGCAGCTCCCATTCCCTACTCCTGGATATGGACCTCCTCATTAAAATCAGATCTTTAAAACCATACTGCAAAGAATCTATAGTCCTTGTGCAAGACCACTAGAGTAAAGAACATATTTTGGGGAGGTATTTGGTCTCCCAAGTGTGCAAAAGCAGGACAATTACAAAGAGAAAAAAACAAATGAAAAAATGGAGAAGCCAACAAACTGACAGTCAAGCCAGGAAGGAAAATAATCCTTTTTCCTGGTACCAAGGCATTCCTCTATTAGGAAAAAAGGTTACAACTGAATTACTCATGCAGACCTGGCACAAACCATCTGTATTTACCATCAGAGGTGTCTGTGTGTGAGATGCCTGCTCTGCTGCATTTTTATGACAGGCTGCCTCCAGTGCCCCCATGGTGGGGTATCAGTTGGCTGCCTGACACCTCTGCCTAGTTAGTCAGGCCAGCTTTGAAAATGTAAAAGCTGGGAGGACAAAAGTCCAGTTACCTATAAAGGGAACTAAACTCATCCAGCTCCTCTGCCATGACAGAAAATGGAACAGGACAAAAGCACTCTAAGTTCAACCACTTGCTTTGAATCAATCCCAGATACACTCAAAATAGCAAACAAGATAGCAGACTGAGACAAAGAAGGAAATTACATCAATATCAACAATAAAATAAAATATATGTGATTAGGGTGAAGGAGTTCACTATATCACACATCCTAGAGCAATGGCACTTCATCTTTCATGCCAGATCTGTTCTGAGCCATGCTGAAACTACATTGCTTGCTCAAGAATCAAGAGATGTACACCTAGTATCTTGAAAATATGAGTGGTGCCACCACTACTACAGCCCCAAAAAGGACAATCCACCTTAGCAGTAACACCTCTCCTCCCTCCCCTTCTGCATCTCTACAAACTGTACCTCCTTTACTCAATTACTAAAACTCCTTTAAAACATGCATATTTATCCATGCATGCACTAAATTGCCAAATAATGTCTTTCCCCTGCCTCTTTGGGAAAATAAAAGGTGAAGAAGAAGAAACTGGCCACTGGATTCAACTCTGCACAGACAAAATCCTATGCAGTAAGCCCCAGGCTGGGAACACTCCTTGGCATGTCTACAGCCCACTCTCTGTTCCATTCTTGGTCTGCCATGGGCAATCAGCAGCTCTAAGCTTGGCAGTGACAACACGGTGATCTGTGGGGAAATCTGTGGGCAAATCTTCCCACTCCCAATCCCTCCTGGAGCCCAGATGGACTTGTTGAGGCAAAGGTCTTTAACTCATGGTGAAAACTGCACCTTACTTATCTAACTGCAACCACCTACATTATTTTCTTCCCCTACAAATAGTCTTAATCTGTAAATTATGTTTTTAACTCTCTGGGCTAGAGTCCCAAAGTCAGACTGATAGAACAAAAATAAAACTGCTGAAGCATACTCTTTTTAACACAGACCAAACTGAGTAATTGCTACTCACAAAATGGGAAAACAGTGATGTGGCAGGGTGCAAGCTGCTCAGGAGACACAGAACCTCAGTGCTTGCTAATGTTTTTATCCAAGATCATCACCATAACACACCAACTGCCACGCATCTTCAAATGGCTTTGTGAGCATTAATCAGCCTCTAGAAGGACAGTAGTTAACACTCACTCCTCAAATGTCAAGCTTGACCTCATGAAAGGCAAAGGGAAAAATCAAGTTAATTAGGCCACAGTCTTAACAAGAGAGGCTATTTAAATAATACATTTCCAAGTGGCACATTCAGCTCATAAGTTACTCCACTGGAGTTTTTCACTTCATGGACCAATACGAACCAAGCTGTACAACCCTACAGAGCAGTTTTGGATAGGTAGAACTACTACCATCAAAAGTTATGTTTTAGAAATGTTTAATGAGGCTGTAATATTGCCCTACTTTATGTTATTGCTCTTCTTTATAGGCTAAAAGATTAAACCAGCATTTCAGTGATATCACTTTAAAAAAAATAGTACGTTCAAACATTGTATCTGGAAAAACACGTCTCCTGCTTAAACGTATTCTAAAGAATCCAAATATTTTCAAATTAATTCCTACCCTATGTCCTATGGCATTTGCATTGTATACTAAACAGATATAATTCATTATAACTCCAAATTTTATCATTTCTGAAGAAGCTTAGAGAATCACCTATTCAGGTTAAGTGAAGTAGTGCAGGTTGTCTCCTCATGATGCTGGGAGATAAGAAGTCCTTGAGTATAAATCAAGTGAATACATGGAGAAGGAAAGAGGCCCAGACAACACATTGCTGATGTCACATCTTTGTAAAATATCAGAATAAGGACAACAAGAAATCTAATTGACAATATAATGTCTCAGGTATTAATTTTAGCACAGTTTTCCCTGGGAGCTTGTTCCATTACTTGTATAGTCTCTAGTTTTACTGTTGTCCTTGTTATTTGAGCTATATTTTCTCTTTTGTATAGTAAATCCATTATTTGTTTTGCCCTTGTTGACTACAAGAATTGAATAAAATAATTTTTTCATCATGCCTTGAGGTTCCTGAATACATTTACATCTTTTCAATCACTTATTCCACCCTGACCATGAGTAATTGCCTAATTTTTCCTTGAGGATCTTATTTGATCAAGTGTACTATCACTCACTCCAGAAATAAGTCTGCATGCATGAGAATCACAGAACAGAGACATAGAAAGATTAAAATAATAATTTCTCAGAACAAACAACCTAACAAAAAAGAGGTAAGCAAAACCCTTCACCTGAAATTTCTCTGTTGGACTATGGCTGAACTTGAAAAAGGATCTAAGTTAACATTCTTAGAAATTCTATCCTATTACTCCCACTGTAGACACTTAGCAGTTTCAGACAGGAACATGAAAGTAATCTTGTATATATAGGACCACTCAGTTTCTGCATTTCAATTTAAAATTAGTTCTCAGAATTTAGGATTATTGCTCGGCTGTTTCTTTACAAAGCATTATCCCACTCATGTCTCAAGAAATATTGCATGTGAGGCAAGTGAACTATCCTCACTTTTATTAAAATAAACTCATTCATAACAGAAGCTAAACAATATACATTCATCTGGAAAAAATACCATCATGCCCAAAGAAAGCATTTTCCAAATTTTCTTGGCTGAATCTGACCATCCGTGACATCATACACAGGTTATTAGCATCAATTCAAAAGCTGTGAAGGAATACATCTAGAAAAGAAAAGTGTTTCCCAGCCTTCTGTGAGAAGGTAGAGAAATAACATTTCCAAACCAACCAACAAGAAATAATTGAGATTTCAAATGGTTTTTTGAAGAAATATCTAAATTTCTCCATTGCCAATAGGACATGTTGGATATGTTGCTCTCAAAACTACTAAGGCAAAAGAAGGACCAGCCTGATGCTTTTAGAAAATAAGTGTCAACTCCTTCCCATTTAAACTTGTAAAAAGTACTGGAAACTTTTCCTATGTTAGATTAAAATTCAGCAGCCAGGAGTTTTTCCAGCAAGGAATTACAGAGAGTATGAACTGAATTGAATTCTAAGGTTCTGTGGTTGTGGTTTAGGGATTGCATTTGGATTATTTTTAAACTGAAACCCAACCTGGTTCAATATCTGGAAGTGTCTCCTGAGCAGGAACTGGCACAAACTTAGGAAGTTCATTGCTCTTGGCAGCTCAGCAAATTGGCTCAATTGAAAGTAGAAACCCTCTATCCCCAGTTGCAAGTTGTTGAGCCTGGGCAACTATAAGCTGCTCATTGCAAATATTTCTGCTCCTGCTGGAGAAAACTTGCAGTCAAACTGCTCCTCGTATCTGTGTGTGTTTGGCTGTCACAGGGTCAGAGACCTTCCCTTCCCTTCCCAACATAGCATTAGTGCCAATCCCACTCCCACAGCAAAGCAGATGAGCTCCACCTTAAACTGGAACAATTACAGAGTAAACTCAGCTGATTTCTTCTTGTTACCCATTTATATTTCAGAGGTCAACACCTCCTCAAACAATGAGATGCAAGACGTTCCACTTTTCCCTAGAAGATTTAACAGGAAGCTTAAACTTACAGCCTTCTTTTTCTTCTCATTTCTGAATGACATGAGGGAAAGTAAAACCAGCACAGTTAAGGTTTTTAAGATATGAGCCCAAGCTATCAGTTGGTTTTGACAGCACAAGTGTCATTCCAGCTGAAGCTGTGCTCCAGTGGACACCCACACCAGCAGAGGAGGGATTTCTGCCACCTCCCAAAAGGAGCAACTTGGACACACAGTTAGGAACATAAAGCCACTCGGGGGTGCCACATTTCTGTGCCACAGCCCTGATGTGGTGCCTGGCCTGGTCTCCCCTGTGCCCAGAGAATGGGCAGCACAGAACCTCGCTCCTGTCACACTGAGACTCAGTTCCCCAGTTTGGTGATCACACTGGTAAATAGCCACAGTTCCCTGATGACCTCATGAAGGCTTCAGGTCTCACAGAAACTCCACTTTTCACAGCTACCAGCATGAAGGTACCCCAATTATGTGCCAAACTTACTGTTATGTAATTTGCAAGACAATCTGATTAACATCAAACATCTTCTTTCTTAAAATTATGCCACTTCCTTCACCATAAACCACCCTTTCTCTCTTGAAGTCCATTCTCTCTGACCTACAGGAGGCCTTGCAAGCAAGGCAGATTTTTAATAACTTTGTCATGCAAGAGGAATACAAAAGCAAACACAAGGCTTATACTTAACAAAGAGAGGAGGGAAAGGTGAAATTTGTTATTGTCATGGCTGATCTCAATAGCAGGCACAGCTTCAGAACAAATTGTGAAAGTAAGTAAGAATATATTGAGGTGAATAGAGACTGGAATAAGTATTGCACAGGCTTACCAGGAAGGGATCAAGTCTGATTCATCTAATCTTTGACAAAATAACTCTTGTTTCTCATGGGTGAAATGTGGTAGGCTTTATCAGCGCAGCAGACAATTTAGTTCTCCTGCATCTGACTTAAGAAAAGTATTTTGATATAACTCTGTGTGCCAGGCAGAAAATCAGTAATTCATCTGGACAAAATAGGATTTGAGACAAGAATCAGTGTGGTGGGTGAGGTGCAGACCACGTACAAAAATGACAGAAAGGAAAGGAGAGGTATCAAACCAAGGGCAGTGCTTCTAGAATGTCTCAGAAGTCAGTCTCAGACTCCAGATTTTTGTTAATCACTTTGGCACAAAAATCTAATAGTTACTCTACAAAATTTGCTGGAGACCAAAACTGGTGGCATTGCTGGTGGTATCATAAGAAAAGACCAGACTGCCATAAAGGAAGGACTTTGAGGCCTGGAGATATCAGAATGGTATGGCACTGAAAAGATTTTGAGTAAAAAAAAGGATTTCTGCTCTAATCTGAGACTCATCAGTTGTAAAAATAAAGAGTAGAAAAAAGGACAATTTGTAGACAGAGCCATCATTATGACAAAAGCAACTGCAATCCTAAAACACAATCAGTGAGAAATTTCTAGCATGGTAGTGAAGTATAAAACTAATGTGATACAGGCCACTGGTAATACACAAACTGAAATAACCTGCAATTCTGGGCACCCATACACAAGACATGGGGACTTTAATGAGAACACAGAAGGAAGGGCTCCTAAAATGGTCAGCAGGTGGAGAATGTTATTGAAATGATCCGAAATGTCTATGTTGGTTTAGTTTGGCACAGTGAAGGTTGAAATGAAATAATACAAATACAAGGGGGAGAAGAGAGAAATAGAAAGAGAATACCTGTTAAATAAAGAACAAATCTGGCACAAAGATTTACAGATTTAAACTATTTTTGAATATATTTAGACTGGAAATGAAAAGGTTTTGAGCACTCTCCTGCATGAAAAGAACAGTGATTAGTATTGGAAGGAAGTAGTTCAATAAATCTGTGAATGGGAATATATGCTGTGTCTACCTGCAGTGATCCAGTTCTAACCCCTCATTTTCACTTCTGTGCTAGTGCTATTTTCTGCATGTATCATTAAATTCAGACCAGCTACCCTTTACTGCCTGGCTACCGTGGAACTGCTGTCTTCATTTGCTCTACCTTAATTTGACTAATGTTGATTTACTGAATCTACAGTAAGAAAATGTACTGACCATAAAAGGCATACACAAAAAACCCTTCTGTTTTAATAAAAAGAAGTTACTCATCCTGCACAGTGCCATATTTAAACCTTTGTGATGCTTTAGTGGAAACTAAAGTGCACTAGGGAGGGTGTTACATCACCAGTCACAGCAAGCATTAGGGAACTCAGGGACAATTCAGAACATTTAAACAATCATTATGACATTGCTGTCTTAACCAACAGTAATTGTGTGCACTATTAAATGTACAAAAATGGAAAGTAAAGTAAGGAATCTGCCCTGCACTCACACACTGTTTCTGACAGTTTTATAACTATTACAAATATTGCATTGTTTCTTTTTCTCCTTTCCCAGTTTCAACTGCTTTTCTCACGTGACCACCTTTGAAAGTGCCAGTATGTTAAGACTTTCTAACTTTGTGCTTTCAGTTGAAGTGGCTGGAATTTCAGTCAAACATTATCATACCCTCTAAGCTTTAGCAACAAAGCTCACTCCTCCTCTGCAGTGTAGAAGTGGACCAAAACCAGCATCATCTACAGTAGGTTTTGCTTATCAGCTGCAGACCAGAATATACCAACTGAGACTGAAATGATTTGACTTTTTCTCTCTAAGATAAGAATCAAACACCACAACTCCATTTCTCTTAGTATAGAATAGGGTTAATGTTTCCTTTCTTCCTCTGAGAGTGATTGTTCAGATGGTCTAATCCATATCACTTGCCATGGTATCTCTACCAGTATCTACCAGAAAAAAAAACTGTCCTGGGCACTAATCATTCAATTCAGTCTTGGCTTGATGGGAGGCAGAACACTCAGCTATTCTAACAAATCAGCTCTCCAACACTCCAGAAAGATGGTGTAAAAGTCAACTCCAACCTAGACTCCCACTGATAGAAAAAAGAACAGGAAGAAAGAAATGAGGCCCAATTGTTCTTATTAAATAGATTACGTACTGAATAGTTTACTGATATTTTCCTGTTAAAGAGTTTATCTGCCTGATAAATCATCACAGAGAGTCTTAATACTCACCTCTCATTTAAACACCAGTATTTGAAAGCTGGCGCATTATTTTTTAGTAAATCTCTAAATTACATAAATGCAGGGAAATGTTAACCCCAGCCATGCACCCCACAATGATGGTGCTGCCACATCTAGTACTGAATCTGACACACAAAAAAAAGATTCTTTAATTGTGCTCTGAATATATTGTTCACTGCCTACAAACCTTCACTTTTCCCATGCTGAGCAACATTGCTACTGAGGGTCACTACAGGTCTCCAGCTGCCTTAAAACTCTTGCTAAACTAAGCTAGAAGTTACTCCAAATTTCATATTTGGGGAAAAAAAAGCTGGAAATAGAGAAATTATTCTTTACAGAGTGCAAAAGAACACCTGCTTAATATGAACATGTCCTAGAAGAGCCATGAGGTAAGCAAACTAACTCTGATCCAATGACAGAACTAAGCAGAGTAGTCCAATGCACGTTTATGTCATAAATCTCCTTATTTTATGTCATAATTCTCCTTATTTTATTATATACCTCAATGTCTTAATGAGAAGTAGTTTAGCTGTGATAGGTATAGCAGTGAAAAAAAAGGGACTATTTATATCATAAGAGAAGTTTATTTTTTGAAGCACCTTCTAAGTCTTTTTTTTTTTTTAACGAATGGTTTTGATTCCCATTTTGCTTGACTCATGGCAGAGAAGTTGCCTGCAATTTGGTAGACTTTGCTGATAATAATGAGTTGGACATTAAAGATTCAAGATTCATCAAAATAATCCTAGCATATAATGGTTTGGTTTGGAAGGGACCTTAGAGGTCATCTAGTTCCAGCCTCCTGATATGGGCAGGGATATATTTCACTAGACCAGGCTGCTTTGAGCCCCAACAAACTTGGTCTTGAACACTTTCAGGGATGAGGCATCCACAACTTCTCTGGGCAACCTGTGCCAGTGCCTCATCACCTTCACAGTAAAGAATTTCTTCCTAATATCTAATCTAAACCTTCCCTCTTTCAGTTTGAATCCATTCCCACTTGTAAATATTTCTTCTTCATTTTTCTTGTAGGTTCCCTTCAGGTGCTGGAAGGCTACAATTAGGTCATCCTGAAGCCTTCTCTTTTCCAGGATGAACAATCCAAATTCCCTCAGCCTTTCCTCACAGAAGAGCTGCTCCATTCCTCAAATTGTCTTGGTGGCCTCCTCTGGACTCGCTCCCACAGGTCCATGTCCTTCCTGTGCTGGGACCCCAGAGCTGATGCAGCCCTGCAAGTGGGTGTGTGTATGTGCTTGTGCCTTTCTCTCTCATTATTGATCTCTCCAAGTGGTATCTTCCAACCTGCACTGACAGAGCTGTCAGATGTCTGACATGCAAACAGAGGAAGAGCAGTGGGACAATTGTACTAGACCAGCTGGTGTTTGTCAAAGATAAACAACCAACTTCCAGGCTTAAGGAAGAGCTTGCACACTTGGGAGCATTTCTTTTGTTTCTGACAAAAGTCAGAGAAATGCAGCAAGCTTTTTGCAAAAAGCTTGTCATATTATTTTGTAAAAAACTTTTTTTTATCCATTAGCCTAAAAAAATTTACTTCTCTTAACAAATTTTGCTTGTTTCAGAATAACACAAAAAATAGCATTTTACCTGTGCATAATACTATAAAAGCAAATGGCTGGCACTGTCTTGGAGCCCTTCCTTAGCTTGACTGGGAAGACCTAGAATTCCTTCAGAGAGAGATGGAAATATAGCTGTGCGTGATCTTTCTTCCATTTTTCCTATTTTCAAATAAAGCCACATTACTAAATATTGTTCAAATAGATGATAAATATTCAAATGTTCAAAGATAAATATTTACTTTAGTAATCCTATCAGGATGTCTAGAAATGGACACTAAGCTCTCAAAGGACTTACAAAGTTCACAGGTGGAAAGAAATCTCCCAAAAAAAAGATATGCAGGTAACACAATTTAAAAGAAACTGCAAAGACTCCACAGAACACAAACTTCCTGCCAGATAATGACAGCTTCCTTTCAACGAGATGTAATGAAATTGAAGAAGGAATGCAAAATGTCATGATAATATCTACTCCTCTAGAACTGCAGTATTAATCTATTCACAATACCAAAGACATAGGTAAAACCACGAAAATTTGTAGTGACTTATTTTCACAACAGATCAGGCCTCACCATCAGTACCTTGAGACATTGGATCTCCACTGCACTGCGCCTATTTCCACAGCAGGAACCTCCTGACACTAATCCCAAGCCTCAGGGCTTGGGCTGGAATCTCTTCCTCTCCCAAGAGATTAAAACAATTATATTTCAGCATGAGTATCATCCAAAGCCAAGTGCAGAAGGACCCACAGGCTCCTGAATCACATGAGCACTGGTAGCAGCATTTTGCTAGTTCCCTGAAGGCAGCAATGGGGAGCAGGTAATGTTTGTAACAGTCAGCTGCTATCACACCCAAAAGAGAAAGTCTCAGTTATCTGCAGGTCAAACTCCATTTGATCCTCCACACACAGAGGAGGTGTAGGGCTGGTTCAGAAGTGCAGCAGCACTGGCACAGAGGAGGGGTGGTTTTTTAATAAAGTAGCCCAAGCACTGTCTAAGTCATGTGAAAGAGTACTTGGCTTAGCCCACTACAAATAAACACAAGACTAAACAGGAACAAAAAGAAACCCAGAGAATCCTGAGCACAGATTTTGTGGTGGGAATTCAGCAGGGGCGGATAAAGGAAGCAGTCAGAGGGAGGTGGTATGTGTGTGTGAGTGTGTGTTTGGTTGCTTTTTCTTCTTAAACTTTCTTCCTCCACTTTAGAAAATAATTATTTGTATATTTGCTGGATACAAGCCATTCTTATGACTCAAACACTCCTGCCTAAGAGATTGAAAAATAATTAAAAAAATGATAGTGCTCTACTAGCAGGCACAACAGAATTATTCACAGAAAAAGGTAGAGCATTGCTTGACACAGATAAATAGGAGAAACACCACATGGCACTTGTGATCAGGGACCTGAAACATCAAAACAAACGATTTTAAAGATAGAAGAAGGAAAAGAGAATGTGAGAAATCCTTCTGTTCTACTAGCATTAATCTATCTCAAGACAGAGTATATCCTGCAAACATTTCCATAGGAATGTCTTCTAATTAATTTGAAGAGCAAGTATCTAAAGTCAAAGAGACTATTCACAAAAAAACTTTGTTACTTTACATATATTGAAACAGACAAGTGTCAGGAAGTCTTTGGCAACACTGTTTGAAGAACAGCATTAATACATTTCTTTATGGGTTGGATTTTTTCCCTCTGCATATTCAGTTTTGATTAAGTCTGTTATAAAGTCAAAAGAAGATGAAGCACTCTTGCACAGACAACAGCTGAATATATTTTGAGCCCTGCATTTATTATAGTACTTTTGGAGGTCTTTCTTAAGTGTGTAGGACTAATTGGTAGCAATCCAAGCGAAATTATACAGGCTTGTATTCAGTTATTCTTATGCAGGAAAAACTTTTGCTAAAACTGATATATGGGAAGTTCTATGATCTGGTCTGCAGGAAAAGGATGAAATTACATACAGACTCAGTAAGTAGTATCTTAGTTAGCACATGAAAGAAGGTTAAAGAATAACTTCTGAGAACATCCCAGGCTGTGATCTCAGTAAAACTGGTAATTTACTTTTTAATTTTCTGTGATTTTTTTCTATTTTATATAAAAGAATATTGATCTAATTTTTCTTTTCTCAAACCTTCTCATGACTTTTTGGGACATTTTGGGGGTGGAAGTGAAGCAGGTTTCCCTGAGCATAAATCACTTCACACTTTTTATTGATCCATGTAACATAGATATTATATGCTTTAGACTACTCATGTTAGTGTTGCTAAACTGGGGCTTTTGCTTGTTGACTGTTTTTCTCCAGGTTTTTCTTTTTAGTAGTGTCGGGGTTTTTAACAACCCAGGAGGGAGGAGCATTAGATAGAGCCCAACAGGCTCAGTGATGGAAGAAAGGATGGGAGAGTCTCTGACCTCTGTGAGTGACTGGCCCAGCCTGTGTCTGAGAAAAAGATAACAATACAAAAGCTGATGAAGGCAATCTGCCAATAGGGAGCCATATGATTGAGTTGTGTGATCTTCTTTATCACAGGTTGACTTGGCCTATAAGCCTTCCCAAAGTATCCCTACCATATAATAAACAAACAAACAACCCCTGCATACTAAGCAAACAAACAAACAAAAGAAACCCCACAATGCACCCCCTGCCCCAAATCTCTGTATATTCAGAATCTGTCATAAATATCTAAGTTGGAGACCTGCTCTCTAGATGTCATTTCCAGAAGGTGTTCTTCTCACAGAAAAAGGACTGTTGAACTTCACATCTCCTAAAAAGCCCATCAATCTCCTGGTGAACTCAGGAGGGCACGTCTTTGAAATCTAAATAGTGTCCAACTTGTACCTCACCTTCCAAGGAGAGTGGCGGACAGGTCAGTTCTTCCAGACTTTATCCAATGTTGCTCAGGCTTACTGTTGTATTTGCAAGAGTTCTCATCAATCATTCTGGCAGTTCAGATTTACTATGGTGCTGGACTCCCATGACCCTATGTCAAAAATTTTCTATGGATTCAACTTAGGCTGGACTCTGCTGTTCCTAAGGGAATCCACACTTTCCTCTGTGCTGCACCAAACACAAGGGTAAAATTTCATCTTTTATGTCCCTCTGTGCAGAAAAAGAAGCAAATATGAGGAAGTTCTAAAGGCACAAGTGTTTCCTGTCATAAAGTGTTCAGATAGGTATTTTTTCCCTATAATTATTAATATTAATAAAATAAAAATTGCATATTTTGTAAGGGTTGTCTATGACCTAGAGGAAGTATTAACCAACTGAAGTGATCAGTGTTATATCAAGCAACTCAATAATGTTATAGCAACCAACCATCCCTCTACTGCATCAACATCCATCAGATAAAATAATTGATAGTGCTCCAATCAATTGGTGTAAGGGAAATAGAGTCATTATATGCTGGTACTGTGCCAGGGGATCAATATCCCCTTCAAACACAAACATCTCTGCCTGGCTTTGACATTAACTACCCACAAATATCTCCACATTGATATGCCAGTGGGAGACCATTACCCTATGTCAGCATTTAATAACTTTGGTATTCCCCTTTAATCGTCACTGTGCTGACCTTACCTCTCTTGACAGCCACCACTTCAGGATATCTCAACTCCTTCACTTCCCCCACAAAGGATTTGTAGTCACATTTGTGTCTCATGCAATTTCCTATTCATCTTCTCTTTTGCTGAAAACTTGCACCCATCAGACCTGGAGGTTCATGAAATTGACCTCATAGACATGGTGCATGGTAGATGCCAGGAATTCCACTGGGACATCAATGGAATTTCCAGCCTTCATGTGCACTTTCTATCTACTGTGGAGTCATTTGTGTCACCTACTATCAATATTTACATTATAAATGTCAGCAGTGATTTTTGGTCTGTGATGGCAGCCACATTAAACTGTCACCTGAAGCCCAAAATAAAAAAAAAAGAAATCAATAACATAATGGAAATAAACATTATGGAAAATTTTATTTTGGTTTTCAGAAGGATCAATGACAATTGTCTTTTTGTGGATTTAGACCTCCATTTAAATCCCCAAGATCCCGTCCCGCAAGAATCTGTTAGTGTTGAAGTAAGAGTCACATCACTACAAAGATGTTCCTCACACTGAAGGAAAAAAACCTGCTCTTTTCAGACAGCTATTTTCTCTATATTTTTATAACTTCATACTTTGTTATTTTGGGTTGAAATTGACTAATGCACCCAAATTATTAGGAAGGACAGGCACAGATAGACAATAGGTGACATCTGGCTCATTTTCTTAATAAAACAAGATAAAAAAGCTTTGCCTTTTAAAGTGTGGAATTAAAATGAAGTCAAAAAACTGAAATATGCAGAGGCAAAAAACCTAAAGAAAAAGCAGGCCCTAATGACAAGATAAAGAATTATTTTCAAGAGTCATGGTGTTCAAATAACCTCACATCTTAAAGCAAACACAACAAGTAGCATGAGACTTGAGTTTGTGTTGTGTCAAATATCTGAAGCAGCACCACATGGAGGGAAGTTCATTATGGTATGCCAATGAAGCAGACTCAGATGATGAAAATCATCAATCTTGGAGCTGTTTCTGTGGGTTGTCAAAGAGAAGCTGGTAAATGCAACAACACCAGCAAATTCTCACAATGAGAAACAGTAGAAGTGTGTTTTCACTGAAGAAAACAACTGCCCCATATGGCGGTTGCTTTTTTTATCTACAAGAGACCTACTCTTCTGCATGCTATACTCCCACACTTCTTGCCACCTCCTATCCTATATCTTTAGTAAAGCTGTGTCTCTTTCTTCTGAAAAGGTTGTTTGTTTTTTTTTTTAATTTGGAGATGGCAGAGAAAGCTACCAGTCTGACAGGTAAAACCAGAGATGATTTGAAAGACATCCTCAATGAGCCATTAAAATACACCCCGAGTATTAGGGATGCCCAGACTACCCAAATTATTTTGAAGTTTCATTAGCAAACCCAAGGTATAATAACATGAGATAAAAACTGTTTTAAACCTCATATTGGTTTGTAAGTAAATTCTTAAGAGACTAGTGGAAGAAAGCAACTCAGTGTATTGCAGGCTCTTCCTTGATTTTTTTTATCAGCTGGCCATAGTTTAGATAAACAAGAAAGAAGAGTAATTCTTGTTTCTCCTTCTGACATCAGGCACATCCAGAAACATAAGCACAATCAGATTGCAGGCTCCATTGAGACAACAGAAGAACTTTATGAAGAGATTTAAATGGGGAAAGTGCGTTTTACAGTATTAAATCGGGCTGTCTTATGCATAATTCATATACTCTATCCTAGACATCTCAGAGACAAACACTAAATGAAACCCTAAACCATAAAGAAAGTCCTTGAGTTTTCCAGGACTGCAAGAGCTGAAATTCAGCATAGTACCTCTTGTCCCAGTCCTGCAAAATAAACCCCAGCAGTTTCTACAACATTTGTTTTCCTCCTGCAATGTAAGGAGCAACACAAAACAGACCCCAAGGCATATTTCATATACAATTGTTTTAAAAGACAGCTCATATGCTGTAATCTTCAGCCAAGTTTCTTTTAAAGTATTCATTTTATTTTTCCAAAATCTTGGGATGTAGCTTGAATCTCATTTTATTGCTATCTGCTGCAAAATCGTTACTCACACATTTGGTCTTTGATTTTTTCAGACCCTTATATCAAAAAAGAAAAGGTTAAATTCATTAAAACACACAGAAATTGCACACAAATTAAAATAAATTACTAACACCCCACTCAAGACTTCTATATTTGTATCCCCTAAAAATTTAAGCAATTAAATTTCTGGCTTACTTTTACCTACTCATAAGCGGACAATTGAAATTATGTGGGAGCAGATATAAAATGCCTGAGCTGACTTATTTGAACAAGCCTGAAAAAGACATGATGTACTTTTAAATAAATATTTTAAAATAGTAGTAGTTATTTGACAAAAATTAATACACAAAAACACTTAGCAAAAGTAGGCTGCATACATCCACACCTCCTTGTCAGAAGTGTAAGTAATGAAATAAAAATTTAATGAAGATAGAAGTTCAGTGAACTAATATGCCTGTCTAGTACAGTGATTATGTTAATGTCTGTTGCTATTTCAAATCTTCCTTACGTACAGTATTCAGAGCCTGGCACCCAGGTTCTGCATTACTCACCCAACGCAAATCCCTCAGCAACTGTAGGAAACACAGGTTGTGCCTTCACACTGTGTCTGCATTCAAACACCTCTCCCTTCCCTTCTGTTTGTGTGCAAATGATGATAGCCTCTGACACAGGACATATTATGCATTTTATAGAGAATGTACTCATTCTGTGGGGAAGATGCTGAATTTTGATAGCTCCAAGGTATATGGGGGAGTAACAAAGGCTGATATTCCAACGCCATATGTGTAAAAATAAAGTATGTTCCTTTGAACCCCAGTTTTCTTCTAAGTCTGCCTTTGGGGCACCCCAGTGCCATTCTGACTGCTGGAGAGGCACTGACTCCCAGAGCTGATCTGTTGCTGCTCCACAGAGAAGTATTGCAGACCCAACACGTGTTTCCCTGCGGTGGGCAGAGAGCAGTGCTCCTGACTTTGCATTTGGGAAGAGGCTGTACAGGGCAGCCTTAAGCTCTGTATCACCTTTCCTGCACATGATGTGCATGCTTCATTGATTCCTTTGCCATTAAGTGTAATAATGAGCATCCTTTTCTGTCCATGTCACTAGTAAATGTAGGCCATGATGGAGATAGCACCCATTGGGTCTGCTGTGCATCAGTTGTCAGGTAACAAGTGAAAGAACTTGCCCTGTATGGATTTATGCTGGCTTTTAGTTTAAGACAGTTTCTTTTTGTTCACTTCCTTTTGTCCCCTTGAAATATAAGATTTAACACAAGACAATGGAAGGGCATTTATTGCTGCTAATAGTGAGCTCTAAAGATCAAAGCAAACCAGCCAGCTTCACTTGAGGTATCTTGATGCTTGTACTAAATGAATATTAGCAAAACAGGTGATTAAATACTATGTGTAATATATGAACCTGATACAAAGTACACTGAGGAGTAATAGGCAGACACAAGACTAAAATAATAAATTATTATTTTTCTTATTATTATGTTTTGTCAAGCTCTCCTACAAAACATAAGATGAAGTTAAATAATAACCGAAGTCAAATTTAAAAATGCGGCCCATGGGACTATCTTACAAGTGTTCTGAGTACAGAATACTCACGAGTTCACGGTCTGTTGTTGCAGCTTAGCCTTTTCTGAACAATGACAAGCAATTATCACTGATGTAATGCTCCCTCTTAAAAGTACTCCTCATAAGAAGATGTGAGAGCAATCTCAAGTGGACTGTGATTTCACTGAACTGAGAGTTAGATTTGTCTATATTTTACAAATCATCTGGAGAACCACTAGATTTGTAACCATTTCCCCTCTGATTATGAATTCATGGACAATTTTGCCCATGCCAAACTATCAGCATTGCTCAACTTCACAACAGTTAATCAGATTCATATTCTCCTAAAATAATTGTGTATATTTCTGCTATATTTAAAATAAAGGGAACTGATGTTTTTGTCTCCTGAAGGTGTGTGTGTGTGCTCAGCTAAGAGCCTGAGTTAAAAGTTCTCCCAGGAGGCTTTTCAAAGCCTCTAAGAGCCTGTGTGAACTATTTAGGTTATAAATGCTTCATTCAGGTTAATGAAGCAATTGAAGAGGTATAAGGTTTCAGTGTGAAGCCAGTACCTAACTTTGGCATGCTACAGGTAACTGTGTTACAACCCCTACAGCTTTCACAATGTAAGTTAGCATTACACTCAGACTTTTCAGGCAGCTTTTAGTCAGGTAAAATGGACTCCAGTCCTGCTTTTGCTTTAGATACAGTTAGACAGTGAGGTAAACTGCCTTTGCTGAATAAGTACTCTCAACTTTTTTATTGGCATAGCAAATTAAAAGAGATGTTTTTCACATTCGTACTGGAAAGGAAACAGAGCAGCTTCAGGGAATTTTCCTTCTCTGTCTAGTTAGGATAGTTGTTGCATCAGAAAAAACAACCCCTATAAAAAAAGAGGATGAAATTAAGCATGAACCAGATAATTTTTGTAAATATATAGGATTTAAAAATGCAGCGCATTTGCAATTGTTTCTCCTCATTTTAGCTGCAGACTCAAGCGAATATTCAGGGTAGTATCACCAGACAAAAAGTGTAAGTCAGTACTCAGATCTTTTCCTTGCAAGATGTCTCCAAAAAAAAAAATATTTCAAACATAATTGCAGAGTGCAGCCAAACAAATAATTTCCATAACAATTCATGGATTTATTTCCAAATCCTCCTTTTATTTTACCTCTAAATTGATTAGCCCAAGGGAAAGGAAAAAAAACCAAAAACAGCCACAAGCAAAATATGCCCCTTTATGCTTCACCAGCCCTTCCTCACAGCTGTGAATTGTGCTGGGCCCTAAAAAGAAACCGAGCTTCAAAATCTAGCTTAAGATTCTTATGATCTTTCAACAACCTGTGCCATAGCTCATTCACACAATTATTTAGTCTCAATAAATGACCCTATCTTAAAATAATTACTGATTAGACTCCATCTTGTAGGTTTTTGCTTAGTGTTTTCCCCAAATTGTTTACTTGCATGCTTTTTTTCATTTTTGTCTTTTGTTACTGAAGGAAGAGGGAGGGAAGGGAAAGAAGCCACATGTAATTCAAGGCAAAAATCCAACACAAGATCCCCAAGAGATCCCTGTAATCTTTTGCACAGAGCCTCCATTCTCAGAGGAGAATGCCTTGGCTCCCCAGGCAGCTGCATGTACTGAGACCTAACTCTAGCTATCAAAGAGACATCTCCTCTGCTCAACACCACCTCCACTCTCTACACGAGTGTTCTTCTACTTCCCCAGCCCTGCTGTGCCATTAAACCCTGATCCAACGGTGGCAGAGCCTGACAAAAGTTGCCTGGAACAATCGAGGCACTTCCACAGACACCCCACTCAGCACCCCACTCCAGGGGCTGCTAAGCTTGGTTAAAGTGATTCTGGCCAGCTTTGTACCCATACCTGGCCTCATCTCCCCTGGCACTAACAATCCACAAAATACTGGGAGAATTACTGCCCTGGCCCTGAGTTACTCTGGAGTAGCTGGGTTATGGTATTCAGGTATGCCTTACTAAAAGCCCTAAGAAAAAAAGACAAACCCCCACTGAAATAACCTGAAATGTTTCATATCAAACATTAAAGGTTTCCAAGAAGGCAGAAATGTTAGCAGTCATTACAAGAATATTTAGGCAACCATAACCTTCATTGCACCTCACATAAATGTGCCTCAATTCAGTGAAAGCTGGACTAGAAACAGGTCCCTAACTACCAGGATTTGATTTAGAGAATCTTTTGTGACACCTGCCTCAGCAACATCTGGCTCCTGCCCTGAGTGCCAATACCATGCAGGCCATAAACCTGCCAATTAGAAGTCATACTCTGAGAAATGAAATTTCATTAGTGGAAGTGAAGTTGTGAGCTCAAGCTGGCAAATCTACATCATTTAATAAATCAGCATGAGCCTACGAGCATTCAACATTATGAAGACTCAACACAGTTTTACACAAAATAGCTCTTCCCCTTTGCCATTTTAGCCACATTTGTATCAGTTACTGGTCCAGCTGTGCCACTGTCACACCTGCTCCTCTCTGTTCTTCTGAGAGGCACAGATCAATTTGATTTCTGCTCCTACCATCACAAAATCCATAATTTCTTCCCTTTTCTAGCCATATGCATGTATCTACTGGAATTTATTTTCATTCAACAGAAAAGTTAAACTGGTTTGCCAGAAATCAGTTATCTCAAAGCCAAATGATCAATGCACACCATGAAACAGAATTACTTTAAAAGTAGGAGGCGGGAAGGAAACACCAAAAAACCCTTAAAATTTATGGAAAACTAACTTCTTTTTATTGTTACGTGCAGTCAACATCCATTTGCATCATATACTTAACACCCCCTTCTGTTTCTGCTCTCCTGTAATCTTTCTTCCTCATAACACTGCACTCCTGCAGTTCCTTGGGATTTTCCCATCTCTCCCATCTGTGGAGGTTGTACTTCCCCCCAGACAAGGTGAAATGAGATACTGATAGGCTCGTGCATTTTCCTTGAAGGGGATCTCTTAGCACAAAGATTTCAATTTGGTACAACAGTGAAATTTCATTTCCATTAGTAATGACTTAATCATATGTAATACTGCCACTGTTACATATTTCCTAGAGGAAAAAATTGCACTCAAATCTAATGGGTTTCAAAGAGACTGTCAGTCTCTCCAGAGCAGAAAAATATCTCCACCAAATCTCTACTGAGTGCATGAATTTTGCTTTTTAAGAGTTAATTTCTGGTGCTCTACCTGGGTGGTAAAAAGCAGCAAAGGCCCTGCTTTCTGACAAGGTGATTCAACACTCTGAAAAGTGAGCTCCTGGACTTAGGGCCCAAAGTCCTCCAGAACTGAAGCATTCAAAGCCACTAGTCACTGCTGGACAAAGCTTCAGCCACTGCCTAATTCCTAGCTATTTTTACTGTGATGTATCCATGTCTACTGCACTTAAAAGACATCCCCTAAACATAAATTTTACAGCTTCTATTTAAAAAAAAATAATTATAGCTTCCAGCACATGCGACTGCAGATAAAATCTTCTCAAGAAAGTTGACTGTAACCCACTGCAGAGCTGCTGGAAACAGGATTACACAATATGAACATGTATTAGGTAGAACAGAACTGACAGCCTTCATTTTCATTTCAGACATAAAGGAGACACAGAAGAGATCTTCATTTTTTATAGAAGTAGGTCCCATGTATCTCCTACTTTTTTCTTCCTCTTCCAAGCAGAGTAATATCAATGAACATCCTTTATCTGACCTTAGAAATTCAAAGTTTAATGTATGAGAGAGCAAAGGGGTTTTAATAAAAAAGATAACACATCTGTGAGAAATGGGAGTAGGCTGTTTATCATTATTAAAGGTTTCTCATTAAATAGATTCATTTGCATCTTAATTACATGATCAGCTTTTTATAATATGCACCAAAATGAGACCGGTTATACTTTCTTAAGGCCAGAGGATTGAAAACACCATCAATCTGTTCTGGGTGAATGGCACTCCTGAGATTTCCAATAGGGCTGTAATAAAAGTCTGTGGGACTTTGAGAAATGCAGGTGGTAAAGGGGAAAAAGCTGCAGTCGTGCTCCTGGGAATTCTCAAATCATAGCTCACATCAACTCTGAAATGTCTAAGTAATAAAACAGAAGTCAGAAAACAGAAGTCCTATTGCTGTATCATTCTTTCTGTTTCTCAGAAAGAAGTGGGAAGAATGAGAAATGAACACATTCTCCGTCAGATCTCAGAAGGATCTTTCCACTGCAATAAAAGAGACACTGCTGCAACAGGTCCTGTAATAAGACTTTTCTGGATGGAAATACTGCAAGACTCAAGACAGCAGAACAAATAGCACTCTGAAACACTCTATGGAGGGTGTCACTCCATACTAAACAGGGCACAGTCTGAAAATAGGATGAAAACCTGTGATATATAAGCACATGACAAACAAATCTTGCTTTGCTTCGCATCAGGGCTCAGGTACAATCAATAAGAACCATCATTACTGCAACTTAAATGAGCAAAGTTCTCATTATTCATTGATAGCTGGTATGTGAGGGGAAGAAGTTAGACCAGAAAAGTTTTTGAGTGCATGCAACTTACTTTTCTCTTCCTGAAGCATTACTTTTTTTCCTCCTGCCTAAGTCTAATGGGAATTAACACAAGACTGAAACTGAAATCCTTTGTGCATATACACAACACACACAAATCAGACTACCTTGCAAGAAATGGGAGCAGATGGGCTCCCACTAATGAGATGACTTACCCTTCAAAATGAATGCTTGATAAAAAGGAAATAAACCAAGCTTGCTCTCTCTACACATTATTTTTTCCTGCAGTACAACTATACCAGGAGGAATTTTTATTTTAAATTTTTTAAAAAAAGATTAACTGTCTTAGACATGATAAGTCATAGGGTTCCCTCAAACTGTCAGTGGGATGCAGTTTTGGCCTCCTCTTCTGCCTTCTGAGGCATTTTGGGGCTCTTGAAAGGCACATAATGCTCACAGAATTCCATGAATCAGACCTAGAGGGTGATATAGGGAACACAGACTCATACTGGAAGCTTGGAAATGACCTCAGATCATGTTTTAGCTCAGTTAAGGACAATGACAAATCCTCATAAGTGTATTGGGAACACACCTCTTCTCAGGTAGCATCTGTGTTTTAAACCTCACTGCTTATGTTGCCTTTGCTTAATCTTTAAGCAAAGATTAAAGACTAAAGATTAATGACTTAATCTTTAGTTCAGCTGGAAGAAAAGCAGTTTCATCACCTCATTTTTAACCTGTTTGCTGACCCAAAGGGTCAGCAAACCCCAGGGTCTTTCCTGTGGAACTGATACTGCAAAGGCATTCAGGACAGCAAATCTTCACAGTTGGTTACTATCTACTGCAAATTATTAAAATTGATAGAATTAAGGTACAAACTTTTCGTTTAACTACAAAACCTTACAACATCATAGCAACACCTGTAAAAAGCTTTCTGTGCTGTGTGAGGTCAAGAAAATTTGGACACAAAGGGTGTAGAAACAGACTCTAACCCACATTCTCTTGTATCCTGGCACAATAATGGTATATAAATTCATCATACAAAATGTAAATGTTTCCTCCACTGGGGCAGCTTAGCCTAATGAGAATGAGCTGGAATGGTAATTTCTTTTCCCCTGCCTTCTCATGGGAACAAGATGCCCTTTATTTTTGCTTAGATTTTCTCTTTCGTCAAAAATAATACATAGGTTTTGCTTAACTATTTTGGGTTCAGAAATTCTTCAAGAAATGCACACTGCAATTCAATTCAATTCCTTGTGAAACTCATACAGCACTGCATCTCCCTTGTGAATGAATAAACATTAGCTCAATAAATCAGGAAAAAATCCTGGGGAAGTTTACTGCAACTTTGAATTTTATAGGGAAGTGACAATTAGTATCCCAGTAAATTGGTTGTTAGGTGTGTGTGTGCTCTGAGGGGTGACATCTGATCCTTTCTCCAGCCTCTACAGCTGCTTCCCTGCCAATGCTCTGGCAAGGCTCTTTGTGGATATTGTCCCCTGCTGTACTAAGTGAAATCCAATCTCCAATAAAACCCACCACTTGCGGTGTGGCTGTCCATGCATGGGAAGATTTGTTTTCCATTGATACTTGTACAGTAATCCTGCAGAAGTTCATTTAATGAGGAAACAAAAGGAACACACACACTCGCTGCAGAGGAAGTTTTAAACTGGAGTGAATAATATAAGTAAATAACTGTGGCAGCTTTACCAAAGCATCTACAGAAACACTTAAAAAATTCATAATTTAGTAGTGGCACGGAAAAAAAACCCTTTTTTTTTTTTATAATTCTAAATGAATAGATATCTGAAAATATATCTAATCACTTCAAGCTGTCACCACCCACCCCTGGAATCTGAGGGTGGAAAAGAGAAGGAAGGGAACTGTTGATGATGGAAATGCTGTTATTTGTTCATTGTCAGTGAGCAGGGACAGAAATAGCCATTCCAGTGCAATTTTTTCTGTCTGAGGGTCAACTTATCTTTTTCAAAACTAAGTAGTGCAAGATGCTGCTGCTACCACAGCTAACTGGGAAGTTTAAAGGATATAAAATCCATGAGATTTTAAATTCTGTCATGAAGATCCCTGAAAATTCCAGCCTAACACATCCATAATTACCTAAGGCTCCACCTACCTAATGCAGAAGTTCCAACAATGGAATTTTTCTAATGTTGCACCACATTTAGCATCATCTTGAAACTCCAGGTACTGTGATCAGAAAAATTGCACTTTTATGGCTTTTTTCCTCAGCTCACTTTGATAAATGCAGAGAAAACAATCTCAGATTTTGACCCTCAAAAAGGGTCAAATGAGAGAGATCTTAAGATTTTTAAATCAGTCGTGGGATGTCCATTCCTAATTTAAAAATGGAAAGACAACACCTCTTCTCCTTGCTCTCAACTGCCTGGTAAAGAGAACCCTTTCTACATAACACAAAACGTTGATATAGGGGCAGCTTTATGTCCTCACTTGAGCAAACAAAACAGACCATCAAGGTGTCAATTATTCTCTGTGCTACCCCACGTGCCTCTCTATGAATGACCACCACAGGAGCCTGCTGCAGACCAGCACACCTGGCATGCCAGCGACTTGCAGCTTCAATAACACCAAAGGAGGTGGCTCCAGAACATTCACAGGGAACATTCCTTAGCCAGAGCTGTCCTCAGGGAATTTTTTAGTTTTATTTCTAATCCCATAATTCCAAACCAGAGAGCTAATCCAGCAGAAATACCAAACCAACAGAAACTCCTCCCACCAAAGACCAGAAATACCAGACAACACCAAACAAAGGAACCCCAGCGCTAAAACAAAAAAGAACAAACAAGCAAACAAACCACCAAACAAAATAAACAACCCAACCAAAGCAACTCCTCCAAAAGCCCAAGAAGGTATGCCTCCTCTCCACCACTTCAGTGGCATTTCTGAAATTCCTATATGGAAAATGGAAAAGTTAACTGTAAGCAAATTTCATCTCCCTAGCTGGTGGTAGCTTTCTACAGTTACCCTTAAAGGCCATTTCATTAGATAATAAATTCATCATGATATCAAATTTACATAATGTTTTTCAATGACTTATTAATATGCAAATATTAAAAAAAAATTGAAAACCCAAATGTTCCTAAAACATAAAGATATGCTATTTAACAGTGGGGGTGGGGGTGAATCAAATGGAACCTCACCATTGCACAAACAAAGCACAGTCAGAGAACACAAGAGACTGAGCTCTAGACCACCTGCATTGAAAATCCTGTAGCTGTCCTAGGTATTCATGAAACCAAAAATGTATAATTTTGAAACACAAGGAAACAATTATTAGAAAATATTACCACTGCCTGTCACTATTTAGAAGAGGTAGAAAAACAAAGGGGTGGATGATGGCCCCACTGTTGGAAGCTGAAGGAAGAGAAGAATTCCAGGACAGGTTTCCAAGCACCTGCCTGTAAAGCTCAAGAATACTTCGCAAATAATCCTCAAGAGTTTTAATGCCTTTAAATATAGCACATGATCAAAATACTCTTGTAGATCAGTGGTCCTCTGGACTTTCCAGATTACATCCTTATAACAAGCCAGATAATTAATTACTGTATGAAAATGCAGCAAACTTTCCCAACTGGAAATACATTGGACTCTGGGACATGAATTTAGGCAAAGACTACAACATCTAAGCCTTTAGCTGCTATCAGGGCCATGAGTTCCAACAGAACCTTGCAGCTGGTCATGGTAGGAATTGCACAAGTCTTACCACAAGTCCCTCACATAACATATCTGGGAAAAAGTGATATAAGAAAAGCTGGCAATAAAAGTAAAAAAGAGGGGGCTGCACTGTCCTTACAGTCTGAAAACTTTTTATAATAGATGATTCACTGTTTTTCATGGCAATGGTCAGCTTGCACTGTGGCTCCACACAGAGTGTCTTTGATACCTGCAAAACTGTTACTTCTGAAATCACAAGGCTTAATGCTTAAAAAAAAAGGGAAAGAGATTGGACATTTTCCATTTTTACCTATTAGGTCTCACCAAAGATTTATTAAGAATCCAAAAGGAGACATTTCTTGTTTGTTGGTTGATTTTTTTTTCCAAGCTAAGAATCTTATTTTTGTACTGCAAAGCATAAAAATTAAAGCCTAATTTAAAAGTAATTGCATCCAGATGAACTAATAAATATGGAACCTAGAGAGACATACTCAAAAAACTGTTTCCTGTGGAAAACCATTCACTTCCTCATAGTCTCTTTTCATTTGCACTGGCTCTGATAACTTTTTCCTCTAAAAAAATGTTTCCATTTGTTTTGATAACAGCATCTGCCTTAAGCAAAACTAGCAATGACGCTCCTGTGTTATGGCTCAATCCGTTTTTTGCCTATTTAAGACTTCGGGAGACTTTTCCTGCTTAGGTATATCTCCTGAAGTGTCTTTAATCTCTCAGGTAAGCCTTGCTAGCACTCTAAAAACCTCAAATGACTAACAACTGAGCTATTCACTGAGATACTGTGCAGTCTACCTGGAAAATGAGAATTTGGGTTCTACAAGCTCTGCTGTACCCTGTGACAAACCTGAATTCCATAGTGTTCAGTCCAATTTTGTACAGCTAAACAATGTCCTGTTACTGATTGGGATGAACATATTGTATTCCATGCCAGATGCCAAAAACTATGGAGGCCGAAACACATGAAGGAGAAAATATATTATCAATATCATGATGAACACAAGTGAAATTTGTGGTTATAAAGCCATTGGCTGTGCTTTCTGTTTTGGTAAGTTTGGTGCTTAATCGTCATTCAGAGCTTGGAAAGGCCCAAGGAATTAACTGTCAGAGATTTTCCCTCAGATTTTT
The DNA here is from genome assembly GCF_963513975.1 of Fringilla coelebs. Classification (NCBI taxonomy): domain Eukaryota; kingdom Metazoa; phylum Chordata; class Aves; order Passeriformes; family Fringillidae; genus Fringilla; species Fringilla coelebs. The sequence goes on along the minus strand of NC_140028.1, from coordinate 105,884,842 downwards.
ACTATGCAAATATTTGTGCTAAAAAGCAACAAACATAAAAAATGAAGCACAGCCGGTCAAAGCACAATCAAACAGGACTTCATATCCACCAGAAGAAAATTTATTGCAAAAAGCTTGAGAGACTCAGCTTTACACCAACAACCTCTTTCCCACTCAAGTGTACACAAACAAGCAATGATTTTCTGTGTCTCGAGAACTTACTTCAGATGAACAAAGAGTCCAACACTTTTCCTTAGCTCCTTATCAATCACTTCATACATGCCTGTAGCTAACATCATTATGCTGTGGTTTTTCAAGTGTCTGTCAGCAAGTGGGTCTTTGATGTGAAGAGACAACAAATCTGGATAGAGCTGATGGATGTTTTAAGTCCTTTCTTAAAGGCTTGATAGAATAATTAAACTGATGCTCTGTAGTGGTAATTAGGGGAGAAAATAGAGCCACCAGCTAGTTTGGGGAATTATTAGCAAGTAACTTAGCAAGCTGTGCACATATAAAACCCAAGTGCTCAGGAAAAATAAGCAGAGTGCTTAGTACTGTAGAGTGGGAACCTGGAAGTGCTGGAGGCCTTAAGTCTGTTAAAGCACAGCATTTGAAACTGCAAGAGAAAGAATAAATTGTATGTACACACTTCAGTAACAAATAAAGCATAAGGGAAAAACAAGATATATCTAACTGGAGCCACATTTTTTTCCTTTATAAAATACTTGGAAAGATCCAGAAAAGAGTCTCAGCACTCCGTGCCACCAGGACATACACGGTACATTAAAAGGTGTTCAGTGGCAGCTAGCAGCTCTTCTGTCAGAAAGCATTTACCTATCTAATATTTCTTCAAAGAGAGCTCAATTTTGGTACAATGTCCTCAACAGAGGAAATACAAATCACAGGAGCCTAGATTAGTATGACAACCTAGCTTCAAAGACAAAGACCAAGCATCTGCATGGGTGCTTGCACTTGTATCTCCCTATTAACAAAGCACACAGTGTAATAAGATCCTGGAGTAAGCATGCAATCATATTCCTCTAATGACTTATCAGTGTGTACAAAGAATGCAGCTCCAAGTTGTCTCAAAACTTGTGGAATTACAGGAGATTGCTGTTTCTGAGAGGTGTCCTGAGAGCCTGTGTGGTCCTCCTGACAAACTAAGGAAAGAAAATGTGAGAGGAATTGTAAGCCCTTGAGAAGAACTAGGGCCATCATTTTTCAAAACTCTCAGGAAATAACAAACCAGAAAGTGCAGCTAGGTTAGCTGAAAACGTGCCAGTTGTGCCATTACTTACATTTCCAGTGCCCTACAGGAGTGATGGGATCCTTATCAAAGTTTTCCTGCAGGTCATGGCTTCACCTCCTGTCTCTACCCAACAACACTACATCACAATTACAGTTGTTATAATACCATAAACCAGGTGGTTTTTTTTGGCTACATGGAATTCCTCTTCCAAAATCAAAAGCACTCTTCCCTCTCCACTTCTTTCAGGTTGATATTTAAAAATTACATGGAAGCTATTTTTCATTTTACAAAAGATAGCCATGACAGAATTTCAGCACAAAGAGACCAGAAATGTTGTGAAACAAGAAATTAAATTCCTTCCCACACATAAAGAAAAATGCCATGAAAATTCATTCATGACATTTAAACATTTATACAAAGTTTCTGCCAATCAAGGAATATGGACTAGAACTTGTGAAGTAAAGAAGCAGAGCTGAAAGGGCAGTTTCAAGAGTGGATGTACTCTCTTTTAAAATCTCCCCTCATGGAACTGAACAAAATACAACCCCACAGACTCCTGTTTTCATTTGACTTAGCCAGTGCTATTTAAAGCTGTTGCTGAATGTGAACATCTCTAAGGCCTGTGAGAGGTCTGAGGGTCTGTAGCTTTCTCCTGCCCCAGTTCCACCAATCTATGCTTCTTCAAGAAAGGCAAGTTTAATTGTAAGAAGCTAATTTTCTTAAGCTTTTCATTAGGAAGTATTTCAACAGAAACGAAGGTGGCAGATGGTATTTCAACACATACATAACATCAGTAACTCAATGTTAAAAACCTGTGTCACCTTCACAGCATTGCTCCAGCCATTCAGGTTACTCACCATTACTGTTATTTTTACTTTCAAAGAAGAGTTTGACTGTAGGAGATTTGCAACAAAATACATTAAGGGCAGTTTGACAGAATTAAATATTTATAGTGTATGGTAAATCATTTACAGAAAACATATCATACTTTACAGAGAATAGATATAATTTACAGAAAATATATAAAGAGCTTAGGCCCTAATTACTTTGTTTTCATTGTTTTGATTACCTGTGAGAAAACACTCTTGCAAAGAAAAAAAACCAAGCACGTGCCCTTTTAAAGAGATTAGGAATGATTGATGGCTAAGAATAACCTTTCCATGAAAACAATTCTCTCGCCACTTTCAAGTGGGTATATGTTCAATAAGTTTAAAATAGCATTCCACAGTAGTGTGTGGTATCAAAACATTATCACAATTATATGATAAACCCTAACTAGTCTCTAGTTTAGTGTTTGGTTGGTTTTTTTTCCCCTGAGAACACTTGCATTCACCAGAACCAAGGTTTGTATACATTGCTCTATTCTGTATAAAATTCATTAAGCAACTTCACTCTTCAAAAAGGAGCAGCTGCAAAATTTCCAGTCTTATGCACAGCAGTGCTGTGAAACCATAAAGGCTAACTTTAGATTTGAAGCATAGCTTGCTACAAAATACAAGAGATTATGGCTACTCTTAGTAAATCTATATTTAAAAAATATTACCTTAAAAAGAAATTAGGAGGTAGAAAAATGGATTCAAAGATTATTTTTCTCTTAACTTCAACCTGCTCAGAATTAAAACACCTGTGAACAATGAGTAGCCCTTAAAATGTACAGAAATTGCTCCAGAAAAGTAGCAAACATCTCAGTTCTCTTTCCTCTGCATTTCAAGTGAACTTTAAACCCCTGAATTTTATTACAAGGTTTTGTCTAACTCTTCCTTCTTCAAAGCATGATTAGAATCACAGAATCCTTTAGGCCAGAAACACCTCTCAGGTAATCAAGTCCAACTGTTAATCTAACTACTAAGTCCATACTTAAACCATGTCCCAAAGTGCCACACCTACCCATTTTTTAAATACCTCCAGAAATGGTGACTCAACCACTTCCTGGACAGCCAAGGTTTGGCATTGCAGGAAAGAAGTTTGCTGTATTTTTATGTTCTTGGGAAACCAAGAAGTGCTGTGAAGCACACCAAATGAACGGCTAACAAAGCTCTACAGGCCCAGAAGAGATGCAGAGTTTTTGAAATGGGAGAAATTTTGGAGATTTTATTTTTATATTTTTTCCTATGGAAATAAAAATATTTTAACCTATGGAAACTTATTCCTATGCCGATAATGCAAATTACTTTAACATTTCTCGTTTATTGTTACATCTGCCCAGACTTTTAAGCTGCTACTTTAAGCACTATAGGCTATTTTAAAAAATTTAAAAATCCTGGAATTGGGTTACAATAATCACATTGAAAGAAATTACAGCTGTTATTCTATCATGCTATCAAATTTGCCCAAGCTACAACTTCCAGTAACTGCAACATCATGACTTCTTTTTTCTCCTCTCATAATTCTTCAGCTTTCTGTTCCACTAGCTCCCTAGTTCAGCACCCTTACAGCTAATGCCTACATGTTACTCCCAGTTTGAATTTATTAGTTTTTTACTCTCAGGTCTTGATTCCTGCTACCCATTTCAATACCAGATGGAAGAGTTCTTCAGTCTTAAACTACCATTGTTGTCTTATGGATACATTAATCAGTAAAAAAAAAAAAAAACAAACAAAAAAACCCCAAAAAACAAACACACCCACACCTCTTTCTTGCCCAAGTGTATTTTGAGTTGCTTTCCCTGCACCATGTTCTTTAGTATTAATAAGAATATTTAAAACTGAGTAAATGCAGTTTAAAAGAAGCTAAAGAATCATGCACCAAAACCTCAATAAGATGAACCACCTCACACCTACAAAACAAGTTATGATCCCTGCTCCAAAGAGATCAAAGACTAGCCAGGGGGCAGACAGTAGGTAAAAACACTAGAGGATCACTAGAGGATAGTGGGCAGGCCAGCATTTCCAGCTAAGTGACCCAGCAGTCAATGCTGTACCAGCTTTGAAGCCATCATTACCGTGTGTAGAAAATAATATTCCTAAATCTTTCTCACTGTCACTCAGATGTAAAAGTCAAACATCTAGCTTAGAAGGTGTCTGCAGCTCCATTGCTCATATTCTCACAGATTACAGTAGAAATTTTCTAGAGACTTTACAGTTTGCTATAACCATGAAGAGACAGTCTTTTTAGAGTAAGAAGAGGTTAATTGCATAGAAATTATTATCTCCCTAGAAAAAGCTTCATTTTGTCTTGCCTGTAGGATTGTGCTAGCAAACAGAGAGGACTGTTCAATAAAATAAGAGTCTGCTTTCATACAAAAGAAAAGTGCAGTTTAGACTACTCAGCAAGTTACTAGTTTGCACCAAGAAGGACAAGCATATTTAATATCCATAAAGTCAGGAATGGCTAATTTGCAAGCAACACTTCCAAAGGAAATATTCCCCCAACCCCCTTCCCTGCTATGAACCATTTTTCCAGTGTTGCTTATCTTCTAGCCTTCAGTCACAATCTGTTTAATTTTTGCTGTGAGCAGGAGTTATATCTGTTGTGGTGATGGTTTGGGCAAAATGACAAAAAGGTGGATAGGTAAGAATGAATGCAGCAAAAAGCTACAACAAAGGAAGTTAGAATATCTTTTTAATTCTTTTTTTTTTTTTTTGCATTCATAATGAAAGCTCATGATGAAATAAAAAAATTGCTACCTTTCACTAAATAACTCTTTGACCAAAAAAGTTTTTCAACTTCCTAACAAACATTTCTTGACTCATAAAATTCTTTGTTCTCCAGAAAATGAAATTAGAAGAAGAAACGCCAGAACAATGCCAGTAAAAGAAAATCTCTTATTTACTATTTTTAGGGCTTTATTCTATTCAAGCTTAAGGAGATGGAAGAAGAGCATAAAAAGGCAATTAGCTTTCAAGCAAGGGGAAAATAATTTCAAATATGACATTCAGTCATAAAAATATTGCATTTGCTGTAGCAAAAGGAAAATCAAACCACATGAGCCCTCAGGTCTGGAATGCTGATCCTGAAATGACCAATGTGCTTCCAGGGAAAGGCCAATAGAAACAAACTACACTGCACACTATGGATTGTGCAATGCAAAGGAAAAATTGTGCAAAGAGAAAAAGTGCTTCCTGACCCTTGCAGCAATCAGCCTATTCCTCGAAGCATGAGATTTGATTACCTTCATCTCAGTGGGCACAACCATGAATATCACTGAATACCTTCTAATGCCCAGTGCATTCTAGCTGAGAAAGGGACACCAATGTAAGAATTTCTAGAGCATTTTGATTGTGGAACTTGGGCAATAACTGCAGCAAGAAAGCTCTAGCAAAAGCATGCACAAAGCATCAAGCACAATACAATTGCATTTAGATCTTCTCTTTTGAGGAAAAAAATACTGTAAGTTAATTTCACTCTAACAAATCCCATGATAATTAAATTCCCCATGCCAGAAAAGCAAAAAATCTCAAACCCAAAACCAAAAGCCCCAGCGAAGATGTTTGTCTGACAGAAGCTTTAGGATAATCCATACATAGATATCTGACATGTGGCATAGACCCCCCTGTCTAAACTAGAGTGCAGATTTTTGCAAAAGCCCCAAAAAGCACTGTCCCCCATTGTCGTCTTAGCACGACTTCTAGCGTCCTTATAGCGCAAGGGATTTTATATCTCCAGGGCCTCATACCTCCTTGAAGTTCTTTCACAACGCAGCTCCTCTATGCACTGCCTGTCCCTGGTCCTTGCAGCAGTCATCTGACTCCTCTTCCTCACAGCCAACACATCCACACTCTTCACAGTGTGGCCAACAAATGCCATCTCTCTTCTCAGCACAGCCAACAAACTGCAGCTCTCCTCACAGCTAGCTAGCAAACTGCAGCTCTCTCCTCATCCGGCTAGTAAACTCACAGCTAGCCAACCTGCTCTTTTGTAGCACTTGCTCTTATTGGATACAGGTATGGCTCGTTAAGAGCTGTGCCTGTTTCTAATCTTTACTAATTGGTTCTGCAGCAACTCCTCAGCTGTGAGATTACCTGCTGCACTATTGTCTTACATCCCGTCTCCCCACACCCCATCAAAACAATCAAATAGGAACACTCGCAGTTGAACATTTGTGTCCTGCTCAAAAATGCACTGAAAAATACATGAAATCTGACATGCCTTAACTACAGAAGAACTTGAGGCATGCAGTGATAATGGATATATATAATCATAATAATGTTAAGATGATATATGTTAAGCAACATCATAATTTTATGAACATCTTTAGACTACTGCTCTGTTGGTAGTACTGTCTTTCCTCAATGCACATAGTATTAATTTAGCATTTCTCTGCCAGCTACAAGCCTCTTCACCTGCTTCAATACTAAACAATGTCATTGGAACCTATATGGAAAGAAGGTAACAAGTCCAAGAAGTTTTACTAGTTCTGTGTAAATCAGGTACATGTTCCACTACCATTTCCCACCAGGAATGAGAGTTTCAAGGGATGCTCAGGGTAGAAAGAGTGTCACATGCTGAGCAGAGGTGCAGGGAGCTGGACACTGCAGGCTCAGATCAGAGAACATTGGGGTTACTTAAGCAAAATGGTGAGCTTCTCACTCATGACAAACACTAGGTTTAATGAACTCCTAATCTCCCACTGAATATACTAACTCCAGTTCTGGAATGTCAAGGGTTTTCTGGATCTCATTTTTAATCCCACATTTATCTGCAGTGTTACTCTTTCACTGCAAAGCTAAGTTTGTTCATAGGTATTCCTTCTCCTCTGAGCATATATGACTTGTACTGAAACTTGAATAAGAGGGAAGGTGGAGGTTACCTCAGTTTTCATAGCTACTTAGGAAGAGCTACAAATGACCTCCCCTTTTCTCCTCTTTGTAAACCTGTCAGTGTACTAGGAACAAGGAGTGGCTAAGTACCTAACTGAAGGAAGAGGAAGACTGACCACTGGGTCACAGTGTTCCTGTCTGATGTCATCTCCAAATCACAGAGGACAAAAAGAAAATCCTCTTGCTCAACAAGATATACAAAGGAAGCTATTAGTGCAGAAATCGGAATTACTACAGTGTTTGCTAAGATGAGTGCCTGGCCAAGTACTCATTGAAGACATTCTGTTCAATGCCTTTTTAACAGCAACAGTAGCACAAGATTAAAAGATTTATGGTTAAATATCCCACTCTTTCCTGAATCAGAAGTTTTAGTGAAGAGGCTTATGGATATGTTGCATTCTAGCTCCCATGTTACCAAAACACTACACCAACCTTCCTCTTAAGTTTTACCTCCTCTACTCTGCAAGTCCACCTCTGTAAAGCAGTTACCATATGCTCAACTCACAGCTTGCACTTGAGCTTTCTCTATTTACACAGGATCTAAACATACACTTAAATGCTTTGCTGAAAAAGAGATGAACATGGACATTTTGGAATCAAAGAATTAAGAAGTCCAGAACCTGGATTTGTGGATATACAAAAGTAGAGTAGCATGCCTTTAACACAGTCTTGTGAGTCCTTTCTGGGATGAATGCGTGCTTGAGAGGACCAAAAAGAAATAGCAAAATATCTTCTTGTTGCCCAAAGGTATTTAATATGGTAGAGCAAGGGGAATATAATCAGCATTAAAGTGCTCTTCATAAATAATGGACAATCTAGCAGCTTTTATCTACTCTGCACTTTAAAATAAAGTTTCTACTGCTGAATATTTCACAAGCAAAAGGTCATTTATTGTGGCTTTTAAATTATACAATTCAGAAACTGTTAGGAAAGGAGGTTCTAAGTTGCAATGCAACTTAGAGTTTTGAGTATCTGGAGAAACATGAGCCACCTTAAATACATATTTTGAAATCTACCACATACAAACTCATGGGGACATCTTTGCCCTGAACTATAACTACTGGTTTTGAAGATGTCCAATCCTATTCAGCAATACAGTATTTAATATCACACGAAGCATAAACCTTAATGAACATACTCCTGAGCTGTCAGTTCTAGTTTGCATTTCTTATCAAAATATACTGCTGATCACAGGTCATTTAGATGTGCAGCCATGACAGCCATTTTCAGGAAATCTATTTTCTGCACATTATTTTAAAGGTGTATTTTATTACAGCCTTTTCAAATAACAATTATAGTTTCACATAAACAAAACCATTAAGGAGGCACACTGGTGAGCAGGTGAATTGTCAAGATGAGTTAGAAGTAACCTTAGCTCTGTCCTCTGTGAATATAAGGCCATGACACAGACCTACTGCTGCATCCAGAGACAGATGTTCTGTGGCTGTAGATCAGCACGACTTTACAGAAGCCAGTCGTGCTACACCTGGTTTCCATCAACAGAAGCACCAGAATGCTTCTCCTTAGCACCATAATGTTTACAGCATCCCACACCTATAGATGACCGCCACGGGAGCCTGCTGCACTTCAGCACAGGTAACATCCCTCAGCCAGAGCTATTCTCAGGGAACCTTTTAGTTTTCTTTTTAAGCCCACAGTTCCAAACCACAGAACTACTCTAACAAAAAAAAAACCAAAAAAAAAAAACCAAACAAAAACAACCAAAACCCACAAAAACCCCTTGTCCAAAACAACAAAAAAACCAAACAAGCAACCCACAATCTAAACAAATAAACATTAAAAAATATCACATTTCCTTTTGTTTTTAAAACAAAAGTATTTTCTAAATATGGTAACTGAGCTCCTACCCCAATTTCTCTTAGTTTATTCGCAGTCCCCACTTAAAAAAAAAAAAGATAAGGAAAAAATTAAAACATGAAAGGATCTATCTGCAGAAGTTAGAAGCAACCACGGCAAACAGTACCATACAAAGCAAATCATCAACATACAGCCCCCTGCATATATAGATGACAATGAAAAACCTGTCTATGGCAAAAAATAAGTTTTTTGAATGATTTATCACACTGCAAGGAGGAAATCTGAGACACCTGGCTAACCTCAAGATCAATCATCTTTTTTAGCAACAAATTCCAGTGAAAGTCCCATGTAGTGGTGGGACATGCATTAAAACACCATGTACAAAGCTATTCTTTAGATTTTAGATATTCTTCTGTGCATTTGTAAAAATAAAATTGATCTTTAGCACTTATTTCAAGTAGGCTTACAGCTTTATTGAGATCATATGTCCCTCCTACATTTACCAGCAGAAAAAAATCAGACAGAACTGTCATGCGTGATTTGGCATTAGACACCTCAACTGCAGCAGTAAGGTTATTTTAAAGAGTCGTGTCTGCTTCAGTCTGAACCTTATACAACATACTGTCATTGCCAAACATCTAAAATAGTTGCTAAACTCTTTATTTATAGACATAGTGAATGTGGTCCTTAATAACTCCTTAGGATGAAATTCAAAAGCCAATATTGCCTCATTTGTCTGGGTCTGTCAAACACAAATATCAATTTGGAAGCTGCAAGAAATGCACAGGTTTAATCCTGGCCCATTGCACAGAGGCAGTTGTGGGGTTTTTTTGGTCAATAAATTCTCTCAAGACATTACATTTAAAAGCTGCAAGTGTATCAGCCAAATCATACTTTTAAAACAACTTTTGATGCCTGTTGGCAACAGGGCTAGTAAGAACGACGATACCTATGGGCTCTCTTGCTGCCTTTTACATTGCTCTTCTCTCATTACATTTCATGTACATGGGTGTAAAGATAAAAACAAAAGATCTTTAGTAGGGAAAAAAATTTGAAAGGAAGATGCCTCTGAGGGAAGCAAAGCGCCTCAGTTTTGCCCCCTGCTTCTGCAACGTGAAAATGAAACTTGTTGGTAGAGCTTTCCAAAACTGACTGCAGCTGGATCCAAAATATTATTGATGGGCAACTGAAATTTATACATAGCAATAAGCACCAACACTCTAGACTAATGAAGATAGAGACACGCTCTTCTCTTTGATAGTATCAAACAACTTGGCAAGGGACTGTAATTGAAGCCAAAGACAGCTTGTTTACTCTGCCTTAAAGTACAGTATTTCATATCACACTTTCAGAGTAAATTTTAAGCCTATCATCTGATATTTAGATAGACCTTCAGATATCTAAGAGAAAATGAGATATGTCAGTTTAGGTTAGAAATCCCACAAAGAATGATCATACTTATATGAAACCAACCTATGGACAAGGTTGGTACTTATATGAAACCAACCTATGGACAAGGAATGTAACAACCACGAAGTCTCCTACACCAAATCACCCAATGGGAAATTAACTGACTCCTCTAGAAATTATGCAACTGTCCTGCTTCTTACAGAAGAGAAACAAAGAATAGGTGCCCATTTCCCCTATTCTGCCTCATACCTGTGATGCCACAAACTAGTAAGAGAGAGAAAACAGATGTAGTCCTTCCAAGTGCCAGTGTTCTATGCGTAACTATACCAAGAAACACTTCCTGGAAGAAAATCCTTGCATTGAAGAAACTCAGGTATCACTGAACTCACTCCAGAGTTCTTAGAGGTCAAACAGATCAACTTACGTAGCTCTCCTACTTTCAGAATTTCACACAGCATCTTTGTCAGCTCAATGCTGCTTCGGCCAAATGGGCACTCATGCTTGTCTTCTCGACTGCTGTTCTCCAGGACAATCTGAAGGTGGAATCAAAATGGAAAACAATCAGTTTGAAGAACCCATGAGCTGCAACACTGTTCTCCACATCCAACATTTACAGGACATATCAGGCTTAGTCTAGGAAACTGTATGGGGAATTCAGGAAAACGTATTTTCATAAACCTTAGTCTTCCCCACAGCCAAATCACGTATGCCATTTATGTCATGGCTTCAAACTGAAAGACAGGTTTAGATGAGATATTAGGAAGAATTTTTTTACTGTGAGGGCGTTGAGGCACTGGAACAAGTTGCTTGGAAAAGTTGTGGATGCTCCATATCTAGAAGTGTGCAAGGCCGGGCTGGATGGGGCTTTGTGTAACCTTGTCAGGTGGGAGGTTTCCCTGCTCTGAGGTTGGAACTAGGTGATTTCTGAGGTCCCTTCCAAACCATTCTATGATCTGTCTGAGGCAGTAAGCAACATATAAACAGTGCTTCTCCATGTCCAACTGGGAAGTTTTGCCATTGCTATGCAATGTTGCTGTTCTGCACCACCCTGACTTGGAGAAACTGAAGTAGAAGCCAAAGAGAAAGAAGTTTCATTTTAAATGTGCTGGTTAAAGTAAATTAGGTAAATTATTGATAGGCATGAACACACCTAGAAGGATCTATAAAACCAAATTGGGACAGAATTTCATCATTGTATTCAGTCTTCAAAGTAGTCTCAAGTGATAAAATCAAACAGCACACAAAGGAAGAAAATGTCTGCATTCTCTTTATTATGAAAAGAATTTTTTGCTTATGTGCAAAACATTTCAGAGAACAATCACTCTTGTATCAAGCCCATGAATGGTGCAAAAATGACTGATGGAGAGTCTTTGCATTCTCTATTAAGCGACACTGTAAAATAAATGGAAGAAAATAACTCCTTCTACATTTATATACCCATTAAGTTCTGCCATATCTGATACAGTGGAGATAAAGTTTTCCTTGGCACTACAACTAAATAAGAAATGAAAAGTTATAAAAATACTATAGATTTCACTGAAGCAGTGAGCCTGAAAAAAAAGAGCACAATAGGGTCTGGGAAAAAAAATGAAATTGTCAAAACAAATTTGAAGTAAAAATGTCTTTGCAGAACAAACTTTGGCACTTTACAAAAAGAAAAACCTCATCCTAAACAGCTGCTGCATAGCTTAGGGATGAGGGACAGAAGAAGAAAATTAATTTCAAAGGTAAGATATTTTGCCAAGCAGCAGAGAATCCCAGAAGATCTCACCATTTTTCTCACAAACAGGTGTTTAGACATTGCTCTCTGCCTTGCATTCCTCCTGTCTTGTTAGCCCCCATCTCCATCATGGTTTTTTGTTTGTTTGACTTTTTGTTCTGTTTGTGGTTTTTTACTTGTTTGTTTTAAACCTTTCCATTTTTACAGCAAAGAAAGGTTTTCAAAGGGCTTCAAGGCTGGAATTCCACCCAAAACCAGGAGGGAAGGTGGAGGGGAGAAGCAGTTCAATGCTGGATGGCACTAAAACCTTTCCCTCACTCCTCAGATCTTGGTTTTGACTGTTTAGGTCTAGATGGAGACCTGCTTTTAGTCCTTCCTTCCTGTGAAGCAGTTACATGTGGGAAAAAAGTGAACACCCTAAAGCAAGTAGGAAAGCTATGTGCTTCACAGAGTATGCCAAGGTCTCTTCAAAAAGCATCTATTTTAGTCCTACAGTATAAAGGGCAGCCTCTAGCTGCTCCCAACCCATCACCCAGGGGTGTAAAAAGATGGATGCTCTCTGTGTTATGAGAAAACGTGATCTCTCAGGTTTGTTTTTCAGTGCTGCTGGTATTTCCTTTGATTGCTTACACTTCCCACAGAAGCTTAAAGTCATTAGGGATATGATATATACTTTATCACCACAAATTTTTATTGGCCTTTTCCAATAGTACTGTGTCATGTTCCAGGGTCTGCCAAGAGGAATTTTCCTTCTAGAAGTTTTGGTTTAAATGCCATGTAATTGCTCCATATCATCTCTGGGTAACAGTAAATCAGAGAAACACCCTTGCTATTTTTGTTTTACGTTGCTGCAGCCACTGTTCAAGAAACATGTGAATATGACTTTATATTCTGGATGAGTCATCCTGCTTCACTCTCTCTCATGGAGGATAGAGCTACAGTTGTACATCCAAAAGAAGAAGCAAGGATAGAGTAGCACCAGCACAATGGAAAGCTGTGTGTCTCAATACCTCCCTAAGATCACTTCCCTCATTTTTTTTATTACCTTGTTTTATCTCTCACATAATAAAACATAAAATCTGCATACTGGAGCAGGGGGTTGCTTCGACACAGATTTAGATACAGCAGAGAAACACTGGTAACAAAATCAATGGAGAGGCAAATTGAAAGGGCAAGGGGGAGGGAGAGGGAAGCATGGGGCTGTATTTCTGCTCGCTTCTGGCAAATGCGCTTTGTTGAGTCTCACATTAACCCGACATATTAACATTTCATGAGCACATAAATATTTAATGGAGACACCATATATGCATATAATGCAAGACAGAATTACAGCAATCAATAAGAATGCCAGAGAAATAGTTAAGGCACTGTGTATTGCTATACAGCAAATTAAATGGCAATTTGAGTAATCAATATGTAAAGCAGTCTTAAAATGATCCTCAGACACACTCTCTGCAAGCATAAGTTTTTTTAGCATTTGCTGTACAAAATAAAGCAGCACTGCCATGCCACATTTAAGAAAGTAAGATGGACGGCCCTTTACTGCATCTAAATATCTGTAGGCAAATTTGACAGATATGGATCTTCTGCAGGAAACAGCAACAGTAAAAAGGGAAAGAAAAAAAATAGGTTCTTATAAATATCCAAAGAGAAATCATTCCTAGTCTTGGCAACAGATTTACAACATTCATTATTATATTTGTAATACTCTTTTCACGACTTCACGACTCATATCCTGTTCCAAAGTAAAGTGCTATAAATAGAGCTGATAAGGACATGGTTTTAATGTTATTTCCTTTATCACTGTGGTTACGGAGGAGAAATAAGCAGGGAATGGACATGTTTCCTTCATAAACTGGTGAAAACAATACCAGGGAAAGAAATATAACACACAGCTCAAGACAGAAAATACTTTGTTCTATCTATAGAGCATAGTCCTGGCTTGAGTCACGTTTTTATCACAGCAGTTATTTTACCACTGGAAGGAAAGTAGTGAGGAAGCTGCAAGCCCACACAACCTTCCTTTAAACGGAGGTCTATCATTAATGCTCATTAAGTGCTCCACCCGGTTATCTTCCTCTGCCTTCCCATCAAAAATCCACAGTGAGTTGCAGATCCACCAGACATTGACAATTAGCAGCTACAGTGGTTAAATTTTGCTTGGAGAAAACAAATATTCAAAAGCAGAGACATTCTACTGTGGACATTGCAGTAGAATTCCTGGCACCGCAGAACTGCAGAATCATTTAGGTTGGAAAAGATATTTAAGATCATCCAGTCCAACCATTAACCCAACATTGCTGAGTCCAGCACTAACTAAGCCATGTCTCCAAGTGCCTACATCTTCATGTCCTTTAAATACCACCAGGGATGGTGACTCAATCACTCCCCACTCCCCAGAGCAGGCTGTTCCAGTCATTGACAACCTTTCCCATGAAGAAATTTTTCCTGGTATCCAACCTAAACCTCCACTAGCACAACTTAAGGCCCTTTCCTCTTGTTTTTTCCTTGGGAGAGAACAATTCCTACCTTGCTACAACCTCCGTTCAGGGAGTTGTAGAGAGCGATAAGGTCCCTCCTGAGCCTCCTTTTCTCCAGGTTGAACACCCCCAGCTCCCTCAGCTGCTCCTTATTGTGCTCCAAACCCTTCCCCAGGTCCATGGCCCCTTCTTGACAAACTCCAGCACCTCAATGTCCTTCTTGCAGTGAAGGGCTCAAAACTGAACAAAGGATTCAGGGTGTGGCCTCAGCAGGGCTCAGTGCAGGGGGACAATCACTGTCCTGGCCACAGTATTGCTGATCCAAGCCAGGATTTTATGGGCCTTTTTGGCCACCTGGGCACACTGCTGGCTCACATCCCATCTTACTTCAGTACTATCTTGACACTGGTTTGCCCTTTACTGCAATACTACAAATCTATTTGGCTACCCTTTATTCTGATACTACAAATCTACTTCTGCCAGTTCTTCCTGTCTTCAGTCCTTGTGAAGTTACAGGATTGGGTAGGTCAAACGTGGAAATGCATCTTATAATACACTAGAGGTTATACAGTTAAAAACCAAAATGAGCTCACAGTACAGGAGTATTAAATTCTGCAGATCCTCTTCTCTTCCTCTTGTGTCTTTGATCAATACTGCCCATTACCATGAGGCAGAAAAAAATCCACCATAATGTGCAGTATTCAACAACAATGTATATTTTTTCTTTAGGGAAAAGCAAAAAAGTCCAGACAAAAATCTCTATAGAAAAACAAAATAAAATTACCAAGAGATGGCAGACAGGAAATGCCTTAGTGGTGTTCTTTGTCAAAACAAACAAAACAATAAACAAAACAATAGCAGCTCAGAAAATGGAAGGGAAAAAAAATAAACTGAGAGAATCATAAAATGAGAAGAAAATGAATGAGATTAATTGACTAGCAGAGAGGGGAGAGGAAGAGGTTGAAAAATGTTTTTTAAAATTGCAAGGAGGTGAAATCTTTAGGAAATCAGTGTTATCCATATTCTCGAGAGTTCCACAGATGCAAGTCTGTAGGCTGTTAAGGCATGAGAATTTGACAGTATTAGCAGTAGAATATAGTTCAGTACAGTTATTATTATTATTTTAAATTATCTACTATATAGTTCCATCTATCTATGGAACTAAATCCAGCTGGTGTCCGGTCACAAGTGGTGTAACCCCAGGGATCAGTATT
Organism: Fringilla coelebs; assembly: GCF_963513975.1. Taxonomy (NCBI): domain Eukaryota; kingdom Metazoa; phylum Chordata; class Aves; order Passeriformes; family Fringillidae; genus Fringilla; species Fringilla coelebs. The sequence continues at coordinate 105,869,213 of NC_140028.1, read as the reverse complement.
GAGCCTAGTCCTGTTTAACACCTCTGTCAATGACTTGGGTGAGGGGACCAAGTGCCCCTTCAGCCAGTTCACAGATGATGCCAAGGTGGATTGGAGTGCTGATCTACTGGAGGGTAAGAAGAATGACATGACATGATATGACCATGACAGACTGGATGGACCAGATGAGGAGAACTGTCTGACATTTAACAAGATGCCTACCAGGGGCCTGGCCATAAAATAAATATTTGGTTTTAAATCTGATTAAAAACCCCCAAATTTATAATAAAGGAAATTTTTATATAAAATGTAAATATGCAAAATTAGTAAATAAAAATATTGAAAGTAACTTTTTATTTTAAAATAAAATAAATGTAAGTATCATGCCAAGATCACAGGGAAATAATGCAAATTTCCCAGTAGCAAAAACCTCCTTATAAGACACCAACCTCAAAATCAAAAAGATTTTCTAAATTTATGGCTGTGTGCCTTTATGATTTTCCATTGAATTATTCATTGAGTCTGTCACTACCTCAGGATCCCAAAATAGACCCTCAGAAGGCAGTGGACTACGTGAAGGATTTTCCACACTTGGCTACTATGGGTTTTAAGTCTGCATCAGCTTCAATAGTGAAGCTTATACCTGCATCTAAGAGTTAATGACTGACAAAAGGCAAAATTTTGAAGACAGGTATCTTCAAAAGCTTCCTCATCAAAATCCAGGAGGCTGAAACCACCAGACAGAAACATTGCTCCTTCACTGGGAAGAAATATCGACTTAGCCAGTCCCTTAATCCTTCACATTAAAGATGAAATTGTCTCAAAGCATATTGCCCATGGCAACTGCAGATGTAATTCTCAGATTCCCGAGCCAAAATCAGAGCTTGGCAATGAAATAGAGATTCATTGTGATTAGGAAATAAATACAGAACTGAAAGAAAGGCAAGATCCACTGTAGCTGCATTAATACTTCTAATAAGTCCCAGAGCAGGCAATTCAATGAATATTGCTGCACTATTAAAAAGGAGCATTTCTACAGACCAATTTTGTAAAATGATCCTGTCTCAATAGAGAACAAGCTTTTTAGCAGTCTGCTGCAGGTTAATATCAAGAGGTTCAGAGAGCTATTTAGTAGAGATCATAAAAACCTCCTTAGACCCAAAATGAAAGGTCAAGCAGCGCTTAAATATCCAGAAATTGCAGGGATTCTCTTCCTTTTCTTGACACTGCTTTTTTTTCCCTAAGCCTCCTTATCATATATGGTAGGCTTCACCATTCCCTCTTCATTTAGGTGCTTTAGGTAAGTCTAAGAAGCAAATCTTTAGGATATGCTTCCTGAGAAGGGTAAGAGAATACTGCAGACAGACTCAGTTTCCATTCATCCTCATCACCAACTTTGCTTTCTTCCTAAGGTAGCTTGTCATTTGCTTCAGCATCAGTCTTCTTCCAACATCCTTCACCCTGCATTGTCCCCTCTGACACTGTATTTTCAATTCCCAATGCTTCCTCTCTCTCTTATCTCTCTCTTCCTTGACATTCCTGAATCATTATAGAAATTTCTCATGGAAAAGCTAAAATAAACAGTTATTTCTGTCTGTCTCTGGAAGACACTAGAATTGCAATTTCAACAAAGATCTGGAAGAAAAGTTGAGACCTTCTACAAATATTGAAAAATAAGAAAGAAGCCACTGATATGAGATGGTTTAACATTTCCAAAAGTTGGGTTTTTTTTCTGGAAAATTATGATGAAGTTATACTTTTCATATAACAAATGTAGCGCCAAACTATCTCAAGCTAAATATGCATGGTTCTGCAGGTGCTGACCTAGCAATAAATTTTTGTTCTCATACAAACACCTTAGCTTATGAACCATGACTGCAATTTTTATTTTCCATCTAAAGATAAATATGCGGTGGTTTGTCTCATATCTTCCTCCCTTCTTTGCAGAAGAACCCTCTTCTCTCCTTGAAGAACTAACCAAATAATCATAAAGCCTGGTGGTAAGGCCCAAGATGAGCAGCCTCCATTGCCCTGTCATCCTCAGAAGCAGCACCAGAATGTGCTCTTCACTTGGCAAGTCACAGGTATGCGAGAGGGCACTGAACTGGTCCAGTTTGGAAACTACCAGTCAGGTGTTCCTCTCCCTCCATGTCCCCCACAAATGTAAGAAGGCAATTTTCCTGAAGGCTTTTCCTGAAGTTCTCTCCTGGCTCACCAATGGCAGAGATGGAAGGCAGAAGCCTGCAGTATCTGCAGAATATAGCAAGTTTTTGAAATTTTTTTTTCTTTCATAATGTAAAACAGGCCCTATGCATGCCATAATGTTATTGTGGTAGGGCTATATCTGAGAAAAACATCAATGAGCCTGGCAGCCAGAGTTACATCACAAATGCTCTGGACATGGAGTAAATGAGAAAACCCATGACAATCAAGAGTCAGTTTTCCCTCCTCATGCATGCACAGCTCAGCTTTGCAGGTGGAGGGACTGTGGCTGCACAAAAACCAGCCCAATCTTTGTATGCTACTGCTGCAACCTTGGTGTGATTCACAACCTTTTGAGGACAGTTGCTAGGCTTGCAACAATTTCTGGGCCCTTTGGGTCAGGACATCATTTAGACGACAGCTGCCATAAACCTGGGAAAGTTTAGGAGTGCTATGAATGGTGGAAAGTAATCTGAATTCATGCCATAGTTATCCCACTGCACATTCCACGCAGGGCTGTGCAGAGAGTGCCACGACTCCTGCATGATCCCCTTCCTCAGTGCTAATTTTGTGTCTATGCTGCAATCAGCCACTCCAGGATTTTGCATCTTTAACTGCAGAGGGACCCATCTCAATGCCCCTCAGCGATGGAGGCCCTCAGAGCTGTCATGTAAAGGGGAAACATTGTCTGATGTTTGGGAAGAAACAAAACACAGGCAGAAAGACACTTAGTGGAATGGAAAGCTTGGCTGAGAAAAGACAAGAACACATTAATAATCTGGGAACCTGGCTTCGGCAATTAGGTCTCTTTGCATTCATTCACGAGACTCACCAGGAAGACTCATGTGAAAAACCTCACTTTTCTCTCTACCTTCTACAGAAAAAAAAAAAAAGTTCCATCTCTTTTCCGACCATTTCTGGGAGGGGAGAAAAGCATGGTAGAAATCAAGCTCAATTTTATTTCAGAAAAGCGCTGAAATTATATGTTGGACTCCTCATATCTGATCAGGAGAGAGTGAGTAGGCACGAGGAGACTTTGTGAATTGACGGAAGGATGTGTAGGCAGCCTCCTATACAACAACTGCATGGGCTAGAGAGTATACGGCAGACAGTCTGACTGTGACTCAACCCATTTGGGCTCTGAAAGGTCCCTCCTGCAGGATGCCAGCAATCTTCCTGCCTGCATCACTGGCACTTGCAAACAGCACCTGCTCCTCCTTTCTGACTTCTGAAAGCTTCAAATGCAAAAGAGCTCCCTCCTCAGCCTCCCCAAATGTAGCTGCTGGGGAAGAAGTGTCCCTGCATTACAACTGTGTGAGTAACCAAGCTACCAGCTCAGCAAACTCAGGGGAAGGGGGATTTTCTAGTGCTGACCATAAACCGAGTCAGCTTCTAATTTTCAGGTAATCAAAGTAATCCTTGGCGCAACCAAAGTCCACGTGTTGGGGTTTTTTACCTGGAAAATTGTAATAACTTTTAAAACTTGTTTTTAATGCAAGAACAGAAAATCTAAGAGCATACCACTAAATATCTTACACACCACTCTCAAAAATTTAGAAGTGCTGGATCCATTAGAAAATGGATCCAATTTTCAGCATGGATTTCAACATTGCCTGCCCACCCCAGCAATGATTTTTTATATGCAAAATCTTAGATGCAATATCAAATAAATATTTGAACAAAATAGATAAAATCAGTAGGAAAAGGGATAAACTTTTTCTTCTGCAGATGAGACTTGAATTTCAGGCTAGAGTAAAATGATATTTTTCTGACAGATGAGGAGCCTACTAATCTAATAAAGGGCAAAGAACTGGGCATAAACTTAGGCAGCCACCTGGACACAACCCAAAATAGGTGGGCAGCCAGCGTTCAGACCCAAAACTGCTAATTTTATTTGTATTTTCTGCCTGAAGCACCAATCCCTTGTGCTTAAACAAAATGATGAGACACAGTGTGAGTCCTCTCAAGGCAGAATCTGACCCCAAAGCAGCAGTGAGTCCTGCTAGAATACAGCTGTCAGAAACACAGAAGAAAAATACAGACAAGTCACCAATTTGTCAGTCATCAAATTCATTAGAATGAGAAAGGTTTTTTTCACAGACTCTTTACACTCAGAAAAATTAAAAGGCACAATGCTAAAAGTTACCAGTAAGAAAAATTTCAATATGTCTGTATTGAATAAAGTCTGCCTTCAATGGTAACTTATAATTTTATTTTTAAAATTAGTAGAATGTGAAGCTGAAGTGGTTTTGGAAAGGAATAAATTGAAAGTGGGGGAACACATGACTTGTCTGCTACAAAAGAACAAAAAAATTATCTGTCACAAAGCTTTATTCCAATCATTTTCTTCTCTGTTAAATTTAATTATACACTCTAGCCATCCTATAATTATGGATCTTGGGAAGCTGCCAATTATTTCCTGTGGAAAATTTTAAAATTTCTTGCAGAAATTCAACATTACTTCCATCAATGCATTCCATATACTATGTCATCACCTTTTAAAAGCCAAACCTCTATAGTGATTGATTATTTAAGTGCAACATGAAGAAAATCCAGAGTATATCAGTCACTGATAGCACCAGACAATTATTTAAAGAGAAAGAAAAGATATCTCAACACGAAACTAATTCAATAGGACACTTTTTAAAAAAAACAAATGATAGCTAATGATACCACACATTTAAAGAGAATGTGTTTGGTTTTTTCCCATTCACTAAACAATCTTTCTACTGGAGGCTACAGTCATCTTGTAGGGCAAACTAAGCCCTGAGGTTCAAAATCTGTTAACTCAAAGTTTGTATAAACACTGTGTTTATCTGAAAGATAACAGCAAGTGAAGAAAACATATTACTGCAATAGCAGGAAAAAGTATACAACAGGGAAAAGGTGAATGAAAAAAGTGGATTGTGGGGAAGTAGTTAAAAAAGAATAAAACAGGGGGGAAAGTGTGGTTATTTTTGTTTCCTCCTTCACTGTGTGACACCCATATTTTCACCCTCAAATGCCTTTTGCTTTTAAGATGCAGAGTTACCCATCTGCTGCAGTGCCTTCACACCCATGTTCTTTAAAGAATTGCAATTGTATTTATTCTTCCTACTTTAGTGTGCTAAAGTACATTAGTTTTCTACTGGTTTTTAAAGCCCCACTGCCAGAACCCAAGAGGGCACCTCAGTTTCAGACATCCTTCCCACCTAACTAATCTATTTATTATGCAAAATACTCCTAAGCAGAATCTCTTATGAGAGGCAGAACAAGGACTGAAAAGGGAAGAGATTACTTATTGACTGTATTCTCTTCTAACTTCTGCTTATCTATTGTTTTCATTAATACAAGAACTAAGGGTCATGGAGCAGGAGCATCCTAAGAGTCACAGGTCAGACTGCAGGGAATTATGCTGCCCATTAAAATGCAACACTGTCAATACACTCACTGAAACCATTATGACTTCCTGATAGCATCTCTGCTTAATACATCACATTCTATCAGGGAAAACTTCAGCTATTCCCAGTTTGTTTCAAACCAGCTCTGATTTTCAGCCTCAATTTCTAATTACTGCATAGCAGAGATAGTATCTGGGGCTTAGGAATTAACCCATGGCACAGGAATCGATTGAATTGCTAAGAGGCAAGTTGAAAATAATCTCTCCTCCTAGGAACCAAACTATTTCCTAGTGTCAGCAATGAAAAGAGAAGAGTTCCTGTCAAACAAGTTTTTCAGGATGCAAGTATATAGTTGACTGTATAGCTAACAATTTCTTGTGGAAAATTCAGCTTGACCACAGGAGGAATTTTATTAGGGTACAGGAGTAGAAATACTGAAAAAATAAGCAGGAGTAGAAAATCTGAAAAAATAAGCAAGGTCAACAGGCTGTACAAGTAGAGCAAACTGGCATTTTGGGAGGTTTGGGAGCCAAAGGCCATGAAGGAAAGGTAATGTTAGGTGTGAAATAAGGAAAGTGAAAAAGGAACAGGCATGTCAGAGCCCACAGAAACTACTGTACACCAGCTAGCCAGTCAAGGAGATGAAGAGAGAGAAAGTAGGTATCTTTTGCAATCAAAGACTATCAACGCTGTAGGAGTTGCACAACACCATCATCTCAGAGGTGCTCCTACTGCGCCAGCAATGCTGTATAAACACTAAGTAGAACTCCTCAGAGTGGTGGATAGACTAACATACTCCCAAAGCACATTTTACAGTCCCCAAAGCAGCTTTAGGCAAGCAATTGAATCTGAGAGTGCCTCTGCAAGGCACTTCTAGTGGATGTGTACTCTTTCTCAGGAGGGAAATACATGAGGCAGTCAGGCACTCTCCTAACAGGAACCATGCAGGAATAAAAACAGGCAGCTCAAAACAACAAAAATTCTCAGTAATGCAGCAGCAAAAATACTGCATTATAGAAACAGGGCTGAGCCGGCAGCAAAATCCTTTCCAAAAAGTGGCTAATTACATGCTTCACTGAATCCAATTTTTAAGACAGCATTTGCAACATGAACATGAAAAAATAAGAAAAACTTGAGAGATGTCAATGAAAGCTCTATTTCAACAGAATTTTTGTCCTCTTTCAAACATTTCAGACTTCTTTAAAACATGACTGACCCATTTGGAAGCACTGGCTACCTCTAATTCTCTAAACAGAATTTTCATAAGTATGAAGTAGCACAGTCCAGATCTTATCAAATTTTAATGAGAAACAGTAAGCAATTTTCTTTTTATAAGCATAGTTTTTCCAGAAAACATGCTCTTTGTTCATTACCTGAGATAGTCCTTGATTTCAGGGATTTATAGGGGTTGATAAATACTATTGTATTGCATACTACCACAGTGTCTTTTTAAAGAGTTATTGCTAGATTCAGACAGAAGAGAAAGATCCATTTAAAGAGCAAATCCTACAATCTCATCATCTGGTATTATGTCCATAATATACATCAGGCCCTTTGTAAACCTATTGGAGCTTTGACACCAATTTACTTCAAACAGAAAACAGATGATAACATATATTAAAAGATCACTCTTGACTTTTAGTGGAAATTATTGGTGTGTCTATTGTTTTCTTGCTATACACAAACTTCTTTCACCAGATTTGCATGAGCATTTTTGTTGGGGAATTAAACCATCCCTATGAACTCCAGACACTGACTTGCATGACTATCCTCCCTATCTGTGCTTGCTTGGTTTATGCTTGGCAAGCACTTGATTTCAATAAAGTTCAGGAAAAGTTGTTCTCTTCAAAGGCAGGAATTATTCAGCTGTATGCCTCTTCTTGTAGGGATGCAACACATAACCTCCTCTAGCTACCTTTGAAATAACCTTGAAATAATGTAGGAAGTGGAGTGGGCAGGGGGCAGGAATGGGTTACACAAGAAAATCATGATGCTTTGTACAGGTTTTACTCCCAGCATGACCTCTCCTACAGCAGTAGTTTTAGTGGAAGCATCTTAACTCTCGGTACCCTGCCAACTTGGTCACCTCTCAAAGCACTTGATCTTCAAATCCTCCTTTCCAGAAAAAAATACTGTCAGTTTTTGGTAGACTTGGAGCAGGTCAGAGATTTCTGCATAATTACTCCTTTCTGAGTTTATGGTCATCCATTATGCATCTGACAAAAGCACAGGCTCATTTCTCTTCTCTTTGCAGGCCTAAGCAAAAAGGAGTACTTGCAAAAAGTAATATCTGAATATATGACTCAGCAATGACAGACAAGACACTGTACAGCTTTCTCCCAGAGCTTTTACAGACTTACATCATGTTTTAGTGTCACATGGTTTGTCTTCCTAGCATTTGCTATTAATGATAACAGGATTTTGAACCTGCCCTCCAAAGTCAACTACAAACAGGACATAATTATTGTGAACAGGCAACTGCAAAGATCTCCATGACAAGAGGAAGCCTTACCCGAATATAAGCATCCTGGTGATGTTTAGCAAAGTACAGCATGTTGTCGAGGGCCAGCATTCCAGGAGGGGTCTGAGTGAAATCCATTGCTGGGTTTACATGATTCTGCAAAAAAAGAGCAAGATCACTCAATGAGCACCTGTACAAAAGCTATCAGTTTCCCAGTGTTGGTGAGCACCATGTTTGTGTGCTGCGTCAAAAAATGTCCAGCAACAGAGCTCTTTTTGCTGAGCAGAAAACTCTTGGTAAGGAAATGGCCCTTGCCTGGAAAAACTCTACAACCAAATGCAGCCACTATGAGGTTGGCATGTCAGTAGTTCACTTCTGCAGCTGTGGAATGGAATTTCCCAAAGGCTGAACTCTTTAGAAGCACAGACACTCATGTCTCTCATGGAGATGGACTCCTTGGTGGTACTACAGACTACTACAGATTTTCTGCATGAAAATCCAGATAATTGAGCCAACAGACACCAACACACCTATTTATACAACTGTTATGGAACTATTTCAAATAAACCACAAAAAAAGAGAAAAAAACCCCTACCCGGCTAAATAGCTGTATTAAGTCTATTGGATCTTGTGGATTCCTTAACACAAAGGGACTCAGATAAAATTTTATATGAAAATAAACAGATTCATCTTGTGGAATTCAGGTGCATTTTTTGTTACATTCTGAACCTATTAGTTCCATCTATGGAATTAATGAATAAACATGCCATATATAACTAGAACTCATTAGCTTCCACCTGCACATACATATTGCAGATGTTCAGTTTCACACACTACATGTGTGAAAAACTACGGGTGCCCAAAATATTCATTAACTCAGCTGATTTTTTGACTAGATGGAATCAAATGTACATTTGAATAAGTTTCTTGTAGTTCATGGTTTAGACATGAAAATTTGCCTGGCTGCACTAAAGAAGCTGCTCAGAAGTCCCAAGAATATGTCAATACGTCTCCATCGAAAAATGCCTCCCTTCTGCTAAGTTCTTTTTATCACCTTTGCGATGTCTCCTTCTCTACTCACCATTCTGACACAGAAAGATATCCCTAGCTCCTTTGCAATAGCATTTCTATTCTGTAAGACCCAGCTGACAGGGACTTTAAAAGTGCATTTACTACCAGAAAACTGGCAAAGCTCAGCACAGGTTTCTTCCATTACTCCGTTTCTGCAGTGTGCTCAGGGTCTGATCCACTCCCTTCACTGATAAAAGCATGGGTTTTACTACTTTTCCTTCTGTTGAGTCTGTCAGGCCATAAGGTGGTAGAAGAGAGTGATTCTACTTTTTTGCCAATTTTAGCTTCTGATGTATTATACGTTGGTTTTAGCCAGTCAATTATTCACAGTCACATAAAAGATTAAAAATACTAGAAAGCAAAATTTATACATTAAGATGCCTGCTGCCACTTCAAAAGTAGACAAATATATTATTCTGAAGATGGCATGCAGAACCTGTTGGTTGTACATTTCTAGATTAGGGCTACCGGTGTACAACCAAAACAATCACAGGCTAATTAGGGAATTAAGAGGATGCCTGGAACCCCGGATTTTATACAGCAAGATCAATGTAATAAATATTTAAGAAGGGCAGTTTTAGTTTAGGAAGGGAACACAATGTCTTACTGAGTTTAAGTTTCAAAAACTCTCCTTTAAACTTTTTTTTTTCCACTTTCATCTGCTCATCTAAATGACAGGCAATAGCCTTTCATGACTATTTCCCCAACTCACCCTTTCATTTTCCACATTGATGCATTTATCATTCAGAACATTTAAAATCACTACAAAACTGCTTCACACACATCACAAGCCCTACAGACTTCAGCTTCTGGAAGGAAAAAACTTCACTTCCTACAATTTTCAAGCATTTCAAAAAGGGCATTTTTAGAGAAGCTGAGTCTCACAGACACACAAGTGGCCCCCTCAACTCAGCATGAATATCTTACAGATCCTTCTCTGCATTTGAAACTACCTCCATTTTGGCCACAAAGTACAAGTCCTTAGGAGCACCTCTTGATACTTTACTGCATCATGAGGTCCATGAGGTCCATTATCTTGGGAAAGCCACTGGGAACCACAGGAAGCACCAGTCAGCAGGGAATCCTACAGCACCAGTTTCACAAAAACTTATGGAAGTAGAACTACAGCATAGGGCTGAGTGTGCACTCTTGGCTCCCATGCTACAGCACAGGTAGGGTACACTTGGATAAACACCTGACAAGCACAGAGAGTTTCAAGACCCAGCTACATTTCTCTAGCTATTAAAATACTACTACTTATTTCACTGGCATTTACAGTGGTAAAATAAATGCAGGACACAAAAAGCCTGACCTACTGTTGCTTGAATAGTTTTTTGCTTCATCCCATTCTAAATCCACAAACAAACAGCAAGGACATGAGGAATCTCATGACATTTAGTAATGATGACTCATTTTGTCTCTTACCATCCCTACCAGTTCTATGTTCAAACCATCTCTCCATCATTTTTACTTTATCTCCAAGTCAAGCCTGTAAGCCCAGCTATTTTTAGCTATTTTCAGTTTGTTTCTGTTTTTCAAAAGTTTCTGTCTTGTGGGATCCCAGTATAACTAGAGCTTGATCTTCAGCTCTGTTGATTTAAATAACTAGAAATACAGAAGCAGATAATAGCTGAGGATCCACAAGACAGTTCTGGCATGTGTGAGACAATACATTACCTTCAATTATTCCTCAAATTCAAAAGGAATGTCAGACACTTTGTTCCCTTCCTTCTTTCTCCCGCCCCCTAAAATCATCCTTTTCTTAACATGATGAATATTTGTGGTTGAAATATTAAGTTATTGAGAGTGGGTTCAGAAACGAGATACAAAGCTACAGTATCTAAAATGCTGTAGTGAATAATTCAGAAGTAGGCAAACACCCCACCTACAATACAATTTATTAAATATATGGAATGCAGCACTTCAGGCGTATTTATTGCATCCATTTAGTACAAAATCTATGGCGTTTTTTTGCTTTATGAAAAGCTAGGAATAAGAAATACAAATGAAACAGACTTGTTATTTCCAATTTTTCAGATAATTTTTGATTTTTTTTCCACTAGGCTGAGTAATATCTTTGCATTTTTCAGCTTCAGCATCTATATGGTATTTAACAGCTTATGCTCTTAAGCCATACATGTTAACATGCCAGAACATTTAAGAATTTGTTAGCCCACTCAATAGGATACTGGGGGAAAAAAAAAGTTCATTGCTTTTGATAAAATGAAAACTCAAAATCACATCTGCTTATGCTATTAAAAAAAATAAATAGAAAAATATCACGTGGCATGTTTCACAATATGAGAGCTATTTTGGCTAAATCCCAGTGCAGTAATTACAGACAACCTAGCATTCTAATGCAGTTCTGGCTGTGTAAAGCTTTCTTCTGGACCCTGAATGGCTTCACTGTCTTACTACTGGCAGCAGTCTCTGAGGGATGTATGGATTTCACTGCTAGGTACGTGTCCTCACACCGAGGTGCCTATTCACAGCAAGGGTGTACTGTCTGTAACTGCTAATGGAATAAGGACCACTTATTCCTGGCATTATTCCTAACAACGGTAGCTTCCACGTGAACACGCTGAAGTACAGAAACTATTTATTTCCCTGCATTTCTAGGTGATTGACACACAAATTTATTTCTGTCTTGACAGGTATTGACAGCTTATCACAGATTTTGCACCGGTGCTCTGTGCAGCAGCCATGTAAATCAGTTGCCAAATGATGCTAGTCTGTCCTGAAAGCAGTATGGAGCAGGTGTTAGACACAGTAATAGTTTTCCCAATCCCAAAGCAGCTCATATGAATCCCTGTTCTGCATGCCTCACTTCTGTAAGTGGCATGACAAAAATCAGAAGTTTCCAGGGTAGAGTCAGGACTGTAAAAGAACTGATGATAGAACACCTTCCAAATGTCACAAGAGTCCAATTTTAATGGTGTCTTTCTAAAATGAACCCTCTCAAAACTGGTCTTTTTTTTTTTTTTTACAGAAAAAGGAACAATCTGTCTACCAAGGTAACACCGGGGACACCAATTTCTTTCTTTCATCTTCAATTACTCACTTACTCATTTTCTTTGTCCTTTTAAATCTAACCCACTGTTCTGTGGGCTGGGAAGGAAAGCAATTACCTACCTGATTCTACAGCTCCTCTTCAAAACCTTCCCCAGATCAAATTGGGAAATCATAGTAGTAAATACGTGGATGTTTGTTCCTCAGAACTCAGGACAAGAAGAGCGGGAACTTTTTAAGTGAGATTTAATGTGAATTATGAATTGACAAACTTATGCTAAAAGTATCAACGAGCACAGAGACTAACCATTTACCCCTTCCCTAAATAAACCTGAAGTTTTACAGACAAAATGTTCCCATCTGTTCATTTACACGAGAATTACAAATAAGGAAAAATACTACATTAAACCAACATTTGTGAAGAGGTAGTCAGCTAAAATTCTTCATGAGGAAATATTTTTGTCTTTTTATTCTACACCACTGTATCCAAAGAGATGATGATGTTGTACACCACTTCCATCGTCACACTTAATGAGATATAACAGTGACTTGGGAATTTTCAGCCTCTGTGTAATCAATGAAAGCAACAACTAGCAGATTTGTTTTTCTCTTGATAACTACTTAAATATGCAAATGTGATTTTTTTTTTTCTTCCAAAGCCTATTTTTTAAATTTACAACAGAACTAAGTGCTAGAATGAAAATGTATCAGGAGGATTCCTGAATTAAAAAAAAAAAATCTACAAACAAAACCACAAAAACCCACACTTACTTAATATAAGTAAGAAGTATCCAAAGCTCAGTAACTGCGATATATTTGAAAGAATATGAAGAAAATAATTTAAGATACTCTCAGCGCAAGTCATTTAAATCACATTCCCATTATTTCACCGCATATAAAGAACTCCAATATATTTCTACTGGATATAATATTCATGAAGATTTAAAAATTATATCTGCATACAATGATGGTGGTTTTCCTTAAACTAATTTCTAGGCCTTTTTAGCTTTGTGTTTTGGCAAATATTTGTCCATTTCTACTAGCAGGTAGAAATTTTGAGGTTTGGTTTTCTTTTTTGTTGTTATCGGTGTGACAGCTTTGGGATACGTATTAGTAGACTACAAATGTTATTCTCCAAAAATGAAACACGTTCCTATCTAGTAACATCTTAAGCAACAGACATGCTGGGTCAAGTTTGACCTCAGCAATGTAAATCCAATCCTTTCAGTAGCAAAGAAATTTCAAATACAATCTGCACTACAAAAAATAAAAAAAGAAGTAATTTGAGTACTGCATATACTTAACTCATTGAGCTACTATGTAATCTAATGCAAAGAACAACAGAGTTCTATGCAAGTCACCACCAGAAATCTGTCCCAGTCATGTAAAGATGCTATACTGGTAAAACTTATAAAAATCTGAATGTTAAGGAGGTGCAATTAAATCACCTAAAAATCACTAAATAGACCATAACAGGTATGTCTAAAGCACTACATATTTTCAATCATGAATAAATTATGCATTATAAAGCAAGACAAAAGTTTTTGCATAATTCTTTGAATTTTACACATGCCTATATTACAAGGAGCAAATGGTTTGGATTCCAAAATCTTAAACCCTACAGGCTGCCAATAATTTGAAAGCCTAGAAGAATCCAAAATGACTGCTTTAACTCAGATGGTCACATTTTGTCCAATGCATAAAAACGGTGACCCACCTTTCAGGTTTCATTTCAGTTACTAAGGACAGATTTTAAAGTTAGATGCGTGTTTAGCACTTCACAGATTATCGACTTCTTACTACTGAAGTAATGTTTACTGGGCAAATGTGGTTATCAAGCAGTAACACATCATGTGCTCTTTCAGGGATATATAGAATAAATCAATGGGATGTGGTCATTTCAATTAAATCTTTTCAGCATGGAAAATTACTTTCAGATATCTCATCATATCCACTAAGCTTACAGAAAAATGGAATAAGCAGTCAAACATCCAGTTGCAGATATAGTTGGGACTGGGTCAAAAAACTAAAAGCCATACTAGTTTATTTACTGAGATTACCAGACCATTTTACAGCCAGGCCCTGCCAGATTCCCTGTCTACTCTGACTTTTTGGGCAAAGTTAGTCCACTTTAGATTAAACGGCTGCCAGGTGAGATGTGAGCTAATCCAGATGGCTTTCACTGCAGGGAATTAGGGACCCTTCCCATGAGACCTTCTAGAGGCTCAGCTGCAAGAGTGTGAAGCAGGTGTCCCTCCAGCCAGGACTGCTGGAGAGCAACCAAGAGCTACAGCTTTTCAGAAAGCTCCAGCTCTTACAAAATCACAATGGAACATATTACCCACGTTCTGGCCAGCAAGCCACTTTTGTATTGTTTAAACTACAACACTCAGGAAGTACACTGGGAAGAGCTGGCACACAGTACCCCCAACCTCAAAAGAATTACTGTTATAAATACGGGCTTTTTTATGACTTTGGAATGTGTTGGGAGATGATTGCTTTAATTTTACCAATGTCATTCAAGCAGTTTGCCCTCCCCATACAGATAGACACTAAGGCATGAATTCTCATCCTGCCCAGCAGGAGAAATAGCAAGCTAGCAAGAAGATGGTTATGTGAGAAAACAGTGTGAACAGGCTAGCAGGAACAGCAAGCCAAAGAAATTAATCCATCTACACTTGAATACTGCAAATAAACACGGATTAAATGTTTGTGATGAGACAGAAGTCATACCCACAAGACCCAAAACCTACCTCAGCAATTTCATCTCTGTGCCTCCTATCAAATGTGTCAATTAGTTAGACTCAGTGTTCCTAAGTCAGATTTTGTCAAGAAAAGCTTTTTTTGAGTTTGGGAAAATTTAATGTCTGTTCAGTAAGGTAGATTGTGACTTCCACTCATTATTTAAGCATAATAGCTCCATAATTCAGGAGAAATTCAGAGCTCTTCAACAGACGTTTTTTACAAAACTTAAGGAAAAGATACAAAATAATTAATGAGTGTACATATATATTTTAGCATAAGCTCCAAACAAATGTGTTACATTGCCTATCAGTAAGGAAAAAAGAAGAATCTCTATACCTTTTTATTAAGTAAAATGATATGTTCAAAACCAAATTGTGCCAAATCTTGGGCTACTTGAATTGGAGTTTTAGACTACTAGGAGAGCATATATTTGATTGTTTTAGTTACACTCCGGGCAGTTTTATCTAAACTTTTTGACATAACATTTGCTTCTGAAATTTAAGGTGCATTAATTGAAACAACTTTCAGGTGCATTTGCTTTTAAAGAAAAATTGCTTAAATTATAAGCAATAAAGTAAAATCAAAGTCACCCAAGTAAAAATAATCATTAGAGGAAGATTATTTCCTGAGGATGTGCATCTACAGTGGGGCCACTTTTGTGAAGCAGCCACTTCTGTGCTGCAGTGGCTTCTTTCCTATGTCATCACTGAAGAGTGAAATTCTGAATTCCTTCCTGCTGCAGCACCTATCATCTCCAGGAAAGGATATGATGCTTGTGTACTATGGTAGGCACAACCACAGAACAAGAAGATTGCCACTCCATTTGAGCAGTGAATTATGGTTGCCTAGGAATTTCATGACTAGCAATGGCAGCGGTGGCTGGGGACATCCCTGCATCTCTACAATCTGTGCTGCTTTGAGCCCACTGAGCTTGGAAAGGAGTCTGCACTCAATGCCAAGCATCAAGAGGTAAGCTGGGATAGATCCTGCTCCCCCTTTAGATATTTCTGTAGAAAGGTTTTGTGATTTTCCTTTTTCAAGCAAGCTGGCTCAAACCTCTGTCATGTGCAAAAGGAAAGGCCCAGGCTGTGTTGAGTTCAAATACAGTGGAGAGAAGTTAGCCCTATGTCTGAGAAAACCCCAGTTCAAAATGAATCATCCCTGTGAATCTACTGGCTGCTTGGCAGCCAGATACAACAGCTGTCCAAATTTAAAATGGAAAATTCTGTCCCAGAGCTCTGGAAAACATAATGGGAATGGCATTTGCAGTCAGACCTGCAGAGCTGGGTGAAAAAGCAATGGGAATGGCATTTGCAGTCAGACCTGCAGAGCTGGGTGAAAAAGCCAGCTACCATTTAGGAGCTCTGTGGTTCACCCACTGATGCTTCTTTTATTACCTGTGACCAAGTCAAGCTTCTAATAATTGCAGAGGATAAGATGAAAATTAATCTACAGCCAAAGAGCTGTCAACATACGTGATATTTTAGCTATTTTATCCATTGGATGGATATTCCCAAGTACAAAATTACCAGCTCTACAGTCAAATCTTTCCCCAGCTGGAGGAAAGCAGCCAGGCTCTGTAGACGTCAGGGACAGGTTTGGAATACAAGACCAATCCTTCCTAAAACCTTTGAGTCCATATTCTGCCTTAGATCAGCAATAGCCTATGCCCATCCTATAGGATACCCTCATCAGTCCTCAATGGCAAGGTAATAAAAAAAAATTATACAACCAAAAAAAAATCCCCAAAACAAATCACAAAGGTTAAAAAATGACTGGATCCATTAAGTGGAGAATTTCAGTTCCCTTGAACTTCAGTTCCATTTTTCTTTGCCTCCCTCTCCAGGAATGTGAAGCTCTTCTGACTAAGCTGGGCTCTGCAAAACACTGATATGTGTTGCATGCCTGGGTACTGTTCTGCACTGCCTTCATTCTCCTCCAGACAAATGTCAAAGAGGATGCAGCTGCACCAAAATGTAGGGAGATTTCTCTTTAAAAATAAGTAATTTTTAAAAGAAGACATATCTCTACTAGTCTATGATTTTATGTGGGGGCTGTGTAACAAGTGGACTACATTTAACTACCAAAATATTCAGACTTCAGATATGAAAGTGTTTTTAATTTGGGGAAATAGATTGGTTATTTCAAAATAACCTATTTATTTATTTACTTTAAAATAAGGTGCATTTCTCCCTTGTCTTTGAATTTATTCTCAGGCCTCAGTTAATGATATCTCATATTGAAAAAAAATGTTTGTAACTCTTTGTAACTGAAGAAAATCAAAATATTTTGTGCGCTATGCTATTTACCATCATTTAAATATTACAACATGCAAAAACTCCATGAGGAATGAGACAAGGAGGAAAAAAGCAATATGCACATGTAAGTAACACACATATGTGTTTGCATGCATACATACAGTGAAAAACTTCATAAACCTAAATAAATTATTTGCTGTAATTAACATTAAATTGAATTTACAGTTTCACAAAACTACCATAATTTAATACTGAGCAAGGATTTGTCTAGAATCATCTTTCTAAGCCAAGTCTTGTGAAACAGATGAAGCCCACACAACAAAAGGATTGAGATGTCATTAATGTCTGACTGGTTTTGTGGGGGATGGTTCTCTGTGGGTTTTTGGTGCGCAAATTCTGAGACATGTGGTACATAATATCCAGAGAAAGACATGCAAGGTCCATCCACCTCCCAGCGAAGGAGTCAGAAAATAATTCTTCTGTTAAGAAACAAACTATTCAGCCCAACTACATTCAAATGCATGGAGCTTGCCTGCCCCCACGAGTTCACAACTGGGATGCACATGGCAAAGAAAACTATTCATAAAACTATTCAACTATAAATAGTATATATTTAAAAGAAAAAAAACAAAAAAATAACAACAATCAGAAATTTAGTACTCCATACCTTTAAATTAGCACATTTGCATTTGTTAGTGGGTTTTCTTCAAGCAAAGCATGCTTTTTCAAATCACAAAGATTTCAGTAATTTTATTTTACAAGTTTGCAATTGAAAATACTGGAAAAGGTATAAATACTAAAATATTAACCTTTTATCTCCCCTTCTCAAAACAACTATCTTAATTAAGAAACTGATTTAAAGGATAATTCCTTCAACTAATACTTATAATAAGCACAAAATCATGAAATCTGTTCTCCTCTGGAAGGAATAAAGCTAAGAGGAATTCAGTTGCATGTGGTAAAAGGCTGGTTTATTTATTTTACCAAGATCAAGTTGCTAGATGCCCATAGCTCCAGACAAGCAGTCCTGGGAAATCACAGGCAGCTGCATGACAAACAACAACAGCAGCTTTAACATTTGGATTTTGTGGTCTCTCTTATTGGTTGCTAGAAAGATGCATCTGACCCAGGGACCTCATCCTGTGCCCATCAGCGTAGATGAACAGCACCAAGTTTATACAAAATTAGTAGCTTCTCTACTACACAGATGTCATCAGGTCTGGCTTTCCTGGTTACAACATAACCCATTTTCCTTAATAAGAAAAAAGTTCCTCTAAGAACTTCCTTAATAAGAAAATAATAAGAAAAAGGTTTATCTAAGCCATTTAAAATCTTATGTCTCCAAACAGCAGTAATTCTCTTGCATTCTTCTGTTAGCACCCAGGATCCACAGACAGCAGTCTGACAGTGAAGAAAAATTGCACTGTCTTTGGGATTTACAGATAATTCTCAGGCTTTTTTGTCATTCGTGCATATTTATTCCACACTGCAATCACACTTGGCTGAGAAGATGCGATGTCCCCCAACAGCATCTGCCCCTGTGGCCAGAGGAGATTTCCGCTCTCTCTTGGTGGGGGTTGTACCCTCACTCACACATAGGACAACTGTGGAATCCTTTAAACCCTTCAGGGAAATCCCCAGGGCCTTGCCTTGGAAGAATACGCCACAGAGTCTCCACCTAGGCTGAAAGAGAAGACTTCCCCCATGGAGCCTTGCATCTCTCCCAGTTCCTTTCCCTCTGTGTCCCAAATTCTCCTTTCCCTCTTTCCTCATTGGTTGTGGTATCCCTGGTGGCCAGCCCTGTCTTCCCTGCAGGACAGTGCCCTTTGCACCATCCCTGTGCCCTCAGACCACTGGCACTGACCCCTACTTCACCCTGTGCACAGCACATGGCTTGATGTTTCATCCCTGATTTCCCTTCCGCGTGCTAGAATAAACATTCACTGGAATTTATAAGACCCTTCTGCCTCTCTTTGCTGAGCTGGCCATGGCAAGTGTGGTGTGAGGACTTGAGTGCTTTGCCTGAATGCTTGGACCCAAGTGGCTTTTCCACAGGAGATACTTATTGGGAAATAGGCAGCAGCATCCACCATCCAAACCCCACGCTGCTACAGGCAACCAGGCTGCTCCCCTGCCTGTGCCCAGCAGGCATCCAGCCACACATCCTTGCACTGCTCAGAGTGGTCCAGGGGCTCAGTGAAGAGATTTGTGGCCCAAACACTAACCCTGGGTCCTTCCCTGCTCCAAGTTATACCAGAGGAGATGTCTCCCACCACCACACACTGACTGGAACATCTCAGCACATCAAAGTGTCAGTGTGAAGAGTGCAACTTTGCTGAGTTGCAAACCTCGGTGGGGAGTGCTCCATCCTACCTTCAGGAATCCTCTTTTCAGCACAGCCCTGCGTTTCCACAGCCTAGCACCCCCAACACATGCCATGGCATGGAAATATGGAATGCCTTCTTTATGGCAAACAGTAGCTTAGAACTATGAAAGCCTGCCTATGGGAAAGATCCGATAGGTCACGCCCCAGTGAGTTCCTAACAGCCCCAGCATGAGAGAAAACTCGAGGGATTTCTGGATTTTTGTCTCTGAGGTTTGAAAAGAGATTTGCTGCTAATGCTCACATTTGCAGAGCACAGTCTGAGTTGGCATCAAATGTAAGTTTTTCTGATTAAATCTAGAACTACATTTACAAAATCTTGTCTTTCACAGATTTGTAAAAACTCCTGGCAGATTAAAAACCAACAAACAAACAAAAAAACACAACAAACAAACAAAACCAAAACAAAAGCAAAAAAAACCTTCCAAAACTAAAAGTCCCAGACTGCAAGAAAGCATCCCTGCTAGACAAGGCTGAAAACCACTCAGAACACAGGAACAAAGTGTTATTTTGGGGAGGATAAAATATCTCACCAGTAAGAGCCAGAAAGGGAAATATTTACAGTGCACTGTATAACAAACCATAACATGCGAGGCAAATTAAGTAACCCACAGAGGTACCATTTAGGCTAAACATCAAACATCTGCTGGCATTCAACTGAGAAATGGGAATTTACAGCCAGAGCAGTTATTTCTACTGTTTCTAAGGCTGAAAAAATTGTGTCCATGAAAGCAAGTTGTTGAAAAACTTTGGTGAGCAACTGACATCTGGTGTGATACGGGTGCCCTCTGCTGCCAAATATAACATTTCAGTTACCAGCTTTCTTTTAAAATGAGATCCCAATGTACTCCAAATAATATCAAGACATATACAGGGGGGAAACCAAGTATTTCTTTCTGCAGATGAATTATAAAGAAAAGCAATCCTGACAGACATTCAGTATTACTGTAAAGAGAAGGTCTAAGTACTCTGTTAGAAACCCTTATGTGGGATTTCCACATTGAGCTTCATACTGTAAAACAATTTAAAAGATTCATCTAATAAATTAAAACAATCCTTTGTTTATCAACAAGCAAAGTGAAGACTTCGACTAGTAAAATGGAGCCTTTGTGGGTTTGGTTTTGGTTTTTTTAAGTTTATTCTTAAAAAATAAACTAAAAAAACCTCAATTTTCAGATTTAATTATCTCCATATAGATTCAGAAAAATTAACTGTAGAATTAACAACTGGCTTGCAGATTGCAACTCCTCCAAATGCCAGTATAGACAAATAAAATAATTAGTTACATCTTAAATATCCTCATGAGTTCATTTATATATCCTTCACTTCCATTCTCTTTTTCTTTACTTTTACTTAATGTATTTTGCTCACCTTTCTCACACAGCCTTCAGCACCTTTCTTGTGGTTGCTCTGCCTGAGATCTATCAAGCAGCAATGTCCACAGTAACATCAGGAAAGCAAGATGTCAAAAGCAAAGGGAAGCTTGAGAAAAATATCTAAATTACTGGTAAATCTGGTTGTGCCACCTGCAGTTCAACTTGTCTGTCACTTTCCATTTTTAAACTTTAATTTCAGATACTTTAAAATTAAGTGATAGAACAGAATACCTAGCATTTTCTTTCCGTTCAAAAGCCTTAGCAAGTTTTAGCAATTATTTAACCATTTTTAGGAATGCTTTATTAAGCACTACATTGCTCTAACTAAATCAATTTTTACATAATTGTTTGTCAAAATCCTAGCCCACTCATTCCATACAAGGAAAACTTCTAAGACTTGCTCTTGTGTAAGTCTTGAAATTCCTTTTGAACATGGGCTGCACTTGGCTGCATTATAAATACTTAGGATTAACTGAATTTAACAAACCTCTTTGGAACACGCTTTTTCTGAAGATGTTGCCTCTCCTGAACATTCCCTGGCCCACCTTCCAGGGTTAGAGAAAAAAAGCAAACCAGGAGTGGAGTGGAAAGAGAGGGTAAGTAGAAGGGCCCAGAGAATAGTGAGAGTGTCAAAGTCAGGAATTTGTGAGTGAAAAGGTTTAGAAGAAGTGCAGGAATGCTAGGGCAGAAAGCAAGACAGTGCACACAATATTAATAAAATTCACAAGCATTTCAAACATTCACATCAACTGAGATGTTTTCACTGTTTTAAGGTCAATATTACTTGAGGTCCTGGGCTGTTATTCCCAGTGATTACATCATGTTCTTGTGATACTCCTGTACACAGCAAGAGGATTACACAGGTAAAAGTTACTCTGTGAAAATAGAAATTCCAGAACTGTGTTTTGTCTCAAATACTTCCAAATAAGTGTTTATGAATGTAAATACAGTCATATGAAACTTCAACTCTGTCTCTTTACTTAAAAGATTATCAAATACTGACAGTGACAGTCACTATTACAACGATATTCTTTCTTAACACCAAGAAATAAATATGCACGATTAGTCTTTATCTTCCAAAAGTTACCTGGAAGGATAAATCAGAAATGGCTTATTTATAAGATAGCTATCGAAAGATTTTCCTTTCAAAACTAAATGACAGGAGAATGAAGCTCGCAAAGAGCGGAGAAGAGCAACCTCTGGTGGCCGTAAAGGTAAAACCAAGAGGAGAAATCCAATGTACAGTCCTGTCTTATCCCACTGGTCCAACATTAGGGGAATTTCAGTGGGAAAGGGCAGAACTTGGGGTTTTTTTTAACCTGGATGTACCATCTGTGAATTTAACTCTGCTAAATAAAAGGATACTCAAATCTTATTAAAGCTATGTATTACAATGAAAGGAGAGGAGAAGAAGAATCTCCTTTCTGGCAGAAAGACATGGATTTTGCTGTGCTGAAAGGTGCTTAATTATTAGTTGACACTACTAAATAACAAAGGGTTTTACTTTAGAAAGAGCTATATTTACATAAAGAAATATGGCAACTGACCTGAAGGTCTGGCAAAACAAAAGCTCAGCAAAACAAAATCTGTTCAGAGTTGGTTTTTTTCCACAGCAACAAGTGATTTCACAAGTTTTGAAATAGTAGATGGAGAAAGAGAGGGTTGTAGGAGTAGGAAGAGTGGAGGTGGATGCAAAACTACTAATAGCTTTCAGTAGTACAGACAATCTGTCATCTATGCTATTCTACCATTAAGCCAGTGATTAAATCTTATCAATCTAAAATTTAAAAAGGATCAGATCTAAATTTTAAAAAGATCAGATCTAGTTTGGCATATATGCAGCATTGTTCTAAAAATGTTCCTCTGCCACTGCCAAAGCCAACAGGAAAATCTAAACATAAGGATTCATTGTTCTTATTATAGTTGAAAAGCTTTCCCAAATGATAAAAACCAACAATCGCCACAGAGTATCATCTACCAAAGGAAATAACAGGGAGATGAGAACTAAATAGCTGCAGACAACAGCTCACAATCTTTGCGATGAGTTTTTCAGCATTTTAGACCAGTTCCAGATTTCAGTCTCAAATCACAAAATCTCAGCTTCCTCTTCAGGGCTTTCATGCTCCTACAACTCGTAACATTGTAAGATTTCAAATATTCAGGCCTTCCTTTTTTTTAGGAAGAAAAAGGATGAACATCCTCAGGTCTTCAATAAGAATAGCTAAGTAAATGCATCACATGGTGTTTCCTTCTGTCCATCTCCCTCTCACCCACTCTCCTAGAAAAGTTTTATCCTCCCTAGCCAGACAAACTGGTACCATTAATCCAGATGACTAGCTGGAACAAGGGGGCTTCAGAGATCCAGCTGACATTAGTATTTCATAGAATTTAAGGACTGGTCATACTCCTGCAGGGTTTGGCATCCCAACTGCATCCCAGTCTTGCCCTGTGTTAACTTTTTAGAGCCCAACTCAATCTACTGCTTAATTGACTACCACTCATCCATACCATGCAAATGACCTAGAATTGTGCCCTGCCATTTCACTTCATGACTTCACTTTGACTCTTTATTTTCTACCTGTCAATAATAAAGGGTGAATGATCATCACACAACAACCTAATTCTTTATCTACTTACTTTCTATCACTGCAAATCTGAACGTTTTTTGAATACGCACACATCATCTCCAGTAAACCTGTGACTCAAATCTTCAGTCAAATAATTTGTCATGAATGGTAGGTTGCAATATATCAACAGTTGAAGTTAAATTGTCCAAAACTAGGTTGGGACTATTTCACAGCCTAGAATTACAAGCAAAAGGTAGCACCCTATCTTTAGGAAAAAAAAAAAAAAGAACAGTGGTTAAACTATTTGAATCAGAACCCCACACAACAACAACAACAACAACAACAACAACAACAACAACAAATCATTTTCCTATAGATCAGTTAAGAGGTGGGGCTCATTGTGCTGACTATTACTACAATTGCAACACTTCCAGCATTTCTAGATGCTGTTCCCAGTTTTTAATGTCTTGGACAGCATTTATTAGGCAAGTGAAATTTTCACACTGAGACAAATATTAATATCTGGTCCATGTGCCTAAACGTAGTCCATCCATTTCTGAAAATAAAACACAGGAGAAATGCAATTTGTGTCTGTCTTTAGAAAGTCCTGACAACTTTCAGTGCAAAAGTTAGAAATGGCTGAGCAGGCTTCATACTGATGGAGGAACAAACAGGGTTAGGGGAAGAGGTGGAGAGAGGGATGCTAGGGAAAATCCAGAGGAGAGCCACCTCACAAGGAGAGAGTGAGGGTGTAAATTCAGGGAGAATGAATGAATGAATGAATGAATGAATGAATGAATGAATGAATGAATGAATGAATGAATGAATCAATCAATCAATCAATCAATCAATCAATGATGAGTGATCACACATGCTGGAAGGAGATAGATCCAGCTGATATCGAAATGGAACAAAGAGCCCAAGGGGAGTGGGAACTCAAAACCAAAGACTAGGGAAAGAAATTGAGATAGAAAGGCCAGAGAAGCTAAGTTGGAAAGCAAAGCATGATAGCACAGCACAGGGAGCCTCCAAACTACCAAAGCTCAGTGAATAAACCCAGAAACAGCCTAAAGAGGGAGTTAGCAGAACACAGAAAGGGGGTGTGGTGTGTCAGCCTTGGCCAGTAGCTATGCACACACCCAACTGCTCACATACTCCCCTCTTCAACAGAGCAAGGGTAGGAAAAGGATGGAAAAGCTCACTGGCCAAGATTAGGATGGAGACTGTTCCATCATGGGCAAAATAGACTTGACTTCTTTAAAGTCAATTCAATTTGCTGCCAATTAAAGCAGATTTGAAAAGTGAAAACAAACACTAAAACAACACCCTTTCCCCATGTTTTCCCAAAACTTAAACTTAATCCTTCACTCTCAAATCCTGGGGCAGGGGTGGGACACAGAGAATGCCATGAAAATGAGAGAGGGGGAAAAGAAGCTCTCAAGTGAGCACAAGGAAATGACACACAGCAGAGCTCTACTAGGTAGGTTGAAGAGGACAGAAATTAAAGGCTGGGGTAATTTCAGTTTGTGCCTCTTGCAGGTAATGATTACAAGGTATTAATTACATTATTGCAAATTATTTTCCCAATAACCTCCTTTCAGCAGAGTCAAGGACTCCATCTGGAGAATATATCAGGATGTCAAGGAGGTTACTGTGGACAGTCAGCTCATGAACTATTCTGAGACAATGAGAGGCACCACAGAAGAACCTATGAGAAAACTCTTAGTTCTTATCTTCAAAGTGCTACTCGGATACTGTGCTGTACAACAAGGGATTTTTGGAAAAGATAAAGATAAAAGACCTAAGATAAAGTAGATTAAAGATAAGTAGCTTAAGATAAAACTAAGTAGCTGCTCATCTGAGACATAAAGAAGATAAAAATACAAGTCTGAAAGAAATCTTAGGACCTCCTCAGGCCTATATTTTGCCTAAGGCATGGTTTAGCTAACTCTCAACTGTTTTTGAAGCTTCTTTCCAAAACTTTCTGGACAAATCCTCCAAATTAGCAGTCCTGGTGCTGCTTCTCCTCATATTAGAAAGTTTTTCAATGTCTAACAAATCAACTATGCAGCCATTTAAGTCATCCATCTAATTATTCATGCCTTACTTCAGACTGCTCCAAGCAACCTTGGTTGTTGGTGTTTGGTTTTTTTTATTTTCACACAGTCCTCACGTGCTTTGCCTCCTGGCCCCACCATTGTGAAATATATAAATGCTTTCATAATGAATTGATCTCACATCTAAAGTTGTGGCAAATTTTGTCCCCAGCATTCCAATTAAAAATCTCTCCTATAAAGGAATTGCCATCACTGCCTTTTACCTTACACATGGTCTCCTCCCTCTCAGCATTGGCACACACACTTGAGATTTCCACAGCATTTAGGCTGATTGGCTAAAAAGGCAATCTTTTTAAGTCTACTCTTGTAAGACATCTCATCACTGCAGGAGCTTCACCCTCTGCACACAACCTGGATTCAGTCACTCCACAAGCCACTCCAGAGTTTACTGACATAATATAATGCTCTATATGATGCCTAAGAAATGCAGAAAATGGTCCCAACAGTTCATATTTTCTGAAAATATCTTTCCAGATAAATCCTAGCTAAACATTCAACTTTTTTTGTGCCTACATTACACAGTCTCTCTTATCCTTTCCCACAGACAACATACTTGCCTGCAGATGAAATTCTTTCCAGGTGTCCTAAATGAACACCATTGCTCTCTGTATGATTGCATAAAATGACATTATTTCTGTTTCTGTAATCCAAAAGGTCATCTAATTTGTGAATGACATGGTGATTCTTCCATCAAATTTCTTCAGCATATGTTAACTTTCTTAGGCCACCACCACAAATATCCTGAAAGTCAAGCCCACGCCTGACTTATAAAGAATATCCCATCATTCTCAATTTCCCTTTAACTTGTCACCTTCAATCAGAGAGTTCCTTACTGATTCCATATCTCCTTCATTAATCCACATTTAGTTTTCCTACACTAGCAAATTCCAGTATAGCACAGCAAAATTACGGAATCCCTCACTTTCCATGTTGGGTTTTTTCATTTATACAAACCATTTATATTTAATTGAAGAAAATCAAAACAAAACAAACAAACAAACGAAAAGTCCTCAGAAGCTCTACACAGTGAAAACTTGAGAAAAACCATTCCAGGATGAGATTATTGGAGTTGCTTTTTCCAATATGTTAAGTTTCTTATTATTTGTTCACAGCTGCCTATAAACAAACACATTCATAACAACATCTCTATAACAGTAGTGCTGTTTAAAGAATTATGATGAAAATATACAGGTTTATGAGGTTTCTTGTAACTATTTTCCACCCCAATTATAGGAATTAAGCTTACTCAAAGACAAGGGGGAGTATTCAGGCTATTTAATTTGCAATTGACTCAGAAAATAATAAATAATTCAATGGGGTAGAATGTATCCCAGATCTCCTAATTGGGTCATTTTTGTTGCATTCATCAGCATTTCAATAAATCTCACAACTGTCTCATCTAAAAATCTCTTTACTTGGTCATCACAACCATCTGTGGTGGCTTTAGCTGAATGTAGGTTTTTAACTATGCAGTTTTACAAATTACATTGTAAGCTTCTGAAACCATGTCTCGACTTTGTCTCTTTTTCATATTACCTTTGTAGTGGGGCAAGGCTTTTTGATGTGGCTGAGGAAAATAAACAGAATTCTTGCATTTCCCATACAGAAGGAGAACAAGCAGTCCAGGAACAATTTAATAGCCAGACATGGTTTTACTCTCTCCCTTGAAATGAATATTTAATCAGCTCAAGAAATTGGCTTCCTGACCACCAACACCAGTGGAATGATGACAGCATTCCAAGTCAGACTCTTGTTTGGCAGGTTTCTTGTGCCTCACAGCTGAAGCAGAGGGGAGACAAACCTCACACTGCTCAGATCATGATCAGTTTGCTAATGTAACTCTCTACCTGCAGCCGATGGAAGCACTGAAGACATTTTATTGAAAAGAAGCAGATGGGGCGAAGGCAGCTGGGAGTCAGAACACTGCCCATGTATGAGGCTCAGGATGAGCAGCCAGATTTCACAAGGGATCCTGCTCCCTTTCCCAGCCCTGTGGGGAAGGTCATACTCCTCTTCAGCTGTTAAAAAAAGTTGTACCTGCAGTATCACCTAGACTCTTAGCTCAAAGTAAAGCTTCTGTACAAAAGTAGAATAACTCTCCTCACAGTTCACTGCTGACAGTTTTATTATTTGTACTTTGCCTCACCATACTGCTAATAGAATAACCTGTCTCCCATTAGGGCTCTTGCTATGGTGCTTCTTTCACAGCTTACTTTCACATATTGCTTCTTATCTCCCACTATGCTTCCCTACATTTTCTTCACCGCTTTAATCCCAGTTCCCATTCCCTCCTAAACTTTGCTCCCAATCCCCTTTTGAAAGGGTATCATAATCAAATTGTAAACAGTGCTGCAGTTACCCTTGACAACTGCCAGAGTGTTTTCAGTAGGCTTTCCAATGAACAGCTCAAATGGGAGTAATGAAGCTGAGGGATGAGTCAACAAAAAAAACCCCTCACACTGAGCTTCAAAGGCTCCTTCAAAGCACTGGTTTTGCTATCATGCTTGCAACCTCAAAATGCCAAGTTCCTCCCTTCCCATCTATTTACTTGATTACTCCTTACAGATACAACTACAGCACTGTGGTAGTTTTTTCCTCATTCATCAGTAATGAAAACAGCTATCAGAACACAGAAAGCTCTACCCAGTTCCTTTGAGGTTTTGGGAGAATTGAGCCCTGTGCCACAGAGCTGTGCAGAGCACTCAAACTGCACAGCAAGCTGCAGTTTGCACCAAGAGTGCTGAAAACCTCTTTGTCTGTAACTGTGGCTACTGCACAATATTCAGTGTATATCTGCTAGGCCCACAGTAATGGATCACAGGAGATATGAAGCATACCATTTTACCTAAGGAGAAAGAAAACTGCAAACTAACTTAGAGTAAGCAATAAATCAAGATATTAATTCACTGTACATGTGCATGCTCTGTTTCCAGAGGGGGAAAATACACATTAGAAGTTACTATAAATGCGTGCAACAGTTCAGCCAGATCATGCTCTGCTACCCAACTGGGTTTTGTTGGCAAGCCCAGAACTCCAATTCATCTCAGCCAGGGTAGAAGAGATTCTGCATCCCCTTCTCACAGACTGAAGGACTTTAAGCAAACAAAACGTCCTATGAGTCCATAGAGTCATACCTCAGATTGATTGTGCTCATAAGTCCATATTACTGCTAACAAACTACAGTGACATTACAGGGCTGTCACAGATCCATTTGGCAATGCCTGTTCATCCCAGATATCATTAAAAGTTAGATTCTAATGGTGGCATGTCATGCAAAACTACATGATTAAACTTCAGGTAGTTATTTCTTCCAGCTAGAATCATGGAACTGTTTAGGTTGGAAAAGACCTCTGAGATAATTGATTCCAACTGTGCTATGATCACCACTAATCTATGTCCCTAAGAGCCACATCTACACAACTTTTAAACACCTCCAGGGTCCATGACTAAACCACTTCCTTGGGCAGACTGCTCCAATGCTTGACAACCCTTTCCATGAAGAAATTTTATGAAAAATCCAATCTAAATCTATCTTGTCCTGTAACTTGTTACCTGGGAGAAGAGACTGACCCCCACAGGGGGTACAACCCCTTCCATGGAGTTGTAGGGAGCAATGATGTCTCTCTTGAGCCTGCTTTTCTCCAGGTTAAACACCCCCAGCTACCTCAGCTGCTCCACATCAGCCTTGTGCTCCAGACCCTTCACCTGCTTTGTTACCTTTCTCTGGACAAATCCCAGCACCTCAGTCTCTTTCTTACTGAACACTGGATTTGAGGTGTGGCCTCACCAGTGCTGTGTACAGGTGACAATCACTGCCCTGGTCCTGCTGGCCACACTATTGCTGATCCAGGCCATTGGCCTTCTTGGCCATCTGGGTACAAGCTGGCTCATGTTCAGCTGCTGTTGACCAACAACCCCAGGTCCTTTTCCATGTGGCAGCAGCTTTCCAGACACACTTCCTAAGGTATGGATCATGGCACAGGGTTGCAGGACACAGCACTCTGCCTTACTTAACCTTATACAGTTGGCCTCAATTATCCTCCACAGACTCCAGGGATCTCCTAGAATGTTTCCTCTCTACTATATCATATTTCTAGCTGACAGCCGGTAAATTCAAAGTGCCCTGTGAGAACAAGGGTTAGAAATCTTGAGACTTCTCCCAGTTGCTTAGGGAATATTTTGCCTGCTTCTTCATCCTGGTTGGATGGCCTATAACAGACTCCCACCATGAAATCTGCCTCACTGACCTTCTTCCTGGTCCTTACCCATAAACACTCAATCCTACTGTCACCATTACCAAGCTCAGGGCAGTCAAAACACTCCCTAACATACAAGGCTACTCCACTACCTCTACTTCCTTCCTATGCCGTGTAAAGAATTTATAGCCTCCATTCCAGCAGCCTGGCTTCTGCTAAAGCTGTCACTTGGAGTTAGCAGGGTTTCTGGGGAAGGGGAGGAAAGTTATTTCCTTTTAGGAAATAGACAGAAGAGCAAGTAAGAGAAGAAAGTAATGAAAAGATGTACTATAATGGATGCATGCACCCACATTCAGTGGATTATCACACAAAAATACTCACAATAAATCCAAGCTTTTTATAGTCTCGAGTGTACATAGATTTCCGTTTCTCCATGCTGCCGCTGCTGTTGTTAGGTTCAGATTCGGCATCAAATGCAATTCTTCTGAGTTCAAATATGATATCCCGCTGAGCCTATGTTTAAACAAAGTTAAAAAAATGATAAAGTGATCAGTTAAAATAACTGATCTCTCACTTAATTGAACAATACCACAAAAGGTGTTTCAAAACACGGTATTCCTGCCCACTGCCCAAAGTTTTTTTTGTCTAAATTCCCTACTTCATACTTGGAGAGACAGTCAGCAGGAATGACCTTGTGGTTCCCACTTTCACAAGTCCTCACATTTATGAGATTCACACATGGGGTACTTAAGTGTTGACTTCCAGAAGCAGTTAGCAAAGCCTCTGCCTATACAATTTTAACCACAGAAGCCAAGAGATCACACACATTTCAAATTAAGCTGGTGATTAAGCTGGTACTTAAGCACCTTGCTGGATGAACACAAAATGACTCAGCACTCTGCATTCATTTTGTTAACTATCCATTTTTGCTACTGCAGAAATAGTCAGGAGAGGAATTACTGGAGCTGGAAATGTCCCAAGACAGTGATAACCACACTACCAGCAGTATTAACAACACTGTGTTAGTCACTCTCTATGGAGATATGCACTAATTTACTGCATGTGCATTCCCAAGAGTCAAACTTTTCCATGTCAAACTTAGGAAGCATAAAATCCCACGGCATGATGCTCCTTATGTTTACAACTGTCTCACTCTCCCACCTTCTCCAAACTATTACCAAATCTTAAGATAACTTCAGCTTAAAAATGAAATCAGGTGCTTCCTTGTACAGGGCCTAAATGAGGGCCACAAAAATTAAAGAAACAAAACACATCATCCCTACAGCTCATTGACCCTGTGTTTAAATCTCTTGAATATCTTAGGGGAGCGTCACTTTTTGCACAATGATCAATATCAAAGTCAATGTCTGCCCACAGTGAGCAATAAACAAATGAAGTACTTTATGGGATCCCAGTAACAAAACCAGGGTTTATTGTTACACAATTTAACTTCAACTCTAGCACGCCAGATAGTTTCCATGTAAACATTTAATTTAGCTCTACAGAAGGACTTTTAGGAAGGACCATACACCCCTAGTGCTTCAGAGAAGGGCACAAAGGAAACAAATGCTGGACAGCTGCTCAGAGTTTCTGCTCAGGAAGACAGAAAATTCAGTTCATGGAACTACATGAAAATTCAGTTCATGGAACTACATGATAAGGAGAACTGCCTGGCCATTTTGTACTTTTGCACAAGCAATGAAATACCTAATGCATCTTACAACCAAAAATCACAACCCAACTTCACAGACAGAGAAAATAAATGAGTAATGTAAATGTTCCAAGCAAGTGGTTTTTTCCTCCTTGAAGAGCTTTTGGTACATCAGTGAGGAGTTGTTGTCTTCCTGCTAAGACCAGATCATGCCAGATGCTTACTTGGTCTTGTGGATCCATTTTTGTCATCATTCTGTCTTCCAGAAGGTTAAAGGTAAGTACTTGGAGAACATATAGCTGGTGTGCCATTTCATTATTGATGGCCCTCTGTGCCCTGATAACATGCTGCAAAGAAAGAGAGACAGGCTTTGGTGAATCAGAAAATTACAGTGTGTGCAGTCAGGGGTTTCCATTCCTAAGTAAGTGCTTGCTATGCAATAGTGTATCTATACTTCAGAAATGGAAAAAAAACAAACCCAAACAGACAAAAAAACCTCAAACACAAACCCACCCCCACCCCTGAAAATCAAACCAGGACTAGGACGACTGATTCAGATACTGTTTAAATAACTTGAAGAGACAGGACTTTTCATTACATAGGGTCTGTACCCATTCTGAGAAGTAGAATTAAAAAAAAAAAAAAACAGTGTTGAGAAGTCACTTCAAAGAAAAGATAATTCCATCCCAAGAGCTTTAGAGCTCTGTATTTTATTTATTTATTTTTTTAAGAGATTATATTAAGAAAATATGTAAGAGAGTAGCTGTCTGAGCAGAAAAGTATGCAGGCTGCAAACACAGCCAGAGAATACAGTGAATAGAATAGCAGGGCTCAACAGGGAGTCAGCATCACACCACAATCCTGCCTCTCCGGACAACTCCAATCTGTATGAGGAATACTGCTTAGAAATACACATTAGTAAATGATGTCCTGTACATGCAGAATTATCCCATTCAAAAAGCAAACACAAAACTGATGGACAATTTAAAAATCCCTGGTGTGCCAAAAACACCAAGTAGTTTTATATGGGAAACAGACCCAGGCCTCTAAACACAGCAAAGGACATAAGGAAAGAGTCGTCAAATAGGAGCTAGATATGTTAACAGATGTTGTACAGTTCCAGAGAATAAAAGAATCTGTCTGCCAAAAGGCATTGGAGCATTTTATGAAAATAAATAAATAATTATCCTTATGATGGTTCCAAACTTTTAAAGAACTCAAACAGTGTAAAAAGAGTATAAAAACGGGCCTTCTGAAATAAATTCTGGAGGTTTCATATGCAGTGAAATTATGATAGCAAATGAGAAAGTGTGAGGGGTTGTTTGTTGTTTGGTACGTTTACACTCACTACAGAGAAAGATTTTCCCTCATTCCATTGAAGATGCAATCTACTCAAACCTCAAAGGCAAAATCCCTGATTTTTCATGATAGCAGATGCAGTTCTTCAATATTATATTCATTAACTATTTCATTAGCTTTAATTCATGCTTCTTGTGTGCAAGTCATGATGAATTGTGTCAATCAAGACAGAATAATCAAAAGAACCAAAAAACACAGCGGGTATTTAATGCTGTATTTTCATGAAGAAATCACAATTTCTGACTGGGAAAACAACCCTTCCAAAAAGCAGTTTTGAACCCATTCAACCACCATTTAAACCTTATCTTCTATATTACAAGGCTTAAAAACACATCAAAATACAAAGGCAATTAAAATTTATCAAGACTTATGAACACCAAAAATGGAGTTACCTTTTCTCTCTCCTACTCAACAGTAACTTTCAGAACCATATACTTACAGTTAAGATGATGGAACGAAGCTGCTTTTGTGCCAAAATGTTTGCCATTTCCTGATTAAGTAAAAAAAAATAAAAAATTAGCCAGAAGCAGGTATTTTCATGTCATAGTTAGAAAAACATACTGGCTTAAAAGGTCTTACTTTTCAGCATTATTACCTATAATTGAAAGGAAGCAGCTTTAAGATTGTATGCATTATTTGAGGTTCACAAAGTCAAAATACCATGAGAAGAGAGACCAAAATAGTTAAAAATACATCACATGCTGAGGGCTTTGATGATCCAAAACCCATGGTGAAAGACTTCAGAAGAGACTTCTGTGGGTTCAACAGAGTATTTACATGCTGGTTCAAGTACAACCTTCCTCCACAAACAATACAGAAGAAAGCATGGACTGGAAGCCAGCCAGGACTTTAAAACAAGATGTCAAATAAAATGCTTATTTACTTTGATATTTCAGCTGTTTTAAAGTCAAGTGCTCTAATTTCCATTCAATAAGTCAGCCTACAACTCAGTACTGTTTCACTACAACAAATGATCATTCTCCCCTGTATTTTAGTAGCAATGTTGACGTTGCTCCACTCTTTTGTTTTAAATTAACTTGTCTTTCTAGACCTGTCTGAAATCACTGTCGAGGTGAATATGATTTTCCTTTAACTCTTAAGCAGCCGATCCCAACTGCATGCTGCAAACTCTCCTACAATGCATAGGAGGGAATATTTTACACACTTGGTAAGCATAAGAGTATAATCTTAACCATACCTACAAGAGCATGCCCTATTTTTAAGTTCCATGAGCTTTTCCATCAGTATAGAAATGTGTGTATGTGCTTTTGTGTGTGTGTGCGAATGAGAGATATGCTTGCACATGCAGGGCATTCCTGCTGAACTTTGTGAGAGCTGAAGACTAATGTAGAATAAATGCTAGTCACTTTTATTTATAAAAAGAAATCCCCATAAGACATAACAACTGAGACTGTAACATTAAACATATGAAGGATGGATGACTAAGACACACCTGCAGAAAGAGCGTACATAAAGCAAGTGTTAGGTGAGAACTTGCTCAGAAAAAGAAAATAATTCCTATTGTGAGATGGGAGGCAGTTAGAGATGTTGAACTCTTTCCCTCGTACCAGGTAAAGGGTGCTGCAACAGAACATGGCAGTGATAAAGAAGGAACAGGGACCAAAGACAAGAGAAACTCATCTTCAGGTTTTAAGCCTTTCTGGTTGCACAGGTTTCAATTGCACATAACAGCAAAGGAATGGATGCTATAGATGGTTCCATCTCTTCCAGAAATGTGTGGCTGAGCTGTAGGGGGAGTGCCAGGCACATGATACACTTCAATATTGCTTGGAACAGACTGGCTGGATTTTTTTCAAACTATGTACCCACTGCCAAAAGATTAACAGGTACAGAATATAGGATGGTATTTCTGCATTCAATGCAAAGAAAATAATAAAAAGGAAACTCTTCTAATTACTTTTTAGAAGATTTTCAAATTGTTACTTCTTTCTTATAGCAATCATTTTAAAAGCTGTTATCAATATACTGGGTTTTTGTCACTGGACTAAAATTGATTGAAGCATTCAAGAAACCAATTATTGCATCAAAATTAACTTTGTCTCCAAAAAGGCTATATTAGCAGCTAATAAGCTGCCTCTTCTAATATAAGTGCTGTCCTAGCTGATGAGAACAAGAATTATCTGACCAAATTTGCCATCTCATTTCCCATAGCAACGTCTCTGCAAAACATGCTGACAAAATTCCAAAGTGTTTCAAACATTCATAGTATCCTTTCAATGCTCAAACTCTCAGCTCTTTCCCAATAGACTTTTTCATTTTCTTTTTTTATTAATAACCTAGGTTTCTGTAGATGATTTGGTCCTTGACAGGGACAGAAGAAGACAAGCAAGCAAAGCAACCAGGGAGACCTCATTAAAAAGAAAAATCTTGGACTTAGGTTTTGCATTACAGAAACAGAAAGGGAAAAAAAGTGAGGGGAAAGAATTCAGACAGCAGTGCCAATTTAAATCCCTTCCTTAACTGCAGAGCAGCCATCCTCATCATGCCTGTAAGTCAGCAGCAGAGAGGGTGCCAAAGTTCCCAGAGTCATATGAGTTTTGGTGCAGCTTCTCACTTCTAACAATACTAAGTAGTGAGTGCTGAACATTAACTTTTGAGTGCCCATCACCACATAATTGCATGAGACTTCATCACCTCGGTTCATTGTCTTGGAAAGACAGAGTTCAGTAAGTGCCATCTGTTAATGCTATTTGGAAGGCAATGGACACCTACCTTCTCTATTGTATGGTTTACTAATTAACCACAAGACAGACATAAAGAGAAACTGAACACATTCTGACTGCACATTCTGGGTTATTAAAGGCTGAGGAAAAATTTCTGCAAGTGTCAGAGCTATTATCCTTCAAAGCCAAAGCAGATCATTATCTCCTGATGATCATAAACTCCATGACTAACAGTTTTGTGTCACAGCAGCAGGTACTACAGGTGAAGTCTGTCTGGCTCACTGCCAGCCTCACTAGGTGGTTCCACTGTCAGCGAGATACAGTTTTGCTTGCTGGCAATACACTGTGTTACTGTCATTCAAGGAACACATGCCCACTGATTAATGCTAAAGTCTTATCTACGTCTGACACTGTTCCTCCAGTTCGAATATGACCAGGCATACTTCTCACAGAAACACAGTGGCAACTATTCACAAATTCAAAAAAGCAAAATATTTTGGTTTCTTATAAGGATCTATTATAAATTTATGCCAAAATTGAAAGAAAAGTTTTTAATGCTAATTTTTAGTTATTAGGTGCCTTCTTGCCTGTATTGGAGGGAGAAGGAAAAAAGAGGGGGGTGACGGGTGGAAGAGCCTTTTTTTCCTAATTAAACCATGGGTTTACTTTTTCCTGTTTGCAATGTTAAAAATATTTTTAAGAACAAGAAACAAAACCCAAAAAGACCAACCAAACCCCCTTGAAAAACCCTCATTAGGGCTTTGATGTTTGTTTAAACAGTCACCAGCATTTAAAAATGTAAATAAATCTAAGGAAAGTCCTTATCAGAACTCATCAGCAACTCTCAGTGAACTTGTTCTAGACAGTAACAGTATGTCACCACAAGAATTATCATCACTGTTCCTGGTGACAGAAATGTTAAATAAATAAATGCCTAAATCTGTTTTGACACAGGCTAGTAACTTTCTAAACATGGATAAAACTTCGCTGTTTCATAACACTTCACATTCCATCCCCATTTAACATCAAGTAGCAATCCTGAAATATTTCCTGATATCTGGCAGTAAAATAGCACACTATAAAAGTCCTGAAATGCTTACATGGCAAGATATTTTTGTTTTCAAAAGAAACACACTTCTTAATAAAAAATCTGGGGGGAAAACATTCTACCAAAAAACAGCCTGGGTTTACAAGCTGTGCTGGCACATAGTTCAGTACAATAAATACTACAGTCAGCCACAGTCAATATGGTTCATATGAGGTCACAGGGAACTACAAAAGCATGGAAGAATGCTTAATCCCTCCTAATACTGGCGCAAGACGGAGGTAGTTCCATTAAAATGAATTATATCTCAGCATGAAAAAACAGAACTAGGTTCAGTTTGAATTAAGTGCAGGAAAAGTGTGATAGGACAACTGCAGGTATGAATATATGAAACACTTTTTCTCCTACAGATGCACAGGTACACAACCCCCATCAACTCACCTGCCTCTTGTCATCTGGTGCTTTAAGGAAGAGTGCATTTATTACCGCAATGGTGTACGTCTGGATTTCTTGGTCTGTCCTGTTTGGAACAATGTTGTAGACGTGAGAGGAGAGCACAAATGCACATGAGCTGTAGAAATTGATCTTCCAGCTGCATTTCTGCAGGTAGAAGTGGAGGAGCTGTTTGCACTTCACGTTAACCATGTAAGTTAGGTGACCAAGGCTGGTCATGACCTGGCTTTCTCCATTATTGAGAGAGAGGAGATGTCCCGAAGGGAGACTCAGAATTCAAAAAAGGTGGAATGAGCAACTCCTTGAACTGCCATTGACCCTGCACTGATCATAGCAAGAGTCTCATAACTGGTTTCTGTCAGGTGCAGAACAGCTGGAGATAGGAAGCGGAATCTTCCCTAAAGGCTTCTGGAAATGAACTTGCTGGTATTAAAGCTTTTCAGGTGCATCAAAAATGTCCCAGGTGGGAGGCAAGCATAACTATGCACAGTACCTTACTCTATGCTACAAGAGGCAGCTCCCATCCATTTAAGCACTTCACATTTAAGAAAAAGCCCTTCCCTTTTCAAGTATACATTCAGAAAAAGTTGAGCAATTTTTTGTCTTACACACTTCCCAGCGTCTGGCAAACAAAACAACCCCATCTGTATGCTAATTAAGCATTTCATTACCACAGGGTGCTCTTCTCTTCATTCCCCACTTCCAACTACATAGGTAGCTTGTAGAAAAACAAAACAAAAAAACAAAATCAAAAAAGCCCTAAAGCCTAATGACCAGGCAACTCCAGAAATATTGTTACCAGATCTGCAGTCACTTGCAGTGGAGGCAGGAATCATAAAGGAGGTTGCTGGTCTTTATAGTACTGTTTTTTCTCCAAATGTTGTGCTGTTTTCAGGGGAAAAAATATCCACCATATCAGGTGGTAGTCAAAGCCACTCACCCCTGCAGATGTGGGATTAACTGCCCAATTGTGATCTCCTGTGCTACCTTCTGGTACAGGTCATGGCTATTGAGCACCATTGATTCCAGGATTGCCAGCGACCGTTGCAAGATAGAGATGTCCGAGGCAAATTTGTTCACGTAGCTTGCTATCTGCAAACACAATCATTCAGAGAATTTGCATCTTGTCATGAAAACAGGGACAGGTAAGAAAGAGAACTGTCAGCATGGTTCAGAAAGGCATTAGGATGAAAGGTAGTCTTGTCCACGTACCAGTAATCAGTGAATACCTGAAAATGATCAACCAGGCACAGCGTATACTACCAAAGAACACAGCAGCACAGGGTCTACAGCTGGCACAAGTCACCAAAGGTTATTGTCAATATTCACATGACAAATGTATGCTTCGTCATTACATTACAAACATGATAAATCAGCATTAAAAAATTCAACAATTCTATTTTTTGTGTAGAAAACTTTGGAAAAAACAAGGAAACTAGTTCTCATATTCTCCAGAAAAAATTTGTACAGGCTAAAAATATCTAGGCTTAAGGCAAATGTTTCAAAAGAGAAACTTTTAATCTAGCCTTCTGGAAAAACACAATCTAGAAAAACACACCTTTTTCTTCTGCTTGGTGTTACCAATAATGCTGAAAACTCTTTCCAGGTTACCAATTCAAATTCTGGTGATGATCATGACAACTGGTTCCATAACT
Organism: Fringilla coelebs; assembly: GCF_963513975.1. Taxonomy (NCBI): domain Eukaryota; kingdom Metazoa; phylum Chordata; class Aves; order Passeriformes; family Fringillidae; genus Fringilla; species Fringilla coelebs. Next base: position 105,830,622 of record NC_140028.1, on the reverse strand, counting down.
CTGTCTAGAGTCCAGCTTTCCATTAATAACCTTCCCTTTTACTGCAAGCTGCCACAAGGAAATGGCACAATAATTAAAACCAAGTTTGACCTCTGCTACTTTGCAGTGTGGCAATGACAAGCTGCACACTCATGTGCAGAGTCAACACAGCTGTGCAGTAAGATTTGGCAACACGTTTGGTGTTCTCCAGCATGCTGCCCAGCCCATGTACCCAGCTTCCTGGGAAGAAACCTGCCTTCTGCTGATGCAGAAAGCGAGAACTGCAGGGGTTTTCTTCAAATACACCAACACCAGCACAGTCAAAATGAAAGGCACCCAAGAAAGTACAGACTGAAGTGTACTGTGACCGCAGTTACTTGCTCTCTACAGCCAAGTAACAGACTACAGTGGCCCTGTCTCAAGTCCGATATGCTCCTTCCAGAAAATTTCACACATCTCTTCAGTATTCCTGCTACAAGTCACTGCTGTAATCATAACTACTGTTTCCAATTCTGGATGCTTGCTGAGACCTAAGAATTGTTTCCCTTTAGGAGGAAGAAAGGCCAGCCCTATGCTTGGAAAAGCTGTCCTGCTGCCTGTAAAGCTCACATTAAAATGTTGACACATGGACAATGGCATTGTTTTGCACTTGTGACATCTTAAGTAGTGGGAGCAAAACACCCAACTTTGGCTGGAGACAAGAAAGAGGGACAGATTTTTCTTTTTCTAATCCATTACAGCACTTTTGCTTTTTGGTCTTTGCTCTGCTACTTGGTTTGCATTACCACAGCAGGAACATCCTACACCAAATGAAACTCAGTTCTGAGAATATACATTTACTTTACTTTCTGTAAATAACCAAGCCATGAATGCATGGAAAACAGGAGGAGAGAGGCAACTCGATTAGCCTTTTTCTATTTTGGACTCTCAGTATCTTCTCCCAGCAAGTCCTGAGCCAAATAATATTTACAATACTATACAAAGAGCAGTGTGCTCTTTAGAGCAACAATCTGTGTCCAAAGCACTGTCCTACCCCACCTCTGTTAGTGGCAATCCAGATGTGTTTTGATGCATTGCAGCCAGAGCTGCCAGGTCTCCACAGGGCCCACAACAGGGACAGTGGATGCACACAGCAACTCTGCACTGCTCACACATTAAACCAAGTGCCCCTGGATGCCTCAGTTTTCAGGCATCCATGGATTGCTTGTGCAGGATGAAAACCATGTGTCCAGACTGTGTTTAAAATTGCTAGATTTCTGTCACCTCTTTAGGAGCCCTGACATTTATGAATTATTCTTGGTGCAGCAGCTCCTTCAGGTGGCAGTGAATGCTTCACTGGGATATAACATTTTCATACCAGGGACCTGCAGAAATGTAACAGTATAGATGACTGGAACCTTCGTCTAGGAGAGGCTGCCTTAGCCTCATTTATTCTCCTGACCTTGGACCATAACATCTTTTAATCATTAACACAAACACAAGGTATGAAACTGTCTTGTGTGTTTAAAAAGACATATCACACTGAACATAGATGCAAAACATCTGCTGGGTAACTTGCATGTCAAGCTGTGTGTATTCATAACCACCTTGCTGAAGCATGAAGTCTGGCCAGAAATAATAGGCTTGTCTGCCTTGAAAAATAAGTCATGCAAGTTCCAGGGAGAACAAAACTGCATTAAAAAGAAATTTTATTCCCACACTTGAAGTTCTGGATGTGGGAAAAAAAAGAGAGCCTTCTTGAGAAGAAACAGGAATCAACAGGAGTTCAAATCTGTGTTATTTGCTGTTTCCTGTTTATTAAGCACCACACAGAGAGAGGGCTTCAAAATCGAAAAATAATCCTGCACTCATTTATCAAAAATTCTGATTATTAAAATAATGCAAGCTCAGGAAAATACTATATCTTTTTCAGAAAGAAGCAACTTGATGGCTTTGCACTTCCACGTGAAAACCTGTTACATGGGTGTGTGTCATTAAGGATAAAATTATTTTTTCAACAAAATACCTGTGACCTTAAAATCTGCATATATAGCCACATACAAATGAAGAGTCTAGGTGCTTAACTTCCTTTCAATTTCAAGGGAAATTGGAAATCTGACCATGAATTTACACATTCATGCTCCCTTGAAATAGGAGCTAAGTATGTAAACTGAGAGTAGATGAGACACCTATAGCAAACTGAACTACATCATCTGAGTTCTCCTCCTGGTTCAGCATCATTTAAGGCAAAAGAGAGAATTCAGAAGTTAAAGAAAAAGTTGTTATATATACTACTACTGCTACTACTTTTATTATTATTATTACTATTTAAAATCTGCTCTAGAAAAAGAACACATGGTGGAAAAAAAGTGAAAGAAACAGATATGATGTCATTATGCATGTTCATTAGTTATCTGCCTGCACTATCCTCTTGTCAGAAATGTACAGAAAAATCTGTCCAAGTTGTGGTCTCTGTTAAGATTTAGTGCATAGTAAAATTTTAAAGGGTGTATATAATTTTGAAGTAAGGAACTAGAGCTGCACTTGACTACAGAAAAAACAATTGACAGTTGTGACATACAGAAATACTTCCCTGGCTGCCACCCTGTTTTCTGCACAATATATTTTAGAAGGTAGAGTAAACAATTTGTCAACACTTAGGCTCTGCATCATACACTTATGAATCAGCAATTATATAAGTAATTTTTAAGGATTTTATAAAAATACCTTAAACAATACTACAAGCATTATTACTCCTTTAGTAGGAACTAAAGATGGAAGCACCAAATTTGTGTAGTGCATTTTTGTCATGGTTTAGGAGTGTTATTTCCCTGTTTAGTGCTCCCATTGAACACCCCAAACAATGCATCACTCACTCACTCACTCACTCACTCACTCACTCACACCCCTGTACTTCCCGTGGCAGACCTGAGGAGAATTGGAGGCACTGAAGGTAAACATCATGGGTTGAGATAAGAACAGTTTACTGGAAACAGCAATGAAGCAAGAAAAATACAGTGACAGCAATACTATCAATAACAGAGGGCACGAGAGAGATGAGCGCTTCACCCGCCAATGCTCCCAACGTGGAAACCGGGAATACCTGAACCACTGCCATGCTATCCTGACCCAGAAGGAACCCCTTCCCCTGTCCCCAGAAAATGATTTGAGGTGGTATAGAATAACTTCTGGGTCCTAGCCATGCCCACTCCTGTATGTTGCAAAAATTAACCTTGTCCTGGCCAGAAGCAGGACAATTTTGATAACCAATCATCGCGACTTTTTCTAAGAACTTGGAATCCAAATCCTTTAGGCAGCTATGGAATCTGGAAATGAGCTATTTATCATCATAAACAAGAAAAAGGCCTTGAGAGAACGTTGCATATCATAAGGAAGCTTTTCCAAATGATGTATTTTCCCTCAAAATAAGGAAAAAAGTACTCCTTGAAAGCAACAATCTTACTTGCTACTCTTGGAATAGCAGTCTATAGATACCCAAAGGATGGGAGAGAGTCTGCATCCAACACCAAGCGCCTATTCATTAGAAACAGTCAGGGGCTCCCCTTGGGGTCTCCTTCAGCTTCTGTATTTGCAAGTTTAAAAAGTACTCCAGAAGAAAGTCAGACTAATTCAACCCCATTCAAGTTTATCTTTCATCTAACATGAAGCTTCAAAAGGCAGAAGCACTTGATTGCAAGTTTCCCCTCAGCAGAAACTTATCAACTCCCTTATCCATCCCGTCAGTCACTTGAGCAAGCCCATCAAGGACCTCAAGTGGCCTGTCAAAAGCCAACTTCAGAGAAGCTAGCGAGGATGAAGTTGTAGATTGCTGCCACAGGGATGAGACATGGTCCAAAGGTGCTCTGCTAGCTTTGTCCCATGCCCACACTGCAGCACCGAGTGCTCTGCCTTTCTGGCTTCCAACTGCATGCAGATCAGAACAGTCCTGAGCCTCTTTCCTCCACCTCTGCCATTCTCTGTCCCTCTGTTTCTCTTCTAACTCTCTGTGATCTCATGAGAAGTTTGAACAGAGAGAAATGAAGAGATGAGTACCCTTGCCCCTGGAAGAGAAGAAGCAAACCTGTTTCCCAGAGATGGTTTAAGAGAACTTTTGCGTTCATGCTAGAGCAGCTCATCCTTAAAACAGCACCTCATAAGTTGCCATGGCCCATGAAAGCAGCTGTAAAAGCAGCTGGGAAAGCTGTAAAGCATGGGAGGGACTTTCACACTGCAAACAGATTTCCCTTTCCCAGGTGGCTGATTCACTGTGACACTGAAGCCGCAAGAGAACTGTTCCTTGTGGAGAAGTCTCCACAGCACAGCAAGAGAGACTCCTCTCCCTAAGAGAACTGAAGGAAGAATATTCTAGGGGTGGTAAACTGACTGAAAGTCTCAGATTTTGTCTCTTTACATTGTCAGTGGGAGAGAAAAGAGGGTACAAGGGGAGAAGAAATGTTCTGAAGGCTTTATTCTGATTCTTATTATTCTTTCTTTTAGTTCTGTTAATAAAGTTTTCTTTATGCCCTTTAAAGCTTTGAGCCTGCTTTGCTCTCCTCCTAATTCTTATCTCACAGCAGAAAATGAGTAAATAATTCTAGTAGGTGCACTGGCATTTCATTAGACCCATCACATTCCCCTATCATTCTCCTTGGTCCCTTTCTTGCTCCATAGTTTCATTTCTGGTTTTACCTGCCAGTTTTGGTTTATATAGGTACTTTGTGAAAATGCTTTGGTTTGTGTCTTTTGGTTGGGTTTTTTTGTTTGTTTTTTTTCTTTAATTGGGTCATCCAGGGAAACCTATAGAAGTGCTTGGCAGAAGAGATGAGCCATTAACAAGGGGAACACAACAATTTCTCCTATTGTTGCAATACAGTCCACAGGGCAAAAGTTGGACAAAGACATTTGTTTTGAGCCAATAACAAAGTAAACTGCTCTAAACTAACTTTAGCAAGTTTCTTCATATGCTCCACAGTAGGCTCCCCTAGAAAGTAAGGCATTCTGACTTTGTGTCTCCTACAGTCAGTTAAAAGCAGTTGTAGAATTTTCTTTGCCATTAGAAGGTAACAACAATTGTCATCACAACCTACCTGTACTGTGAAATTGGAAAAGAAATTTTAAAACCAGACCAAAACTCATATCAGTTACGCTATTTTTTTCCTTATGACCAAACATGAGGTTTAGTATCTAAAGTATCTAATGCTTTTTTCCATAGTTGATCCTTCTTTCACTTTTGGCAACAAAAGTCAATTTCTGCTTTCCTTTGATGGTAGCAATTTTCTAACAAAATTTAAAGCCCTTGCTCTGACACACGCTGCTAAAATGAAGGTTTCTTTGCCACAGGTTATATTCATTTAATTACTGCTTCTGATATTATTTTAGTGAAGTAACTGATATCTTTTGAACCTGTTCAAATACACCTTAAGTTATGATAAATTCAATCAGGTTTGAAAATTCTTTGTAAAGAAGAATTATATGGTTTTGGGGTTTTTCTTCCCCAGTAAATGAAAAGTGTTGAATCAGTAACAAAATCTTTTCCTCAAGTCTTGTAAATGTCTGTACCTAAAGAGTTCTACCATGTTTCTGCTGCTTTTGTGCATCTCTGACATGTAAGTAAAGAAGAATATGTTGCAAATTGTGAACAAACCTGTTTCAAAACCACACACCTCAACTGCGAGATTCAGAGGGGCAAAGTTCAGCCTAATTAACTCAGATATCATCCTAATTTCAAATTGTCAACTAACTCATTTCTCTTCTTCCAATACCCCAGAAGAAACATTTCAGTGCTGGGATTTTTTCCTAGAAATATGTCATTACTCATTTTAGTTTACATTACCTCAAAATACTAATTTTTTGCTTTAACTGTATTTTATCTGCACAGGGAGGTCACAATGTAATTGAATAAGCAATTTATCATATAAAAAGCCTATTACTGCGTTGATTCCAATTCACTCCAACTGATTTCCACAGAAGTTGAACCAGATTCTGCAGTACAAGCATTTATAGTTTGAAACAGCACTTTAATCCCATTTTCATGTACCTTTTTTCACCAATGACTTAATAATGTACCCAGGAAAAAAACAAAGAAGGAAAAAAAGAAACAAACCCAAATTACAACTCACCTCAAATATTTAAACTGATATAGAACAGATAGCATAGATTCCAAATTTACCTTTTTAATGAATGCCACAGAGAATGTATCCCACGATACAATCCCATGATCCATCAGCTCAACAAATGCAGTCAGTGTAAAGGACAACATGTCTCCAAAGCTGCAAGAGACAGGAGTCATGACAACATTTACCAGTAATGCAGCAGGGCAGCAACTGAGGGAATAAAGCAGCAGGAAGCTTTCAGAAAGGCAGGAAAATGAAGCCAATTATGGACTAAGAGGTAGCAGAAGAGCAAGAGAGGCCGTGCTATAGGTAGTCTCCAAAACAATTTAGCATGGATAACAAGAATAGTCTACTGGAGGAAAGCAGTTGTAAGAGAAGAAGTAATCCCTAGGAGAACACTGCATGCAATGCTCAAAAAATAAAAATAAAAAATCAGTCAGTGCAAATTAAACTTCTCTCATAAATTCAGAGATTTAGATCTAACAGAGGAAAGAAGTGAACTTTTTCCTTGGCACTTATGAAATCCTCCTAATTGAAGGCCATGTAGGGGTGTCACATTTTGGTACCTCTGCATCAAACAAATTGGTGGGAAGTTAGAGCATTGTTTATTCCTTCTCTTACAATGAAGCAAATATATTTTAAAAATGCACCAGAAGAGATTATGTATCTTGAACAGCAGCTTTCTAACAGTTAATGCCTTGATTTCTTTCTTTAAACCTGGAGATGCATCTCTTTTACTCTATCTATGAGCAACCAAATTGCAAAGCATGCAATTCAAATTATTTAGGTTTTGCAGGCCACTACCCTGCATTTTACGCCTGTAAATTTGAAATTCAACACATCTTTGTACGAACTGAAGAAAATTCAAAATTAGTTTAAATTCATCAGGGACAATATGATAATCTGCACAGGAATTCTTCATGTTAAACCACAACTTTTAAAGATTAGCTTCATTTCTATACATAGTCAGGGCATCAAACAGTCAGCAGCCACAAGGATTTCAGTGAAGCCCTTCCATGAAGTAACTACTCAGTACAAACAGCAGTGCAGAGATCCTGAAAGGGGATTGCATTCCAGGCTGCCTGCAAGGTACTCTGCCAGTAAACCATTAAAAAGCAAAATTATGCAATCAAACAGCATGGAAAGTCCCAGTGATTTTAATACAGCAGCTTACACCTAATAAAAAGATAGAATAATTTAAAAAAAACCAACCCTCTGTCAGATTGGAAGTTCAAAACTTAGCATGTGTAAAACCTGAGTCCAATAGTACAGCCATAGTTAATCACTGTAATTAATTGGTGTTCTTGGAGCTGTGGTTTACCTACTGTCCTGCATGAGCCCAACACAAAAAAAGTGAACATCCACTCGGATGGAAGACATTTACAGCAGTGCAGAGGAATAAGGCAGACAAATCAGCTTCAGTGCAGCAACTCCAGTGGCTGGATTTGGTTTAATCTGCCTTTTAGGGATATCTGATGGCAAGATGCAACCCTTAATGGCCTCTTCATTTAAGAAACGGCATTTTGCCAGAACTCCTGAGATACTCTCCACCAAAAATACTCCTGCCATTCCTGACATTTTGTGAGTGAAACCCAAAAAACACCAAAACACTTTTCCCTTCAGTAAATACAGGCATGTACAGTGGCTCTGTACATACCTGTATGTACTGTTCATTATGACAAAATGAAAAACCTACACTAAAGAGCAAACAAGAAAAATTATGTCTCTAAAAATCCACTGTAACTTGGCAGGGAATACTTTCTTCAGCAAACAAATGGTCTAGAAGTTCTGGATTTTGTTTTGAGAGGCAGAGGATGCTCTATTGCCTTTTTTTCTTGTTGTAGCTGGTTTGTTTGTTTGGGGTTTCTTTAATATTGAAAATCATTTAAGAACCACATTAGATTTAAAATGTCATCATTAGCATTCCAAATGACCAAGGATTTCATATTAAGATGACAATAGGACTCTGAAGGAAATTTAATCAGCTCTGGTCCTGTCACATTCCCCAATTAATTCCTTTTGCATAATATAGTTATTTATGAACCCACAAATAAAACAGCAAGCCCAGGAAAGGCTTTCTTCTACAAGCTTGCAGCAAATCCTAATGCATGACAGAATACTTCTACAAATACAAGGAATACTAATATTATAAATATTAATATTATTATTATTAATTAAAACTAAAGAAGTTCCAAATATTTAATTTAAAAGGTAGGCCATATAGGTTGATAAGTGGATAAAAATCTCTCCAAGTGTTAAATTAAGCACACAATCTGGCAGAGATAAATTTTCTCATCCCTTGTTTTAAAATTTTGTCAGTTAACCTGTATTTAGTATATGAATGCTCTTCAATAAACAAATTGTACATGAAAACTAATCCCCATCAAGAAAAGGTAAAGTTTAGAGGGCTTACTTAAACTGCATTAAACTGGTGCATGGATATTCATCTTCAGAACAGCAGTGGCTGGAATGTAAAGGGATCAAACTAACCTGGATTCACCAGTCTCATTAAGTCTTTTCATCAAAACTATTGATCAATCCTACCAGATTAATACTGATTAATCCATGCTCTTCCACAGCTCTGGGGAATAAACTGGGCTAATGGAGCTGACAGTTCTAGTTTGAATGTATAAACCAAGTTTTAGCAGGTCTGACAGTGATACAACCATTTGGGATCCAGAAGGTGAAAGCACTTTTCAACTTAAAATGTTCAGACACCTCCTCAGATGTCACTCCGGTGACTCTGCCTCAAATAATTAATGACTGAAGAAGTGCAACACTGGGACTAATCAAGCATCAAGAAATGCCTCAGCTCTCTTATTATGCAGCACCACACATACACACTATCTCCTTCTAAAACGCGTGGCTGTACACATGCACCTGCCCACGCACGGATACACCAAGTGCCATTGCAAAAGTCAAAAGCCAGGCTTAAGGGATAAGCATTAGGAGCAGCACAGCTGAAGATGAAAGCAATCTGCAGGGTAACTAGGGCAAGATAAGGATTAAAGCATCTGCGGGGGGAGGGGAAGGGTGTTGATTCATTGTTAAGTGGTTAAACACAAGCGGATAGGTAGAAATAGAGTTTCAAGTAATTTGCTTAAAAACACACACACAGACACACTCACACTATTAAGAGCAGAGACAGAGGCTGGAAATTTAAAGCTAATCAAAGCTGGTTTATAAAATTAGCAATCTTTAAAAAAAATGGTAGGAGCTGTTTAACTCAAGGCCTCTGTAAGGGTTTTGATCATACAAAAAGTCAAAAAAATAATGGGGCCTCTTTCTTCATAAAATAATTTTAGAATAATCCATAGCACAAGGCACAACAGTTCTGTAACTATCAAACCCTTACTGCTGTGGCTAAATTACTTAATAGTTTGAGGACAATTCCTAATGAAGATGCTTTTTAATGCAGCAAGAGGGGAAAAATGATCAGAAAGATGCACTGTGTAATTGCAATTTCATATCTCATTAATGCTGACATCTTAATAACCTTTGGTTTCAGGCAAGCTCCTTCTACAAGCCCTCCTGAATGCTGCTCTGGCTCTGGCTCTTGGATGCCTTACATTGGGACAAGGGATGAAATTTCACTGTTCTTTGCTGACTCCCCTCTTCTAACCCCCATTGTGAGAGCTGGACATGAAGCATCTCCTCACTCACAGCAGGTCCTGGCAAAAGCAGAAAGCTGAGGTTTGCAATGCCATCAGCTGTCCCAGCATGAGCCATTCCAGTGGGTGGCCATGTTCTAATACAGCCTGTGGGTCCTCAACCTCTCTGACAAACCTGCCTGAAGATTAGGGCAATGGCTGCTCTCTACCTCTCTAGGTCAAACCTGTTAATTTAAATTCCTAAGAATTCTCTGTATTCTTACCTTAAGAAATTGTGAAGGAAAAAAGCCAAACCCAAACCATTCCACACATTTTGATACTAGGGTTTTTTTCCTGAAAATAAAAATGATAGGAATGTGCCTGTGATCCTGATTACACACCTGTCTCTCACATGCCTTCCTAGTATCATTTCTACAGGCTAAACCAGCTTTTTATCCTCTGTGCTTATTTTAAAATATGCCTAGAGCAGCTTGGATTTTTGAAATAAATTAATGGCAGTTTAGCACCCAAATCCCCTAGATGTTTTAAAAAAAGAAATTTAAAAAATCTCAATCTATGTTTCACACACATAACAAAATGGACATTTTGTCACTGCTATGGAGGGCAAAATACTTGACTGCTCAAATGATTATGTAAATCAAAATAATTAGTCAGGGTCAACTGTCATGAGGTAACAAACAATGAAATACAAGCTTTTACCAAGCTCATGTTTTATATGAAAAATACCTTTGTGTAGTGGAATCTAGAAATTAATTGTTGCTTCTCTGTTGCAACCAGCAACAGAGCCCCCAGCCCACTGGGACTAGAAGCCAAAGAATGCACATCTTTACACAAACCCCTTTCATGGGCAAAAGAGAACCAAAGCTGAGTTCTAATTTTGCAAGGGAAAGCAGCAAAGAAACAATTTAATTGGGCAGGAGGTAACAGGAGAGTGGCAGCCTACTACTAAATGCAGGAGTGGTTAACTAAGTCCCTTATCTGGGCTCACAGCCTAATACTGGGCAGCTGAAAGGCCTGACATCTCTGAGGTCAACATCAAAGGGTAAGAACAGCTTTTTAAATTGGAGCTGTCAAGGATAAATGGCCATGAATAAATTTAAACAGGCGAACAGAATATATCTAATCATCAGAAGACAAGAGCTCTGGAAAAGCCATGGGGGCCAGAATCTAAGTCTAAAACGAAGACTGATGATGTAGCAGGATGCTTTGCCAGCACAGTGTGAACTTTATATTGCTATGGCTCCTCTTCACTGCTTCTACACTGCCCTGCTTCTTCAAACAACCTTTCCAAGGGTAAAACTAAGCCCCTGCAAAAATCAAAGCAGGAGCAAATCACACCTACTTGGTACTTATTAGAGATGAAAATGATGGAGCAATCTGTGTAGTAGCTGCCCCTATTTTTCTAGATGATTATAGAAAATATACTTAACTGCTACACAGCAATTGACACAGATTTTTTCTTTTTCCTTGTGCTGGCTAAGCACTACCGAAATATTTCTTTCTGATACAGTTTCACTGCATCATTAAGAGGGGTCAGCCTTACTGATTTCAAATCCCTTGCATTCCAAGAACAAGAAATAGCTTTGTAACCCTAGTATCAGGGTTTCACTATATCTGAAAAATAATTTTCATTAAAGAAAAACAAGGTGTGAATTTTAAACAGAATAATCCAAGTGTAGATACTCTTACTATGGAGTATGACTAAATCCACTTAAAGGTACATTAAGCATGGGAAACTAGCCCAGAGGAACTATTACACACTGAAGATGTGATTAGAATTACCTTTTTTTCCTTATTCCCCATTTTTTAAATTCCTGGTTTTGTTAATTTCATGGCAATTTCCTCAAATGGACTACTTTTCCTAAAAGCTCAGGCATCACTGTGCTGGAAAAACACCCCTCTCCAATCAGTTTGGTTTGACTACAATTCAGCACTGCAATGCAGAAGTCAATTAATAGAGCTGTTACATGGGATTTTAAAAAATTTATTATGTCATCCTGTACATCCAAAGTAACTTGCTTTTTTAAATTAGCATTTGGTTCCTTTATGTATCTTTAGTCAAGAAGACAGGAAGTGGATGCTGAGAAGTGTTTTAGTTTAGTTCATGATATCAAGCTCTGTGGGGTATCTTATCATTCTTATTTCACTAGATCTTTTCCCACTAATACATGGGGGGGAAATAGTCAGGATGTTGGGTAACTACACTCACAAAACACTACTGTAAACACTTTACCTTCAAAACATATGAGCAAACCAGCTTCCAGAACTATTGGTTTCACATCCTCAACAATTCTGGTACCTTTTTGAGTACAAGTCCCAAATTCAATAATATGTGTTACTTAATTGTATTATCTTACATACTACTGCTAGAAATCAAGATATGAATCTTGAGGAAATCAAAATATTAATATCTGAGTACCTCCATGCAAACTGAAGTTTCTATTGGCAGGATTTAAGTCCCAAAGTTAGAATAAACTTTAGTCACAGGCATGTTCTTTACTACTGTATTCACTGATGTGATACATCTACATTGGCCAATAAGGACCCTCTTAATAAGTATCTTAATAAGGATCAAGTGGGAAAAAACTTGTTCTCATGAGTAAACAAAGCTAAACTGTGCAAAAAAATTAATTCAGGTCATCAGTCAGATCAGGCCCTAAAACAAGGGTGCAATGCAACTGTAAGTCAGTATTTCAGTACTGTCCTGAGGACAAACTTGATCCACAGAAGTTCTACAGTGTAATAGAGTTTGGAAACAGAGAGCTGCTGAAAGACTATAAATAATTTTCCACAAAGAACTATTTTCACAGCAGTGAGGAAATGCCATCTCAAAGGACAGGAGATACCTTGTCTCAGCAGGGGTGATCATAGATTCACAGAATTTTTATGGTTGGAAGGTATTTATGAAAATCATCAGGTCCAACCTGCCAAGGCAGGGCCACCTGGAGCAGGTGACACAGGAATGCATCCAGGTGGGGTTGGAATGTCTCCAGAGAGGGACACTCCATGAACTCCCTGGGCAGCTGTTCAGTGCTTTGCTGCCCTCAGTGTAAAGGAGCTCTTCATCATGTTGAGGTGAATTTGTGTTTCAGCTCACAGCCATTGCTTCTTGTCCTGTTGCTGGGAACCATGGGAAGGAGTCTGGCACCATCCTCTTGGCACCTGCCTTTGAGATATTTATCTGCATTAATGAGATCCCCTCTCAGCCTTCTCCACACTAAACAGACCCAGCTCCTGCAGTCTCTCCTTTTAAGAGAGATGCTCCAGAGCCCTAATTATCTTTGCAGCCTTCCAGTGGCCCTGTCCCAGGAGCTCCATGCCTTTCTGGCACTGAGGAGTGCAGACCTGGACACAGCACTGCAGATGTGGCTTTACTGGAACAGAGTAGAGGGGGAGGACCACCTCCTTTGACCTGCTGGCCTCAGTCTTAGGATGTCATTGGCCCTCCTGGCCCCAAGGGCACTGCCAGCTCATGGTCAAGTTGTCATCCTCCAGGACACCCAGATCCTTCTCTCCAGAGCTGCTCTCTACTTGGTCACTCCCCAACATGTAGGGGTGCTTGGGGTTATTCCTCCCCAGGTGCAGGACCATACACTTCACTTACTTGAACCTCATTAGATTTCTCTCTACCTAGCTGTCCAGCCCTTCACAGTCCTGCTGGACGGCAGCAGAGCCTTCAGGTTATGCTGCCAAGGTGATGCTTCCGAGAACTCCATAAGCTTCATGGCACTTGAACAATTTTCTTCAAAATCTAAACTTTTCTATTATGAAACAAGTTACTTTGTATTGGGTTAAGAAATTGAACTAAGCAGAAGGATTTAAAATTCCTGCCAAATTTATTCTTACTGTATAATTTATTTATTAGACAATGATTTAAAAATAAATGTTTCAGAACTTGGTTTACAGCAGATGTGTGAAAGTATGATTTAGCACAGGTTTGGATGGGGAGCTGCATTCCCTGCATGATAAATCACATCAAGCTCTCAGAATGACAGACATATACTTAATTGATTATTCTCTTGCTTCCTTGGGTTTTAGCTATACTTGACATGTCAAATTTGCAAGGCAGTCAAGATATTACAACATCTCTTGGGATTCAAATTTATCAAAGCCTGTGCTTAACTCTGAACAAACAGAAGCATTCTGTTCAAAATCATCAGGGAAACAGGCTGGGAAATTCTAATATGAGCCCATTTACTATTTTACAGTTTTCCTTTATACAGCTATCTGCAGCAACTAGCATTACCTGGGACCAGCAAATAATAGGAATTCAAACTGGGACAATAACCTTACTTTTCATCTCACTAAAACTGACCATTAAAATTGCCAACTATCAATCACATAAGCCAATGAAATTGAAGAGGGGAGTTGGGAAAGGCGGGGAATTTTTTTTTTTTTGCTGAAATTAGAGAAGAAAACCAAACAAAAGCTTTACTTCAGAAATAGTAAAAGCCCCTGCTGAAGTTACAGAAATAAAACACTCATTCCATAGGCAAAGCAAAAAAAAGGCCTCATCAAAAAATTGTAGCAGGCATCAAAGAGCAGAAAACAGAGAAGATTGAAGATTTGCTGATGCATATGCACAGTTGTATTTACATATAAAGACTAGCACAAGGGCCTGAACTCAGTCATGCAAAAGAAGAGGTAGTATGCAAGGTGATGATCTAATCAAGTTCTTACCAGGGCTTCATTATCTTCTGCAATTTCTGATATCGTCTGCAAAATTAAAACTTGCAGGTGAGGAAAAACACTTTAAAACATCTGTACTCTATCTACTGCATACAAACCCCCCCATACTTGAGCCATAAAATTCACAGACATGCATACAATAACAGGCAGTAAATTGCTAACCATTTGCTGTGAACAGAAGCACTTCAGTAACTGGTAATAAACGCTCCAAATAAATTTTAAATATGTGTTCAGAATACTTGTGTTAACTTCTGTTAGGAAAAAAACAGATCTAGACATTCTAATTTAGTAAAATTCTAATTTGTGTAAAAAACCTTTGATACAAAACAATAAAGGTTTACACCTTAAGCATCTTCTGTACTGTTTCAATGACATGTAACCCATTACTTCTAGTCTCCACCACTAATACTGATGTCAGAGTCATCAGCACTGTTGAAATTGGTGTAGCTAGGATGGTAAATGGTAAAAATGGCACCAAAGGTAGATACCCTCCTTTTAAAACACCACTTAAACACATAAAAATAACAGAGCTAGAAAGAGATTAAAAAAACCCAATCCATTTCTTACTTAAAAATTTCTTGTGCCTCCTAAATCTATTTCACAGTTTTATTTCTTGTGCCTCCTAAATCTATTTCACAGTTTTATTTCAGAGGCTTGACTGCAGTCCCATACTGGGCAGACTAGTGTTAAAAAGGAGAGGTCCCAAAAAAGAGGTCCCTCTTTCCTTTCTGCACCTTCTCCCCAAGTCTTCCCTTCTGCACTTTGCCTCACAGCAAGCTGCACAGCAGTGTCATTCAGCTCAGAAGAGCTCTAGGACTGCAAGCTCTCCAATCACTGTTCAATTCTCTAATTCTCTCCCTGAATGCAGCTACAGTTTTGGGGCTTTTTTCAATTTTGGTAAAGCAGTAATTCCTCACAGCTTTTCAAGAGGAACCAGTCTCAAGGAGGGCAGCTTTTGGGCTGGCTTGTGTGAATGTCAGTGGAGAAACAACAGGAACCAGGTGTGAGCTGCAATACTCATGCCTGAAGATAGTGCTGCCCTGTATCCAAACACAGACTGGGCTACAGCCTAACTCAAATCAGAAAAGTGACAAGATTTTCTCCTTGGATTTTTTGCCCTTGGTTCTTTTATGCTACAACATCTATCTGGGTAATGAGTAATAGTGACTAAACAAAAAACATCCTGATGATCAGACAGCCTTAACAAGTGGGGGAAAATACCCTCAACGCACTTTTATGAGCAGGAAAAGTCAAAACATTTTCCATAGTAGGAGATCCAAGCTTCAGCAGAATGTCACTCCTGTGCTTCTGCAAACTAAGTGCTTCCAGGCTGTGGCAGATTCTGCTAAAGCACCGAGAGCAATTGCCACAACAAATGGGTTTTGTCATCTCCCAAATGTGCGTGGATCCTTGCAACTCTCTGCAGCACATCAGCCAAACTTCATAGCACTCTTCCCAGGCCAGTTTTTAAAATAGTTACTTTCTTCCAGGTGCTGACTTCAGCTAAGCAGCAAACAAACTTGAAATTAGGGCTGTGTTTTTCTGATAGAGAAACAAGAGTGGGGTTTGCAAACTGGTAGCACTTCAAAGGACAGATTCTGTTTGGCCAGAGATTTCTCACAACAGGCTCTAATCAGGACATTTTCTCCATGACTGAGACAGGGATTACAGAACAAACATCTGAGTCCTAAAACAAAACATTTATACAGGAACTCCCTTAGCATTTACAGAACTCTTATCCATCCTGAGTTAATCAGCAATCAGTTAACCTGAGGTCAAAAAGTGTCCAAAGTAAAAGAAAATAGAAATTTAGAATAATGTGCAGAAAAAATTGAATTATATAAGACATTTCTAGTGAAGCAATACAAAGACAAAATTTTGACTTCAGAGGAAAGATAGCCATTGTATTAAACCAAACAATTTCCACTGATTTTTCTTGCTTTGGTGTGACTAGAGCAGCAATCAATCTAGGACATCAAATGTTGCAGCAACACATGATTATAGACTGACTTTTACCACTGAAGATGTGGATGGAGGCTGCTCTCTAAAGCAACACATGCTGTTTTCATCCATCATCAAACCAAAACATAACAGAGAAGGAACTGGCATGAGCAGGAGCTCCTCTCATATTTACCCACAGACCATGCAAAAGACACCAAGGAGGAGCCAAGCTGATTCTTCCAGCAAGTCAGCCTGGAAAGAAACTGTACAGTCTGCCACCTCCACCAGCTTTCCTCTTTCTATATATACATAACTTTTTTTCTCCAGAGGGCTGACTCTGTGGTAGCACCCAAACAGCTCTGTAGAGCCCTTCTTGGTGAGTTACGGTCACAAATGCTGAAAGCCTTACTGATCTAGACACTGTAATTAGCTCAATACTTATATTTATATTTTTTCTTTGTTGCTTTTTTTTTTTTGTTTCCTAAAGAAAGCATCCCTCAATTGCACTTGCACAGATGGGAAGAAAACCACAGCCATAAAGCAAATGATATAAGGTCAAATTAAATAGCAATTGCGAAAGGCTGAGATTCTCTAGTGGTGAAAGACAAACCCAGTGATTTTTACACAGGCAGGAAACTCAAAATAGATGCCAACCTAATGCAAAATAACATGAATGACAAGTTACCAGGTTAGGCATTTTTCTACCATAATATATTTCCTGTCTGGCCTCAAAGGAACTTTTTGATACAATTCCAAATGAATCCCAAGGAGTAGCAGTGAGTTCTCTTTGGACTTTCCCAGGCACACAGACTTACTACTTGCTCAAATACTGCAGGTTACACCTTGAACAGCTTCCAGCAGAGACCAGCTTAGCAGGCACCTGACTAGATCAACTCCTATACGTTCATGTGCCAAAACTGCTGTACAAAGACTAAAGATGCCCCAAATCTAAACCCCAGCTGGAGTAACACACAGTGCACAGGAAGGGCTTGTCTGAATTGGGGGGAAAAACTAAAATGTCCCATTATGGAAGCCAGTGTGGAGCCACTGTAGCTAATGATGCCAAGACCTAAAGCAGTCACACCACTTCAGCACAACAATTGTTTCAGAGCCTGCACTGTTTGAACATGAGCAGAATTGTGTAAGAGTACCACTGAGGATAAAAGCTTTTAATGCAGTATCACCCCAGAGAGGGCCACTGTTACCAAAGGTGGAAGATGCTCACAAAAACTTCCGCCTTCACAGAAACACTGATGGGATGATGGATGAATGACCTGCCAAGCACATTAAAGCACCATTTGGCTGTTGCTTTTCAGGCAAAGACAAGGATAATGCACATTCTAGATAATAGGTAGTGTAAAGAAAAATCCAAGAGTACAAATTTCTGGCTTCTCTTTGTAACAGGTGTGGCTATCATAAGCATATGACATCTGGGAAACATTTTGACCTGGAATAATCTACAAAATTATTATTAATATTAAGTTACACAGCAGCCCTCAGACTCATCATAGCCACAACATCCCACAGCTATACACAGTCCAACAGACAAAAGCATCCTGAAAAGTTGCAGAAGTGGAGATTTTAAGCTTTCCCCCTTATTTTTCTTAGTTTTTCAAATACAGTTTTGTCTGGAGTTAAAAAATAAAAAAATAATTTTGCCCACCTTCATACTCTGGAGAATATTTGGAAATATAAATCCACTGCTGATGTTACTCTTTTTATAACATCTTACAAAAGTGGTTACCAAACAAGACCCAGTAAAACTGTCTCTTCTCATCCCTCTTCCTGCCAACAGGGTGCTGATATCACCATTTGAAAGGGGTCATTTAAATGCTAATATTTCCAAACACAGACAAAGTAAAAAAATCAAGCCTGGAGAAATAGCATTTAGGAGGGGGGGACCAGCAACTCTCCCTCTCTTCCCTCCAAAATGTGATCTTTGACAGTTCCACCTTCAGATGACCTTGAGATTGGCTCAGTTGGTAAAAGCAGGGTGTTAGTAACACAGAGGCTTGTGGCTTCAATCCCTGTAGGGGCCATTCACTCAAGAATTGGACTCAATGATCCTTCTGGGCCCCTTCCAAGTGAGACGATTCCATGATTTTATCTAAAGCCCACAGTGTGTACTTTGCATATGTAAAAGATGTAAGAAAAATTGTACTTGTGTGTGCTGAGAGGGAGGGTGTAATCCAAGCCTGAAGACTGATGGGGAAACAAACCCAAAATAGAACAAGCTGGAGAAAAGTAAACCAACAAAAAAGCCACTCCAGAAAAAAATCCTACTCCACCTTCTTTCTTTATGGAAACTGCACTGAAAAATAGAGCTGCACCCCTTTCTCCTTCTCCTGCCCTTACCACCTCCAAAGTGGTACAGTAGGATTACCTGATTTTATACACCCTTTTGGATTTCTGCCTTATAGACAATAGTCACCCTCTCCCGACATTACAGAAGCACTAAGAAATGAAGATTACGTAAAACCCCTGTTGGACAAAAATTGATTTTGGCAGCAATGTCAGATTAAGTAATCTATGCTTCCAGGTGAAGCTTCACAGGAATAGTTGAGCCTGTTTAAAATCTTGTGCTGTCAAAAATACAAATTACTTTCCTCCCTCTATTGGCTGACTGAGTTTCTGACAGTTTAGCAAATTGAACTGCATCACTGAGGAGTCAAATAAGCATTGAAGTTGAACAAGAGAGGGAGCAGGTACTATGCAGCCAGGAAGGGTGGAAATGGACTACTTTATAGAGTGGCAAAAACCTACTAGCTTAGTATTGTTCCTATCTTCTGAAAATTCATTTTCCACTTATCTAGCAATTTGGGCTTTCACAACTGTTTTCTGGGGCAATGCTTTGAGCTCAACCAGGGAGCTAAACTGGGTTAAGGAATATTGTATAAAAGTAGCCTCTACTGTCACTTTTCATAACCTATACCACTTTTCCAGTCCAGCTTGGTAGAAACAGTACTGGTATAACTCTCCAGATGAAGCAGGACAGGAACAAGTTACTGTGAGCAAGGGCAGCTTAAACGTTTCGACAGCACTGCTGAAATACTCATCAGACTGGGATGGAAAAAACCACCAGCAGGTATTTGAGCAACTGTCCCAAAAAGTGTGCTAAAGTCGGAATAACTCCAACCCAATCTGTCTTCAGTTTTCCACTGGGCTGGCATACAGTATTATCTCTGTAAGACAAGCCAAGAGCTAGAATTTCACAGAACAATGCAATTTGTCCTTAAAGCATGCACAATTGATCTCCCAGAGACTTCCAGCTGTACAGCAGCCAACCCTGCAAATGCCTGTGCTCAATAGAAGGCTCCTCTTAGTCAACACACAAAACCCATACAAATATACATTTATTTAGAAGCTTGCATGCACTTAATCTAGCTGCATTTATTATTTCCAATAGGAAGATGGCAAAATTTAACAACTAAAATTAAAAGCAAGGTGCTTTTTTCTCCAATCTGCATATGAAGCCATTACAGCACTCTAATAATTAAAACTATCTGCTAATCAGGCTATCTGCTACCTTGTCTTAGCAGCATCAACTAGCATGTTCCTGTGCCATAGCTATATAACAATAAAGGTGCTCAGCACAGCCTCATTGATGAAGCAGATGTCTGGAGAATAATCTTCTCAACAGTAGCATAAACAATTCTGTTCTGGTTACTGTCAAGACAGCTAGGCTTAGCATAATGTCTCCTTTTTTTTTTTTTTTTTTTCTTTTTTTTTTTTTTGGCAGAAACCGTGTGTTGTTTCAGCCAAATGGCAAGTCATAGAGATCAGGATAATGCCAATTTTAAAAATGCTGAAAATTCTGGGTAGACCTTCCTCCTTTCCCTCCCATGAGATCAACATTATTATTATTATTACTAGCAATAACAAAAATAAATATAGATTCCTTTTATAAACTCTTTGGTCTTTCAATATTTGCAGCATGTGAATTGCGTTTTCTTTTTCTTGCTTTATAAGGCATTATGAGGACTTTTTTTCCTTCTAAGGAAGGCTGAGAGTCTGTTCCAGTCACACAACTATTCTGATACATCAAGTAAAAAAACCCAGGACTTTAACAGTCTTCTGCTACATCAGAAGGGCTGTCTGTACAGACATGATTTCCTGAAACACAAGTTCTAGGCTCAACTATAGAATACAGCTCTGAATGAGAGAACTACGTTATCACAGCTGGGGTAGCAAGAAGACATGACTCCTTCTTCCACCTTGGTTCCTGAACATATTTTTTATCAGTCATTAGGATACCTAGGACTCAGCAGCATTGCTCATTTTCTGCCCCATTTTAGGGCATTGCATTCTGAGGGGGAGTGGAAGCAGCACACCTGTACACTCCCCCTTTAGACAGTCTGTACACCCAAGCAGGTGGACTGCACAGGCAGCTCCTCTTAACTAGGCATGGACTGGCTTCTGAACAAAAACTAGCATTAGGAGTGCTGTGGAAATCACTTTCTGAAAAGTCTCAGGAAAGAAAAATAGCTGCCTGCACACATCCACCCCACTCTTGGGTGATACAAACACCCAGTCTGAGAAATGTTTGGACATCGTGGATAATTATAGAATGGAATCAGCATTTTCTTGTTCTTCATGACTTGTCTTGCAGTCTTTTCTATAATTTATAGGTCACCCAAACCATAAAAACAAACATGAAACTATCTTTTTTTTCCCTTTTCCCTAAGACTTGTAGCAGTGCTGTGGAAGCAAGAATGAGCCTGAAGGAAAAACAAGATAAGCCATCTCAATCAACAATATCAAAACACATGTGGACAGTTTCTGAGACGTTACATCTCTGCTGATAGAAATATATTCATATTGACAAGATGCACTCTCAGCTTCACTAGGGCCCATGCATGCTACCACCAATCCCTACAGCTTTGTGCTCACACACACCATGCCCACAGCTCTCTATTCTCTAACACACTCTAATTTTCTTCAATATTCAGGAATATAACATATGGAAAACTAACTAGGAAATGCTGTTATTTCTTGTCAACTTTTTATAGTACCACTTCTTTTCATCACCTGCAAAATGAAACAGAAGTAAGTAGAAATCCAGGGGTTTGCATTCTCTTACACTGGTCACTGTACTTTAATAGTCATCAGCTTCACTGAAATAATGACTAAGTAGCACAATAAACAAAAGTAACTATAAATAAAATATAGGCCTCTTCCTCAGTGAAAGTTATATAAGAAGATAGGGTCTTGTTTTCCAGAGGCAACCCAGTAAAACTTAATTACACACTCAACTTAGAACTTAAGAGCCGCCTCTAACATGAAATCCATGTGCAAAGAAAACCTCAGAGCAACTTTGCACTGAGCACGATGGCACTTCTAATGAGCACTGCCTGGCCCCTTGGGGAAAATAGAGAATAAGGCTTGAATTAACAAAATCCATCGATTTCTAGCGCAGCTGCAGCACACCGTGAGCAGAGGCGCCACTCAGCCTGGCCTTACAGATGTAGGGCTGTTCCCAGCTGCATCAGCCCAGGGCAGCTGGCACAGCCCACAGAGGGGATCCCTGCAGAACACCAGCAGCCACCACCCCGTAGGATGTGTCCCATTCCTGCTCTCCCAGGCTCTCAGTGCCAGTCCCCAGACCGTGCAATACAGGAGCAGAGAACAGGAGCACAGACGGACACCCTCCTCACACTGCTTCACAGCACATCTGCTCTCAGGTCGTGGCTCAGTGACACACCTAGGGTCTGTTGCCATAGAAAAGGGCATTTTCTGCATCCACTCATGACCAGTTCCTATCTTGTTTCTTCAAGTCCCTAACTGAGCAGAAAACTAATTTTAGAGAGTTAGTTTTCTAACAGAATCATGTACTTTGCCAAAGGTTAACAGGCTGGTTTGGCTGTGTGAGGCACACAGACACTGGAACCAACTCCTGGGAAAAAGCTGGACTGGGCTGAAGAACAGGGGTTAAAACACAGGAAATGGGGGAAGAAGGCAGGGAGCTGGACCATCTCTCAGCAGCACCAAGACATTGGGTTTGTCTCAGCTGTATGGGTGACTCAGAGCCCCTTTCAAACAAGGATGGCTGTACAGGAGCAGCACCAAAGTGGCTAACTCCATAGTGAAGATATACCTTAAATGCATCTTTATAAAATACATTGTCTTCTAAAACTGGGCCATGAAAGAAGTTTCTGCCCCACCCCAAAATTTCTGGCTCCTCATTCCTCCTCTAATACCTGCCCCCTTCCCTTTATAATGCTAGTGCAATTGTAATTTTTGACACTATGGACACTGAGAGAGCAGTGTAGGTTCACCTATGGACACAGAGAGAAGCTTTATGTTCTGAAGCATTTTGGTGACCTTGTCAGCTGCACAGCCCACAAGGCAATGCTGCTGTGCCCAGGCTGGGAGCAATGGCAAGGAGGCCTTCAATTTGATTTATTCAGTGAGCATCTTGTGTGAGACCTCTTACTAACAGTAGTGCAGAGAGTCCAAGCAAAAACAAGAACAGACCGTAAGAGGACAACTGACTGATTCCAGCTGCCTTTCTTTGACAGCCTAGGGCGCTGAATGAAAAAAAAAAAAGTTTCTTTTCTTTCTTTTGAGGAAGCAGTTTGTCTGTTTGCTTAGTGTGCTGACAGACCCTGATGAGAGGGAGCAGATTCAGTACCTTGAAGAGAGATGAGAAAGGAAAGCAGAAGCACCATGGTAGGCTTAGGCTGCTGTGCCTCTGTATGTTTGCTCCTTTCATCAAATCCCCAGTTCTGTTAAATATGCACTCATCAGCCAGTGATGCACAGTATAAAAGCAGAAGGGAATGCACAGCATAGCACAGATGTCCCTGCTTTACAACTCCCTTTGCAAAACCAGACTTGGAAAAACCTGACCTGCTCACACCCTCAGGAGCTGAAGAATGCCTAGGCTGCTGAACATGAAAGACTGCAGTGAGTACTAAGAGCTCATCCACACGTGAAACTGCTGGAAGCTCTTCACTCTGAGTCTTTGTGCAATGCCAAAACTCAAGAGTATTTCTCCCCACAGACAGAAATACTGATAAATACATTAGACAGGTACATCGATCAACGCATGTTTGATGACACATTACATCAGCTAAAAGAAAAAAAAATATTAAATCCCTCAAAATGCAAACACAAAAATAAAATTAAATAATAAAAAAGAAAAAGGCAGTAAACTCTGCTCATATGTCCAGTTTACAAGCTTGTTGTGTGGTTTGAAAACTTATGCCATTCGGTCAGGACCTATTACAGGGTATAGACAGTTCTTTCAACAGCAGTGTTGCCTTTATAGTTTCCCTCCCAAACAGTTATTTTTAATCCAGACCAGTCTGCTACAGCTTGGGTCATCCCACAGCTACAAAAAAAGCATCTGAAGGGTGAGGAGGGCACTTGCTTTAGTCTTAGTGCAGCTAAAAGAAAATATTATAAAAAATGTGAATGTTCCCTGTCTGTTTCAACAGAAAATAAAATGCTTTCATTTAAATAGCTTTTGCAGTGGAGTAAGTTAAACCATTAGACCTAAATAACGTCACAGCAAAATAAACCACAAGGGTAGTGACTGTTAATTTTCCTGTGTTCTGATCTTCACAGGCATATGTGAGCCTGTCCATTTAGAATACCTTTCATTAGTACAGCAACTGCATACATGTGTTTATATTAACTTAAACTTGTCTTTGCTTTTAAACTTAATTTGTTCCATAAACAACAAATACCTCATGAATAAAAGACAAGTTGAAAAAATTGATAACTAGAAGCATTTAATTTTCAAGTGGCATAACACAAAACACTGTGATGTGTGCCACAGATCAAATCACTGCAAGAAATAGACTATAACCACAAAATGCTGAAGATTAAACCACGAGCTTTTGGAAATCTAGTATATAGCTGTAGTTAGACAATAAGGATTCAGAGTTCCATAAGCCATTAACCACACAATGGGCAGGAATCCAGGAGAGATTGTTTTTACGCTGCCCAATCTATGGACTACTAGATTCTATAAAGTAGTTAATTCTTCTGTGGAAAATACACAGTGTATCTTGTACAAGACCCTCAGAGACCATGTGTGCTCCACTTCAAGGACCACTTACTACTTTTGGTTTATGCCCTAATACTATTTACCTCCTTGAAGCCAAGGGAACACTAGCACATTTGTGAGGGGATTTGAACTGGTTTCAGTTTTCTTTCTCTCAGGAGATGGTGTAGGTATTGTTGACTTCTTCCTGTGTAGTAGAGCTTGACACTGAGCGCAGACCTCTTACTTGAAATCAAATGCTTGCTGTTAGAGCATCATTTAATAGAGCAACAATACAGCTGATACTTTTCTGCTGCACATTCCACATTAAGCCAATGGACACTTACTCAGGACTTTGGTCCTGAATTGCACCAATGATGAAATTTGGTAAGGCATTCTGGTAAAGAATGAGTGTATTTTTAGCGGTCAACTTTCATTTTTATGTCAAAAAAAAAAACATTATTGTATTAGAAAAATCCCATTCAAAATCAAAACAATAAAAAATGGAAATAAAGCATTTTTTCCATTTGGGTTTTACCACACATGTTCTCAGTGACATGAAATTTAAAACACAGTTTTTAGGTGATATCACTTAAATATCAGCCTTTAAATATACTTTCAATGGCTTATTGAAATTCCAGTGAATAGAGAAGAAACCAGGACCCCAGTCTCCTCAAAATTTATGGCATAGGCAACACTTGTGCTCATCCTACTTTGTTCATCTCCAGTCCTGACCAGCCCATTGTTAGGAGAAATTAAAAAACAGTATCTCACTGATAGTTAATAGACTATCCTAGAAGTCTAGACCTCTTGAGATATTTAATTTATCAACTCAGAGAGCATGAAACCACCCCACATGGAAGGAATGCCAGATTTTAAGCAGAATACTCACTCTGTGCCACTTTCAACCATTTGCGTTAGGAGGGAAATGCCATCCAGGTTTATAAATTCTTGGGCAAACGTAACATCCCGTGAGTAGTTGGCTAAGTCTTTCAGTGCTTCTAACTTTGCATCCATACTAGAAGACTGGATCCTCTCATGAAGCTGCTGTGCATTTTGAGCCTATGAGACAAACAAAACACACAAAACAAAAGCAACAAAACAGCTTTCGTTACAATGAAAATAATGAGTAAAATGTCAGTGTAAGCAGAACGATAGCCATGTTTAATATTAATGATAATTATCTTCCATCCTCAGAAAAGATTAAGTAGTTCAAATACAAATTACTTTTGTAAACATATATTACTCGTGTATTACTCCATTATTACCTATAATTATTCGGACTCCTGCAGAATCATTAGCTGAGCAATGGGTAGATGTCCCATTGTCCCAGGTAAAATGTGAACATTACCAATAACATCCTTCGGCTTGCGAAAGTTATGTGTCACATCAATAAAGAAGAAATGAAGATAAAACAAAATTGCATCAGGCAATCTCAGTAAAATAATAGTGGCACTTTTCCTGTCAATGCTTACTCAGGTAACACACTTCTCATCACCTTTAGCAGCAAAGACCACATACTGTCCTAACCATGTTACATCAAGAGAGACCAACTTTAGACCTTCTGCTCCTTCCTCCCCCTCTTCTTTTGCTCACAGTCAGTTCCAACACTCATATACCCTTTTAACAAGGAGTGCAGAATAATTACTTCCCACATAACACTATGATACTATCTGTCATACATCTTTTTGCGTGTTCAATGTCCTCATGTTATGCTATTCTGGCCATTCATGTTTCAAAAAGAGGATGAGTTTAGTGAAATTCAAAATGGACACTGATGATAAAAAGCTAAAGAAATACTTAAATAATGCATATTAAATTTCCTCTCTCTCTTTAGCCATACAAATACTTTAAAATACATCTCACGTTTTCAATTTGATGCTTTCACTTATCTAAACAGAATACCCAAAAGCTTCAGTTAATAGCTAGCTAGGTCATACTTTTCTTAGAAAAATAATCCTCCTCCCTACATATAGAGATATTTGCAAATTCTGTTTCCTAAGATTCATTTCTTACCTGCACCCAAGGAAAGGTGAATGAGAGGCTATGTGTCATTAGGGAAAAAAATAAAATGTAAATTCTGTTGAGAGTTATTTTCTCTGAGATGATGTTTATTCTTTCTCAGCTGGAGAAGAAATAGAGAAGAAAGGGCTCTGCTGACAGACAATTCCTTTTCTGTTCAAGTAATGAATGTACTCTTCACAGAGATGGTCATCTCAGAAGATAAAGATTCTGAGAAAGCAGTCATTTTGAGTGCAAGTGACCATTTAAACAAGGAGCCAGAAAAATAACCAGCACAGTGTTGTTACAGATTCAGCTGCCTAGCTACACAACTTTGATTGCTACAAAAATATGAATAAATTAAATGTCCCAATCTCCTCCAATATCAGCACGATTGGCTACTTCTTGTTTTTACAATGGTGGTGGTAAATGCATAGTCTCCAGTCAGCATTTGACCAGAAAAAATGCAGTAAAAAGCATGCATGTGGAAGAAATGACTTCTAGTTAGTGTGGCTGTGGTTAACGTAGCATTGAAAAGAAATGGAATCTCTTTAGTCCTGAGCTTTTTTTATGCTTTAAGTATAGGGTGATGCAGCCATAGCAGTTCCATTGCCTATAAAAAGGCAGAATCCTGTCATCAAAAAGATCTTTCTGCCACTGAAGGTTTCCTACTCTATCAATGGATTTGAGTTGTAATGGAGAAACAATGGTTTATACAGTCTCTCTGTAATGGCAATGGCTGTCCAAATGGAAACTAAAAGACTATTCTCTCAAGCTTAAGCAGGTGATAAGGTAAATAATTTGCTGAAGCCCATGGAAAAAATATAAATAGATACCACGTACTTTCAACTTCTAGGATAACTACCAATACTTCCCCCGTCCCTTTTCTTTCATCAGAGGGAGTGAAAAAAGCTTTGCTAAAGTACTCTTCTAAAATCAGCCACAAAAATCTACCACTAATATTACCTGAACCAGAAGTTCAACAGCCAACTCCTACCTTATCCAAGTATGTCCCTCATGGAGCCATTCCTAATGCTAAACTCCCCACCGTAAGGAAGGCTCAGAGACGCAAAATACCTTCAGAACATTGCTGTTTCACTGAATGCATGCAATGTCTGAATTCTTGCCCACCTCAGTAAAGAAACACTCTGGAAAAACTTCAATACTGCCATGGCAGCTGCATTCCCCAAACTTTAGAAATGATTGCTCAGATTTAACCTTAAACCTATTAAATCCGTGCACATGGCTTTTTCCAACCCGCCATACCTCTTGAAAGTTACCACTCCCACCATCTGCCCACTGAAGGAAGTTCTACTGAACTGGAAGTTCTTCCAGCTTTCCACAGGAACCCAGTCCTCTAAAAGCTCCTGGATTCAGTGAAAATAGAACAAATAGGAAAGGTGAACAAAACAACTGGTTCACAGTGACCCAGCAGCTCTCCCGAGCTGCTCTACAATAAGTCTGAGTGAGCAAACCTTGGGCAGCAGAGCTGTGGCCAAACAGATGGAGACTGTAATTGCCTGAGTATCGCAATAGCAAGCAAGGAAAACATGTGAGCAGAGCCAGGAGAACATCCTCCTCCAAATCCCTTCACAACACACTGCCCTGCGTAAACCAAGCTTAGTCTTCATGCTTATTCACAACAGATTATTTATGGTGAGGTTCACCCTTCCTCTTGAGGAGAGAGTCCTGCCCCCAGCAGGAACACCTGGGGCTGGTGAAATGCTGCTGTCAGCCAGTCAGACTTCCATTAGACATGTATCCACACCAAGCATGGAAAGAGCTAGCCCTCTCTCTCACCAGACCCGAGAACACCAGGACACAGATGTACCTTGGCAGCTCACCAACACTGCACAACACCGGCATGAGCAGGACCAACCTATCAACTGAGATATGGTAATCCTCTTTCCTCTGCAGTCAGTGAGAGCTTTGAAATTCACCAGACTAAAACCAAAATATTATCTTAGATAAGAGACAGCTTGGAACCCTCTACAGAGCACAAAAATCCTTGCTACAGAAGTGGTTCAGACACACTTTAAGCGCATAAAAGAGTGCTTACTAATATCATAGGCTTTATCTGACTATGCCAAGGTTCCATCAGCCAAGTTTACACACAGTTGCAGTTTTCTTACATTAAACAAGTTTTTCAAGACACTGCATCCAATAAACCTTGCTCCTTCTACTCTCAGATGAGAAAAGAACAGACAAATGGCAGAGGAGGTCTTGATTGAGGGGGTAAACATATATTTGTCTCAGCAAGAGCGCTGGCACATGCCTCACTGGCACCAGGGACAAAAGTCATATTGTCTGTTGTCATCCCAAATGCCTGATGTGTGAAAATATTGCCTTGGTTAACACCATGCAGTTCTCACAAGCCTTCTAATTCTTGTTGCCATAGCACTCATACATGCTTATGCAATGTACAGCTCATTTATGACTGCATTAAAAAATGAAACCCGGATGAAATATGCTCCGAGTGCTTACCAGGGAGCTATTTTAATGATTTGCAAGCCATCAGTGGATGGACAGAAAGCACAGCTCATTAAAGCAATAGCAGAGCTGGCTGCCATGCCTGCATTCTTACTGAAATATCATTCAGGTAGGAGTAAATACCTCTGCAACTGAGAATCATTAGAGGGAATTAACAGAAATATGGCTGCTCAAGGAAATGAAAGGCAGAATTAACTTCTCTCCTCTTTAGAAAGGAAGGAAGGAAGATGGGAAGCTTGTAAAACGTGTGCTGTTGAAGTCCCAGCATTTCAAAAGGCTGTCAAGTGGCATAAGCCACATGTCTAGTCTTAAATGACTTGCTCCAAGGACATCCAGAAAGGTTGCCCTTAGGGAGTAGCACTGCTTAAAAGGAGCAGCTTGATGAGATTGTCAGCTTAAAGAGAGAACTAATGACCTAAATCCAGGATGTGACTTTCTTAGAGACTCAAATAGCCATTTGGAGGTTAAGAATCCCAAGATCATCCTAACAAGGGATTCTACTGATCAAACTATCATTTCTTTGCCACAGAATACTTTGTGCAAAAACTTTGAAAGCAACTTATTAACCAGACATACTCAGGGCTTCTGTACAGAATACAAAATACAGCCAGTAAGGACAAGAGGGAGGACACAGATCCAAATGTAACTACTATCAAACAGGAATGTGCCACGGAAGAAAGTTGGACCATTGATTTAAATTGCTGGCTTTCCATTATGTAATCAGTTGTCTTCTTTGTCCTTTACAAAAAGCAAATAAAATAAAGGTATTGTTATCTATCCTGTAGATTAAGTCACATCAGTCAATATGTTGCTAGAAAAAGAGCATAGAGACTACCCAATCCAGCTTTGTCCTTACCAAACACATGCATTTCTGTAGTTTAATTTAAATCATTCAGTGTTAAAACACCATGGTGGTTTAAAGAGCTGTCTTTTCCTGGATTGTTACTGTCATTTCACCTACAACTGCATATATGTCAGAGAGCAATGGAGGAGTGGATGTATTGCAGAACCATCATTTTACACATACACATTCAGCAGACCCACCAAGGCTGACTAGCACCTGATGCCAGGTAAGCAATGAGAATCTATTTTAATCAATACATGCATTAATGGTTAACATTTTTTGCATAAACTCTGAAGCACAGTTGTACATCTGAAGCCCTGTATAGATGTGATACACAGAGAGATCCTGTGGAATCATTACAGGCAATTAAGGAGGCAGAAACAGGGAAGTGGTTATCTCTAGAGTCTTGCACTAAATCAATGACAAAAGCATTACAGATACATAGCGAAATGCATTACATACATATGCCTTAAAATAAGGCACATGCAATCACTAGCCACTTCTCAATGCTTTATAAGCATTTTTTCTTCTATCTGCATTTTAAACAATCTCTTCCACTTACTCTACAAAACACGCCTTTCAAAACCTGAAAACATCAGATTAAACCTTTCTCTATGAAAAGACAAACCTCAACTCCACTTCTCAAATCTACTGTGCGCAGAAAAACATAAAAGTGGCTAATTGACCCCCATGGTCGGTGCTTCTGGTATATGGTTGATTTAGCAACTAATTTACCATTACACGATAAACATAATCACAATTACAGGTTAGAACTGCAAAAAGTTATGCATTTACAGAACTTCAAATAACATGTTCAAGCAATTGTAGATCAAAAATTCTAAACTAGAACCTCAAAATTTTACTTTGAGGATTCAGATGTATAAGCAGAAATAGATTTAAAAAATTCTTTATACTTCCTAGCCTGTTTAGATCACATATAAAGAACATGTTCCTCATATCTGTAGAAACATTCAGAGAAAATACCATTATGACTATCATTGAACACCTTTATTTACATGACTGCTTGTTGTACACATGCCAATACTCTGCCTACAAACAAATGACAGATTTGAGAACTCAACTGATCTCCGACCTAGGGATCAAAAAAAAAAAAAAAACATGACAAAAGCAAATTATCAGGCCCCACAAATACCAGATCAGAAAACCCCCCTTACCCAGGTTTCAGGTATATACCTCATAAGCAAGGCATTTTTTGTAAGTGCCCAAGAAGCTGCTCTTAATAAACAGTAAGTGCTCAAGTAATCAGTTCTGTTTGAAAACCATTAAATTAAATAAACTACACTAGTTCCTTCAATTTAATTTTCCCAGTATTTTAGCATCTTTTTAAAATGATTAGTCATTTGAAAAAGGATTTGCAGGATCTGATTGCAGGAATCCTGCAGTTCCACACACTAAAAGGCTGGACTTTGCTTGCTGCATTGCAGGACACAAAAGTCCTTTCGCATCAGCCTCACACTCGGGAGCAATTACAGCTCATTTATACACCTACCCACCCTGCACTGGAATATGGTTATCACAAAAGAGACAGCAGCAATACAGCATTTCAATTGTCACAAACGTTCAAATACAAAGAAATGTTGCATAAGAAACTTTTCATGCATCCCTTCAGAAATGCAAATGGACAAAGGGGGAAAACAGGTCACAGAAAACTGCAAAAACACACAATAGCCCAAAGAATTGGTAAGAAAGATGATAGGAGAGGTTAAAATAAATAAGAAAGATGATATAGGAACAGAGATAATATGAGAGAAATTCAATCTGCACTCAAGTTACCTAGGAAACAGAGTGTCTGTGTGGTGAGCAGTTTATAGAGGAAAAAAATAGCATTGTTTAGGAAAAAAACAGTCTTTCAGAGAATCTCACAAACTTACCAAACAGACCTATGGAAACAAAGAAGCAGTTCAAATTCCCACCAGGCCTAATGACTAGCGTTTGCAAACTTTTAACTCAAAGAAATTTAAAATAGGCACATTGTAAATCTCTCAAGGCAAGCATTTATAATGGATTTAGCAGCACACCATAACTGCAGTTCTGCCCTTGCAGTATTAACAATGGTTTTCAGATAAAGGTCCCTGTATAGGCACACAAAATAATCTAAATTCAAGATTAAGAAAGAGAAAGTATTTAACATTTATATTCATGGAGTTAGATTTCAAACCCTCATTTTTAAAAAGTCAGCCAAAAAATTCTGGTTTACTATTTCTAGATAAAACTACCTTTCTTTCCTCTCTCCTTTTAATCTTTAATAGTACCGACTCTGAGTACATGAGCAATAAATAATTTGAGGCTAATGACAACAAAACTCAAGAAGATTGCATCTCATCCTTCTCACCCAATTTTCTATGACTTGGGCCATGAAACCCTAAAGGGTACAGCCAGAGTACTGGCTGTCATGGTTATAAGCTGCATAAAAATTAAGTACTAGAAAAGCATTTCAAGCTCATGCAGCCTTCAGAACTGGTCAACACAACTCCTCTCAACTCTTCAAGGTAAAAAGTTTCCTCAAAAGGCTTGTAAAGCTCAGGACAATTTTTTTCCCCCACCCCACGACAGCCAGGAAATAGGCAGCTCAGACCTCTCTGAAACTACAGGGACACATCCCAGAAACTGCACAATCCATATGTGGCTTATCTTCATTTCTCTCAATCTTTCTCTCCTTTCCTAAATCATCTACCTTCCATAAAGTTTTTTTTGGAGTATGATTTTGATTTTTTGGGGCAAGAAGAAAGATAGTTTCAGCTTTATCCTGTTGCAGGATAGAAAAAACAGAGGGGGTGGGGGGAATTCTGAATCTTGATGTTTTCACATGATGAGAAAAACACTTCTCACCCAGCACTAACAGCTAGGGAAGCATCTCTCCCGTTTTGTAGGAGTGTATCATGCTGCCTGTTCTTCACATTAACTCTTCCAACTAGTGTTGCTCTCACACAGAATTTCAGAGGAAATATGGAAACAGATTGCCTGTTAACTTTTCAGGGTAAATGACAACTGTTGTGTGGGTCACCAGTTTAAGAACCACAGCTTGGAGGCCTTTATCTATTTAAGATACTGCTATTATGAGCACTTTGACAGTACCTTAAAAAGCAAAAAGACTATTGTAGTGAGGACATGCAGAACTTCGATTTTTACCATTTAAAGAATACAAATATTTGCTAAAAATGACAAAAAACCAATCTGACAAAAAACCAATCTGCTCCTCCTTCCAAGATACCTCTCTGATTCTGGGAAAAGTTGATGCAAAATTTTTAAACACCAGGAAGTATGAAAATAAGCACTGGTTCAGACATAAATATCACTGCTGGAGAACACAGAGTAGACCAGCCTTCTATCTTAAAGTCACTCATAACTGCAGACCAGTGCCAAAGCAGTCCATAATTTGTTAGGTAACAGGAACTATCTCAATATCCTAAGGACTTCTGACTTGATTAACTGACCCTAAGGCAAATCCCCAAAGAAACAGAACAAACAGATGCAGTCCTAGAATGACAAGTGGGTGCAAAGCCCCACCTTCCTGACCACTGGTAGCAGCAGAAAGTGTTGTCCATCCAAGATTTGTCTTCTGTGTTTGTAGGTCCCATTTCCAATAGCACAAGTGACCATAAAGCCAGCCAGCCAGCCATCTCCACAGATCAGTCACAGCACAGCCTCTCTTCAGTGAGGTTTCACAGTGCAACTGGTTGTGGTTTTTGAGATGGGGAATTCCATGAGTTGTCCTATGTGGTTATTCCATGTTGTGGCTACACCAAAACATGACACACTGCATTTGGACTACATTGGTTCTTGATGAACCACAGATCCAGTTTTGATTTCAAGAGATCCCAAGTCTGGGCAGTACTGGAGGGGATATTTGCTAAGAAGTCACAAAGGTTCGAAGGAGCTGGTGCTGGGGCTGACTGTTTCTGAGGAATTTCCATCAAAAGGGGTTTATTCTACCAGAAATGGTTTTCCCATGCACAAGGCTGTTTTGGCGATATATGCCAAGAGACTCTGGAATCACACAGATCCTGACAGAGCTATGGTCTTAAACTGCTGGAGTTTTTTGGGTTTTTTTAATGTCTATAAAGTTTTGAATATAATGACCATTGAAGAACATGATGAAGGCTAATGGAAACCTCTTGTCTTTGCCCTGTTGGCTGCTGAGAAGTGCTTTCTATTGAGAAGCTACTGGATGGCAGAGTTTGGGCATAAGAATGCTTCAAATCTGCAGAGGCTAGAACACCATCATGAAGAGGTAAACCATTTTAATGGCACACTAACTACATTTGTCAGCAAGGAAATTGGATTGCTGCTGCCTTAGACATACATCTTCCAGGACTAATAGTGGCTTTCAGCATGTGGCAGCAGCACTGCTCAACTCAGCAGGAAAACAAGCCATTACGGGGCAACCAGCAACTCTGCTGTGCTTTTTAGGAGCTGGCAAAGAAACGGTGTAGGGGGAAAAAAGCCAACAACAAAGAAACCCAGTAAAATCTCAACATTACAGTTGCTACTCACTCAACACAAAATCAGAGCTCAGGAAAGCTCTGACCTGTGCCACCCAGCAGAGGTCTCCATGATTCAAATCCCTGACCTTCCTCCTGGCTCTCTGGTTTTGAGTTCTGAGGCAGGAAAAGAGCAGCTTGAGGGAGGCTGCAATGTCAGCAGGGAAGCAGGGGCATCTTTTATGTAAAAACTGTTCCCAGTGGAAGTGCGACACAAAAACCCACCCACTTCTGCCAACGGTATCACCAAATGTCACTCAGAGTTATTATTCCTGCCTCCATAACTCATAACCTTTGCTCTTGGAGGATTGTGGGATACATTGTGGATAAAGCTTAAAAGCACACACATTAGTTCACAAGTATTTACTAATGAAATTTCACTTTGAAAAAAGAGAAGAAAAGAACACTGACTCACCGGAGATGTTGTTAATCGAAGGATGGCTCCATTTTTTATTTCATTACGATTCTGAAAGATAAAAAAACAAAGGTTTTACATAAAACTTACTCACATAAAAAGATGAAACATGCATTGAGCAGACTATCATGCTAAACCTGCAACAGTGCTTTTCCCTATCTGCATGCAAAAGCTTCTCTCTTTCAGATGTAAGCTAGCATCTATTTTCCTCATTGAGGCGTATAACATTAGTTTCAACAAATAGGTTGAATTCACATGACTCTTAACCAGCCTGAACTCTTTCAAGAATGACTTCATGTTTTTCAAAGTTTAGCTTCCACTGGCAACTTCTAAATATTTTTTTGAAATATGCTGTCCATGGTGTCTGGCTCTGGTATTGTACATACTTGAGCAGTTTGTAAGTTTGCTGAAACCTGTCATTAAGCATCTGCAGGATTTAGAATTCATCCCACTGGCTCTTTATTTTCTATAACAAGAACATGCTGACTTAAACCACTGGAACCTACCCACTGAGCTTTGCCACCACGACTTTGCATTCTCCCTCAAAGTGAAAAAGGCATCACTGTTAGCAGAATAAAGTTCAAACATGCCATGAGTCCTTCTCCTTGCCCAGCTGTCAGAAAGAGAGGGCATTTAACGTTCTCTTTTGGTTAAGCTCACACAGCCATGGCGTAAGCTATGGTGTACGCTTCCAGCATCCTTACAACCTTGTGGTCAAAGCCCATGTGCAAAGCTTCCCCTCTTTCAACAGCTACCTCCTATTCACCACAGGGTAGGAGAATAAAGTACCTACAGCAATGAACATGCTGACAGGCACTGACTGTGTGCAGCACAACGCACAGCCACAATGCCAGTCATGGTTCAGTGGTTGTTCATGAGCTGACATTCTAATCTGTCAGAGGAATTGGAGGAATCCCTAACTGTTTGAGAGAGAAGAGCTAATTTTGTACTGAAGACCAAGTTGCAGGCTTTCTGAAGACTGGTGTTTAGCCAAGAAAAAATATGAAGGTGTATTTCTCCTCTGTCAGTTTTTCCCAAATTTATTTCCTCTTTCTTGTTCCCATTCTGATACATCTCAAATCCAAAATGCTAAAAAACAGATAAATCTTGCCTGAAACCAGGTCAAGTAGTCCCAAAATAAAACTCCAGTACATTGTCTCATTCTTGGTATCCAAGTCATCTGTGGGATTGGTTCTAGCTACCTCAAAGATCACTCTCCACCCACAAAGACTTCTTCACTCTAACTGAAATAAATGAAGTGCCAGACAACACAGGGGCTACAAGAGAGAAGCTTTCTTACAGCTTCTTTGCCTGAATATGCAGTGACTCTACTCAGCCCTCAGCAGTCTCCTCCTGCCAGCACAGCCTCAGGGAGACCAGCCAGGCTACACTCAAAATAGGGGCAAAGAAGGGTGAGCAGCTAAACAGTGGGTGACTTCCCACAGCACTAAAAAAGTGCCAGATTTTCTCCACTTGTAGTGGAGCAGCACCAGACCCAGCCACATTTCATCATGTCTAAGGAATCTGTGTGAAGTGGCCGTAGTGCATTTGTGTGGTTTAATCTCAAACAAACTCAGCTTCACAAACACTTGTGGTTGCTAAAACTGTTACCACCTCCTGGATTTGTGGAGCTGAATAAAAGTAATTGCTTTGGGACAGACAATTAGCAGAGGCTATATCTACCTCCATTAGCAGCCTAGACTAAGCTACTGGACTTCAGCTGCATTAGGCCAGAGCTTTTGCATGTACACACACAACTTGGAAGGCAGCAAATCCCAGCATGCAACAATATGAAAACCAGGAAATCAATAAGACTTAAACAACTTGAATTGTACTAATCACATTCAGAAGTTAAAGTTCACTGACATATTTATAAAAACATTGGAGCTTATAAGTAGACTGTTCTTAAACATAAGTAAGAGCACACAGAGAGGCTTATTTTTTTAGGCAGCAAAAATTTAGGCTTAGTTTCTCATGTTTCCTGCTGCAATTAACATGAACTACCAAGTCAGATATACAAATGAGTTTGTGGTTTGTTTGTGACAAGTTACTTATCTGGGCCTCAATAAGCATCTCTACAAACACTCTTAGTCCACTGAAAACAAGAGGTAGCGGGCATAGCACGAGCATGGTGATCTCCAGAGACATGAGGAGAAGCAGAGGAAACACAGAGGAACACACAGAATCATTAAAAGCATCACTGGACATTTTCTTTGGAGTCTTTCTGTTTAATCATGAAGATGAGCCTAAAGCACCAAAGATTTCAGACTCAAAGGTGTAATGCTTGTCAGAGCCCACAACACACAGGCCCATGGACCTTTCATCACATCTGGCTCAGAGCAAGGTGTCTACATCTGCCCTATACTGTAATTCAATCATTGTATCCCAACAGAGAGAGGGAGACCATCTTCAACTCCTGGTTTAGAAAAAGGCTTAAGGAAAACTGCTCATGCCTTATCTCGGAAAGTATTCAAAGCATAAAGTCTCTAGCACAGCAAGCTAACCAAAATTTGAAAAAGGTTAGCAGTTACCCAATTTAAAAAAATATAATTTTGTTTATCCGTTCTAAATATTAGCTTAATCACATACCAGGAAACAGCATGTAAGAGTACAATTAAACCAAGAGGCTTTCCTACATTAACTGCGTGATGCAGTAGTCAGCATGCCAGTTAATTTTAATTGCAACATTTACACACAGTTAATCCTCTTAGTATTAAGGATAGCATCCTGTGGATTTCTTTTCCAGGATAACAGAACATCATTACAGCAGCCCAGCTTTGGCAGTCATACTTAAAGCCATCATTGCTATTCAGGACAGAACTCACCCCCACCTATGGTAGACAAATTAAAAACAAAATAAAAATACAAGAACAGGGAAAAACAAAAAAAACCATCTTCCAAGATATTCCTGACCTGTTTCTCAAGTGTACGTGAAGTTGGTAGATGTTGTTTATGGTGTTGATCTGTATTAGAAAAGCTTAATCCTGAGCAGTGAAGGAACTAGTGAAATGTTACTATCCAAAAAGTCCCTAAAAAACTCCATAACAGGAAAATAGATCTGTTATAAATGTTATCCAGTTATATCAAGGACAAATAAGCCCCCTCTGCAATATTTTATCTAGCAAGATATAATATATCACAGGATGATTTTTTTTTCCAGTGGAATAGGTAATATTTCCAAGATGAGATTTCAATCAGACTTTCATGAAGACACACAAAGAACATGACACAGCAGGAAGTAGGGGACACCTGGAAAGTTCATCTTGCATTCAGATTTTAGGACCCTCTGCCTTCTAACTTTACCAGCTGGAGCAACATGAACCTAAATGACCATAAATGCTTCAGAAGGCGGGAGAAGCAAGGAAGGAGAGGTAGTGGGGTAGCCCTGCATGTCAGAGAGCTTTCCATTCTCTGAGAACTAAGGAGGGGTCTCAGCAGAACTGCTATCCAGGAATTCTGGAGGGGAGATTTGTGCCTGTTTAGGAGCCTGGTTGACAGAATCCATAATCCATTGGGAGGCAGTCCTGAGGGTCAAAGGAATCGAGGAAGGCTGGACATCCTGCATGAAGGAAATCTTAAAAGCACAGAAGCAGGCCAATGCAAGAGAAGAAGTGGGAAACACCAGCCTGGCTGAGAACAAACCTTTGACTGGAACTACGGAAAAAGAAGAGAGATTACAAGCTTTGGAAGAAGGGGCAGCACACTCAGGAGGGCTACTGGGGTGCTGTGAGGTTATGCAGGGAGAAAATTAGTTCTAGTTCAACTAGAACTTAATCTGGGGAACTACAGACCTGTCAGTCTGACCTCAGTGCCAGGGAAAGTCACAGAACAGGTCACCTTGAGTGACATCATGAGGCACATACAGGACAACCAGATGACCAGGCTCAGCCAGAAGGGGTTTATGAAAGGCAAGTCCTGCTTGACCAACCAGGTCTCCTATGCAAAAGTGATCTGCTCAGCAGATGAGGGAAAGGCTGTGGGTGTTGCTCACCTGGACTTTAGCAAGCCCTTTGACATTCTCCCACAGCATTCTCGTGGAGAAATAGGCTGCTCATGGCTTGGACAGCTGCATAAAAAACTAGCTTGACTGTCAGTCCCAAAGGGTGG
The DNA here is from genome assembly GCF_963513975.1 of Fringilla coelebs. Lineage (NCBI taxonomy): Eukaryota > Metazoa > Chordata > Aves > Passeriformes > Fringillidae > Fringilla > Fringilla coelebs. Next base: position 105,791,962 of record NC_140028.1, on the reverse strand, counting down.
TGATGAGTGGAGCTACATCCAGCTGGTTATATCTGGTCACCACTGGTGGTCCCCAGAGCTCAGCAAGGTGGAGGTCAGTCTCTTGTAAGTAACAATCAATAGGATAAGAAGAAATAGCCTCAGGTTGCACCAGGGGTGTTTTGGATTTAGTAGCAAGAAAAGATTCTTCACAGAAAGGGTTGCCAAGCACTGGAAGGCTGCTCAGGGAAGTGGTTGAGTCACCGTCCCTGGAAGCATTTAAAAGATGTGGTGCTTGGGGACACAGTTTAGTGGTGGACTTGGCAGTGCTAGGTTAATGGTTGGACTTGATTATCTTAGAAAGTCTTTTCCAACCTAAACAATTCTATGTTTCTATGACTATATGCCAGCAGATTCTGCAGATTCTCTAAGCTCTGCTTTTCTGCGCACCTACTTTGCCCAAAACATATGCAGGAGACTTGCATCTCAAAAGCAGGCATCAAGTATTACCAGAGTCCACCAAACCATGCAGATGGATGGAGGCAAGCAAATTCACTTTAAAAAAAATCCTGTCAAAACAGTGAAGCTGTTTATTCAGAGCTTCACTGCATTAACACTGGAAAATTTATCAGGTAAAATAGGTTATTTTGCTACACATTTGTCTTATCATTTTAATGATCTGTTATGCCCAGCAAAATGCCTCAAGATTCAGCTCACTCTAACTGGTTGGAATGGAATGTTTTCTTAACATATTAGAGGAAGATCTAGAAGCATCGGTTCCCATGGTTATAGCTCACTCAGCCTGTTCTTTAACCTTGACCAAACAGCTTTCTTCAGACTTCTCTAATCACCCCAGAACATAACAGCCAAGAAATCTAAAATTCTTCCTGTGTTTATTATCTTTTGTAATAGATTTATCCGTATCTCCTTACTGCTGTTATTTTGTTGCACCTTCCTCCAAATGGACACAACAACAGAAAATTAGAGCTGTGAAATACACTTTATGACTCCATTACATTTCCACAAGGATGAGTTGGTGCAAGTTGTAAATGAGGACAAAATGACACAGAACGTTAGAGTTAGAGAGTTCATTACTGAGTTAACAGCTCAGGAAAGAGAGGCAAAGTTCTTGCTGGCAGATCTCCCTTTAAAGCACGGATTCAGCGTGCTACAGGATCCAGCAAACACTGGATGTCACCAGAGGTGGCACCAGGAACAGGACAGAGGGCGTCACTCTGCCACAGCACAGGAACTCCATGTACCCACATAGAGGGCACCGAGTGCAGCTTTGATCTCACAGCTTAGGAAGGGCACAGCAGTTTCTGAGAAAATGCAGAGAAAGGGAAGTGTCCAATGGGCTTCAGCAGCTGCCTCAAAAGGCAGGGTCTCCTCAGTTTGGAGGGACAAAGGACAAATGTCCACTACAAAATGTAGTGGACAACCAGAATGCAGAACTGTTTCTATGAAACCCTGCAGGATGAGAATTTAGGGGCACGTGATGTAATCAGTAGGGGGTCAGTTTAAAGATAGAAAATACACCTCTCCATTCAGAAGGCAGTAAACTCTTCAAGCTTGCTGTCAGAGGTTATGAAAGCAGGTATCATCAGGTATCAGAAGGTATCAGCAGGTTCAAGAAGAGATGAAAGAGTGGCATCACCTTTATGCAGGATATTAAATAGATTAAGTGTAGGTATAGCCTCCAACACCGGTAGTACAACAAATGTGAATACTGAGGAGGCATAAAGAGACTGAAAGTCATCAGATCACTACCCTGAACAGCATTTGCTGCTGCTAGAACTGGAGACAGACTATGAGATGGGATTTCATTTGGCTGACTTGGTAGGGGATTTCTTAAGTTTATTTTTAGTCACCAAAATATTTAATAAGATGTAGGCTAAGTGATACCTACACTGTACTATTGGCATGACAGAACTGTACTGTTTTAGAAGAAAAACTGATACAATTAAGCTTGTGATAAAATTTCTTTTCTGGGAAACTATTGAAAAGAAGGGACAATGTCTTCTGGATTTTCGTGTTATGATTTGATGATAACATTTTCCTTAAAAAAATAAGTAGTTTGTCTGAAGTTTCTAAAAAGAGAATGTTTTCTGCATGCTGTTTATCTGTCTCTATTCAAGGATTGCAGAAGCTAGTAAATAAGCCAAGTTAGACCAAGTGGCACAGTTTCAGGCTGTACATTAGCCAGTGCAACTCTCCAACCTACAAGAGGCACAATTCTGCACATTCTCCAGTGCCTGGGCCCCTAACACTTCTCTTACATCAGATCTACCACCACACAGCAGCACAGTCAACCACCTGACCTTAAAAATTTAACACTTCCTCTCCCCTTCATTCACAAAAAGAAGGAATATAAAAAGTATTCCAGAGTCCAGAGTTTTCTTTTGTCAGATCCATGACTTGACAAACTCACCCCCCAGCAGCAGTCACTAGGATGTTAGTGAAGCGAGGAGAAAGAAGAAACAGAGTAGAAAAAGAATGCTCAACTACCTATTTCTCCAGCAACCCACGGAAATACCAGCTTGACTGCCACTTAAACACACCCTAAGAAAAAGGCCAAACTTTGCATGATTTAACCATCTGCAAGTGGAGTGATCTACAATGACAGCATTACCAGGCACCACTTGTTCTGCAGAGCAGCAGTGGTATTACATTTTGGGCAGACATTCTTCTGACACATTGAAAGAAGTTACACACAAGTTATTTTTAACCTGGATCAGTTCCCCAATTCAAGCAACCACACAGACACACAGCCCAGTTGTACCAGCCACAGGGAAGGGGTGGGCCCAAGACAAGCAGCCCTATCGTCCTCTGATAAGTCCCAACAGAAGAGCTGCACCCGGAAAAGTAAACATCAGGAAATGACTGACTTAGCTGTGCTTGTACTATTATTAGTACGATGATGTAGACGAATCAGAACAGGGCTGGTATGCAAAAAAAAACCCCAAGAACAAAAAAACCCACCAAGGGTGATTAAGGATTATCAAACTGAAGTCAGCTCTTCAGCACAGGTTAGCCACCACATTCACTCATAGCGCCACTGACGGCCAGCACAGCGCAGGGGCTCCTTTGGGAGATGCTTGGAGAATAAGTGAGTACTGGAGCCCAGACTGTAGCTCACAGTGTGGCTCACTTCTGCCAAATCAAAGCACAGTTGCCCAGTTTGCTACCAGAGAGTCTTGCTTTTCAACATCTTGCTTATCCCTACTACTGTTACATGTGGCACAGACAATTGTACCAGTCAACAAGGGAACTAAATCAGATGAAAATTTTATCATTTGGGGGTTTGCCTGGTTTGCACAGTAGAAGACAGGAATAAGCAGTACAGTATAAGCAGGAAAAGTGGGCCAGCCCATTTTGCAAGCACCAGATTTGGAGCAACAACACTTGTTTAAGGGAGAGCCTGAAGGTGTCTGTGCTTCTCTAGGACATACACCCCACTCCTACACCCTTCCTGTGCCCTTCCTCTCACCCACAGGAGGACTGCAGGTAAAACATCCCTTTTCCATTTTTGACTACAGTTGGAGTTTGACAAAATTTTGTTCCATGTCAGCTTAAGCCAGTTCCAGAAACAATTGAGGGACAGCTCACAGCTGTTAAAAAAAGCAAAATTCCATCCTTCTTCCTACCTTTCCTTTATTTCTTTCTTGTGTACAGGCTATTCCTAGACATGATTCGAAAGTCCTGCATCAGATCAAGCAGCCTTTTTACTAAGCAAATTTAATGAATTAAAGTGGCACAAAATGATCCCCTCCTTGCCACCACCTTCAAAAATTGTCAACCCCCTCCCCCCCAAAAAAAACAAACCAAAAAGCAAAACCAAACCGAACCAAACAAAAATTGTCAGGATCTTCTGAGGAAGGGGAGAAGAAATCAGAACCACAGAACCATCCTCTTTCAGTCTGACCTGTTATGTCTGTTCTTTACACTTTGGAAAACTACCCATCCAAATAGGTTGTTCTCTAAGCATAAAGATGATTTAAAGAATATTTTTCTGTAGGCCAAATCTTACACAGAACTGTTTGCCATCAGCTGAACCCAAACAGTTGTACCATGTCCCTGGTGTGCAATACCTATCTTCAATTGCTCTAACTGAAAGCTGAAGGTTTTTGGAGTCTTTTCTCTCTTGTGATTAATTGTGAGGCAATATTACAAACTTAATTCAGGAAAATATATATACAAATTTTTTTTATATATACAATTTTTTTTGATCCATCTCATCAGCCTTGATATGAACTAAGGAGCTAAACAGAAGACTGCCATAACAATTATTTTAATAAGAAGCAGAAGAATTAAGCTGTTTAAGCTGGGGCCAGAAAGCATAATAGAGGGACAGGACATAATTCTTTTCTTTAAAAAATTTAGTATAGACCAAAAGTTCTACAAAAAGAGTCCTAAGAGAACTAAAAGAAGGATAACCATTACGACTGTTCTTGAAATCAGCCTGAATGAAGGAGGACTGAAAGTGATTTAGTATATGGATACTGAAGTTTTACTTCTGCTCACTTGAAAAATATACTAGTGTTCTCTAAGATTTTACTGGAGCCTACAGGGCAGTGTTACCAGCATCCATCAAGCAGGCAGGAGCATGGCCACTCAGATGCCATATGTTGCCCTTACTTTAGAGAATTTCTGCAGGGTTGTGCAGATGGCCCAAAACAATAAGAAATTTGTGAATATGTGGGAAATACCACATCTTATAAGTGGCAGAGAAAAGGGAAAGCCAGGCACGGTTTGATCCAGACAAACCTACAATCTACCATTTATGTAGCACTATTAATAAAAGTATCATCAGGAGTGATGCAAAATGGAAAATGAAACAGCTCTCTTAATACATTTCTCCAGTTCCCATTCCTCATGCTACTTTTCATTCTCAGTTGCTTAAGAAGCACCAGGTCCTGCAGTGAATCAGAAACCTTCATTATTAAGAATGTTTTCTTACGACTCACTGAAATTCAATTAATCAGTGAAAACAGACAAACATAAAAACGTAAAAACTCAAAAAGTCCCAACTGTACAAATGGCTCATTTCTTGTCCTGTTATTTGCATACACTCCCACGCAGGGAGACTCTAAAGGCATGGAGGAATTTCACATGAATATACAATTACAGGTTGTGTTCAGCTAAAAAAAAGGTCATGAGCAAAATCACCTTTGAAAAAGAACAAACACCAGAAACTTCACTTAGGTTCCCAGCACTGGGAAGATGGGGGTTAGAAAGATGTCCCATCTTCAAACACAGCACAGAGTTGAATAACTACAGCAAAAGGAAGGCGAGGCAGCTCTTCTTGCAAAACAGAATTAAAAGTCTCCCAAAACTAATGGAGTAAACTCAGCGTCTGCTCCCCTCCATTTCAAGTAATAAGAATTAAAGGGAAATGTAGTAGATAGGAAAGAAGGGGGAAAACCCACAGGAAGTCTTCTGATGCGTCAGATGGAAAAAAGAACAAACACAACAAAGTTGTGACAATAAAAACGGGTTGCATTCAATATCAAGATGAACAAAACGTCCTTGTATTTAAAGATAACAAAAAAAAAAAAAATCACTCTTGTCACCTCTGCGTGCTCAGTGCTGGCTCACAAACCCCTCAGCACCAGCAGCCAACCCTTCATTTCCGAGATTTGCTCAGGTGAAGTGTTAGGAGTGACCATATTCTGCCTCCAGCAGTGAAACCAGCTTGAACACCATCCTTGCTCAGGCAAACATAGGATCTACAAATGGACCTAAAGCTGGCCAAGGTCTGCCAGGCCAAGGGTGAGCAGTGACGTGGGACCAGCCATCCCCACCAAGGTGCAGTATCAGCCACTCAAATGTCTGTCCCTGCACTGCTTATACTGCCAGCAGAGGAACACAGCTAACAATTATCTGAGCTGTGGTTTTCAGCCAGGGAACACACATAGCACACAAAATTATACAGCCATTTTCTACTCTTCATATAGCATTTTCTTTTCTAAACCTGAGCTCCCTCAGGCTATAGTGTTCCTGAGTCATTGCACCTGAATATGTACACAAGCATCTAATTCAGGTACAGCCTAGATAGACTGAAGCAAAGGTGACTTATTTATTCTAATCTTGTAGTATCTAGCATGATAAGATCCCAGCTCAGAAGTCAGGCTTTTACACATTTGACCTACCAGAGAAATGCTCCTTCATGATAAGCAAAGCCTTTAAAAAAAAAACCACACACCTATTAACATAAACATTGATTAAAAATCAAACACTTTGAGATGAGTACATCAGACAGATTTTAACTCAGGCACTATGAGTCCTTGGTTTTCCTGTCTACATACCCTCTTATTTTATTTCTCTCATTTTTAGAAAAAAAGGCTAAAATAAATAATTAATAATTTTCACTGCAGTTTCAGGGGAACAGATATAGCCATACCATGACCCCAGAGGCAGCAGCCAAAACTGGATCTGCTGTGATAAGCCTATCTCTAGTAGGAACCCTGGCTGAATCAAAATTTGTTAAAAGACCTCACTTATGCTGCCTGAAGGAGTTATTGCTATATCTGTAGAGGCATTTTTCCAAATAATACAGCCAAAACATAAATAATTTAAGAGACAGAACTGCTTGGGTGTTGTTTTTATTTATGCATTACCATAATTGGGAGATATAGGTCCAGCTACAAAAGATAAAGAGTTCTGTATATGACAGCCAAAACACAGATGGGCTGTTTGCCACCAAAAACAGAACCACAGTTGTAAGCCATGTAACATTTGGACATTTTCACTTCAAAGCTTCTTGCTACTGTATACAAGAATTCCCTAATTGCTTTTCTTTCTGGTAACTTTAGACATAGCGATATTTTAAAGAGGCATCTCTACCTGGAAGGCAGTCTCTGCAGAAACATGACCTATAGATAATGTTATCTTCATACATGCAGTCACACAATTCACCTTTAAGAGCTGTGAAAAATATTTCCTATGAGCAGCTGTCACTGTCACAAAAAAAGCTCTGCTCACGTCCATTAGTAAAACTAAGATTAAAGCAATGTGGATTTTAACAGTTAAGTGTTGTAGCTTCCTTGAAGTGCATGTGTTTTTCCTTATGCCTGGTGATTTTCATGTTTTAATTCAGACAGCAACAATATCCTACTGAACACAAATGAGGGAAAGTATGTGGAAGGGGTGATGGCCTATATAAGCCTCTCTTCACAGCCACTATCCAACAACCAGCTATAAACAGTGAACAATATCTAATGAAAGTCACAGACATCTGAGTAATTCTAGTGGCATTTAGAGCTCTTCTCTCTTATTTATGTGACTCAGAGTCAGACACTCTGCATATTTCCAGTAGGGAATAAACAAACTCAAAGTCCTCTCTGCAGTACAATCCAAAATGTCCTAGAAGACCATAATTTTCCATCCTTATTGCAAGTTACAGGCAGCCAAAAACCATCAGGCTCTCTTTTATGTGGAACAGAAAAGATTTCTCCAAAGCTGCAGAGCCTATCCACCAAAGGTGGAGATAAAGCCTGAAATATCCCTCCAATTGCATCAGGACAAAGACCTTGAAAAAACTGAAGTATTCACTCAATCCTTACTTCTTGGAAATACTCACTGCACAGAGTTTAAATGCCAACAGGCAAATTCAATTGTGTCTGCTTTACTGGTAAACATTGTGTCACCATTGAGGGCAATTAGCAGAACAATCACTGAAGTCAGTAATTACTTCAACAGGTTTCCTTGTAGTGGCCTTTGAAGTGTCTGTCAACTGAAACTTGAAAAGAAAGGAGAGGAAAAAAACCCCAAAACATACAAGCGAAATAAGTAGAAGATCCCCCCCCCAAAAAGGGACATATTGAAAAGGGGTTCCAGGGTGGCAAGCACTTAAGTTAACAACTGAAACTGGTCTGTTAAAAAGCAAGGAAAACTAACAAACAAAAATAAAACTAAACAAAACAGCCCAGGAAAAAAAAAAACCAAAACAAAACCAGCACTATCTTATGAGCAACTGTTCTTGCTGTCTTGTTAAATTTAGTCTTCCCAAATGCTTAACTAAGTGCATAAGTTTCCTTTATTTCTTGGGTGTGGGTATGAATTACAGCAAGAGAAAACTTAGTTCATGTCTCAGTCATATCAGCTAACCCTAAAGAACTGTAAAATGCAAAACAGAACCAAGACATGCCTCCACTTCAGAGCAAGCCAAATTAAACTGATAACAAGGTGAGCAAGAGGCATCTATGTCTTGTGCTGTTAAGCTCAGGTCTTTTTAGTTCAGAATCCACTGAGATTAGGGAATTTGCATGTGGACTTCAGCAGGTTTTAAACAGTGCCCTTGTGCCATTGCTTAGAAATTGTACCTCTGCAGTACTACACGTGCACTCTTCCAAATAATCTTTATTTTGTAATTTGAGCAATTTTACCAGTAATGCTAGGAATGAATGTTCTATTTGGTCCCATTCACATGAGCATGTCCCATATATTTATACTAGACATTCCATTTTTATTACAGCTATAGCCTTTTCATTACTCTGTGCTGAAATCCTTGCGTCACTTGATGAATCACCTATTGCCACACTATATGGGGACAGATAAAAGTAAGCCAACAGAACTTACAGGACTGGGTAGGGACCAGACAGCAGGCAGGAGCAAGTAGCAAATATTACACAGCCACTGAAACTGATTTCTACCTGCTCAGCCAAAAAGGAAAGTGACAAGCACTGAAGGTCTCCTCACACTTCAAAGAGCCCTTCATGTTTTAAATATTTCCATTTTCTGTCCACCACTTTTTAGCAGAATACTAAACACACGAGAATACCAAAGTTGAAAGGCTCAGTGCTCAAGTCTCAAACTCAACTGACATGAAGAACTTTACACATTTGGACTTTTATTTTCTTTTCCTAACAGAAGAAATCAGTTAAAAAGCCATTAAATCAGGGCTCGCAGTACCTACCCTCTCAGTGGCATTGCATTATGGAAAGTATATTTTCATATATTTTAATTTAAAATAAATGACTGTGGCAAATATTTTTATAGGCTATGCAAGAATTGCATTGAACAATTTACCCACCTTCTCGGTGATGTAGAAATTAGAACTATCAGCATGCTGCAGTGCAAATTGGTCATGATTTGCAAGAGACCACCTTAGAAATATGAAAATAAATTAATCACAAAATGAAACCTTAATAATTCAAAAAGTACCCTTTACATAATTTTAGCATGACCAAACAAGTGTCTGTCATTCCCATGTATTTCTCATACTTCTCAAAGTTTTCCATAGCTTTCAATTATGAGTTCCAAAGTTTAAGCTAAAAGCATGCTTACAAAAGGAAAACCTCAGTACAAATACATCCTAGTGATCTTATTTTGCAGTAAGCAAGACCACTAAGCCACTAAAATTGACAAAAAAAAAAAAAAGTACAGTACCAGAAGTTTATGCTAGCTTATACAATACACAGTGGATATAGTATTAAGTTGATATATTACATTAGGCATAAAATATCACCTTCTTAGCTCAGCAGAATATAGCTAGTTTCTCCTGTGTGGTAGCACTTGCTTGAAACAGTTTTTTGATTCATCCATTAAATTTAAATCAAGGTATTTGTCTTAGCCAATTATTAGTCTATAATACCGAATTTGCAATTAACATTTCAGTTTCATGTAAACAGTCACATCAACTGGACCAGCTTGCAGCACCCACTGGACTCAGTGCTCAAAATTCAGATCCAGAGGCAGTGCTTTAGTCCCTTAACCCGTGAACAGCAGGGACCACAAGCCAAACTGCAAAAATGTAAAATGCATCTCTGTGCAGAAAGGAAGGAAGTAGTCAAAATGAGAGTCACCCCCACGATGGAGCTGCTTTGTTAGGAGCCTCATCTTGCAAGCAATTGATCCAAAATGCACTGCAAATTCAAAATTTGAAACTAACACAGAAATATTTAAGAAACTAATGACTAGTCATACAGGATATCTAGATTTTCTTTGGAAAAAATTATCTCCTAGTTGGTTTAGTACTTCAAAAAGCACTGTATCTAGTATGTACTATATAGCAGAACTCACCCATCACAGACTTCTTTTATTATCGAGGACAGAGGCTTTTTCTGGTAAATGAAAAAAGAAAGAAAAAGCAAAATCACCAAATTTAGAATAACTCAGAGTTCTTAGAATATGATTCCAAAGCCAATAAATGCAAGAAACAAAGCTAGTAGCATTTCATTATTTATTTAGCGTCAAGTGTGAAAGGATCCCAAAATTTTCTGCTGTTTTGGTCTCATAAAGGTATAAAGATAGCAATTCTAGACATTTGCATTATGACATTATCAATTTTTTTTTTGCCAACCTTAGCCCATAAAACATAGACTCAGTTTTTCAACTGAGAAATCAAAAGGGTCTTTTGTGTACACTGTATCTCATTACCCAACGAAACATAAGATTAGATATCAACACCAGCATTTTCCAGGAATGACATCTGAAACCAGAAGTCATTCAATAATTTTAAACCTTCTTTTGTTCCTTTCAGAGATGGCCATATGATGACACTAATCCTCTCTCTTAAGTGCACACATGCAGTCATGATAAAACGCCACCTGGAAGGTGCTAGAATCCCAGATGTCTCAGTTCTGCTTTATTCTCTACATCTGTGAGCACAGGAGCATTTGGACTGACTCAAAACAGCTCTCCTGCTTTGGGTCCCAAAATAGAAAAGAAGAAAACAGCCTAGCCTGTTGATGTTGCAATGCTTTGAACATTGTTATAAACACAGGGTGCGCACAAAAGTGTTTTTAGAAGACTTCTGGCTAAGAGCAAATGCCCTCTTATGTCCTAAACCATAGATGAAATTGCATGGCAGAAAGAAACATGCCAAATTTCACCAGCTGAGTGACTACTGAGCCTTTTACCCCCAATACTGGGTGACCACACAATGTCACATATATCTGTTGCTTCACAAAAACTTCCCAAATCATCTTAACATCATAGGATCTCCCTCTCTAGTTACTTCCACTAACAACAGTTCACTGAATTACTAAAAAGGAAACAAATACAGAAAACTCACCATAAACCAAATTAATTCAACACTATTGTCAAAATAAGCTTTTTACCTTTAATTTTTGTAAAAACGATTAGTAGAAAAATTAACTCCGTATGTTATGTGAAGGAAAAAATATTTTTCCCTAGAATTTGTTTTCTGTGATTCACCACTGACAGGACTCCTTGGCCAGGTCAGGATCAGAGTAGGATTTATTATTTCAACAGTCCAGGCAACTAAGCCAGTTAATAAACAGGCAGAAACATTACACAAGACCATTTTAATCAGACAGGAATGAAAGCACCTGCTGAAAGGATTCTGTTCCTGCTTACCATATTGTCTCAGTCCTTGGTTTCCTTCCTTCTTCTTTCACTGCCATTTCTGTTTTCACATGACCACCCAAGATGGTCCACACCAGGGAAGTTAATCAAACTAAAAGCTGGCCCAGGAGAAGGGGAGGAAGGGGGGAAATAGTTTTCCCCAGGACTGATTTCCTCATCTGCCTGGCTATGTACCTAAATGAGTAGCAAATACCAGCACATGGGAGAAAAGGCAGAAGAGGGAAACTGCTCCATTCTGCAGCAGGAACAGGTTCCTTCTCCACAGCAGCCTCCCTGTTGCATTGGCTCAGTTTTTTGCATAGCTGCAGCTAGGCTGTGAATAAGAACAGGCAGATCACACCAGACAGAAAAAGTGGGTTTTTCTCCCAGTTTTTTTTGGGCTGCTCAGTTCCTCAGTCTGGATAACTGTGTCACTTGTGTTCAGCTACTTTGACCTGCTGTCCTCCTCTCTGAGTGTTTTTTCATCTTCTGCAATCCTGTAAGGGCAATCCTGGCTTCCAACTTCTTTCTTTCCTCTACCTTTTAAGACACAACAACCACCAAACAAAACAACAACAAAAGACCACGTTTTTTGTGGAAGGACAGAGGGAAAAACACAACTTTGTCTGGACCTAGATAACTTCAGTCTGCCTTTTAGCACTCAGCCTTTCAGCCTTTGCCAGCCTGTAGGCAAACTGCTGCCCAGCAGAGTGCACAGCTCTGCATGCTGCATCCCCTTCACCCCTCAGGATGCTGCTGTAGGTTCTGTTCTGATATTTCCATATTTTGACGAAATTTTATCTGGGTTATTAATTCCTTTTACAAAGTAAACAGAAACCAGCTCGCAGAGTCAATATAATGGAGGACAAAAAGAATAACTGCTTTTTCTTCTCATTATTTCCCATAGGATCTATAGTTTCCCATTAGAAACTATGATAAAAAAACAATTTAACAACCTAAAATAGAAATAATATAAATACTCTGAAGGCTGGATTAAATTACTTTTAAAATCATTATTTTAGTACTTCTAAGTTCTCTACACCATTATGTCCTTTGTCAATCCCATTAGCCTCCTACCCCTCTTTGCCTATTCTACACCACCTTTGCATTACTATACAACAAAATCTGAAACTAAAAACTTGGACCAAAAAAAAAAAAAAAAAAACCTACAACAAATCAATTAGAACCTGTAAAGTACAGCTAAAAGAAAAAGCAAATGGATCCTCAATAATAAGAAATTATTTATACAGCCAGCCTCTCATGGTACAGCTTGGTCCTCCTGTGGCACTACTGCTACAGCACTGATTCTGAAGAAGCACAGCCCATGATGAAAGAAGCAACAAGATGAAAAAAGCTGGAACTCTTCTGGGACACAGAGTATGCAATTAGCAGTTTGATAGCAATTTACAAATTGATAAATGTTAAATAAATACCACCACAGCAATAAGTAATAATAAGTACTGGCAATAAGCTGCTGCTCTTAATAATCCCTTGAGCTGCACTCCCCCTACATGTAAGTCTCTGGAAAAAATTCTTTCCCCTTCCCTAGCTGGGAGATAAATTGCCAGCAGCACACTGTTCACAAGAGGGGTGTCCCTGCAAGCAGGCAAGGGCTGCCTTGACTCCCTGTGTGCACTCTCCCAGGTGGAGGCTGGATGGCAGGAGTGCTGCAGGGACACCCTGGCATGCAGCACACAGAGCTGGCAGCAGCAGCAGCAGCAGCCCTGTCACCCTGCCTGCACAGCCAGGCCCCCTTGCCAGCAGACCCCTGCCTTGCTCTGGGAGCGACAGGCAGGTGGGTGAGTGCCCAGCTCCTGCTGCACTTCCCAGCTGGCTTACAGCCACCCCCAGAATCCTGCTGCAGCCTGCGAGACACGGAAATATGTTTGGGTACCAGTGTCAGGACATGACTGTCTACTGCATGGATAGTACCACAGCACTACTAGGAGACAAAGAAGAGGGAGTTATTATATTTTTTTCATTTTTTAAGCATGGAAAATGAGATAAAAGTCTATTTCCATTCTCTGCAGAGTAATTCCACTTGGCAGGCCATTCAAAGTCTCTTTTTTTTGCCCCTGGCTCTAAATATCTGCCAAATGTCAAAGAGCATAGAATTTAAGTTTTTGTTACCTTAATGTTAATAAAATGCTGTTAATGGAAATTTACTTACTTTTGCTGCATTTACAGTTCCAAAAAGTCAAATTTACTTTATTAGTCAGTGTACTTCAAAGAATTTCTTACAATCAGTCCAAAAATATTTTGAAGTTTTTCCTTCATAGAAATTAGTGTTTTGTGCTAGTGCTTTTTTTTTTTTTTGTCTCTATGTCTCCTCCTAGACTTGTAAAAATGAAGTGAGCTTTTACACATGCTGAGATGCTCATTTAAAGCTCTAAGAAGATGAGGCTGCTGCTTTAATGTACAAAATAACAGAGATCAAAGTAAACTTTGTGCTCCCTACAGGAGATAACACCTTCAGCTGACTTATCACAGTATCTGCACTGAACACATTGGTTAGAATAAAAGTATTTTCCTAGGGCAGGTATTAAATTGACAGCTGAAGTTAAGTGACACTGGGGCATTACAGCCTCATGACTTACAGATCTGCACACAAGGGGAGAATCCTGACAATGACACAGAGCATGGGCAGCCCTACAGCCAGTGTGAATTTGCACACCAAGTAAAGCTCTATCTGCACTGACTGGTTAGCACAGATGTCCAAGATTCAGGCACAGCCCTAATGACATCCACTCTGCAGGTCACCAGTTCTGAGCTCACCTGCACATATCTCAGCCGTGTCTCGGGGTTCTGTGTGCTGGGATGCACACAGATCCCAAACTCAGTCTTCTGGAGTACCTGCCCTTGCTACTTGTGCAGTACTTGGTAGCACTTCCAAAGTAACTTGCAGAGCACAGATTGAGATTTCCCGCCCCAATTTCCTCACCAGTTTCATCCTTTCATGCCTACCCCTATAGAGACCTCACAGGGAAGCAGTCACCAGGAAGAACTAAGCACACGTGCAAGACTGTGAGCTAGGTTAGTCCAGACCACTGCTTTGTTCCAGAGAAATCATGGCATGAGCAAAAGCAAGCAAAGAATGTCCTATATATCAATGCTGACCAAGTTCTAGGTCCTATTCAAACCACCAGTAGTACTCCAATTTGGGTTTAAAGCATTTTCAAATCAAACAGCAGGGGTGTGTGTATGTGTGTGTGCGTGCACACACGTGTGTGAACTGTAAAGAGGACAGAAGCCTAAATCCAGGTAGAAACGTGTGTTACATGTGCAGTTCTGATATACTTTGTGCAATACCAGGAAATTGTAGACAGGTTTTTTTGGGCCAAGTCTAAATATCTTTCCTTTCCACATGACTGACAGAGATTCGTTGTTTTTTCTTTTTGCTAAGGTTCTGTTTGTTGAGGTTTTTTCTGGGACAATGACTGGGATATCCCTCTCGCTGTCTGACACCTTTTAACTGCAGAAGTAACAAGAAAACCCTTAACTCTGCTGTCTTTAAGCCTGTCACAGATAAAATAGCAGTGCAGAACATCTGTTAGTACGAAACAGCATTAAGGAAAAAAATTCAGTTGCTGACCTGTGCATCTGTCAAAAAACCAGAACTTCTAGTCAGTAAATACAACATTCTGTCTTACAATTAATGTTATCATGACACTAATAAATCTTCCAGTGCTAAAGTATGGCTATATAAAAGCAGAGAAACACCTCTTTTCACAATCAGTGGAGGCTCTACCTGTTACTGTCACGCACCAGGGTCCACAGTGGGCTGGTGGCAAACACCAGATGCGAGGACTCATGGGTCCATGACTCACTAATTCAACACTGGTTTCCTGTGGTGTAAGAGACAAGGTCTTTTGAAAGGAGGAGTAGCTGGAGTCCTTTGGACTTCAGCCTTCTCAGCCTGCTCTGAACCAGTCTGGGAATCAACACCATTCCATGCAATGGAACCCTGGTGAGGCCAGACTTGTTAACTTATTATCGGGCATCTGTACAAGATGAAAGGGAGGATTTCTCTAACCCAGGGCAGCACCCCAGAGAGTGAGTCCTGAAGAACAGGGACACCACAGTGCTACAGTAAAAGAGACCATAAAACCCAGCCAAGGCCAGGCCAACACCACACAGTTGTGCCATGCAGCAACACAGCCCAGGGCTGGAAGCATTCGCATCTCAGAGCCTACAGGCAAAACCTTCAACAAGTGCAGCTGCTGCTGATGGGAGAGAGCTTTTATCAGCTCAGTTCGCAGCTCTTAAGGTGGTAGTTTTAACATGTCAGCGGCAACACCTTGGTATAAATTTAGCACTAGGAGTTCCACAGGGTGCACAAGACTTAGGGAAACCCAGGTATTTGTGTCCTCTCTCCCTTCACTCTCAGCTGCAGCTTCCTCCCTTCCCACCCCCAAAGAGATCCTTACTCCTAAGTCTGCTTTTCACCTGATCTAACCATTGACCCACAGATCATGTGTTTAGGATGTTACAGTGACTGTACAACAAGGGAAGCAGCAAAATATAATGTTAAAAAAAGCCTCAATCAAAAAAAGAAAACCATAAACAGAATTTTGCAGATACTTCCTACTCCATCTCTAGTGTCCCTAACAAGACATAACACTCCCTGTTTTCTCAAGTGTAAGTACGAACACTAAAAACTCTCAATCAAGACTACTGAAAAGTTAAAACACACCTAGGGACCCATAGTTGTGGATTTCACCACATTTGCATGCAGCATTCTTGCCACATATATTTAAAATACAGCCAAAACACAGTTTTAAATACAAAGCGGGGTTTAAGATGTGGTTCTTCACACAACCTATTAAGAGAGCATGCCTTTCAAGATAGAGTGAAGAAATCCCAAACCCCCAGCTCATGACTGACACATTTCTGGCCTATAAAGGCAGAAGTTTCTCCATGAAAGCAAAAAAAATTTATACTGTGAGATTTTTGGTATTACTCTCTTTTGTATTACAAAATTTAATGTCTGTATGTCTATAACTAGAATATAATTGAGTCATAAAGTGTGCCTGGATACTCCAGCTGGCCAGAATGTGAATTCATTCATCAGTCCGTAACTTCAGAAGTCTCATTGTTACACATTTCCCTTTAATAAGAGCAGAATTAACTTAAGAGATGGGACTCCTGCTGATAGTTAAAAAATTTTATGGATGCAACAACGTTAAAGTCCTGTTTAGCCTTCATCTTGAAAATGCCATCACCTGCAGGCAGCAAAATTCAGGCTCCAACAGGGAGGCTCTGGCAAGAATTATTGAGCTAGTAAAATCAGACATGAAAAAAGTCAAACCAAATCCACCAAAGAAAAAAACCCCACAAACCCACAAAAATCAAGGGGAGAATAAAAAATAGTGCTTTATCTCTTTGTTAAAATATTATTTTCTGAACATCCTTTCTACTGGAGATCAGGAACACTAGAATATTAGTTCTGTAGAGACCCCAAGTGTATCCTGGCTCTACTTGCACTTCTATTTAACAAAAAAACAACCAGCCAACAGAAGCATTGAACTTATGGTTCTTCACCTAGAAAATAGCACCAAGTAGAAAGCATAAATAGCATCCATTAGACTGCAGTTCACAAAACATTTCTATTTATTCTCCCCCGTCCTTTTCTTTTACAATGTCTAAACCTTCTGCACAGCTATTACCTCTTCCATCTACTAGGCCTTGCAGCTGCCTCTGTATTAAGCAGAAGCAGTAAGACAGAGTTTTTATGGACTTTTCAGTGATGAGGTCCCAGCCACACACACCACAGGACACAAGTTTGCAGCTTGGAAAGAATCCAGCCAACCAAAGGGAACGTGGCTTTGGACAAGCCAGACTAATAAAATGTAACATGTGACAATAACATTGCCTGGTTTATCCCTGCTGGCGGGCTGCCACCACATCAAAGAAATGAGGCTCTAATGATGACTACTCCAGTGCTGCAGTTCTGTAAGAAAAAGAATCATATTTTTCAAACTCTATTGTAGCTAACAATTGGTTCATTATGTTAACGAAACATTGTCTATGTATACAAGTGTGTCAGTGCATTGAATTATATCCAGTGCACTAAAAAATTTGCACTATTGTTTCCAAGGTTATTCTTGCGGCTGAATAGCTTTTAAAATAAATAAAAGTAAAAATTTGAGACCTGTCGTTAGTCCAACAAAGGAAATGGAAAAAAAATCACAAAAAAATAACAGATAGTATTTACCAGCTATATTAATATTTTCACTATGTTTATATGCCAGTCAGCACCTGCTTTATGAACAGCTTCATATACAATTTTGTGAAGCTGAAATATGACAGGTACAACAAGGAGCAATAAAACTCTCAAAGCATCTCTTTGGCACCTAAACAATCCCTACCTTTAACAAAATAAGACAACAAAATGTTTTTCAATTCTTTTTGAAAAGGTAGCCCCCTTTTGGTTCATCCATCTCTGGGCAAGTCTTCCATCAGCAGCAAGTGATTTCCTCCTTCAGAATGGGTGAGATATACCTGCAGTGGCCAGCCCTGAGCACTGGCTCCTTCTCCTATCTGACAGAGAGGAGCTGCTGCTCCTTTCCTGCTGCAAATCCAGGCAGGGAATGTTTTTGTAAGTCAGTGGGGGTTTTTTTGGTTATTTTTCCTCTCCCCATGATCTGCTTCATAGCCCTCTATCTTCAAGAAACTGCAATCTTGTCAGCTGTTAAAGGCACTGACATTTCCCTTTACTGTAAACTCAGGATGTGCAATAACATTGGAAATCTTAGCAATATTCATACCAAAAATCTTCACTAGTTCTAGCTACTGCAGTACCATTATATTTTCTGGGTGAGAGTTCATATAAATTTGCAGGTTGGTGGGAAGGAGGCAAGAGCCTCTCTTTTCCTTCATTCCCTTAGGAACTAAACGCCTCAAGTCAGAGTCTGGAGCCAGAATGAAGCACAGAGAGTGACACTTCACAGTACAGTGAGACATCAATATCCCTTTCTTGATCACTGCTTGAACAATGCTGGTGCTCACTAATATTGCATACATTTAGACTTGTGATGCCAGGATTGTCTCGGTATACTGCTATTACTAGTGACAGTACTTGCAGAAACCAAATCTATTCTTAGTCTACACACATGGCAGAAGCGATGTGCACCTTTTTTTTCTCTAATTAAGCGTTTCACAATCCCTTTTGAACTTCATTTTTCACCACAGTTTCAGAAACACTGCACTGAATCAATTAAAAAATCCCCAAGGGTCCATATTTAGGTCTGAAGCCAGATTTAGGTTTGAAAGCTCCTTTAAAAAAAAACACAAAATCTTACTGGTGACCTTTTAATATGCAGTGAAGTACAATGACTTCTATGAAAAAGACAAAAAAACAACCACAATTAAAATGACACTGGCAGAAGAGAAGAGGCAACTTGAAAGAGACTCTTAAAAGATAAACTTGCTGAGTAAATCTAAACTTCAGAGAAAACATAAATGTAAAGCAGCCCATGGCTCTATCCATGGCAGCACTTCTATTAACATGAAATTGTCATATGAAAATGCTCCTGTAAATTTTGCTTACCAGATGAGATTTGTTCTTTGAAAACACAGCTCTCCTTCTCCCTCCCCCCCATCTATTTCTCTTTGCTAATGTAAAGGTTCACATCTGCTAATTTAATCCATGTTTAATGA
This sequence comes from Fringilla coelebs, assembly GCF_963513975.1. NCBI lineage: Eukaryota > Metazoa > Chordata > Aves > Passeriformes > Fringillidae > Fringilla > Fringilla coelebs. The sequence continues at coordinate 105,773,035 of NC_140028.1, read as the reverse complement.
TCTCATAGGTAAAAGCAAACCTGGAGGAAGAGACTGTATGGCCAAGTTTAATTATAAACTGTTCCTTTCTATAGGAAAGCCTTGTTTACCTCCAAGGCTGAGGAAGTTCATCTGGTTTTAGTACAACTTGTGTTAAGAAATTTGGTTTTAGTACAACTTGTGTTAAGACACACAAGTGGATTTGAATGGGATAAGCCAAAATAGATGTTGTCCCCAAATCTCCATCTTGTGCCTCTCATAGAAATTGCTTCTCCTGCAGCAGGAACAGTGTGACTGTAAATCCACAAAGTATCCAGGTAACCTAAAATGAGCATTGGCTTACCTAAAATAATTTGTGCTGTAAAAAAACCCCAACAGCTGAGAATTATACATAATGGGCACAAATTAAAGCATGCAGGCTTTCACTGAACACAAGAAATAACACCCTCTTATGAAATAGCTATTTCTGGGACAATCAAAGAGAAGACAGGATAGACTAGCCAGCATCCTGGTTCACCTCTACAGACCCTGTGCAGTCCTATTATTAACATCTTCTAGAATAATCAGCCAGAAGAGTGAAGAAAAAGATAACAGACAGTCAGCATCTACCATTCATTTCTTCCCCAGACTGCATTGCTAAAAAGCCCACAAAAAGATCCCAATGCAAATTCAGACACCAGCTCATTTCCATTCCTCCCCTTACATGACAGAAAGACTAAAGCATGAAAGATCCACGCTATACACAGTTCTGAAGCCACAATCAAATCTTCATATTAAAAATTAATTTTGGGCAGAGTTCTAATATTGCTAGTACAGATTTATGGAGGAGGGAAAAGTCTGGATGCTATTTTTCTAATTTATGATTGAGGAAAATTATGGAATTGGGGGGGAAACCCAAATAAACCCCAAGTATTCTGGAAGAGAGTAACTGAATTCAGTGATGTCCATCTCTCAGGAAGAACATGATTTAAAATCTGTTCTAATCCATACAGGCATCAGCTACCTGTGAGGTTTACTGCAACTTAATTAGTTCCCACCTGATAAGAGAGAGAGGGCAGTAAATAAGAGACAGCTTTGCCCTCCTTGTTTAAAGCAACTTTCCAAGAAAACAGCACTTGTGAAACCCTGATATCAAATAGCACATGTCAATGAATGAGCAGAAACCCTTCTTTACATTCATTGGAAGCAGGCACAGAGGCTAATTCCAAAAGGCACTTAATTATATATCAATTTTTCTGGCACAGAATCTCTCCGAGTGAGACTAATTTTGCATGATTAAATTTAAAACCACCATCGGTGAACCCAGGTTAACAGACCTATAGAAAAGCAGTGGGAAGCCTCAGCTTGAAAAGTCTCTGTGCCTCCTAAAGTCCAAGCTGTCAGAAGTCATGCAGGGGAGTATAAAGTTTAATAAGATTTGGTGGAAAAAATACTCATGAGCTCTTTTAAGGCCAAGACCCGCCAGTACCCCACCGCCAATGGTTCTAGTTTCACAGTAACATTTCTTCACTTTGAAAATATTTTACTCTCTCCATTGCTAAGCAAAACATGCATACACACAGCAAGTAAATTAGGATCATGTGCAACTGAATATAAATAAGTGCTTCCAAGTATATGCAATGAACAACCTTAAAAAACCTCTCAGATTTTCCTTTGATTTCTTATATGGTATTTGTACTTCAGTTTTTGGAACAGTACCCTGAAAGATAAAACACTTGTGTCACACTAGGGTTTCTGTTGTTTGGTTTTTTGTTTGGTTTTTTTTAAGTACTATTATAGCGCTGTTCATCTAAGTACAGTTTTTCTTGATGGTAAGAAAGAGAGAGAAGAAACCAGAACGGGAAAGATTTTAGGATATTCTGAATATATGTCAAATGGTGACTGAATGAGCAGATGCCACCTGGGACACAGGCACTGGCTGCAGTGTCTGGTCAGTGGGTAAGTCATTTCTCTTTTCTGTCTTCCTCCCCTTTATCATCTCCGACAGCTAGCCATCTGAGGGATGAATCATCTCCTCCACTACAGCTCTTCTGCTGAATAGCTGCTCTAAGGGAAACAGATTGAGGAAAAGTTAGCACTAAGTGAATCAAAGGCAGAGCTCTGTGTTCTGAAGTATGTATCACCCTATATTTTTTCAAGCTTCATTCCCACATTGCTCCCAACCTTGAGAAAGGTAAATATGCCTGTTTGTGTGCATGAGTAGAAAGAAGGGATGTTTCTTTCCCATCTTTCCATGTCAGAAAGGGGAGGGGTGAGACTCTCAAACTTCATTCCCTCATTTCCATCTCTCTCTGCATCAGGAGCAGGCTGCTGTTAAAGTCTTCTCCATTTTGGCCTTACTTTCCCCCTCCTTCCTCCTCCTACCCATAAAGTGTCTTGAGAAAACTTGCAGATAGCTTAGTAGGCTGTGTTTGAGGAATTTTACCCAATATAATTCAGCATTGATCTATCTTGTCTCTTTCAAATCTTACATTATAAATTAAAAACAAAGTACTAGGAAAGTAAGCTAATAGTATAGATAAGGGATAAGGGTTTTTTGATAGTTACTTTAAGCTTTTTGTAAATAAAACCAAATAATTTTCATATTATTTTGCTGTTGTTTGTAAGAAGACTTCATAGTATTTTTTCAATTTTGTCACCACTGTACTTAGTTCACCATGACTAACAAGCATCTTTCCCTGAACACAGTGTGCGGTGTCTACCATTTGTTATATAAGAAGAAAAAAGTAAAACATTCCTCACTCCAGAAGGCAAAAGACTTCTGTGCTTACTGAAAAATTTCAGCAAATGAAAATGGAAAAGCGTGGTAGGTCAAAAAAATCAACCCACGAAGTTTGGTTTCACTTGGGAACTCCCTTTTCCTCTAAGGGGGCTTTCAGAATGCTTAAAAATCATACTGCTGTGATTCCAGCCGCCCTCTAGAACCACATTTCTTTAAATTTCCCACAGGAATTTCCCAGGCATGTGCCACAAAAGGGTTAACTACAAGTGAAACTCATTGCACTGCATGAAGAAATTACTAACCCATTTCAGTAATACATTTTCAGTGTGAATTCAAATGCTCTCCTCTCCAATAGACCTTTATAATGTACTGAGTCCCCAGACATACCAGGGTCTAAAGCACATTATAAAATGCTTTTCTTCACTCTGAATACTATTTACAGAAATAATAATAATTCTAACCAGGTAACATGCTGCAGGATTTCAAAATGTTAAGGGTAAGCTGTTAAATATTAAAGAGGTTGCTTTTAATATTAATACATGGGCCACAAAAACAATCTCAGAGAAGTCCAGAATATAAAACACGGCCCTTGTATAACTTGTTTTTGTTTGTTTCCCCCACCACAATTCCCTAAAAAGAATTTTTAATTCATAATTTTGAATTTGTTAACTTCTGTACGCTGCCTCCAATCTGTCATAGCTTCAGAACTAGCCAGATAAACAGAACAACCCCTGAGATTCCTGAGCAGAACAACAAAGGTCCTCCTGCTCACAGTGCACCACTACCTAAGTTCCAAAATCTGCACTTGCTGCAGCCATTCAGTATGATTCTACTCCAAATGCAAAGCACTGACTAGAAATTTGAAGACTTTCCACCCAGAGGTAAAACACTACCACTATTTAACAGTTGAAGAAACTAAGACACAAAAGTGTTAAGTGGGTCACACAAGCATTAAATGCCTTATTCAAGCAGCTGTTCAGAAAGAAAAAGCAAATGAAGAAACCAGTTGAACACATAAAAATCTTAAGCAGTAAGAGAGGAAGAGGGTCACACCCCTTATAAAAAACACTTTCTACCCCACATACATTCACAGAAAAATGCACATGCATTGAAGTAAATATAAATGCAGAGGAAAACATGCAGAGAATAACTTATTCAGGAACAGGGCCAGCTGAGCACAGGTACACAGGCACTTACTTGATCTATTTCCATTAACTTGGGGAAGGCACCTGGCCATTCAATCGCCACCTTCACTATATCAGCAGGAGGGGGCATTGCGACGCTGCTGTTCTTCGGAGCCAGCACAACTGGACACTAAACACTGCAGAGAGCCTCTCTCATTCACACCTGCAGGGAGAGAAAAAAAAAAGAAAGAAGAATATTACAGCAGTTCAGGCAGAACTCCAGCACTGCCGCTTCAGTCTCCTACATTTCCCCTAGTTGGGCAGGTGGATGAAAATGTATGTGCAGGGGCAGGAGAATGGCACACGTTACAGGAGCAAGCACAGGACACAACGCCACGGCACGCTGCACAGCTCGACAGCCTGTTAGAAAGATGGCTGAAGCACTGAAATGTACGGTGAATAATAGGCATGCATTAGATTTAAATAGAAAAACTATTTTTAAATATTATTAAATATGCTGGTGGGGAAAAAGTGACAAACTAAAGAAAGCTCCTGTTACAGTGTCACTCCTGGAGTCCCAGGGAACGTGACCAGTTCGGTTAATGCTGGCGCTTCAGGAGAAGAGATTGCCCAGGAAGTTATGGCCAGGAAACACGGTTTCTTTTAACTATAGCAATGATCTTCTGGGTGTTCACAAATAGATCACTGCACTATAGCAACCAGTATGTCAGGAAGAAGGCAGAACACACAGCAGTTTCCACATATACACACACACACGCGCACACACATCCTCACCTCACGGATCCAGAGATACCCACATATAAATACTTCTTCATGGTACATCTCAGACACGTGAACACACAAGGATGTAGTATATATTCACAGTGACATAATCAGCTACATAACACATCATAATTCTGCAAGAATATGAATATCAACAGGATCTCGTGTCAAATAGTGAGAGCTGTGAATTTCTGGGAAAGAGGAAAGGGGAAGAACCAATTCCTCGGGTTTTGCAGAATTGAAGTTCTGTCTCTTCTGACTCATCAAACTTTATAACCTTCCAACAACAACAACAAATGTTTATCAAGAGTGTGTAGTGCCTCTCCAGGCTTGCAAACAAAGCTTCTGCATGCCTCTCTCAGCTTGGTGGTGGCAGGACACCCTCTCTAGTAGCAAAGCTCCGCAGTTTTCAGACACAGCAGCCTGTGCACCCTTCTGCAGACGGGGAGGTTCCTGCTGGCTTTGCCAAGCCCTCCACAACAGCCATGGTGTTTCCTGCATGCTCTGCTGAGACCCAGCAAGGCGCCACCATGCACCACAGAACAAGAGAAGCTGTAGAAATCCCCAGCGGTGCAGTCCCACTTCTTCTTACAGAAAAAGAGAAGGAAGTGGTGAAAGCATGGAGACATGTTTGCACATACATCATCTCAAAGAGCTGGGGCAAGACAGGAGCTGGCTGAGTATACCAGACATCCAAAGACACAAACAGGTACAGTTTAAAACAGGCTTTGACCACATTGAATTGCTGCTTCAACTAAGCTGGTCTCATGACCTTTCTTCAACTGCAGCAGAAGCTGGAGCTCAAGTTGGTCTGAACAAAATTGTGAAATCATCCCTTTATTTGGAAATGTTGTACCTTAGTCACAGATACTGTTATAAGTGGGAGCTCACCCAGCCTTGTGGATGTCTCCGTTTTTCCTTCTTTCTGGTGTGCCTCTGGACTGCTCTGAAAAGGCTCAGTCCTCTGATTCTGCAAGCCCTGCTACATTCTACATAAGGCTCTCAACACATAATAAAAAAGCAATTTATGAACTTTAACACTCCTGCAATTTATTTCCAACAATGGCAGTTCTGACGCCGACAGGATCGCACATCACCACAAAGCAAAGCGCAAGGCAGTAAATGAGACAATGGACGGTCTATAAATAAAACTGGATTGCAGGAAGTGCCTTGAAAGACTAAACAATGTGATTAAGAAACACTGTGATATTGTCTACATTTGGTAGATGTTACAGGAACAGGGAATAAACCCAATTAAAGCATGCAGCTGGCTTGCTGGTCATTGAGAAAATCAGACATTTACTTTTGGCAGTCTTCTACCCTGTAGAGCCTTACCAAATGCAAAGTTCCCACAATTTCTCCCCAAAACATCAAATGCCCATCATTTGCATCTCCATCCAGCGGTCCCCTTGCTGCGCAGTGCACTGGCTCAATCAACCAGCAAAAAAACCCCAAAAGATGAAAAATTATATTTGGTCATCTGTTTTTTACCATGTTTGAGTCAAACAGCTACTCAGAGGTGATACAACTCGGGAGAGGGGGGGAGAAGCGAGGTTTCTTGGCAGCAATGAGCTGTTAATCCACCTTGACAGTCAATTGAAACTGAGACCTTGGCACCTTCTGCTCCCACACTCACAGTGACGGTGTTTCCCACCTCCTCAGCAGCGCAGTCCTTGGTACTCTCAGCCTGCCGGTGTTTTGGTATTAAGCTGTCTGCAGTGCTTAAGTGGGACTGACTCACCCAGTGCCGGACCGACAGGCTACTCCCTGCACTCCCTGCCTTGGCACCCCATCCCTGGCAGGAGAGATGCTGGAAGCCTCAGCCAGAGCCTGAATTTGGGGGCCACAACACAAAAAGAGCATCAGCTCCTGCCAGACAGACTTGACTGAGGATAGCTTCAGCTGAGTAAGCCTTTGTTTTCAACAGTTTTATTTTCCCCCATCACATTTCTCCTATAATTTTAATGAAAAAAATCATCTGTATACCACATATCTAAAGAGATAGAAGGGAGACCTATAAAAACCATAGAATCTACCTATTGCATGGGCAAATACATTTTCTTTTGACTGAGAAGAAGTAACTTGTGGCTCAATACCTTTCCTCCAAAGCTCACAATAAATGCTGGAGAAAAAACACTGATTCATGACCACTGGCTGTAAGCACAAAAGTAAAACAACATTACACAGCAATAAATGTGCAGAAAACTTCCATTTTCCCATGCATATGAGGGCATTAACCCCAATTTTGCTATAGCAAGTTGTGGGCTATCTTGACTCACACAGGAAAAAGGTTTAAGAAAGCAGAGTCAAAGAAAGCTGATGGTAAGTTAATCAAATTCAGCTATGCAAAACAAGCACTTACATTGCAAAGCAAGGTGCAAGAGAAGTCTGCCACAGCATTCAGCAGACAATTTCATTGTGACTAGTTTTAATGCAGGCTAGCACAGATCTCCTACATAATTATAATTATTACTATACGTATGCTTATACAGTCATAAAACACAAAGCAAAGTGACAGATCTTTAACTAATACAAATGGATGTAGTCCCACTTCTCCCACCAGAAGACCAACTCAAAGATAACAATGTAGTCTGAATGCTGAAAAGCATATAAAATCATCACTTTGTTTCTGTTTCTCAGTGGCCATCCTAGTCAAATGTGCTGACTTCTTCTTTCCTAATTTATATTCTTATGAATCCAGTGCAACATGATAATTTAGTTTCATTCTACCTATGTGACAATGTCAGACATAAATATTCTTCTTGGGGTTTTTTTAAAGGCCAAAATTGATGCTCAGTTGTCATCCCAAAAGTAGGATTGTAAAGAAAATGCTACAACTTACAGTGCTGACAGTTCAAAATTACCTACTATTTATTCCCATGGTACACAGTGTGTTAGACACTGCCCAGCAAAATAAGGAAGGCACAAATCCTGGTTTGAAATTGTTCTAATTTAGTAAGCAATTTTCATTATGTGCATGAAGAACAAGAACTGTTTTCAGCTGCTTTTTGTTATGCCAGCAGCAGTCAAACAGTGAAAAGGATAGGGATGTCGCTGAAGGGTCTAGTTATGGAGTTTTCTCAAGTACAATTCCTTTTTCTCTCCCAGTGGGATCTGAGAAGCACTGACATGTAAGAGCAACTTTCCAACTCATTTTTGCAACCTTTATTTTCAGGGCAGAAGCTGAAGGCAAGCAGGACGCATGTGCAGGCATGAGTGTATGAAGGGAAGGAGGGAGTCAGAGGAAAAGGAAGGCAAATTCCCATTGTTTTTCCTAATGCATGCAAAGAAATATAACCTGGAGAATGTTTAAGCAACTTACATGCGCAGCAGCACACTATTTTATAATTTGAGGGGGGAAAAAGCCACAACCAAAGCATGTCTACCACTTGAACATGCTTTCTTCCACCAACATGATTTTGCAGAACTATGTCAGATTATCCTGTTAAAGTGTCAACTTTGCAATTTATTGCTATTACCACATGCAGTACATTTATGCATTCCTTCATACTATGAAGGAATTCCTGTGGTGTACTAAGTCAGAGTAATAAACATCCAAGTTGGAAATCAAAATATGTTAAATTTAATGTAAAAATACACAGATATGCAAGCTCTCGATTTACCTGCCTGCTCTGAAGGACGCATTCAGCACAAATGTCAGTAAAATATATTGAATTTTCCCCTTCTACCTATGCAGTGCATGTGGAAAACATGATTTTATTTGTGTATGAAATTAGTTCCTAGTGGAACTCTTTTTTTCAAACTTGTTTTGCAATTTCATTGGCACTTTCCATACAAAGACCTTGAAGTACTTTAAATAACTTGAAGTTATCAGAGCACATCTCTCAAGAAATAAATTCTATTCTTACTCCACAGACAGAAGAAAAATGCAAGGCTAATAGGAGCTATATGACCTGCAGCTCTACTCACAAATGCAAACAGCAGCCTAGCACAGCTTATTTCTTCTTTTACAGAAGAGAGGGAATACTCAAAGAGCAGGTCAGCTCATTTCACGAGAAGCTCGAGTAAGAAAATTAATGATTAGGAAGTGATTGAAGGAATGCCATGTGCATTTGAGAATTTAATTGAACAAAGCACTTGTTTCTCTAGCCTAGACCAAAGGCAGCACACATCACCTGGAGCTGGCACAGAGCCTGCCACCCTCGGACACAGGCAGGTTTTTGCATGGCATTTCCTGAAGGTGATGGGAAAGCAGGGCAGTGAGGGCAGCAGGATGTGGTGGGTGCTGGCAGGGAGCTGAGCCCTGGCCGGGCCCACAGCAGGAGGAGAGGCACAGCTCCCTCTGCTCGGCACCTTCTGTAAAGAACCACTTCTTGTCAAAGCTCATCAGCTTCCTCCGCTTCGCTCCTGCCGCCCCAGCAAACAGAAACCAAGTGGCAAGTTCAGCTGGAAGGTCCCTCGGGGACCAAGTCTGATTAACGATTTTAGAAAGATAATCCAACGCTGGATTAATATCCCCCAAGAGAGTTATTTTTGGAGTTAAACTGCATGACTGAACAGCTGAGTCTAAGGAGCTGTAAACATGCTCTACCATCTCGACAAGAAAGGAAAACAGGGCAGAGAAGCCAGGGGCTGGATGTACACTTTGTGTACATAAAAAGGCTTTCATGTTGCCTTTTTCCTTCTTAGGCATTCAGTGCTATTCACCCCTGAACCAGACAGGAGTCAAAGGCCCAGCAGACCCATGTCCATAAAATCTGCGGATGTTTTGACACAAATGGAAGATAAAGCTGTAGAGAAGCTATGAGTTATACTCTAGTAAGGGATGGGAAAATTGCAGTGGTCTCAAAAAGCAGGCAACCTGGGTGGGGGTGCTACCCGTCTCCAGCAGCCACCAACACTGCAGGAACACCTCAGCTGGCTCCCGTGGTGGAGAGCAGTCCATCAGCTGCCAAACAGGAACATTTCTTTGATGCTGAGCCCTAAGTCTGCTGATTTGTAAAGCATCATTCGACTAGGAGTGAAATATTTAATATTATTTTTAAATGAGCTTTGGACCCTTCAGGTTTAAATACACCACCCTTCCTCTCCAGAATATGTGAAACCTAGAATTTGAGGAGATTTTAGGATTATAGGCATCAAACATAGAGAACAGGACAGTTTTAGCCACCGGTAAAGCTGTCCAGGAAAGACAACTAATAGCTGTGTGGTTGTCACCTATCTCATTCCCAGCATACCCATAACCTTTCTTCACAATTTCATTCCAAGTATTTTCTCTATCCACAGTCATCTTGTTCCTCTTCCTGGGAAGCATTTTATATGGTTGAGGTTTCACTATGTTTGACAGGCCAGACCAGTTTCAAATAGAGCACTCTTCAAAACTGGAGAGCAAAAAAGGCTTTAAAGAGTGCTTCAAAAGAAAAGGTGGAAGAAAATAAAATAGACTGGGTGTACTCAGAATACAAGCATGAAAGCTCTCTGGTCATGCTTTTAAAGCACTTTGCTTTTAATATCAGAAAAATTTAGGTACTTTAACATGAACTCCCCCACTTCTTGGAAGATCATTCTCCTTTTACTAAGGAACTCCTAGTTAGATGTCTAAAAGTCATAAGAGGACAAAAAAACTTACTTTTGAATACTCAAGTTTCTATTTCAAACTTTGTGGCAATTTAATTAACCCACGTATAACATCCAGTCAGATAAGGATGTTTATTTACTAAAGACATTAATATCTGAACTCTTCAAACTAGAGACCAGGAAAGGATCAAACTCAAGTACTCAAAAGACCAATAAATAAATAAATTTAATTTCAATAAATAAATAAATTAAATACTAATTTTAAAAAAATCATAAAAAACCTAGATGAAACCAAAATGCACCACCACAACCCCCCACCAATAGCAATCCAGTAGTCAAAGATCTATGGCTTCAGAAAAAAAGCATGATTTTTCAACCATGCTGAGTACCTGCCTAACACATGAAATTTAAAGACCATGGCAGAAAAAAACCAAAATGCTACTCTGAACACAATCTATAACTTAATCTACTTAAACTTTTCACAGTTTGTCAGATCTTGCCCACTTCATTTGGGGTTGTTTCTCAACATTTGGCTTGACTCCAGATGTTTCTAAACTGAAGCAAGTAGCAAAAAAATATTCCTTAAAATCCAGTTAAATATAGTTTTTTTTTTTCTCATCTTTCAGGGTAGTCTCATATAAATAACCTGTGAGATAGAAAGAAAGTAATGGGGAAAACATAAAACCTCAATTTCAGCCAGTGGTCCTACTGTTCTTTAAGAGTTGTAAGTTAAAAATCAAAGTTCTCAGCACAAGAAATTTGGAGGGCAGAAGAAAGGAAAAAAGAACATTGACACTGTGAAACAACAAAATAAAGCAATGCAAAACATTGCATCTCAAAAGGATGGATGCTTTTTTCTGTTGTTGTTTGGGAGGGGGAGAAGGTAAAGGGGTGGTGCTTTTCAATGTTTAAGCTAAGCACACTCCAAAGGAGTCCCATGAAACTGAGAACTGAATAACTTTATTACATGCTGGTTGAAAACAAGCTGAAAAGAAACAGAGAAAGTTTATCAAAAGTGCTGTGAATGTTGAATAAAACTCAGTTAAGGGTAAAAAATAAGAAAATATCACAGTCCTCTTTTCAACTACTAGCATGATCTGGCTATGGTACCTCATACTTTCCTGGCATTTGGATAAATCTGAGGGCCAGAAAGGACACAAAAAAGAACACCTTGAGTCAAGACGATAATACAGCAGAAACTGAATCAAAACAAGGATGACTGACTGTATCCCAGTCTTATAAAGGAGATAACAGATCCAAGAAGATAAGCTCAAAGTTGGGGAAAACCCTAAACTTCCTGCTGGAAGGAAGATGAAGCAGCAGTATAAAAAACAAAGAGAACTTGCTACCCTATCAATGTTTATTATACATCCAGAGGAATTAATGGAACTGCTAGGAAGTTAGCAGTCAAATGGAGGAAGAGAGGGCAACAGAGATGTGTGAATGCTAAAGGAAACAACCAAGTTAACTGACAGCACAGACAGGATGTTGAAGGTTGAAACAAACAGCATTATTTTCTGATGTAATCATTCTGCATAGAAAAATCCTACAGAAAAGAGCAATATTGATATTCTACAGTGCATAAGCATAATGCTCATCATAAGTAAGGAAAACAGGAAAAGAAAGGGTGGATACCTTTTGTGAGTCTGGGGAGGGCACAAAAATTTTGAAGACACCAGCCTTTTATCTTTAGCCACTGCTCTTCAGAGATGTGCAATTTTGAGTGCCACAACATAAGAATCATAAATCTACTAGAAGCCATCCAAAGGAGGGCTGTGAAGAAGGATCTAGAGGGGAATTCATATGAGGAGCAGCTGAGGTCACTTGGCTTGCTCAGCCTGGAGGATACCTCACTGCAGTCAGCAGCTTCCTTAAGAAGGAACGTGGAAGGGCAGGCACTGATTTCTTCCCTCTGGAGACCAGTGAGGAGACCCAAGAGAATGGCATGAAGCTGAGTCAGGGGAGGGTTAGGCTGGATATTAGGAAAAAGTTTTTCACCCAGAGGATGATTGGGCACTGGAACGTGCTCCCAAGAGAAAAGGTCACAGCACAAAACTCTGTCTGAGTTCAAGAAGTCTTTGAGCAGCGCTCTTGGGCACATGGTGTGGCTCTTGGGGTGTCCTGTGCAGGCTAGGAGTAGGACTCAGTGATCCCCATGGATCCCTTCCAACTCAGGACCTTCTATGATACCGTAAAAGATAACAAAAAACAAGAGAAGGAAAGAAACCACCTGTCAGTAATCTTGCAGCAGAAATACTGCAATCCATGCATCAAAACATCTAACAGTCAAAATGCCCCATGTTTTTCTGACTTTCTGGCACTATACATTCTCTGAATCCATCCCTGCAGGGTTCTAGCTCTCTGTCAGTTCACTGTTATAGTCACAAAAAAAAAATTTGTCCTTAACACTTGTCCTTAACAGAGCACTTCCCAGTGCTGGCTCTCTGAAGGACATTCAGCAAAATTAGACAGCATATGGAAAAAACAGTGATGGCCATTCAGGAAAAAAAAGCCTGGCACAGTTAATATTAGAGACTTTGCCTATAGCTAACATTTGTGGAACAACTTGAGCTATTCTGCATTAAATAGACTGTCAAGACTAAGTCAGAGTTTTAATGGACATCATGAAACTCACTTTGGAAACAGAAATACTAAAGAACAAACACAGACACAGTTGCATCCCCAAACAACTACTGTGCATATGCCCATCCTGAACACTGGTGCCACCCTGCTTTGCTGAGTACTGCTCAGTGGGTTGACCTGCAGGCCTGGAATCCTGTTCTGGGAACATCCCAAGGAGATAATCACCCTCCTTTTCAATACTGGCACGTACCCTGGGGCCATTGTTTATAATTCTAGATCAAGAGGAGCTTGCATACCTGAACAATCATTTCAGTTATAAAGTAAGGCTAACCATAAGATCACTGTAAGGTAAGATACAAGCAAAAAGATAGCAAAGAACACAAGAACAGGGCAAACTCCAGGTTCACACATCCAGAACACACACTATGTTTTGAAGGGGTCCAAGAAACCTTTTGGGACAAATCTGACTGCAAGATATTAGCAGTGTCAGCACTGCTCACCCAGCCCATTTCCAAGGGAGATATGTTCTGCATAAAGCTTGGTAAACTGCATTAAATGTGACACTTACTAACAGGAGATCCAGGTATTTTAGCATGAGACTTTCCCTTACTCATCTCTCTATTGCAAAACTGTAGAGAGCAGCAGATGACCCTGTTTGAGCAGGGCAGTTGGCCAGATGACTTCCAGGAGTCCCTTCAAGCCTCAACCATTCTGTGATTCTCTAAGTACACTGAGGTGTTGTCTCTAAACACTCTTGAAGTCGTAGCCTGCCCATCTGTGTTCTAATACTGTGCCTTTTCTGCACTTAAGCGGGCACACCATGAGCAAAAAGACCTTTTGTAGCAGGTTGCCTTCTATGCTAAAATAAGATTCTTACAACACATTAAAACCAGCTGTTACAACTTAGGAACAACAATCTCCATAACTCTTCCCATCTTGCATCCAAGGGCAGTCATTCAAAGAATAACCCAGACTTTCATAACTTGAACTAAAATTTTAAAAATAAAGGTGGAACTTTACTTCTGACAAGAAAACAGCCATAAAATGTGTTTGTGTTACAGACCAATACATGTCATGCAAGCACTGGGTACAATTTGTGGTCACCCCATAATTTTTCTGCACACTTTGTTCAACATTAAAATCTGCATGGCCCAGGGAAAGAGGAAAGAATGATGCAAACATCATCCTTTATTGGTTTGAGTCATAAGCTCTAGGGAGCCATGCAGTTTAAGCAGCAGACAACAGTTGAAAAGTTTACTGTCTCTCCCTTTTAGCAGGGACAGCAAGACAGGTAATGAGTTCACTCAGAAATTACAACCCACATGTGAACTTAAACCCCCATTGAATTTAACTTATGCTATCATGCTGGGCTATTAAAAAAAAGGGGGAGATGGAAGGGGGAGATAATTGCCATCACTTCAGCCACTGCAGTTGAAGCTATTCACAGGTGTTATTAATATCTATTGTCTTACTATTAGTAAAAAAGTGGGAATACTTTCATGAAGAAACTTGACTCAGGAAAAATACCAGCTTGTCTAGTAAATATGTTCACTTCACTGTTCAGGTAAAAAGCCACTATCAATTAAAAAGTTGCCTTCTTAGTAGTACATTTGATCTGTTTCTCCAAGTCTCTTCTATTTCATAAGGAACTATAATTTCAAAGGTTCTCTAAGACTCCTGAGATGACTAGAGCTAATACTCTGTCAAAAGCTGATGACAGCACAGCTGTGTTTCCCCATTGCCACGCTCCGGTTGAAGCTCCTGCTCCAGCCTCGCTGGGAACATGCGAAGTTATGCCAAGAATGAGCAAAACACTCACTGTTTCCAAATTGGCTAATCAACAGACTGAGAGCTTAACCTCCCCACAATACATGCAGACAAGCAACAAGCACTGAGGACTGAACCCTGCCAGCCACATTATTCAGCAGAACGACTCGTGGCAGTTTTCTTCCCAGGAGCCAGAACATCAATTGTCACCGACGATGCTGCAACTCAATCAAACTTCTATCAAAACACCCATTCAAGATGAACCAGCACTTGCTGTGTGATGCTTTACTCTATTATCCTAAAAACAAATGAGAGTGCCTCAAATAACTCCTGCATGGAACCAACCAACTTGGTTCCATGGAGGAGTTATTGCCCAGCATTTTACCTGCTAAGAACTTAAAAATGCTAACTGCAGAACAGGGAGATGCTGGCAGCAAAAAGCCAAAGGACACTATGCTTTTGCTGAATAATAACATGCATACCTCTAACTTCTAGTGTAGCCAAAAAAATGGATCCTCATAACTCTTTCGTGTTAAAAATATTATAATACATATACACCATCCTGAGCCACCATCCTTAAAATTTTTCTGCTCCAAAAAGTTCTCTGAATGGCAAAGTCCAGTTCCACAGCAGATCTGATGTCTGCTTCCCCAGTGTCACAGCTTTGCCTCCCTCTCCCCAGTGCCAGCACTGGCACTTTTCCAGGATACCAGTTCAGAGAGAAGTGCCTAAAAAGTAACCCACAAAACAGAAACAAAGACAGATTTTTAGACAGATTAGCCCCTTGAATGCATTCAGCACTCACTCACCCAAGCTTCAGGACCACAACAAGCAATGTGTAAGGCCAAAGAGGAAGACAGGAATATATCCTCCTCATTTTAAACTTTTTCACCTGTGCAACGTTCATGGCAGACAGCTGAGATTCAAGTCCATAGAGAAGAATGATGTAAAAGTATGCCATGAGTAAGTTCATTACAGTATGTCTCATTAATTCAATGAGGTGCTTTATAATTGTAACAGACATTAAAAGATTAAAGTATTTGGATTAAATCCAAGTACATTTTCAGCGCTCTGATGATTGCCAGAGTCTGTATCTTCAGAAATACAGAGTAATACCCCATTACCAAGTACCCTGTGAGAGAAACCATTGTTTATCCTTCTTGCTTTCAGATTTCAGTGCTCCCAAATTAAATTTTCCCACTGCACTTGTGAGTGAGGGGTGGCAAATCTGTTCAGGTAACTGTCTACTTCAGTTTGACATGTTAGAACTGTTTCCAAATAAAGCTGTCAACTGAAGTTGACCATTTTGAACTTCCTGGAGGGCTAACACCTGGCTGGAAAGTCCTTTGTGTGCAAACAGCAAGGCAGAAACAAAGCCAAACACATAACTCCATGGCACCTTTAGTCTGTAATTCAGCAGTAATTTAACATCATTAGATCTCTGCTGTTCAAGCAGTAAGGGTGATTTAGGTATCAATCACTTTAAAAGAGAATGAAGTCCTCTTTCTGCTCTTCAGTCAAGCATTTCTACTCTGCTGTGAAGACTAAAGCACATCTTTACAGGTTTGGCAGCATGGCGACAACGGCAAGCACAGAGCCTTACCCACTCTCAATTTTACGCAAAATTAAGCAGTATTCACAGGTTGTACTGAAAGTACAAGATTTCCAAAAAGCTACAGTTCACATCTCTACTGAAAGAATACTTCATTTTCTTCTCATTGATGCAGTCCTCAAGCTGCATCCTCAGAATCACAGACAGAGCCCATCAGAAGATGTTAATCTGGAGTAAATGTGATCAGGAAGAGATGTCCCATTTCCAAAGCTGACAGACAGACCTGCCCTGTAACAAGTAAGTGGACTCCCCAACTCTTCCATTTTCCCCTTCTTCTAACAAGGGATTTGGCTGTTCTGTCAGAGCCGGATCTGACTGCCTTCTGTCTTGTCTGGAAGATACATGTGGGGCTCACAATGACATGTTCTCCACAATATGCAGCTCCCAACTGCTTCTGCTTGATCTGGGCATACAAAACCTCTTAACACAAGGAATGAAGGAAAATATTCTTTTGAAGTTTCCTTTTGCCTGTCTCATTCTCCAGACTCTGGAGCAGATTCCCACAGGCCACACTACCTTCACAAGCTCTTTTGTCAGTGTGTTAAAGAATTTTATTTTTTTCAGCCACATCTTACCTTGCTGGTCTCACCCACTGTTCCAACAATTTTGACTAAGACTGGGGGAGGAGGCTGGAAAGATTGCACTAACTCTAATTAAGGCACTTGAGGAAAATTCTGTAGCAGAAGTGTCCATAGGTAAATGTGCTGCATCAGTCCAGGACACAGTCTAATTCTCCCACATAAAAAAGTCAGAAAAATGTATTCTAGCATTTGCAAAACAAACCTCTTGAGACACAAGAGCCCCATATTCTCATTTGACTTTGGTGTCCTTCAGAAAATGTAATCATTAGCAGCTAGGATAAGAGAAAGGCCACAAAAAACAAAATTAAAAAAACCACCTGCAAATAGACGCTATATCTTCCAAGTTTGTTCCCCAAAGCACTAATTAAAGAGGACTCTCTACCACATGTAGCAATCACACTGTTTAAATGAACAGAGAGTTCTGCTTCAAAGACAAAGATGCTAAACTTGGAAGCAAGAACACTTGTGTTTAATTTTCTTTTATTCAAAGGCTTGGTGTGTGGTCACATACTTGCCCTTTGGTTCTCTGTGCCTCCAACCACCAAGTGTAAAATGGAGCACCACACTTCCTCAGAGCACACTTCCTGAGAGACTTTTAGAGGCTGCAGAAGATTGTATCTAAATCACAATGACAGACAACCCAGAACGGGCAGCTGCCTTATTTATTCATGTGATTGGACAGACTACTCCCCCAGATCTTCCTGTACTTCACCCTTCCCAGCCCCCAAGGTCCTGAAAGTAGAGACTGGCTTACCTATTCTTGCTACTGTCCTTGAGTCTATACTCAACACAACACCTTCCATTAAAACCAGATGTATAAGTGAAGATGCAGCTTTGAGGTCTGCAGGAAATGGTCTGTGCTCTTTTTGAGCATTTCAGAGCAACTATCTATCAGACAGGGCTTCTCAGAAGGATGCCAGCTATGCACTCTTGGATGGAACAGAAGAGAGCAAATCCTTTTTTGGCTATGTTTATTTTCCAATGTGTTTTAATTATCTTACTTTGCCAAATTAAAAGATTCATTTCCAAGACAAAATGACAAATACACTTCTAGGTGACTACGTGCTTTAAACCAAGTCAGCAAGGGAAACTGTTTTCCCAGGCAAAACAAAAGCTTCACCATTATTGTCATTTAAGCCAAGACTGAAAGAGCACACAGAACATGCTGTAAGGACCAAGCTCAAAACCTCATTGCCATTCTCTTTACCTATAGAGCTGTTTTTCCTTACCTTAAGCACCCCCAAGGCACACACAAATGTCTGTAGGGCCAATCAAAATGCAAATACTGTGAAACAGCCAAGCAAGCAACTACTGCTTGTCTATCACATTCTTCCTTTTACTCAGGCTTTCATCCTTTAATACAAGTGACTTTGCCAAACATCATGTACTTTGGTTTTAGAGCACCGAAAGTTTAAGCTGTTCTCTACTCAAAAATAATCTGTCATCAGTTTCATTGGTTCAGCCATTCCTGGCAACTGCCTTACTTTCAGCACACCCATGACAGGAAGACACCCCTGTCCTGTTACAGTTACCTCTTTCTGGACCCAAATAATCTCTGTAGTTTTACACAATGGGATTAATACATGGCTGCTGGCTATCCTTCTCTCCTGCCTTTGCTTTTAATAATTTCATTGCTGAAGTGGAAATGCAGATGTTAAAAGAGACAGGCACATGACAGAAAACGCTCGCCTCTTGCTTTGAAGATGCATTACGTGACAGAAAGATGAAAATTCCCGCAGCTACGAAGGATGCCAATTTTCTCAGGAACTGTTTCATCTCTAACAAGATCAAACTGAACTATTGCCAGTAAATTGAGGAGGTGCCTGTTTTAACAGTTCCTTTCCTAAATGTGTTACTATTTCCCCTGGTTCATTATCCAACCTGAATTAAGAAATAAGAATCCTATCTTAAAAGGAAGAAGGCAGCAAGGTAGCTTTGCATGACACCAGCCAAGTCATCTCTATGCTATTTCTTGCTGCTTTCTGTTAGGAGAAACTTTACCATGCCAAAGGTTGGCAGTTTCCTCTAGGAGCTAAGAAGTAAAAAGCCTTGTTGAGCACGCTTTCCTTTCAAGCTGCCACAACACATGTCATGATGTATTCAGCACAGCTATTAGGCTGTGTGTGAGAAGGAAAGGCTACAGGTCTCTGTGGCAAACTGTGGCCCTCTAAATTTTCAAATTTCCAAGAATGTATTACATTTCTATATAGATGACTAAGATAGTAATGATAACCCTAAAAGGTGTTTTCAAGCACTTTTAGATTAAATGTTATCTAAGGCATGATTTGACCTTGACCTGCTTTAAGATTTTTTTTGATTATTGACTTATGTGCATTAAAAGTCACTGGAGGAAAAAGCATTTGTATTTAAGATCCTATTTTTGCTTTTGCATGACTTTAAAGTGATGACAGTTTTAAGACCCACTAAAGTAAGCATGGATTAGACTTTAATGCGCTTTCCTTGCTTTTAGTACATAAAATTTTCAAATTATCAACTCTTAGAAAGAATTGCGACTGTCAGGAGTTTTACCATGTCCTTTTTAACAAGGATGAAGAGGGGAAATATTTGTTTATTTATTTTTAAACAGGACATTCATTCATAGAAGAAATCTAAGCATAATACATTTAGTCTAGGCTGTAAAATTCATCTCGCCCACCTTTGACCTTTTTTTCTCCTTTTCTTTTCCGACGGTGTTTTATTTCCCTTTGCACGACCCATTCTTTAAGCCATCCTCCACTTCCTCAAAGAGATTACAATTCACACACATGCCAACCATTTTTTTCCAGGTGGAGATTTTGTACCAACTGCTGAACTTTCATCTCAGCCGAAGTACATCCCAACTGAGATGCAACAGACACATTTCAACCCTCACCAATATCTCTCTGCACTTTTCAGGCTTTTAAAACACGGGGAAGCAAGACCTTCAACTGCCAATTTGGGAAATCCAGAAGTGCACGTTGATATTTCATTCTTCCTATATTTTTTTTTAAATGTCAGATCAAAACAACCTATGCTCTGCAGACGCCAATTGCAGTAGCTTTTGTGAAGGTTAAGAGTTCAAAAAAGAAAGCTGGTTTCTTCATTTAGCATCTTCTTTCAACAATACTGATAAAGAGACACTGAAGGGAAAATGGTTGTGTAGGTATGGCAGCAAGGGGGATGAGAGGATGAGTCTAAAGTTCTTTAATTCTCTTATTTATGACTCTCTCTCTTTGACCTTACCCTCTTCAGGGGACACTGCCCCAAATACTAACAACCAGCAATGAGAAAAAGCTACAAGAAACACACATTTCCTGCTGTCGTCCTCAACACTCACAGAGTAAATAGTCCCCAAAGCACACTTCACCCTGCAGCCTTTGGGAAGACATGTTCCAGACACACAAGATGTAGCCATGCAAATTATAGCTCTTTCAGAAGTTTGTAGGCTCACTATGCCTTCTTTCAAAATCCCCTTCCTGCTCACAGATATAAATCAAGCAAGCCAACTCACTCCATGAAATCAAAACTTCACATGGCCACAAAAGGCTCTCTTTTCTTTCTTTTTTTTTTTTTTTTTTAATATTAACTTTGCACATGAGCAGAAGTAACAAAAGGAATGCACCGAGCATTATCTTGCATTGGTTTTTCTAATCAAAATACATGGCAACCTCAAAAGGAAATGCTTCCAGACCAGTAATGAAGGACTGATTCATATGCCCCAGAGAACAAGTGCTGAACAATGTCCACTCAGTAAGGTTTCAGCTTTATCCCTTATTAAACTAAAACCACGTGTCTGATCTTTTACCCATTTTTGATTTATAAATGTTTCTGCTTTTCAAGATCATGAAAGTAAGTATGAACAGAGGAGTTAGAAGAAAACAATCCATCACAAAACCCTTATACACCAAATGTTAGAATTGCCATCTATCTTACTTCCTTTTTTCAAAAATGTGGATTTATAGATTTGAAGGACTCGATGGGAATTCCAGTTTGAAAGTCACAAAAGTAGACCAAAGCAAACAATAAAATACTATATCCCAAACAAAATATAGCTTCAGCTACTGTACATAAACATCAGTTGGTCATCTGTCAACCAACTAAAATGCCACATGCATTTGAGAAATAGCAAAATATCAGCAAGAAAAAACTGAGAATCCTTTGAAAAGGCCAGAGATTTATCAATTCCAAGTTGCGCATAAATAAATACTCAAATCAAAATTGTGCGGCTTTACATCTCAATATCTTAGGTTCCAGACACTTTACAGACAAGAGTTCTTCACTAGAATGCAAATCTGGACTAAAATCACAATGCAGAATGAGGTTTTTTTCCTTTTGGTAGTGCCCCATTGCAGAAGATATTTGTTCTAAATTTTAAAGTGTGTCACATTTTCCATGGGGCATTCAGGAAGCTCCTAGCACAAAAACAATGAACAGGATGTTGCAGGTCAGGCTAGAGCTACACTCACTGAATGAGAACATTTGAGGAAGGGGAGGGGGAGACACTTTGCACAGTCTTTTGTTACTCAGCATCTTCTTGGTTCCAGCCCTATGCAGGATTTGGTTTTGTGGGATAAGCAAAGTTTGCATGCAGACCTACCCTGGCCAGAGCTATCTCTTGGCTTTATAAGAATTCAATGCCACAGACAATGTTATAGGACACACAACTACAAAACAGCTGTGGCAGCTTCAGCCAGTCCACCCCAGTTCATGCTCTTGGACCATCTGTGAGGCTATCATGAGCAGGTCTGACAGCCAACCTGAACACAGGACAGGCCTGTAAATTTGGGGTTGTTTTAAACATTCCTGCTAATAAAACTATCACTGCTCAGTATTATTCTTGTAAGTTAGATCTGATCTGTTACTACATTGCAACTACCCTGTGTCTGGAAATACCTGGAGCATTAATATTCCCACAGCAACAGGGTAGCTACATGGACTGCAAGAGCAATACCTGCATGCTGAAGTTTCCACAGGAGCTCATAGCTGATGCTCTACCTCCTCTCTGGATCTTTCCTATATATGAAGGCCTCTGCAGAATACTTCAGTTGGATCAAAGTTTATGCAACTTCCAGAAAAACCTCCAGATAAACCCCGTGCTCCCAGCTCTGCTGGAATCTGTGTAAAAACAGATGCTGTGAGCCCGTGGGACAGATCATAGCTCTCATCCTCCCCCCAGCCATGCTGGCTGTAAGATGAAGGAATCACTGAGAGCTCTGGTTCTTTAAACAATTGCTAAGATTCAAAAACCAGTGGCATTTCTTGAAAACCAGTAGGCTCCTGAGCACTGCTCTTGCTTTAGTGAAGTTGTCAACTCTGTTTACAACAATGAAGCCCCAAAAAGCTTTTTGCAGCAGCAGCAGAAGCAGCGTGGATGTTTAGCTTCCGTATTTCAGATCTGCTTTTATTCATCAGACTTTCCACATGGTAATCCTAGAAAAGCAATTCTAATGCAATACTTTCAGCATCAAATTGAGAGGGCTAATTTGTGGCTACAGCTGTGGCCTGTTATCCGTACTTCATCACTCCAATTCAGCACAACACAAACTCCATAATTCGTCAAACTTCGACATGCCTCTACACCACAACAGCAATTAATTTGCCTCTTCCAGCCTCTGCCATTAAAATAAAACTGCAACATACCACAATCTGAAAATAAAACTAATTCAGTCCCAGCCCTACCCAACCTCTCTATCATTTAAACAAAACCCATGCAACTTCAGCATTCAAGAAGTTGGACTTTTGTCAGAAATTTTTTTGATCATATGCTTACTTTTAAAGGTTACTTATAAATCTGACATAGTAACGTCACATTAGGACCTAAACTACAACATTAGCTAAACTTTTTACAGGGACTTGGCAAAAAAAAAAAAAAATCTTGCCTCATCAAAACAAAAATAAAACTTACTGAAATGTTTCCATATTGACCTGAAAAACAAAGGAAAATAAATAAATAAAAATTCCAAGCAAATCTCCACCCAACAACTATGGTACTACAAATAATTTTATATTAAATGACAGTTTCAAAGACAATTCTGAATAAAAAAAATCATCCTATAAATCTTTGAATGGGGGTTTATTTTGATAATGCTATCATTAGGTAAGCTAGGGTCATTAAAGCCCTTTCCACATAACACTGTAATTGGCTTTTCATATCAAGAAAAAAGGTTTTCTTCCTTACATTTGCAAAGAAAACTCAAACAGCAAAATAATATGCATCAGATGAAATAATTCCTTGTTATACCATAAACACAAACCTCACTTCAAAGTAAAGATGATTTTAGACTTGAAATGGGTAAGTTTTTAATAAAAAAGGGAAATTAGAATTAAAGCCACTGTGATTTTATTTGAACTTTTATTTACTAAGTTTACACAGCTCCATTGTACCCTTTTGGAAGGAAGTATAGCTCATATTAGTTCTCTTATGTTGCCTGCTGGAGCATAGGGTAAAATCACTTTGATATTCATCTTAGCAATAAGACTAGCAAATCAGTTAGGAGTCTAAGAAAAAACACACCACTTCCAAAATAAAACTGCATTTCATAAAGTAATTAAACATCCTGTACATGTGGCACAGCTATACCTCTCAAGAAGCTCCATGATTTGAGAGTGACCTCGGAATACAAGCTGTGCAATAGGAAAGAGCCCAAATATGGCACACAACCCCTCATAACAGACACACTGCACTGCAAAGCATTAAGGCATGCCCTTCCAATTAGCTGGACCTTTATGAGTTTTTCTGAGGCTCAACCAAACAGTAAATGTAGCTGCAGCAACCTTCAAAATTATAATTTTAAGTTTTCCTAAAGGCCTGTTTCAAATCAACTATTGCCTTCTGTAACAGGTGTATTCTAAAGGTGCTCAGCCCTAAAGTTTGCTACCCCAGTATCTAAATATAAATCAAGAACTACTTTTCTCAGCTGATATTTGTTGTCTTTGCTACTAAGGTGACTACTAATTCTTGCTGTTTAAAAAAAAAAAAAAGATAGGTGTTGTTTCATTAATTAGTTTTACATGGTAACTTTAAACAAACTATTGCTAAATGCACACAGTTGCACCAGCAGAAACTCACATGGGTACCAAGAAAAAAACATTTATCACTGGAGATATAAAGGAAAGGAAATAAAAACAAACACACAGAAAAATCCCTCACAAAAAAACCCCACCACCAGCCTTCCAGAAACAAGTCTTAGATCGTAGATTTAATACATAACAAAAGATGAGATTGAGAGACAATAATTTTATTGCACATTATAAAATGTCTTCATGTTTTACAAGCCACATGTTATTGACTCACTCCTTCCAATATACAGCAGCCTTCTTCTTCCTTTTACTTTTCCATCATGCTCTTTACTCCCCAGCTATCAGCTAGGCTTTTCTGTCAGACTGATACAGACCTAAGCAAGTTCAAAGCATGTGTTCTCTAACTTCAATTTAGCTTTCAAGTCTGCTGCTTGCTCTTCATGACAGAAAACACTTTTTTGCAACTTAAATTGTTTACCTTCTTCAGCTACAGCAATTAGACTAATGAGAGTTGCTGCCCTCCCAAACAAATTTTTTTAATGCAGTCATTTAGCCTGACAGGCTTGCCAAGCTGGCGAGGAGGGCTTTAAAGCTGCTGGGGAAGAAGAAATTCAATCCATCTCCCACAAAATACTTCTGGAAAAGCTGTCAGCCCATGGCTTGGACAAGTGTACTCTTTGGCAGGTTAAGAACTGTCTGGATGGACAGGCCAGGGAATGGTGCTGCATCCAGCTGGTGACCAGTGGTGTCCTCCAGGGATCTATGTTGGGCCCAGTCCAGTTTAATTTCATCACTGATGACCTAGATGAGGGGATCGAGTCTACCATTAGCAAATTTGCAGATGACACCAAGCTGGGGGTGGGGAAGAGTGTTGATCCGCTGGAGGGTAGGAGTGCTCTGCAGAGAAACCTGGAGAGGCTGGATAGATGGGCCAAATCCAACAATAGGAGATTTAACAACACCAAGACCAACAGATGTATCTGGCAACTTGTCCACATCCTTCTGGATGCCATCCCTTCCGTCCAGCCCACCAAGCTCACTACACAGCTTGGTGTCATCAGCAACCTTGCTGTATGCACCTGATCTCATGGTCCATGTCACTGACAAAGGTGCCCAACAATGCTGATCTCATTAAAGACCCCTGAGGAATGCCACTCATCACTGCTCTCCACTTGGGCATTGAGCTGTTCACCACAGCTTTCTGACTGTGACTCTGCACACAATTCTTTATCCACAAGTTGGTCCATCCATCAAATCCATGTCTTTCCAGTTAGAGACAAGGATACTGTGCTGAACAGTGTCAAGTGTCTGCACAAGTCCAGATAGACTTGATGACATTTGCTCTTCCCTTACCCAACAATGCTGTAATGCCTTTGTATAGGGTCACCAAATTTGTCAGGCACAAATTGCCCTTAGTGAAGCCATGTATGCTCTCATCAATCAGCTCCTGACTTTCCATGTGCCTTAGCACAGTTTCCGGGAGGATCTGCCCCATGGTCTTGCCAGGCACAAAGGTAAGACTTATTGGCTGGTACTTCCCAAGGTCTTCCTTATTTCCCTTTTTTCCCAAAGGGCAGGTCCAGAGGAGGGCCACAAAGATGATCAGAGGGAGGAAGTACGTCTCCTGTGAAAACAGGCTTAGAGAGTTGGGTATGATCAACTGGAAAAGAGAAGGCTCTGTGAAAACTTAGAGCAGCCTTCCAGTACCTAAAGGAGGCCAACAAGAGAGTTGGGGAAGGCATATTGTGATAAGACAAAGAGTAATGACTTTAAACTGAAAGAGGGTAGGTCTAGGTTAGACATTAGGAAAAATATCTTTGAGTGGTGAGGCACTGGAACAGAGGTCTGAGAGATGCTGTGGGTGCCCCATCCCTAGCAGTGATCATGGCCAGCTTGGGTAGTGCCTTGAGCAGCCTGGTCTAGTCTAAGGTGTACCTGCCCATGGCAGGGGGACTGGCACTTAATGGGCTTTAAGGTCCTTTCCAACCCCAGCTATTCTATGATTCATGAGCTCAGGCTTTTAGAATAGCATCAAGAGTGGGTATTTGCGATAAAGCCACAGGAGCTGTTTCAACTTACAACTTTTAGTGACCCCAAAATCCTTCACAAGGACATCCTGAAACATTCCTGTTTGCGTGTTATTGGAATATACTATATCCAAATATATGCATCATTACATATATGTTTCATTACCCAGGTACAAAAAACTATTGTGATATGTCTGTGGGCTTCTGTTCACTGCAGCAAGGGCCAATTTGCACAGGCTTCTAGTACTCTACTCCCCTCCACAAAATTACTCATCCAAGATCATACACAATGTAAAATGTGCAGCTGTGGGGCAGAGGCTCAAGACAAGACTGCAGTCATTGTGAAGATGCATCCTGCTTTGATAGGCTATCAATACTTTGACAAAACTTGAAGGACCTCACACATCTTCAAGAGTTCTGCCCCACAGGAGGAGTAAAACATGAACTACCAAACGTATCATTTGCTTGTATGCGACTTTACCTCACGTCAGCCCATGATAGATTCGTATTCTGCAGAACAAGGTGAAGATTATCTGCTTAAATTCTGCTGGTAAGGCCTTCACACCAAGGTCACACAGAAAGTCAATGTCAGGGCTTAAAGTAGAAAATGAATGCAAATTTCTTTGTTGTTGGTTTCCATGAGGAAAGGATTTCCCCACTTAACTTACAGCTTCAAGGCTAGTGCTACAGCCAGAAAAACAGCTTCTTACATACAAAGCAACAAGGCAAGATAGGTGCAAAAGGAGACCAATGAACTATGGAAATGTGCAAAATCTTATTTCTTTAAGATATTGCATAGATTCTGGATATGACTAAGAATTTTATTCATGAAAAAATCAACCTCAAATAACTCAAAAGAACATTCAGCGTGGGAGGTTCTTTTGCAAAAATTAAATAGCAATTGTAATGAAATAGTATCTTCTACCAAGTTACCAAAGAATTTACATTTTGCTCATACTCTTACCTAACTGTAGAACAAGGAACCATACACAAGGGATAATAGCCAAATTGTTATCTCAAGATGTAGCATTATTTCAAAAACGTGGGTGGGAGAGCAGGAAGCAAAAGCAAGGTTGATTTTAAAAACAATCTTAGGGCAAGATTTTTATTTAGACCTATCCAACAAAGCTAACCTCCACTTCACATCAGCTGCAGACATCTACAGAGCTAATTTTAGCAATATTTCAAAAATGCTGGCGAAGTATAGAGCATATTTGATCTACTTATATTCAAACCTGCCATCATTTGACTTACCTATACCCACAGATGATGCTGCCTGGCTTAAAACGTGGTACTTCAAAAATGCTGCCAGAAGGTGACAAGAAAGGGTATTAGCACAAACCAGTATTTGCTAACTATGCTTTTTGTATTCCTTCCTTCTCACTCACCTGTGCTATATTCACAGGAATGTGACTTTAGTAAGCAAAGCTATAAGCTTCTGCCTTTAAGGTGCACCATCTAGAAGTTTTGTGAACATCAGCAGGTAAACAAAGTTCCAACTCCTCCAATTCTATCACTAGAATGTGTGTATTTTAAGAATCTTAATTTCCAAAGCTGTTGATAACTTTTGGACTCAGTGATCCTTGTGGGTCCCTTTCAACTTATAATATTCTGTGATTAAATCTGTGATTACTTTCCTGAAGCCCTAAAGAAAAAGAAGACTCAGCTATGTCCCAGTTTCCCTTTAAAAATGTACAAAATCAATTCTCCTGTTTAAAAGGTCATTAAAAAGCATTAAAACAATCCCTTTGTTCAGCTGAAGAGATCAAACACTGACTAACTCCATCAGTTTAGGACAATGTGCTATTATGCTTCAAAGTCACATGTAGCACATATCAAATGAAACGTCAGAGAAGCAAGGCATTTAAATGCATATTTGACATACTTTTTGCATCTCAGAACATTTCACTTCTCAATGGGGCTGTGGGTGGGAGAGGAAAAGGTTGGTTTCTTATAGATTTGAATGTAAAGGCATCATTTGGCAATTTAAATCATCAGATGTTACAACTGCCCACTGCTAGATGCTGCCACATACCGGACAAACACAAACCAGAGATCACCATTCTGCATATTCAGAAGGAACATTTACAATCACCATCTGTCTCCTCAGACAGCAGCATTATACAGCCCTCACACTGCAATGCCAACATGAGTAATCAGTCATTAAACTTTTGAGCTACTCATTCATATTTGTGCATAACAATATTTACTATTCTCAAGTACCCCATGTCACTGGACTTATATCCAGCCTCAAACAATGAAAAAAAAAAAAGGCAATGTATTTTAAAAGGTCCAAAGCTGCTTCTGCCATTTTGCAAATCAGCTTCTAGAACGTTAGCCACTGGTCAGCCAGAGCAACATTTCTCTCACATTTTGTCTCCACACCCTCACATCTAACATCTGTGTGTATACACCCCTCATCTTAGGCTCTACAAAAGACAGAGGATCATTTTATCTCACATAAAGATACTCAGGCAGGTGCACCAAAAGCAGATGTAGATGCCTGAACTCTGTGTCACATTAAAACAACAGTTTGTGTCTGACATAATTTCACAGGAAAAAATAATGATACTCATCAGTAAAGTTCCTGTCAGTCATTCATTTTCTCCAACTGAGCCCTCACCTTTATAGCAATGAACAAAGGAAAACTTCAGATTTCCATCTGGATGTTAATCAAATACCACCACAGCCATTGCTCAACATTTCTCATTTGGAGAGCTGTTTGAGGATATAAAAATCATTACTGACAATTTGCAAATGAGGCATGTGAGAATTAGAAGAAGGGTAGAATCAGTAAGTGGAGAGACAGGGTTGGTCAGCCTCTGTGTTAGTACACAAGATATAAAAACTATGAATGTACACTGAACTGGCTAATATTGACTTCTGCTTGTTTGAACATTCCTTCAATTTGCTTAAAAGAAAAAAAATGAAAGTAAATACAGATAAACATTACTAAAAGAAGCGTAATAAGATTGGATTAAACTTCAACAGGCATTTGAGTAAAATCTAAATGCCTTTAATTTGATTTAATGTACTTAACTAGGGAAGTAAAATTAAAACTAAAGCCACTAAATTCTGTTTAATGTCCTTGTATAGGAGTACTGTGTAATTTAATCCACTTTCAAAGCATATCTTAGTCTGGATTAATTCTTCCAAGTGCTCCTATGTAGACAAGCCCTCAACATATGCTAAATGATTTCTCAAAGAAGATAAACTATCATATACTTAGCATAAAAGACTAAGATTACTGATGAGTTGCTGATGACCTATGAATTCCCTTATAACACACCAATACCCCACTTACATACACTAAAGTAACAGAATTCAGATAAACTGGATATCAGTGTTTCCTATCTACTGGAAATCAATTTTTTTTTTTAGCTTGTAGCAAAAAACAGATTCAAAGTCTTAACCAGATCTCTCAGTTTACTGTCTCTTAAATCCAAAGGAAAGATTTAAAATTGACATCTGATTTTTTTATTTACTACTGTCAAGATTGATATTTGCATACAGATGAGATAATATATCTTGTTAAATTTAATTTCATGTAGATTTCTTAATTTCCGACAAATAAAATGTGCCTCCCTCACCAAATTTGAGGTTCAATGCATTCAACCTTACAGAAGGATTTTGGAGGGCATAAGAAGTGGGCTAACTCCTCTGTGGGCAAAGCTTCCCCATGTATATATGATCATATCTACAACCCTTCACCAAGACAACTTGCCCTATCCAAGGGGGAAAACAGGTCAGTGGCCAAAGGTGGAGGTGAAGGCAAGAAGGCTCAGCTATTAAATGTGGCAGGCTCTAATGCACAGCAAGCTGCTACCTGAGGTATTGGTGCTGTTGTGAGAAACCTACATTCCCAATATGGTCAACTAATGAAAGTAAAGCACTTATTTTAATAAGTTGTGGAAGCTTGTTCAGAAGACAAATAAAGCATATTTCCACTAAGATTTTCGCTTAAGCTAGTTAAATTAAGAACCCACCCCTTTTCATAGTTAATTCAAGGATACAGATGAAACTAGAAATGCATCTCCTCCCACTCCTATCACCAACCCCCAGAGAAAAATATTTAAATAGCACATATTTGTAATCTAGAACAGAGAGCAGTATTCTCTGAAGTATCATCTAATTTAAATAAGTCTCTCTCATTAACTTAAAGGCATTCTAAACACTTCATCAATGCTTTGTTGTTTATGTGCTATTTCACACTACATTTCCCCAACATTAGTATACGCGTTTCTATAGACACAAATGTGTAATCCTAGATTTACAGTATTCAGTCAAATCATGTATTAGAAATTGCAAATTTATTCTTAATACCAGTAAAATATTCTGTAGCTATGTAGTTGCCTTTTTTTGCTGCAGCTCCATTAACTGAGTACGCTATACTGTTTGCAAAGTCACAGAATTGCTGAATAATTTTAACTGCATACATGCAAATAATCTCTCTGCTTCTAAATTCTTATGTGGGTCACTATTACAGAACTAAATGCTTGACTACTTCTCATGCATTTGTTGTCACAGTGCCTCTCTCAGACAGCAGTACTAGACAGCATTACCTACTAAATCAATAAAGAACTGGTAGATAATCACTAGCTTTAGAAGCATACAAAAAGAAGAGAATACAGGAGCAAAATCAGCATTTAAATTGATCCATGATAGTTTAAAATTACTCAACTTTGGGCGCAAGAAACAAACTCAGGATCTTCTCCTGTGATATGATCCCAAACCTAAGTTGATTTTGTGAGAATTACTTTGGGTTGGAAAGGTCAAAAATATACAACTTCTCACCAAATGTGCAAGCAATATAAATGTGACATGAAAAGCATTCATACTGTGCCTATTAAATGTACCTGGGACAAAATCTGGCATGAAACAAGGATAAGCATATGCAACTTAACTGAATTTGTGCAAGATAATAACCCAGAGAAATGGATTCTTTTATTCCATCATATGCCTGGAACAACTACTACAACTGTGGTGAAACACAGATGGATAACTCACAGAGCTCATGGGGTGTATACAGCATAACACGGAGCAGATGCAACTAGGATTGTTCACTGCACAAAATACAAAGTATTTGCAAATACTTGTGTCACACCAAGAGATACAAGACGAATTACATTGCCTCTGCAACAGCAAACTAGTCTCTCTTTCCTGATGTGACTTCTTTGATTAAGATTAAGCTTGGAGAATATTCACTCCCTGACCAAAAGAGATGGCATTTGAAACAGACTCCTCCAGAGTTAAAATGGTCTATGTGGTGAGGAAATACAGAAAGTTCACATGGAATGAAGTAGCCATTAGCACAGGTGGCCTGAGAAGGCGCAGATGTCTCTGAAAGCCTTTGGCTGGATCTTCACCTAAAGACAGTTCTAAGCCCAAGTCACTCTGTGATTTTACCTTTAATCTGTGAGATAATGCCATCACCTCCAGAGGCTACACCAGTAGAAGAAACCTCCTGGGCATCAGGAGGACAGATGGGGTCAGCCCTCCACAGGCCAGCCAAGATGACCATGCTGCACACCTGCCACACAGCTTGGGTGTAGGTTTAGTGCCCTGGTAAATTCCCAGTTCAGTGTGGGTTAATGCTCTGCCACACAGTCTTTTTACAGTAATTTTGCAAACCCAGGCTCCAGCAGAAGCAAAAACATAGCCAGCAAGAGCAAATTAAGTAGAAAGCATCAGAAATGCTTAGTAATGCCTAGATTCAGGGCTATATAGAAGATAAGGATAAGGAGATCAATCAGTTCCCCAACAGCTATCTTGAAGGGGCAAGGTTTATCCTCCCTGACCCAGCTGGCTTCACAGCTATAATGAACTATGTAATATAAAGTGCCATCCAGGCACCGTTGTAATGGTAACATATCTTGAACCTCAGTGGCATAAGCAATCAGGAAAAAAAAGAAAACCAACAAAATTTTAAAAAACCAAAACCAAAAAAACCCCCAACCAAAAGACCCTTCCCAAAACTAGCATGACCAAAAAAAAACCCCATAGAAACATAAAAAAATCTACTTGCAATATATCTAATTCAAAGCATTGTTTTCCAGTGCTAGACTGCACTGTGCAGTCTATTTTTTATCCACCCTGCTGCTTTGTAAGATGGATAAAAAATAGGGACAGGAAATATAAAAGACATGTCTATGAGATTTTTATAAAAACAGGCTATTATGTGGATATAAATTATTTGGTTTGGTATTTATTAAGTACCTGTAAAGTGCTCAGTGCTAGTCAAATCATAAAGAAAATTATCTTTTGCTTTAAGAAACTGACAATCTAAATGACAAAAGGGAATAGATAAGATGCAGCAAGAAGCCAGTGATGAATGAAGAATATTTTGCTTGTGTTTTGGATTTGATTGCTTCCTGTCAGCACCTCTGAGCTAGAGTTCTTGCTATAGATTTGCTGACAAGTAGGCAAGTGTGGTGGAAGAGAATTTGGTAAGGCAGCACAGAGAAGCAGAAGTAGAACAGAGAAAGGTAAAAGTCAAGATGAAACAAAACCCAACAAGCTTGGAATCACTATTAGTACAGTGACAAGAAGCATGAAGGATGCCTTAAGTAGTCTGAAAAAAGTGTATGATGAGGATGGAAAACTGAAGGAACCTGAAACTTAGAATATAAACTTCAGACAGAGCTGCTGTAAGAAATCACAGCCGAAGCTGCTGTAATGGCAGAAAGATAGACCAGAACAACCCTGCTTTACAAACCTTTTAGAACAACCAACATGGCTATTCAGGAGACTCATCTGATGATGAAGAAATTTGGTATCAGCTGCTTAGTGTAATGCAAATAGTTATGCAGTTAGGAAAACAAAAATCCATCATTTTTATGGCAAACCTCTCAGCCTTGGGAGTCTGTTCATTACTAGAGGTCCAACATGTCACACTTCTTTATGAAGTTTGTGAGAGAAGTAGCCAAGACTTCCTTTGGCAGTGTAAAAACAGTGCTGTCACAGATGGACTTCATACAAATTGGGTTTTGTTTTATTAATAAATGTCTTTTTCCCCCCTACTCTGAAATCCTCCACCTAAACCAGCTTTTCCCCTTTCTCATCTTACTTACAAAGGTAAGAAAGAATAAGACATTGTTTGTTTGTTTTCTTTTCTTGATAGGAGACTAGTTTTTCTCCAGTTTGGTGGTACTCCAAGTGAAAAGGACAGCAGATACACTCTTGGCAACTGCACAGGGTGGCTTTTATTTTTTTGTTTGTTTGTTTTTCCATAAAACACTTCACTGTGCCAGCTTTCTGAGTAACCTCCGAAATAATATGCTTTTTCTGACAGATGACAGCAGAGCGGAGTAAATAAACAAATTAGACCCATATGAAAGTGTGATTCATACGCAATGTTACAACTCCAAACAATAAGGACAAACATGACTACCAAAGAGGCCATCACTGCACAGATTCACAGAACACCATGTTGCAAGGGACCCACCAGGATCACCAGTCCAACTCAATAATGTATCATTATACATGAGCCTTGAAATGATAATTGCTTCCCAGACTTTCACAAAGATTGTTCCAGCTCTTCAGCACTTAACAGTTGCTGTAAAACTCATCTAGCCACAGAAGGAACCCTCTTATAATGAAGCATAAAGGCCCAGAATGAAGCTAGAGCTGAACAGAACCATCCCCTCACAGCACCTCATACACAAAGAGGTATCGCAACGTTCCACTGAAACCACATGAAAAACAGAGTTTGAAAAGTTTCAGAAAAGTTCAGTTTTCAGGCTTTTGGTTTTGCCCTAAAAAAACCCAAATAATGCAGAAAGAGGCAAGCAAGCACAAAACTCTGTCACGGTAGCAACACTGTTACTAGAGAATGTACAAACCACTGTTTCCTCCCAAGTCGGGCTGCGGCACAAAGGGTGGGCAGCACGCACTCCTGCGGAACAGTCTGCACCAAGGACAGAAGGATTTGATAGCTGCCCTGCTTCAGGCACCAGTGCAGCAAGGATTCAAGGCAGGCAGCAGAAGGGCTCTCAGCCAGCACGTGTAACAGATCACCCTGCTGAAGGATTTTCATCCCCAGACCTCGTGCACTCGAAGCCAGGAGCTGCTGCCGGCACCACCAGCCCGAACAAATGTGGGTGACAAACGGGTGTCACAGCCGGGACAAGCACACGTCAAAACGCCACACACTGCACAGAAAAGCTTATAAACAAACCCCTGGTTGCTTCCCCCTTCTCTGTCCTGTGTTGGTGGTTTCAGGTCCAGCTCTGGGGGGATGAAGGGGGTTCCTGCAGAAAGCCAGGGACTGGCAGCGTGACAGGGCTGGGAATAGGAAATCTAACGGATACGGGAGACCGGCCTTGGTGACTGACTCAGCTTCTGACCCACTCACAGAACTTGGCCAAACTGCTTTTTGGTGCCACTGCTCCTCTCCCAGACTCTGCATGACCTTATTCTGTGTGATCTTGTCCAATTAGGTCAATATCTTCAAGGCAATATCTTCAAGGCTTGTTAATTTTACTGAAAAACAGCCTATAGGCTTGAATAATATGTTAGTTTAAAAAAAAATTTAAAAAAGAAAGGGGGCTGATTTGCTGGTTTTACTAGGATCTGCCATGACAAGAATAAAATCATCTTTTCACTTAAATAATGAAGAATACCCACACAGTTAAACCTGTTAATATTATTTAAAAATATGTACAGCTGGAAGAGTGGCATGTTGCTCTCATTCACAAGTTTGCTACATCTTTACTGACGCCTACGATCTCCCCTATAGGTCTATTTACAGAGGCATTTCTCCCAGGGGCCAAGTTTTCCATTCATGTCCTTTCTTCCCCCTTCTCTCCTGCTTTATCCCCTCCCTCTAGCAGAGCCTTTCAGTCACATTAGGGAAAGCATTTGTGGTGTGACATGGGGAACAGATCCAAGCCTCCAGCAAGCAAAAAAATAAGCTGAATAAAACGAAAAGATTTATTTTTAACCTGGATGGGTTCCCAGACTGAGCTTATTCCCCACCACAACAGGTGTGTCAACACACCTGCGGAAGAAACTGAGCAAACCAAGCTTCAACTCTTGCTGACATAACTACTGCTGACAAAGTCAAATGGATATATTAGTAGGATAAGGACATTTTTAAAATATTAATACTGGAGTGGGGGTTCTTACACCGGGGAAATCTTTAAACATCATAAAATGGACTTAATACATATTCCTTATGTTGTTCACAGTTTCCTTTGCCAGTTTGGCTAATTATACGATATTTAAGTTTAAACATATGTTGCCTCCCTTGCAGTGAATCCTCTCCTCCTACATGATACAGCAGTGAAGTCATCTTGCTGACTTCAAGTTGAATCCTGCACCTCTTCAAGTAGGTGGGCATTTTTAGCTTATCTAGAAAGCAGTCCAGCCCTGGGAGCATGGCAATTCTCACTGCAATGAGCTACCAAGAGCTTGACCACAACAAATATCCTGAAATACGTACTCCAGACGCTCTGTGCATAAGAACCAGCATAACTTCTGCCATCCTGAACATATGGCTCTTAAAAGATGTAAGAGATGCTCAGGATGCATCTGCACTGGAGTGAAAGGTGAACCAGCATACCAGAGACTTTTAATCTCCTTCCTTCCATACCATCACCAACTGACTTTAGGCTTTGGGGGTTTTTTCATTAAAACCAAGACACATAAGATATAAGGAGATTCCAAATGTAAGGAAGTGGCAAATGACTGAGTGAAAAAAAATGTATTTAGAAGGGCAAAAATGTCTTGCAGCCCTTTACGAACTTCCATGTGCTGCAGACAGGAAAATCTCCATCAGTTAGTGCATTACACATTACAACAGCAAGCAAAGAAGCAGAGTACACCACAATAGCTGTGCTTCATTAGCTTAGCACAGCAGAGTTTAGAATTTAAAGGGAATAGACAGCAGCTGAAAATAATTGCATTAAATTAACATTAACCCACAAACCCAGAAGAGGCATATAATATTCAGGACTGCAACAGAAGCAGTAACCCAGAATTAATGTCTGTAAAAGATGAACGATCCTGCTCTAACTGGGATTCAAAATCCTAAAGGAAGAAAGTTCACCTCAAATAATGTTCCCTTAGGTGGGGGGATAGAAATAAAGGAAAGTATGGCCTAGTTAAAAATATCAGTAGGTAGAAACACAAACTGTAAAATGATGTGGTTCCCAAAGGACTGACATTTTTTATGGTTAATACACATATTCCCACACATTCCTTCTCAAAAACAACTTTGAAATTAAATCTAATTTTAAGATCTCTAAGTGAGACAGACACGTGAGAATTTAAACATCTAGGGCAGAAAAGACAAAACCTCAGAGACTAAAGCAAGAAAGGCAGCTGGGACTGGAGTGGACTAAAACACAGCCAAGAGTGACAGCTATAATTCAATTGGTGAATGTACATTACGACAGTCCACGAGTCTTGATTCTAGAAGGGCTTGGAGTAGAAGAGCATCACCAAAAATAAGGTCCTTAATTAATCTAAAGTGTTAGGATGGGGAGACACAAACTCAAGGGAGCATGGTGTGCTCAAAATGAAGAGGAAATTTATGCTAAACATGGGGAAGGGAAGTAAGTATTTAAAACATTTGAGAGATACTGACTTACAGCACCTACTCATTTCATCTGTGAGCAGGTACCAGGAGAAAGCCATGGCACTGTTGGCCAGGAGGAAAAACAATACACCCAAGCTCTTTCTCCCAGCATCAGCTAGAAAAGTCAGCTTGGTCAGGCCCTTGGGAAGCTGCAGGTCAAAAAGCAGAACTGAGCCACCAACTGAGGCCTGAGGAAAGTTATAGCAGATGCTACTATCAGACCAGCTCTAAGACCCCATCTGGTGCCTTGATAGCCCCTAACCATCTGAATTTACATGGTTCCTCCAATTGGAGATAAATTCTACCTCATGAGTAAGCCAGCATTTGGAAACAATTAACATCCTATTTCCATTAACCACCATGTTCTTCCCTTCTGCATCCCTGCAGAATTTAAAATGTTTATAAAAAGACAAACACCAACCTGCGGACTTTACTGTTACAGTAAAACTTAGCAACATGAGTTTGTGCTTTAGGATGTTTTAAAGCTCCAAACAACTGCCTGTCAAACACAAAATTAATTTGCAATCCATCCTTACTGGGCAGTAAAAATTTCTTTTTAGTTGAGCTCTTCATTACAGCAGGATTTTATCACTGTTCCTCTGTACTTGTCTACCATCTGCACAGCACTCTTCCATATGGACGCACAGTACCTTTTTTTTGGTTTTGTTAGGTCTCCTTCATTAGCAATATTCTTTCATGAGCAGAACAGGACTGCCTAAAAGTGTCTAAAGTATAGTGCTTCATTGGAATTTTGAAGTTTTTGATGTTCAAAGTGAATGCTTGCCAGTATTTTTACCTAAACACTTTGATGAAATTGCTAGAGCAGCCTGAATCTCACCTCTAGAAATCTCTCAAGAGGTTTCTAGAACTACTCTGACAATGAGGCTTTGTGTAAAGTCACACCCTGCAAGTTTCAGAGTAGAAGTCAGGTAAGTTAAGAGATGACAATCTAATTTTAGTACAAGTTTTGGCTTTCAGGACTTTAATTTCATTTTTCCTTAAAAAAGCAAAATATATTTGTCTAACCAAAGAGAGAAAAGAGCTTCCATGTCAGCAGCAGGGTTAAGGCAAACCCATCTGAATTCCTGGTGCAGGTTTCTAGCTGTTCACCTCAGAACTTTTCCCTTAGAATTTCTGCTCTACCCAGTTTTCTGCTTTCAAAAACTAGTCTGAACTTTGCCTCTTCAGGACCTCTATTGCTCTATGGACTTGGTTTGATTGAGCTGACAATTTAGAAGTAGAGTACAAAAGGAGGAAAGAGACACAGATTCCATACAAAGAAGCAACAAAATCTGTTGCTGTTTCTTGGGGTACCAAGCTAAAACTTCAGAGGGTGGCAGGAATGTCCCAACCCTTTCAAGCAGCAGATCTGCTTGCCCTCCATACCTAATACAACCTCTTGCCAGAAGAAATCCATCCTGGAGTTTTGGCTTAGCATGCTGGAAATACCAGTTATACCAAAGGTTTTATTTTATATGTGATCTCAGCTAATACTTCCATTTCATGGCACAAGATCTCCTTTCAGCCCTAGCAAAACACAGCATTTTTGATCAATCTTTTCTTTAAATAACTTTTCAAATAAATAACTGAAGCTAAAAATCTCTATAGCTGTTGCTATTCACTCTTACACTTCCATCAGTTATTTGCATAGTCATTCCCACTCCGATTTAATCATTCCTTTCATGACTGTCTAAGTCTACATTGAAAATGAGAACAGTAAATCAAACTAAGCACTTGGCAGGCATGTACTGGTGAGATCACGGCAAGATCCTGGAATAGCACAGGCACTCTCATATGGAAAAGGCTTGTGGAGTTCCCATGCAGTTCAAGTAACCATCATCTGACTCAATGAGCAACACTGAGACGGACACAGCCCTCGGTGGAAACCAGCTGTTAACGGGGTGAACACCCAGGGAAGTGGCAGAGCTGGCATCCAAAGCTTCAGGACTAATGTGTCACGATATGTGATCTAGCCATTTTACTGCATTAATAAAAGCAGCACAGATCAGAGCTTTTTTATCTAGCCACACCATGAAGCTCAGAGGTAAAATGTCAGAAGCAAGAATATGAAGTCCCCATTAAAAGGTAAAGCTGAATGCACAGAGAGGGTTTCATTTCTCTGACTTTCAGTTAAATGAAATATAATGTTTCATGAGGTAGAAAAACAAGGTCTTGTTTAGAAAAGGTGTACTTGGCCCAAGGAGAATCACAAAAGAATGACTTAAAATGTGTTTGTGATTCATCATGGTTCAGTAACTTCTCATGAATGCTAATGTGTTTCAGAGAGATAGAAAGGCTTGTGCAGGTGTGACAGAAACAATTAGTCAGTTATTAGTAAGTGCTGGCTTCACTGGCAGCCACGCTGCTGGAGCTCCACATTACCTGTAAGCCTGCCAGTAACTCCCCACATGCTCCTGATATTTAGAACTGCCAAAGAGGCAGAACAACAAGTTAAATCTGCAAACACTCATTCCTTCCCCTCATTTTGCCTGCCTCCATGACAAAATTTGCAGTTAAAGTAAAATGCTACATGCTTAAGACAGTATGGCTCCTCTTCAGGAGTAAGTGTAAGGAGAGAATCTAAGCTTATCCACAATAAACTAATCTAAACATTAACTCACTGCATTTCCTCTCCAAGACCTTCTAAAAAGGTGCTTATTTCGGAAGAAATATACCTACATGGATCTACCTATATAGAGTAGAGCAGACAGCTTTGTTTAAATTTAAACTTCACCTTGCTTTAGTGTAACTACTCCCTCCACCAGGAGCTTTACAGCAAGCAATAAAACTTTATTCTCTTTTAGCACTCTGGAGATCCACTCATTTCCACAGGCCTTGCAACAACATTTAGAGAAAATTTTCAAAATGTGCTGCCTATTACCCTGATATCTGGCATCCTTTCCTAAAGCAGAAGTCAGAACAGCATGGAGGACTGTTTAATTTAATTTCCTTTCAGCTTTCAAGAAAATACGCTAAGATCCCTTAATTACAAATGATGTTCAACACTTAAAAGGCAACTCTCCAACAGATACTTAGAAAAAAAACCCCAGCATTTTCTGAGAGCAACAGTATAATCCAAGCAATCATGCTCCAACAGCAAGCCAGAGATGTGTTTACAGCAGCAAAGAACAGCCTGGCTTTGACTCTGTGCCTCACTACACACCCGAGACACTCAGCTGCTCCAGCATAATGTTCATACTCACTATGAGACAGACATCACCATTTTTGTAGCATAGTGAATCTCTGAAATGAATAGCAAATAATTCACTAGTGGCTGAATTTATTAGCTATACAAAATTCTCAGAGTCAAAGGCCAGTGAAATGAGATGAAAACCATTAAGCCAGCAGACTTCAGATTCTTTTGATCAAGAACACAGTCATATGCCTATGTCCTTTATCCAACCACAGTTCCAATTAAATTTGCAGGAACTCAGTTTTTCATTGTATTTAGTGGCTAATTTCTCAATATTCACTACCACTAAAATAATAAGCATAGACCCCACTGTGCTGTTATACTGCAGGTTTGCACACACGCATGTGTGTGCATGGATATAAAAGCCAAATATTTTGACTAAAAGAATGCTTCCTGAGTGCAGATTACAATCTCTTGTTGTTTAAATAGCAAAAATCTTCATAGGGAGGCATTCCAAGATGTTCAGAAAGTAGCAATGGTCAGAGGAATAGCTGCAGCTGCACAAGATGGGTGCTCTCCACCCCACTGATCTGACCTGTGCGTTTATTTTCTCCATTGTTATCTCTACCTGTAGTGCAAAAAAGAATATGAGCCATATCTGTCTTGGTTTGTGCTGAACTAACAGGAGCAAAAGTTAAGTTCATATTTAATTGTAATTTAATAAGAATCTTTCCTGTCTTCACGCCCACCCACCCACCTTAAAAGACCCAGAATAATCTAGGATTGGCCTTAAAAGCTCAGGAGCTTCCTTACTCCCACTGCAGCCTTATGGTAGACAATCCATAATGCTGTCTGCCAAGGACTCAAACAGCCTCTGCAACAGCAGACAGAAAGGACGGAGAGAAAAGAAGTAAAAAGAAGAGGAATGAGAAAGGCCAGTGACCATTCTAAAGCAGCAGACAGTTTGAATGCCCCTGACCTGCGGGACAATCCAAGGTGCCACTTGGGCTTCACTATTCCCCCCAGAGGATGCAAAGGTTGTTTGCAAACTTGCGACAGTCCTGCCTTGCCGCCAGCTAGTGATCCTGCATCCAGCTGGGCAATATATTATACAAAAATGGGCACGTTTTGGAGCTGTGGAGGACTGAGGAACACTTACCTAACGAATGTGCCATTGTGTGCTCTGCTCTTCCACTCTTCATTCAGTTAGAAGTTATACAGCAGCTCAGATGTTCAACCTCAGTTTCCATATGCCTGACAGACTAAGCTCACGTGACTTTGTGAGGGGGAGCCCCCTAAAGTTATATATAAGATGGATTTAAATTACTAAACTGAAACACTGGAGATCACAAGTTCCCTTTTCAGGCTTATCTTGCAAGAAAGACAGGACCTAAATAAACTCAACAATACCTTCCCCTCCCTTTGGGGGCCCGCTAATGCTTTGCCCTTCTACTTGTTTTATTTCTCTTTTCTCTTCCTTCATTCAACCCTATTCTACCATCATCAAAAGCTTCAAGGAGCCTGAATATTTTTTCTGCCATTTCTTTGCAATGCCAAGTTCTGCCTTTCACTGCCAGTCTTGGTATCCTCTCCCCCCTCCAGTAGCCCTTCCAAAACTATAATCCATTCTTTTAAGAGCTGCATTTTCTGTTGATAGTGCCAGAGGCCAGGAAGGCTCCTGGCAGTACAGTTCCAACAAAGAGTCTGAAACTGAACAATCTCTAGGGATAAGGAAGTCCAAGACATGGTTTTTAAAATAAGAATAATAATAATAAAAAAAAAAAAATGCCTCTGGCATTGGCAGCTTTTAAATATAAACACTTAAAATTTCCCTTCCAAAGGGGCAGGTAACGTACAACGCTTTTCACCAGCAATGAATACCTGCTCCTCCTACTGACATAAAATGCTCTGCAGAATAGAAGTAAAACACATTACACTGGGGATTCGTATACCCACAGATGTAAATAACATTCTACTATTTGTAGTCCATTTCTGCAGAAGCAAACGGTGACACCAGATGCTACAAATTTCTGCTTCCTTATACAGCCTTGCTCTTCTTCTAACAAACGTGCAAGGCGAGCCATTGGCAACTGCAGAATGACACTATTTTTTGACAGAAATACTTTAAAGTAACTACCACAGAAAGACACACTATTTTATGTCAATGTCTCAGCAACCCAATCTTTTTGTCTGCAAGGGTAACAACAGGGAAACTGCTGCTCCTCAGACAAAGTTGCTCTACTAACACAAAATGAGAGAAGCTCCTTCTCTTCCTAAATACTTACTCTGCTTTAGCAGCACACCAGTGGGAAAGAAGCAGATAACTTCTTCCCTTGAGGTATCCAGATTGTTCCGCAAATAGCAAAAGTCTCTGCAATTATCACATGTATCACACTCGGCTTTCACTGATTTCCTGAGTTCCTCAGTGGGACCAGAAGTAGCTGAAGACCAGTTTTAGACCTTAGAAAGGAAAAAGTAACTCTGCATATTTTAAGTCTGTATCAATTTCTTACACAATTCAAGGAAGGTGCCTTCTTTTCTTTGACCTCAATTTTTCATTCAAGACTTTAAGCACTGAACTGTGACTATGGGGATGAATTCCCTGGACAATGTTACACGCTGCTCACAACTGAAGAAGCAATATTTACAGCACTGTGTAACTGAGATAATTGTCATTCTTCTACTTCTAAAGGCCAAACTCCAGAGGTTTAACACCTCTCTACTGAGTGACTTTATTTTAGCAAGTGAAACTTTGCAAGACTTAACTTTAGCAAGAGTTATGCCAGCCTTTCAGGATTATTTGGTTAACATTTTAGTGAAAGTATTATGGCAAGTTATTACCAGATTTTATTGTACAAGATGCACAGCTTTCTCCATTAAGACAGCAAAAAGCTATAGATTAAGTTTTTCTTTTGAAATAAACAAAACAAACAAACAAACCCCAATCCAAACACACACATAAAAACCCAAACATTCAGACTTTTTTTTCAGTTTCAAGTGTAGATATCCCAACATGAAATCAGTATGAATACAAAACAAAAAATTATGGAGAATGTCAAGGGTTAGTATTTTTCATGAAACCATATTGCTACTTCATGGTCTTTTACCTATGGACAACCTTTATTATGGAACAATCTGCTCTAATTCAGAGAGGAAAGAGAGATGGTCCTTCACTCATGAAATCACTCATGAAATCTAGATATGTCCAGAGTGTCTTTATGTACACTCCTTTAAGAGCTCATGCCAGTGTCCAGTAATATTTTAAAACCATGTATGTTTATTTCCATTGACAAAGTGCCTTCTAAACCATTCCTTTTTCTTGACTTTATCTTCACTAGGATTTGTACCACCATCAGAGTAAAAAAAGAAAACAAAAGCAGATTTCTCAAACTGAATTTAACACTTTTTAAACACTTTTTTTTTTTGCCCATAGCATATACTAAGGGTTTGAGACTTTCCACCTACAGTTGATATGTAGGTTTATTCAATAAAAATACTGGACAGTTGAACCTAAATGGAACTGCCCTGAGCTTTTCCCAGTGTCTGGTGGAAATTCCACTATATAATTCAATAGATAGAGCAGTTCAGTTCTGCCTGTATCTGAAAAAAATTGATTGCAGATCTTTTCTGCCCTGTTTGGCTAAATCATCTCACCAAAGCACTACAATTACAGCAGGAACTTCATATTACAGTGTGGTGCGTATTGTCCATGCTGTCCCTTGGGAAGGCAATTCCCAGCTTTTATTCAGAAAATAGCTTGCAAATATATCTCTATGTGTCTACATTCAGCCTACTGTCCACCCTTGTATTTTTAAATTAAGAAAATGCTCAAAACAACCTCCATGTTTCCTAATTCACTTCAGGTTATCTTTATCAATACAGAACACAACCTTTCCTTGCTCCCACGTGTAACTTCTCCCATAGAACAAGTAAAGATGAAGTGACCACACTGACCAGATTCACCTTTCTCTTTTGGTAAATACAGTAAATTAAGAAATCTTGCTGCAGCTCTCACAAGCCAGCATTTGACTGATTAACTCTTTTTTCCAGCGGTACTGCTTTTGAAAAAAAAAAAAAAACAACTTCCTGGAGTTCAGACTAGATGATCTTTAAAGGTCCCTTTCAACCCAAAGTGTTCTGTGACCCAGATTAATTTTTAACAAAGATATTTTTCTCCCAACGCTTTTTTAAGTCACATCTCTTGTCTCATGTAGTGTGCACATGAAATGACAACACACATGGACCACCATAATGAAAACCCCCAACTCTCTTTCCACTTGGCTATTGCTGATAACACAGTTAATTACGTGCGTAGCTGTAATTATACATCCATAACTAACATTTGTCTATCTTGACACAGAGGAGGCTGCTGGAAACAGACTGGGATGATGAAGCTGGAAGACGTAGAAGACATTTTGTGAGCCCTGTCAACTGGTGTTAAGCACTTCTTACCAGAAGCTGTACTGCAGGGCACACCTGAATTCCCCTCTCCGTCTTTTCTGTTGGAACACTGGAACATTGGAGGGCAGCCATCCTGAGGATGCACTCACTCAGAGCACCAGGCTTTACCCGAGGCAAAGACCAAAACTACACTCTTCCAATTTCAAACCAGTGATTTACAGTTCCATCATGTTAAAACCACATAGTTGCACAATCCATTCCACTACAGTTAGATATGTCATAAACAACCTGTAGCAGAAAACACTGGACCTCCCAGCTACTGTCTGAATTCAAAAGCAAGACATCTGCAGTATGAAAACTGTGCTGACTCAGGCTTACCTTCCCCAAATTAAATTAAAACTACTGGTTCTCCTAAATGACTCCAAATTGCTAGGCTGAGAGGCTACCTCTCCGTTCAATCCACATCCACAGCCCCACAGCCGGAGCTTCTTTGTTACAGAGGAGACAGCTACCCACAGGACATTCTCTAAAGGG
Source organism: Fringilla coelebs (assembly GCF_963513975.1). Classification (NCBI taxonomy): domain Eukaryota; kingdom Metazoa; phylum Chordata; class Aves; order Passeriformes; family Fringillidae; genus Fringilla; species Fringilla coelebs. Next base: position 105,728,673 of record NC_140028.1, on the reverse strand, counting down.
GGCCCTCAGCTCTGAATTTCAATAGATCAAGAGAAAAAAAGCCTCAAGACAGGAAAGCAAGGCTTATCCCCTTAGCCAAGCTTATGAAGACCAATGAACACAGCAAGAACAATTAGCTAGAAACAAAGGACCTATAGGTTGACTTAAGTTTGATTTTCTAGTCTAGCTTGGTGGAGTATGTACTGATTTAGGGGAGGGAAGTCCAACTGCTTTTTCCTTTATGCCATCATTCCTTTAATTAGAACACTAGCCTATAGGCTACAGTTGGTTTTTTCAACCTTTGTATATTAATTATACAGAATTAATTCAAAGCTAAAAGCCTTTCCATCTCTAGAGTGAAATTATTAATTTTACAAAATTTAAGTAATTTGGAGCATATAGGAAAAAAAATCTTAAAACCTACTGATTTTAATTTCAATCTACACATCACTGAATTGTGGGTGTTTTGATTCCTCTGGCCTGTGAGCTAGGAGACCAATGTGAAATCCCAGTGTAAACAGCCCAAGACCATTTTATTTATACATTTGTATCAAAATAGAACTCGAATTCCAACTTGGATTTAAATTTATGCAGATTATTTTTTTCCCTTCTCCCTCAGCAGACATTTCTCCTTTATCATAATGTGTCTTCTGAGTCACTCGCAGCTGCAGGGGATGAAGTCTTTGCAACCTCTACCTTCCAGAAAATCATCCCAACACAGCATCACACAACCAACTCTTGTTACCCCAACACACACCCAGACACTCTTCCAACAAGCTAAATTCCTAAGGTAGCTGAAGGAAAAAATGGGCTATTTTAAGCAGGTCAAGAAATAAAAGCCCAGACTATTGGATATTTAAAAAGTTTATGGAAAGATGCTGTACATGGTTACATCTTAAGGCTAATCCAAGTAACACAGACTGAAATCACCATTTCACACAGAGGACAGAACAGATGCCCAAGTTTCCACAGTTTGTTCAAATATGTCAGAGAAAAAAAGCCAGGACAGAGAAAGGCTCAGAGCAACACCGGGCAGTGAGATTATTTTTCGCTTTCAAAATTGCTTTCCACGTTTGCACTTTTAGAAAAGTTTCAAACTTAGCTCCAAAACATGAAAATCGGTCCTTTCAAAAGAGATCACAATCTACCTACTTCTAACATTAGTTACAATTAAAGAAAAAAAAAAAAAGAAAAACAACAAAAAATAGCCACATAACTTTTTTATTTTTTCAAGATCTGATTTTTTTTTTTTTAATGCCCTTTTCCTCCTTTTCTGGAACTGGCACTAGCTGTCAAATCTTTATTTGCCAAAAATATGGTCAAAATTGTATTAAGTGGTCCAGAATGAAAAAGACCTTAAGACCTTCTCATTTTGTTTAGTAGACTTTTTGGTTGACTGGCTCCTTTTTCTCCCCCTTTCTCCCTTTTCCTGAGTAGTTACAACCACCACACTAAACGTGTCTTTTGGTCTCCAATGGAACTTCTAACTTGTTCAGAATTTCTGCCCCCCCCCCCCATTTTTTTTTTAGAAAAAGAAGATTAGGCACAAGAAGAGAAGTTATGCATATCTATAGAAGAGATTTTAGACCTACTTAAAGTAGAGCTCAGAATTAGACCCCGCATCTAGGCCTGAATTTTGCGAGTTTGATGACCAGAAGAGATTTCGGGCGCATGTGTGAAGAGGGACAGTGGGAGGTGGGGTGAAAAGGTTGATAGGAGGAATGTACTTGAACCACAGGGGGTAGAGCTTCAACAGATGAGTCTGCTGGTGCTTGAAGGGAGGAGAAAAAAAAGAAAACTTGGGAGGGCAGAAAAAAAAAAGACAAACATCAATACTCTAACATTTTAACAGCCTAGCGACCAAAGGGTATACCAGATATCTTTTCCAGAATCCAAGGACAAGTACTTACGTTTAGGAATTTATTTTTTTTCATTTGGTTTGGCTCAGTGCTACTGAAAAAGTTTGTCCAAAAGTCCATGTGCCAAGCCAACATTTGTTAGGTTTCAATTTTCAGCTGAAGCCACAACTGCTGCTATGAAAATTAATGTGGCAATTGTACCAGAAAGCGAAGCAATGGAAAAGACTGCACTGGTATGTAACAAGTACACTCACTGGCACCAAGAGAAAAAATTGTATAATATCAACCTGTGTCATAGACATTTTTCTCTTCTCATTATTAGAAAAAAAATGTGCAAATCAAATTTATTGTTTGGCCAGAGGATATTATATGAATAGTTATAAATTCCTCATCACCCAACCTCAATAGATTACTGCCTGTCCTAAAATATGAAGCAGCAATTTAAAGAGTAACCCCTGCTATGTTGCCATCAACAAGATTCAAGGAAGAATACTGCAAATTGCCAGTCTAGCCAGTCAGAAAGCCTGAACTGCTCACATGAGATATCTTTGCCAAAACCCACGTATCCCTCAAACTTCTGCTGGACTATGTGATAAATGTATGTTGGCTGAAGAGAATGAAAAATGGGCAAGCAATAGTTTTGCTTGAGCTACAGATTCAAGCAGCAGAACATATGCATGTACTGAGAGTATATGAATGGTATATCAAAAAAGATCAAGTCACCATCAGAAGGATTACAGATGGGTTTCATGTCCCCAAATAAATGCACAAAGTACTTACGGCATGGTCACAGGAAAGGACAACTGCACACTGAATTTTATGGAAGTTTCCAACAGACTACATCAGGAGACCTGACTCTTCCCATTTTTACTATGAGACTGACATTGAGCTAGAAGTAAACCACCCCTGAATAGCACCAGTCATCTAATCTCAGACAACACACATAAAAATCTCATCTGAAGGAGGTAGGTTGGAGTGCTGACAGAATTATTTGAGCCTGTTGTCAAACCCTGCATATCCCTCCTCTCGCATAACTTCAAAATGTTGGATGTATTTGATATGGGTTGTCAACTTCATGCATTTTCATTAAGGAAAATAAGGTCCGCGTGGAGCGTTTTGTCCACATTCATGCACACTCTATGATTTCCAAAAAAGCTCTGGCAAATTAGATAATCTTCAGGCAAGCTTCTTCTGCTGTATTAAAGAATGGGAGTTTAATGCCATCACATCTTCAGAATCTGAAGTTCTCTTAGAAGCAGTAACCCATCATCCCTTTCAGCTGAAGCAACCTCAACAAGAAAAAGAGCCGGGTTATTATGTGTGTATCCATGTAGTTGATAAAGAAATTACACCATCCCTAATGACATCAGAGAAAGATTTACACATCATATGCCAACCATAAATTAGGAATGTACAATAAACCCTTTGAGCTAGAGATTTTAAGAATATAGGAGACGATACAAACTTCAGGCCGCAGCTTTTCTTGGAAATCTTAAACAGAATTATTTATGTGAATAATAACCTAAGGGTTCCCAGGATAAAGAATTTAAGTACTGGGCAAAGACCTTGAAGTCATGAGAATTGGGATAGATAAATACCAAAGAATAAGGTGCCAAAATAGAAGTGGCAAACATGGAGGAAGAAGTTACAAGGAAAGTTTAACTCAAAGAAATAAAAATCAGAAGGAAAGCAGAAGCAAAAGAGAAAACGCACACAGCCAGGACACAGATATAGTTTTGTAAAAACCCTATTTGGGAATAATTTGTTTTCTTATTTTCCACCTTCTCACACCTCGCCGCCCCATCCCCAGCCTCTTTTCTGAAGATGATGTTTCATAAATATTTTAAATGAACTTAATTCCATCTGAAAAAGGAAGTCTTTCCCCTAAGCATTGAGTTGTAGCTCCCACTGCCTCCCTTCTGCTAGTGCTAGCTTCTGTGGAGTTTTGCAGTGCTATTTGGTTGTAAATGGAACAGAGCAGAAACAGCAGTAAGAAGACTTAGGTCCCCAAAGGTGGTAAGAACAGGTCCTTCATCATATTTGTACAACACCTCCAGGTAGTATACTCAGCTTTCTAAAGAACTCCATAGCCTACTCCCTAGAAATGCACCAAAGTGAGTTCATTTATACATAAACTAAAGCACTTTTCTATAGGGGATCCCTACCAGCAGTACCTACAAGTCTTCACTGCAGTGTGATTTATTGCAGAACAAAAAAACACCTTGTCCACTAGCTTCTCACAATTAACTTTCCTCTCCTAGCAGCCATTGACAGCAAGCCTGCTGCAGACCAATCAAATACTCACACTGGAAACCTGCGGTCAGGGAAAATAAATCAATGCACTTCCAAGGGTTTGCAAACAAGCACCATGTGAATCCCTGTTCACCTTGCTCTTGAGAGCAGGCATGTGCTTTACAAAGCCATCTGCTCAGCAGCCTGAGAAATGAGCACCTTACTTACTGATGGGCACCACACATGTAGCACCAGCCACTAAGTGCCTGCCCAGAACACAGAAGCTTTCCTCTGTCAGATTTGAAATGGAGAGAAGAGGAAGCATGCTAGCTATCCCCTGGAGCATAGACTTCTCATTAATATTCCTCTTCAATGCTAACAGTGATCAGGAAACAGAGAAAGCTAGCAGGAAGGTTATGACATTATCTTCAATCTCTCTTTTGTGTCTCACACTTGTAATAAAGAAAGATCACACCACAGAACCAAATTCTTGCAAACAGCTTGATGCAATAATGCTGAGAAACAGACAGCTCTGCAAGTTTGTGACTCTTCTTCCATTAGTCTCTCTAAAACCATATTAATGAACTTTATCAAAATGTCACATATACATTATCACCTCTTAGATCAGTATTATCAAATGCTTGACAACATTCTGACTTCTGCCAATTGCTTTTAGTTTCTCTTTCCTTTTCCAGTGCTATATTTGAAGAGAGAGGAGAAAAAAGAAAAGGAAAAAAAAGGGTGACTGACCTGAGTAGAAGAAAAATTATTCTAAATCCCTTAAACAGTTGCTCTGTTAAATTGACACAAGTTTAACAATGTGTACTTGGCACATTCCTCTTGCCACGAATACAAGAAATTTAAAAAAAAAACTCACTCAAAACAGGGAAATCTTTTAAAGCACATGCCTTGCTGAACAGTGGTCTGATAGCTGTTACAAAGCCATTTGTAGATTCAAGTGTTCAAACAACAACAAAGACAACATAACTGTAAAGGCTTTTTCTTTTTTTGAAATCTTTTGAATAGAATGATGATTGAATGGGGAGTCAAATCTGACCAACCCATTCTCACTCAAATTGTACATTCCAGACAGTGCAGAGACACAGCAGAGGAGAAAGTCTGCTTGACCCAGGTATAACTGTGCAGAAAAACAGACCAGAAGAGATAACAGTACTTTTGCTTGATTCGAGGGTACATGATGTTTCCTAGCACCCAGGGTTCCCAAAATCCCATCACCTTCTACAAATGTGGAGAGTTCTTTTAATCCAAGGACATGCTGCACATTCACAGCACAGCATGGCAGAGAGCTCGTAAATTTTAGAGGTTGTTTATTTCAAGGAAACTGACTATCAAGTGACAGCAAAATCTCAGCTCGAGAGGAAAACCGTACTTCATGGCCTCATCTAAGTTCCAAGCAAATCCTTATTTGACAATCACAGAATTAGAAACACTGTGGCTGGCAATATATCAAAATAAAACAACAACAAAAGCTTGTTATTGGAATAGGAGAACACTGCATGTTAGTGTACAGGTGCACTGGCAGAGATCTGGGGAAACCTTTTCCTAGTAACACTTAAATCTATAGGCATTGCCACTCACTCCATCACATACTGAAGCCATCTAGATTATCAAAGGAAGAAAGCAACAAGTCTTATATATGAGCATGGGAGCTCTGCTCCCTGTGTATCAACATGGAAAACATGAGATCATATTCCAACACCACTTTGTAGGCTGGACATTGTGAGTAACCCATGTCTGTGAGCCCAAACCTTAAAATCAAAGAGACTTCTACTAGGTAGACAAAAACAAAGAGCGGAAGGAAGGGTGGAGCGCCACGTTACTCTTGATCTGTAATTTGCTACCTCGCAGCATTGCTGTCAGGAAGCTCAATGCGCACAGCAGTGTTTCAGCAACAGCTACACTTTTACATACCATAATAAGCTGTGTTTCATGAGAACCAGGGTAAAAGTGCATTAAAAAATAACTTTGTAGGATAACACAATATGTTGCACCCAAATAGCAAGAATACAGAAGTACTTGCTTTTAGGAGCACCGATGGTCAGGTTATATAATGACAACTGCAGAACTGCAGATACTTTTATTTACCAAGACTGCTACAAAGTAAGCAGGTAAGAGTTTTTCCTCTTCCCTCAGCAAAATCCGTCTGAACTCTTCACCTAGTAAGTTTTTCCTGGCATATGGAGAATGTGAGGAAAAATATCAAAATGGTAACTATATAAACCAGTTTTCTTTCCTCTACCCCACCCCCGCCCATCAGCAAATCGTTCATTAGAACAAATCCTCAGACAATGATACTCACAGCAAAGTTGCAAACTACAGAGAAGGCAGGTGTATTGCAGTGCACAGCGAGTCTCAAAGAGATTAAAGAGAGAGAAAAGAAAGTCATCTACCCCTGTGCTCCCTTTCCAGTATGAATAAATTTTGATTCAGGTTTGCCTCTAGACGAGTCAATTCACACGCCCAGATCAACAGACTGCACTGACAGTATCTTTTACTAATACTCATTTCACATCATGTTCCTGTTTTAACCATACTAATCTTTCTTTTCTCTCACTAGTGAGTTTTAAAAGCTGCTGCAGTACTTTTAACAGCTTTATGACGTGTGTTAATGGATATTTTGCTAACAGTACACAAGAGGGACTTTTACCAGCAAGCTGTCACTGCTGCTGTTCCTCCTCCTTATCTAGTTACTGGTCATCAGATTAGATCCCTACCACCTACTTAGACAGCTAAAAAAAGAAAAAGGAAAAAAAAAAGAAAGAGACAAAAAAAAAGTGGGAATCAGGGAAAGAAAGCCTTCAAAGAAAGCAAACTTGCAGTTCAAACTGAAAGAACTTTATGTAAATTTCAATGTATTTTCTTTCTTCTGTAATATTCTGCCTAAGCCACTCAATCAAGCAAGAATGACATGGAAAGAATGGGACTAATGCGAACAATGAATGATCCATAAATGTCTACAAGATTATATAACTGAAGATGAGATGGCATGCATGTGTGCGTGCATTTGGGGGAAAGGAGGAGAAACAGACAAGGAGAAAGAGGAGGAAACAACATCCCCAGTCACAGATACAGGACTCAGTACAGTTCTTACTCAGTTTCCCTCTCTTCCCAAAAGACAAATATTTTAACCAAGGGCAATCAGGCAGCTAAAGGATAAAAGCAAAAGAAAACCTATTTGCTGATGGATACACTTCAAAATATCCCTGGCTGAAATTGCACCATAACTGCAGTATCACGAAACACAGCTCATAGACAACCATGTTTATACTAAAGCAATTAACACACGGTACATTTCCTGCACTGTTATTATCATTGGCGTTCTCTCTGTGTTTGTAACACATTTTGAGCCTTGGCAGGTTAAGAGATATTCTTATAAAGTTAACAACAAAACGTTGCTGATTTGAAATGTACTCACTGTTATTTTTCAGGAACTCCTATATTTACTTTACACCATTCCCAAGGGAGAGCTGAACAGTTGCATTAGTTCTGCAAGGAAAAGATATTCAAAATAAACTTTGCAAAGGCTTTGAGCCAAAAAAACTTTACAAATGTAACTTTTTAGACGCAGTACCCACTTGCTCTACAAGGCTGCACACAGTGGCTTTGCATAATCACCACCCACATTTCAGAACAATCATTCCTTCTGAAATTCATCAGCGGTTTGGTCACTTGTGTGAGAATAAACTTAGGAAAAGGAGCACACGCACCCCCTCCCACCCCCTAAGAAGTTCTGGGGTCGAGGGGGAGGCATGCCCTCGGAGGCGGCGTCTGGATACCAACGCCGAGCTCGGGGCTGGCTGCCTGCGGGGATGCACTTGCTTCAAAGTTGAGGCTTCTCCTCCCGAGCGGCGCCCGCGGCGGTGCGGACACTTGCTGCGGCCGCAGTCTCCGCCCGGGCCTGACCCCGCGCATTAACCCCCGCGGCTCCGGCCGCGGCCGCTGCCCCGCACGCCGCCCCCCGCCCCTCGGCCCCCGGCCCCGCCGGTCCCGCCGGCTCGGGCGAGGCCCCGCCACCACTCACCCCCCGCGCCCGGAGGTGCGCGGCTCCCGTTCGCTCCCCTCGCCAGCGGCCTCCGGCCACCAGGAGCAGCCGGTGGCGGGCAGGGCTGCCCGGGGCACGGGAGAGGCTGAGGAAGGGACTGAGCGGGAGGAGGCGGTGGCGGAGGAGGCGGAGGCGCCGGCGAAGTCGCGGCGGGGGAACCGGGAGGCTGTGGCGGCAGCGGCCGGGGGCCGGCGGAGAGGGCAGGGCGGCGGGAGGAGCCGCTGTGCGAGGCGGGTCGGGTCGGGCCGGGCAGCCCCCCCGCCGGCAGCCGCCGTCCGAGGCCCCGCCGCACTGACAAGCACGGAGCTGCGCTTCCTCTTTCTAACAGCGACGGCGGCCGCCCCCCGCCTCGCACATCCCGCCGAGGAGACCGGCCGCGGAGCTCGCCCGGGCAGGTGCGGGGCTCGCCAGCCTCCGGCCCCGTCCCGTTCCCCCTCCCCGGCTGCCCTGCCTGCCTCTCCGCGCTCCCCCGCACCGCCCGGCCAGCGCCGCTGCCGCGTCCCCGCTCCGGACCGAGGCTCTCCTACCTCCGGCGTGGGCAGCGTCCCCCGCCAGGAGCCCAGCGGGGCCGCTCGGCCGCCCCCGCCGCGGGAGCCGCGCTCCGCTCCGCGCCGCCGCCTCGGTGCGGTGCGCTGGGCTGCCCCCGACACTATCCCATCCCGGGGCTCGCACAGGCACCCGCCGCTCTCACTTCCTCTTCCTTCCTCCTGCTGGCCGGGCCGCGATGTGCAGCCCCGGGCCGGCTGCCGCCGAGGGGTCCCGCGGATCGGCAGCACCTGCGGGCGGTGGGCGACACCCGCTCCCGCCTCCGCCCGCTGCCGCTCCGCTTCCCCCGCGCGGGGGTGCGGCTGGCGTCCCTCCTCCTGCAGCTGCTAAACGAGGGATCCGGGGCTACCTCCTTGCCTTTGGAATAGCTGTTTGTGTTTTGATGCCGCTTCTCTTCCCGGAGAGCCGCCGCCGCTGAGCAGCCCTGCAGCGGGCACGCTGCGGCGCACGTCTGTTCGCCCCCGAAGCGAGCGAGCCGCCGCGGGAGCCCAGCCCAGCCCATCCCAGCCGGGCCGCTCCGGGCCGGGACCCGCCGGGAGGGGGCGACCGCAGCCCCGCTCCGCACCCCGGCCCCGCTCCGCCGCTGGGTACCGGCGGCTGCCCAGGCCCCGGCGCTTCAGCATCCCCGCGGCCCGCCAGCGCCCGGGAGTGACGAGTGCCCAGCTAGTGGCTTTTGCTCGCTGGAAAAGTCAAACATCAGAGCTCTGATTTTGCTTTCCGTCTTCCTGAAAGAAAAGTGATCGATAAGCCTTGGTTTATTTTTCTTTAATCCTTAACCCACAGTTGCTGTGTGAACTACACAGGGTATGTGACCCTGCAAACGATCAAATTATATCTTCTAATACCAGATAGTTAGGGTGGTATTTTCCTTATTAATTTTTTTTTCTGAAGTCCTGTACATTTCATTTTGATAAGAACTGATAGCCGCAAAGGCTGGTTGTGGTACAGCAACTTTTATTGTGTGGTGTAACAAAATTTATTGTGAACTATCCCATCATACATGAAGACCAAAACCTGCAGAATTACTGATTCTAATCTTGCATATAATTATGTACAAGAGGATCTTTATGCAGGGTAATAATTCCCAGTGATTTCCCATAAAACCACTCTTCTGCAACACCCAAGTCCTCAAACCACAATAACACTGTTATGCATCAGCTGATATTTAAGAGGCTCATTGCTCTGAAAGTCCCACAGCCGCTTACTAGGATTTTATACCCAGCAGAATTGCTGTGTGCTTTCCAGAAGAGGAGGAGACTTCTTTCATTCCTTAGACTGTAATGCACCATGGCAGCAATACACCAGATCTAAGCAAACATTTTGTGTTGGATCTGAGCAAATACGCCGGTGTGAGGCAATAACTGGCATGACTCACCTGAGTCACAGATTACTGTTTTTATAGGACTAGAGCAGAGATTCCACTAGGTGACAGGGGCTAAGAGTAGACCCCAAAACCATGGAAGCTCCTTTCCATGCATATAGAAACTGCCTGCCTGGTCCCCCCTCCTCTGGCAGCTTACAGGCAGGTGTGTGGCACGGGTGACAGCAACAAACACGGGGAGAGCTGAGCGGGAAACATCACCATTCTGCATCCTAAAACTTCACCATGGCAGCAATTCCCTTCAATCAAGGCACTCTTCTCCAAAGCCATTGAGTTTTAGGACCTCCTTGAGCACTGAAATTCATGGAGAAGTTGGACTTCGCATACTGAAATGAATATGCTGGTTCCTGTGTTAAATATACATTTTAAATCACATTTTCATGTTGTTTTATTAAGGTAGAACTCCAACACTGAAAATGTGAGGTCCATATGTAATATATTTCATAATAAACACGCTGAAAACACTTATCAAACCATCTCAAGAGTTTCTCATAGATGCAAAAGTTTTATTGAAAGAGGGATAATATCCACAGCAAGTAAATGGTGATTAAGTTTGCATTTGAACAGTTTCCATGATCCTGAGATATTTCTCCTACATTTGCTACATGCATTTTGGTGCTTCACATAGAAACCAGAGTGTTTACAACTTAGAAAAGGGCATAGTAAATATAATACAAGTTGTGCAAGAGGATGATGTCTATTTCATTTTCCAATATTGGCTCAGGTCAGTTTTCCAGTATGATCACAAGGGAGGTAAATATACAGATATACAGTGTTTATAAAGATGTTTGGAGCAATATTAAGAGTGAACACTATTTAAAATGCAAAATTTCCTTCTTCATGTTTCAATTTTCTCTCACACTCAACAACGAAAATAATTTAAATTGATTTCAGCTGTATATTACCATAATAGTTGGATTTTGAACAGTGCAGGAGAATGGTAATTTACCAGTGCTATTGTAACACAGTTTAAAAGAAAACTTGTAAAAAAAAAACTACTAGTTTCTGAGAAAAAAATTCAATACAAAATTCTACTGCACAGTTCAAGAGAACAAGCTAGAAAACTGGAGAGTGCACTACAATGAAACCTTCTCTTTATTCCTATTCCAATCTAATATCCATAGTATGGCAGCCATTGCACCAGGATTGGGATTACTTTTGGTCTCCAAAAGTCCAGGGAACCCCTACTCAGGATAGATATGTACAGAAGCACTTGGCTGCTATGGTAATTTCCTGATTTATTTAGTAGTAGTCCCTTTTCTGATGTCTGCTACGAAAGTGCACCTTAACTTTACAGCTGATCTGTTTACAGCCAAAATCAGAGTAGATCATAAGACATGGGCATGAGATGTTTGCCAGTTAATTCTAGAATGCCAGAAGAGGGAGTGCAGGAACAGAAAACACCAAGAATTAAGCATTTTAATTTGTGTGCCTATTTCAGCTACAACCTTAAAGAGATGTAAATGGATAGATAGATAGATAGATAGATAGATAGATAGATAGATAGATAGATAGATAGATAGATAGATAAAAGAATTTAAAGAATTTCCAGGAAGAACTACTGCTGCATGGCTCTGCTGACAACAAAGGTATTTCAGGATAGCCCAGTAGGTGCTAATCACCTGTAGAAACCCGGCCTGTTGAAATCTCCCCTTGACTGACCCCAAAACTGTAGAAATCATCAAAGCCATTAGTCACTTCTGAGAGTGAACACCTTAGATCCTGAGATAAAAGGGTTCCCGACAATTTTTGAAGTTTTGTTACAGTACTTCTGGCCAAAACTTTCCTGATGCAAAAATTATCCAAAATTGCCTTTGTTATACCCAATAGGAAAGATGGTTGGATTTTAGTGTGCTTATAGGCTTTATGAATACCAGTATTTTAATGGTACATAAGTAATTACCTACAGAACCTTGTTCATGGCCATTAAATCATACCACAATGCTATCTGTGATATAGAAACAAGATAAATAATCATTATTACATTTTTACTTTTTAGAATCCACCGACAAATTTCCCTTTTTTAACAATACAATCTATTGTGTTTGAATGAGAATATTTTGTCTACGTATATTTTCATTTCTGTGAGGGGCGAATTAAGCCCTGGGAACAAAATATTAAAAGCATGCTTATTGAGCCATTTCTTTCTACTGGTGATAATGCTGTGATAAACCTTCCTCTCTGGTAAATTATTCTGCAACAGATTAAAGAGTGAACATGAAAAAACCAGAATATCTGAACTGTGCGTGTATAGACTAGTAGATATTTTTAATAGGTCATGAAGATCTGACCAAAATTCATAAAAATTAATATAAATAAAAATGGTCTGTTATCAGAAGCTTCAAGCTTCTGCATTTTTCTAAAATGCAGTATTCTTGCAGATGTCCATGCTTGAGTCCTTAAATTATAGTTACTGGTTTGCTTTTTATATGTATGAATTTATCTTCATATGTACATACATACATACATACATGCACTTGGTGCAGGACAATTACACAAGGTCAGGATGATGAAAGGGTTATTGGGACTCAGTTTTAGTGTACCTATTCAGACTTTCAAAATCTGCTTTTGTATATTCATTTGTATTTAACATATGTTGAGAAAGTGATGGCTTTTGCAGTATGACCAGCCTAATGAAGAAAGAAATAAATCTCACGTAAGAATGTTTTTAATTAACCTAGGAAGTCTCATTCTAAAAAGTAGCTTGGGTTTGTTTATGGACTTATTTCCATCGCATCTGTTTAAATAGCTACAATAAGATAATTGTTAGAAGTTAAGACTGTGTAATTATAATACTTATGATCATCACACTAATTGTGAAATCCAAGCATTGCCAAGCAGGAAAATGAAGAGGTCAAGAATGGCCATTAACCTAATGTACTTCTATGAAGAAAAGCACGCCTCTGCAAACTGTTTTTGCTGCCACTTACTGGGCTTCTGCATTTTAGTTTGCCTTTAAGAACCTCTTCAGGAGTTAGAATCGTAGATTGGTAGAAATTTTTGGTTGGAAGGGACTTCAAAGACACCTAGTTCCACCTCCCCTGCCATAGGCAGGGATACCTTCCACCAGACCCAGTTGCTCAGACCTTCATCCAGCCTGGCCTTGAGTAGGGATGGGACATCCATAGCTTCTCTGAGCAGCCTGTCCCAGTGCCTCACCACCCTCGCAGCAAAGAATTTCCTCCTCATATATAATCTGAACCTACTCTCTTTCAGTTTGAAGCCGCTTGTCCTATTTTTACATGCCCTTATAAAAAGTTCTTCTCTGTCATTTTTATAAGCCCCCTTTAAGTATTGAAGAGTCACAATTATGTCACCATGAAACCCTCTCTTTTCCAGGCTGAACAAATCCAATTCTCTCAGCCTTTCCTTGTACAAGAGCTGCTCCATCCATCTGACCACCTTGGTGGCCTCTGGTCAGTGTCCTTCCTGTGCTGGGACGCCAGAGCTGGATGCAGCTCTCCACATGGGGTCTCACCAGATCAGGGGGGCAGAATTCCCGGCCTGGCCCTGTTGCCCACACTGCTTTGGATGGCATCCTGTCCTTCAGATGTGTCAAACTTTCCATAGCATAATCAGCTTTTGTGAAGAGACATAGAATAACCACTTTGTGGGACAACACGTTCAGTAGGTAGTACCTGTTCAGCAGGAATAGAGAAGTAATTGCTTTTAACACTCATGTTCATGAGCACCAAGATCTAGAAGTGATTTAATCACTATCTGCTTCTATGTGAAAAATAAAAAATTAGAAAAAGCTATAAACATTTGAGAAAAACAAAAAACCAATTTAATGTTGAAGTTCAGCAAGTTCTGAACTTCAGGGGAGCTTCTCTTCTGTTGCAGTGGAAACAATTAACCATTGGAGCTTCCCAATGGTTATCATATGTTGGTCCTCACCAGAAAAGTTTAAAACAGACCAGGCATTTTACTGTGACACTGGTGCAAGCTAAATGTTATTTTTATAATTTCATAGAAGAAAACTTAATAGAAGGGAGAGCCCAGTGAGTGTGGCTTTCACCCTCCATTCCCAGGGCTTAATTCATCCATCACAGATGTGAGGAGAAGGGGCTCTTTAGATAGAAACAGCTTCTGATCATCCTCAAATGATGAAAAAAAGTGCTTCGTGCTTGGCCTAGGGAATGGGATGCTGATTATCAGTCATCTTAGGGACCAGACCATGACATCCAGTTGTGCACTTTAATAAAAGAAAACAAGCAGGCAGGCTCCCAGCCCTGGCCAGCTTCTGGTTGTGTGGCTGCTGGCAATCTTGCCCCCTTGCTCTGTGTAACACTAGCTGTTTATCAAAAGTCCTCAGAGAAGGCACTGGAGGAATTTTGATCACCTTTCCAAGTAATAACAGAGTTGTTTGCTGCATGCCATGTTTTCTTCTTTCCACACAGAGACTTTCCTAATGTCTGAAACATTTTGTGATAAAGCCTCCTACGTGTTTCAATGACATTTAAGTACCAATATTTTTTCCTACTTATTTTAATCTTCCTTTTATTCTCTCATCTGGAAAGGATAGAGCTGGGCAGCCAGGGAATGGGTACTCCTGGGTTTTGACTCAAGTGTAAGCCTTTAATCCATCACAGAATTGTGGGTAAACTGTATAAGTTCTAAGAATTTATTTTCTCCCATCTCTTTCTTTTTTTTATTTTGTTCTGTTGTTGAGGGTTTATTTGTTTATTTTTTAACTTTGTCAGTTTAAGCTCTAAGTTCTCCAAGACAGATTTTTTTCTCAGTGTAGATAACCAATATATTCCAACTCCAATTTCATTTGGGGTCTCCTGTTGCAAAGGAGTTATTATTAACTAACCTAGCTTTGTGAAGACGCTCACTGCATTTTAATTGAGATTTCTACTTCTTTACCCCTCTGCTATCCTTGTACATAATAGCATTTTGTACTGGCCAGTACAAAACCTAAATAAAACTTAGACAAGAAAAGCTCCAAAACTTATGGACTGCTCAGTCTTTCAATAGGCTGAAAACCTTCTTTAATATTCACCCATTTTCTAGTCACCTTGTCTTCTATACAGATTAATATTTGATAAAAGTGGCCTATTTTTATCAATGTAGCAGCTGTGTTGTATGTGCAGTCGAGGTTTGAAGAGTACTAAGCCATGCCATGGTCTACTACAGATCTTTAATATTAAGGACAAGTTCATAGAATCATAAACCCATAGAACAGTTTGGGTCGTAGGAGGCCTCAAAGATCACGTGCCCTTGGGTGCCCCATGGGCAGGGACATCTTCCACCAGTGCTCAAAGCCCTGTCCAACTTGCATTGAGCACTTCCAGGAATGGGGCAACCACAGCTGCTCTAGAGACCTGCTCCAGTACTTCACCACTCTCACAGGACAGCATCTCTTCCTAATATCTGATCTAAACCTACCAAACCCCTTTGTTCTGTCGCTACATGCCCTTATAAAATATTCCATTCTTTCTGTGGAGCGGCTGTGCTCAATAGGCAAAATGGATGTCAACAAGCAAGAAAGATAAGCTCTACCCAAACTCATGATAAATGCCACCCGTCCCTCAAAATGCAGAGTTCAACCTGTAGGGAAAACAAGCAGGTACCGACAAAATCAGAGAAATAGTGCAACATCTGTCTCCAGCAATGACACAGCACAAGTCATTCCTAATCAAGCTCAGGTTCTCCTGTCCCAGGTCACAGCATGACAAATAGGGCTGCACAAGCAAACCCTCCCTAGGACTTGCTCACAGGCCTTTTGACAGATTTTTCACTTTCTTGCTGGAAATAACAGACTGTTCTGTCTATCATCCATTCTAATTCCTTCATAACATTAATCGATCAACAGCAGCTGCTGGCGGCAGAGCAGCAATAGATGGAGAGCACAAACTCACTGCTCGAAGGTGTGCTGGATGCCCACTTCTCTAATGAGGTGATTAACTCCAGCTGCTTCACTGAATGAACCCACACAAACAAGTGGCACTCCAGCAGCAGCAGAAGCAGCACAAATGCACTTGTGAATGCCTTTCAGCATTTGCACTTGGCCTTTCTCCCTCCTGCATTTATTATTCCATTATTACGGAAAGTCACTTTGCCTATAAAATATTTTGCCCTGCTGTCACATTTTATTTTGCATATTTCTTGAGGAGTGTAATGCTCATGGCTGAAAATGCCTGTCCCTGCCAAAAAAATTCACGGCGCTTCAGAGCTGGGTAAAAAGAACTTTTTAAAGCGTCCTAACCTTTGAGCACACATTCCTTAGATAGCACAGTATCCTACATAATGTCCATTTAGAATAAACATATACAAAAACTGGGCGGCAATTTTCCAAGTGACTCACTTCAATGCACGCAGTTCTTCAGAGAAGTGGCGAGGCTCTAAGTGTTATGTATTATTCACATCATTGTTGGACTACACTGACTTAGAGCAACCCTGAAAAGCCCAGGCAAAGGTCTTGTAGGTAACACTGTGTCCTGTTATGAACTGATGAAGGTGATTCACTAGTCTTACTCCCTCACGTTTTAATATGGTTCTCCTAAGTACTTACATCTTTCATGCCTCCTGTTGTTTTTTTTCCCTTTTTTGTCCTACTTTTATTCAATAGCTCAAAGCACTGTCTGCTTTTATTGTCAAGGCCTTGAAGTTAGAGCCTTCAATATTTTTCATTGCTAATACCTTGTGGTCACTGCATTACATCTTTTCTATTTAACCTTTTCCTGTACCTCTCAGCATTTTTCCATGTTGCTTTCCTGCCTGCTTTACCTGATATGAGCAAGGCCATCCTTTAGCAAGGCTTTGGGGCAGGTTTCCTTCCCAGATGACAGTGATAAAGGTGGCGAGGAGGACAAGAGTTGAGTAAGGATGGTATGTAAAGATGAACTGCAAAGGGGTATTTACAATTATTTATGAGCTGCTGTAGCTATGTGGCAAATTTTCTTTGCTGTGGAGCTCACAATCCCTGGCAAAGGGCAAGGCAGGTGACTGGAGGCTGCAGTTCCTCAAATGCCCTGGCCTGAACGAGCAGAGTTTGAGTCCAAGGTTTTAATCTGGAGAGTTACCATCACCGTGGCAATGTCACAAGTTCAGCTTCCAAGCCTGAGGTCAGAGACAGGAGAATTATCTATTTGCTGAAGTGTAGTTTTAAGTCAACAACAACTCTTCATGTATTCCTATCAAACTTGATGGATACTTTGGGTTAAAACACAATTTTTTTAAAAAGAGAAAATTTTTAGTCTGGCAATTCTAAATATAAAAACATGGCAAAGCTTGTGAACTTTCAAGACACAAGCTATCTAAAATTCCTATTCTTTAAAACAATGCAGAAAATTAAATATTTTATTCAGAATAAAATAAAATAAAATAAAATAAAATAAAATAAAATAAAATAAAATAAAATAAAATAAAATAAAATAAAATACCAGAAAGTCATTCTGGTACCACAACAAAGTGTTAAAAAATTAAAATACTTATATAAATATATTTATAAAAATAAATATATTTAAATTTAATTTAAGATGTTTTTCAAATCAACTCAAAAAAACCCAGAGCATGGGAAATATTTTCCAGTTCAACTAACAAATCGATGTACACCTTACTGTGAATGTCTAACTCACACCCTTCTTAATTGCTTAACAGAAAAAGGACTGAACATCTGCAGCTCCTACTCAAGTTGAACATTTAGTATTCAGAAGCCAATAGAATCATCTGATTGTGCAGCAGTTGTGGGGGGCGAAAAAAATCAAGTCCTTAATTTGTCACAAGTGCTTAAGTGGTGGTAGAAGTGCTTAAATTTACACCCCCCTGCTTGAAAGCTTTGACTACTACAAAAGGATTGCAATTCTCCTGCCTTGCAGGGAGCCTAAATTCCTGCCCCAGGATACAAGATGCCCCTGCTGTCTTCTCAATCTAAATTGGGGGAAAAAATGTGTCCTTTTAGGTCCAAGGACTAATTAGTCAATGCTTGACTAAAGATCTCTGAAGGTGAAAAGTGTATCTAAGCTTTACCATGACAGATGGCTGCGCTTTAATTTTGAAGGTTTTCTTTAAAAAAGCTGTTTTGTGGAAGCCCTTTCTCTCTTCACTGTCCACTAGTGCAGATGATTCATTTTGAACTGGTGTACAGATGGGGGAACAGGATGGCCAAAACCTCTGTTCTGGCTGTGAGCATTCAGAGAGAAGAACCTTAAATATTGATTTACTTTATGAACCGGAGTTCCCTACTGTCTTGTAGTAGTGTAAAATATCATAAAATGCTGCCAATTCTGCTTGTCTCTTCTCTTTCCCATCTGTGATAGTTTTACAGAATATCTTCCCAAAAATAAATGAAGTGCAAGACCTCTGGAGAATGGAATGGTCTGTGTGTCACTGAAAGCAGTGTACTACACCATGTTCCTACACCTGTCCTCATGCCCTGTTGCAATTAGCATCTTGCACAGATCCTTGAGCATATGTTTGCTTTGTCATCCTGTGGAATATTCCACTACACTACACTACAGCAAGCTGTCAAAGTCTTTGCTGAAAAAATAATGACTAATGATTTATGCTAAAATCCGCACTGCAATCCTCTGCTGCAAAAACTGCTGTGGTGTAAAAACAGCAAGCAGACAGCTCACAAGGTTTTGCTGATTGTTTCCTAAGGAATGGCACAGAATTGATAAGCCATAGTCTCATGCTTATATACAGCACATGTTTTGTGGAAGATTCCAGAGGGAGAGAATACAAAAAATGCAGGAAGGATTTTGCAGGCTGACCTTGCTAACCATATCAAGCCTGCCCACTAGAACTGCTCAGAACACCAGCCCTTTCTAAGGGACAATATTGTAGAGCACAGGTTACTCTTACAGATATCAGTACAGTACACTCATTGATGAAGAGCAATAGAAACCTTCTAAAGGTAATTATGTAGACTAATAAATAACTGATCCTTTTTCCACAATTATATTTTCAATGGGGCTGTTTCCTGTGAAATTTTCTCCCTCCCAGATTTTTTAGCCAGCAAAATTCTAAAAAGCTTGATCAGGCTAGAGATGACTTAGGCTTTGGTTTGGCTTTCTTCCCTTCTTCCCCACACTTTTTGTCTTAATATATGTGCATTTTAGGTACATCCATGTTGATAACAGCTCCCAGTCATTGCTATATCGAGTTAGACACATTCCCTGGCATTTGGAGGGTGGAAGCTGATCTAATGTGTGAACTTGACTCCGTTTTTATTTCTTTTCCAGGGGAAAATGGGGCCTACAGGACTGGTGAAGAGTTCAGCAGAGGAAGGATAAGAAGCTTTCTGCAAGAATCATGAAGTCAGCAACTCTGCAATGTTGGGCCAGCAAGTTGGAAAGGCATTGCGTCTCAGTGCTGCTGTGGAGATTCCCTGCTTTTTTTTCAGCAGGAAGCTGGACTCTTCCAACCTCTGTTTCTTTCTGATGAATGTTCAAGCTGCTTCCTCTGTATCTTGCAGGATCTGCCGTGCTTCAAAAAGGAGCTTCTCGGATGGCAGCTCCCACACTTCCATATCAGGGCACACTAGAGGCATGGGGCGCTCAAGCCTTAACCTGAAATGCTACTTAGAATTACTACTACTGAAATGGACTTAGAATTTTGATGTGTCTGGAGTTTTGTCTGCACCTACCTGCTTCCCTATTGCTCCAAGTGAGGAGACAGGCAAATATTTGTTTGGAAAAAGTACTGCTGATCAAAAGAAAAATAACTTGCTTTGCTGTGATGACAACCAGAATTGAGCTATCACATAAGGTCTCTGTCCATATCCTATTTGTCCCAATGGTGGTTGAATCATCTACATCTTACTCATATCTGTGACTTCATGTTGTGTCCTGTACCATTAGTCAAATATTTCAGTAATTGCAAGGGGTTTTTTCATTTGAAAGAGAAACTAAAGCAAAATTTGTTATCTTTGATGCAGACTTGCCAGTTTAAAGAGGATGTGAATAAACTGCATTTCTTTTAGTACAACAGAAATCAAACAGCAGAAGACAAGTTGATGGACTACATGACTTTGTTCATCTGTGCTCAGTCTAAAAGTTTTCTTTGTGTGTTTTGCTCAGTGCTCCAGCTATGTTGCTTGGGCTTTTCTATCACTACTTCTTTGATGTTTCCTGCTTTTCATACATTTAACTGTCTTCTAGTGAACACTTCTATGCCATTCCCTCCACTTCTGCCTGGAAATCTCAGATGGAAGAGATGAATGGAGCGAAGTCAGCCTGTTTAATGCTGGTCTTTTGAACAGTATTTAGTGCTCACTAATTATTTCTTAACTGTCCTGTAGCTGGTTCTTGGTATTTTTAAGATCTGTTTCATCATGGAGATGATTTTAAAACTTTTTTTTTTCTCCCATATCTCCTCTGCTGTGGGTTTCTCTCTCAGCACTGCCCAAGAAGAAGGGCAAAGAACAATTTCCAAAGAAACATTACAGTCTCATTGAAATTAAATTCACTTTGGGACCCCCCCAAAAACGTTGAACCTCATTCTTGTGCAGTAGATCAGCCCACTGTCTTGATAGAATTATTCTTAATTTTCTCACAGCAGTTTTCCCTTTTGCTCATGTACACATCTCTAAATATTGTTCCTCTCACTATGCTGTTCTTTACATTCATTTGAATCATTTATCTTGTGGCTTTAGCAGCCATCAGGTCATTGTATTCTCTTCCTTGGGAACCACATTTGTTCAAGAGTTTGCATTTTAGAATTATAGGGCGAGGGGGCTTATTTTAACTCAGAAAGGCAGCAGCTCTGTCGCCCCCTTCCTTCCCATTTTTTGTCACTCATCATCAAAGGGTTGTTTTGACAAGAGCCAGGCAGTTTTACATCTTTGGTTTTTTCCTCCCAGGCTCTTCCTTTCCATGACTTGACACCATCCCACTACATAGACTCACGGATTCTGACACTGACAGCCATCAATAAAACAACAAGATGTGGGCATCACAACACAAAATCCATCCGAGTCCTTTTTACACAGCAGATAAAATGTGTCTTTGTCTTCATCCTACACATTGGTAGGAGCTTTGTGCTCAGTGTTGATGAGTTCTCCAGGCTGCCATTTGACCACAGCAGAGAAAATTCTCTCTTGTATGGGAATACCCTGGCAGTTGTCTGTTTATTTGGTGCTCTGGACAGTTCTTCCACTGGAGATCAAACCAATCATGCCAGTCAGGCACCTGGTGCTTTACGAAAGATCACTGTTTATTTGCTCTTCTGGGCAGCCTGTGCACTCACAGGACTGCAGTGCCTACATGAAGCAGATATTGGCTTTTAGAGGGCTTGTTTGGCACCATCAGGCACTGCAAACTCTGCTTCCTGGCAGTGAGGGAGCATGTGTGCAGCACAGGTACCGTCCTCTCCCTCTGCTGCACCTTGGCATCTTGCCCATGGCAGACCTGGGGGAATCAGATGCTCTAACCAAAACAGCTTACTCTGGAGTGTATGTGTCACACAGACAGCTTCATCCCCTCATTCCCTGTCATTCTCAGCTGGGAATAAACAAAAAATTCATGATTTTGTTTCCAGAAAAACCAAACAGTCCCCTGATTGGCATCAACCCCACATACAGGTTAGAATAAGGCCCTAGACACACAAGCAGGAGAAACCAAATAAACTTTTGTACAACAGAACAAGAATTGTAACCCCTCACTCCCGAGTATGTCTTTTAAGCTTAGACAAAAAAAGATTATGTCTAGGCTTCCCAGCACCAGCAGACAATTCTAAACACCATCCCTCAGTTCAGTGCCTTCAAAATTGTCCTTTTTTACCTTTTTAAGCTGTTAATATGGCCTATTACAAGCTGGAAACAAGTAAGTCCCTAAAGCATTTAAAAAATATTTTTCCAGGGAATGGCTGGCTCTTCTTGCTTTCTATAATCACAATATCAAAACAATGTCTGCTAAAAATACAGGCAGCTAAAAAAAGGTGGGAAGAATGTGCTCACTTTGGTTTGTATCACACAGTTTGATGCAGTTTTTGCTGCAGAATGAGAGCAGCTGTGCTGTAATTAACAGAGTCTGATACATAGAAGGTGGTCATTTGTTCTTGGAAATTGCTGGGGTTTTGTTGTTTGATTTTTTTCCCTAGAGATGGACTAAGAAAGCACTTGCTAGACATTTGGTTTTTTGTGATGTACCATTATTAGCATGTGTTGTTACAGGTTTTCCACTCATTTCAAGATAGACTTCATAAATAAAAAGAGGGACTCTGAAGGCTGTCTGTGAAATATGAAGGTGTTCAAAGATCTGCTTTCACCCCCTCAGAAGAGTTTACAAATAAGCCAAATAGCTGCCCTTTTTTTTTTTGACAAATGGTGAGCATGAAAATAAAAATAACTACTGCTTGTTAGGATCACTAGGAGGAAAGGGCTTCTGAACAATTTCTGAGGGTGCAGACAACCTATTGTGGAAGGAGTACTAAAACAGATCACTGAATGGAACTGCTGAGGATGAGGAAACCTAATTATTTGCTGTAATTAGTTGCCTCCCAAGATGAGGAGGCCAGATGCTGGAGTGGCATGGCTCAGCAGCCACCCATTAAAATCAAGAGGCCTCAAGTGGTTTTCTCCAGCTGGGGGTCTGGTCCTTGGCTGCCTGTTGCAATCATGGATCTGAAACAGACCTGTTTGATGTGGATGTCACAGAATTCACAGAATGACTAGGCTGGAAGAGACCTTCAAGATCATCAAGTCCAAGCCATGCCCCAGCACCTCAACCAAACCATGTCACCAAGTCCTACACGCTGCTGTGGTTTAGCACAGTTCAGTTACACACACTCACACGAGAAACAGAACACCAGTACAGCTCCAAAGGGTCAGAGAAACTTGATTGTTCCCAACCAACATTGAACAATGTCTGGGGTCTTTTTCTAAGGATCAAAGTGTTGAGTTACGCGTGGGTCTTGGATCTTCAAAGAGACAGGAGCAGTTGTTGGTTGTTGTAAAATTGTTTATTGCATGAAAACGTCAGCCTCGAAGGCAAAGAGTTCAGAGTATCACAGTCCATGCTAAAAGCTTTCTGGCACAGAGTCTTCGTGTTCTGAGCAGAAGCAGTAGCAGCTACCAGAAGCTACTGCCACTTTTTTTTTTTTGCACCCCAGTGCAGGGGGATTTTATTCATAAACCATCCAATCCGCCAAAAACACTATCCTAAAACATTCTTCCTACATCTATCTGAGCTTAAGTCTAATGTGCAGAAGTAGTGTCAGTTTTCACACAAAATCTACACATATAGTTCTATCTGTTCTACCTGGAAATGCAAGAAATGTTCTGCTGAGTTTTCTCTATGTCTGGAGCTAAGTTAATTTTGTGAAAGATATCACTACTGAACTTTGAACTAGGCTTTAGGGCTTTTTACTAGTTAACACAGTCTCTTAAGGCACTTAAGATCTATTTCTACTTACTTAAAACTAAAACTTACACTCCTACTTCATGTCTGTGTGGCTTAATATATTTCAGTTTCTGTAAACGTTCCAATTCAATCCCTGCATTCCTTTCTCTCTCTGAGGGACTCAGAGAGGCCTCTATTTCATGCACTCTGACATCAAAGAAATGACAAAGTGGGCTTTGGACCTAAACCATACAATATGTAATCGAAAGCATCACATTTTTTGCTGCACTTCATTTCTGGAATTTCTGAAAGCAGTATATTTTTCCAAACCCAGTGTCCTCACAGCACGGAGCTATATTAGCTCTACAGAGCACCAATTTCTCTCTACAGTTTGCTCTCAAGAACCTTTTAGAATGTTTTCCCTAGGTGATGAGCAGTTCAGAACAAATTTCTTTTGAGGTGTTACATTTAGTCATCTCTTTTTGTGAGATAAAAGGAGACCTTAAATGAAATACCCTTGAGAAGAGTTCTGGAAAAGGCAGGAGAAAAAAAAAATCAGGATCTGAAAGCAAGATGATATATAGGCCAGAATTGGCTATATAGTTTTAGCAAGGTTACTGGGGACAAAAGAACCTAAGCAAGCCTCATTTATTCTGCAAAGCAAACCACAAAAAAACAATTGTTAGGAACAATGTGATTCATAATACAAGGATCCAGGTTGCATGTCTGCTTACCTGGGGACATGAAGTAGCTTCAAAACCTTTTCACCACTCATTTTAGGCAGCTGCTCCCTCACTCCTGTTGCATTTGGTATCAGTTTGGGGTGATCTCATAATTGACTCAGTCTCCTAATCATGCTTGTCACAGATGGGTGCTGCTGAAAACAGTAATTAATTTACAGAAGATCAGGAATAGTGGAAAAACATTACTCATTCAATTAAAACTACTGGCTTTGCTGGATCTGAAATCAAAACTGCTTATTAAGCAATAGGAAGGGATTTCTGCTCTGTTCTTTTTAACATTTACTTCCCTAGGTAAGATTATAAGTGGGATCTGCATTCAGATTTTCTGCTAGCTGAAGGGGGCAAGAATCACTCAGAAAGGCAAAATTTAAGGAAAATATAATCTTTCCCTGAAGGTTCATTTTTTCCCCCTGGAGAATGAGCTGTGATGCCACTAAAATATGGATGAAGGAACCCAGTCTCCCACCAACCCAGGAGAAATCTTGTCATTGACTTGAGCAGGGCCAGGATTTCCATCTTAATGAAAATGCCTTTTCATTTAATAGCCTCAACAAGAATTCAGTAATGTACTTTAGAGGTCTGCGTTTTTAAAAGTTGCTTGTAATTTTTTAGCTAAGTGCCAATCAAATGTCCTGAGAGCTGAGCAGCCTTTTTTAGAATAGTTGGGTTTGGGGGCTGCAGTTCAGACAGAACTTAGTGTTCTGTTCTGTTAGTTGTCTTTTGTGCCTTAAAAACAAGAAAAAGATACAATAGGCTGAATTTGGTGCTGATTTGATCTAATGCAAATCCAGAGTTCCTCCACTGGAAGAGAAAGGTATTTTTCTGGGTGTCTCATCTTCACACAGGAGCAGATTTTGGTCTGGTGTCACTGCACATCTCATATGAGCTGTGACAAATTTATGACTACTGGAATTTTTTCCTTTATTTTGCTTGGATAAGTGCACAGTGCTGGATTGCACAACAAGAAGCCCCCTTGAGAATGTTCTTGCTTTGTTCCAGCAAAACACAATGTCCCTGGGCGACTCTTGTCTTCATACCATCTTTCTCTGTAGAACAAACATGATAATAAACCTGTAGGAATAATAAGTTCCTGGCTGCTGACCAGGAGGTTTTTCCTCAACATGAGTTAGAGGTTTGCTCTGGGCACCAAACCAGAGGGCTATCTGCTTTTCCATTCTTCCCCTTTTAACTTATTTTACGTTAAAATATTAAGTCTTGTTTTCTTTAAATGAACAAACAGACATATGCACTAACAAAACACCAACTGGCATTACTCATCCATCATCTTAGGGAGTGAAACAGAAAGAAATGCACCTTCCTAAGATTTATTTTCAGGTTTGTCTTGGGGAAATTGTCTGAAATTCTCTATTGCTTATTTGATCCTGAAGGATTAACATGATATCTCTTCTCTAAACAAAAATTCATGGAGAAATAGCAGATTTCATATCACACAGAGTTGAGAAGCTAAGGGAGACTAATCCACAGTTCTGCCTTAAAGATCATCTGTATCTTTCGCTCTGCAGTGTTTTTAGGGTTTCCCTGATATCAAGCCCTAATGGTCCACAAAAAGCAACGATTCTTTGCCTGTGTCCCAACTAAAGAAGTACTGTTATAAATTTCTACTTCAGCTGCTTGTCCAAGTCTCATATTATGCCAGTTATGATCTCCAGGATGGCTCATGAGGATCCGAGAAACCTTGAAAAATGCAGCTCGCTGGAATATGAATAAAATGCATCAGTCTATTTTGTCTCTGTTTACTTTCTTCCCAGGGAGAATGAACTGCAAAGCAGCAACACATCAGTGCGGTTTCCTCCAGCCGTGCTAGTTTACCAAATGTGTACTGTTTGCCAACTTGTGGTCACATTTCAATAATTAGCATAGCTGGAGCACCAGAGAGATACTTTCAGTTTTGATATTTCATAAAAAGAGATGCTACAACAGATGATATCACTCCCTTATCCAGCATCTTCCCCTTACCACCCTCTAGTACAGATGCTTTAGTAGAAAATGAGAAAACTGCAGAGTGCTTTGGAGGAAGGAGCAGTGCTTTTCCACAGCGAGTAACTCCCTTGTTATACCTGCTACTGATCCCCTACCTCCAAAAATCCAGCTCTTGGTCACCTTAGTTTGGTAATAACTTTCTACAATCCTGGAGTTTGTCATCCATGAAGCACTGCTGCCTTAGCTCAGCAGCATACCGTGGCAGTCGCTGGGGTATGGAGCATACTTAGAGGGAATTATTGAACTGAAGCAGAAAGGGCAAGAAATACCAAGTGGCATGTACCAGTGCTAGCATGAAATTCAGCACTTCTCCTTCTGTTTATTTGAGAACTTGCTGTTCCTTTTGCAGGGCAGCTGAAATGGTAATGACTATTCAATACTGAAATAATCTTTGAGGAATAACCAAGCTGATAATCTGTATCCATCCCTGCATGTTAATACAGAAATGACAAAATATGTGCAGACTGTGGTGTTGTCTAGAACGGCTTATTTCCACAGGAGTCCAAGGAGGGAAGGAAAGGAGAGTAAGAGTGAGAATATAATTGGGAAAAATGCTCATTGCATCCTAAAGTGGATGCAGTTCAGCTCACAGAGAGGTAAAGCGCACAATATTTAAGCTATTCAAAAATTACCCCACAGCTATACACTTTTATTTCTTAATTAAAGAAAAATAATATCTTTAAAAAAAAGGATAAATTTCCCAAAAATTTCAAGCTGTGCTTCATGTATATTCTGATATAATCAGAGTAACTATGCTTTAAATACCATTTTAAGTCGTTCAGTCTCTTGGCTGAGGATCTACTGAGCTCTCAGAAAAATGAATGCAAATGTATCCCATTGATTTCTTGTGAGAATGAATCAGCTCTGAATACTGATCCTTTCAGTGGGAAACAGCAATAACTTAATCATAATGTAATTAGTTGTTTGCAATGGCACAGTGTCTTTCCCTCACACATCTCCAAGTGCTGGCCAGTCACTGCAGACCTCACTGCTGCCCTTATGCACAGGAACCTCTATCACAATGAACAACTTCACCAAAATTAATGCTGAAGGCACAAAGGAGACAGGCAGAGTTAGCGGCTGGCTTTAAGTGTAACAGAAAACTAGTGTGAGTGGGGGGATGTTTATTGTACGTGTTTCAGGCCTGGGAAACAGAGTCCCAGTGTAATTACAGAACTTGCCCAAGGCCACAAAATAAGGCAGAGAGTGCATGGCAGCTCCCACAGCTCGAGTCTGATGCTCGCGCTTCATTTTCCTAACGAATACTTTTAGAAACACAAACAATGATACTCACATCCCAGGGCACGCTTACATTGCAAGGTATTCAGCCTGTTTGAATGTAAAGATGTCCTACTATAAGCTCCAATCCAGGACAGTACCAAAGGACACATATTGCCCACAAGGTGCTGCTTTTAAATTCCTTCTGCTACAGGTACTCTGTGAAGACACATCTTTATTACACAAAGTGTTCATAGCAGAGTAACCCTTTCCCACAAGCAGCTTTTCTGAGTCATTCATGCTCAGTGATTTTAACTGCAATCAGACTTGTTTTAGCATATTTAGCCATGAGGTCTTAAACATAATGGAAATTGAGATATTTTTAATGCAGTGTAAATGAAGACAGAGTGAAGCTTGGTAGGAACAAGCTCAAACTTTGGAAGGAGCACCACTTCCAGGCTCGTCCCCTTCCCATGTACAGAAATAGTATTTCAGCAGTTTCCTGAGGAAAAGCCCTGTGGAGATGCCTTCCACACCTCTCAGAGTAGCATGCCCCAGGATGACAATAAAATGTTATGCTGTCCCCACTAACTGTCCCCTCCAGCTGCCACTGCTACTTAGCCCTTGGTGGGCAGACTGTGAGCAAGCCTGTGTACATGTCTGAAGTTTTGGAACCTCTTAGCCAAATAGGAGGCATCCAAACCATTTTGCAGACCAGCAAAAGTAAATATCCAAAGTGTCAAATAAAGATATTGCAAGACAAATGCATTCTCCCAACAGCACACCCATCAAGATAAAATCATGAAGCAATAGAAATCATGCAGACATTTGTGTTGCAGCAGGAGCACGTGACAGCACAGGTTGTCAGTGTACTGGACAATGGAGCCTGAGAGCAGCCAGAAAAAGCAGAATTCCGTCTTTTTTTTTCAGCTGGTGCTGCCCTGTGAATTACATGCAGAAAGGGGTGAGGGATTACATGTTCCAAACCAGGATACTGTAAAGGTTAAATCCCCATTACGGGCCCCACAACATCATGATTAGTTCTTCAGGGAGGTTTCAAATAATAATCTCTGCAGAAAATCACGATAAGATGCTTACCCAGCAAGCCATCCCACATTCATGCAATTTTCCTCACAGATTTTCATGGATCTAAGGTTCAGGGTAAGGAAACACCATGGAGAGGCGTGTTGCAACTTCAAACAAGGATGTCTCAAAGTCTATTTTTCAGGTAATTAGTTTAGCCACTGAGTGTTTCTGTCCCATCTTTCTGTGTTTGGATGATCAGACCTGCAGCAAGTCTTGAAGAAGTGATTGGACTTTCACCTCTCTAAACCTTCCCTTCTTGCTCAGGCACATCTAACTATTAGGTATATTTTTAAAATGAGAATAAATGTGGTTAATCTTGGAGGATGGGGCTTGTGTTATTCCAGGGTGTAGGCGGGTGCAGGTATGTGTAGTAATCACGGGATCATAGACTGGGTTGGATTGGAAGGGACCTCAGAGATCATCATTTCCAACAGCCCCACCATGCAAAGGGGTTTTTCCACTAGACCAGGTAGCTCAAAGCCTCATCCAGCTTGGTCTGGAATATTGCCAGGGATGGGTCAGCCACAACCTGTCTGGGCAACCTGTTCCAGTGTGTCAGCACCTCACAGTAATGAATTTCTTCCTAATATCCAGTCTAAACCTGCTATCAGTTTAAAGTCATCCACCTCACTTGTTCTCTCACTACATGCCTTTAGAAATAAAGTCCAGCTCTATTGCAGGCCCCATTCAGGTGTTGGAAGGCTGCTCTAAGCTCCTCCCAGAGCCTTCTCTTCTCCAGGCTGAGCACCAACTGTCTCAGCCATTTTATGCGCAGATGAAGCCCAAAGAACGAAATTTGGCTGCTTAAGAGATGAAAAATGTTAACTGCATTCTGGTAGTTGAGAGAAGTGTGAGGTCAATGTCACAGAACGGAAAAAAACAAAAACAGTCTAGTTGATTCAGGCAGATAATTCCCAAACAGTGTATGAATAATTGTGTGGTCCACTGAGCTCAATCCTTTGGAGGGTTTCCAAGGAAAACTTTGATGCTATCAGTACATGCTGGACTGTGGCAGCTGTCCATGGAGAAACAGACTTTGGGAAAAAGCGTGAGACCTTGTGAACAATCCTTTGTTTTAGTGAGTGGGAAGTACGAACAAGGCCTATTTCCTTTCCTGTCAGATGGCCCTGCACGAGACCAGTCATTGTGCTCTCTGTGCTGGCCCCAGCAGCGCCACACTGTTGTCACCTGTGGGGCAGGGAGAAATAAACCTGCAAATATAACTCCCACTCCCCTCTGCAAACCCCAGGACCACAGCACACCTAGCCTTTACAAAGAAAAAATCCCAGTTAAAATCAGGGATGTACTGTATACAACAATCCTGGCAGGGAGTTCCTGGTACCTCATGGAAGTGCAAGCCACCTTAACAATTTCCCAGGAGGAAAATGCTGGGAAAATTCAGTCTAGGATAACATAACCAGCACAGTCTTTACCTGAACCCAGAGAGAAGGGAACTGGCTCAGAACTCCTGTGCTGGCCTGCCAGAAGGAGAGGGTGCCAAGTGTGAGGGGGAAGAGGAAGCAGATGTGGGAGAGGAGACCAAGCGTGTAAGTCAGCTGAACCACAGCCAGATAAATCCCCATGCGCCCCACCGCAGGCAACTTCCCTTGGAGAGCAACGCTGGAGCGTTCTGCTAGAAAATAAAGCCTGTTAAAGAGGCTGTTTATTCTGGTTCACTTCCTATAAGTGACTTGGTGACCTTGGAGTGCGTGTGCTTGCAGTTTGAGTGGCAGGCTGTCGGCACGAGCACTCACCCACTGATACCTATCGAGCACACAGCCCTCAGGAAAGAGGAGCTCAGCAGCTCAGCCCGTGTTTTTATCTGACTACAAATGCTTGAGACAGGCTGCTCTGTTGGACTGTGATCCTCAGAAGCTGCACTGAAAGGATATCCTTCACTCCCCATGGGCTCAGTCTGGCAGGCAGCAGTCCCTCAGGAGAACTCCTCTGCTTGCTCGACGTTGTACTGCAGCTGAAAGGGAGACTGGAACTCCTGGTCTCAAACAAGGCTCAAACACAGATGGCAAAGCCTGTCCAAAAACAACCCATGAGCTGTGTTGTGGCTTTTTAGTAAAGGGGAAAGTCATCAGTAGGATTTGGTCTTTGCTTGAAAAGTCACTGTTATCTTCAATGAAATGCTAGAAGCAAATAGAAGACCACCCTCTGCTGAACTTGTAATCTTCTCCAGAGCAAAACAGCCCTTGAAGAACTGGACATATTCCTCCAGGAACACTCTGCATGTTGGAATCACCATAAGACAAATCTGTCCTTGCTCATGGCTAAAACACAACAGCAAATCCTTCTCTTTTGATCCTGAATCATGACAGACCTTATCATTTTCCTGTTGGTAGGTGAATGGGTCTAGGATCACATTCCAGCTCTTAGTTGCACTAACTACTATTCATCTACTATCCGCCTGTGGTCCCAGTGTTAACAGCATGCCACTTGTACATGCATGCTTTGGAACAAAATACACATCTCTGTGTTCATCATTATTTCAAATTATTGTTTATCTAAAAACAGGCAACCCATTGTTAGCAAACAGAAGTGGCGAAGAGAAGCAGAGTGATGCTTGCAATCCAGCTGCATTCTGAGTTCCTTTTCTTTAAAAGGTCAGAATACCCTGAGGAGAAACAAACACAGTCTGTATGATGTCCTGAAGTGTTCCTTGGAGAAAAGTGAGCAGTCCTTCCTGCCCAGTGTATGAGGAGGATGCACAAAGGAATGATCAAGTAGGCTCTTGTCCAAGATGCTCAGTTCTTCTGCCCAGTAAAGGAGTCACAGATGGGAAGGCTGAAAAGAAAGGTGTAGCAAAAATACTATTCAGTAGATGTCTCTGGCTTTTTACAGGCTGTGGAGGCCATATGAAACCATCAGAAAAGTCATTTACTCCTCTGCCCTCCGAGAAAATCTCTGCTGGTGAATATTCACGCCGCATAATGAGACAGACAGATTTCAGAGACTCAGTGAGTGCATCAGAGCTGTGCTGGGGGATGTGGGAGCCTTAGCAGAACACAGCATTTCTCCCTGGGCGGCCTATAGCCTTAATACCTGAAGTGTAAAGGAGATGTAAAGCTCCTTTGTATGTTCCTGACATGGAGGACCCAGCAGAGCAAGCTGAGCAGTGCAAGGATCACACCAAAGGAAGAAGCTGGCTAGAAAGCAATGTCTCAGAAATTCCTGTGGCTGCTTTAGGTTCTCAGTTGTTGGGATATAGGCAGGGAGTACAGGGCTCAGCTCTTTCTCTGCACCAGGAAATGTGGGCAGGCTGTGAGTAAATCCTGCCAAGTGTTAGGTGATATGACCTGCTCTTCCTACACCACAGTGGATCTCACATCTTGTTTCACCTGGTGTACACAACCAGTGTGCTGAAGACCATCCCTCAGGTGACCAAGTGTCTGATCCCAAAGGGTAATGGGAGTGGGCTGGCACTTTCAGCTTAGCCTGTTCTCTCCAAATATTTTATCCATACCCACACAAACATCCTTAGCAGCTCCATGCTGGTTTTGTGGATGCATTTCAGTGATTCCTAGTACAAATCTCTGAGCAATATTTTTAGATTTTCTTTTCTCTCTTGACTTTTAATTAAAATCACATCATAAAAGTTGTATATTTCTCTTAAAGCCATAATAATAAATTATCAACATTTCTCATATTTAATACCCTGCCTTCTTTCCATTCTTTCCACAGCTTATGCTGAGCTGCCTGCCTCCATTTGCATTTGTGCAAGATTGCAATTTTTTTGCAGTAAACTAAGCAGTAATAAATTCCAGAGGCCTTTGCTGACTGTCCCCACTGCTCAGCTTCCTCTGGCTCTCAGTTACATTTTTCTGTTTTGCAGGGACACAGGAGCTGCCATCAATGGCTCAGACCCATTCGCCCACGGGCTGTATCCTGCCCCCAACACTTGATTATCCTTTCTTTATAAGAAACATCCCCAGAAGAAATATTTTTACTTCTTTTGATGTTACTCTTATGGACTTAGACATTGTATAAACCTCATCGTTAAGTGTCATTCCTTTAAAAATCCCGAGAAAGCCATTGCAGCTGAAAACTCTTCAAATGATGGAGGCCCATCTTTGCTTTCAGTACTTTCTGCTTCTTGCTGTGTGTCCCAGGGTGCAAAGGACCCAGCTGCTCACAAGGACTGTACCAACAGGTGAGCAGTACAACAGAAGCAGCCGTGGCTGATATACACAGCTTTCCCAAAGTCAGCAAGTCTCAATCAGCTGGATCTGAATACAAAGTACAAAATCACCCAGTGATGCAAAGGTATCTCAGGTACGAATCTTGTGCCCCTTCCTCTGTCCTACACACAGCTCTGCATGGTGCACCAAATTCCCAGCTGCACCATCCCCCCCCACCAAAGCCCTGCAGCCCATCTCCTCCTGCTGTGAGATCAGGAAGGGCAGGAGCAGACTTGGGGCATTGGTGGGTCTGGGGGAAGAACATCAAGTATTTCTGCCCCTCACTGCAAGTCCAAGCAAGAACTACCTCATACAAGTTGGGGGTGAGGGTCCTGCAGCTTGCCATGCCCTTTGCCAAAACTCTTGACTGTAAAGCTCTGGCATTAGCGCCTTGCCTCCTGCTACTCTTTCAGGTATCACTCCATGCCACTGCATTTACTGAGCTAAGAGGGATAAGGAAAGTGTGAATGCCAAGCATGAAGTGCAAACCTGTAACCCTCACAGGGTACCATAACCCTGGAACATTGTCAAGATGCCATGGATTCATGCCTAGCAAATCAGCCTGACATCCATGCAATGACTAGATTGGGGCTGTAGCTTCCCTTTTTTGCTCCCCCCCCAGATTCTCATCTCCAAATTCCCAAACCACTGTTCCCACCTAAACAGGCAGTACTCAGCCTAGACACG
This sequence comes from Fringilla coelebs, assembly GCF_963513975.1. NCBI lineage: Eukaryota > Metazoa > Chordata > Aves > Passeriformes > Fringillidae > Fringilla > Fringilla coelebs. The sequence goes on along the minus strand of NC_140028.1, from coordinate 105,695,402 downwards.
ATGCCTGGTGACTGCCAGTAACATGTTCTCAGAGGCTGATAGAGTTTCAGACACTTGTTCTCTTATTACCTGTTCCCAAGCAGAAACCCATCCTTTAGCACCCATACATGAGTCAATGCAATGTATAGAACAAGTCCTGAAATGCATTCATAAAAACTAAACTTTAAAAAAAAAAAAAAAAAAAATTACAAAAGCAGTCCACAACCTCCACAACTCTGAATGTACTAGTGCAGAGGAAAACATTCCCTGCAACATTCTCTGTTAGAGAGGATTCTCTTCAGAATAATGTCCTGCAACAGGCTAATAATATTTCAGGGGAAGTGGCAGCAGCTCCACCAGTGAAGTAATTCAGAGCAAGGCACACTGAAGTCCTACTAGGGGTACCCTGTAACCAGTCTGACACTGGTGTAGTGGCTTCAGTACCCCACTGTAAACAAGGGAGCTTGGGCTAAGCCTGCAAAGAAGGGAGAGAGACATCAGCCCTTCGGGGCCAGCCAACTGAGCCCCAGCTGCTAATAAAATTCCCTCTGGCAGAGGTCCTCTGACCACAGCCTGGCCAGGGAGCCACGCTTGCCACTGGCACTGAGCCCAGCCTGAGCTTGGGCAGCCAGGGACATGCTTCTCCTGCCGCTGCGCCTGTGGAGGAGTGAGGAGCAAAGCATGCCAAGTCATGACTCACAAAAGAAAAAACTCAGGGAATATCAACATTAGGGAAGCCTCTGACACTGGAAAGGACTCGGTCATGGCCAAGTTGATTTATCACTCGATACAGTTGTTTTATAGCTCCTGTTTCACCCACTCATTAGAACCTGTGTGAACTGATGCTTCATGGTTAGAACTGTATGCCTGTATTTTCCTTTTCCCTTACAATTCAGCTTGTGTCAGGGTCTTGTGATTTTTCAGTTTTTTCTTCCTGCTAAGTGTATGTTTATAACATCCCTTGAAGAAACTATCATCACCTTGACTGCAGTCCATCCACATTTAAAAATCTTTAAATAAAACCAAACAAAAAAACCACAAAACCACTGCTTCTCCTCCTTCTGCTTCTGTTTTCTGAAGAAGCACACTCATTTTTTTTTCTGCTGAAAACAAGGAATGCAGGGGATCTTAGTCAGTGTCTTTCTTTTTTTTTCCCACCCAAACTGCCTCAGCCTATTTTCTGAACTGCTTGGCAGCAACAGTTGCACAAAAATTAGACAATTTGTAAAAGAAGAAATTATCTGTTCTTCTTGCTTCCCCGCTGGGATTCAGAACATTCCCTGCTCTTCAGTGGGCTATATATTTTTACATGGAATAACTCAAAAAAAAAAAAAAAGAAAAGAAAAAGAAAAAGAGGAGGAAACAAAAGTGTTGTTTGTCAGGTATTATTCAGCAGTTCTGGGCAATCAAATCAACTGGATCCCAAAAAGTGCTGCAGAAATGACCACTGTGAAAGAGCCCTGAGCATGTCAACCTGCCTCTGACACACATATGGAGGCAAACATTAATGTCTGTCAAAAGCCTCATAGGAGCAGTATTTTTACAGCAAAGTAGCAGCAGTCCTCTGAGTCCTCCTTTTAGACACTATAATTTAAAAAAAAATCCATTTTCTTTGCAAAGTGGTAGAAACCACTCCTCCTCCCCTTGGGTTTTTATCTGTGGTGGATTTAGCGCCGTCTTTGTTCCTTGAATAGAAAGCCCTGACTGCAAGCACACAGCAGTGGAAAGGAAAGACCTTTGAAACGCCAGCCCACAGCATCCTTGGACGGCACTGGCGGATCGTGGCAAGCCTACAGCAAAAGACCCCTCTTCACATTCCCCTGCCCTTGGGGAACACCTCTCCTCAGCAAAGCTGGGTGCTTTTCAAGGGCTAACTAAGGCAGCAATTCCCCTGCAAGGCAGATGAAGGTCACTCGGGAAAAAGGGCAACCTACTTGTTTACTCATTGCGAATAGCTCTTTGTACAAAATTCTTCTTTCTTTGGTTACTTATTTGCAGAAGTATCCCGATTCCTTGTGTTTTAAAATTTGTTGCTTTATTCCCTTCCTCCTTTTTTTAACCTTTTTTTTTCTTCTACTCTTGGTTATTTCTGATAGGTGCCAGCCAATGTCTGGGCTGTACGCAGCTCCCACCATGGTTTCCACTGCCCAGGGAGCCATATGGTGACACACAGAAAATAACACTGTTCTGCAGCCTGAACTTTGGGTGGAAACTTGGTCTCAAAGAAGAAGGAGGATAGTCAGTCTTTAGGATCTTCACATATTTGGGCTCCTGACTTTCAAAGGCAGCTGTTTGGTTTTGATGTTGAGCATGCCATACCATTTCTGACCCGTACCTTCAAAAAGCACAGAGCTCCCGACTGCTAGAAAATCATGCTCCTTCATAGCAGCCCGAGCTCTGTGCACAAACACTTTGAGAGCCCCTCAGCATCAGATGTTATTTTTAAAAATCTCTATCTTCATGTGGTCGTGTACCACACACCAGAAAGCAGATTCATGTGGTCAGAACTGAGTGAGCTCCCCCGAAGCCCAGAGATAGGTCTGAGCAGGGGGGTTAATCTCACCTCTTCCCTGCAGCAAACACACCTCTGCCAGCAGCTGCTCTTTAAAAGCAGCATCCCAGACTTTCCCACCTGGGAGACACACAGGCCAGTTCAATTGTTTAATTAAAATGGCTTTAATGGCCAAATGGTTTATGGTGAGGTTTTTTTATTTCTCCTTTGTTGTAAAGGGTCATTTTGCACATAAGGAAAAGGTTTTGAAAGGTTTCAAATAAACTCTAGTTGAAGCCATATGGGAAATGTTAAATGACATGTCAAAATATCTCTCCTGTTCACTTAAGCAAAGCCAGTTTGTGCTTTAATTTCCTTTATGCTTTAAACCTCTTTCATGATCAGTTTTCCTCAGTATCCAGACCCTTCTACATTTTGACTGCATTTCATATTAACTGCAAAATACTACAGGACTAGATGATGGGTTGCCCTCTGCTCTGTTATATGCTGTTTTATTTTTCAGGTCTCAGATAACCAAACATCTATGAACTGCAAGCACGGTATTTTAAAAACAGTTTGCAAAAAAGTCAGTGACAGGACACAGCTGGTTGTAATTTAATGACTACAGAGAATTAAGAATAGAAACAATTTCAGAATGCACCAAAATAGCTAGAAATATAAGACCCTTGGCTGACTTAAGGCCTAACAGTCTCTGTGTGACTGTGTGAGGGGGATGAATAGAGCAGCTCTCTAAGATCCTTTAATTCCAACAAGCAATTGGCAACCACGCTTGAACCTCCTGATGCAAAGTCCTCTTGGCTTTGCCTTTTATCCTGGCTTTTAAGATAGATCTACCCAAGACCTGGCCCACATATGCTCTACTCAGGGTTTATTTCCTGTAGGGTTTTATTACTGTCAGTTGCTGTTGCTGCTGCTTCAGAGGCAAATTCAGATATTAAACGCAGTTGGCTTTAGCTTTGAAGCTGAACAAAGCTCTATGCAGATGTTTGACAGGAAAGAGAGTCTTGGATTCCGAGCAATTTTCATTTCTGATGGCTCAGGAAGTTTGTCAACAAATATGAATGGTGCAAGTGGAATACACAAGGGACAGAAAAACACAGGACAATTCCCTTAGTGCTCAAGATTGATATGTTTTTTAATTTAAGTTTGTTCACTAATAAATGAATTTAATATTTCAAATTCCATATAAAAACTTCACAAATAGAAGACTGTACTTTCCTTATTTTTTGCACACATTACTTTTTCCAAGAGCAAAAGAAAATAAAAGCTAAAACCTCCCAAACAATTCCCAAACTCCAAATCCTTTCCTAGGTAAACTGGTAATGAACTTCAGCCTTTCTAGCCTTTAGCTGTACATGTTCTGAGTATCAGCCCTTAGGAAGGTATGGTGCTCCCTTCAAAAATTCCTTGCTTAGCTCTGAGACGAGCCTCCTACCAGTCACTGAGAGGAATGAGGCTGTAAAGCCCTCCCTCCTCCACTGGGCTACATCTGGCCCAGAGGAGTGGAAGTAGCCACATAATTTTCCAGGTTACAGTATGGGAATGGAACTCTGGGGACAGCAAAGCTGTTTTGGTTTGTGTGGACAGGGCACAGCCGCCGTTCTTATCTGGCAGTCCCTGGCTATAGCAGTGTGCAAAGACACAGCTCGGGGACAGCTGCACATCAGTGCATGCAGGCTGCACAAAGCAAAGCATTTGGTGAGCAGCCTTTTGTTTCTGGTGGTTTGAAAAGATGACTTTTACGGCCAGATTTGTTTTGTTCTCCCAGCCTTGAGTACTTCCTGTATGTCTTCCCCTTCATCTGCTCAAACAGGAGTGAGTTAGGGCAAGCCATGGTACTGATTTCCTGAGTAAGACGGAGTGGGACAAGTAGAGAAATACATCAGAGCTCCCTAATTTGTGAAGAATTCCAGAATATTCTCTGGTCTTACCAATGGATCTAGGTGAGCAGCTCCAGGGCAATCCACTTCCACATCATGTTGAAAAAGGGACAAGTTGCTGAGGCTGGAAGTTGGGCAGGAGCACAAATGTTTGCGATAGGTATCTTACAGGTCAAATAGGAAAACACTAGTGGAAATCAACAACAACAAAAACTCATTATTACTTCTACTTTACTGACCTTTCTTTTATGAAAAATATGTGCACTGCACAGCCGTACAAAAAATATGTAAATTTTGTTTTTATATATAAAAAACTAATCTATGAGAAATTTTCTGGTACAAGGAAATGCTCTATGGCATTTGTGATTTGTCCTGGTGATGTCAGTGCCACCCACCATGGTGCACAGCAGAATCTGCCATGCTAGGATCTAACTTTTCTTTCTTCAAAAGAGCCTCTAGCTAGAGTGCCCACCTTGTTTTTTTTTTTTCCCTGACAGATCATTTTTTAAAACCTGTAAAACAATATATTTATCAACTCCTGTAATTGTCTGAAACCTGGAGCTTATGAACTGAAGTGACAATTTTTGTCTGCATAGAAAACATCCTCTTGTGGTACCCTGTGAAGCTGGCAGCAAGACATGCCTCGAGATGGCCAGGCAGCAACAGAGGCAGCCCAAGAACAGGTCAGGTCCTGCTGTTTGGGAAATTAGAGTGGGGAGAGCAGGTGAAGACAGATAACTATGAGGAGAACAGTGAAAGACGAAGAGGATAAGAAAGATAACAAAGAGAAATAGATTGAAATTGAGATCAAATCATGCTGAGGAAGCAGATGGAGGTAAAAGCCAGCAGGGCCAGGTCTGAAATAACGAAGTAAAAACATGCAGAAAGACTTCTGAATAATTAGAAGGCTCATTACAACAAGTGATCAATTAGTGTGCAGAAGTGAGCTCTCACCTCCTGAACTCTGGTCCATGGCTAGACTATCAATAAATCCAGTGGAATTTTTATTGGTTTCAAAGGTATTAATCTTTCTAGTTTAAAAAACATCCAACATTGTCTTTCGCCTTTACACTTCTGAAATGTTGATTCTTTGGGGTTAACAGACAAACTTCTGGACAAACTTCTGGTGTCCTAAAATAGGACTTTTGTACTTTTAATTTACTTGTGGACTTTTGGAAAGAATTACCATATATACCTATGCATTTTTCAGGAGGATAAGGCCTGGCATAGCTCTGAAAGCATGGCTAATGAACAGCCCCAGTGGGGATTCCTGTCCTACAGTCTTAGATCTATGGCCAGAGCAGGAGTGAGAGTGTCAGAGGGATGTTTAATTTTTACACTTCTGAAATTTGCAAAGGTAGAACCTCTATTTCATAAATAATTTGTCCTCTTCTCTGAGTTCCTGTTGTTCTCAGTGACAAACTTTCAAATAGGTCTAAAGATATCTGAATTTAATTTTTAAACTGTGTGACTGGGCCAGTTACATATTAAATGTACGTGAGGTTTCTTAGTCCAGAAGGTTTCTGTTGCTCCAGAAGGGGGAGTCCCTGATGAGCTAGGCAGTTGTCAGCTATATGATATTTTTCATGCTCTCAAGAACTTGGGTCTCTACAAAGAAGAGAGGCAAATTAAGAAAGCTTCTTTTGGGTTTCAGATTCCTCCTCCTGAAGAGAAGAGTAAGCCCCAGTTCACCTCCCTGAGCCCTACAGGTGACAGCAGCACTGCCAGCTGTACCAATTCCAGCTGTCCTCCCTCTCTCACTTCTATTGTGAGCATTTCCAGTCCAACTGAAGCCTCTCAGAATAAGGCTTCATTCTGCCCTGGGTGGAAGGAGAATCTGAGGGGACCAGCAGAGGTGGTGCAAGCCTTTAACCAAAAATGCAGTGCTGATATTTACTGGGCAGGGGTGTAAACGGACGTGGAGGAGGCAAAGCATTGGCCTCATTGCAGAGGCCAATGAACAATTCCTGCCCTGGGCAAAGATGGTCTTTGGCCTGCTGAGCCCTGGTGAGCACTGCAGAGGATAATGCACAGGGCTCTCAAGTCATCCTGCCCACGTGGTAGGAGACAGCGATTTGGCAGGATGCTTCTGGAAGGAGCTGGGCTAACAGGGTGGTAAAATAGTGCATAAAAGGACATATTATGCTAAAGTGGACAGAGCAAAGTGCTGCAATGAGGAAATGGCCCATAAAAATAATGTCATTTGCTAGTTCAGAGTAATTTCCAGGGCTGTAAGATTATTTGCTGGAAAGAGTCAGAGCGGGCTGCTGGCTCAGAGCAGCTCCCGTGCTGGGCTGGCAATTCATCCTCAGCTCTGACCAGTGTGGCAAAGGCAATTGCTGTCAGCCCCTGCTTTGGCTGGAGGCTGTGGGCCTGGGAAGCAAGCCTGGCAAACAGGAATAAAAGCAACAGGAGGCCTTAGAATATTTGGAGTGCTCCTAATTTTTCAAGAGGAGATTTTTCTTTTCCTATAAATGCCTTAAGATGCTGATTTCTCCTACTGGATATAACAAAACCGTGGTCATACTGTTTTTCTCCTGCTTCACAAGTGGAAAAGAAAACATACTCTCTTGTTTTCCTCAATGGAACTGAAACAATACAGCCTTGTTTGCCTTTGTTTTGGTAGCTCCCATGTTGATGCACCAGCATCTCCACTTGTGCCAGCACAGCTGTGGGAATACACGTAAACCCTCTCCCTCCAGTGATCCGTGTGCTTTCCACAGGCAGAACTCAAAACAATGTAGACCCTATACCAACAATGGTATTCCTATACAAATACAGGACAAGAGGAAGAGGATGGGACAGCAGAAAAGTTCCTCTTGCACATCAATGGCTACCTGCTAATTTGAAAACTCACCCCTCTTCCCCAAATAACAGCACATAAATTCAGACCGTAAATTATTTGTGGATTTTTTTTTATTTCAAGTATAAAAATGAAATACCCAAGGATGGACAGAGAGGAGAAAAAGGAAAAAAAAGTCAGGATATGAATGCAATAATTCTTATTTATGCAGGAAAGTACAGCTTTGTGGATTTCCCCCATCTGTTCTGTTACATAGAACCAAATTGGAGTTAAATGTGCTTTTAGAATAAATCATTATGGCCTAAATTGAACATGATTTACAGGGAAAATGAAGCCATATGTGTTACATTAATTTCTCATTTTTGCTCTATCCCACTTCTGCTTGGTTGGATACATGTCATGCTCTGTTCCTAGATGGTGTCACTGATGCTGAAAGTAGAAGGTGACACTACATTTTCCAAAGCTGGCTCAATCTTTCAGCTGTTTTTCTAAGAGCGGTGGGAGTGTCCATGGCTCTCAGGACATTCTCATTAAAACTGCTGCAAACCTGGAGGAAAATACGAGTAAGGTGATCAAAGCACAGCAGAGCAGCACCCAGAGCAGAAGGTGAGAAGAGGTGTGGGACCAAAGGAAATGCAGACCCTCTTGCCCCTGCGTAGGGCATCATTAGATAAGCAGATCAAAAGGGATGTTGTACTCAACCTGCAGTGGCAGGGGTGGACATCACCCATTGCAATACAGGTTGGACTTGCAGAAGGCAGAGTGGTAAGAGTGGGCAGTGTACCTAGAGGAACATTTTCTGCTGGAACATTTCTTAACTGGAGAAAAAAAAAGCTTTTCAGGAAAGATTAAAACAGCAGGAAAGTTCCCTAAAGACTCTGCTGCTGTGGGTTTACTGGTGAATAAATATCATGTTAGGGCTTCCAGAGTACTCAGGCAATTTTTAAGCCATGGTATTCTTCGAAATGGGCAGGATAAGCACTTGAGCTGAATTTCCCCCCTTTTTGCATCCCAACATCCCTACATAAGATATATTTTTTTGTGCTTTCTCTGAAAAAATTCTTTGCATTGATTGTATCCCCTCTGGAAGCTGATATACCTGTGCTTTAAATCTGTTTGAAGATCACAAGCAGAAAAGAAATAGTCGTGTTTACAGAGTGCACAAAGACATTGCTTTGCATTTTAATGAGGGGTGACAGCAAACAGCTCTCTCTGTTTTCTTCTAGCTGCCGTGAGCTCTTGAATAATATGTTGCTTTCACGGATTTTGTCTCCTACGTCCTTGAACTCTTTTCCTCTTATGTGCTGAAAGACTGACACAAACCATGCCTCTGACTTGAAGGTTTATACCCACAGCTCTATCAGCCACACTGTGAAGCAGAGATCACTCTACTCTTTTTCACCCAACTCGCTTCAGGACTGCCAGCACTCTGCCTGCTGCAGGCTACTGGAGAAGTGACTGGCTACTATATGGAGATACCCACAGTGTTTCCAGTCCCATTTCAACATACCTTTCCAAAATGCTGCTGAATTCCAGGATAAATATTTGCTTTGGTCCTCTGAAATCAGCTTCTTCTGTAATAATCCACCTGTCTGTCCCATTTAGGTCAGTGTCACTGGTGGCTGGTCACTGAGGGTTGGAGGGGTGAATTGCAGGCAAAATAGAAATTTTACATGGAACGTGCCTGGAGACAGAGTGATGGATGGATAGGCAAGTGGGAAAAGTGTCACACAGGGGGAGCATTTGACATTGTGCCAGGATTTTCTAGCAAGCATCTTCCTGGTTTTTGTGGTTGTGCCCTGATGGCTTGGAGAAGTACCTGTCAATTGTCTTTTTGCTCAAGTTGTGGATTTTTCCTGTGGGTCCCATCCTTCATTTGGCACTGCCTCATGCTCACCCACTAGTTTTACACGACTCCAGGGACCCAGAGGGAACACTTCCCACCAAGTAACCTGTATGAAATAGGCAATTTTGCATCTTACAGTATTTTTAACTTGTGTTGGTTGGCTACTTTTAGCTTTTGGTGGCATATTCAGTGATAAATGAAGTTGGTGCTAACCATTTTTTTCTTGGCTCAGTTTCCACGGAGCAAAATATAATTTACTACAGAAAAACACCACTGTATGAAGTCCCACAGGGCACTGGATTTATTTGTTCCTAAATAATTTCCCAATCCAAAATAGTGCAAATACACAGAGTCCTACCAGTCGGTATGGCAGCTACATCAGCTTAAAGCAAACGTAAGCAGCCAGTGCAGCGTCAGAAACTGATGGCAAAGGTGAACTCTTTGGTCTGCTGCCTCCCAGCTCTCTTCCATCATTGCTCATGAGCAAATGAGGTGCACAAACTCTCTGATTGGGTTCACACCTGCTGTTGAGGGTATTAGTGAGGCTGGATTGCAGAGCTCATCTCTCTGGATGCAGATAACTCACAGCCTTTTAACCTCACAGACTACTGAATGCCTCACCTGGTCTTCCACTGAGTGCAGTGGGCAGGGGAGCAGCTTCTTCACACTGTGATCATGCTTTCCCCATGACAGGGAAAGCACCTCTGTTATCCTGAGAAAAGCCCTTACATTGTTTTTGTGCTCAATGTGGTTCTGTAATTTGGGCTGGAGCTGTTTGAAGTGACCCACCAGCATATTGCAAGAATTTCTGCTGGCCTGGGGTGGATGAAAAGCCACCAGAGCTGCCAGAAGTCCACCTTGTTCTCTGGCTCCAGTGCAGACATTCTGCAAGTGGGGAGTTAAGGAGGGTGCATTTCTTCATCTCACACACAGGCAGGTATGGACCCATAGCTAAATATTCGCAATTTTCCTCGCCCTTCTCCCCTGTTCACTTGGAGGCTCTGGTTCCAAAATGCTGTACCACCACATGGATAGATCTTTCTGTCCTTCATGTAAATCACTGCCTTGATTTTGCTGCATAATAGGAATGCCTGAAGCTGAGCAGGCAGGAGCTGACAGAGGAGGGATGTGGTTGCAGAGAAATGGTTCTCTGAGAAGGAGAGGTGAGGGTGAACCCATGGAGAAAGTGCTGTGGCCTGCCATCTCCTATACCAAGAGTATGATTTGCTAGGAGAGGCACAGAGGAGAGCGAAGAAGTAATAAAATTCTCTTTACAAAAACAAATGTTCCCCTTCTCTGTGGCTGTGATAGTGTCCAAAGCAGAAACACAATATAGATTATCTCCTCAAATATGGATGCAGAGATGCTTAGGCACTTCTGTAAGAGGAATGCATAAATAGATGCACAGAAAAATAAAAGACAGGCAGTTCGGTCTTTCTATCAGTATTCAGTGGAAAGCATTATAAGTCTGGATACCTAGTTTGTATTCTCAAAAATCTCACCTCTCTGCTGTACACTTTTTTCTGTGGCAATCAGAGCAGTGTTAGAGATTTGGCTACCTCAAATTAGGCACAAACGTAGTAATGACCTACTTTTCAAAGACATCAAGTGCTTGCAGCTCCCAATAGATCTGTGTGAACCTGCTCCTTTTTGGAAACAAAACCCTTTGCTTCTTTACAATCACATGGGAAGATATAGCTGCAGCTGTTTAACTAGGCCACAATATTTTCTCCCAGGTGAAGTCCACAAAAAGCCAGGTTTCCATCTTCAGTTTTATGAGATCTCTGGGTTTCAGCTACTGCATGGGAGTACTGTGAGTCACTCATACCCACTGCTGTTTGGCTCAGCACATGAAATGCAATATGTAGAACAGCAGCCGCCAGGGTCAGCGACAGATGAAGTATTGTACAGTGCAGAAAGGAGGTTTGCTATCCTTTGGAAACACAAGCTTTACCAACAAATCCTAGTTGCTTTTCAACATCTAAATTTCACAGCACATCTGTTGTGTCTCTGCTAATGAAACTTGCTTTTTTGAGAAATGTGCTCATGTCTGGGTCACTCCTGCGGGTACATCTGTCGTGTATAAAATAGCTAATCGGAAGGGCTAAATTAAGAAAGACTTCTAAGGCCATTGATACACAGTCTCACAAACAATGCTTGGTTTTCCTGATTCTGCTTACTTGGAGTTACAGTCAAGTGGGAAGGAGGGAGGGAATAATAAGAGTCCTGCCACTTAGTGAGAAACCAGTCTGTGGCATCCCAAATGCGGGACTACAATTCTTGTTATATTACTTTCCTCTTGCTTTATTGCTAGGTTTTCTTCTTCCCAAGAGAAACCCCTAGAGGGAACACTTTGTTAAGCCATATCACAAATAACAGTACCTGAAGAGTATTTCAGTATTAGTGTATGGAAAATATTTAGCTAGAGAGTGAAGAGCTCTGGAGGGAAACGGTTTGACGGTGATATGGTCAAACAACCAAAGAAAAGACCATGATTAGATCTGGTGAATAAGTAACTTGTCTCTATTTGAGACATAAGTCTCTATTGGTTCCTTTCTACTGGTTGTGGTTAAGCATCTGGAAAGGAAACAGAAATCCTTAAGACAGCACATTGTTAAGCCTCAAGAAGTTGGAAGTAGATATGTCTGTGCCCTTCCTACTGTGCATCTTCCAGTGTTACTACCTAGTTACATGAGCAAAGATTTATGCACCATTGATTTTTTCTTACAGCTGACAAGGCCAAAGAGAATGGCAATGGGGAAATTAAACATAAAATGTTACCTTGACTGCATCTTTAAAAGAATCACTCCGCTAACAGCACCAAATTAACTCCTGCAAAAATCATAACTCAGAGGCCCTTGGGCATGCACAACATTTTGTATCGCGGTATGCCATGGTAACTTTTATGTCTTATTGTATACATGTACTGTGACTGAAATATAGTTACTGAGGGAACCATAACCTTGTATTTTCCTGACTTTTTTCAGCATGCCAAGCCCCAGCCACAGGATTGCTAGTGCATGGGCTTTCCTATATATAGTGACAAGGAATACGCCCTGCTGCTTTTTATTGGTCAAGCCTTATGTTTATAGTAGAGTCATAACGTGGGGCAGCAAAAGAAGCCAGCAGATTAATTTTCAGGAATTCAGATTGCAAGCACTCCATAAAATACTTATACTTTAAGTTTGGACATATCACTGTTGTTTTACAAGATTGGTTTTGAATATTGACATTCTTAACATGTTTTGACTGGTAAATACAGCTAAAGAATAGATTCTTGCTGTCAAATGTACCAAACCTCTCAGAATAGATGCTGAAGGACAGAAATCAGTTAAATTCCCATTGTTCAGCTGGAGAAAAACTAGTAATAATTACAGTAATAACTGTTATTATCAGATGGTGTGGTCTCCTACTGTTTGAGCTGCCTTGCTAACTGCAATTGCTTCAACAAACAGGTTCTGGCCTCCAGGTGAGGTGGAGCTGATGTGTCCTTCAGAGCAGGCAGCACTGTCTACTTGTGTATCATTTACCACTCAATAGAGAACCATGAAACTCCTCTGGGCCCCACGTGATGTCCTTGTATCCCTAAGGCACAATTATTGTTTTGGTTCTAGAGTTCTGTACCAGTTGAAGTATCTGTAAGAATATGAGAGCTGCGCTGTCACTTACCAAAGGGGAGAATTTTACAGTGTGAAACTAAAGTTAGCTTCTCTGTGAGAAGTTTGCTGGGGTAGCCTTGGGGCAGTGTAAAATGCAGGGAGTAAATTTTAGCACAAATTTTTCTATGCTGCCTTGTAGGAGATGTTCCCAGGGAAATGTATCCTCAGCACAGCTCATTCAATTTTGAATGGGACTAATCAAAGTGAAACATTGAGGTGAGCAAGCGGTTGGACAGTGTGGCACATCAAGGGAAGAGGTGCTAGAGGTGGATGAGGGTGTTCCTGGTGCCTGTAGCCTAGCTAAATAAGCGCCTGTGCTTGGTGTCAGAGAAGGAAGCAGCTCCTTCTACTTATACCTTCTCCTCATGAATCCCAGGGGCCACCCAGATGGAAAGCAGCTTGGCAGAAAAACCATTTGAGAGTTACAGTGTTCTGCTGAAAAACTGCCCGGGAAGAAGTTAATTTAAAAAAAAAGAAAAGAAAAAAAAATATTCTTAAAATATTTGATTTTTTTACGTGCTGTACAGCACCCCTTATGAAACCAGTACTGCCAGTTCAATGGGAAACTCAGCTGTCTAACAATGGAGAATAATGAGTGAAGAAGACGTTTCTTTCGTCTGCCTTTCCTCTGTGTGCTAGAAAGGTTCTCATATCTTTTGGTTTTTAATGGGCAAATTCTTGCTAAAATCTCCCATGCCTCACAGAATGCTAAAAAAATAGATTCCTCCCCCCAAAACAAAATAATCCCTCCCCTGTATTAACCATCCAAAGCCAAAATACTGTGGAAAAGAGGTCTCTGCTCTTTCAGACATATGAATGTACAAGATCCTGTTACTCCCAGACAAAACCAGAAACTGGAATTTAAAGTAGCTTCCCCTGCTTATGTTTTTCTCTTCTATTTCACACATGCATTTGTATAACTTGTAATGCAGTAGCTTCAATTAATTTGAACTTTTTCTTCATTTTGTGGGCATGAACATGAGCAGCTCTGACACATGTGCTTGGTGAGGGTATAGTTTCATTGAAGTGAAATCATCAAATCAAGTCAGAATTAGAGTGGCTTTGGTTTTACTTGAAATTGCTGCAAAATGATTTGAACGAAAGCCTTACAGGAAACAATCACCTTTTTTATTGTTTTCTCAAGAAATACCATGAGATTATCTTGCCCCATAATGTCACCTTTTCTAGTGTAACATGGAGAGGAAAGCCAGTCATTTGGGTTCACGGGCTCCAGGAGCAGCTGCTGCCCTGCCCTGTACTGTTCTGTGCTGCAAGAGCAGCCTGGCTTTCCATGGCTAACACAAATTTGGATGCTTGGGAAAAGCTTGAGAGGGTGAGCACCTTTTACACTGCCCCAAGGCAAGTGTTTGGGACAGAGCTTGTGCTGTGCCACCTTGGCACAGCAAGTGGAACAGAGAACACCACGAGGCAGAGTCTTTGGCTGACACAAATTGCCTTAGCGTCAGGAACACCAGCCTTTATTTTACGCTGTCAAAAATCATCCATCAGAGCAACACAAAACGCCAAACAAACCATGGAAAAAACAAGCCCATGTACAGTCTGTGGGAAAGAAGCAAAGCTTCTTTCTCTCAAAATCAGTCTTTGCATACAGATTTCTCATTTTTACAGGTAAAATATTTTCCCCTCCTAGATATAACAGTCATAGTTATCAGACATGATATTTGCTTACTGATGGAAGAATCAATATCCCCTGATATATTTGAAACCCCCCTCCAAATATAAGTAAATGCATGAAAAAGTGATAAGAATTTGAGCACCCGAATCTTTAAAAAACTAAAATTAAATTGTGTCTAACAAACTGATATTGCTTATTAAAATTCTTTCGTTCTTCCGAAATTCCAGTGTTACTAACTGTAGTTGTTTTATAGCTTAATTATGAAATAAAAATAACAGTGTAGTCCTAGTAGCTTCTTTACCCTGGACTTCATATGCTTGCCTCAACCATGGTAAAGCATTTTACCTAATAACAGCAAACCTCTCACCAGGTTGAAACCTTTGTTTCCTTTGTTGTTCTCACCATTTAAATACTTCTGGTTTTGATTTGCCAAAGCATTCCTGAACCAAAGCTTTGAAACCCAATGCAACCCGAAACTTGGAAAAAATTTTTTTCCAATCTCTACAAATCTTTGCTGACAGTTGAGCCAAAAATCTCTATCGTAAGATATGAACATGCTGAGAAGTATTACCTCTAATCCTCATATTTCGGACCCATCTCTAGTTGTACTAAAAATAGAAGAGCTAGGTGGCTTGACATAACGTGTCAGACTATGTAAACTACTCTGAAATTGCTTGGAATGATTCATTCTCCTACTCTTCTCTCACTTCTCAAAGCCAGGATTTATGAAATCTTATTTAAAGTCAAACCCATGCCATTTTTCATCAAGTGGCACTTGCCCTACATTATTTCCAATCACCTTGCATCCAGTACAGTCCACTAATACTGAGAACGTCCTTTGTGCGCTGCTGCTGTTCTCTCCCAGAATTTGCTTCCCCTCTGTCCTTATTTTCCACAACTACTGAAAAAACTTCAGTCAGTACAGGATAAAAAGCTCTCAGTTTGCAAGATGATTAATTTTTGCATGAGCAGGCAAAGAAGCAAGGAGCAGACCTGAGTACTCGTCTCTCTGTTCCTCTCTGTACCAGAGAACCGGCTTCCAGTTGGAAACATGCCTTTGCAAGGACATCGTGTCTGGGGGAAAAAAAAGAGTTAGGGGCATCTGGAGGGTTAAGTCTCTAATTGCATGAAGCCATGAGTCCAGTACTCCTATCCTGACTCCTGTGAAGGGCATTCTGCTGGACCTGAGACACTCTGCAGGGCGCGGGATGGGACAGGGCATAGGTACTTGTTGGCCCTCACTTAGATGAAATGTAAATATCCCAGTATCAGGACAGGGACCATCTCAGCAGGACAATATCATGAAGCAAGGCCACAACCCGGGTGGGGTGGCTGCAGACAAAAGACAAACCTGTACCCCAACCTCTATAGGTCATTTGAGAATTGTGTGCTGGCCCTGCATACAATGTATTCTTATCTCAAGTCCTATCAGCCAACTTTTGTCTCATCCCTGCTTATTTCTTTGTGCCAGCTGAGACTGGGGCTGATCCTTGGGACACACAGGTATCCTCTGGGCTGAGAGTGTAAAATGGGTACAAGAAGCAGGGAGGAAAGGGAAAGCAGTTTAATCAACCTGGCAAACCAAACAGTTTCTCCTTCTGACCAGACCAGTTAGGAACTGGGTTGTTTGTCCATTCAGGGAAGGTAGCTGTGGATCTATCTAATTCTCTTTTAAACTATGTTGTCCTGAATCAGGGTTACCAGCATTGGGTGAGTGAGGAGGATGTAACAAGTCCTAAATGAGGAGAATTAAAGTTTCATATTCTCTTCTCTTTGTTTAAAATGAGTAAAAGCTGTCAGCATAGAATAACTGATAATAATGATGGATAGCTATTAAAAGAATACTATTTAAAGCAACTTTGGACAAGTCACTATATTATACCTGTCCTCTGTTTTAGATATCTCATTTTATATGCAAGTCATTTAAACAGGATGGGGGGCACCAACTGTAGACAACTTCAAAGATTTTGAGAAAACAAGGAAATTTATTGGGAAGTTTTTACCACTGCAAGTATCATAAACCACCTTACAAAATACAAAAGAAGCAAGCCTGCATGAAAACTGCCCTAGGCTCTACAAAAGTAGAGCATCTTGCAGTGTAGGTCCTGCCCTGGTGAGACTCTGCTCCATGGCAATCCATGGGCAAAAGATGCCCTTGCATGGCTTGAATTAAACAGGTGGATGAAGAGGAAATTAAAATCTGATTGTTTGCATCAGAGGACAGAAAATTCAAATTCAAGAGTGGCCCTTAAATGTTGAGAATCTTGTTTGTTTGTTGTTGGGTCTTGGGGTTTTTTTATAATCACTGAAGAAATGCTAAAGATTTAACTGTAGAGAAAAAATTATTTATACTGATGGCTGTGCCTCTGCAGTGTTCTTTCCTCTGAAGAGAAAGATAATGGTTTAGAGCAGAGGAAGAACAAACAACCGAGTACAAGGAAATTTCCATAGTATTTTTTAGCAATATTGCCAACTGGCTTTGAAGATTTAGACCCTATCACTATCCATTTTTTTTGAAATATCTTCTGAGAAGGCCAAAGACAAATTTCATCTCATTACAGTAATTGCAGCTATAGTCAGTCCAAGCAATTCTCAAACGTTTATCTGTCAGCACCATCCACTTAGTCCCTGACACTGTGGCCAGCTGGAAAACTACTGCAGCTAAACAACATACTATATGCAGATCACTTTGATTTCTTCAAATACCTTGCTGCAATGCAGAGGCAGTTCTCTACAGTTTCTACAGTTTTTTGTGTACTCATGAGAACACGCGCCATGGAGTCCCAAGCAAAACCATTCCCAGGGACAAACAGCCTCCTGTGCTGGCTTACAGAGGGAAAGGTTTGGGGTTTTTTCTTTTATTGTTTTTTTAGATTTATTTGCACCTGAGTGGAAACCTGACTTGCTAGGTAGAATAGGGGGCTGCCAGAACAGAGGTGATTGAGGCCATAAAAAAAGTAACACAATATAATGGGCCTGAGCCTACACCTTTAAATTAGTGGTGATTTTGCCTGTGCCTTCCAAGAAAAGTGGGCCAATTTACCCAATATTTATAAGCCCAGGAGAGTGCCCAGAATGAGGTCCAGCACAGTAAGAGGCACGGTTTGCAATAAACCAAGTGCTGCATCCATGGCAACTCACAACACAGTTAATAATTTTCAACATAAAAAGAAAGATATTTATCCAGGCCACCGAAGGAGAAGCAATTTACAAAATTGACTGAAGTGAAGGCATTTCACATCTGCTGTGTTTTTCGTGGCTTTGGTCTTTTGTTGGAACCTCAGTTGCTCACTGGGGTGCTCAGGGAGTGAGGATAGCCTCTGGCGAGCATTCTGCCATCCCTGGGTAGCTGGTGGAGTGAAGTGACCTACAGAGGTCACTCTGCTTCTCTTCTCTGCAGACAGACATCCCTCTGCTGGGGGGCAGTCATGCTGGGCACTCCTCGAATACACAGTGATTCTTTTGAGGACCAGGGCATACCGGGCTTGGATAATCCTGCCCACTTCAAAAGACAGAGCAGAACAAATAATTGGGGTCTGAATTTCTGATATGAAACTGAATCTGGCAGATACTAAATGTTTCCCCCATGGTCTTGGGCAGAGCTAGGAAAAACTCTCAACATACTCTAAGTGTCAAGCCAAAGTCCAGACCTAAACACCATCTTTCCTTCAAATAATCAATTGTAATAGTTGTATTTAAAACAGCATTTCCCATACCAGGGAGATAGAATATTCCTGGCTGATATGTTGGTCATGCTGTTCTGTACTGTGTGCAGAACACCGTACACATGTATTATATACTAGTGCCCATAGTTTCCCAGCTCTCTCTACTCTGCTGGTGAAAGGCAGCAAAATTGTTCTCATCCCTGAAAGCAGTAGACTGTCCCCATAGAGTTCCTACTGAGCAGTTGTGCTATAGTTCTTTCCAAGCTGGGCTGGTTTATTTCTCTTCCAAATCGCTACTGTCAGATTGTGTCACCAGTGGAACTCAAATGAAAGCATCAAGTCCCTACCATATGTCTATTTGTTATTTTATGAAACCTTGCTGCATCTGGATAAGTCAAACAAGGTTAAATATCCTTTCATTAAGAAGTTCTCTTAAGGACATTGGCACATCTCTTTCTCTGCACTGTTGATTTTTGAGGGCTGTGCTGGTTAGCACTAAAACTCAGATACCACCAGAGCAACTCCCTTGAAGCAAAACAATCATCTTGATTCTGTCCCTGATTTTGGACAAATCATGGTACTAAAGGCTACAATGAGCTATACAAAGAAAGCCCTTTTTGTTTCCCTCAAGAATCATATCTTGAAAGAGAGCTGAGAGTGTTCAATTTCTGCTGGAGGGATGGTTATGTAGAACCCGGTTGTCTCCTTGCAAATGAACTGCTTTCCAAAGAAACACTATAATCTGGTAGTAGCCCTGCACTGATATGTCTCTGTGAGCATTAATTCTGCAGTGGGTGTGGAAACAGCCATGAGCAATGCCCAGCAGACTTGCATTGGAAAAATACCTTGAGGCTGTGATGCCTCAAGATTTGGACACAAACCTAGATGGAATGGCTCAAAGGAGGCAGAAATATTAACCAAATCTGATGCTAGGTGAGGTATATTTGCAGAATATAAATTCAGGCAAGAGGTTTGATAGAAGTACATACGGAACAGTGCTGGCAATATTCTCTTCACTACAACCATCACAAAAATCAGAGATTTTTGCAGCTTGAGGTGTTTTCCACAGACAGAAAACCACCACTGCAGTCAGACTGCTCAGAGGCAAGGATGGGTGAAGCCATAGCTTCTTCTTGCTAAAGTTAATTTATATACATAAGACAGAGAAATACACCCACTAGGGATCCACACCAGAAGGCCAACACAACTGAGTTTTAGCCAAAAATATGCTCTTCAGAGTGCTTTTCAAGTTATTTAGCATGAAAAGGGTCTTATTCAAGGAGTTTCATTCAAGTGAAGAGGCAACTAGTTAAAAAAACTATAGCACATAAACACTCAAAGCCATTTTTATCAGCAGATAACAGCTTTACCTTATCACCACAATTTCTCTGAACATGGGAGTTCAAAAACAGAAGAGTGAATTGACATGAAAACAGTGTTTGGTGACAAGAAAGAGGCAATAATGTGACACAATGAACATCCTTAGGACCAATTTGCTTCCCTGTATATCATGATTTAGAGAAACGAATAGGCATTAATGTGAATAATTTTTCTGACAAGGCAAAATATGGAGTTGCCAGTCCAGCCTAAATGGTGTTCAGAATCATGCAGTTATATTAAGAGAGAAGGCAAATGAATGGTTTATGCATATAAATTCAGTGTAAGGAAATCTAAGGTAATGAGGCTAAGCAGCATAAAAAAGGAGACAGGAGAGAAGGGAAGAGGAAATATGCTCTCTCTGGCCATATGCTTAGGGCACTGAGCAGGGAGACAACCAGATGGTGTGGCTCAGACTTTAAAGTATAGTTCTCCTCTCTAAAGACTTTTAACCGATACATTAACACACACTGGATATGTAAGATATTTTAGAAGACATTTGACACCTTTTTCCATGAAAAGGACAGAAATTATTTAATCTTCTTCTTTTTCTGAACCTACATGTTTCTTACTTTCTAAAGGTTGTTAAGGTTTCTCGCTTTCTTAAGGTTGTCCGTCTATGGATATGTTATAAACCTCACTCCAGAGACAGATTTTTGCCTTCTCAAGGCTTCTTTTAAAAGATTAAGCTATTACTCCTTCTGGTCTTTGGAAAGGGAAAAAAAAAAAAGCACCCAAAACACTTAAGAGGGAATTGTCCGTTCTGGTACTTACTCAGAAAGCCCTTTGATATGGAAATCATTGGAGTTACTCTTGTAGCCTCTCAGATAATGCCTGCAAATGCCTAGACCTGTCACCCACTGCCATCAAGGACCAAGGCACGTATTTCTCTTCAGACCCATCCAGACCCATCCTCTCCCTCTTCTCTCTGGATAGCTGAGCCTGCCCACCAGCACAAGGCTGTACAAGACCTGAAAGGATGGCTGCTGAATGGCTGCTGCCCAAGATTCTCCCGGGAAGGACTGGTGTGCAGGGACTGCTACAGAGAGCAGATGTGAATGTCTGAACCAGAGGCCGTCGGCACATCTGCTCAGACACACCCAAATAAATGGAAATGCCACATTACCAGCAGATGACCTGTCAGCAGGCTCATTTGCTGACTAACCTGCTGTCCCCAGGGACGCCTTGATTTGTCTGCCATCACTAATGCTCTAAGATAGAGCAAAAGGAGCTGAGGCAAGACTACCACTGCTTACACTGGTACCCCTGGCAGTGTGAGCCACCCTCAAAGGTCAGGAAAGGGCTTCCCTAAGCCCTCTTGGGGCTGACAAGCAGCACCTCCCAGTAAGGTCGAGCACAGTGTCCCACTGCCACATCATTGCAGTGGCTGCGGACCCTGCTCTGGACCTTTGTTGATTCTGAGGATTTATTTTCTCTTCCAGAGGGTAGCTTGTACATTCCTGCTTGGAGATCCATCCGTTGTGACTGTTCTCACTACATAAAACCACAGCCAGACCCTGTTCTTCCCTTTCAGACCAGTGGAGCTAGGCAGATCCAAACCACTTTGGTTTTGATTACTAGGCTTTCACTTTCCTTGATTTGTCCTATGGCCACCCATCCCACACAGACACTTCTATTTATTTTCTCTCTAGGACCTGAATCTCTGGGGTCAAAGGGAAATGAGTTTAATTTTGTCAGGACCAGGCTGATGAATATGTCTAATATGAAGAATGTGTAAGAATGGTGTCCACAGTCAGACATCCAGGGAAAATTAAGGAAAGGACAAAGATATGTACGGCACATCTCCTGAGTGCTATCCCCACCTTCACCTATTTTCCACTCAGAGGATTTCCAGAGCCTAATGCAGTTTGACTATTTAGTAACCTTCAAGAGATTTTTCTTAGAACGACCTATTCAGGCTTTCAGACGTGCATCCACCTAAACGTTTTTCATCCACATCACTCAGTCCTTTGTGGGATGCAGAATATCAAGGCTGTTATTTGGTGAGGCAGCGTTGTGCTGGGGAACAGGTTATGCAAGCATATGAGTTACGCATTTACTTGCCTAGGGTGATGAATTTCAATGCATTGGAAGTTTTTTAAACCTGTCTAAAGCAACAGCAAGCTGCCTTAGAGTCTGCAACAGTGAAGAAAGGTTCTCCCAGAGAATGTAAATGGTCAGATGTACCTCTGCATCCCGGTTTTGCAGTATGGCTAGTTAGACCGGTACCTTTCCTTCACCTCCTCCAGGCACTAGCAGGAGAGACTGTGAGTATTCAGCACTATTGTGTTTCAAAGTTATAAACCCCCACACTCCTTAAGTAACTTCTCCTGGTTCAGAGAGAAACAGCCACAGAAATTTTGAAGGATTTCTCAAGCAAGTCAGTCGGAACCAAAATGACCACACAGTTCCTCAAGATACTGCGGTCAGATTTCAGCAACCATCTTTTCTCCACCTAAGCAGGGAAGAAGTGGAGAGGAGACAAAACCTTAGAATGGAAATAGAAACATCAGTGATATCAAACCCCCAGAGCATGCTGGGCACACAGATGATACTGCAGAGCCCCTGAAACAAAGCTCTTTCTGACACCAGTGGAAGCAGGCTTACCCCAGAAGGAGCTCACCTGAAAATTCCATCCAGCATCAAAGTGATAATATATAAAATGACAGCTCTCCATGTTGCAGTCAATCAGGAATTCCTGGAAGATCCAGTAAATCAAGACAGATGCAAGAAAACTTGGATTAGCTGCAGCAGGACCACTCTAAGCCACCAGCTTGATGGGTCTGATGAGGGACCTAATGTCCTGTGCTAAGGATTCCCTCTTCTCTCTGGAGTATGAGGAGGCTGAGGAGCTGATGTGACTCAGGTATGCCCAAAACAGCACTTTTAATCAGCTCAAGATACGAAAAACTCCATGAGAAAATTATTGCATAAAATCAAAATATGGACATTTTCCCTTCTGAAATTATAGTAGAGAGGAGTGAAGAGCTGACATGAAAGTTAATTGTCTTCCTTTTCATACGTAATGATTTAATCCAGTCCCACCAGAGGAGAGGGTACTGATCAGAAAAACACATCTGGGAAAAAACAGAGACAGAAATCTGCAGCAATTCAGTTTTCTGACATCACAATTCCACAATCACAATCCCACAATCAAACTTCACTGAACACAGTCTGCCTGGGGCATATAAACTGAGTAGCAGCTAAAAAAGCAAAATTTAGGCTGTGCAAAGGAAGCAAACAGAAAAGCAGTGATATTGTCTCCCTTTTTAAGTCTGCACAGTATGTGTTTGTTAATGCATCCGTGGATGGATGCTGGGGTTTGACAGACTGCAGGCTGCTCCCAGCAGCACCTTTGCTGCCACTTCCACTGCAGCTCCTTGCTAGACTCCCTCTTGCACTTCACCAGGGGGCTGAAAGCACCCTTCCTCCTGCCTGGAGTGAGGGGGCAGGAGGAGGAGCTGTCAGCTGACAAGACAGGGAAATTGGTTTGGCTTTATGCAGCAAACAGATGCTGGTCTTTCCATAACACCTCCTGTTGCCCTCATGTGCCCTCCCTACAGCAGCTCCCCCCCCACTCCATCAGGCATGGCTGTAAAATGAGCTGTCCAGTCAGGTTCCTTTCTTTTGTGCCACCATCAAGTGGCACACTGCTTTGTCCTGTATTAAACTCTGTGGTCAAGATGTTCACAAAAACTTACGCTTACAGAGCTGAACAACAGTACTAAAGTCACTCTCCACCACACTTTTTTCTGCTAAAAAGCCCCCTGTCACAAGGACCACAACCTGTATGTTGTGGCAATTACAAGGAATAATGGACATGGCTTAGGATATTTTTTTTTTTAAATGAGACAGAGCAGTAAGCAGAGATGTTCATCTTGGAGCACACTTCCAAATTTTCCCCTGGGCTACATGAGCCCAGCCTCACAGGCAGTGTGGGGAGTTGGACATGGAGTGCCAGTGTTAGAAGCATGCTCCAAGCTGGATGCAGGGAAGCTGGCAGCAGCTGGAGCTGTACCATGTAACATCTCACATCACTTAGATGATACTTTTGCAGGTTTTCACACTTATTTGTAATATGCCAAGGTTTTTTTCTATGAATACCTACTGATGTTCTGTCTCATAGGGAGGACGTCCTTCAACTGTATAATCCCCTCTTCATAGCTTTAGTGAAATTTCTTTTTCTAACTTGAAACCCACATTTTCTACGTAGAAACAGGACATTTTGTTACCGTGCTTTGATCTCAGCACACTTTCATTCAGTCATAGATGTTTCATGTGGGTTTGCTCTCCCAGCTTTGTTTAGGCTCCTTTCTCCATCAGGTGATGCATTCATGCCTCACCTTTTCTTCACCATGGAAAACAACTGGGTATATGACAAGACACCCTTGTGAGATACTGTGTCATAAGAAAGTGGTTTTCATGCTCTTCCTAGTCTATGAAAAAGAGCAAAACTATCCAGAGCAGACGATAACATGAGAAGGAAGTTAGAATGGTTGTCTAGGTTATTTTGCTTTTCTACAGCTCCAATTCATTGCTTCATGATCAGCAAAAACCAGGCAGGGCCAATGGGCAGTGAATTTGAAAAACCCAGGATAAAACATAATGTCTGCAAGACTTAGAAATGCAGATAACAGATAATACTTGGAGAAGCACTGAGATACATTTTTAAGCTCAGAAGTAGACATGGACTCTGTATGGAAACCATCCTGGTCTCCTTTCAGAGATGAGGCACAGAAATTTGCAAACGGGGCAAGGAATCTGGGCATCCTTTAACACTTGGGTCTGACATTGTGAGGTAGCATGTTTTCCATCATGATCACAGATAGTCTACTTCCAAAAATTGTTCAGTACAAAGGGAGCACAGTGCCCTTCTGGAAGGTAGAAAATGGACATGGAGGGCTCTCAGGACAGCCAAGCCCAGAAGGCAGGTTGCACTGAAGCCTTCTCAGGCATCCACAAAAAGATGTTCTGTGAGAGCTCAGTCAAGGTTTCTTGTAGGCTGAGGTGAGTGGGGAAGACTTGACTGCTCAGTAAAGCACACAGAAGACATATTGATGATCTCTGCCTATGCAGGATGTCCAAAATCTGCACCCTGTCAGACTAGTGGTCTGTGCATGACAAGTTCCTCCAAGGTAAATCCGAGCTTGACACAGCCTGCAGGTAATCCCCGTGCTGTGATCAAAAGGTAAACTTCACATTCTTCATGAGGGGTTCTCTTTGGGTGTGCATCAGGATTGCTCTGTGTGCACAGGAGAGGCCATGTGCAGGACCCCTGTCATGAGGCAGCAGGGTGGCTGATTGACATGCAGACCCACGGAACTGACTGGGCCTGAGTTGGCCACCAGGCATTTTTTAAGACAAAGTTTCAGCTCCTGTCAGTTACCACTGCCCTGCTGATAGTGGGGTCATTTCCAGTTGCAATAGCAGAAGATCCTATTTAGATTCAATTACAGATTTGCTACACTCATGCCTGGGGTGATAGGGACAGGACATTCAGGGACTTGGGGAGTGGATGGGAATGTGGATGTTGAAGAAAATTTTGCATCTGAGACCCATCTCTTACAGCAAACAGCTAAATGCTCTTGAGCATGCTCACTCTTGCTGAGATACATGGGCTTTAGCTTCTTCCTCTGAGGAGCTAATTAATTTCTCACATAAGTATTATCATGTGCTTTTAGCATTTATGGATGCTTTATTTTAAAGTGCTGGTCTTCCCAGAAGCAAAAGAGCAACCCTACAGAAATCCAGCTTGGAGTCTTTATGTTCTAGGCTTAGTGGATCCATGGCTGATGATAGATAATGTCTGATATGCCCAGCTGGTATACCCAGATACCATCAGGTAGGTGTTTATAAACCAAGAGTAGCATTAAGTACAAGCAGGCATAGCACAGTAAGTACCTGACGAGCAGCCACACAGAGTTCCTGAAACAAGAAAGATAAATGCAAAAAAAAAAAAAATTACAGACGCTGCAAAAAAGCTCTATTAATATTAAAAAGTATCAGAGCATATAATGTTGTAATTTTTTGCCCTGGTCAAAGCAGATCCTTCCTTCCTGTTGCTGGCAATATTGAGTCATCCTTGGCAAGAGACAATGGCTCTTGCCACCAAAGGTTTGGTGGTGTAAACACATAAGGACACAGAGCAGAGAAATTGAATACTATCATCACTTTACAGGTGGGCAACTGAAGCCTGAAGGGAAGGAATTTGCCTGAGATCATTGTTAGTCCTGTCAGTGCTCTTGGTCCACACCGCTTCTCCATTGTTCTGTTCTGACAAACCCTGCAGTGCTTTTATGTGCTCCTTTTGGAATACTATTCCCACAGGTTGGCTCCATGTTGGCAGGAACATCTTCCTGATGTGAAAATGCTCAAATTTAAATGGAAATGAACTTCACAAATTTTAAAAAAGCCATAAGAACTCGCTAATTGTGCTTGGCTGTGCAACAGTGGAAAAATGCTTCTCTCTCCTCAGGAAGGAAAAAACCAATTGATCCATTTTCTGGAAAACTGTCTGCAAGATCCATCTTACAGCTTCCTCCCATATGGAAGGAACCTGAAAGTTGCTTTGCTTTTACAAAGGCACTACAAGAAGTAGTAGAAAGGACAACATGTCTTGGGAGACACTCTTGCCAGTGCTAGTGGAAAGGGACAGAGAAAATGAGCAACAGTTGGTGACTCTCACACCATCAGCCTTTACCAGATAATCTATAAATAACTTCAGAAACAGCTGTTCCCTCACCAAAAAGGGACTAACTGAAGAATTCACTCATAAATATCTTCTTTTCCTCAAACCTTCAGCCAAAATTAGGGGAAAAAAGAAATGCCATCACTTGCCCTGGGGCTCAGGAAGTCCACATGACTTTGGTCCAGGCAGGTGAAAGTCCACCAGCAACCACTTGGTACCCATCTGGTGAGGGGAGTATGGCACAGAAGTGGTTTGATGAGGGGCTGATAATGGAGCACCCAGGGGGAGCAAAGCAGGAGGTTAAACTTTCAGGCCTTTCTTCCCTTTCTTTTTCAGGAGGAGGGAAGAAGGAGACATTTGCCAGTATGCACATAATTGCTGCTTTCTCAGAGGTGACAGGTGAGCAGATTCATAAGGAAATGCACCTGAGGCCAGAACAGTGTTTGCACCCAGATTACTTCAACCTGCTGATCCACTAAGATTGCATACACACCACTCTACACTTGCAGCACATTTCTCTTTTTTGCTTACACTGTTTCTCCCATAATGTTCCAGATCATTCTAGCCAGAATGATCTTATCTCCATGGTGCTCCAGGTGCAACTAACTAAGTGTGCATGCAAAGAGAACGTTCTACCTACCCCGGAGAGAAGCAGAATTTTTTTTGGTGGCTGGGTTTCTGGGTCTAGAAAGGGAAAGAAAATACATTAATCAATTTGCAAATCAGTTTTCTGACTTCTAGAACAACAAACATTGAACAAATTTATAAGGGTTTGCAGACTAACAAAACTGAGCAAGAAGTGGAGACCCTGAGACACAGGAATTGAGTGATGCAAGGAACCACTGGGGCTGAAAAACTCAAGAATTAATCTAATGAAACAAAGAGGTTTCTAGCTTGAAACAAAGAGGGGTGGAGTGTGCCCTGCAAGTGCAGGTGTAAGTAAGAGCAATGAAGTTCTCTTTTACCCATTTCACCATAGCTGTCTTCTGGGTGGGAGAGCTGGGGCATTTGTAGACCTTCTCCCTTTTTTGACTGTGGAAAAAAAACACCAACAGAGAATGCATCTAACTCCGTTCATTGCCAGTGGTCATTAACAAAAATGATAAAATTACGTCATGAGGAGGAGCTGCAGCCTAACAGATGCCTTGGTTGTAGAGAAGAGTTTCTTACTGCTTCCCATTAAAAGGCAATTGCATTAAAAAGTATCTCACAGCAGCAGCATAAAAGGTAAAGACTAGATTGATGGCAAAGCCAAGCAGTTCCTTTGAAAACTTTGTAAGAAATATTTAATTTCTCCCTCCCTCCCAATTCCCTTAATCTTAAATCGGATCTTACTAGGCTGAACATGTTTTGGTTTCTTCTCTCTAAAAGTACATGTTGCTATGTTTTGTGTTGAACCTTTCTTTATTTTGCTTTGACTGCTCAGGAGCAAGGATCTCAAGAGCATGGTGTCTGGGGACAGCTTTCAAAAAGCATCTGTCTCCAGCAGCTCCCTAGGCACTGGAGAACAAATAAGGATCCCAAAATGCAGCCAGCTTCAGGAGCAAGAGCAAGCACAATGAGAGGCACACACTGAATTTTGTGACCAAGCACTGATTATCCCTTGACTGTCTTAACAAGATCAGGATTTGGTTTCTTGCCAGCTTTTACTGCCAGCCCCCTCAAACTCCCTTTTCCACCAAAGCATATGCCTTTTTTCTTGTGCATTCTTTTTCATCTTCTCCTCCTTTTACCTGCTTCCTGTTCCCAAGGCTTTTATCGGAATCTGCAATTCCTTTGAGTTTTTTAGGCTAGCGAAAAGAAAGAGAAGGGTTTCCATCACAATCATTTCAGGGCAGCTATGTTATACATCCCTCTGCTGCACGTTATCCAACCACCTACAGAGAGCCTCAAACTTCTTGTGGTGGGATATTGTACCTTCTCATGCGTTGCTAAGCACCTGAATTGGGAACCCTTTTTACTTGGTCCACTTTCATAGGAATTACTGCATGGAACAACTGAATTCATGGGTTCATCCAGTATTGGATATCAGGGAAAACTAAGCAATCCTGAAGTTGCCACACAATGGTAAGAGAATATCAACAGCATAGAGCTAACACTGTTTAGATTGTTGTATTGCAGGGAAGTGTTAGTATTAGTGAGTGTCCCCCAGCAAATGTGCTACTATGGTGGCTAGGTAAGGTCTGGTATTGTCTTCTCTGATGGCTTAGCCTGGTGGAAGCACCACAGTAATTAAAAGAGACCTGTAGTGCCCCTCAGGTGTGGAGATAGCTGTACTGTTGCAAGCAGTAGATTTACTTCAAAATGCTCATTGTTTTAAGCTTTGTATTATAATTCAGCCTCTGTTCTTACAGTTAATGCAGTGCATACACAAAATCATTGCACAGCTCTTCTCTGCAAAACACAGAGAACAAAATTTAATCTCAAACCACTTTAGAGAACTGAAAGAGGAGCTTTTAAACTGGTCTCATAGTTCCTGCTGGCACACTGTACTTGGACCTTAATTTGGGAGTGATTGCTAGAAGGAATGCTTAACCCCTCCTGTTCTGTGGAGTTGGAGGCTTTCTGCATTGCAGTGCAGTTGGGAACGGGGAGAGTCAGAGTGAGAAGCCTAGTGCTGGGCTCTGTACTTAGATGTGGTGTTTTGAAATTCATAAATCCTGCATAACCTTGTTACTTAAAGGAAACTACAGTCTAGTGGTGAGGTGAAGGGGAGCATGGTTTGAGTGTCACTTGAGATCTGGCCATGAAGAGAGAGCACTTGCTCTCAAAATAAGCATGTAGCTTCAGGCTTTGCTGCTGTTGTTCAGGCTGCTGCCTTTGCTTCTTACTCTGTAAAGTAATGCTATGACCCCCTTACGGGTTATTAGGAAAGATAATTGAAATTAATATCTGGGATATGCCCTACAACTTTGTTCTACTGAGTAAAAGATAAGCTACTCCTGGAATCTGCTGAAAAATGAGATGGGACATTCCAAATCTAAATGTCATTTACATTTCTGTGGTTGGGTGATTATGTGACAGGAAAAAGAAGCTATTCTACATAAATATGAGGTGCTTTTTTGATGCTGCACAAACCACATTAACTGACAATCAATAGCATATGCTTCGCATATGGAAGGTGTGGAAACATTCTGGATACTATAAAAAAGAAACACAGAATAGAGGGCATTGCTAATACTTACGACTCAATTAGTTCAGGGTGCTTGAACTGCTTGTGCAAGTGATTTATTTTTATCTGCATGTCCTTAAAAGTTCAAAGGAAAAGCAAACAATCTTAGTATTAGTCCATCGTTCTGCTGTGCAATAAAAGTCAAGTCAGAGCTTATTAGCATGAGACCAGCACCAGTGCTGCCCTTGCAGATATTACATCCCTCTCTCCCAAATTGGGTCTGATAGAAATCTACAGGAATCTACCCTCCTGGTATTAGTTTTATATTGCAGTAACTCTCTGAATGACTTATGTTCCCAATAATACAAGGTGAGTTGTCTTAAAAGCACTCTTGCTGGTTTGCAGACTATGTTCTGAAAAATGTCTAGACCTAAAACTTCTCAGTGTTGCATTATTTTTATACCCTGGAGACTAATGGCCAGCCTACTCTCCACACTCTTACCCATGCTAGATTTGACACTATTACATCTCTATTTGATGCTCTTGTACTTAGCTTTGTAAAAAATATTCTAGAATGGTTATGGTCTAAAGGAAGAAAGAGCACATACTGTTATATGCAATAAGATGTCATACCTTTAAGATTTTTTCTTGCTTTTTGATTAATTCTCTTCCTTCCAATATTCTGGCTTTTTCCTAAAAACCAGTGAGAAACGTATTTAATATTAAAACGACTCTTGGTTACATTTTCAATGTAAAGACACTATTAAAAACCTACAAACCAGCACTTTATATCCCTCAAATATTTATCAGAAGTGAGGATTATGTGATCACGCTGTGTGTTTGACAGTCTTTCTAGCCCCAGAAACTGTAGTTAGTCTCAGCAGTGAAGGAAAATCTTACAGAAATAAAATTCCTATCTGCTTGGTAAAAAGAGGCAGCAGGATAGGAGGCAGAAGCTGAAGCTGGTGACCATGCTGAGATAAATGCTTTGAGGGTGGCTATAGCTTTTATCAGACCCAGAGGATCTACAGAGGCAAGCTGCTTGTGACCACTGGGAAGGCATTTTTTCATTATCAGCAGGAACTAGCGCTCTGCAGCGCCTGTGCTACGTGCCAGAGCGGTGTGAACGCAGCTCTCTGGGGATCAGTGGTGCTGCAGAGTCACCTGCAGCCCTGCTCAGCCTGCCCCTGTCAGCTGCTGCAGAGGGGATGGTGGCAGGGGGACAAGTGCCTGCGCAGTCGTGGCCTTGGACAAGGTGCCGTGCATCAGCCGAGCCCCTGGCTCTTCTGTCACCACAAACACTGCGCGGGGCTCCATAACCTGCGGGATGCAGGACACCCTGAGCAGAAAAGCATCCTCAGGGGCTGGGCAGTGCGGGAAAGGCCTGGAGGGTGGTGGGATATGAGCTGAGGGTGAGCCCCAGGGCGCCCTGGCAGCGAAGAAGAGCAGCACCTCCCACCCCTGTGCGCAGAAGCGCAGCCCAAGGGAAGGGGTTCTCTTCCTCCCCTTGCCACTTTTTAGACCATGTGTGGATGCCACGTTCCCCATGGTACCTGATGGATGTCAATGAACTCTGGTAAGGCCACAGAGTGTCCAGGAAGATGGAAAGGCTCTGTCCCTGGGGTTTTTATAGCCCAGCTGGATACAGCCTTGAATGCCATTCTCAGAGCTTTGTGTGGGAGGTCAGACCAAACACACCATCCACCCCCAGTCCATTCCCACCTGAAATATTCTGTGATCTAATGACTCTTCTGACTCATAAATCAAGATGGCTTGGTTTATGGAGGCCTTTCCTATATAAAAGTGTTGCTTTTCTGTAGCTTTGCATGAGATCACAGACGTATGCACCTTTTCAAAACTTTGCTGTAGATTTTGTTATGACAAGTGCTTGCATTTAATTGTTTTGTTGGGGAAAAGATCAACTGTTCCTACTGCACAAAAAGAAACAACCAGCCAGTCAAGGGGAGGGGGGGAGGCAGGAAAATTAATTTGTATGTCAAGACACTCTGTTTTGTGTACCACTGCACTTTTTCAAAATCTTATGATGGTTAATGGAAGATTTTAGTTCTAGGAGGCTAATTTAAATCCCAGCTGTGTGTTTCGAAACCCAAGGCACCTTCCACTGGAGGGAGAAAACAAGGTGCCAGCTACCCTCATGCTTTTATTTGTTCCTGTGATAAAACACAAGAAGAAATCTTCTTGTCAGGAAGTCATGGTTGTGTCCACAAAATAAGAGATTAGGAAAATGTACATTTGAAAACTGTTCTGTTACCAGGTGATATTTGTGAAAGAAAGGCAGACTGTGTCAATCTCTTTGTGGATAGCTGCATGCCTTGGGACGAAATTATTTGGGATCCACCTTGATCAGCATTAGAAGAATCCCCAAAGACTCAGTAAGCCACAAACTTGAATCTGCTGTGACCCATCCAAAAGTCTGTTCTCAAGACATCCTTGCACTCAGAGACAGCACCGACGGGGGAGTTTTGTCATGCCAGTGATAGCCAGCAAAATCTTTGCTGTGCCATTGTCTGGACAGAGTTGCACATCACAGAGCTGCCCTGACATGATCTTCATTGCTCCAGGGCAAGTCCAAATTTACAATCTATTTTTAATAATTTTATAGTTGACTCTCACACTCTTTCATCTCATATCATACCTATTTCTTTTTTCACAAGAACATTTTCATACCTTTAGAAGTTTCTCGTTCTTTTCTTCCAATATTTTCAATGGCTCCAGCAAACACATCTGTGAATAAAATGGGTTAGCAGTGGGTGAGGGTGGACAGAATGAGACACAAGGGACTCACAGGGTTAGTGAGATGGGAGACCAGACACAAGCCTCGATGTAAGTTTTGCATGTCTCAATACCTAACTATAGATATTCTTCACATTAATTATGTTATTTGTTTCTATTCCTTTCAGAAAACAAACAAACCACAAAAAAAAAAAAAAAAAACCAAACAACAAATCAAACCCTTCCTATGCCAGTTATTTGGGTTTGTTTTACAAATAAGATGGAGGAAATGTGTGTATGCATGTGTATATTCATGAATTCAGCCTTCAACCCATCCCTTACTGCAGTTGTACATGGAAACCAGTGAAAGAGCCAGCTGAGCAAGAAAAAACATCCTCCTGCTTGTTTTTACCAATAGCAGCAACTCCAGTCTCTGGTGTTCTTGTGCTTGTCTCTAAACTGCAAAGCTCATAAATGAGGAACTGGATTTTCCCCATGCGTGTAAAACACCTGGTGTACCGAATGCTGGTCCTGGTTGGGGACCCTGCATACCACAGGTTAGTTCTGGTTTTATTTCCAGCCAGTGTCTTCCACCCACATTCTTCCCCAGAAAAATGCTCTTGCTCAAATTAACCAACCCTTGAGAAAAAGGGGTGTTGGGACATTTCTGGGCACCAAGTAAAAATATGCAAAATGCATGAATTTTGCCAAATTTGTCAAATCATTAATAGCAGGATAAGCTATAATTTGACCACTTGCCTGCAATTTTTTTATGTCCTCTGAACACAGAACCTGTTGATCCTTGAGAAATTCGTCTTCAGGGAATTTAGCAACCTAAAAAATGAAATCAAATATATGCCATGAAAAATTTTTTTAAATGTACATTATTAAGAACAAAAAAAATCTGTGAAGAGTAGGGTTTTCCCTCCACTGTCTTTATACAAGGATTCTTGTTTCTTTAGACCTGTGCATTTTGTTCAGGAGAAGTGACAGACAGTTCCCTTGTGAAGCCTAGTCATAAAATCAACTTGCACAAAAATGTAAAATTCTCTAATTGTCTTTGCAGGAACAGCCATTTTAGTTATGCTTCCCATCAAGGACATGATTTTCAAAACACGCCCGAAACATTAAGATAACAATTGTCGTCACTTAAGAACACTGGAAAGAAGAAGTCTGCTCTCGAGGTAAGTCCTTAAACACTTTAAAACTTATTTGGCATTATTTTCCAGTTGTCTTTAATTGTTAGGAAATTCACAGCATTTGGAAAGTCCATAATGTACCTACATTCCTTTTTTTGCTATTAGCTAAAGTAAACGTTACCTGGTCCCACAAGTTTTTTTTGACCTGTGGCTGCTGGTAAATATGTTTGTGTGTGATTGTATGCATGCTCTGCCCCCTTCTCTGCCCAAAAGCACATGAAACAGAGGGTGAAAGGAATTTTGAATCACCTGGAAAAATTCTGCCAACTTCAGTGAGACCAAGGCAGTAGAAATTACTTGCTCAAATTTTCACCATGAATCAGCTGTAGTTATTACAAGATGGTTTGGGTTCCTTGGCCAATGACCCATTAGAAATCTCCATCCTACCTCCTTCGTCTGCCCATCTAATTCTTTCTTGCCCATTGGAGAAGTGAAGCCTGTAACATCTTCCTGTCCTATCTCGGTCTTTGGGGACACAGGTGATTCCTGAAAACTACAGAATTAGAATGTCAGGTGAAGGGTTACAGCTTGGGCCACTGTTCTGGTTAGATGAAAACAGGCAAGGCAGGAGCAAGAGCATTAAAACAGAAATCCAAATTTCACCATACCCTTTGCATTTCATTCCTGCTCCACCATGCTTTTTATAGTTACACAAGATGATGATAAAATAACTGAATCAAGCCTTCTAATATAACACCACTTTAATCCCATTTTTGACCAACTAATGGTTGGGTGAACTTTCCAAAACATTTTATTGTATTCACATTTTTCTGCAATTTTTCATTGTTTGACTCGGCCAAGAAATAGTTGCACCAAATATATAAGGAACAGCCTTATCTCACATTTATTTTAGCTGAACAAGAAGAAGGAAGCTGAAAAATGCTCAGAAAGAAATTGTGTTTTCCTGGGGAGATTTGAGTGGTCTGGGAATTGCCTGTACTTCTGCTCACGCCTACCTTACACAGAAAGATGTCTGCCTCACAACCTCATTCTGCTTGGTATAGTTTCGTAGAATCTTAGAATCACAGAATCAAAGAAAATGCTGAGTTGGAAGAGACTCCAAGCCCTGACCCTGCACAGGTCACCCCAAGAGTCACGCCCTGTTCCTGAGACCACTGTCCAAATGCTTCTTAAACTCTGTCAGGCTGGTTCTGTGATCATTCCCTGGGGGGATCTGTGCCCAGCCACCCTCTGGGTGAAGAATCAGCTTCAGGGCATTCCTTCAGGTCCTGTCACTGGTCACCAGTACCTGCCCCTCCTCTTCCCCTCATGAGGATATTGTAGACTGCAATGAGGGCTCTCCTCTCCTCTCCTCTCCTCTCCTCTCCTCTCCTCTCCTCTCCTCTCCTCTCCTCTCCTCTCCTCTCCTCTCCTCTCCTCTCCTCTCCTCTCCTCTCCTCTCCTCTCCTCTCCTCTCCTCTCCTCTCCTCTCCTCTCCTCTCCTCTCCTCTCCTCTCCTCTCCTCTCCTCTCCTCTCCTCTCCTCTCCTCTCCTCTCCTCTCCTCTCCTCTCCTCTCCTCTCCTCTCCTCTCCTCTCCTCTCCTCTCCTCTCCTCTCCTCTCCTCTCCTCTCCTCTCCTCTCCTCTCCTCTCCTCTCCTCTCCTCTCCTCTCCTCTCCTCTCCTCTCCTCTCCTCTCCTCTCCTCTCCTCCCCTGCCCAAGTGACCTCAGCCACTCTTCACATGTGACTCTTCACCACCCTTGTGTACCTCCTTTGGACAGCTTAATGTCTTTTTCATACTGTGACACCCCAAACTGCTCCCAGCACTCGAGGTGAGGCCACCCCAGCTCAGAGCAGAGCAGGACAATCCCCTCCCTTGCCCAGCTGGCAGTGCTGTCCCTGATGCACCCCAGGACATGGTTGGTCCTCCTGGCTGCCCCACTGCTGACCCATGTTCAGCTTGCCACAGGCCAGGATCCACAGGTCCCTTTCCATGGCCCTGCTTTCCAGCCTCTCCTTTCCCAGTCTGTGCACACAAGCAGGGTTGCCCCATCCCAGGTGCAGAATGCAGCACCCACCTTTGTTAAACTTCCCATGGTTGGTGATTTTCCATCTCTCTTATTTATTGAGGTCTCTCTGCAGGACCTGTCTGCCCTTATGGGAGTCGACAGATCTTCCCAGTTTAGTGTTATTTGGTTTCTGCTTGCTCTAGAAGACAGAATAATGAGGGAATTTGCTCAGGTTGCACTCACCTCTTGAAATGTTGGTTTTCACTGAGAGGCTGCTTGTTTTCATCAAGAAGTTTGGAACCCATCTTGCTGAGATCTGTCTTTGCACTCTGTGGATGAGGTCACATCTGAGAGCAGTATCTTTCTACAAAAAAAAAGCACAGAAAAATCTGTTGTTTCACACAAAACAGTATGTCATGTCCCACCTCCTGCAGAGCTGGAATGAGATGCTCAGGTGGACTATACAATTTGCTCTCCCAAATTTTTCATGTCTGACAGACTTCCCAGTGGGTTGTCTCATATATTTGTAATACCAGATTTTTTCAGATGTTGAGACAGGCTGGTACAAAACCAATCTCATACCAAGCTCTAACAGAGCAATACAATTTATTTCATAGCACTGACTGCCATAAAACTGGAAAATGCAAACACAAAACCACTTGGCTCTTTTTCTTGTTTTTAAGCCACAGTAAGTCTAGTTTTCTTTTTGGTACTGTAACTGTTGAATTTATCCCTATTTCCATTTTTTGACAGGACATTTGGCATAAATAGGCTTGAGGCCATCATACAGAATATGATGAGGGGACTCTGCCAGGAAGAACAGTCCCCATTCAGGCTTTGGCTAGGAGGTTGCCACAGGCCTAGGACTACATCCCAGGCCACAAGGGATGCTGCAAGGGAGGAGGCTGCAGCAGTTCACTCAGCCCCTGCTCAGCAGAAGGAAGTACTGTGGGAGGCTGTGAAATAATTTCTTTTTTTTTTTTCCTCTTGATCCCATGCACAAAAAGCTCTCCTGAAATTCTGCACAGTCTTTCAAGGACAAAGCAATCTGAAGGAAAGGAGCTTTTGGAGGTATTTCCCACAAATAGCTCACCCACCTTATTTAGACAGCAAAGGGATTGAGCTATTCCTCTGTTATTCACAGCAAGGATGACAGATATATACTGCAGGAGAGATTTGGGACAGCTGCCCTTCTGAGTGCTGCTGTGGATGCAGCCTGCAGCACTGTAAGGGTCTATGGGCTGTACTGGGGGCTGCACTGCTGGGCATAGAACCAAAATCCTCACTCCAAGTGAACAAATGTATTTATGGGGTGAGAGACAAAAGATGGGGGTCTAAACAGGGAGGCAGAGGAAATGTGAGCGCCTCAGTCCAGCAGTGTGAGACCTCTGATAGAAACAGAATTTTTACTGAACATGAGAACAAGATGAGAACCAAGATAAAGGAGGTTTCACACAGCACCTCTAAAATGCAGGATAATCCCAGCTAATCTAGACACACACACTTTAATCTTAATAACTTCTCCTCTCTCTAAAAATTGCTTGATTTAAGCTACTTTATGAACCTTGAATCTTCCCAATTTGGCCATGCAGGCAGAGAAACAACCTAAGATTTGTACAAGTTTGTTTTCTGTACTACCCAGTAAGTACTTCTACTGTGGAGGGGAGGAAGTGAAGGTCCAAGGGCCTTGAGACATGCTTGTACCCTACACCACCTTTCACCAAAATCCACCCCTATAAACAAGCAAGAAGAGAGACAAATGTAGCGAAAACACATTAAAAAAAAAATCCAGAAGCCTTTTCTACATTTTCACAGCATTCTGTCAGCCAGACTTACTTAGTCATTGTCCAAAAACCTGGACCCTGCACCCAAAACAGGAAAAAAAAACCTATAGCAAATTAAGAATTAAGAAAAACATGGAGTAAAATGTAACAGCTAGAACTAGAGGCCAGTCTGCCTTACTGATGGTGAATTCGTTTCCAAATATGGTTCCAGTTATGCTGGGGGTGATATCCAACCCCCCAAGCCCTTGGGTACAGTGAGGCAGTGCAAAATAATAGCTCCTTAATTAACAGACATTCCTCAGCCTCTTGCCTTTGTATTCCTCCAAGAAGAATCAGTTTTGTTCCCAGCTGAAAAATCCCTGCCACCACCCCTGTGATGACAGAGCCCCGGCTGGGACTTTTGCACTTGTGGGTTTGGTGCAAGTAGGTTAAATTCCCAGTGTCCTTGAAGGAGGGGTATTTGCCCCATGGGGATTGCAGAAGGGTGAGTGCTGTGCAGTGTGGGCTGAGCAGGGCAGGCAGGGCTGCTCCTCACACTGCCACCTCAATCTCATCACTGCTCCCAGCCACACTGCCTCACCTGCAAGGTTTTGCTCTTAGGGGTCTCACTCTTTGGCACCTCACAGATCCCAAACCCTCCATGCACCCCAGCAAGGCGTAAAACTTGTTGATTTTGTTATTTTTCAGCTTTTCACCTGATGGTCATTCTCTCAGGTACCTGCCCCATCATTGGCACTGTTAATTCTTGTTGTGAAAGGTCTATATAATTTCCCTCTTTGGTTTTGTCAGCAAAGCAGCTGGGCTGCTGGAGCAGAAATTGCTGGAGCTGGAGCAATCAATTTTGTAACACAGGACTGCTTCATATTCAGGACCCAGTTCAAGAAAGCACTTAGGCAAAGGAATAATGACCAGCTTGAATGAGAATATTAGTTCTTAAAGTTAATGGTGTGCTTTTAAAATTGGGCCTTATATCATGCCAATCAAATAATTAATCTACTCAATTACAAGCTTCTGCTACCAAATACATACCGTGGACTTCCTTTACCCAAAAGGGGAAACATGCAGCTAGGGCCTTGAAAAAGCTATCAACATTCAATAGTAACCCAGCAGAGTCTTAAAATAATGTTGGCTTACTCCTTGCTAACTTTTACCAAGCAGAAAATTCAGTGTGCCAGTACTTCAGTGAGAGTCAGTCAAGTGCTTTAATGAACAAATGGACTATATATTAAAAGCTAAAGAGGGCATTTTTCTCCTCCCTTGAAAAAATCCATGGAAACAGAAAACAAAGCATTTTTTGGCATTGCAAGTCCTCAGATTTCTAGTATGCATCGCAGTAGGTCCACCAAAAAGTAATCTGAGTGACAGAAGGATTAACTGTGCATGGAACAGCAAGAAAGACAGGATGATATCTGCAACATCATGCACAAAAAGCTGAAGGGAGTGATTAAAAGTGATGCATCCTTGTGAAGGCAAAAATATTTTTACACGGGCATAGTCTACAAGCAGGATCATGCAACTAACCACCTCAGAGATCTTGCTGACCAGCAGATGATATCTTATGCTGTACAACTCTATTAAATTAGGCACAGAAACACCCTAAACTAAATAAAGGAAAGGATTTATTAATTAAACCATGTATTTCTATAGGAGATGAAGACACTGTCAAAACTTTCAACTTTTTCAATAAAACCCGTGTGATGGACAAAACCTGTGATCCATCTGTTTTTGAAGTGGTTGATGCAGTAAGCTGCTGGCTCATGACAGCTTCATTTGCCACGCTCTTGCTGAGGTCTGTTTTGAGCAGCCCAGCTAGGCTGTCACTTTTCAGAGACAGTCTCTGAGGAGCTGCAGATGCTAAAGTTAGATGCAGGGCTACATGCTAATGTACAAGATTCAATAACCTGGATCAAATTATTGCTACAATCCATGTCTGACCAGCTGGAGCTGGCATTATTTCCACTAGCCCCCAAATTAATTTCTCAGCTTAATTTTAAATGGAAGAATGATTTTGCTGTTGCTACTGATGATGTTTTAAATTCATTCTAAGTTAGTTTTGGTGCCTGCTTGCATTTAAGAGACATTCTGAGTCTCTGCATCAGCTCCTAGGGATGGGTTAGTGTAGTGCACTGAAGACTTCTTTTGAAGTCCACTGCCGTGACTGCAAAATGGGAACCAGAGAGCTGGCTCTCATGCCAATTTGCACACATTTTTTGTTTTGTAGGTGTGTGATGTGCTAGCAGGGAGCAGTTATTTTTAGTTCAGACATCTGAAACCTGTATTCAACGATGCTCAGCTATGGACTGTGAAACAAGTCTGTCAAATGAGGATATTGCTGTGTTTGTGTACGTACGTGCATACAATGCATGTAAAAAACTAGGGAGACAACATAATATAGCTGCCTAGGATAAGATACTTTTGACTTTGTATCCACTCCTAAGAAGCCCTAGAGGTGGGAATGGCATCCAGCCTTTCAGGAAGAAGCCATGTTAAACTAGAGAGGTAGTGGGAGTGAAGCCTTCAGACCTTTTCCTATAAGCAAGGTGGTACAGAGGGCAGTGGCTGAACCAGTAATGGTGTAAGAAAAGAGGCCTAGGTAATTAGGAGGACATTGGCTTGGCTCAATTTAAAACAACAGATATTTCCTTGTAGAGGGTAGTCTTAATTGCCATCTTAGACTGCCAGGCAGTGATCAACTCCACAGTGCACAAAACCATCAGTGCCACGGGGCTCTCCTGCTGAGCCCCAGTCCTGAAGCACATCCACAATGACTGCAGTTTTAGCAGCTGTAGCTCAGGTGAAATATGTTTAGGTTTAGTGCTCAGCTGACTCGATGGAATGTATCAGCCTGGTCATCCTGTTTGTTTGCTCTCCTAAAGAAATCACCAAAACAGCGTGACTGATGCAAATAAGGGAGGCAGAGTCTTCAGGCTGAGCATCCCAGACAGATATGGCTAACCCTAACAGCTTGCTGGCAGCTGTAGCGCCAACACTCCCCCTCTCTGTCCATTCTCCCAGCATTTAGAGAACTGGAAATGCTGTCTCCCAAATGGAGGAACATGGCTCTAAGAAAAAATGAGACAAGAAAGAGTTGGCTTTGCAGAGCTCAAATTTCTCCATTCCCCTGAATTTGTCTGCCTGATTTTGCAGTCTCAGTGGTGTCGTATTCCTGACTTCATGCCTTTACTTCTAATTCCTTTTTCTGCTTGTGCTTCTTTACACGTTATGGCTGTCTTCCTTCTTTGAGACAACTCTGTCTCTTTACAGACCACATTCTTCACTCTGTGAAATACTGAGCTGCCACTTGTAGTCCCACACAGGACAGCCCTCCCATCCTCTGGAGGAAGGTGAAATCTTGTGGTTACCACATGCAGAGGGCCTCACTTAAAAAAACGAGGGTTTCAACTGTTCTGTGGTGCAGATATCTGCCCCATTTGTGCAGCTGAATGGTCATTTAAATTTCATTTATACAGAGATTTCTCATTTGTGTATGGGTAAAAAACCTTCAAATCTGAGTTCATCACTGCTCTGCATCCATCATGACCTCTCAAAATTCAATTTCATTGTTTATTCAATTGCATTTTTAAAAATTCTGTGCTATGTCCAGGACTGCTCAGAAAAGGTTGTCTGCCATGAATGCTCAGACAGCAGATGCCTGCATTTTGTTTTCAGTAGACAGAGTGCTTAAAGTACTTCTGTTTCTCTTCCATGTTGTTGGAAAGACTTGACTTTCCTTTGGGGTTTCTTTTATTGTTTGTTTTTTGCCATTTTTTAGGCTAGATTTGGCAACCATGAAAACCACATCTGAAATGGAATAAAAAAAGAGGGATATTTTTATGTCTTTTTTGGATTATCTTTTCAACTCAATGAGTTCCCAGGTGCATGTTCCAAAGCTTAAGACTGGTAACCTTCTCAGCAGAACAAGACTTCTGTGCTTGTTCCAGGCAAGGAGACAGACAAAAGATAACACAAACAGATAAAGCTTTGGAGTTCCTTGCATTTACAGTTTTCTTTGCAAAACTAAGTCACACACTTCTGCAGGAAAGGAGCTGACATGCTGTAAAATTTCAGAATATATCTCTTGCTTTCAGTGATATCACTGCTACCTCTATCTAATCCATCTTTCTTGTGTCTAAGCTGC
The DNA here is from genome assembly GCF_963513975.1 of Fringilla coelebs. Classification (NCBI taxonomy): domain Eukaryota; kingdom Metazoa; phylum Chordata; class Aves; order Passeriformes; family Fringillidae; genus Fringilla; species Fringilla coelebs. Next base: position 105,654,442 of record NC_140028.1, on the reverse strand, counting down.
TTCCTTTTTCTCACTGACCAAAGACTTTGACCAGGTTTCACTGATTAGCAGCACTGGAAAACCCAAATGCCAAAATTAGATTGTTGTTGCCTCAAAACCAGCTCTCCACCCATAGACGAACTTGCTCCCAAACCTGGCTACTGCAATAGCAGAAGTAAAGGTTGGTTTCTTTTTCACTCCCAGCACAGCAAACAAACTTTGTCCTTCAGACATTAGAGCAAAAGACATGCCATCCTGTGCTATGGGAAAAGTCCCTTCTTTGTATTTAGGGTCCCCTTCAACCCAAGTCTTTCTATGATGTCTATGATAAACCCTCCAGAGAATTCATTGTCACAGTGGATAACTCAAGGCTTGGGCAGCTGTCTTGACCACTGCATGTTACTCTTCTGTCTTGTGGAAGATACAAGAAATATTTTTAAAACAAATCCATACCTCCTCTGGCTAGTAAAGGTCAGCTAAAATCAACTGTGCCCTATTCTAACAGGAATCAATAATCTTTTTTTCCTTTAAGAAGGCAGTTCATTGGCTTTTCTCTAAGAAGTTCAATAATCTTTTCAGTGTTCAAATAATCTGCACACAATCCACTAAACTCTGATTCCAAGGGAAAAACTTTGAAGAAAATTGTAAAAAGACAATGCAGACAAGCATGACTGTATTGAACACATCTGGTAAGGTGTATGAGCAGGGAGAAAATTTGTACAAATTACTGAAAACATCTCTCTTGTAAATTGGGTTGACTGCAACTCTTCAGTCTCCTTGCAACCTTCCTCAATCTTGACTGTTCTCTATTTCTCATTCACAAGACATTCCTGGATTGATAAAAGCCACAAAGGGCCATGGCTGTTTCTGTTCATTAAAGTCTTATTGATTCTCCTCCTCTTCATTGCTGAAATAGATTCTCAGGTCTTCTGATCTGCTCTCAGCAGAACACCACGGATATATGCTTACAACTCCCATTTTCACCAGATGCAGGCATAGTCCTCACAGACAAGTGCTGCTGCAGAGAGCAGGAAACAACACCTAGTGAAGACTGACTGGCTCGAGCACTTTGGTGCTGCTCATACTTTCTTCTTCACAGTGAGACAGAGATTAATTACAGGAGATTGAAAGGAGTTTGCAGCCTGTGGGATAGCACATCAAACAGCTATTGGGTTGAACTTCTGGTCTGATAATGTGCAGTGTCTGGGTGCTAGAGAAAGACCATGGTAAGTCAATTGGCAAATTCTAAGCTCTGATGTTGTTCTGATCATAAAAACTTTCTACAACCAGCTAGAAGGTACAAGAATGCCTTATCATGTTCATATGCTTTTAACCCTTCAAGTGTTGCTGCTGTTGAGCTGAAAAGGAATCAAATGTTTCTCATCTGAAAGAATAAGACTGGGAAGGAACAAGAAAGAGAAGGAAAGACTGAGAGATCAGGAATTGCAGGTCTGTTCTTCTGGTGACAATGACTTTGTCTTCACACCTGAACCCCATACCCTTTTTCTGTCCCATTTTGCTCCATTGCTATACTTTATCCTTAATCCTTACCCTGCTGTGCCTGACTCTATTTGAACACAAAATGTGAGAACTGGACACCAAATAGATATGCCATGAAAATTAGATGTTATAGTGGTTGGATATTTGCTCAAACTTTTTTCTCTTTCTTCATGCATCTGAAGTTAGTGGGAAACTTTGTACGGTTCTGATGCTTTTCTCTGGAAGAGACAGTATGAATCAGGCAGTTTTCCTTGTAAAGATTGAGAGGGCATCTGAAGGCTGGTTTCTAGTGTGAGTTATTAGCATGTGACTGTGGCATGGTAAAAAATTACTCCCAAAATCACACAGATGAGCAACAGCTGTTGAATTAACTCCTGTATCTTTTACTGCCTACCTGAAGGATGTTTTACTTTGGAGGAAGTATGGACATTTCTGTGCCTACAGGTATGCAGCCTTGGGACATGTTGCAACAGGGCTGCCTGCTTTTGTGACACAAAGAGTGGACTTGACAGTGAGGTTCCATGCCCAACAACAACCTTCTCTACACACTCACCAGGGCCCATCTGGCAGCCAGGAATCATAGAACCATAGAATCACATAATCACAGAATCATAGAATCACAGAATCACAATCATAGAATGGCCTGGATTGGAGACCAGCCTTAAGGATCATCTAGTTCCAATCTGCCTGCCATGGACAGGGACATGTTTCACTAGACCAGTTTGCTTAGAGCTCGATCCAAAACAGCCTTAAACACTTCCAGGGATGGGACATTCATAACTTCCCTGGGAATCTTGTATCAGTGCCTCACCACTCTCACAGTAATCAATTTCTTCCTAATATCTAATCATCTACACCTTCCCTCTTTCCATTAAAAGCCATTGACACTTCTCCTGTAAAGTTGACACTTGCTCTTGTAAAAGTCCCTCTGTCTTCCTTGTAGGCTCCCTTCAGGTGCTGAAAGTCTGCAATTAGGTCACTCTGAAGCCTTCTCTTTTCTAGTCTTAACATTTCCAACTTTCTCAGCTTTCTCCCAAAGGAGAGGTGCTACATCTCTTTGGATTCACTCCGTCTGAGTCCTTCCTCTGCTGGGACCCCAGAGCTGATGCAGCCCTGCAGGTGGGGTCTCACCAGAGCAGAGCAGAGGGACAGAATCCCTTCCCTTGCCCTGCTGGCCACGCTGCTCTGGATGCAGCCCAGGACATGTTTGGCTCTCTGGGCTGCAGACCCACATTGCTGGGTCGTGTCCAGCCTCTCATCCATGAACTCCTCAAAGTCCTTCTCCCCAGGGCTGCTCCCCATCAGTTCGTCACCCAGCCTGTGCTGCTACCAGGGGTTGCCCTAACCCAGGTGCAGCACCTTGCACTTGGTCTCTTAAAACTCATGAGATTCTCATGGGCCCACTTCTCCAGCCTGTCCAGGTAGCTCAGGATGGCATCCCGTCCTTCAGATGTGTCATCCACACCACTCAACTTGGTGTCACCTGTGAATTTTTTGAGCATATACTGGATCCCTCTGTCTCTGTCAAAAATGGACATTAAAAAAAATAAAGAAGAAAAAAGGTCAACCACATCCTGGTCTGCAGTACAAAAAGCACAGGCAGATCTTATCTCCCTGCACACACTTCATGAGAGGCAGCAGAAAAATAAGGACGTGCATGGTTCCCAGAGGTGACCAGATATGGGTCAAGATGCAATGGATATAAGATATAGCATGAGAAATTCCAGTTAGATGTTAAGGAAAAAAACTACAGTATGAGAGCAGTCAAACGTAGGGACTAGAGCCTGAAGATGATGTGACCTCCTTTTTTTGAGCTATTTCAACACTGCTGGTCCAGGCACTGAGCAACCTGACATAAGCCAGCCCTGCTTTGAGTGCCTAGCTAACAGAGATGACCTCCAGAAATCCATATCCTGTATCCTAGGACTATGCAAAGATATCAGTCTTGAAGAAAAAAAAAAATGAAGTTACATTCCCATTGAAAGTGCAAACTTTACTTCTCAAAACTCAAATTTTCAGGAATATTTAATGCACCATATAATTGCTGATGATGAGCAGCTTCTTAAAAACCCATAGCTGCTTTTTGCTTGAGACAAGAGTTACTGGGTTTCACAAGTCAGTGTGAGATTTTCTTTTTTTCTGGAAACCTTCCTTCCACTTATTGAAAAGTAAAATATAGCCTACAGGTTAAAGCATAAGACACATTAGGTGAGAAGTAGCCTAATTCTGACTCAGTAGCAGACTGTTAAGTAACTTTGAAGAAAATGTCTGAACTCTTTCATGCATGTAATATAGGGCTAGCAGGCTATCACACAGATGAGACAAATTCAATATTGTTTTTAATTTTTGCATTTGGGTGTCATGGATAATATTGCTGTACTTTTTATTTGAGAAAAGGTATTACTATATATTTTTAACATTAAATTGGCCATAATTTTTAAATGGCAGATCACTAAGCTTAACTAGTTATTGGAAAAACAGTTTCTTTATTAAACCTTGAAAAGAGCAGTTAGACATTGTTAGAGAAAGTATTGTATTTTCTACAACTATTGCTTTTTATCTTGTGGAATCTTAACACAGGGATAGGACAGAACATTTAATGAGCTTTTGGATTTAAAATCCCCAAGCATATGCCCTTAATTTGGAAGAAAGAGAACATCCTTATTCTGAACACTTTTATTATTCATACTGAGCTCCTGGGAATGCAACATCAAGATTTTGAAATATGAGTTTGTCCTACCCTGCTACTTGTTGCATGGCCAGGTTTTGTTGCTATTCTGCTATATCACTGATAGAGAATGACTTCTTGAAATTAAATGGGGTCAAGGAATAATTGCAGCTTTGTGGGTCCCTGTGTTTTCTGACAGATTTCTGTCAGCAGATGTATGAAATGGCTACAATTAAGAATAGAGCCAACAGTGTATTATAAAGGTGATCATGATATCTCATAGCAAATTCACCCCACATCTTTCTTCTTTTCACAGGTTTCATTCTCTTTGTTTATAAAAAGTTTGTGTCAGTACTTTTCAATTATGAAACAGCTGCAGTATACAAAAAGCATATGCAGAGTGAATGCTTACATCTCCCTGGAAGACTACTGTTTGATAAAGAGACAGAAGGATTTCAGGAGTACCAGAACATTTCCAGCTTTTTAGGATGCCCAGCTTCAGGGTTGTTACAGATATTTTATCCCTGTATCCTGAGGAAAGTTCCTTCAATGGCTGTCAGATCTCCTCTTAGGTATTATCTGAGCAACAGGGAAAATCCTATTGAGAGGCTGAGTGGCCTTCATACCACAGCAGAGAGATAGTTATGTCTATATATATCCACAAACACATACTCGCATGTGTTATCTTCATTTTCACTACAATTAGCCCTCTTCCTTTCACCCATCGCCACTTACAGGAAAATGCATGTTGCAGTAACTGAAATTATTTAATCATCTATTGAGCAGAACAAAACGCATCTTCATCAATGGACTTGATGAGTGAGATGATAACAACTGGTCTAATCCTGCCTGTCAGCTGTTTGTGGCTGAGAGCAATGGGTGGCCCTTCAGGAAGCAAACAGAGCTGGGTTGCGGTAGCAGTTCCTCAGCAGCGCTTCTCTGCAAAGCCCAGGAGTCACATGGAGTGAGGAGAGTGCCCTGCTATGCTGCTGGAGAGTGGCTGGGTAAGTGCTGCAAAAGTCCTCAGCAGAGGTACTGGAGGCAGATCAGGAGGAGGGAGTTAGCATTAAACTCAAATGAGAAGGCTGCAGATCTGGATGCAGCTTAATGGTTCCTGGTGGGAGGTAAGATTACAGCAGAGCTGGGGGGAAACATGACAGGAGAGAAGTTAAAAGTACTTTGTGTTCTTAGTCCACTGCAGCAGTTGTGAATGTCATATTTTATTAAATCAGCGGAAGTAAAGTGTTATTTAAAAGTGTATTTTGGGAATATTATTGCAGAAAGGGCTGCTGGTCTCCTTTTACAATAGCATCCACACTTTCATAATCCTTTCTGAAATTTATTAAAAGAAAAGAAGGAAGTGTTATTGGCTTTGCCAATTAATCTTTGAACAAAAAGTAGGAAGGAAATTTCCATAATGATTACACTGGTTCCTCATTGGCTCCGATACTTTTCATTATGAGTGGACTTTTCAGAATCAGCTCAGATGCTGATCATCTCAAGTTACCCTCATAAAAGGTTGCCAGATCTGCCTTCACTTTAGCACTTTTAGACACCACCCCTGACGCTCTCAGGCACTCAAACAGCTCAGCAGTGAAATGAAGCCTCATCATGGGCCGTGGCAGCAAGAGCCCAGCCAGCAGGTCAAGGACTACAGCTGCCAAGTCAAGAAGGTGATTATTCCACTCCATTTACTACCTGTTAGGCCACACCTGGGATGTGGTGTCCAGATTCTGTCTTGTCCAAGACAGACACTGAAATATTCAGAGCAGCATATTTTCCCCTGCTGGAAATATTCAAAGCTCAGTTTGAAGGGACCCTGGATACCTCAGTCTATAGCCCTGTTTTCAACAGGAGTTTTGACAGTAAAATCTCTTGAGGTGCCTGCCAGCCTGGATCTTTTTAAGATTCAACAGTCACAATCCACACAGACTGGGATATGCCTGTTACTTTCTGCAAAGTCATGCAGAGGTACCAAAACTGGCTCTGGAGGAGCTAATTGAAGTGCTGAAGCCTCTAAGCCTGGAAAATGGGGATAAATTTGAGGAGGGAGTGTCATTCCAATGCAGATTTATCACCAACTACCTATTTAAAGCTAGCTTAGATATTTCTACACCACATTGTGTTCTGAACTGCACACGTACCTCAGGCTCACATGGTAACATGAATATCTTCTATATCCAATGCTGTACAGAGAGAGTCCATGAATTCTACTGTTTTACCCCTAAAAAAAACCATGTTCAGGCTGCTTCTGAATCTGAAACAAAATAAGTTCAGGGGCAAAATACTTCAGACAAAGTATAATATAGTGCTAGAATGTCTCACCAAATTAATTAATTTCTTCCTAGATTAGAATTGATTCCTGTTGCACAGCTGAAATTAAGTTCATGTGAGGATAATCTTAGGTGTGAGCATGGAATGAGGTCAGACATCCACTAACATGGATAGGGGAAAAAATCTGAAAGTTAAGTGGAGATAGTTTTTGATACAGAATTCATTATCTTATTGTAAACTCACTGAACAAAGTGAAATCTTTCCTCTTAAGGTAAAATAAGGGGGAATCGTTTTAGCCAAAATAAGAGACATAAGGAAAATCTGGAGTGGATACAAAACAGGCATTGCTTTATCTGCACTTACTGTGCAAGAGGTGCTTAGTAGTAAATGGTGAGCTCTCTCACCGTGAGGGTTGTAGAAATCATTGAATCACTTTCCTTGATGATGCTGATTTGATGGTGCAGAGAGAAAAAGGCAGCAATGGAAACTGCTATTTAGTGAGCTGATGCTTCTCATTTTCATCTCAGTTGCACAATTAAACACTTTAACTTCCTTCTTTATTTTCTTAAACTCTCCAAATTTTTACCATTGCCAATTTCAACAGGAAAGCTAGTTTGGGGAAAGCTTTTCTGTGAAGATGTACTTGAATTAGTGCTTAATGTGCTAACTTGAGAACCAGAAGCAATGGGACTGAAGAGGCATGTTGCTGTGGCCAGCCTAACCTGTCCTGTTGAGAAGATAAAGGTCAGGTCACTGCCCATGTGTGGCTGTTTTTCTTTGGGACCAGAGCTCATATCTGCACAGTTGCCCACTGTGCCAGGAACCCACCAAAGCCTCTCTATCACTTCCCTCTGCAACTAAATGAGGGAGAGAAAATATGAAAAAGGACCAGGAGAGATGACTCACCAAATATAGTCATGAGTAGAATAGACTCAGCTTGGAGATATTAACTGAATTTATTACTAACAAAATCAGCAGGATAATGAGAAGTAAAAGCAAACCTTTAAAATACCCTGCTTCTCAGCTCAACTTCCTCCTCCAGTCCAGTGGCAGAGGGAGACAGGGTGTGGTGGTGTGGTCAGTTCATCACACATTGCTTCTTTCCCTGCTCTTCCCTGGGAGATGGTAGCCCATAAGTTTCTCCAGTGTGAGTCCATCCCACAGGCAACAGTTTTTCACAAACTACTGCAACATAAGTCATTCTTCCCTGGGTGCAGTCCTTCATGGACAGCCTGCTCCAGCATGGGTTCCCCAGGTAGTCACAAGTCCTAGCAGGAAACCTGCTCTGGTGTGGGTTCCTCACCTCACAGGTGTGCAGGTCCCTGCCAGGAGCCTGTTCCAGCAAAGACCTCCCTCAAGCTCACAGCCTCTTTTGGGCATTGAACTGCTCCAGCATGGGTCTTTTCCAAGGGCTACAGGTGGATCTCTGCCCCACTGTGATCCTCCATGGGCTGCAGGAGCACAGCTGCTTCACCATGGACTTTACCATGAGCTGCAGAGGAATATCAGCTCCTCTTCCCCCTCCTTCTCCACTGACCTTGGTGTCTGCAGAGAAGCTGTTCTCACATGTTTCCACCCTTCTCTTTTCTGTCTCCTTCTCCTTCTCTGTCTTCTTCGTCTTCTTCATTATCTTTGTCTTCTTCTTCATGTTATCACAGAGGCATTCTGCTCATTTCCAGCTGGCCCAGTCTTGGCTACTGGCACATCCATCCTGGAGCAGGCTGGCATTGGCTCTGACAGACTTAAAGGAAACTTCTGGCACCTTCTCACAGAAGTCACCCCTGCAGCCTCCCCAGCTACCAAATCAAATAAATCAGGGTTTGTACACATCCTGCACAATTCATTTTGTACCAGCTTACATTGGTGCTTTTTGGGTCTTCTCTCCACCATATTTCACTGGCCACATGGGGACTAGTTTTATTTTACCTTCTTATCTATCGTGTAGGGCTCATAGTATATTAAAGGAATGTCCTGTCAGTCCATCTTCAGCTACTGCTTCATTAGAGCTACAGTGAATAACTACATAAAAAATTGGGCTCTTATGCTTTCCAGTGATAAAGAAGATGTACAGAACATTAAATTGTCGCTGTAGGACACGAAAGAACACACGCACACACTGCTCTCTAGGTGAGAAGGAAAAGAGAGTGTTTATTCTCTGACTCCATAATTTATAGTTTTACAAAGGTGACAGTGGATTGGAGGGTGACAGTGCCACCTCTCCACAGACACTGGCTTAGCTAACAGTCTATCAACAGTGTCTTTTTCTACAAGAATGTAAACTATAAGTTGTTTACAGAAAAGTGTGTGGGAAAGTTCTTTACAAAGAATGGCAATATCAGAAGGCTTTCTAGAAATCTCAAAAACCTAGGGTGACATTAAATAGCCCGGATGAAATGAAAAGAAGGAAGATAGAAAGGGAAGGTATTTCATAACTTACTGTTTTCAGATCTGTTTTTCTGCAGAGAGGTCTAAAGATCAGTCAAGTACAGGGACCCAGTGCAACACCACAGTACAGGGCACTCCAAAACTTGAATAAGAATATTTGGACTGGCAAAACATCATTAAGACCACAAGCAGCATGGCCCAAGATTTTCTGCAGACTCCTTTGTCAATGAAATGGGAAGAAAATATATTGGGAGGACAGTGGGACAAAGGGCAGATGTGGGTATTCTTCCACAGCCCAGAATAGCAGCACTTACCATAAGTGTTTCTACACCTATGGCTGGACTGTCTAGCTGCCTTCTTAAATATTTCAACTGAATTCAAATAGGCAAAAGTTTTAAAAAATGCATCATTAATGAGCTTATTGACAGCACAATTGGCTTCACACTTTGGCATATGCACTGATCTTACTTTAATGCAGTTAAAGTTATCATTTATATCATAAAGTTATCATTGCTTATTGTTCACTCAGAATGGAACCCCCCCCATATGTAACAGCAAAATGAACCATTTCAGCCCAAACAGTTTGATGTAACAAAGCACTTGCATGCACACAGCACCTCACTCAACATGCAGAGTGTAGCTGTGCTGATCCAGGAAAGGCTCTTGCAAACCAGTGTACTTTGAGAGTGCAGCATGGAAAAATTCCCTTGCAGTAAATTCTTCCTTTCTGAAACAACATGATGAACCTGAATTCCTCTCTAACCCAACTGTAACAGATACATGATGTATTTAATTGTGTTTATGCTAAGGTAGGAAATCATTATCAATCAATGTTGGCAGCAAGCTTCGCTTTCTGTGCTGTTCCTACGCAGTAGGAGCTTAGTCTAATGCAGGGAGGTTTGCTCTTCAGCCAACACATTTTAGCATACTAAGTTTCATAAATACCTGTATGTGTACATTCAACATGAAAGTGATCTTGGGTAAAATTATTTTTTCCATGCACCTGATGATAGAGTTGGCATTACCTCTGCAGTCAGAAATCAGATGAAATAAGCAATCTGGGAATAATACAGTATTAGTAGCTGCAGTACACATTTTGAGGGTGAGTAGCGATAGACTTGTGCTGAAATCCTTTAAAAAAATATATTCTTCCTTAAAGCATGCTGCCTAACCCAGCAGGCAATTAATGAGGTTACTGCCAAGTTCAAAAATATTTTAGGATGAGCACTGTCTTTTCAAGATGAAGGGAAGGATGGTTTTTTCTTCTCAGAGAGGCATACATGCTTATAGAATTGGCATGGTGCTGCATATATGATTTCTTTCTCTGCAGTCTAATGTCATCTTTGTGGTAGGAGTAATACATCTCCTTGTCACTGAGCTCCTCCTTCCACCTTTTTTTCACCCTGGTGTGAACAAGCTCCCATAACGAGTGAATTGCCCAAGCTGGATTCCTGATGAAAGGCACATCCCCTGAAAAACTTACCAGCTTGCAACAGATATGAACTAGTAAAATCCTTTCAAAAAAAAAGTAATATTAAAGTTGGTGATAGACTGTTAGTTTAATATAATGTTGTTTAATATAAGTAAGACACCTTCTCAAAAAGTCCATTTAGGCTGGAGACTGAGCAGATACCTTCATACCTTTTGTATGCAGTTCTGATTCCTCCTCCTGCCCTTGGTGACAAGCGCTGAAGCCAAAGCAGAGTCCAATAGAAAAGAGAAGGCATGGCAAAAGTTGGGCAAATTGCTAGTATTGTTTGTATTCAAACAGTTTGATTCTAGATCTGGGATCCCTCCCACACAATCAAAGAAGAAATACTGCAGATTTTGAGGTGAACTTAAGTCTTGGTTTGTGTTCAGTACTCTTCTGAAAAATCTGGATTCTGGTAAGACCTGAACAGAAGTTTGAGGAGGTTTTATTGACATGCTGTACTTCAACACAGTACAATTTCTGCATTTCTGTAGGAGGAAAAGGTAGTGAGATAGGCTGAAGGTGAAACAGATTTTCTCCATGCCACTTTTCCTCAGGTACATTTAAGCAAATTTGAGTAATAATGCCCAGGGATAATAACTTGCAAAACAGGTATTTTCCCCCCTAAATTAGGTTAAAAACTAAGAGGAGGCCACCAGATTAATTTGCACTTTTCAGAGGAGCTTAAATTTATGGCTCTGCTATGCAAAGGTGCGTGAAACAAGGAATTTCAAGTCACATTTACTCCCTGTACTTTTCCAAAATGTCCTTTCAGATGTGTCACAGGCAGTATTTCTCACTCATAGGACACCTTGCACTGCCTGGGTGACAGCCACAAATCACAACTGATACAGAGCCCAGAGAGAGAGATTTTAAGAAAACTATTATCTATAAAATGTTTTTGGCTGATACATCTTTCTATTCAGGTGCTTGAAAAATTAGTGAAGCACACTAGAAATATGAGTCAAAAATACGATTTTGTTGATAACAGCTATAGGTTACTCTAATTACCTACTGCCTTTCAGTTCTTCATATTATCAGTTGATCTTTTACCTAATAATAAACTGCAAATAACCTGTCACAATTGCAACTTAATAGCTGATCAGCCAGTGTTACCTACTAGCCCCAGGCCCACAGCTGGCACTAGGAGGGACTCTAGCAGATCAAAAAGCGGGCTTTTTGTAAGGAGTACAAATTATTATCAATTATGTCCTCCCTGATTCTACATAATCCCCATCAGTTCAGTTTTGTCAAGACCATCAGTCAAGCTTTACCCACAACTAAGAGTCAGGTTACCCACAGTCAATTTAAGGTGTCCAGGTGGATCTTATTTTTTGCTTTCTGCCATTTAAATAAGTGAAGGAGAAGAATATTTTTCTAGAGGACCCAACCACCATACTTGCATAGATCCTGCCACCCTGTGTAGACAACTTCTGAATTAGCCCTCCAAATCCTTGAGTTCTGGCAAAATAAATGTAGACAAACAAAACACCTGTGTTGCCATGGTAATTCTGTGTACAATTTTAAGTTTGGAACAGCTGAAAAATCACTAACAGCATCTATTCTGCCTCAGCATAAAGGGCACAGTTCTCTTTCCTCAAGGACCTCTCAAAATCCAGAGTAGAGGTACCTTGATGCTAATCAGGTTCAGGACAAGCAGTCCTTGAAATCTGGCCTAGCCTCTCATCTATTATTAAACAACTTTGGCCCTTGAAACTGTTGCTGCAATGCAAACTCAAACTAGGTGATGGTTGAATCCACATGATACAGCAGTACTATGAAAACACACTATCACACTTCCAGATTTTTATGGTGTTGCTAAAACTACCAGCAATTACTCAAAACTTGTAAAATACATGCATTTCTAGTATCAGTGTTTAAAACCAGTGATGCTCCAAAATAATCACATTCTGCCACCAGCTCAGTGCATTACAGCTGAAAATCTAAACATACCAGTATGGAATCCATTACACATGCTGTTGGTAAATCCTGGGGGAAAATTGCATCAATTTAGCATGGAAAATTAATTGCAATTATGTATATTAAGCATTCTGTGCCTATCTAGATCTTGATGCTAACTACAGAATAGAGACCAGCAAAGTCAATGAGGGTGTCTGTCCCAGATCATACTCTGGTATTTCACTATTTGGTTTAATCCTGGATTAAAGGATTGAAGATTTGCCAAGTGCAAACATGTGGAATGAATTCAACCTGAAAAACTCTTTTTTGTTTTGGCTGCTTGAGGGAACAACATTGTTACTTATCCACAAAATTATATAACTTGTATGTTATGCAATTATTATATTGCATCAAAAATACATATCAATATACAGCATTGAGATTACTTATGTTTTAACTTATGTTTAACTATGTGTAACTTATTTTATGTATCAAAAATATCGTATAATTTTAAAACCCACATATAGAATCTACCTGAAGGTTTTAAAGATACCTTAGCTTTCTTTCCTCTGGGATGTATTCACTCTAAAACAGACCTGGAAGGAGCCAAGAAAAAATTACTAATTTGTAGAAGGCACAAGTCTTGATTCAAGGATATCTTAGCTTTAGTTCTGGCTTTGTCATGGAGTTTTTAGCTTTTTATCTGTATGCCTTTCAACAGAGCTTTGAGACCAGCTTCTTTTAATATAATCTAAATAGTTCTTTAGCTGTCAGCCACTGTTAAAACTGCAAAATACAAAAAGACATTTTCCATCCCATACTAGTCTGTTGTGAAGTAGCTCAGAGCAGGACTTCCCTTGAGATTTTTTAACCAAATGTGAAGCAACAGGATGCAGTCAGTTAAAACGTTCTCATGTGAGGTTACATTTAAAAGTTGTATGTCTGTGCTGTTGCTTTCAGAACTGCACACTCAAATATAACCATGTGTTCTGACAGAAACATGTTAAGCAGCAGGAGGGCAAAACTGACCTTGCACAGACTCCTTACAGAGACTCAGTCCCACAGTAGGACATCTTTTACCACACATACACCTCACAGCAACCATCATTGCTCTATGAGCCTTTGACACTGGTATGGCTAATCCCTTTTTAGATTAAATCTCCTAGTTTCCCTCTGCTGGCACTGTGCAGCTGGAGCCATGGCACCATGTCCTGAGATCCAGACACCAAGCTAAAATTTGGCAGAAAGCAGAGCTGAGAAATTGTGCTGGGCTCTGGAGTGAGCTTTGTTTCATCCCTTACATTTAGTGTCTCTGACCACATCCAAATCCACATTTAGTCAGTTACAATCTAGATCATATTTTGCTCTTGTCCTGCCCTGTTTTCTCATAACATACCTTCAAATCATCCCCTCCACTCTGGGGAACAACCCTTCCAAACATGTGTCTTTGTGAACTCTGAGGCTCACTTCTGTGGGTATAATTTATCATTTTAGGCAGTAGTATAAAGCCCTGTTCAGAAATGGGAGGCTTTGAAGACCTCTAATGGCTAAGAAGTAGCTGCAAGGTAAGGGATTGCTGTGATGCAACTAAAAATCTTCCCAAGGTTGTGTGCCATGGGCAGCCCTACCCTCACACAGCGTAGCCTCAAGGTTATTGTTTTGTCATAAGCTCAAAAGAGGAAGCAAGGCAATGACTCTTTGAAGTATCAGGTCTTTTGCTTTTTGTTCTTAGAGCTTACATAGAATGAAGATCCAGGTAAACAATACTTGAAGACTGGAGAGAAACTCTAATTTGTAAGTATACACAGCATGAAAAAAAAAAAGCCTTGGTTTGCAAAGTTTTTAAAAGAACTCTTGCAAGTTTAGGAGGGGGTAGAAGCATTCAGTGATCTATTTGTTTTATTTTGAACCCACTCACTGCGCAAATGTTTTCTCATTGTGTTTGGTAATTTCCTAGTCAGGGACAGCATTGCTTCATTCTTTCCCACATTGCTACCCTGTAGTTTTACACTGTCTCCTAAAACTAGGAGGCAGTGCATTTTGTTTTCATCCATCTTTTGTGTGTGTGTTTGATATCACCCAGACTCTGTAAGGACATGAAGGGTTTGTCCTCTATGTTAAGATACAGCTAAAGAGGTAAGTAATCCTTTTTAGGAACACTTCATGGTTTCCATTTCTTTGTGTAAAAAAAGTGACAATCTCAAATGAAAGAGGACTAACTTAACATGTTTTTCCATCCCATTTGTTCTTCAATGGACTTGAATTGAAACCACAAATATTGGTATAATGTTGACACAGCCTGAAAGACATGAACTGTTGAGCTACCAAATGAGTTAGGGGAATCATGAAAAGTTGTTTGAAAAAAGTCGATGTCTAAATGTAAAAATGTGCTTCATATTTAATATTTCTTTTTTAATGTTTTCTGTTAAGCAGGTTTTTATAATTCAAACTTTAGGTGGGTGTGGTTATTTTGAAATTAAAGAAATTGTGCAATTATTCTAGTAGCATAGCCTATGTTACCCTAACGCAGCATGGAATTAGAACAAATTGAAATGCAATTACAATGCCCTCAACAGAAAACATCTTTGAGACTAAATGAGGATTCTGTGAAACAGAATCTTAGATTTTAAAATCTGCAGATTTTAAACAGACTTTTGTTAAAAACTATTTGTATTTTGCACTTCCTCCAATCTAGTCTAGTTCAGTGCAGGAATGTCAGTTCTGACAAACACTCATTTTTCAATTTATTAAACCTGTCGAAAATAGAAATCTTTCATATGAGTTGAACTTTTTTCTCCTCCAAATTCAAATGAAACTTCTCAGTTGGGTGCATGCAGACAGCAAATGCTTCTTCTGCAGAGCCCAACTGTCAGAACACATGAAAATCTGTGTGAAGCCTGCCAGTCTCTCAGCAGACGTGGATGGGGGATAAATTTTGCAAACACTTGTTATACAGAGTAGAGCTCACTGTTTGACAGAGATTGTAAGAGTGTCATCATTTCTGACAAATGAGTGTTTTTTTAAGAAGTTGATATAATGTTGATGTAACATAACGGTGACTCATGGACTTGCTTGGGAAAATAGGATGGAATGAAGGGAGCGAGCCAGTGACAGGCTGATCTGGATTGCTAAATCAGGCACAAACTAGAATAACCATTTTACCCCTGCCAAATGTGAAGTTGTTCATCTAAGACCCAAGTACAAGTGCAATGGCAGTTCACTGAGGAGCCACAGGTATGGCTGGGATCAAGGGAGAATAAGCCTCTTCTGTCTCAGGTATCTACGGGGAAGGCAAAATTTGACAAAAGGTTTTTTAATCTGAAGGCAGAGGCAGAAGAACATAAAATGCCCAGAAGCTGAGGTTGTACAAATTCTGTCCAGAAGTATGGTTAATCTTTTTTCTTTTTTACTTTTTTTTTTGTTTTTATATCGTAAGATAGAGAACAGTAAGATAAAAGAGAAAGTAGTTCCTGAAGGTTGGAATGAATATTTCTTACCTGGAAAATGTTTGACAGAGATCAAATTGTTTTCAGAAATCAAAGAATCACACAACAATTTGGGATGAAAGAGGCCTCCAAGATTATCTAGTTCGAACAGAGCTGCTATGGGAAGGGACATGTTCCACTAGACCAGGTTGCTCAAATCCCCATCCAACCTGGCCTTGAATACAGACTGAGCACTATGGCTTTGCCTGTCCTGAAGAGAGCAGTCCAGGGAAATCTCACAGACTGTGCTGCACAGACAGCCACATGAAATGAGTGTGATGGCATTATCCACACTGACAACTGACAAATCTTGAATGCACAAGAATCTTTTTGCTGATCAGATTTCTGAAAGAAACTAGCCTCTGGCCTGTTGGCAACCTACCTCCTTTGTCAGACTAAACCAGCTATTCTTGCAATTGTCCCCCAGCCCTTGGCACCAGCAGCTGCTGTGGCCTCCAAATGAAGTGGTGCCCACTCTTGCCTTGTGCCTGCTCAAGGCTCATGTCCAGCAGAAGTTCAGCCACATGATGAGAGGCTTAACGCAGTGTAAGACCAAAGCTGGCTCCAAGGCTTGAGCAATATCACTGAACTGGCAGTTGCTAGAGCGGGTGGGAAGGCACAGAAACAAGAACAGCTGTGCCGGGTGAGGTCCACATTAATTCCTTTTCCATGTGCCTCCTGCTAAATTCTGG
The DNA here is from genome assembly GCF_963513975.1 of Fringilla coelebs. Classification (NCBI taxonomy): domain Eukaryota; kingdom Metazoa; phylum Chordata; class Aves; order Passeriformes; family Fringillidae; genus Fringilla; species Fringilla coelebs. The sequence goes on along the minus strand of NC_140028.1, from coordinate 105,638,089 downwards.
CAAGGGGACTTGTAAGTTGCATTTCAGGTCAGTAGGTTATAGCTTGGTGAATGTCAGTATGATAGGAAACCTCCCTTCCCCAGAAAGCAGCATTTCCCCTGTGAAACATGCCCTGTGTTATGTTACGCGCAGTATTCATCACGCTAAGATATTTCAGTGGGGTGCCTGTGTTACTGGGGAGCTGATAATCTCCTATCACAGCTGCTAGTAGATTTTTTTTTTTGAAGATTAATGAAAATTACATCTCCTGCAGATAGTTACTATGCAGAGATTTAACAATGACTGCAGAATTCTGCAGAAAACTGCACTTCAGTGGCTCAGTTGCCTGTTTGCAGACAGAAGTAGGTCTCTTGCTGCCTGCTGCACTGAAATGTCTGAGTAAAATATCAGCTATCTGACTTCTGCCTATCTGTTCTTACTGCCTTCAGTTCAAGTTTCACTGCTGGCCTCTGAAGGGTAACAAGAGGTTCTTCCTCTCCAAGTGCAGCCTTGATGCTGGGTCTGCTCATACCAAGCCACATTTCCAGTGTGTTGCCTTTCCCTCTGTGACTCTTTAAAAAGTTTTAAAGTTGAAATATGCATTTTTAATCAAAACACTGTGATAATGTCTCTTTTTGGAGACATCTTTTCAAAATGAAGTTAAACAACTTGGAGAAACTGATGAAGAGCTCTTGCTAATCCCTTCTGACTTGCATGGTTGTGAGGATGAAATTAAGTGACTCAGAAACAAGAACAGAGCTGGAAGGAACTTGCACCATTTCTGATGCAAGAGCTGCAGTGTGCCAATCTGCAGTGACTTTGATAAAAAGCTCCTTCACAAAAACCCATTGTAATTCTCTTAATGTACTCAAATTAGTTGTCCACATAACTCTGAAATGCAAGAACAAACACAGAAGGTCAGTAATGCCAACAATCAGCACATCAGTTTGAGATATGGCACTTACACTGATTATAATAAGATATGTGGAGTCTTAGGTGCATTGGGAGAGCTAGAGAATAACTTTTCAATGTATGAAGAGACCTTGATTACTGTGAGGGAAAGTGCTTGGAAATATTGCTAAGAAACAACACAAAACACCTGAGGTGCATAACAGATATTCATTCCCTACTATGAACAAAAACAGTTTATAAAACTGCTATAGGCATTTCCTCTTTTCCATAAAATGAGTGGATTGCTAAAAAAACTGTTTCTCCTCGTAACTTTTGACAGTTCGTGCTACCTAAAAAAATAAAGCTGAAACATCACTCATATGAAGAGATTGAGGAACTGCTTTCTGAAGTGAAAAGCATTTGAGTATTAAATGAAAAATCACAAAAACTCAGGAGAGAACTCCTTCTTGTATTGTGGGATTCACTGGTAAAATGGATGACTTACTAGAGTCAGTTTTAAATCACAGTTCAGGCAGCAACAGCAGTACAACTGTGATAGTATGGAGCCCAACATTGTTCATTTCCCTGCTTCTTTTCTGTAACTGTAATGTGAACATCCCCTGGACATTTTTACAGATGCAAATATGCTTCAGGATAACAACCTACCTGAACTCTTCCCCTCTTATATGATCTTGTAGTACTTAAAATCCTAACAGGGGCTGCATTTAGATTTATAAGAATTATTTCTAATCTCTCTTTTAGACAGTAATATATTAAAACTGCATAGCACACTTTTTAAACTTGCTATTTACTTGCATCTAGCTTCTGCTTTGGTCAGACAGGATGATTTACACTCACCCAGGATGTCCTTTCCTAATGTTTTCTAGCAGCCCATTTTGTAACACCCATTTGCCACATGTAAGATTTGAAATGGCCTGAGAATCAGGATGGTATTGCCCATGTTTCTTATCCTGGCAGGATCTAAGCAGGATTCCCATGGAGTCTGGGTATCCATGGTGTTTAATCCCTTGCTCAGAGAAACTGCCCATGGAGAAGAAGTTGACTGTAATGTGCTCAAAACTCAGCTCTCAGTAACAAACAGAATTTATATCTTAGATAGAACAACATATGGTTGTTATCTGGCCCTAGGAAGGACAGATTTGTGTTGCAAGTAAACAAATTGATGAATGAGTAGCAGAATTAAAACAATATCTCTGAACTTTACTGTAAAAGCATGCAAATGTTCAGAAGAGAGGAGAAAAAATAACACAGCACAAAATCACCACAATGATGTAGTTTCTCTAAGGATCATTACTCCTCATATATTATTGACTCATGCTTTTTTTTTAGGAGTATGGCTGGAAATGTCTAGAGCAGTTCTCTGCCCAACCTTCTCATCCATTTTTCCTTGCTGGAGGAGATGTTTGGATGAAAGTACATGTTACATCTACTGATGCCATCTGTGAGATTTCAGGATTATTCCTTGAGCAAGAGACAGGTGGGAAGTCCTTCTAGCTTTTTAGGTAGGCCATCTCATTCCTACCTTATCTTAGTCTTTCTGTATTCTTCCATTTCCAGAATATGTTCCAGGAAGATTTCAGGAACATGACTGAAGGGACCAGGAACAGCAGCGACTCCTCTTCCGCCTTCGTTCACACCAGCACCATGAGCGCCATTCTGGTCACTGTCTACTCGGTTGCCTTGGCTGGAGGTGGGATGGGGTCCATCACAATGTCCTTTGTGCTGCTCAAGATGAACACTCTGTCTGTGACCACCACTGCCATCATTAACCTGGTGGTTGTGCACAGCCTCCTCCTCTTCACGGTGCCCTTCCGCCTCCACTACTACGTCAAAAAGAAGTGGGTGTTCGATATGCCGTTTTGCAAGATGGTGAGTGCCATGGTGCACATCCACATGTACCTGACCTTCATATTTTATGTGATCACCCTGGTGATCCGGTGGCTCGTCTTCTTTCAGTGGAAGGACAAGGTGGAGTTTTACAGGAAGCTGCACGCCATTGGGGCGAGCGCTGCTGTGTGGCTCTTTGTCATGGTCTTTGGGGTGCCGCTCTTCTACTTCGAGTATGGACGCTCAGGCTTGTACAGTAATACAACGTGCTTCAAGTTCCACAAAGAGCTGCAGCACGAGAGCGTGAAAGCCCTGAACTACACCCTGATTGTAGCTGTTGCCCTCATTTCTTGTGTCCTCTTGAGCTTGCAGATTTTTATCCTGGTAAAAGTGGCGAGAAAATTTTCCACCTCCCTCTGTTCACACCAAGAATTCTGGGCCCAGGTGAAAAACTTGATTTTCATCTGGATCATCATAATTTGGTTCCTTCCCTATCACCTGTTCAGGGCCTACTACATACAACATGTGAATGATTTTGACCAGTTAGAAAGCTACAACGAGGTTTTTTTGAGCCTGACTGCCTTGAGCTGTCTGGACCTGCTGTCATTTGTGCTGAGTGGAAGCCGCTTCTTCAAGCAAAATGTGGGGAAGCTCCACAGGAGGTTGCTTTGCTGCTAGCACCAGCCTCCTGCAGCCTCCTGGGATAGGACAGTGATGGATAGACATGGCAAACTCACTCCTCAGCAAGTTGAGGGTGTGCTCTGGAAACGGTACAGCACACCCGCACAGGGCTTTGCACATCAGCTTCCTGAAGTGATGGAACAAACTGCCCCCAGGGTCTCAGCCAGTAAACAGGAAGGTGACCTCAGCAGTTTCCTCATGGTGCTACCCAGTGAGTTGTGGATGGACCTGGAGAAGAGGGAAGAAAGTTCATGGGCTCTTTTCTCTTCTCTTTTTTTACATCAAGATTTGTGAAGTCAAAGGCACTAGAAGGAGACTTGAGAATTGCAATATAGAAACACAAATAAGGAAGCTGGTTTATATGGACTAAGGTACAGATTTTTGAAACTTAAAGATCTATATCATTTTCCCATACATTTCATATTTATTTCCCACAAGCTTTCATAAAATATCAGGGAAGATATTGCTCTTCCTGAGTAGCTCTGTTTCTTTACTGTTAAGTGTAACTTTCTAAGTGAACTGAACTATTAAACCAGATTTAAAACTAAATCAGTGATAGTTATTTCCTAGAATATTTTCTCAAAATCACTATTTGAGGTGGTATCACTGCAGCAGAAAATAATTTTATCTTTCTCACATTATGAAAATATGTCTAAAAATTATACACTATTACTGAAATGGACATTGCAAGTTCAAATAAAAGCCTGTATTATTATTCAAAAATTTTTCAATTAGAAGTAATATTTTACAGTCAGGACAAATTTTTTTAGATCATTCAGAAAGAATTTGTCTTCTCTTCTTAGGTATCCAAGGTAGCAATATTTTTTTGTAAATTTTATGTTGATTTTGTGCATTTATGAAGTTTATGAGTAGTTACTCACAGTGCGTTTAGCTTGAAAGCAATTCTATAAATTTTGTACCCTGTACTGATGGGAGGAATGAAAATGTTGCTGCTTGGATTGGAGTGATGGAAAAAGCTAATAGACCTAGTATAGTTAAAAAGCATATTACATCTCAGTGAGGCATTGCCACTTGCTGTCTCTGAAGACAGAAATAAATTCCACTAAAAATGAGGAAAAATTGGGTAAAATATTTCTATGAAAGTCATTGAGGCTTTCATAGCTCAGCTGCTTTAAACCTATCCCTAAAAAAGAATATAAATCTCAGCTCCTCTAATGCAAGACATCAATTGGCTAATACATCTTTATTTTCCTTGCCATCTGCATAAGGTCACTTTTTTTCCTCTAGAGTTAGTGGGATAATAGTTTAATAATTTAACTAATTAGAGGTTATCAGCTGATCAATTTCCGTGAGAGTCTCTCCTCATGATGCTGTTGAAATTCACCTTTTCACCCTTGTGAATCTTTCCATTCCTTTCTGCTTCACCTTCAACATCTCTTGCACATCAGACAGCAATAAAATAAGAATTGGTTGATCTTCTTGTACCTGTGCAATCTCTCATTGCTGTGCTCATTGCTGTTGGTCCCACCAAGATGATTACTTTATGGGATCTCATCTCTTCTGTAGTCTTTCTACCTTGTCTTCCTTCCTTCTTTCTTCAAGGTTCTTTATATCTATCAGGATATCTGATCATAAAAAGGTACTTTCAGGTCAGAGTATGAGTCATGCTGTACAACACCAAGAGGTGGAAATCACTGCAGTTCATAACGCAAGTGAGGTGTTGGGCAGCTCTCATGGCTCACTCTTGGCAAAGAGCCTGGACCACATCTGTTAAGAAAGAAATGTGAGAGCTTGCAGTGTATGTGTACCTGAGAAAAATCTGCCCAAGAAGGCCTTTGTTCCCAAAGGATCACAGCAAAAAGGATGACAACTACCAGCCAGATTTGACAGCCGTTAGGGAACTACTTTCAAAACATGGGGGGAATCATCTTGGATGTGTAGCTCACTACTAGTTAACTGTGTGTCATTAAGAAAGCAATAAACTGCTATTATCCAGATTTGTTTTAAAGCTACACAAACAAATCATATTCTCCTTGTGGTGGGAGAGGATGGAAATTGGCATAACATTTTTGTTTCCTCCCATAGCAACATGGTTAGTTAAAGAAAATGCCTTGCATGCATTCTGTAGGCACTGCATAGATTTGTAACATTATAGAATAATCCTTCTACTGTAATAAAGTTATTAACAAACAAAATGACTATGTGCTGAAAAAATAAAGTCCCTCCTACAAAAATACACATAAATTAGAGATATTTTATATCTGCATTTGGAATGAAACATAAAGCATGATTTTAAAAACAGTACCTCCCAACTATACAGTCCTACAAATCTTGTTTGTCCATGTGTTAAAATTGCAAGTAATTTAATTCCTGTAAAAATGCAAATTTTCACAGTAGTCTGCACTATAACATCACAAAAATAGTAGTGGCTTTTTCCCTCCTAATAAAATTTGTTGCTAATGATGTAATACTAACTCAGCATGATAACAAGCTAATTAGGGGGTCCAATAATCACATGATTGAAGTTGGTGATGTTATCCAGCACTAAGTCATGCCTTTTATGGGTCTGTCTATGCAAACTTTATGTCTACCACTTGTCTTGCTTTGCGAGAGCCAGTGTCTGGCAGAGAAAGCCTTCCTCTGCCCTGAGAGAATGAACTCCCTTAACTGTGCCAGGAGTTGACCACTATAGAAGAAGGGGAATTTCCAGTTACCTTCATCTGCTTGGTAAGAGGCACCACAATCATGAAGGTGACCCTTTTTTTTTTTGCTGACTAGAGGACAGAGAATAGTACTAGACTGGGAAACAGCCATGATCACAAACACATTATTACAGAGGGACATAGAGGGGATAGGAAGTGAAGAACAGGACAGGGAATGAGGAGAAGAGAGCAGAATATCAGCATACTTCTGCCACACAGCAACAAGGCAAGGTGACTGGGACTCTTGCCTTCATCTCAGGTTATTTATTTAATCCTTAAAATTGCTAAAACATGGCAGTCTCACTGATGGGAGCAAACTTGCCCTCAGCCTTGTTCCGACTCCTGCATTACTCTTTCAATATGGCTGGAATTGCCTCCTGAGTGTCTTTCAGCTGCATCAGTTCCTTCTCTAGCTCACCAGGGAATCATGGAAAATCAGTCAAGGCAAGGACAAATACAGCTAAGACTGTATTTTGCAACAATCCTGACTTGAGGCTTTTATCAACTGTAATCCTACTTGCCTTAGGATACTCATCTCTTCTTTTCAGGCAGTTTTCCACAGTCTATGTCACCTGACATTTGCATTTCCATGTATTCCCAATAACCAGGGTGCCTTAGACTAAAAGTACTGGTTGAGGAAGAAGGTACCTCCATAGCTACAGGCCAAGAAAGGGGGTTTGGGGGTTTCGGGCACTTTATGCTTTCTCCAAGGATAGAGAGAGATGGGCATGAAAAGCCCTGAAGGCAGCAGAGGCAGCTGTTTCTGAACAAAAGCCTCAACAGAATTGCAGAATTGAACATTTCTGACCCATAAAGTCACTCATTTCTGCCTTTTTTCAGAGAAATAGAACTTGGTGTGCATTTTCCCTGTAAGTAAACCCTATGGCTAGGACTTGATTGGAAAAAAGGGCTGGTTTCAAAAGTCAAGGGGTCATTAATAAAACACCAGCTTGACTTCCCAGACAAAAATTTCAGAAAATCAAATTAAACTTTCTGACACGCAGTGAAGTAATTTTCCTCACTTGCAAACAGCTGCCTAAAAACCAAATTTTTTGCTGAATAGAGAAATGCCAATAAAGATAATATACAGTGTCCATTCCATTGAGGCTACTATAAGTAATATGTAATCCTCTTTTCTCTGGTGAGGCAGCAGACATGCCAGCTGGCTGCTTTCACTCTCAACCAGTAACTTCCCTCTTTCCTAGCAATGCCTCCATTTCGGAAGTGCCAGGCTGGTTTTGCTCATCAGCTCTTCCAGCCGTGCCCTCAAGGAATTGTGTGTCACTCACATGTGACACAAAATCAAAGACTGGGTAAGGTAGGAAAGGCCCACAGTGGGTGACCTGATCCATCCTCCCTGCTCAAGCAGAGCCATCCTAGAGGATAAAACACAGGATTGCATCCAGATGATTCTTGATATCTCCAGTAAGACAGGCTCCACAAGCTCTCTGGGTAATCTGTTCCAGTGCATGGTCACAGCACAATGAAAAGTTTCTCTTCATATTCAGATGGAATTTCCTGTGCGTTTATTTCTGCCCATTGCCTTGTGTTCTTGGCACCACTGAGAAGAGCCTGGCTCCATCCTGTCAGCACCCTCCTTTCAGATAAAAAATTGATGAGGGCCCCTTTCAGACATCACTTCTTGGGCTGAACAAGCTCAGCTCTCTCAGGCTGGCCTCATAAGGGGGAGACTCCAGCAGAACTGTAGTGGTGCTCATCTTCATAGCCCTTTACCAGACCTGCCCCCGAACTCCATGTCTCCCTTGCACCAAAAAACCCAGAACTGGACATGGCACACCAGGTATGGCCTAGCCAGGCCTGAGTAGAGGGGCAGGATCACCTCCCCTGACCTGCTGGCAAAGCTCTTCCTAATGCACCCCAGGATACCACTGTCCATCTTGGCCACAAGGGCCCTGCAGCCTCATGGACACCCAGGACCTCCAGGTCCTTTTCTGCAGAGCTGCTTCCCATCAGGCTGACCCCCAGGCTGTGCTGGTGCAGGGGGTTATTTTTCCCCAGGCACAGGACCCTGCTCTTCCTTTGTTGAACTTCAGACCAGTAGGCTCACATGACTCAGATGTTTCTAATGGAAATGGTGCCAGTGCCATTGCTGGGAAGGGTAATGCACAGCCAGCTGGGAGCTCAAATCCAGAGGCAACCCCACCCACAGCAGGGTCATAGTTAGGAAAGGACACATGCCCAATGCCAACAATACAGGCGAGAGAGACATTGGCAGAGAAATTTGATGGCATCATCAAATGCTTCATCTGAACTGCAGGAAGCAAAACCCTGTGCTCAACAGGGAACACACGCTGTCTTGGTTTGGAAAGACAGGTGTCTGCTAAGGAAGGCAGGAGCCTTTCCTGAAATGGAAAATGTAAACACCCCCCCCGCCTCCAAATTGCTATAAATTTTAAATTTAGGGCAAAAGATATGGGAGCAGGAAATAACAGTTCTTTATTAGGGAAGAAAATAAAAAGATAAAATAAGCAATGCAGTACACTAGAACAGCACTGACAGAATCAGAATACAACCTGACACCCTGTTGGTCAGGGTGCTGGTAGCAATCCCATTGGAATTGTGGCTGCAGTCCTCCTGGAGTGTCAGGTGGGGTTCTGTTGGAGCAGGGATCCTGTAGAAAGGGTGTAGTTTTCCTCTGAAGATCCAGTGGAAGAGGCAGCTGTTCCTCTGGGAAATCCAGTGGAGAAGCTGTGCTGGTGTTCTAAAATCTCAAGATTATATCCAGGTAGGAATGCTTGGCTCCTCCCTCTGGGCGGAGCATCTCCCAATGGGATGCTGTAGTTCTTATCAGCCATGCAGTGACATTCAATAGCCTGTTATCAGCAGATGTCTCCCCAGAGGGAGGAGTGGTTGTGGAAGAGATAAGGAGAACTGCCCACTTAACAGAAGACAACTGCCATACAGATGGCAAATAGAATACAATTTGCTTGGCAATCCAGGACACACACTAAGGGAAGCACTCATGGAAAAGAGCTCATAGTCCCTGATCTGCTTTAGAGTTCTGCAGCATGGAGGAACACAACAGCCAGCCCATGGTTGAGGGGGGAGGCATACCCTAATGGAACGGTGGCACCACAATCTCTAATGACAGTGTGTAAGAATTGCACATTGGACTTTGTCTTCCCAGTACTTTTCTTCAGCAGAGCAAGAGCTCACAGAGACTTCACTAATAAAATAACTACAAAAATGTGAGAGACAGTAAGAAAGGGCAGGCTGTGTCTGTGTTAATGGGAAAACATGACGGGCAACCTTCAATCATACCCTTGGAGAGGAGTCTCACATGTCTGGAGGCTGCGTGGAGAGAGGCACAAATGGATGCAAATTCCACATACAAGGAAACAGACCACAGTCTCTGTACTCTGCTACAGAAGGAGCAGCTGAAGGAGAATCCTCTCAAGGACTTAAATGTGTCTGTACACTAGATATAGGATCACAAAGTTTCACATAGGGTAAAGCAGTATATAAGTTAAATTCAGCTTGCAAGAATAAAACTGTCTTTACAGTGAACTGGCCTTCAGAAGTTTAAACCTGGACAGCAGACAATCTGTATATAATATCATGAAGCTGTGAAAGTGGCTATTAAAAAAAAAAAGCTTGGCAATTCACAGTTCTTTCATGAAATTACAGTTTCAGCTATATATTATTGACTGGGTTTTGGTATTTCAGAAAATAATGGTCATTTTATTACACCCTTGGACCATGTCCTTTGCTTGGTCATCACCTGAAATACCTAATGGTTTCCAGCATTTCACAAAACATTACCTTTTATCACTACCATTCTAGTAGTGATAGAGGTCAGGTCAAATATCAGTCCAAGGAACAAAAAATTTAAAACCTCTGTACATTTTACAAACTTGCCCTCAGAAGAGTCTGTATTTTAGAAAATATAATATATAGTGTGGTCTATAATATACTGTGGGGTTTTATATAGTCTGGGAAATAAAATGAAAAGAGCTCTTTCTGTTATCTTTTAATCCAACGAGTTCAGAAAGCTAGAGGTTGGATATTTTGCATAATGCATGCCTACTATTTTCTGTCATTTTGCAAAATAACTGGAAGTCATTCTGAGAAATGATTGAAAATTTTATTAGTTTTCCAAAATGTGTGGTTTCATAATATATCTGTAATGTGTCAGAAATTGGGGCAAGAGCATAAACAGAGGGAGTTGAATCAGATTTCTCTTTCATTGCTGAGTAATCATTCCTGAGGTTGCCCCAGGATTTTCAACTTAAATTTAGAGAATAACTGTACAAAAAGAATAAGAAATGCTCCACATACGTAATACCAGAGAGTATTGTGCAACTATTGCTGGAATAAAGACAAGAAATACAGAGTCCCAAGTCAAAGTTGAGCCATGAATACTATCTGCTTAGAAAATAAGTATGGGGAACACCCTCTCTGGTTTTTTTAAGTCTAGATGTATATGTCAGTGCTTTCCCCATTTACATAGACATAATTATTTCTAATAAACTCTTAACTATGGGCCTCATTTCAGATCTGAAATTCTAGTGTGGACACACTGAGAAGTTGATTGAGTGCAGGCAAACAGAAGAGGAGTCTCCTTCATGTGAGCAATGAGGATATGTACAATATCATAAAGCACATACGGCCATGGTGGCCACGACTGTGCCATGAAACATTGATGCAAACATCACCAGAGATGCTGTTGAGCACTTCAAATCCTTCTGTGAGGTGTGCTAAGAAAAGAGAAGGCACTACTTGGAATGGTTTCCTGAGTGGTCTGTTCTGAACAAGGAGAACTTAGCATGGGGTAAATTGACGGTCAACATGCAGTCCCTATGTCTGGGCAGCTTGAAGTGATAATGATGCAAGAGGAGTGCATCACCAAATTTTGTGTTTTCCATCCATTTATGACAAAAAAACCCACAGCTGAGGTGGTTCTACAGTTTCTTGATGTCTCTCTCACTTTTGAAGACCCTTGTATATTGTAGGATCATGATGGAACAAAATTCATTACTCAGGTAATGAAAGAACTAAAGTATTTGTGGTCTCAGCTCAGATTAGAGCATGGAAAACCAGAATACTGTAGAAGGAAAGAACTAGCAGACCATCCAAACAGTGTAGTAAGGAGATGCTTAATGAGTCTCAGGCAGATGATAATTCATAGGACCAGTCAGTGGGAATATCCTTTGTGAAGTTTGCTAAGAATTCAGCTCATCACTTGGGAAGAAAATTCAAGCTTACAATTTGAGTTTACATTACTTTTAATGAATTTACATGTATCAATTTATGTATCATGCTTTTTTCAAAAATTACCTTAAAAACTGAAAAATAATACTTCACTGATTTACCAGTCTGCATGTGTGTAGGAAAGGAAGGGATGAGGAAAGGAAGCTGTTGGGGCTTTTTGTGGAACCTGGAACAAACTCAGACTACCAACAATGCTTATTCTCCCATGCCAATATAAAATCATGATATTGTTTATGTCACTCTGCCATAATGAAGGAGTTAGAAACTGATATACTTCACGTTTCTATTGACTTTATTGTAAAAGTCTTTTATAGCATGAATTTAATTTCATTAGGGAGCAGAGTTAATTAGTGGAGCTGTTTCTCATTACTTATGTAACCCATATATATGCAGAGTCTCATTAGCTCTGCTGTTATCTCCTCTGTATGCTCTGTTATATAAATAAAGAGGCAATTTACTGTAGCACTGCTCTGATATTCAAGAATATGCTCCTTTCAGGACTGCTGAATGGATGTTGCACACTTTTGTGCACTTTACTTTGTCTCAACAATAATCAGCCTGGAAACTCACACAAATAACAAAATGAAAAATAACCACACTTGAAAATGGAGTTCACACTGTCTGCCACTGAGAGGAGACTGTAAATCTGAGCTGATACCTGTTTCACTGAGCAGTATTAATGTTCAGTTGACTAAGCAGCTTGAAAGCCTGAGCTTTCTCTGGTCCTTTTGAAGAGTGAGAGCATTTTGTAATGCAGCAGTGGGGTGCGAACAATAAACAAGGATGGCAAACATCACCAAACTTAAAACCCCAAGGAATGTGAAGCACGGGAAGCTGCAAAATTAGAAGAACAAATAAAACACATGACAAGGCAGTTAATTCACAGAGAAATAAGAAAATCCAGGCTGTGACAAAATAGAATCTGCAAAAAAGTCTCAGCTGTTTCTTGATTAAATACCCCAAACTGGTCACTCATTAAGTACACAGGGGACACAAAAGAGGGGTAGCAGAGACGTACGAAGAAACACAGCGTGTGAAATGTATCACCATAACAACATCTTTTACAAAAATGTGTAGGAGTGTGAAACCACTGCAGTACTTGTGAAGTAAAAATGACAAAAGTAATAATTATGTTGGACCAAGGTGGTTTCACGTAGTTTAATGTCAAGGGTGTTTTTGCTGGAACAGAAAAATCCTGAGATGATACAATAATAGCAAGGACAAAATCTTGTTCTGGAGGTCAGGATGTGCGTAGGAGCAAATGATAACTTAAATTTGTGTTACAAAATGTTCCACGTTAGTAATTGCTGCCAGTTAGTAGGTATATTTAGTAACCAATTTTAGTAACTTGAACCCTCACAAACTTGTGAACACAAAGTAAAGGTGTGGAAGGAAGATTCACCTCTGTACTGCTGAGATGAGTTTAGATCACAGGCAAAAATGGATAGCAAGCGATCTCTCAAGATCATCCAGTCCTATCCTCTGCTCAAAGCATGGCTAAATTCAAAAGTTAGATGAGGCTGCCCAGAACTGTGTCCAGTTGTTTTTCAAAAATCTAAGGATGGAGGATCCAAACACCTTCTCTGGTGTTGGAGCTGTGAGCTTCCTGATTCACAGCTACACCATTCTGGAATGAATACCAAGAATCCCAGATTCAATAGAATATGCTGAGTTGGGAGGGATCCTTGAGAATCACCAAGTCCAACTCCTGTCCCTACACTGGACACCCAAAGAATCACACCTGTGATGTGCCTGAGAGTGTTGTACAAATGTTTCCTGAACTCTGTCAGGCTGGTGCTATGACCACTTCCCTGGGAATCATGTTCCAGTGCCCAACCACCACCCTCTGGATGAAGAACCTTTTCTAATATGCAACTTAAACCTCCTCCACCACAGCTTCAGGAGAAGAATACCCTGAAATGGAAAGGACCCACAGGGTACAAAGTCCAGCTCCTGGTCCTGCACAGGATAACCCCAAGAATCACCATGTGCCTGAGAGCATTGTACAAATGTTTCCTGAGCTCTGGCAAGCTCAGGAATGACCATTTCCTGGGAAGTCAGTTCCAGTGCTCAAGCACTCTGTGGGTGAAGAACCCTTTCCTATTGTCCAGCTCGAACTTCCTCTGGCAACTTGAAGCCATTCCCTTGAGCCCTGTCGCTGGTCACCAGAGAGAAGAGGCTGGTGCTGCCCTTCTGCTTCCCCTAAGTGCTCCTAATCCAAACTTTATTCATTTTACCCAAAGCCCTTATTAAGAAAGAATAAAGTTATCTCACAAACAACACACATGGGATTCCATAATCTTACCTTTTTCTTCTTTTTAAAGCATATTTTACCAACAACCACATAGCTTGCTGGGCCAAGGCACAATTAACTAAATTACAGCAGGGGGGTGGCTGACCACCATTTCCCTGAGAGCCTGCTGAGATCCCTATGAACAGCAGCCCCAGCAGTAATGCCAATACATTACTGCTTCCTCCCACTCCATGCTATCCACAAAGCTCTCTCCTGTTGCACAGCTCGTGGTGGGATGCTGGAGGTTGCCAGATCCAGCACTGCCATCAACTGACTGCCAGCTTCTCCTGGCAGCTCTTCTTTGGAAGTCTTTTAGTGCCATGTTTGACTCTCACACCCTTGCTCACCTGATCTGCCCCATCTTCCAATGACCAAACACTTTTTAACACACCCCACTCTGTCCCTGTCTTCTTCTGCCAGGTGAGAGTTTTGCTACCAGAGACAGATCCTTTTAGGAAAATATTAAGTAAGTATTGTCCTTATCACTGGTTCATTCAGAGGAAGTTTTAACCTAGAAATATATTTTTTTCCTGGATGATTCCATATTCCAGACAAGCTTTGCAACTCACTTTGTAAAACTTTCCCAAACAAAAGTTTTCATTTTGAAATCATTAATATTTTATTACATTTCCAGAATATTTCAACAGTTTTCTTCACAACTGTATTTTTCTTTCCCTGTACTGGCTCTGGCTGGGACAGAGCAATTTTTCTCCAGAGCTGCCCATATGGTGCTGTGTTTTAGATTAGTGGCAAAACAGTGTTGATAACACATCAGAGGTGTAGCCCTTGCTGAGCCAGGCTTTCATGGCACCAACACCTTCTCTCTTTTATGAGTCTGCTCCCCTAACCCACGGGCTGAGGGTGGGCAGGAGGTGGGGAGGGGATGCAGCTGGGACAGCTGGTCTGAACTGTCCAAAAGAATATTCCACACCACACAACAACACACTCAGCAGTAAAACTGGGAAGGGGGAGTTTTGCCAAAGTAGCTGTTGCTCAGAGTCTGATTGGGCATAATTTTCTGGTGGTGAGTGATGACTGCTTTTGCATGGCTTAATTTATGTCTCCCTTTATCCCTCTCCACTTATTAAGCTGCCTTTATCCTGACCCAAAAGTTTTCTTCTCTCTTTTGCCCTTCCAGTTCTTATTCCCACCCCTCTGGAGAAATGAGTGAGGGCTTAGCTTAGCAGCAGAATTTAAGACACATTTTTAAAGAAGGGGTTAAAAGACCGTAAAATTCCTTAAACTTGTGGTTTAAGAGCTTTAGTTTTGAAAATAAAATTGGATTCTATTACAATCTTATTTTTATTCAAATTGTTAAACTTGAACTTGCAAAGCAAAAAAATTCCTAAGGCTCAAACAGGAAAAGCCTGTTATTTATTCAGTTTTTAATCAGGAGGATTTTGAAATATCAGGAGGATCTAAAAAACAACATTTGAATTAATTAATCGTTATCCTCTCATAGGTAGCAACCAGTTTATGCTGGCTAACAATGTTTTGACAGTCTTGCCTGAGAGCATGCTTAGTAAAAAAAAAGTAAGAAGAAAATTAATTGGCCCTTTCAGTGTCCTCCTTTGAACTGAGAACATAATCCCTGGATTTATTTTTGACAGTTTATGTCTCCTCATATAAAGGAACCAAATTTTGAATTTTTCAGTTAATTAAGCCTTTAGGTTTATAGCTAAATATAATGTGCTTAAAGATGCTTATTTTTATTACTATTATTTCTACTATTTTGTACATTGAAAGTGTACAATTGAAGCACATTAGTCTATGAAATTGTAAATGTGTAGGTAAACTTCCTCCCTGATTTTCATCTACATTTTAGATCCAATTATTATTAATCATACTTAAGGCAATTTTTTCTCTCTCTCAGTCTTGAGTTAAATAACTAGCTAAATAAATAAATAAATGGCTTCTCCCATCCTTCATTTCTAGGAACTACTGGTGGTTGAATAAAAAGCAATTAAATTAATCACTTCATTTTAAACATTCCCCTCCATCCTATTCTTTTGTTCTACAATCTATTTTTATTATAATGGAAAGATAAATTAAACAGGACTCTAATACACAGTTCACTTGGAACCTATCACATATTCCATTTTCATAGAGTTAGGTAAAAATATGTTAATTACCTTCATGACCCAACTATGCTTTAAGGTAGAAATATCCTTACAACTACAGTAATCGCTCAAATCCTTGAACTGAGGAAACAAAGAAATAGTGAAAGCTATTGAATGGATCTATGTAGACAGCTTGATGGCGCTTAGGATTATGATCAATTTATCATGAGAGCATTTTTGTTGGTTGTACATATTCTCTTTGCCATGTGCTGAGAGTATGGGCTATAAAAAGACAAACACATGGCATTCATTGCATTTCACTCCTGTAAACAGTGTGCATAATGGAAGCATAAAGATTTCCCAATGAGCAAAAAAAGGCAGCAGGAATTACATTGTTCTGCTGGAAGCATGGATGATGGACTTGCCAGCAGAGGTTCATTCCTGGCTGCCACTGGCATCATTGAAGGAGTCAACAGAACCTTTTCCAAGGAAGGGATTGGAAGGAAGTGCCCTTTAAATACATGGTGAACATCTCTTTTCAAGAGATTAAGATTATTCCTGTCTGCACAGTGCTCTAACCCACTTCTGTTGCTGAGTGCTGCAGACCTGCTTTTTTCTCTGCTGTATTTTCTTCTGCAGATGACAGTCATCCTATGGACAAGGGTCTCTGAGGGTGAGAGCATCAGGGTTTGTAAATACAGGGCTCTGTCCAGCCCCAAATGGTCTCAGCTTTGGAGTTTCCTCTGTTTGTGGGAGTAGCCCTGTCTTTTCTTCAAGGGTCTCGAAGGAAGAAACTTCTATGGGGGCATCTACTAGCCAAAACATTCAAATTTTAAACTCACTTTTGCTTCTTTAGGCATCTTTGGATATCTCACAGGAAATTAAATCCGAAAAGTCTGATAGCTTGCAGCAGGGGTTTTGTATTCAGTTCTCTTTTTAGTGATAGGAACTAAAAAACCTTCTCCTTTCACAACCAGTCCATTTTGTACCCCTGAGAACAGAATGAAACATCTCTATTTTTTGGAGATGCTCTAGGTGTTCTGTTTTTTACTCATATTTAATATATTTATTTAATTTCCTTTGTATCTTAGAACTCACTCTATTGATATTCATTCCAACTCCCTACCACCCAACACTCATAAGAATAAATGCCAATTCTTTTTTTCTGATTTGCTCACAGGTTTCATTCCTATGGAGCTGATTTTGGATACTTCAAATTCTCAATAGTTCAAAATCCTTTTGTTTTTAATCTTTTGATTAACTGACTTCTATGGATGTGTATTTTGATGGAATTGGTATGACAGGCCTCTAGATACCAGACTCATCTAAATTATAAACTAATTTACTAACAAATTCAATCATTTTTAGTTTAGAGTCCTCATCCTTGTCCTCTAGTGCTCTCTCTGCAACTCTATTTAGAACATAAGCTCTTGCTTTTCTTTCAGAAAAATAGGAAACTTGCCTCAGTAAAACTAAGGCTCATTTTTGTGAAATGTGGCCACAAACACACAGTTTTAAGATCTTGGAGAGTTTAGTATCAACGCAAATTTGTGAAAACAACCCAAACATAAAACTTGATCATAGAATCATAGAATGCCTTGGCATGGAAGGGACCTCAAATATCATCGAGTTCCAGCATCCCTGACACAAGCAGGAGCATCTTTCACTAGACTAAATTACTCAAAGGCTCTTCCATCAAAGAACAGGGCATTCACAGCTTCTCTGTGTAACCTGTTGGGTGCCTCACCACCCTCACAGTAAAGATGGATCCTGTCTGATCTGAATTTCTCCTCTTTCACTTCAAAGCCATTGCCCTTACCCTTATCCTACCCCTACATGTCCTTGTGAAAAGTTCCTCTCTATCCTTCCTGTAGGGCCCCTTTATGTACTGGAAAGTTCTCTAAGGTCTCCACAGAGCGTTCTGTTCTCTGGGATGAACAAATCCAACTCTCCCTGCCTGTTTTCATGCAGAAGTGCTCCACCCCTCTGATAATTTTGTGGCCTCCTCTGGACTTGCTCCAGCATCTTCACATCCTTCTTATTAACTGCATGAGTTAATTGGCTTATGTGCTTCCTTTCTAATTGCTTTTTTAGTTTAATAAAGATTAAGCTTTTTGTCAAGCAAAAATTAGTTTCAGGGATCTAATTCCTGAAGAGGCTGGTTGATTCCGTGTATAAGTATCAGGAAAGAATTCAGATTCTGTGGCTGTGATGTTATTTATCAAGCAGAACATGAGAAATCAGATATAGCAGCATTATGTGGGGCTATTCCTTGAAACACAGACTTCTGAGAAAGGCTGTGAGACTGAAGCAATGGGAAGTTTGAAAAGGACAGTCAGTAGCAGCATGGCCAAGCAGAAAGTAAAGCATTTGGGATGAGGAAAAATTTATGCTGTTGATGCCAGATCTTTGACTTACCTGTGGTCTTCTGCAGCTCTTCCCAAGTAAAATTGCTTTATAACAAATAATATCATTTTTCTGGAGTAAACTAAAGCCACAACAACTTTACTTGTCACTTATTGGAGGGCAATTAGACCAAATAGCAGGACAAAACTATTTAATAATTCTTCTAACTTACTTCTAAACTGGTATGTACCAGGACAGGAGAATAATGACAAGTTCCTGAATTCATAATAATAAATCTCTCCTCTTTGCACCAAACCAAATAAATATCAGCTTGTATTAAAAGGTAAGTCATAGTCTGTGATATACTCTGCCAAATTCCTCCACAGAAAACCATTACATATTACTTCTATTTATACAAAGCATAATGTCTACTTTTGAGTCATGCTAAATAGATATGACCAAGGCAACTACATATTATGGTTTCTAATAAACAGAGAAGCCAGACAGCCTCTTCCATCCTGGCAATGCCTGAGAAACCTCTCAGTAAACCTGCAATCAAGTAATTAGAAGAGTAGTCCAAGAATCTGAAAAGTTCTGCTAAACATGTTGACCATTTACTGGCTGAAGTTAGTAAATTATTCATGATGCATGGGTGGGTGGGATTGGCTAATTAAAGGGATTATCCTGTATGTTCCCCAACTGTGGAGTATGATTTTATTACTATCCAGTACCTGTGACTCAGGTCTGACAAGATAGGAGTGAGACAGCAAGAACTGTGATTTCACCTACAATCCCAGAAAAAGCAGTATGTTAAAGCATAGCACATAGAGGTGTTCCCTATTTTACCATTGTTTATGACCTATGTGTAGCTCAGATCTTGTAAGCAGCTAGCTACAGAGGATTAATATTAATAAGTAATTTAAATTATCAGCAGTTATCCCCCTAATTTGGAAGCAGCTAAAACTGCAAATCTATCCAGTCACAAAAGACGGGACAGTTTTATGGCTGTTCAAAGACAGAAAGCATCTCTTGAAACCAAATGTGAGGCCTTGGTTGCCATTATATTGACCAGAAAAGACAATATTTTTGTAGACTGATGCAAGTAGCAGAGGAAATCATCCAGACATGAAATGGAGAAGTCAGAGTTCTACTGTGGACCCAGTCCCTGCTTAGAGGAAGTCTGCTGCACGCATGCGTGGGCACCAGCAGTGACACTTCCACAGATTTGTGTTCCCATCTCCAAACACACAGCAGGCCTTGTTTCTCTTCTCTCAGCTGCTACTTCTTCTTCTGTATCATTTTTCCATCTCAGTAATTGAAACCTCCACTCTTCTTCTTTGCCTTCTGTTTACCACAGTGTTGAACCAGATACGCCCAGTCCCTTCCTTCCTTAAAATCTATTTGTAATTCTAGTCTTGACCTGGATCTCTGCTGTGTATAAATACATTTCTCGTTCCATTTTTATTCTCACCGCTGGTCAAGGCAAGCTATGTGCTGACTAAATTTTCTCTTGCACTCAAATAACAAGCTAATCTAAAAACTAAACCTAGATTACAGGGCTGAGTTGCCTGATTTTTAAATTATTTTTTATTTATTTAACAGAAGAACATGAAGATACAAGGTTAGCGCACTGAACAGCATTAACATAGAAGTTTCAAGGAATGTTTCAAGGAAAAAGAGACTGAGAGGTATGAAAACATCAGTGGAGAAGTTCAGTTTCTGACCTTCAACAGTTTTGGTGCCAGCCAACAGCACTGTCCCCAAGGTGACAAGAGAATTATCTGTGCAACGTTTTTGCTGGGATTTTGGCCTGACTTTACACCCAAAGAGCTCAGAGTGGACTCAAGAAGGTAACAGAGTGCACCAACCTCCTGATCTCAGAGTCTGATTCAGCTCTGTCTGGAGTGCTGACTGTCACAAAACAGCTACTTGAGGAATGCAATTTCTTCGTGTCTCTTCTGCTTTTATTACACGGTGGTTCAAGGTTTGTGGATTCCTTCAAGCTCTGTGGACAAGGCAGCAGCCATTTCCCTGCTCCACCCAGAGGCTGTGGCTGTAGTTTCACCATCATTCTAACACATGGAAACCATCAGGGTCTGACATCCAGGCTGCTCACTGCCTTCCTGTGCATTTCTGCAGACCCAGCTATCCTTTTGCCATCCAGCCACCACCACTACAGCGTCAGGCAGCAGCCTGTCCTTGTGTGGGATTGGGTGATGCTGGAACCACGGCTGGTGAGTACCATCACCCTGTAGCTGCCCTCCATCAGTGCTCTGACAGAACAACCACTCGTTTCTTTTACTCCGAGCCCACAAATATATGCAGCATCCAAAATGGGCATCCCTGCTGTTCTGAATCCTGGTCTGAATGAAATGGAAACTGCTCAAAGCTTTCAGGGTTTATCCTGAGAATGTCTCACAGACTGCTGTTTCCACATCCTTGCTCACCCTCACAGACATTCCTGTTTCTCCTTCCAACTTTTTCTTTTTTGAGGTTTTGTATTTATTTAGTTCTGGTAGCTCTCCTTCACATCTTGTTCTTCCTAACACTGTTCTTAGTAGGAGACACACCTCTCAAGGGGAACCATCCTCTCATGCACAGCAGGAGGTGGCTGGCTGATGGCAGGGGCAATGCTAGTTCAACCCTGCTGCAATATTGCTTTTATCTTATTGTTTGCTCACAAAACCTTATGTGCTGCCTATCATGTTTGAGTAGGGATGACTGTGATTGAAGTCTAGAACTTTAGTTGAAAAATAAACTATACTAACATTTTTCTGTTTAATTTTTGGTCAAGAATATGCTTTTAAATGTCTCTACAAGAGATGCGACTCAAAGTCTTCCTCTTTTTAGTGAGCTGCCATGTATTAGTGATATGTTTTGGGGTCTGCATCCATGCCTTTGGTTCAGGAATAATTTTCAAGGCCCACTGGCTCCTCTATGTCTTTTTTTAACAGCAGTAACTCTTAAGTTTCTTTTCATATATGCCTACCCCTTGTTTTATATATAATATTTAAATGGTGAGAATTCGCCTCTGAATTCTTGACAGTCTAATAACATGTTAGAGTGGAATCCCCTGTTAACTCTGCTAAACATTTTGTTATTCTGCAACATTTAGCTTAATTATTAAACATTAAGCAAGTTCAGGGGGAAAGTGGATGTAAAAGGAAAAAATCCTTTGCTCATTCTTTCCCTGATCAGTGACATTTCTCACTTGTTTAGCAGCAAAACCCAGCACCTTGTGGTAGTTGTATGGCTCAGGGAATCACTGCCTGCCTGAGCCTTGAGACTAACCAAGCTGTGGTCAGAGGGAGTCCTGAGCTGCTCTGTTCTGCATGTCCCAGCACAATGACAGTCTCTGCCAGATCAGCAACTTTTCTGTGGTTCTCCCTGCATGGTGAATAGAGCATGAGACGTCGCACATGTGAGATTGCTATCGCAGAGGAGCAAAAGGAAGGCTTGTTCCTTCCTGTGTGTGGGCTGAGAAAACTCTCAGTCCTTCTTGGTCAAACAGGTCAAAGGCTGTCTTTTTTCACTCTGCTTATGTACGCCATATGCTACAGCTGCGTGAAATGACACATTTCAGGGTGGAGTCACAAAAAGAAGAGATTATAAGGTAAAATTCAAATATTTTATTGCTATGAATAGCAAAAAAAATCATAATCTATGTCAAAGTGATATAAAGTGGTGCAATTAAACTGTAATTATGCTGTCTAGAACAACTAAAACTTGAACACTTTCTCTGCCAATTTGAAATATTAGCAATATACATTGGAAAATGAGTTGGTTTGTAAAACTTTTGGCGTAGCAAAGTTTCTGGGAAATTTCTAGTTCTTGTCTTGGGAATACTAGGCAGGTAAAAAATTTTAAGCATTTAAACATTTCAAGGTCATGAAAGCAGGTGAACAGAAAGGTTTATATTGATCTTAGCTTTCTAAAGATGTTTTACCCGATGCTTCATAAATAAGAAGTTTCTCTGAAAATGTTTTGCAGTTGCAGTCTATCACTTTAAAGATGAGTGCAAAGAATTAAGAACTGCTGATTAAAACAAGTTTACTGATTTCAAACTTCAAGGGAATCAGACAGAGAAGACGCTACTTTTCTTAAGAGATAATTTTTTAGCTCTTACTTTGTTCTTTCAAAACTCCATCTAAGGTAAGTATAAATTTCACTAGCAAACTATCTATCTACCCCATGGGCTATCCCTGTATATTTGTACGGAAATCTGTATACAAGTCCACGTTTTGAGTAAAGTCTAAATAAAAATGCGGCTGTATGTGGCTATGTTCAACAAGTGCCGAAAGAATTATGTCCTTCAGAAGACCATTCCCAAATTAATCTTCACCTTTTCATAGCAGAGTAAAATTCTCTCAGGTAAAATTCTGTAGCAAAAAAGACTTGCAGATGAAGCAAGAAGAAATTGATTTTCATCTGCAAACCTTCATTTTCAATTTGCTCCGTGCATCTAGAAACAAACTGCTGCTACTGATGTGTATTTTGTACCCATCCAGCAAGTTCCTAAAAAGATGGATCAGGTTTCATCACAAAGTATCCACACATGATAGGTAAAACATCTTCATATTTCAGTATTTTCCCACCTTCAATTTAAGCTTTATGAGTGCAGAAAAAACTTGCACAATTTACAAACAAACAGTGTCTTCGTTATTACAAAAGGCTGAATCTAGAGGCAAATTGTGGGAATTCAGCACATCGCTCCGGATATCCAGAGCAACCGAGAGAACTCTTGAGGGGCTCAGAGGTTCTGGAATGCCAAAAGCACCCGGTGGCTTGACTTTGACCCTTCTAGGGATGTGCCACTGCATATGGGGATATGAGAATCACTGGGGTTTAAATGGTATAGAAATAGTATAATTACAGGGCAAAACACAGGTTTTAAGATTTTTGTACAGGGGGGTTATGGAGACAAGATGAAGGAAATTGGGCCTTCCTCATGGTTCTTCTTCCTTCTTCATGTCTTCCATTTTCTGTGTGACTCAGATATTTTTTGATAGGTTCTTGGTGAACGTACACTTGCTAATAAAAATGATAAGTATTGGGGACAAAAGGTAAATAAGATTTACGTAGTTTTTGTTATAAAAAGACACAACTGCCCTGTGGGTGGTCAGAGTGCCTTTGGCTGCCTTGCTGGTCAGATCCTGGCTGGGCAGAGAGAAAACTTTGTAGATAAGAAATAATAAACAACCTTGAAGACCAAAAACCTGAGAGCCCAGCCTCGTCTTTTGAAGCCCAATCAGAACGAACCATCCTACGCGTGTCTGGTCAGAGACAGACAACAGCCAGCCCAGACAGCAAATAATTTTGTAAAAAATCCAGAATGCAGTTTAGTAAATCAAAATCTCCTTCATAATTATGTAAAATGTAGTTTAAACCCTGAGAGGCATGGGTTATTGCTGTCATATGCAGGATCACAACAGTTATAAGGCTATAAACTACATGGAATAACATAATTTCAGATGCAATTCAGTAGTGTCTCTTTAGGAATCTGTGATATTCCAGCTAACAATAAAGGAAAAAGCAAAGAAAAATGTTTCGCTCCTTTTTTTCCTTTCAGTAACCTTCGAAAGAGGAGCTTATGAGGATGCTTAACAGTTGCATAACCCAACAGAACCATTCCTCCAACGACACAGCGCTGGACTCCTCAGAGAAACTCCACGCTGTTCTGATAGTCCTGTACATCATCAACCTGGCCGGCGGCACCCTCGGGGTCATCATGATGTCCCAGCAGCTGTTTCACAGAAGATCGCAGTCCGTGATGAGCATCATGATCATCAGCCTCCTGGTGCTGCACAGCGTCATGCTCCTCAGCATCCCCTTCCGCCTCAGCTACTACATTTTGGGGGAGTGGAAATTCGGGAGGTTCGCCTGCCGGCTGGCGAGCGCCATCATCTACCTGCACATGTACGCCACCTTCGCCCTGTACGCGGCCATCGTCGTGGCGCGCCTCCTGCGCCTGGAGCTGCAGAGGTGCTGCACCGCCGCCTGGGTAGCGGCCGGCTGGCTGCTGGGAGCGCTGGTGGTCACGCCCGTCCTCCTCTCCTACTACGGCACCTCGAAGGCGTACCGCCCCCGAGAGTGCTTCCAGTTCCACAGGGAGCTGCGGGAGGCACGCATGGTGATGGCGAACTACTGCCTGGTCGGGGTTTTGGTGGCGGTGTGCGCTGCGCTCACCGGGATCCAGCTGGCTGTCATCTACAGAGTGGCCATGAAGTACTGGCCTGATGCTAGCTCTCACGTGGAATTCAGGGCTCAGGCAAAGAGTTTCTTCTTCATCTTGGTAACGTTGGTCTGCTTTATGCCTCATCATGTATTCAGAGTATATTACATCCAAAACTACCACCTTGATAAAGACCATAAACTGCTCCTATACAATGAGGTGTTTTTAGCTTTAGCGACAATGTGCTGCCTGGATATGTTGTGCTTCATAGCAGGAATCGCACACTGAGCTGTGAGCTACCAGGAAGTCCAGCTGCAGTGTGTCAATACTGGCTTTTGAGAGAAGTAAAACTGTGATGGGATTTTCCTGAGCTAGGAAGACTGGTGAGTTTATGGCATGCTTCTATAGGTCTACGGCATTGTTTGGTTTTTGCAGGCCGGTAAGATTCCTCTTTCACAAGCTACTCTTTTTTATCTTCTCTCTAGAAGGCAGACACACTTGAGTCTTAGGTTTTGACCTAAGATTCATGCCCTGAAGCTTCATTAAGATTTTCCTTAGCTGTCCTTCTCTAGCAATTACAGCACAGGTATCCATTCCTTTGTCATTTTTTCCTCAAAGTGTCTCAGTAACCACAATCCTTTGTAGCCAATAAGTACTCTCCTCTGAAGATTTAACTTCTTCTGGCACTTGTGATACTGAAGGGAAGAGCTGGAAAAAAAATTCCTTTACAGGATATTTGTACTAATGATTTTAGATAGAAGGACATAAACTCTTCTCAAATGAGAAGTATTCACAGAATCACAGAGGGGGTCAGATTGGAAGAGATCACAGTGGGTCATCTGGTCCAACCTCCCTTTGTATAATTTATACAAAGTATATATTAAATTAAATGATGTGAAAGCTAATCATTATCACAACTTTGTCTTTACTTGTGTCATTCCAAATCCACAAGGAGCTCTGAATTGTGATAATTATATATTTAGAGAGAATGAGAGCAGAACAGGATTCAAAACTTCTGCCTTACGTCAATCTCCCACCAGGACGGGATCTGTTATCTCTTAGGTCCATTGTAGCCAAAAAAGTTGCTGTTCTTCCAGAATTGGATCTGGAATTCAGTTGAGGGGAAAGATCAGACCCTCTCCAGGACAGGGAAATACTTTATTAGCCTTCAAAAACCCTTGCTGTCTGGTCACTTTCAGCTGTCTGTTGATTTTTTATCAGATGCCATATTTTTTCCATTTACGCACATAACAAAACAGAACCAGAACAAACTTACTGAACAGTGCTTAATCAGTTCTGCATATGCTTGTGTATGTGTATACAAACTTGTTCTGAAGCATATCTTTTCTCCATTGGATAGATTATATTCTGTGGGAATCACATCTGTTTTGGGAATCTCTGTTTTATCTTCATGATTTAAAAGTTCTTTTTAATGATTCATTCTTCCTGCTCTGCTCAGTGCAGAAGGTCTCTAACCCCTCTGTTGAAGGCCCCACAGTTGTTTGCTGCATCCCAGCAGCTTGAGGCCAGATTTCTCCCACCCCAGACTCCTAGGAGTCACACAAGGCTACACTTCCTCCTTTACAGCCTATTAGGCAATTCCCATAATTTTTAGTCTGGCAATCTTTGCTACAGAAAGTGCTATGATCCCTGGATTCAAACAGATTAAATCTTGATTTGGGAGGATAATAAAATACACTTACAAAGTAATGCTACTAATACCTCAGATTGATGACATTTCTTCGAATGAAAAAATTTGCACCTACCTTTTCAATCCTGAATAAACATTTTTGCCTTGACATTTCCATAAAAATTTTTTGTTGAAAACTCCTATGGCTTCAGGTTCCTTCCTGCCTCTTTTAAAATGTGTAAGGTGTCCAGGGTCCAGCAGCAAGTCCCAAAATCTGAAAATCCTGGTCTGATGGCTTCCTCTGGAGTTACCATGCCCACTCCTATTCAAAAAAGAGTTTGATCAGCCCGTGATTTTCAAAGGCAGCAGGTAGACCTAGAGTTTAGTATCACAGAGATGAAGTAGAAAGGGAGAGATTTTAAAGTTGGATCTAACAAAGACTTTAGAAAAGCTGGCAAAGTTGCAGGTGGTGCAACAAGTACACTGTTTTTCCCTTACTGTACTCCTGGGGCTAAATAAAAAGTTTGTTCCTTGAAGAAATGTCCAGTGTCACTGCCTATTCTCACTGAGCAATGTTTCCAAGGTGACTTACCTGGTAAAGATCAGAGTCATCTGACCTTGCTTGTGAGTCTGCTGGTCTGAGTCTTCCTGTCCACCAAAGCGCTGTGCAAGTATGGGAGAGAAAAAGGAAAACTACATGCATGTCCTCAGCCATTTAACCAATCATGCCTTGATGGCCTTGCCTGTGTATTGCCTGACATTTTACCTGGCTGAAATAACCCTGACCCACTGACTTGACTTCCCGGTGTGATGCTGAAGCTGTGTTGCCCATCCCAGCTGTGTGGTAGCCACTGGCTGCTGGCTGGCACTGGGCCCACTCTGCTTGCCCTGCCTGGCTGCCGTGGGGCTGCAGGCACCAGCTCTGGGTGGGATGGAGTGAACTTGCTCAGCAGCAAGGCTTTCTCTCTTTCTCACTCTGCCCCACAGTGGGTAGGCTGTGGGAAGAAAAGCCAGTGGGAGAGCAGATGTGTAGATCTCACTATGGTCCTCCTAATTCAGAGGATCATGGATTAAGCATTGATCTCAGTGTTGTTACATCTAAGACTCACATTAAAGTGATAGAGGGAAGCTCTATTCAATACCTAGTCCCCTGCTGAGATCTTTAAATGCACTTTTAAAATGGATTAAAATAAAAAATGATCACTCTTCAGAAGGATGGGCTGAGAAATAAATTCTGAAAGGACAATAATATTGAGCTCAGATTGTAGTGTAAGGTACTATTTCTTACTATGAATTATATAATGGCATCCCCTGGAAAACAGTTAAAATGTTGATTTAAATGCCGTTTGCAGGACCCAAGTAATCCTGGAGATAATTATAGACATTAATAATTGCTTTCACATCAAAGGATCATGTAAAATTGTAAGCCATTTAGTCACCCCATTCATTTTTAATGTTATCCATTGAAGACTGGGAAAATCCTCAGATGTTCTGGAGCAAAGAATATCAAACTGCTAAACATATCTTCGTTGTTGATTTCTGCATGAAGTTCTGCATAAACAGAACAGGCAAGCCGACCAAAACCCAAATCCCATTTGTATCCCTGACTTCCTGGGTTAGTTGGATGGAAAGCTATAGGTGTTTCTTACCACACAAATGAGTGTGCTCACTGCTGTCACAGCTACCCCGCTGCCACAGGTGGCCTGTTCCCACCTAAATCGAGCATATCCTTCTGAACAGTGCAGAGGGTGATGCACAAGAGACATCTCTGGTTTGAATTCATGTCTTCCTTTTGATTCTTCTGTTCCTTGTGCCTGCTCACAGAGAAAGGTCATATTGATGGTGTTGTCAGATTGACATGCCCCTCTCTGCAAGCAAGCAGAAGGAACAGATGCATTAGGAGGAAACAAAGGCACACTCCCACTGCCTTTATTCTCTTCTTCTTCACTCAAGCAATTATACTCTTAACACTAGCAAATACTACTGTCATAACTATCTGTCCCTTTTTTTTTTCTGTGTCAACCCTAAACATAAAAACATATTACAGTACTTGTCTTTTATCACATGCATTCCAATTTGGAGCTTTGAGTGCCACCATGAGCCACAGAGCAGCTATCTGGCAGAGCAGAATTACACGTGGGTTAAAAATTATGAAAGAAATTGAAAATTGCTTTATCCATAAGCACATGGGCGAAAACATTGCAGAAAAGCTACAGGAGGGCAGCACTTGTTACAATGATTGTTACACAGAGATTTAGTACTAGACAGAACTAAACACAGAGAAATCATGAAAAAAAAAACTTTAAAAAATATCAAAGCTACAGAAGACCATTAAAAAAACCCCCTACAATTTCTTCATGCCTTCTTTACTACACTGTTTTCAGCTGTCAATGAGGACAGCTGAAATCCATGGTGAGTCAAGACCATGTGTTGTCACACAAAGTGGGTCACAGAAATCGTACAGAAACATCTTGTTCATCAGCCGACGATTTTCTGATTAGACTGACAATCAGAGAACAAGAGCCATTGCTCAGGAAGAGGGTGCTGATCTTGTACTTGATGAAAGAGTTGCAGCTTCTGACTCTCTTGGGACTGAGAGGGCATCCGTGCCTGCAGGAGCTCTCCTGCTTCAAGGAGATGTATACAATCATTTCTGGAAAACCACACAGGAGCACCGAGGTACACGTCGGAACACACAAGCAGATTTGCACACAGCAGAAGAGGGGAAATCTGGGCTCCAGAGGAAGTAATTTTTTTTCTGACAAGCAAAGATGTGATGGGGGTTCTCAGTGCCTCAGTGCTAGCAAAAGAATAGTGCTTGCAACAGCTCTCTGTTTTTATGTCCTGGCAGTCAAGGACAGAGATGATGAATGTGTCAGAGGAAGGAATGCTGCAGGAGATAGACTGGAAGACATTGACTTGCATGATGATTCTTCATTCATGAATTCTCACAAATATTTGGAAAGACTGGTCTGTGCTTTCTAAGACACTGCATACTGCTGCATAGAACACCTCGTAAGTTCTAAAACTCAATGGAAATAAATTGCAATAATATATTGAGTAACAACAACAACAACAAAAAACAAACAAAAAAAACCAAACAAAACAAAACAACCACTGTAAGAGCCGAAATGAGGGATGTGGGACTCCAGGCACCTCTCCAAAATGCAGTTTATTCCATCCAAGACATTGCAGCAGTCCAGGGTCATTGGCGACAGAGCCTGTGCCTACAGCTGTCAGCTCCAGCTGCAGGCAGGCCTGGAGAGCCTTTGGTTTGGTTACAATGCATTATATACTTTTATTTGCTGAGCCTCTTAATACAGTAGAACCAATCTATGCCTTGACTATTATCTCTAGCCTATCATAACTACTATCATTACCATATTCATGTTACTATTCTCCAATCACTAAAAGTCAGTACATTACAGTTTAAGCCAGAAGCTGCTATTCAGTTTTCTTGCAGTGGAAAATTCTGAGACCTTTTTTCTACTTGCAACATCAGCAGGCTTGTTTGCCTGTGCTATCTTCTTGCTTGGTAAAAACATCTTCTTGTTTGGGGTGGGTTTATCCTTTGCTCTAAGTCATAAAATCCCCTTCTAACTAACATACCCTTTGCCTCCTTGGTTACCCAGTAAGACTGGCTCAGCAATTCTTTTCTTCTATACAAAACTTGCTTCCAACTCTATTCCTTCATCAGACTCCATATTTAAAAATCTTTCTGCCAAGCATACATATCTGTGAGACTTTCTTGTCAAACTTTCATCCTTCCCAACAAACCACCCAAACCCAACCCAAACAAAAAAAAAATCACTATGAAAAGGTAGAACCTTTCTATGATATTTACAAATAGCATAAAATACATGCTACCTTATTTTCATACTCTGCTTGGCAGAAGGGTCAAAGCCAGGGATGTATCTTACACACCACAACAATTTACTCAAAGATGTGATAAAAAATGTTTCAGACATATTTTTACTAAATCCACTTCCTGTAGCAATTCTTCCTCTCTCATTTTCATATCCTCTATCTGTGGAAACCCCCTCTGAAATGTTTCAATATGGAAACCAGCAGGAGAAAAGTCTTCCTACTGGAAAAAAGCTGGAAGGGGAATTTTCACAAGCTCCACATTTTGTTTTTCCATCTGCATTACCATTCCAGCCCCCTTTCCAAAACTTAACCTAAGCGGGTGACTGCTGATGTATCCTGGACTGAGCAAATGAAGAAACCAATTCAGAAAGAGGCTTTTCCACAATGAGGAACACCAAGATGACTCATGGACTCATCTCCTGCTCCTAGTGTCTCTTTCAGTGTCCTTTGACTATGCTGGAAAGCACAAAATGTCAGGGTGCAGGCTGGTATTGCCTGTCCCATAAATGAGGCTGTGCAACATAAGTCACCAGGAACTGCCCTGTTTGAGCTCTACTGCTACTTTCTACAGTCACACTAAAAATATTCCTATCTGTAAGAAGGCACTTTTATTTCCCCCTAGCCCACAGAACCTTTCAAAGGAGAAATAAATTTTCAGAAAAATGGCATGTGAAAACTGCCAGTCTTTTTCATCTCAAATTTCCCCCTTCCCCTGACATTTTACTCACTGAGTCCCTGAGAAGAGTAACATCAGCAGAAGTTACTACTGGAATAGTTAAAACCTTCTAAAATTTTAGGCTGATGAACAAAATATATCTGTGCAACCTATGTTCCACTTTTTGCTTTATAACAGATGATCACATCTAATGACTTGCCATGTGTGTGTGTGTATTTTAGCCCCAGCTGGCAACCAAGTACCACACAGCTGCTTACTCACCTTCCTCCCCTTCTCTCCCCATGGTATGGGGAGGTGAATTAGAAAAAAGGCAAAACTTGTGGGTTGGGATAAACACAGTTTAATAAGTAAAGTAAAATATAATAATGTTGCTAACAATACTAAATATTATTATAAAAATAATAATTGTGATGAAAAGGAGACAAAGAGAGAGAGAGACAAAGAGAGGGAGAGAGATAAAACCCAAGAAAAGCAAGCGATGCCCAACACAATCGCTCACCACCTGCTGATCAGTGCCCAGCCTGTCCCCCAGCAGCAATCAGAGGGCTTCTAGCCAACTGTCTCCAGTTTATGTGCATTCTGAGTATGGTATCTATGCTGTGGAATGTCCCCTTGGCCAGTTCAGGCCAGCTGTCCTGCCCACATGATGCTCCCTCACAGCATCATGTGCACCTGGCAGAGAATGAGACACTGAGAAGTCCTTGACTTAGGGTAAGCGCTACTCAGCAACACCCAAAATGACAGTGTGTTATCATTATTTTCATCTTAAATCACAAAACACAGCACTGCATTAGCTACTAAGAAGGAAATTAAATCTATCCCAGCTGAAAACATGGATTTAGCATGTGGTTCTTCAGAATACCTGAACAAATAGCCCTTTGTAAGTAGCTCTTACCCCCCTTTAAAGAAAGTAGCTCTTACCCCCCCTTTAAAGATTAGTGGTTTGGTACAATATGGCACATTGTTCATCTTCTCATTGTCTGTTTTCCTTTCCTTCTCATCTGTTTGGTGAAATACTGTTTTTTTGTTTCTGGGTGGGAAACCTAACATACTGAGAAAGTTCAGTGTGATTTTCCCTGGTTTCTAGACTTGAGCTAGTCTGTTACTGATTACCCTAATGCTTGACTTATTTGATTTGTTGCCAACCAAGTTCTGGCAGGAGGAAGCTGGAGAGTGTAAAGTTTGAGAACCATTGCCTTAAACCAAAGTTACAGGGCGATTACAATCACTTTTCAGATTTATACAGCTTTAAAGCTTATTTGGTTAACAAAAACTCTTACTCAGCCTGGTGTCTGCCCACAGATGTGTCATCTGGAGTTTAAGAAGGTTCCTACCATTCAACCATCTCAACTCAAAAGTTTTGTTCTAAGATCCATATTGAATACATGGAGTAGACAGAGCCCTCTGACTCACAAGATAATCTTTGTGCTAAAGCAGGGGCTTTTGGCTGAAATACCTGAACAGCCTTGATGGTGGATTCCTCTGACAGGAGGAATAAATATGACAGTAATTTACAAAATAACAGCAGTATCTGCATGTGAAGGATTAGAGCAAGATTAGAATCGCATAGAGGAAGAACTATTAGAAGTCTGCAAAACCAAGAGAACAAAAACAATGAAATCTTGGGTTTTACAAAAGAGAAACAGTTCAATTGTAAAAGCTAGGCCATTAAAATTCAAGATAAAACAATGCAAGGGAGAATGGGAAAGGAAGGAATAGTGTAACTAACTCATAGCTATCTACTTGTTTATTATTTAAAATGACAAAGAATTTAAGAGAGAGCAAGAGAGAAATAGATAAAAAGACAAAAAAAGAAAAGAAGCCGCTTAAAACGTGTCTCTGAAGTATGCTAACAAAATTCGAGGGACCAAAAATAGACAACAATCGCTATCTGACAAATAGAGGTGGCTGAAAGATGACATGCAAGGGACATATTAAAGACATTTTTAGGAAAGTCTTGGTAGACCAAAACCATGGATTGCCCTTGCAGGAGAGGAATTGCCCTCTGAAATCAACTCTGAAATCAGAACATCTCTGGTTTTAAGTATAAGGATAACAAATTCCATTAGTTTTCTTCTAGAATTTTTCTCCTACTAGCATTCACAAAGCTTGAAAAGGAATTCAATTAAAAAGGAATGCTCTCCTCTCATTATCAGATGGAATAAAATCTTTTTAATCAGGTCTTGTCTGATCAGACAGAATAATAATCTAATAAGAAAGTAATACATCCTCTACACCTACTTCTGCAGTGGTGAGCTCCTCATGAAATTGCTCCTGGGAAAAAGCTGTCAGCTCACCTTTGTTCCTGCACACCCACACTGCATGAGCCAGCAGGGATCCGATCAAAGCATCCCAGGTTTTCTGCCAGCAGGTAACAGACACTGAACAGTCTCCATGTGCTGATGTTTCCCTGGCAGTTGCCATCAGATGGGGCTACAGCTGAGGTGGCATGGAGACACTTCCACCCCAGCAGCATCACTGTAACCCAGATATGGAGCACAGTCCTGTGCCTGGGATACCTCTGCCTCGGGGGTTTGTGGTGCAGGAACAACTTGAGGAGCCAGAGAGGAGTGAGGAGGTGGTCTGATTCAAGCACCTGATAGGTACTGCTTGTGCCAGTCATCAGGCTGTAAAGCCACAATCTCTGGACTTTAGAAACACTAGCACATAGCTAGGTAAGATAGATCTGGGCGTGTTTTGCTGAGTTTTTAAGTTAGAAGAGAGTCCACAGGGCTTCCCACCTATAAAATCCACACACAGCTGCAATCCAGCAAGTTTTGGATCATCGGCTCCTCCTGTGAAACCAGAATAAAATATTCCCCATTCTTTCCTGCTAAGGGTAAGCACCTGCCTTGGTTTTCTGGTGAGCAATATCCTTGCAGTCAGAGCATTTCACAAGGCGCTGCCAGCTGGCCAGTGGGACAGAGCTGGGCACATTTTTCTGGGAGGGAGGGCAGTGGGAATATGGGTGTATAAGCAGCTAGCAGAACCAACAAAACACACTTTCAGAGTAATAAATGAGATGGATTCTAGCCAGTCAGAAAAATATGTGAATGCATATAAAAATTATGGTAAGACTTCAAGAAGTTGAAATATACTCTTAATCCCTGTGGGAGCCTGAGAAACCCTTTCTACAAAGATTTAGAAGAGGCACTGGCAGAATATCTCAAATAGACCTGATGATGCAAGCACCCAGTTTGGCAACCATTAAACCACCAGGTTTGCTGCTCTGGGGAATGCCTTCTGAATTGTGTATTAGCTTTCAGAGAAAAGAACTTATTAACCTCCAAACTGAAGTGTAAGTGTGCCACACCACAATATCATGAGAACATCCTTCCACTCTGATTTATTGCTCTTAGAGGGGCTATGCTACTATATGTCCTCAGATAAACCAGTGGGCACTATGAAATTGCACAGGAAAATAATTTTCAGGACTCTTAAAGGAATTAAGAGTGCAGACTTCTTAACTGGATTAATTTCACTTATCCCCATGCATCAGAGCTGCAGAGAACTCCTCCTCTTCTCTTGCCAAACTCTCTTGTGTTGTGTAACAGCATTACGAGAGTAGTTTGTTTCCAAATGATATTGAGGAAGACTAACTCTATTAGGTATGGATGTGTGCAGTACTGCTATCACAGTGCTCTGCCTTGCACAGCTCCAGGCTGGCTCAGGATGAACCAAAGCCCAAGCAGTCCCAGCTTCATGATTGTTCTGTTCCAGCAATGGGAAGAAGGAACAAGGAATGATCCATCCCCTATTCTGATGTGCTTAGTTTTTCCTGTCTAATGCTTAGACCTCCTCTTCCTGTCCATCAAAATGCCAGGAACCATCAGAGATTCTCTACGTAGGAAGGTGGTGTGTCTCAGAAATTATACATATATCTGGAAAGAAGTAAGGCAAGAGAGGTCAGTAAATTACTTGCCTGGTGCCTGTACTGAGTTTGGAGAAGATTTACCCATGGTGTGTTAATACACCAGCCTCTCCCACTCAATGTTTGGGGAAGGCAGACATTTTGCAAGACTGTTTTTCACTATGTCTACAACACAGGTGCAAGCTGGGTTTATTGGACCTCGTGTCCTCTGCATCAGGAAGGAAGTGATCAGCAGGTCTGCACGGTAAGTGTGCTGGTGCCAGCAGAGACTAAATGGCACAAATTATTAACAGCACTTAAATCACTAAAACATTGATACAGTTTACTGGCAAGAACAAAATCCCAATTTTCATCACAAAAAAAAAGATTTCAGAACTTTCTGAGAGCTACAGAGAAATATCTACCGTTAAATTCTCAGTGGGAACTGAAATGGCAGAGTTTCACACAGTAGCTTTGTCAGTCTTTGACTTTAGCTTCATGTTTTCATATGGAGCAGCCTGCAGCTATGGAATTACTTGTGGCAGTGATGGTTGATTATTTTCTTATTACAGGGAAAGAAGTGACAGAGGTCAGGATGAATGGCACTGCTGCACATCGCTGGCAGCATTCTTGGACATCCTAATGTAGTGTAGATTATGTAACCAGACCAAATCAACAACCACCTCCAAAAGCACATTCTGTAGGTGAACTTCTTGCTTTGGATTGATTTAATCTCCATGTGCCAAGAAAGAGAGGATTTGCATCAGACCCAGGTGGCTGTGCATTGAACTAATAGGCTGTGGTGACCACAAGAGATGTCAGAATTTTCAAGGCTATTTGTTATAACATTGATAATCTGAGACTGGAAAAGGCAAGAGGTCCTCACAGTTTGTCTAGGAAAACTGTGAGCAGTTTGGTAATATTGATGGAAAATAGGAGTTCACAGCTGTATTTTAAAACATTTCATTTCTGTCAATATAAACTCTGCTGGAAGTAATGCAGAAGTGGTGCTAACAGTCTGATCCACTGATGATGATGAAAGCTAGCACAAGATCCCACAGCACATTATTTCATAGGTGAAGAAATATCTGTTGCCCTGCAGCAAATCTGCAGCAGGGTGTTTGTAACATTTCTGGATTTATCTGTAGTCCAGCATGCAGCTGCCTTTCTTTGAAGTACCTAATGACACCTGTTTTTTAATTAAAAAGGTAACAAGCAGTGTAGCAACTGGGAACCCAGCCGCATAACTATTTCTTTCTTTTCACTTGACTTCTGTTTTATTAAGTAGTTTTTCCTGCAATGTCACAAAGAAAGAGAAGCCTTCAGCTTTGTCATGCTAAGTGGCACACAAGTTTTACTGTGCAGAATGTTGTATGTGCATAGGCAATAGCTATGACAACATGGAGCCACACTATGAAATTCTGAAACAATGCAATTATTAACTCAAGTCACTCAGACATGCTTTCCAACTCCTGCTTTGTATGTTTGATACCATAATCATTCATGCTAGGTGACTCAAAATGTGACACCATTAGAAGCCTTGTTGACGTAATTATTTTACAAACTTGTTTAACAGAACTGTGGTACTAGGTGGTATTGCGATAGGAAAGACTCAAGTGAGATTGCTCATCAGCCCTGTCTTCCCTTTCCTCTTCACCATGCTGTTTTATCTGCCCACTTGACAGCTTCTCAGAAAGCATCTTACAAGCTTTCAAATGTTTTTCTTCCTCAGCCGTAGCCTAACCACCAAGTAACATTCTCAAACTTGCCTGTGTATTTTCTATGCTTCCAACATTTTGGTTTTAAAGAAGGGCTGTCAGGTTCTTCACCATGAGCTGAGCTGGCCTCTGAGCAGATTACATTTCGTTACCCCTCACAGACACCACAAAAACCCCACCCACAATAGAGAAGATCCCTCATACCAGTGGAGTGACCGCAAACCAAATACGTCAACTAACCCACTGGTCAGGAAGCACACTGTGAAAAAGATCACCCATGCATAACATTTAACAGAGTGTTTTCAAAAAAGATTAGATAAGGTTAAAAAAAATCTTTTTTCCATTCAGCTGTAATGAATCACTCTGTGGTTGGTGTTATCTCTCCCTGTTTTTCACTGTTTAAACTTCCCATTCGTCACAAAGTCACTCACTGCTGCTGCGGCCACCCAAAAGATATCTGTGTAGTTTGAGCCAGTTATCTCGAGGAGCTGGGCACTTTCAGCAGGCAGTCTAGCCCTCTCAAAAATAGGTGTTTGGGATAAATAGGAGAATTAACATCTGAACTCACCAATCTGTCATTACCACCACTGAGAGAGTCCAGACATTTGCCTTATTCTGCCTTACTTCTGGACCCCACCCAATCTCCATCCGTTCTTGGCTTTAAACAACCAAACTGAGAGGCCACCCCTCTGACACTCCTAGATAAAATACTCAAGCTTTCTGTCCTTCACATTACAAATTATTGTAAATTGCCTAACTGGCCTAATTTTCAGTGCTTTACAATTTCGATTCATGGCCTCATCATACATTTTTTATATTCGTTTAGAGTTGTTTGCAGTAAGAGAGCTACAGGGGACAGTACAATCCTGATAAATCCTGAGGCCTTGGAAAGGAGCTATGCAGAATTCATAAATTCGATTATTCACATAACACTGAAGCTGGTGAAGAGATGGAATTTGGTCTCAAGTTCCTCAATATTGATCACTAATCACAGCAATCAAGTTGCATAGCAGGTAGAGTCAGGATATGCTTGAAATCAGTCGTTATACTTAAAAATAAAAGTAGTCAGCAAAACCAAGGAGATGAGAGTCAGAGATGAGTTGTAATTTAGTTGCTTCATTGAGATGCTTTAAGAATTTATTTTTTCCCTCCCTATTTCTCCTTCTGAATGGTAAGTTAGTCAGCTAGAAAGCTACACAGTGAATTCTCCTGTCTGCATCAGTCTTTCTGTCCTTTCTCACAGAAAGGTAGTCCTCCATTCATAGCTTTACATTAGTAAGTGCTGTGTTTAGAGTAGTAATCTTCACTTTACATAATCCTCCTTTATATACTCCTGCTTTCAACTGGGAGCAAATGCTAATTTGATCATGCATAAGAAATATACATAAATGTCAACCAGATTGGCTGCCTTCCTCCTCTGCTTCTCAGTATTGTTGCAGTGGATGATGTTGAAGTGCATCACTGCTGACACTTATCCTATTAAAGCTCTGGAAATGCACATCAGTGCTACTGTAATATTATCATTCCTTGCATTTTTCTCTTCTGGCTGAACAGGCAGCATGATTGATGACTGAAAGCCTGGTTAAGCAGAATGAAGTTACTAGTAAAATAAGCATCTGAATGAGTCACAAATAAATATTTAAAGGCAAGCCAGAATCTATAGTTAAACATGGGGTATAGATCATTTGTTTCTAAAAAAGCAAAGCCTTATTTCAGTTATAACTGAACTTGGACTGAAAAGAAAACTTCAGAAGACAAAACTACACATACATGAATCAAAACTATCCGGCTTGAAATCCAGTGAGGCAGCAAGGATTCTAGAACCTGAAGATATAAAAGGATGATAAAAATACAATCCAAACTCAAAAGATAAAGAGCACCAGAAAGTGAGAAAAGCAAAATTTAACATACACACAGACAGTGAATAAAAGGGAGAAAGGAAGAAACGTTTCCTACACAAAAACAAAGAGACTGCCACTCTGTGGCACCTTTTTAAACAACATTCGTAAAGTTTCTTCTCTGACAGAAAAAAAAATGTATGGGTTTACAGGGTGGCCACACTTCCTTATTTTATTTTGGCTTTATACTTATTCTCAAAATCCCTGTCTTATCATCTGAACAATACATACATGCAGAGAGAGATTCCCTTAGCAAACAGAAAAAGATAATAATTCCTTCAATCCTTCCTATTGAGACACCTAAATTTTTACCCCTGGTGGTTTTTGTTTGAAGGGTAATTTCAAATTTGGCATAGAAGGGAGTTGCATCCACAGGCAATATCAAGCTGCTGTTGCACCATTACTCACAACCTGTGTGTTTTTGAGAGATGCCCATTTCCAGTTGCCCGAGCTGCTGCCTCTCCACTCATCCCTTCCCAGTCTCTGCCAATGCAGTTAATGCCACTTGCTGGTTTTCTGCTGCCAGTACAGGTTTCTGTGCGGCACTCAGCTCTGGAGAATAAGCTCAGGACATCCCACTGAGTTAAACAGATTGAGGAATTGAGATCATGATAAAAGTGGATCTCAAGAAAAACAACCAAAAAAAATCAACCCTCCTGCCCCCCCCCCCCCCCCCCGCCCCGCCTCTTCCCCCACAAAAAAACACCACAAAATTACTTCAATATAAAATCTACCAGTTCTGGAAATAGATTAGCAGGAAATATCAACACCACAGTGTATTGACAACTTGCAGGCAGTCTAGTTTTGTAAAATAAAATTAATTAAGTAAAGTACAATTGTTTTCTTAATTGTTATAATACAAAATTCTTACTCTTGTAAGTAAAATGAGGATATGACAGAGGAAATCATCACAGAACAAAAAAGTTCAAGAGGAAGTAGCATGAATGAGATTATTCCAAAGTGCATGATAATTAAATACCAAATAATAATTTTTTTAACAAAATACCTGAGGTGTATCTGAAGAATCCACCTAGCTTCTCAAATTTAAAAAAATTCAGTTTATTTCTCCTTTTTTCCAGTTGGTTCTTATTTTGAGGGCAAAGAATTACTAAAGAAAGAATCTGCAGGAAGGGAGAAGCACTGATAGCTGCTGGGTGTTTATGTGACATTACATGTCTGTCACTCCAGAACAGTAGGAGAAAGTAAGTGTGAAGTTTTAGTACCAACTTGCTACCATTCTGTCAGCTGTCACCATTTCCTCGCTCCATTCCTCCACCATTCATATTTCTGTCCAGGAACCAGTTCTACTGAGGTACTAACACAATTTACAAGCAGTTCAGTATAGATTATATCAGTTAGTTCTGCTTACGTACTAACACAATTTACAAGCCGTTCAGTATAGATTATATCAGTTAGTTCTGCTTACGTACTAACACAATTTACAAGCCCTTCAGTATAGATTATATCAATTTTTTAAAACTTCTGAAATTATTCATAACCACAAGACTCTGGCATTAACCACATCATATAACTCTCCTGCCTTACTGTTCTCAACTTCTCTCAATTTATTTAAAAAAAAAAAAAAACAAAAAGAAAGAGAGAGTCAGAAACAAAACATTTCATTTTTTTTAAATATGTTATTATATTTTTTTTAGAAATTTTCAACATTCTGGATAGCATATGTAGAATTAATCTTCTCACCTCCCTCACCACAGAAAGCCAGGGTGGCCAATGCTGGTGAAGCCTCAACAGAATAAAACCTCAGATTGGCTTGAAAGTATTTTGAGGAACTCAGGTCTGAATATATAGCAGAAACATAAATTTACCATTTAAAGGGAAAGACTATCCATCAATATATCTCTAGGTGCAAAAGCTTTCTTGCTGTGGATGGTGCAACTCTGCTTAGCTCATTGACAGTTTAATCAACCTGATGCTTCTAGAATTTATATACCACATTTCAGGACCAAGAAAAATATATGTTTTCCAAGCATGTCCTTATGTGGTTTTTAATGATGATACAGATAAATTCTGTGATGAACTTGCAGTCCTTATAAGGACCACAACCGTAAAGCTGCCCCCAAAAGTCACCTTTGTGCCTGTGGTTCACACACTGCACAGCTGAATTGCCACAAGGTGTTCCAGGCATCTCTAACAACCCTGGCAGCTGTCGTGCCAACAAGTGATCCAAACATGT
Organism: Fringilla coelebs; assembly: GCF_963513975.1. Classification (NCBI taxonomy): domain Eukaryota; kingdom Metazoa; phylum Chordata; class Aves; order Passeriformes; family Fringillidae; genus Fringilla; species Fringilla coelebs. The sequence continues at coordinate 105,598,091 of NC_140028.1, read as the reverse complement.
CTACCTTCATTCTAAGATGCAACAGGCTCATTTAAGTGGTGCAGTTACTTCATCTGTTGAAAATTACGTTGATGAAAATCTTGATTATCCAAAAATGATTGGTGGGTTCCACTCAAAGAAAATTGGCAAGTGGCACTATTTGTAATTAATGAAATTGTTTGTAAAAGATGCTATTTAACTTATATAAGAAGTTCAAGATAATTACTTTTGTCAAGTGGTATGCTCATAGTTTGAAATATAAAACTGAGTTTTCCAGGATGTTGTTCTTAAAGATATATACATATTGATGCTACATTATGAAATTCAAAATCATTTCTATACTAGGATTTGTAGCATTTGTTAGAAAGTTTATCCTTTTTATTTGCAAGAGACAATGTTTTAGCAGCTACTTCAAAGTGTATGCATTTTACTTCCCTACTCCTTCTCCCTCTTGGCAGATCTTTTACACACCGTCCTTCTCAAGGTGCAGATCTGTCCCTGCATCTCCTCCACTTGGGAGCTGTTCTTCTGCACAGCTGGGCATGCACTGGGCTTTTCTTTATTCCTTGTTTTATGATGTCTTAGTCTGTTTATGCCTCTTATGACCAAGGATGTGGTCTGTTGTGGGTGTCAGAGTGTGGCAGAGCACTGGAAGCCCCAGATGCAAATGAAGAAGGGGAAGGCAATGAAAGTTCCTGCCTCAGGGGTAGCATGTGCCCTCACACTCCACCAAAGCCAACCTCAGCTGGCAGCTGTAACCACTTCAAAGTGCTTGCCATCAGGGTGCCAAGCATGATAGGGGGCAGAGGTCCTAGTGGGGCTGTTTTCCAACAGGCAAGCTCTGGTTGATGCTATTTCCTCGGCTGCTGTTGCCATAGGAGGCTCTCTGTGGAGGGGAAGATGCTTCCCCCCCCTTCCACCTTCCCCCCCTTTCCACCCTCCTGGCTCCTACAGCACATTCCCTGCCTCTGCATACCTTGCCTCACATAAAAAGGCACCTGTGTCTAAACCTCCTCAGCATTTAGCTTCCCTCTCTTCCATGAGAAAATCTAAGGTATAAACCTCAATTTTCCTACACTGGAGGCTGCCCCAGGCCAGATCCTATTGTTGAGCAGGATGGTCTAAGCTGGACATCAGCACATGAGAGAAAGGCCACTGGGCTGTTGGAGCTGGCATGATTCTAGTGAGAAGAGTGGCACAAAGTAAAACTCAAAGGAGAAGCTTGGAGAGCGTGAACTTGGGATGCTCTCCTCCCAGCCCAGGCCTCAGATTTGAAGACCTACTGGAGACCAACACAGTGACTTTACACATGCCAAAATACAGCTGACTGAGGTTGTAGAACTCTGTGCTCTTCTGAACATCACCTTTGCCATTTTCCATGTCTTGAGAAAACAGGACATGATATTCATAACTCCTGTGGTCCCCAAAGAGTCCCAGCTGGAGATGAACTCTTCTGACATTTGTTTCAGACCCTCTTTGGCTAGAAGAAAGGCAGACATCCTCTTAGCACCAAGCCCTTCTTCAACTCAAGGTCAAAACCAGAAAGGTGTTTTATGGCATGACATTAGTATGCCCAGCAGAACCTAGAGCACAGACTGAGGGTTACCTAAGACATTGCCAGAGCACCACGTCAAAGCAAGCATGGCCATATCTCTAGGAATAAACAGCAGAGTCCCTAGAGCCCCATCAACCTTCACATCATGAGCAGATGTTTATGAAAAGTGCTGGCTGTCAGGGATAAATACTTTTCTGAGACCACTCACCACATTTACAGATTATTCTAAAAGCTTTCAGGCTTACTAAGCAAGTCCAACACCAGGGAATATTCTTGAACATGGTTCAATTCAGTAGGATAAATGCAACCAGAGTTTAATGACACAGAATGGATGCTGGACAGACATTAAAAAGAAAACAAGAAAATCTGAGAACTTCCACTTGGCTTGAGCAGATATCTCTGAGTGTTTTCTCTCAATATGACTGTAACTTGCTGCTACAGCTCTGTTTTACTGCCAGTTTTCCTACACACACACAGACAAAATATTTTATATGTTGTATGGAACGTTTCAGTCTAGCTAAATGGCTAAGTCATGGGGAAGCATCCAACAAAGACAAATTTCTGTAATTCAGATTCTTCCTTAAGCAGTTGTTTTTAATATAAAATATTCTCTTTGGAACAACTTTCTAAGATTAAGGTGTGTTGAACCCATCAGGTTGCTGCAACCACTCCTGTCTAATGTGGATCACACAGGGAAACAAAACAACTGAAGCAGAGCAATGTGGTACGTCACTGGGCCTGGAGATGAATTTTCATAGTGTAACTATTTTGAAATACAGCATTTATATTTTCATGTGAAAATTTAAAGTGAATTTGAGATGCAGAAGACAAATTTTCTGACTTCATAAAGTTGATGGCTGAAACTCCAGGTGTGTTGATGACTGTATTGTGCTATACACAACACTTAACTTGCATTAAAAACAAACAGCTGTCACAAATTTTATACAAGAGAAAAATGCACTTCTGCTATTTGTAAGCAAAGTGAACCACGGCTTCTTAGTGTGATTCTGATGCTGAAAATTTCAGGCAAAGTGGTGAAATTAGAAGGAGACATGCAAAAGCTACAAATTTCTGAGCTTTATCTAATGAAAGCTTATGAAGTAGTTATGAGATGTATTAACTGGGCATAATTGAGGGCATTAAACAAATATAGGTGAAAACTGTGAGCAATGAGATTTTAAAACTAATTTTATCTTTTTGCTCAAAGTTGAAAGGGACAGAAGATTTATAGCTACTCCTATAAAACAGACCTGTTGAGTAGATATAAAATATGGAATGTAGAAACGTGTATAACACTATTGTATTGTTTTACAGAGGAAAGCACTGAAACTAGTATCTGAAAGACCCTTCACCTACTTCAAAAATAATATTATTTTATAGCCTATAATAATTATTTCCATAATTGAAATAAAGATAGAACCCCTCTCATTTAAGGATCAAAAAGCTGCTGGCAACATGAGAGAGGTTTTGTATATGTAGAAGAGGAGAAGAAGAAGGTCTGATGACCTTATAATTGCATTTATATATTTATGTACTGCGTTATCAGTAACACACAGAGCCCTAGTACTAAAATATGCATGGAAAGAGAAAAGATTATAAACTTTCAGTTCAGCAGCAGAGTGAAATTCATTAGATTTGGTGTTGAAGTCCATTAAATTTGACCAGTGAGGATAATTCCCTGGGATATATAGGTATTTCATATCTGTCTTTGTGTTCAAGACCTCTACAGGGGGAACAAGTTTGTTATACCTCCAACCTCTGTGATGATCCCATGGGACTAGCAGGGTGTTTGGCCCTGGAATTGAGTGCAGTAGGGATCCTTGCCACCAGGAGCACCTCCTGTGCACATGAAGTGTACTCACTGCACCGCATACAGCAGGGACACGGGAAGGAAACCACGACAGCAGAGGCAAATCTGGTTTTGAGATGACTCATAGGTGATTTCTGATCCTCTAGCACACATTGTCCTGGAAACCCTGGGAGAAACCCAAGCTTCAGCTCACAAATAGGATGAATCATCTGGCCACAGGCTTGCTCCGTGTCATCCTCTTCCAGTAGGACCTTCATCCACAGATTAAAAATACATCACCAGCAGCAAGAAAAACTTTGTATTCCTGCTCACAAGTGCCTATTACACTCTGTCCCGGTGACCACCCTGTTTGACGTATGAACACTCACTACATGACCAAACCTCTGATTTTCTTTTCCCATCCACAGGAACCTATGACAGAAATGATTGTTTGTGGTTTATCCCATGCTTCTGTCATATATTAGGGAGGCACATGATATTTATCCCTCAAAATTATCCCCTTAGCAAAAAAGCTGGTCTGTGCCATGTGCAAACCTTGGCTATTGCCAGCCTGTACAGCTCTGCTGCATGCAGATAAATTCTACATCCTTTAGACAAGTTGAACCAGAATAACCTCTTGGATGGGAAACTGGCACCTGAAACAAGATCCAACATTTTATTGTTGGATGTTTCTGAATATCACATCAGTACTCACCATTTCTAACCAGCAATCTTCTAAGGACTGGGGTTTATTTTTGAAATCTTCAGTTGGCTAAATGGTGTGATGCCTTAAGACATTGTATCAAGAACTATTTTCTGGCCCTTATTATTTTATTAACTGAACAGATACTCAACAAGTTTTTTTGAAATTTATAGTCTTTTTTACTTGCATGAATTGGATCAGAGTCTGAAAGAGTCAAGAAAGATAATAACTCAATGTCATTATTTTCCTGCAGAAGCTTGAATTAATGCAACTTGAAGAATTTCAACTCCTTTAACATGTTCTTTAGGCTCAGAATATTTTTTTAAAATCTTGTTTAGACTTAGCTTTCTCAATGTGGTCTGTTCAACTGCCTCTGCCTTGTGCACCCTTTAAAAAGCACTCATTATCCTACTTTTTCTTCTAAATGAACACATATTGCCAAGTACTAGGGAATTTAAATGCAAAACCAAAACAAACTTACAGAAACCAAATTGTGCTCCAACTGCTTGGTTATTTTATTCATTATGTCCATCAAAACTTACCTCAACTAGCCTCTGGCAAAGTTTTTAGTGGCTCCTTTACTGTGTCTAATTTCCGCTCCTATTTTAGCAAGGAACAATACTTCACAGGCTACAAAATTTTTTAGCCAATACAGCTGTGCAGATTCTAGCTTGTCCCATGACTGCAGTGTAACAGCTTATTCTGCTTGGACTACATCACAATTCAAGTATTCACATAACTTTCCATAATATTTTCAGGTCTGGTATTCTCTAATCCCCTAAATTTTTCCTCAAGAAAATTTTGGTGCTCACCTTCACGTACCAGGATGAATATTTTCTATTTTTTCTGTCCTGCTGGGAATTACTATCATGAATAGTCAAGCTTTTCACATTGAAATGTGATATTTCAATCACATTTTTCATATGTTCAGATTTTCTCTGCAGATGAAGTTCTCCCTGTCAAAACAGGAATATGCAGGAAATTTTTACTAGTTGAAGATCCCTAAAATATAGAGATGTCTGAGTTCAGCTGAGCCATCTTAATTATTCTGGAGGTTCTTAAATTGGGGCTCAGGACACCTTTAGGTTTGGTAAAATAGAAACCACTGCCGTATCTTTGCCAGTCACCTTTGGTTAAAAATACTTATGTGAGCTCCAATCCCCCTTTGTTACTTGATATCATGGGTCTTGCTTTTCCATACACAGGAAGATTTTTTCTTTTTCCATTTTCTTACACTTTTTAGATTCTGTTGCAAAGACCAGTCTTCTCTATCTCTCTTTGAGTAGAAGGCTGACCTGTACACACAAATGTAGTGGAAAACTGTAGGTGAACCTGGTGAATCAGTGCATTTGATACAGCCAGAGAGCAAACTACTAGTCTGTTTTCAGGTGGCTTAGGTATGATGCAAATCAGAGTTACCAGTTTCTTAAGCTGTTGGAAACCACTCATGTCTCACTAAACTCTTGTGTTCATGGGTTTGCACATTCTACAGCTACAAAGGATGTTCCCAAAGTTACGCTCTAATATCCTGTAAATCAGTATGTAAGGTGCCAAATGTGTTTCATACACTCAAAAGATGAATCAATATACAGACAAAAAAATGAATACATAAAAACATTAATACTCAAATTACCAAACTAAAAACTTTAACAAAGGCTGTAATTAAAGATAAATAAAAGTATCATGTGTACATCCACAACTATTTGCCATGCTGTTATGTTGACACTGTTATTCACATAATTTTGAGATTCCTTGAGTAAGGTAAAATTAAAAAAATCCCTGATTTTTCTTGCTCTAGGGAATCAAGTCCCAGAGGTAACAGCCATATTACTTGGGAGGATTAATTCCTATTTTTCTAAAGATATCTTAATCACTGCATTATCTCAGTTCCTTTTCATCTGTTCATTTTATATATATTGCACACTAACACCGATGAACCTCTCTTGTGGTAAAAACTGCAAAAGTTGATGCATTAGTGACTTCCTTCAGGGCTACCATTCATGTTGTCTGCAGGGCAAATTAGGAGAACGTACCTACCACTGACAAAGCTGGGTCATTCCTGAAAAACAAGCCATCAAATCCTTTGTGGCAGTCACCACTTTGGGGCAAAAAATTAATGGCTCTGCAAACCTCCACAACTGGAACTTGTGGTCATCTTGGGCTGCTGCTCAGAAGCCAGCTGCCTGGTTTTGGGGTCACCTGGTCTCTCGCCCTGAGAGCTCACAAGCTGGTGTGTCACAGTAAGTCCCTACAGAAAATTGTTCATTTATTTCTCTTATGCTCTTCCTTTGTTTACCAAAACAGTCCTACTGCACAGAACCATCTTACAGAGGTCTGCACTTGCAGCAGCACAAATCACGTTCTTCAGTTTGCACTTTCTAAGCTATAAATGATATTTTTGATTTCAAGAAATTACATTGCCCACCATTTCGCACACCTCCTTTCTGTTTTAGAGGAAAAGGCAAGAAATCAGAAAGCTGTTCCATTGCTATCAGATCAATGGTCTACTTATGGCTGATGCAGGAAAAGCCAATACACACATACAAAGCTTTCAAGTTACAGTGGCTGCCACACTGACAGGCTAAGAACAGTTCTGCAGAAGAGCTGGGAAGGTCAGATGTTCTCCCATCGTGAGCAGTCCTAGAGTGAATCCAGGCAGAGAGGCAGGAGGAACACTAGGACATGTGCAGGAAGTCTAACATGCAGAGGGCACAGATGGAATTCACTGTAGCACCAGTATGCATGTGGACTTCAGAGCCACAGAAGAGACGACAAAAATTTATAAATAAAGGTGACCAAGGCCTCCACTGTGTTTACAAGCAGGTGGTCATTGGAGCAACACATGCATTGGCTTCTGAGCATATACTAGGGCACATAGAAAGACTGACTAGCAGGAAAAATGCCTCTCTAGTTTTGTCTCAAAGGTTACAGGTCTCAGCAGGGTGTCCAACTGCTTTCCATTACTCTGTAAAATAATGTTAATAATTTGGAACTAGGTCACTCTGGACATTAACAGCCTCATGACAAAGAGCAGACCTGAAATCAAGTGGTATGCACAAAATGGAGTGAAATAGTTTAAAAGTTACTCAGAAAAATTATGTAATCATTCATCATGAATCCATTGTGGTTTATCCAATGCATGTTTTCATTATACTTTTCATATACATTATACAAAACTTGAATCATTTTGATTCAGGGAAAAACCTCATAAACTCCTAACCCCTTCTTTCTGGATGCCCTTTATAATGACCATGAATACTGTTGGTCTACATAAGCTAAGTATGTCATCATTAAATTCATTAAAAATTTTATAGAACCATACTCTCTAAACTAAGGAAGGATAATTTTTTTTTCAGCATTTTGAAAAAAAATCCCTTTACATTAACTATTTTGTGATATCCAAAGCATACATATAATTCATTCCAACAGAGCAGTTAAAGAACAGGCTGTGTCAGCCTTTTAACATTTGGTACATGAGCATTACCTCATTCTAGTGTTTTTCTTCAAGACTTTTTTGGGGGGAGGGGTTCTGTAATATGTAAAACACTGGCTGTTCATTAAGAAAGTGGTCTGGATAAAAAAGTTAGCAATTTGTGAAGGAAACTCCAAAAACATGGTCTTTGAGTCTTTAACTTCCACATGGCAGTTGGGTTAAATATCTCATCTTTCGTAGTTCTTCCCAATTTTGTATGTCTATGAAGGTTTCAAAAGTGGTTTTCCTACTTCCTGCAGTAAAATAAAGATTATTCAATGGCACTCCCCCACTCCCAAGCAGGCCAATGCAGCGCTTGTAGTAGTTCCAAAGTTAGGGTTTTCCAGTAAAAAATGTAGGAAGTGATTTATGTTGGCCATATAAACGCATTATATCCATTCTGAATACAAAATCTCTCTTGTCACCTAGTTGATCTAATCCAAGATGCTAGGCACAATCTCAGCACTGAAAGCTGCAGCAGCTCTGTGGAAGCACTGCCTCATTCCCACTACTGCAGAATGAGCATCCATCAACTTGGGAAGATTTAACTGTGAGGAAGAACGTCTATTCTAGTGTCTCTAAGAGCTAGTTTTCCCTACTTTTTTCTTCATACTATTTTCATGAATTAAAAGTTTCTTTAGGGCTTTGCAAGTCATGGTCTGATGAGCAGCAGCAGAATGCTCAAGAAAAGCTACAAGAAAGTCACTGAAACTAGTTTTTTTTTAAATGTGGTAGACATACATGACAGCACATAGTATGCCTAGGCAGGGTTTCAAAAACGAATTGGATACAAGGACGATTTATAGTTCTGTAGCAACATGCATATGTGAAATGTGTGCAATTTAGAGACACCAACATTTGATTTGTGAACATTCTCAAGCCTTTACCTTCACAAAGAAATTCTCACCGGTTACAATGCCTGTAGGAGTTAATACATCAAAATAGCCACACTGTAGTCTGGAACGATTGTGCTTTCTACATGTATAAATAAGTTTTGCCTTTATCTTCTGTGACTTTTTGGGGGCTGCTGAGGTGCAAATGTGCATCTTTAAAATGATAACTTTGCTTTGCACCAGCATGATGACAGACCTGCACTGATAGCGTATGAGCATGGGCAGTCCCCACTATGTGGCTTTTGAGACCCTCTTCTGATCACCCAGACTGCCACTAAAAGCTTCCTCTTTTAGTCTCCATTATCTCAAAATTTGCAAGTAAGACACAGCGAAGGTAGATCATTAATTAGGTGCCAAGACTAATTTTCTCACATGCTAAAAGGATAAGGTAGACTTTCCCTAGGGCAAAGAAAACAGGGAGAATGGTGATGCTTCCTCCCAACCTTTCACTCCATTTCCTTCTCAGCATGCCTGTGTCTCAGCTGTCTGTGCCATGTCAACCCCAGGCTGATAAAATAGGGTGAGAGGGGGGAAATGACCCTTGGAGAGGGAGCAGAGATGGGTCTGGGCAGATCGAGGATGGGGGCGGCCGTTAGGGCCGTTGAGGGCAGCAGTTGGGCGGGCACAGAGCATCCCCAGGTGAGTGGCTGCTCCAGGGTAGGTAAAAGTGGGCTGGGTGGGCCTGTGTGCTCCTGAGTGGACTCCCAGCTCAGGGCTGAGTGGTACCCAGGGCACTGTGCTGCGGTGTGCTCACTGTGGAGGGTGTGTGAGAAACCACAGGGTACACCCAGAGTGTCTGTGAGAAAGCACAGGGTACACCCAGAGTGTCTGGGAGCTCTCGCTGGTTACGACATCTGGTGCAGAGCACTGCTGGCCCTGAACCGGCCTGTGTGTGTGCATTTGTTCACTTACACATATTTCTCTCTTTGTGTGTGTGTGTGTGAGCTGATGATCCACCAGAGTGCCACTTAGGAACTCCCAAAGATCCCCTGTCACACACAAGAGCTTATGCTCAGGGTGTTAGGTGTCTTTAAGCACGTACACACAGCAGCATGGCAAGATCTCACAAGCTCTTGGGTGTCTTCATGTATATATGTGTGATGAGGGTTTGTGCTAAGATGTTGAATGGCTATCTGCAAAGACTGTGCATGTTTGAGTATCAGTTTGTCAGGGTATCTGAGTGTGCACCCAGGTCTTTTTTTATGTCTGACTAGTTCAAGGAAGGAGTTTTGGTTGTAAAGAGTGTAGTAAGAGATGCAGAGTTTGCACATCCATGATGAAGTGTGGTTAGAAAGATGTCTTTTGTCAAGGCTAGAGAAACATGTTACCCGTATCATAGACAAGAGAGAAAACATGCTTATCTGTCCAGGTTTTATCAGTATAGTACTGACTGCATTATTAAAAGTATGTTATGTGAAAATTTTAATTAAAAATATAGGTGTCACATGTAGCTTTCACATATCTGTCACATAGAGCTACTATGCCAGACTAATGTGCACATTTGCATATTTTCATACAGCACATGTCTGTTTTGCAGGGCTTTGCTTTGCCATCTGAGTGTGTGTGAGTGCATATTTTTAGTTGGAGAGCATGTGTAGAACAATTGGAATGTATAGACCCTTTTTATGCACTGGTTTTTTTTTGCAGAACTGATCTTGCAAAGAATTGATTGCCATTGCTCAGTGACAGAAGGTAACAGTGAAGGACAGGTTATTTTGATGAAGATTTCCTACTAATACGACATATTTCCATCTGCCAGTTCCCTCTAGTGTCAGTAGGCAGCATCATCTCCTTAGAGTCTTTAAAGGATAGGAATTAATGCCATGCTTTGTACCACCTCCTCGTTTAAAGGATTTGAAGAAAGCCTCCATGTAAAATGTTAATTCTTACCTACACCTTTATATGAAATGTGAAACAAGAACAAGGGTAAGAGCTCTCATACTGTCTTCTGTGCCTCAACCTGTGCTGTGGAGGGAACAGCTTGGGTGAGTGTATCAGGATAGTTCAATCCTGGACATACTTGCTGGTTGACTTCTCAAATAACAGTGCCAGAGGAGGTCACATTCATGGGGGCTCTGTCATTTTCCCTCAGGCAAAGACCACCATCTCAACCAAGAACTCTAGAAACTCAAGCTGCCCATGCTGAAGTCAAACTCCATCCACATTTGTACCAGAACCATTGTTCTGTCCGGTTCACAGTTAACTATCTACCAGAAATATATGAAGGACATGATTTATTAATGACAGAATGATGAATGTATCAGGATCCAGTTTGGGAGTTTAGTTATGGGGCACAAGTATGTCATGGCTTTTCATGTGTCCCAGCAGACAGGAAGACTGATTTGATGTTATTAGAGTTGAAGCTCTTTAATCAATATTTTCCTGAAACGGTCCAGTGTTACAGCAGCTGTCATCCCATCAAAGTGCCTGTGGCTATTCTGAGCAGAGTGATTATAAGCTTGAAAGATTGTTGAGGTCAAAAGTTTTGCACACCCTATCAGATTAAGATACTAAATTTTCTTCTGTTTCTTGTGCCATGTGGGTTTTGCAAACAAGTTGCATATTTCTCCACAGAATTCCAAAGTTGAGTATTAGCTACCATCATTGTAGGGGCTTCAGTTGAGTTAATTGCAAAGGGAATCAGAAGGCAGTGATACTTTGAGAACCATAAAAATCAGTTCTGTATGTCACATGGTCTTTTAAAAAACTTTAAATATGCTTTGGATTTCAATATTTTTCCTATAATCACAGGGAAATGGCGGGCAAGAAGAAAGAAATTCAGCTCCAGGTATAAATCCTAATTACTTGAACAACTTTAGAGGGAAATAGATGCTTTTTCTGCCTTTTTAGAATGTTAAAATGTTATTTAATTTTGTTTCAGACCATGATAACCGATCAAGAACAGTGGGATGAAATGCTGCAGATAAAGGGTATAGTAGGTACTAACAGCTAATCTTTTAATCTTTCATGGACATATGTGCATGTTTTCATATTTATATATTAGCTTTAGTAGGTACTCTAGAAGACTAGCATCATGTCTTTTAAAGAAAGGCTATATTAATATATATTTATAAAGGTATATCATAGAGTCATTGAACCCTAGAATTCTTTCATTTGGAAAAGACTTTTAAGATCATATATTACAATTATGAATATACAGTATCTTATATGATAAATACTCATCAAAATAATATTTATTTATGTCTTATTTTTATATACTGCTGTACACCAATGTTTAGAAAATACCTTTCCAATATGGTATTCTCCATGGTAGGGAGTTGGATGCTTCTGTGTGTAAAATCTTTCACAGACTAAATAATTATTGCAGCATTCTAAAGAGAGCATGTACCATGACATGCATTATTCCCAGTTTTCAGTTCATTTAGTCCAATAACTCTCTCCTAGGTCTCCTAGGAACTGTCTTTTGGTAAAAGGAAAAAAATCTGTAACAGGATCATATCTGCAGATGGATAGTAATAGGCAAAGGCTCAGGGAGGTGAAAATCCTGTAGAATAAAGGTCTAGATAAGAATGAAAACCAACAGGGGGAAAGAAGAGAAAATAAGAGCAAAAGGAATATGAGAGAAAAGTTGCTATTTGGATTAATCATCTCAAAGAGTATTCTGAAGTAGGTTTCCAATGTCAAAAGTAATTGAAATTAAAGAGTATGTATCCAGTAATGTATCCACTGAATCCATTGATGAATTCATGATACAGTCATTCTCTAGAAGAGGACTGAAAGATCCATGTGAGTGCCTTCCCAGTACTGCTTCAGCACAAACATAAATGTCTCATTTCATAAGTTCCTCAAGTCATCTGTTTTTAATTCCAAACTATTATTGCATTTTAGTAATAGATGTGTATCAAGCTTGGTGTGGTCCTTGCAAAGCTGTGCTAAATATATTGAAAAAACTAAGGACCGACTTTAGTGACGACAATGTGCTGCATTTTGCCGCGGTAAGGTCACAAATCCTGTGTATGACTATATTTACATTTTGATTCAAATATATCTTCTGATCTGCATAGGCAGAGCTTTCATTTTACTGTCCCTATACTGAGTTGCCCTAATTTTGGCCTGGTTGCTTTCCCTGCATGTGTCCTCCTAAGACTTTGTTTAAAGGTAAATTAGAAATGGCAATAAAATATGTAAGAAGATATAATAAAAAAGAGCTGATATCCCATAACTTTTGTTTTCCTTGATGAGATTGCAGAAATATTCAAAAGCCAGACTATACGACTGTTAGTTTTAGGTCTCTGCATTATGGACCATTGCATTGAAAATTCTTACATCCCTGAAAAACAGTTGCATCTTTTTTGCAAATGTTACCTTTTATTTCATTTTTAAGAAAACAAAAAGGAGGAAATTTTTTAAAAATCACAAAACTGTAGTAGTAAAAATAATTGTTTACACTAGCAGTATATATATGATATGAATGCATCATACCTCCTATTTAAGGCAGATAAATTTGCTTCAAAGACTCAGTTTATCCAAGATGTTGACCAAGTTCATCCTTTTTCACGTTAGTGAAAACTTGAAATGCCACAATGAAAGAACTTTTCAGAAAAAACATGAATTTTTTATACATGAAAAATACAGGGAGTTGTGCTCCAAGGCTATCTCACATGCTTTCCTACAGTTGACCACATTTCGCAAAAAAATTAATGCACTGGATAAGCTCTTCCATCAAGACTACATGGGCTACTCCTTCACTTATATATGTTATTATAACCTACTTGGGAAATAGTATCAAAAGAAGATATTTTTCCATGATTAATTGCTGTAATACAAAGGGAGGACTATCCCATATTACCAAAACAGTTCTTTCTCATCACTATAAGGACTGTCAGTTGTATTTAGGACTGCAGTTTGAGTTTGCAACCCCAAAGTATTTAAGAGTGGGGTCTTCCTTAGAGTAAAAAGGTTTTCTTTATATATGCATACTTACTTATGTAAGCAAATAATGTTTTTTGTCTGACTTCAGGCAGACTCTGAGAGCATCGAAATTCTGAAACCATTTAGGAGGAGCTGTGAACCTGTGTTTCTCTTTAGTGTTGTAAGTACACCACATCAGCTTCTTTTAGTGTGCTGCCTACTTCTGCCTTAACTTTTCAATAGATTTTAAAATAGATGTGAAGCTGTACAAATCCTATCTTTACATTTTACATTATAGGATAGTAGTAGGATAGTACTATCTGATATTGTTTGCTTGAGCCATTTTCCATGCCTGAATCTGGTGATTCACAAGCACATTTTTGTTGTAGCTGTTGCACATACAGCCACAGAAGATTTGTGGTAGTCACTGTTTTGGCAGTTAGTGAGAAATTCAGGTAGGTTTTCCAGGTTTGTCTTACATAAAGTAGCTACATGTGGTTACACTGAAATTATTATTTATGCACTTTTCATCATGGAAAGAGAGTTTACATTTCCTGACATTATAAGATTTTTAAGATAACAGATTTCATACTTGAGGAACTGTAGCAATTAATCACATATTTATTATCTCTCACTGATGAACACAGAAAGCTGGTACTCCTAGGACACAGCTGTAGCACACTGCTCACTTAAGAAGAGATGGGAGTTGTTTTAACGTGAGGGTGCCAGGATTTGAATTTCCATGAGCGAGGACCAAAGATAATGACCCTTTCAGGACTCTTTCAAGTTTGAATCTGAATGCTGCCTAGAAATGTTAGCAGTATTTTTGGTCACCATTAGCTTCACTACTGTGCACCTGAATGTGGCAGAGAGTGCAGTGAAAAGTCACACACATGCACACAAAAAAAGATGGAAAACTCCATGTTACAGAAATTAAGAAAAAATAAAATCTGTTTTTGCATTTGTTTCCAACTGTATTATTAGTATTGAGCCTAGAAATAAACATGGAAAATTTGGTAAAGAAGGAAAAAAGGAATTAAATGCACAAAAGTTTCATTCTGAAATAAGAGAGGCAGTAGTAGCTTTGGTATTCCCTTCAGTGGACATAAGAAATGATCCTGTAGCAAGGAAAAAATTAGCAAGAAATTGCGCACTTCAAAAATTCAAGTAAATGTGTAAATGAAGTGATGAAAACTCACTGTGAGTGTTATTTTCTCTTCAACAGCATGGTAAAATTCTTGCAATGGTGAAAGGTGTAAATGCTCCTCTCATAATTAAGACAGTAACAGATTTAGTGCAAGAAGAGAGGGAAATTGCAGCTGGAGAGAAGGAACGTGCTGAGGTACTCACAAACCAGATACTTATGCATAAAAGTATATTTTTCTTACACTTACACTGTTTCACTAAATGTCTATGATGGAGTTTAGATAATGCTCAATTTTCCACATTTTGGTCCTAACAATAAAATTATATATATGATGCACCTTTTTTTTAGAAATCAAGTAAAATTATCTGGGTTCTAAGACACTTTTAAAGATCATCTAGCCCAATCCCTCTTGCCACAGGCAGTGGCACCTTTCACTAGATCAGTTTGCTCAAAGCCACGGGTATTGCTCTGTACCTAATGAATCCAGTTTGCTACAAAAAACAAAGGCCATTCAACAAGTGTGTTCTATCACCTTTGACTCCTGACTTCCAGGTAACATGAGGATAAGGACAGCTCAGTCTGACCTCAATAGTCTGCACTGTGAAAGATCCCACTGTTGGGATTCACAGTAGCAGCAGGCAATCCTCCTTAGTTTCTTGTTCTCCTCAGAACTCCCAAATTTCCATTATGGTACTTTATATAAACTTAACAAATCTACAGGTTAGCCTAGCAATGTAAGAAATTGAGAGATGGATGAAATGCCACTAGCTCATAAATGTTTTAGCAATCTTTTTTCTTTCAGGACTAAGTATTTTTTATATATAACTTAGGAACTACATCGTATGAAACAAAGACTTGGGAAATAATCACGTCTCATTGCCTGTTTTGTTTAAATGGAGATGAAAGAACTCCATTTTGAGTAAAAAGAGCTTTTTAACAAACTGAAACTCAGTTAAGGAAAATCAGACTGACCAAAGGTCCTTCTAAGAATCGCTTGTTTTCCAGGGTAGCAAAATTAAAATAAGTGGGTTGTAAAGATGTGATAGTTGTGTTTGGTGACTTTGCTTTTGCACTGGTGATGCACTTTTACTCCATTTGCAATTACCTTAGGTGGAAGAACTCGTTTTTCATGATGAAGGTTCATCAGACGAGTCTGAGGAGGTTGTAGAGAAGGGTAAATATATTTGATTTATTTAAGAAATGTTAACAGAAAGAAAGAGAACAAATACCTTTTGATTAATAATTTTCTCTGCCTAGAGGTAACAGACCTTCTTTTGGGTGTGTTTACAAAATGCTGTCATTGAGCTTTCTTCTGTAAGGAATTAATGTACTGGTCTGTCAGCATCAACATTTTCAGCCCCACACTGGGAACCTTCAGACTTTAGACAGAAGTGATGTGTACCAGGGAATTTTCCTGTGTAAAGTTAAGGCCTGAAAGTCACTTCTACACAATCCCTGTGGGAGCAGTGTACATCTGTTGAGGTGGAATACCAAGATGGGGACAACCTGAGAGGACTGTAAGAGTTAAACTGTGAAGCAATAGCATGCCTTCTCTCAGATTACTCTTCCACCAGATTAGATTTAATAACAGATTTTTAAGAGTACATAAATCCATGGTAGTAGGATAAGCTTCCAAAAAGATTGAAAAATAAGCACCATCCTGTTTAAAAGTCCTGACAGTGATTTACCTCAGGTTTTTCATTGGCTGAGACCCATCTTTTCTATTTTTATTGTTCTCTGTGGTTACCGAATGTTCCTACTGCTTCATCCATGCAGAGAATGCCATTCTACAACCCTGAGATGGAACAAACTCCTCCATCCTCTCCTTCTTCTTGATCTTGCCTTTTCTTTTCCCTGTGAGAGGCATTAGATCACAGTCATGGTATCCCTTTTCCTTTCTCTTCATGTTTTGGGTTGTTTTTTTTTTTTTTTAATTGTGTGGTTCAGCTGACAAATTCCTGACCTCAGCTTTAGCCTATGTTTTTTCTCATAAATCCTGTGAGACCTAGAAGTACAGTATTATCATTTAGTAATTATCTACAGACTTCATACTAATCCCCAAAGTCTAAACGTGATAGAAAATCAGAAAACAGAGCTTTAGCTCAGGTTCAGCTTCAGGTTAGGGAATCTCTCAGACACTGTAATACACTAACATTTGGCAAGAGTATTTTCAACACATGCAGTTGCTTAAGTGTTTGTAGTATTGCTAACAAGTAGTAGTCTACTGTTTCCATTATCACTATCTTAAATTATTCTACAGTTTTTGGGATCTGATTGAGTTACAGTCAAATGCTTAACTGTAAACTTCAGGTCCAGTAAAGATGATTCCCTTTATTTTGATGAATGTATTACTTAGCACATCATTTTTTCTCTTTTTCAGAAGTAGTCACTTATTCTGTTGGAATTATAAAACCTGATGATGTCTTAGCAGGACGTGTAGAAGAAATTAAAAGAAAGGTAGAGAGAATTTTAAAATATTCATTTATTCTATTTATTTAAGAGACATAATGGAAAAATGTAAGGTTAAGTAGATCCTAATTTATGCCCAGACTTTGGAACAGAATCTGATAAAGCTTCTCTGCTAAAGATGATAAAAGCACAATAATTAATTTTTACCTGAAATAATATGACATTCAAATTTATACTATTGCTTTAATATTCTATGCCAGCAGAGATTAGACATTGGTTCATATTGCTTCTGTTATGAAAAATAAAAAGCCTTATAACAATATATATGAAGACCAAACTAAAATAATTTTAATAAGTATTACATCAGGGACAGTGACCTTTGCAGGAAAGGGAATCAGGGTTGTTTCTGCAATTACTTTACCTTAGCTGGAAAGGAAGGAAGCTCAGTAAAGAAAAAAAAAAAAGAAAGGCAATGCTTGAAAAGAGTTTAGTTGGAGCAGCTGCTACTTGGCTCATGAGGTGTGTTCCCCAACATGGGATGCACAGCCAGCCTTGTCAGGGCAGGCTGAAAACACTCAGCAGCACCACAGGGGCTTTTATAGAGCAGAGTGCTGGTACCCAGGTTAATTTTGGTGTATCATCAGTACAGGAGCTGGATGCTGCCTTGGCTGTTAAAGTACCAGTATCTGATACAAACCTCACACCAATGGACTGTGAACTTTGATGCAAGCCATATGTGTGCATCTCTCACAAATGCTTGCATTTAGTGCAGTAGCCTAGCTAAAACCAGAAAATCATAAAATAGATTCAATTTTTTTCTTATTTGCTGTTTCTAAAGCCAAGTAGTTTAGCCTAATACAACAACTGCTAACAAGTGCACATTTATGTGACTACTATGGTTACAGTATGATTTATAGCTTCTTGCAACATAAGTTGCATGTTAACCACTCACAGTGATCCAAAGGAGTTTAATCAATGTGAAATAAAAGGGATTATTAACTACTGAATGAATGTATTTCATACATTGAACTGCACTATATTTTTTCTCAAACATTAACTTAGGGGTATTGTGATCCTGAATTTAGGTGAAGTGCTTTGAAAGGCTGGAAGTTCCGTTTAGACAGAGATTATACTTTGAATATTTCAGAGAATTGAAAATTTAAGATAGCTTCCAAAACCAATCAATCTTTAGATTTACAATAACATATGATTTTGTATGTATCTATTTTCAAAATCCCTTGAGTAATATTTGAATAATTGCAGATTAAAGAGGCAGGATTTGGCATTGAAGCAGATGAGGAAAGAATGCTTACTGAAGAGCAAATCAGAGAATTTTATTCCCAGAATAGAGATGAGGTAAAACCAAACTAAAAACATAAATGAAAGGATCAGGTAAAACATATAATTGTTACTAGATGTGCTTGCAAATCTCTGTATGGTAAATTTTAGATATATTGAAGAACTGAATTAATGTAGATTTAGTACATTAAAAAAAAAGAGATATTCCCTCTCCCTTTTTTTTCACTGACTCATATAAATATCACTATGCAGCAATCTAATATTCCAACCAAATTAAAATGACCTCCAATTAAATACTAAAAGATTAAGTTCATCTTTCTGTTATCTAAACGTGCATGATCCATAGACACGGAGCTAAATTTATAACACTATTTATCAAAATAAAATTATACTGATTTTAAAATGTGTTACGACAGGCTTAGTGACCTTTGTAGGAAAGAAAATTAGAGTGCTGTATAGATTATTTCTTCAATTACTCGACCCTGACTATTAGGTGCTGAAACATGGCACAAACCCAAAATCCAATGTCATCTATATGAGAGTGTATATCTATTTGACATATATTATTCCAGCCAGAAAATAAGTGATATTACATATTCCAGATTTTATCATGGGGTTGTTCTGGGAATAAATATGTGTACAGGCAGAGCGGGAAAGCATCTCAGCCAAAATCTATTTTTTTTTTTGTGCCTTGTCCTATATTAGGGAACAAAAAATAGCTAAAGACAGCTGTAAAGTTCAAGAAAATAATTAAATTAGGCTGTCCACCATTAAATGGCCGTGTTCTAGCAAACTAGCACCTGGATATGATCATATTTTCCAGCAGTGTGATAACTAAAATTAACTCTTCAGAAGGATCTGAAACAAAAAATGAAGTTCCTTGGCAAATATTTTTGCCTTCTGCTATAATATAGACAGAGGCTGGAATGATACTCAAACAAACAGTTTGTTTGATTTTATTAGAGGTAGCAATGGAAGGGTTCACCTAATCTGAAGGAGAAGGTGGGAAGGTGTTCCTGTGGCATTCCAAATGAATAAGAGTGAGATGAGATGGCTCCTACTAAAGTCAGAGATAAAAAAGAAAACTGATAGTAATCACACATGGCTGCACTTTAAAAAGGAAGTAATGGGGAGATCTTGTAAGAAACCATGAAGAGCTTGGTTTTAGCAAAGCTGGGATTGTAGGTTAGACAGAACCAGTTTTGAAACAGAGGTAAAAGTAACTCATCTTCATGGGAATAGCAGCCAAATTTGAGACTAGTTGTTCATCTTGGGAAATGGGTAAAGAAAATGCATAGATGTGAAGATAATTGAAAGAGAAAAGCAATGAATTGAAAGCATACATGTGAATACTTCATCCGCATATTACTAAAGAAAAAAACTATCATGTGCAATGACATGATGCTGGGTGATAAGGATTTAGTCAAATATTTAAAAGGACAATAGATATCCCCAGGAAAAAGGTGACATACAAAAAAGAAATAAAATTTCAAAACTTGGTTTTCTGATAGAAATGTACTTTTATAGGATTGTAAGTTGAAACTGAAAAAGTGAAAAGCACATAGCAAAGGAAATGAAGGGAGGGCCTACAAATGTCTTGCAAACAGCTCAGTGTTCTATACTTATAGCTACATGCTCTTTTATTTCAAAAGTTATTCATGGAACTGTGTTGCAGTTTCTTATATCACACACACTACATGTTGTATTACAAGCATAGCAAGTGATCACACTGAATTTCTAGATAATTTTCTTCATTCTTGTCATTTGTATTTTAACTTGGAAGAACATCTAGTACTTGTTTAAAGCAGTTATATGTCTTTCTTTATCTCAGTTTACTTTCTTTTTGGACATTTGATAATGTTGTCTCAGATGATTGAGACAATATTCCCAAACAATATATCAGAGTTCTGAGGAATGTATGTGAATGCATGAATTACTTTAAAAGCACAATTGTCTCATTTCCAATGACAAACTCAGAGTTCCTGCAATTCATAGGGGGAAAAATTATGTTTTTTAGCCTGACTTTAACGCATTCGTTCAATTCATGATGAGTAGACCATGCCACGTTTTGATAATCACTAAAAGAGAAGCAACTGGTGCTATTCCTCATTGGATAGAACTCCACAAAACAAGTGACTCTGGTGAGCCTGAGGAGCAAGTCAAGTAAGTACCAGTGAAAATGTGTATGTGTGATTCAGTCACAGCGTTCAGAGCACACCACAAACCAAGGCACGTTCCTACAGATGAAGATGTGCCCACATGCGCAGGACCAGGGAGCAGGCAGAGTTCTTTGCCTAGTCCTTCACAGAACCACCACTAGAGATGCAGCCCCAGGTCTCATGGGAATTCAGAAACTCCTTGCTTCCTAGTTAAAGATGACAAGCCAAGGTCATTGATCTCTCTGAAGTCACCTTCAGTGGGTTCTCAGAACAGTGGGAACAATGACACACTTCAAAGCTGATGCAGTCCTTGTAATTCTAGTTCACCCATGCCACGGGACTGCTGTACTGCCTGCACCCTTTCCCATGTTTACCCCTGTGTTCCTTGGGAAGCTGTAGGTATGGCCCAGGACAGAGCAGGGCACGCCTGAGACATGCTCTTCCCCCTGGGAACACTGTAAAAGCTAACAGAGAAGAGGAAGCATACTGGGTTGGCGTCCCTACCCTGGTCCAAGATATGAAAATATTTGTAAGGATTAGCTGTTCACAACCATGGTATCTCGAAGTGTGTGTTTTTCTTCTATGCCAAGGGCTTGAGGAGAATTTTAAGAATGATAGTTGTATACCCAGCCTCAGACAATAAAGTATTCACAAAAATTCAAATATCAAATCAAGTTTTATATTTAGACAAGACATTTACTTCATGCAACAGGAGCTTAAATACTTTGTTGAAAAATTAATTTGTTATAGTAATTGACATTTTTGTCAATGCCTGCTGCATCCCTTTCTGCATCAATTAAATACAGCTGGGGAATACTGCATTTTCTACAAGTGGCCAAGACGGACTTTATTTACACAGCTAAACAAACAGGAAAGAAAAATGAGAAGGGTCTCTGTTATCAGCAACTCTGTAGTGCTATGATTTTTATGATCATGCTGTACATGAATTAAGCACAAGACTTCTATTGATCATTCATTATACACTGTACACTTCTCAACAGTAATTCTATCTCATGAAACAGAGAAACTATTTTGGATAAGCTAGAGGGGAATTGTTTGAGCGGCCTGTCTGAGGTTTCTCCTTCAG
Source organism: Fringilla coelebs (assembly GCF_963513975.1). NCBI lineage: Eukaryota > Metazoa > Chordata > Aves > Passeriformes > Fringillidae > Fringilla > Fringilla coelebs. The sequence goes on along the minus strand of NC_140028.1, from coordinate 105,576,727 downwards.
AGCACATGATCATGCACTTTTTGAGAAGATTAATAATTCTCTTTTTAGAAATGTTACTTTACTCATGAATCTGAATTTAATAAAAACTTAGTTTTACATTCTATTCTTATGTTTCACTAAATTTTAAGAAAGTAGGTCTTCAAAAATTCAGCTTGTTGACACTAAGCAGTGACTTTAATACTGTATTACTTCATGTTTCATCAGGTTGCCAGCACTCAAGGAAACCGAAAGTCTGGTAAATTTATGTGATGTGCAAGACAGTATTGAAGATGCCAGCAGACAGCTTGCCTTCTTTTTCCCAAATTTTCATATTGAGGAGGGAGGACATGCTGAAAGGACTTTGGCCATAATTAGACCCACTCTCTTGAAGGAAAGGCGAAGTAAGTGTTAATAACTGTATTTTCTATCAAGGGCATATAAAACTCTCATCTTTTGAATTTTGAATTATAAATTCTAACTCAATTAATGATATTTTTTTTGGTTATACTGTCTCTCCAGCATTAGGCCAGGAGTAATCTTTGGAATGAAGTTATGAGGTTAATTGTTATAGGAGCCTCCTTGAGCCAGGTCTCATAAGCTCTTGGAGGTCTATAACACACCTGAGATAGCTCAGCTACCCTAAGAGGCATAAAAATCAGCAGGATGGCTTCTGTTGCAGTGTTGGAAACAAAAAGGTTTAATAAAAGGCAAAATAACAAACAGAGAAAAACTGAGGCAGGTGCCAGAGGTTCTTGCTCCTGGTAAAACACCTTACAAAAGCGATTAGTTTCTTTGTTCACTTCTTTTTCTAGTAAATTGCCCAGATGGGACTTTTTGGCTTCTGTCCAATTAGCTATCCTTAAGTTTGAGGTGAAGTCTCCTAGGCCTATGAGATGCCTTTTTCACCTAAACGAGGAGAGAAACTTCGGGGCTTCTTTCCTTTTTGGGGGGACAAAGGATAGTTTTTTCTCTCCCTCAACGGGGGCACACACCTACAGTTAATGTTTTTCGTATATTGAGAATGCAAATGTCAATGATATTTTGTTCCTTTGGCTAATTTTTCAAGAAATTCGGCAGATGAAATATTTCTAGAAGACCTCTCTGAGGAGCTCGTATTTTCAAATGTAGTATGAGGGACTACATTTCTCACCATAAATGAGTAGCTGATATTCTTGAAAAGCAGGCTCAGGATAGATCAATGGCAAGGGGAAAAATATCTAACCTAAGATGTTCTACACTGCATGACGCAGTGCTGCTTGAAATAAATGGGCAGGAGATCTTTCTCCTTTTGATGCCTTTATTAAAAGGCAATCAGCTCAGGATGGGGGCACCCAACAGGTCTGTGGTTCCACCATCGCCACTCCCAGGGGTGACCCAGAGTAGGAGGAAAATGCAGCTGCTTTGTCCCTTGAGGGGCAGAGCATCCTCACGAGAGTGCTCTGGGGTATACCCGCGTCCTTCTGTCTGTCGGCCACTCCAGGGGTCCTCACTCATGCTGTGGTCTTCGCAGCTAGGGTGAGGGGTGACCGAGGCTTCCAGCATCCCTGCAGGCTCGGAACTCTGTTCTTGACATCTAGACCCCGCTCTAGTCTCTCAATTTTGGTTTGGCTCGTTGCTTTTGGGGGTTTATCAGATGAGTTTGGGGGCTTTCACCCCGTTGCACATTGGGTCTGGGATTCATTTACATGTCTCCTGATGTTGCCCTCCTTTCCCACCGAGAAACAGTCATTGACCTGTCCCAGGCAGGGTAATACTGATACAATACAGTATATACGACCATATTAACATACCAATCTGTCGGGGTGCCATCTCCCGGGAAACAGCGGGCTACTCCCAGCAGCTGTCCCTGCAGGAAAGGGTGCTCGGGGCTGGTCTCTGTTCCCCCCGTGCTAACCCCGGGGTGCTCCCTCCCGGGCTCAGTGGGGACCCGTGCCCCAGGGGGGGTCAGCCCGCCGTTCCCGGACGGGCCGGTCCCCGCGGACACCGCCCGTGGGGGCTCCCCCGGCCCCGCCGGGACCCGCGCTGGGGAGGGGGTGCTCCACCGCTCCCGCATCATCCCCGGCCCGGGAGGGACCGCGCCGAAGGTGGGGGTCGGGCCCTACCACTCCCGGGCAGTCCAGCAGCTACTGAGAACAGGTAGTTAAAAGCATACTGTTAACAGAACATTACAACATGAAATTATAAACCATAAATAGTTAGAACTCCCACTTAGCAGTTACTGGTTTCAGTTGTGAGCTTTGCAGTTAAAAAAAAAAATGGATAACCCTTTTTTTGTTCATAACACTGCTCAAAGGCAGTTCTAATCAGACAGTGTTTCTACAGATTAAATTTTAAAATCTACCCCATGACATGAAGCTTCATCCAAACAAGTTCACTTTTCTTCTCAGTCATACATTTACATTTCTTCCTAGATTTCAGATAGTATTTTTATTTCTAACTTGAGAATCCCTGTACTTGAGCAACCTTATGTGCAGAGAGCTGAAAGACAATTTTGATATTTCCTTGTGAATTTATGTTACTTATGGTTGTCTAGCATGTTGCTTAGAGCAGCAGTTCTGCAGTTCATGTTTAAGTAATTACACATTAATTTTGTAGGAAATTTTGACTTGTGCCAAATACTGCTTACTTACCCATGTGGTCTTGTAAGACTTAGTTAAATAAAAATTTTACCTATTCTAATTCCTTAGACCTTCTTTTGCTGGTAGTAACATGTATTATATTTCTCAGTCTGGATTTCCTACCGAGATTTTTTAAACATGAGAAAGCCAAAATATGATGAGGATCAGTTTTCTGAGTGTCCAGGCAACTAGTGATGCCTCCTAGCAATTGCTTTAAATGAGTTTCCTGTTCTTTAGTTAGGAAACAAATTCACCCATAAAAAATTTAACAGTATCATTGAAAAGCCTGTGTCATTTCACTACAAGTGTTCAAATGAAAGAATGGATGGCAATTTAGCATTATTTAAATATATTTAACAGATTCCATCATTCAAAAGATACAGGACGATGGTTTCCAAATAGCAATGCAGAAAGAAATAGTTCTAACTGAGGACCAAGTACGTGCATTTTACAACGAGCATGTAGATCAAGACTACTTCCCAGTCCTTCTAGAGCACATGACCAGGTAAGACTGAAATGTTCACATTAAGTAATTGTTGAATCAGAGACTCACAGAATGGTTTGGGTTGGAAGGGATCATTATTGCCCATCTAGTTCCAATGCCAATACATGGCTGCAAGATACACATGTGTCTAAAAGTTTAGTAAATCACAAAACAGAAACAGATAACGGCAGATAAGGGAATAATTTCCAAGTACAACAAATTAAAAAAGCAAGCCTTTAAAAGTAACTAGCTATTCCATACTGCTCTATGTATGATGTCTCAGTGGCCAAGTCCACTGATTTGAGTGAAAACAGTTTAGGTCTGCTCTGAAAAGGCTGCGTTTAGGTTGTCTGTAGGAGAGCTCTGAAATCTTCAACCAGGCCATGTGCTGGATAACTTGGGGAAGAGAATTAAATCATGTTTGGATATTCCCTTCATGGCTGGGGCGTGATAAGTCTTTCTCTGTCTTGCCATTGTGACAAAACACAGTAACTTTGCAATTTAAATTCATATTTAAGCCCCATAAGTTTTATCAGCCTGTGCCTGTTTAAACATTCAGATCAGTTTTAAGGCCCCCAATACTGGGGCTCATTTTCCTAGTCTGGGCTATACATAATCAAATTACTTTTTTAAAGTTCCAAGAGGGTTTTTTTGTGTGTGTGTGTGTTTTGGTTTTGTTTGGTTTTGTTTGTGTGTTTGGGGTTTTTTGGGGGGGTTTTGGTTTTTTTTTTTTAATGCTACTTTCCCCCTTGTACAGTGGTCCAACTCTTATATTGGCTCTAACACGAGAAAATGCTGTAGCACACTGGAGAAGTTTATTAGGCCCAAAGATCCTTGAAGAGGCTATGGAAGATCCAGACAGGTAATAGTCACAGAAGCAAACCATCATTCACAGCTTTCAACTTACCTTCCCATTTCTCATCGCCTCCCACATTCCAACTAGTGTACCTATAGTGCCACCATCTGGAAACAGATATGCATTTCTGCAGTTTTTTTAAGCTTTTCTCGGAGGTAGTAGTGTATTACACATAGGAACCTCAGCATTTTGTGAGATATAAAGGCTGCTAAACAGAATTAAAATCTGAGTTTTAAAAAGTGCAATGAACTGAAAGGGGAACTCTTGAGTCAAAGAAAAATACTGGTAATATGTATTCTTATAGTGGGGGGGAGGGGGTCTTAAAATACCACCATTATTTTTTCTTGAAACACCACTAAGATTTTCTTGTCGCTTATTGAAAACTTCGCATCAGCAGAATATTTTATTTGTGACTACGTTTCTCCTACACAGTTTACAGACAGACCCCTCAGTTCTGCCTGCTTATCACATTGCTCTAGGACACTGCAATGGTATCACCTTACCTGCTGCTGACAGAAGTGCCATCTCATTAAGAAATAAGTGGTATTTCTTGGAAATGCAACAACACCAAGGAGGTGTTTCTATTTCAGGGGGAGGATGGGTGTTTATATTTCAGATTTCCAAATCAACACTAATTTATACTCCCTGGGTTGAGGCTAATTATAGTTCAGAGCTCAAAATGCCTATGCTTTTAAGTAACTTTGCTCTTATAACGACTCTTAGTTGGCGTGCACTGTTTGCGTTTGAAAATGTACCTATCAATCAGCTGCATGGCAGCTCTACACCCCAAGATGCTCAGAAGGAACTAGAGTTCTTCTTCCCTGAGGAACATACCCTTGCATTAATCAAACCTGATGCTGCTACTCATAAAGGTAAGGCATTTAGAAAGTATGGGCTATATCTAGTGATGTAATCATTTCTGCAAAGGATTAGCAATGCACACTGCAGTAAATCACATCAAATGCATTTTTCTGATTCTCTGAAGTACGTTTTCTGTGCAGAGAAATGCTTTTACACAGCTTGCATAATTCAGATCAAGATCTCAAATGTGACATTTCTTTTGCTTAACCTGCCCTTCTTCACTAGAACAGTGGTGACTTGAAGAAAGAGAGTTCCTAGCTAAGTCAAACTGTTTAAGGGGCAGGCTTACTTACTTCTGCAGACTACCTGCCCAACATCTTTATTAGTCACAGGAAAGAGACACTTGCCAAACCTGTGTTACTTATTTCAGGTAGGTATTTCTACTGACTCAAAAGGGGTCATTGCTCAGTTAGATGCATTCCCATTCTCAGTTAGATTTAACTTACTGTTAGTCTAAGGGAATAAGGAGAAAAAAATCAAAATAAAAAGAGCAGTGTGTAGAATTCAGAATCTTGCCCTAAGGATGTTTGCTGCCACTCTTCAAAAATCCTCTACCTAGGCCCCCTACTTAGCATTATTCTATTCTGTCCTAACAAATTTTGGTAGTCTTTCTAATGCATTGGCTTTTGTGAGTCTGTCTTCCCCTCTTGTGAAAATCCAGATTGATTTTGGTCAGCCAGCTGATGTTTGATACATCATTACAACTACAGTCCACATTCTGTTCAATGTGAGAAATAACAGTGAATGCTATTGGCATAGTTTATTAAAATCTGGGTTTGATACGTGCATCAAGATGGATAATGCAGTGACGATGGTTTCTGCCTACTTTAGAGGACTGTTGAAGTGTTCTTATGTTGTCCGTATTTGGTTTGATATTGTAAGAAGAATTCTAATAGCTACTGGGGATTTTTTTTTAGAAGAAGGCATCTAGTATTTTATGAAACTTTTAAATTTTGGGTGCTTGGGGTTTGCATTTTTTGCATCTAAACAATTTCAAATTGAAAATGAGCTTGTTTGTCATTCTAGATGAAATTATGAAAAAAGTTAAACAGGCTGGATTTAGCATCACAAAGGTTAAAGAACAATCTTTATCTCGGGAAATGGCTACACACTTTTACAAGCAGCACGAAGGAAAACCCTTCTTTGATGACCTGGTGAATTTTATGACACAGTAAGTGCCTTGGTTTACAGTACTGAGGTATGTAAGTAGACACCCCACTTTCTACAGTGCCAACAAAACATGCTACACCATAACTGGTGCAAGGATTTTACAGCCCGTCACTCTTTCTGGCAAGTTTTGTGGCTTCTAGCACAGAATACTCTTCTTTTAAAAGGGAGATTTACAATTCCTTTCAAACTTATGGATAGTTTTATTTTGGATTTTATTTTCTCTGAAAAGGAACTGCTTTCCAATGGGATCCTTTTTCTCCTCATGCAGGACTAATATTTTCCTCATAATATTGTTAGCATAGCTGATAAAAACAGTATGTATTGTCTTGCTTCAGAAATTATTGGGTGAGAATGTCTTTTGGACAAGAAGTCCAAATCCAAATATCAGATCATCATAATCTCTTTGGTTTTCAAATATGGGATTTTCCTTTAAACAAAACACACAGAAACAAATTTTAATATTTAAGCAGTTTAACAAACTTAAGGTAGTTCAATGCTTATTATAACCTTTCATGGTACCTCTGACATTAAAGCTAAGTCTGCATTTCAGAAATCTCACAATAGTTTAAGACATTTTTTTATACTGACTTTACAGGGGTCCATCAGTGATAATGGTCTTATCAAAGGAAAATGCTGTGGAAGAATGGAAGAAACTAATGGGTCCAACTGATCCAGAAGAGGCAAAGAAGACCTCCCCTGAATCAATCAGGGCTCAGTTTGCACACGATATTTTGGCTAATGCTGTTCACGGTTCATCTGATGTAGAACAGGCAGAGATGAATATTCAATTTGTATTTGGAGAGCTGGATGCAGACTAAACAATTAAGAGACAGTCTCTGAAAATTGATATTCATGTAATTAGATGGATTTGTCTACACAACCTCTATATTTAAGACTACATAAACACACTTATTTTTCTTCAGAGTCCATCCAATTTTAGTTGGGCAGGTTTTGCTATCAGCTCTTCCAAATTGCAAAACATAGCAAGGTAACACCTGTTAGGAATTTGACACTAGTAATGGTTTCTTTATATAGGCTTAGTAGATTTTTTTTTCTTTTATCATTTTAACAGATTTATGCATTTCCAATAGTTCCAGGATACTAAAGTGTTTTGTGTATAGCTGTCTTAAAAAGAACAAGGACAAGGGCCAAGGAAGGTGGCTAAAGCACTATTAATGGCACATCCAATGGTGATGTGGATCGAGTCCTGCAGTTCCAAACATGAGCCAAATGGGGCTCCTGGGCCCACTGGCCATCTGTGTATATGTGCATCCCTGGTGAGACTGCTCTGGCCTATTAAGGTCTATTGATTCCCTCAACACCCTGAAAAACATTTGCATTGTTTATTCTTCTTTTTCCTAAATATCTTCTAAGGATTACTGTCACAGGTAGGATAATAAACTAAAAGGTCCTTTCCAGTCCATTTACTTAATTCAAATATATCAGGGGAACTTAAATATAAAGCCAGCTCTTACATAACAGCTATTCTTGACACGTACCTCCTTGCCAAACTAGTGAGTTCATATCCCGTCCAGTCTAACTTGGCTGGCCTTCATGAAGAACACAAATATTATTCTGTAGCTGATGTATTCTCACATTTGTTGTCTAAGTCTGTTGAAGGTTGAGGTTCTGAAGAATGGCATTCACTTAAAGCAATTTACTTGCATCCTTGATTTTAAGTGTGAAGTCAAGAAAGAATGAACTCTTTCTCATATTTTCTTTATTGTTCCTATTGTATTTAATACAACGAGCTGCTATAAAGACCTTCCTGACAAATATTTCTGTTGTGATGGAGCATTTGTTATTATAGACATTCCTCCAGCAGAAGTTGGACTGAGCATTCTCCTGGTGGCCCATTTTCGCCTACAGCTTTACTGCCACAAACTCAGCTTGAGGCTCGCTAGCCTGTGGGAGCTTGTAATTAGTGCAGAATTTATATGTCGCCTCACAGAGGTGAGTTCTGAGAAACATACTTCAGGATTGCTGTATGATCTTTGGCTTCTTTTTTACTTCAAAAACTCATTAAAATTGTTCTTCCTGGCATTATTTAAGCACTCTGAGTCTTTTGGGTCCTGGCATGCTGTACTTTAAACCAAGAAGCAGCCTCAGAAAAGAGCAGATTGCTTGAGTAGTGCAATTTCGCACACATCTATTCAGCTCATTTCCTCAGATTTTTGCTGGAGTTAATGGATTCTCAACCAGTGGGACAAATAAAAAGCTGAAAGTTTATGTGGATTTATTTTTTGACAGCAGCAAAAATGTTGAAAACAGCAAAGTGCTTTTATATCTTATTAAGAGTCCCTAATATGTCTGGTGGAAGTTCACAATCAAAGAGCTTGATAAGTATCATACAGGGGGGGTGAATACTGTGAATCACTTATTGCTCTGGTGTGAGAAATTTCAGTTTGCTGTGAGGGTACCATAGCTCTGCCTCTGCCTGTTTAAATATGGTGAAATTTTGTACACCAAGTAATTGCCCTTGCTTAACCATTATCCTCTATATTGCATCACATCACTCTTAAACAATATTACATTTTTGTCAGTTTGGTTTAACTATTGGATTTTGAAGGATTTTGTCTATGGGGTTCCATATTCACATGTGTCAATTACAATCCCTGCCTTGTGCTTGATTAAAGGGATCCAGTAGATTTCATTGAAATATTATGTATAGATCTGGGACAGGTTTTTTTCATGTTGCCCAAGTATCCAAACCCGAACGGAAGTGTGGGAACATTTCATTTATTAGTGCTCATCTTCTTCTCCTAAATATGTTCTTGATCTTAAAGTCTTCTAGCAGATTTGTAAAGGAGAAATTTAACAGATACATCTTAAAATATCAAACATAACTGTTTCCTTCAGATGATTAAGAGATTCAGATTTGCAAAGCTTTCATATCTTCAAGAACAGAAGATTGTACATTTGGTACAATTATCAAAATATGCATTCAAAATAATGGCAATCAAAATACTGTAAGAGATTGCTTTGCCTCTTTAAAAATTTAACTCACCCTGTAGGTATTGCATATATTATTTAAACTGCCATCCGCTCTACTTTGAAAATTATATTACTGTGATATAGATATGGATGCAATTTTTAAGAATTTGAACATTTCTGGTGGGATCAGCAATTATTTGATTTAGAGAGTCAGGAGGACTCTGTTCCAACATAAACTCCACGAAGTCTCACAGATTAAAATCTTCCTGCAATTAAATTTACACAAAACTGCTGCATATAAAACTTACAGAAAGTCTGACTGTGTCCATTTAGCTCATATCTAAATGCCAGTTCAAAAGAGAATGTGGCCTTTACAACTGTTTATTTAGAAAACATCTTGTCATTCATCATAGAATTAGGCGGTGCAAAGATTTGATTATAATTCTTCCAAGACTAACAAAAGATAACATAATTATTCTTCTGATTTTTGTCCCAGCAGGAGAGAAATGGAACCACGGGGCATGTTTATTTGTACCACAAACCACATATTTCCTTGTTTAGGAACTTTAATGAAATCATAACCTCACACTAAAGACTGTATTAAAGATCTTTTTCAATTTAGAATGGTAAACAAGAGGGTTATAAATCTCAAAATACTGTTTTAGAAGAAAGCATGTCTGATTGTACTGAGATTTTTTTTCCTGAATTACTACATAAAAAAAATAAGACAAGTGGAGAAAAAGCTTTTTTTCCCTGCCAAGAAGATGAAGTCAATCAGCTTGTGGCTCTGTACCACTTTTTTCCCTTTGCTCTGACTGCTGAATGAACTATACTGGCAAGTCAGACATCGCAAGTATCTGTTCAGTTTATCCACAGCTCTTTGCGAGCACATGATCAGCTCTCTGGTTACTCTGCTCAGAGAATACATACTGAAGTTCTCTGAGTATGTACAAATTATAAAGTTTTCATCACACTGTAATCACAAGTAATCAAAATACTTAGGGTGCTCTGTTTGGGGCATTGCCTGGTTACTCTGATACAACCATTAACCTTCTATCTGGATGTAGACTGCCTGATACATTTAAGGTACTTTTGGGGCTTGATCTTAATATCTCCATCTAGAGAAAAGGAATGTTGCCCTCCCTTGCTTTATGCTCATTTCCATAGTGGTTTATCCGCCAGCCTTTTGGCAGCAGTGGGAACCAATCTAATATTAATCGATTACCTGGAAGCCCTCAAACTGACTGCATATCCAACAAGCACGTTTGAAATGCTGTTTATATTCCAATAAGGCTGTTGTTTAATTTCAGAGATGTTACATGAAATATATTGTTAGCAGTTGAAATTCATTGCAATTTTTCCAGAAAGCCATGGCTAGCTCTAATCAGAAGTAGTGCTCTCCTCTAGAAATTAATTACTTGCATGCTATTGGGGAGTAGGGGTATTTATAAACTAAAACATAATTTTGAATTTTCGTTGACCCATATTGATGGATTATATTTATTTACAAAATTAATTGCCGCTGATGTAGCTTACCATAAAAATCTGGTTGAGGAAATGTTTTCAGATGAGCATTTACATTCAACTGCTAAGTGCAACCAAAAAGCCTCTGTCGGTTGTGCATAATTGGAGTAAATATTTTTTCAGGTTTCATTCATTTGGAATCTAGGTTACAATTCTGGATAAAAGAATTTAAGAGCTGTTTGAGTATTTTGGACAGGAATATCTTCTTTTTATTTGCTTAGGAAGTATTTCTCAGTCATATGCACTGACTGGACAAAAGTTGCAACACTGAATTGAAGTGACCGGGTCAGTCAGGTCTTGTTGGAAGGAGGTTTATGGGTTTTTTAAAAATGTGTTTCATAAAAGAGTCCTGATTTGCGTTTACAGTGAGCTTCTAAAATGGTGCCAATCATTCACAATTAGAGTAAATATTTTTTCAGGTTTCATTCTTTTGGAACTGAGGTTAGAACATTCAGTGAAAATACTGAATGACACTTCTAAATAAACTGGGCACATGTGTGTGGGAGGTAGTAAGAAACTCACTAGAAGCATATGTTTGATGTTCCAGGCAATTTTTATTTTATATTAAAAAAAATGCCAAGCCCCTCAGTAAGAAGGCTTAGCTGCAGCACTGAGAAAAAAAACCCATTTAACACTTCAAGAATTTAGCCCCTCTTTATTTTTTTCATCTTTAAGTAGTTACAGTAATTGTATTCATCCATCAGCAAATTATTTGCCTCCCTTTGCTGAATGAAGGTTTCATGAGTCCAGTGCTGGAGTGCACCAGCACAGCAGTGGCTACACGTGGCCATGGATGTGCACGAGAAGAGGTGAATCTGACCTTTAGCCACATGCCAGGGAGCAGAGGTGGGGACTGCACCCTCTGGGGAGGAATTTGTCTGTTCAAACAGCCCTCACTGCTCCAACACCTATTTCATGCCAAGGGAAGGGAAGGGAAGGGAAGGGAAGGGAAGGGAAGGGAAGGGAAGGGAAGGGAAGGGAAGGGAAGGGAAGGGAAGGGAAGGGAAGGGAAGGGAAGGGAAGGGAAGGGAAGGGAAGGGAAGGGAAGGGAAGGGAAGGGAAGGGAAGGGAAGGGAAGGGAAGGGAAGGGAAGGGAAGGGAAGGGAAGGGAAGGGAAGGGAAGGGAAGGGAAGGGAAGGGAAGGGAAGGGAAGGGAAGGGAAGGGAAGGGAAGGGAAGGGAAGGGAAGGGAAGGGAAGGGAAGGGAAGGGAAGGGAAGGGAAGGGAAAGGGTCTGGATTCAGCTGGCAGTTGATAACTTCACAGGGAGTTAATAATTTTAGGGGATTTTCAAAACTGCATGACTTGCCTTAGTGCTAAATTGGGTTGACCCATAGTTTCTTAAAATGTAGGAAAAAATAGGTTTGCAAAAACACACTACCTTATTAATTTATCCCTTGTATGTCTGTTCTTTATGATGTCCCTTGTATGTCTGTTCATTATGATGTCCCCTGCTTTTTGTTGTATTGCCTTTCCTTCTTCCATATTTTCACCATATCAGATTGAAAGTTAGTCAGCATAAAGTATACATAAAAATGTTAAGGAGTTTGGGAACACCTGGCTCAGCGCATCCATGTCTATTCCAGTGCATTGGAATGGTCAATCTAATGACAGCAACTTGGAGAAGAAATGGTGAGGATTCTCTGGAGAAAATAATTTGTACATTTTCTGCTCTGACAAAATGAAAAAAAAAAGTTTGATTCTAACAGTTGTAAAATAATATGTGATGTTGCTGTGGAGTCTAGGTGGCTGTTCCAAAAATTTCATTTAACACCACATTTGACTATGTTCACAATAAAATTTCTTTAAGTGATACTTCATGACTTCATTGTTTGTTATTTCAGCATCACATTGATGTGACTGTCGCTCATTCTTTAATGGCTAACTATATATACATTTATTGGGGTACTTTAAATTGGGATCAATAGGTAATCAAAACTCAAGAACTGCTACACAGTACATAAAACTATTACAGAAGTTTCCAGATCTTTTAGATCATGCTTACTTAAGTCAGCATTTTCAAACTCACTTAAATTAATCACCTGCAAGTGAAATTCTGTCTCCTTTGATTTCCATTTCAGCTTTTCCATTTCACTGAACATGATTAAGGTTCCACCTATAGGCTGTATTTAAGCACCCAAGTTTGTAGTCTGTTTTTTCAGTCATGTCAAACACATAATTTCTATAAAGTCAATATAGCTTATATATGCTCAGCATTCCTGGCACCTGGAATGAATTTTGGATCTAACTCTGCAGGTGTTCCATGTCAACAAAGTACTGCACCTGCCCAGAATTACCAGTACTGCTACACTCAAAGCTCAACAATGACCATTTCCACTGGTTTCCCCCCCAAATTATTCTATATGCTATTATTCCATTTTCTTGTAACACCTGTGTCTGTTTGTCTTAAACATTGTAACTCGGCATCTATGTCCCAAATTCGCATTAGCAAACTACCAAGTATGGAATTGCTGCTACCAGAATCACTCTACCATATTTCACTGTGAATTTCACACATGAAAATTTCATTGGAATTTTTGTCATGGCAAAGATCAACATACTGATAAGACCAATTGTTATTCCTCATGATAATCTACACAGAACTCCTTTTTTTTTCTGATGTAGAACTGCTCTATTATAAAAATCCTGATTTTACCAGAATTGACAAGTTCTTAGTCTTCCTGCAGGAAATCTGGAAGGTCTTTCAGGCATCTATCATGAGCTCTTCTGATCTCAATGTTGGCGATCTTCTTGCGTCTTACATGAAATTGAAATCAGAATGTATTACCTATGCTGCCGCATTGAAGTACACCTCAGAGGGAACAGCATAAATGCCACCTTGGAGTTATATTGATTAGATTTGCACCAACTTGCAGTTCTAATACCTCATATAGAAAATGTTAAGTCAGTAAACTTAATGCATAAATAAAAGAATCTGCTTTTGTGTCACCCTTTTCAGCGTAAATGTTACTTTCTGATAAGAAAAACTGCAGATAGCCAGTTGCTTTGAGAAGCTCATTAATAGGGACAAAGCTTATTTATTTATTTATTTATTTATTTATTTATTTATTTATTTGATCTCAGAGAAAGGTTAGAAATATGCTATCAAATGATAAAAAATTATCCAAATGATTATTGAGCCACTTGAAGCCCTATCTTCTCCTTAATACTGTACAGTAGCTGTCAGTTATCTTTAGAATAAAGCTTCTATTCCAGTTTTCATAGCAAAGCTATATTACAGCAAATGTGTTACTTTTAAGAATTCTACAGATCTGTTCACTTTAATCGGTCCTTTCAAAAAATACAGATTTTTCAATTAGATGTTTAAATATATTTGAAATTAGAACAACAGAAGCCAGCCTGAAGTACAATTTAAAAAATGAAATGCTTTGAATGCATTTTTTACTACACAAACCCACAAGATCAAATACTATCATTGTAAGCATATTTTTCAGCACACTCATAAAAATAATCACATAATGCATATCCAGATGCTTAATGGTAAACTATGCTTTTCAACACTCTGAACAAGGGCTGTGATTCCAAATAGCAGATATGTTCAGCTCCAGCAGCTGCAGTCATTGCTGCCTGAGACATCTGCCAGAGGTTACCATCCTTCTGCTGCTCCTCAGCTGCCTGGTCTAGTGAGCTCTCAACTTATTCACAGCCTAACTCACCAACTACTACACCAGCTGAGGAGAGAGAGAAACTCCATGCAGCTTTCCAACATCTGGCAGGGAAGCAGACCAGGCAACTGGTACAAGGAGTCAAAACCCCTGGCAGCCAAGGCTAGTTCTGTCTAGATGGGAAATCAGAGCCCAAAGATAAAGCTCAGTCAGCTGGAATATGCCTGCCTCATATTAGTGCAAACCTACGCTCTATGGCTTGCAGTGACTTGAAAGGATAAGCAAACCTTGTAACGGTAAAGTGCAGCAAAGAGGTCTATGTAGAAAATTACATGATTCTTTAAGTCGATGAGTTCCAGATTAATAAAACATGCTGACCAAGCCAGATCATGACCCTTGTCATGCAGGAAACGTCCTTCCTTTCGGGAATTTCACACTCATACTTTTTTGGGGTTGATTTCTTTCTGGCCATTTCTTATTTTAATGGCCTTTTTGGGGCCACCGATCAGTGGGTTGCTGTTCTTGGTTTGCGGTTTCAGGGCTCCACTCTGACCACTGCGTCCTGAATTCTGGTTCTTACTGCGTGCAGTTCGCCGCTTTTGTTCTTGCAGTCTCTGTTCCCACCTCTGTAGAAATGCAGAAGACAAAAGAGAATGAGTTAGGGAAGGACATTATCATAAATAATTACATCCTAATAAAAGCTATCCTGAACCACAGATGCTGGTGCTATGGTGTCATGCTCTATATTGCAAGGTCATTGATGTCAGCATGTAATGGCTATTTGCGGGGAGTCTGTTATATGTTAGAGGGAATTTCCACAACACCAGTTGATGGAAATGACAACTGCCCATCTCATGTGCATGGTGCATGTGACTGCCTTTTCAGAAATACAGGGGAGCTGGCATCATGCTATCAAAAAGTCAGGACCCCTTCCTTGCTGTCTTGCTGGACATCCTACTTGACTTTTCCTCTGAAAAGTCTACAGGAATCAAACCATCCATTCACAATATACATTTAAGCACACAGCCACAAGGGGAACTAGTATTTACTTTCTGCTTCTGCTTTTCTCTGGGGTGGAAAGGACTGGGCAGGAACAACCTTATGTTATAGACAGACAATAATGATGATCACAGTGAAACCACAGTGTTAAGAGTTGCAATAGCATGGTTTGAATAATGCACCTGCAACTTTATTCAGCAGCATCTCCAAGAAATTTTGAAAAGCAACAAGCCAACCAAAGATAACAGCTGTCAGATTTTCATATCCAATAATGCAGTAGTTAGGAAATAGGTTTTTAGAGTAAGTTTAACTGGTCAGCTCTCCAAAACATGGAGGGATCCATAAAACAGCAACAGAGACTGCAGACTTTCACCTCTAGGAACAGAAATACCTACTTTAAGGAAAACAAGGTAGGCAGTAGAACCCAGAAATTATCTCACCTCTCCCCTCTATTATCTTTCCTTTCTGAAATTGCTAGAGGCAGCGGATTTACCCAGTGATTAGAGCAAGAGAAATGTTCTCCAGCTTGCCTATTCAATATCTCTGCACTGACTTTGTTGCAGCTCAGACTCTTGTCCTGGCTAGAGAAAAGACCAGCAATGTTGTGGTTATGTTAACAACTGTCCTCTGTGGTTAACAGACAGCTTAAAACATCCATTGTAAGTGGTAACTCAAGACAATTCTGGATGCAAGTCTTCACAGATGAATGATGGGCATTAAAATGAAGCCACTGTGATACCTAGCTCCATACTGGCTTTGTGTGGTCAAAGTTATTTTATGCATCTTTATAAAACCAAAAATATCAGAAGGCATTTAGTTGTGTCCCACTCAAACACGTTTAAATGAGGATTTAGTTTCTGAAACTATTAATATGAGAGGAAATTACATGTGCTTTGAAGGGCATTTTTTTTGGCAGTCATGCATCTATTTGACAATCTGAAAACTAATGCCCAAACATGATTCAAGACACAATTAGAAATGACAAAACAGTGTGAGGAGGTGACTAAAACACACTGCGTGCCAGTAACAGGCCATTAAGTTGACAGCTAGAGGATTTCAGGAATCCAAGTCATATGTCAATATTCTTCTAAATCCCACATGGCATCCTCTGCAATTGCCATGTATTTATTTTTTAAAGATTTAAAGTATGTTTTCTTTTCCACGCATAGGTTACAGAGTAAGTGAAGAGGGTATGAGAGAAGCACTGAATGCAATTTCCTGCAAGAAGCTGATCTGTAATCTAAAAGCTTTTTCTTATGGATTCCTACATCTCTTTTCCTCCTCTCTATCAATTGCCAATCAACTCATAATTAAAACACACATGTACATCCTTAAACATAGATGTATGTCCTTAATGCTCTGAAAACCTTCCTGAATTCCAAAAATAACTTTCTTCCATGTCTAAAACTGGGAGGAAGAATCAGACCTTCTCTCAACCCATCCTTTCTTTCCATTAAAAAGAGTTTACAAGCAGAGAGCGATATCAAGTGCTATCCTGAAGCCCCAAAAAGCAGGGGCATCTGCTGTGCCTGCCACCCCTGTCTCTATACTAAAGACTTTTCCTTCCAGTGTTTTCTGAATCCAGAGAGACAATGCCAAATCCTTTGGGTGGGTCTTAATAGGGAGTATGTGGTGAGAAGTGTGTGACTCCAGCCTGTAATCTTTAATGCAGCAAAAAACATTAATCCAGTGCAGAGGATTTTAATTTCCTTTCTTATCTAATGTGGGCTATGTACTCATCTGCATATCACCTCCACTTTCACATCAACGCTCCTTGTGGTAACAGGGATGTAAAAGAAATTCCTATATGCATTACTGTAAGAAACCAGAGTTCACACAAAGATCATCCCACAGGGTAAAATTAAAGAGAAATAAAATTTTAGAGACCCTAAACCACAAGATTAAGGTATTCAAATTTTCACTTATGCTTGGGTAACTATGAGGGCTGAAAAGGTTCAAGTGAAAATAATGACACCCAGGGGAGTTACAGATATCTGAAAGTGAAACAAAAGTGTTTGACTTTTTATCAAGAACCTCAGCATTCTCTTCTTTGGCTGTATTTACCTTAAATCTTCTGTTTAGTTGGTCCTTCCATTTTTCAACTAGACATCCATCAAGAAGCATCAACCTGAAAATTAAGAAATACACACAAATTATAGATATTTCTGATTTTTATTTCTGAGATGCCATTCCAGATGATTTGATACAGACTGGGGTTGAAATGCACCCACAGGTACTGGTACTGACAGGTTTTATGGATGGGATGACAGGATACCATATGTTTCTCTGTGTGTTTGTGTGAAGAGTAGATTCAACTGATGCATTTTACTTCTGACTTTAAAAAAGAAGCTGTTTCACATGCACCAGCTAATACAGCTTACCTGAAAAACAGTAATATAATCATATGATCACTTACAATTGTATCCATTTCTACCTATAAATACATGAGGATGGCAGTATGTGTTTCCTACATCTATCTCCTTAATGAGTCCTTTAAGGTGAATTTGGAAGATGTATGGTTAGTGATACTTGCCATACTTCCCTACCAGCAAAATCCAGCTAGCTCCTGCATGAAAGCATTGAGTCTAGCTGTTATGAAATGAACAAAACAAATATGTGACTATTAAATATATATGCCTTAAACAGCTCCTAAAGCAGCTTATTCTATAGCAGTCTGATGTCACACCTTCCACGTTCCAGCCCAGTGACAATTTTTGGGGTTTTTTTTAGGTTGGTTGGTTGGTTGAGATACCAGGCCTTAACATGCCCTAATATAAATTCCACTAAAATTCTCGGGGTTGTATTTAGACACCAGTGCTAGCTGGAAACATCAAGACATTGATATAAATGCACACAACATCACACAGCACTGTTCTGGCTGGTGAAGGTTAAATAGTGTAGCAGGACCTGACCTCCAGTTTCTATGAATAGCATCACTGCTCTTAGCAGCTCAAACACAGTACAAAATGCTGCCTCTGTGCATACAGCTTGACCATATATAAAAGGCCTAACATGAGTGCAAACCTTGGAGAATCAGGACCAATATGTTGTACATTTCTTTCCAAAGAGAAATTATACAACTAACGTAACAGGATTGATGCCAAGGCCATACTGCCATGAATGAAACCACAACATGGAGCACATCTGGCACAGCTTTGTTCAGGTCAAATTATCCACTGAGGCTCTAACCCTAACAACAGGCAATAGGTATTTTGCCATTGACTGCAGAGGAGGTACAGCTTCCACCCATTCTGCCTCTGTCATTTTAAAAAACTGATGTAACTCAAAACCTTCTGTTTTCCTGCCACTGAGTTCAACAGGAAGCACATATAATAGTTTATGTTTCTTTTTCAAATCCACTTTAGTACACTATATGAAATTAAAAACCTCAATGACCTTTAAAAACCATCACAAGACATTTAGTGAATCACGTGTTTTTTCCATAATAATGGAGATGATTGTGATATTTGACTTATGAAATCTCCCTTTCCTAACAGCCTCCAGAGGATCCTCTGCAACCCAGAGCTCCTCCATCACCATTCTGGTCATAGTCTTTCTACATGGGCCAGAGCTTGTATCCCTAAATTGACTAACTCAAAGAGAGGGCACTATATTAACATCTGTGAAATACTTCCAGACCTAGATGAGCAAAGAGCTGGGTAGTAATATAATACTGTGTCTGCTAGCTCGCCAAAAAACAAGATAAAGCAGTAAGATATCAGATGGCAAATTTTAGAAACACCTATAACATGCTCCCAAAATAGCAATATAAAGCCCATTAAAAATATGGGCATGGCCCACCTCATTCCACATGTGGATGTTCCATGGTCCTTAAAACTGTGCATGGCCAATTAACAGCAACATCACAGTATGCAAAACCAGCGTGCACATTTCACAGACAGCCTTGCCTCCAAACTACAACACCTACAGAACCTAAAACACCACAACCTGCTCTGCTGGCATTTACTGGTGTGCTTGGGGAGCTAATGTGGATGGGATGCCCCCTTCTGCCTCAAGGAACCAGGGAGAAAAGGGAGCTGTGATTCACCACTCCTTCCCCTCCAGGCCAGCATGCTGGATTTCCTTCCATGCCTGGGGCTAGGCTGACTGCCAGATGAAAGGTCTGGTAAAGTTTGTTTTGTTTTGTTTTTAATTTTAATCATACAGCAGGACTGGCAAGCTGCTCTAAGAGTATTTACTTTTCATCTGCCATCTGGGAGCTGGAGCTCCAATAGCTGCAGCTTTGGCTGGTCCCGCTACGAGTGCGGGATCAGAAACATCTCATTGATGGCACTGGTCCACAGCACGGACAGGCCAGAGGAGAAGGCCTGCTCTGACTCCAGCAGCTCTGCTGACAGAGGATGTGTATCATCTCCAGCCCACTCCCCTGGTGAGGCAGAATGATGCCTTCCATGTGGTCCTGCCAACACAGACCATCATCTACAGCCACCAATTTGGCTTGTTGCACACAAAGCAACTCATCCCCATGGAAAAGTGATCCTGGAAAAACACTCCAAAGCTGGAGGTGACTGAGCTGCTGCATGATGCTTTATCAATATGCTGTCAGCACCTAATGCCACCAGATTTATGCTCTTTGCATGAGTCAAATTTTGTAAATACATCATGGAACAAAGCTGAGGCTGATAAAGTGGAGAAAGTCAGCTGTGAAGGTAATGGAAACATGTAGGTGTATGTATGAATTATCCTAAAGCAAGCTTATGATGAGGAAGAGAGATTTACTGGTCCTCCTTCCCATCTATCACAGCCAGCTCTAACACTTTTCTGCAACACATCACGGCTTACCTTGAGCGCCACTCATAGCACATGATGAGAACATCCTGCTTTGGTTGAAGAGGTGGGCACTGGCACGAGGAATTTGTAAGAAGAGGCACTTGGGACAGAGGAATTGATGTTGAAGACTTGAGTATGTCTTTGACTTCAACCACAGTGGTTATCTCATTGCAGTTCCCTCTTTCTACGCTTTTTACTTTAGCGTGAATGACTGCAAATAGAAAAACAGGGAGTGAGAACAATAAACAGTCTTGGAAATTTAAATGCATCTCAAAATTAAATAAAATATATTGAATTGGAAACTGTTGTTTTGGTTGTGAAACTAGAACTACTTCTGCCTGTGTGGGCATGAGCAGTGGCTTAGTATAACAGAGGCCTGATCTCATTTTGGTTTTCAGTAGGACTGTTGACAACTGTAAAATTAAACATGTGCTTAAATCTTTGCCAGATCAGGCCAACCAATCTCGCCTGGAATCACACACACAAACAGCTCCTTCAACTCAGACCTTGAAGAACCCTTTGCATAAATCTAACCCATTCTCCAGCCACATTTGGCTATTTCCAATTAAGTAATGAATAATTTACCTCACAGACACTTGTCATGAATTCAGTTTTTTCAATAATAAAATCACTTCCTGTAGATTGTAACCAGGAAACACAGTATTTTCTTAAATATTAGAAACAAGGGAAGGCCATAAACAATAGTCAAAAAACTAAGAGGCTTAGGATTTACATTATTTACTTGAGCTATACCTTTTTTCATCTTTTGCCTTTGGATTCTCTACCAATAGTGAGATGCTTATATAAACGAGACACTGAAAAAGGTTCTTCTGACTCTGAATACACAATCATTTGCATTTTTACCTTTCATTGAGGAAAACTGCATGTCTGCACAGATGCAAGAAGGTGAAGCACTGTAGATTGCTCTGAAATTATCCCTGGGCTAACTTTGTACAAACTCTGGCATCACCTACCACTCCAGCATTTCATCCCTTCTCTCTTGTGAGAAATACCAGATCTAATAAATTAAGATTTTTACATAAAGGATGTCAAAATAAGAAATGTCAAAATAGAAAGGGTTCTACTGCCCAAAAATTCTTCAGTGAAAGAAGCATGAGAAGTGCATAGACTGCAGGGTGATCAGCCTGTCCCTGCCAGCCACCGGGTGAAAAGCCTCCACATGAACCTCATAACATTTGGAATAAACTTCACACATAGAAAACAGGAGACCAGCACTGTTAATGCAGTCTGGTGTTTATATGCTACCTTTATCAGGACATGGATAACAGACACAAAACATGTGAGGAATTTCAGTTTTGGAGATTCACAATCCATTTTCAAGGCTGGTTGATACAACTGAAAGTACAATTTGGCTGTATGTCTTATTTTAAAGGTTTTCAGAAAAAAATGGATTGATTTTCAACCCATTAAATCTTGTCCCTCAATTCATTTTCTGTATAAACAGGTCTATTTATCTCACAGGGTGCTGAATAAAAAATTTACATTTCAAAAACAAAATCTTGATTTCACAAATTCAATGGAATTAAATTTTGGACCCCAACATACAGGTTCTACTCAAGGAACATTCCCATTGAAATCACTGGAATCAGAATTTACACGGCTAACACCTGTCTTTCAATTCAGAACAGTCATTTGATATCACTACTTTTCATATGTTTCAGGCAACTGTGGAAGCTCATTGTTCCACCTAAACGTATTTCTGTGCTGTACTGATACAGATCAAAGAATTATATAAAAAGAATAAGTCATGTAAATGCACCAAAATGCTATAATGAACAAAAAATTGTACAATTATCTAAGCTAGAGGTTCAGCTTGATTATTCCCACCAAACATGCTAATAAAGAAGCAAATAGCTACAAACTTACTTTCATTTGATATCAAACAAATAGGAACTGATCTATATTATAACCCTACTGCAGAAGAACTAGATAAATGACTGGGAAAAAACCTGTCATTGAGAAAATACCCACAAAGTACAAAATGAAGCAATACTGCATATAAAATTCATAGTTAATAGGGGCTTTGTACTGACACTAGGTTTAATCTGGCATTTATCTAATCTTAATTAGATAAATTCGTGACTCACACCATCAGAAAACTGAGTCGAGGGAAGCCAAGGGCAAAGAGGAGTGAATACTTATTTTTGTTGCCAATATGTCACCCAACATATAATAAAACTATCAGCTATCTCCGTGGCTGGACGGTGCGAATTGTCACTGAATTTAGTTAATCTCTGACAATTCTGCACCAGACAGAACTCAGGCTAATAAGTAAAAACATATACAAATTTCTAAAAACTTTTTACTTTGCTGCAGCTGGTTCACATCTACAAATTTTATTTGGGTAGCAAACTCCTGTTTATTCTACCTGCTGGATGAAAACAGGAGCTGGCCAAGTCACCACACTCACATCAGGCATAACTGCCTTTACTAGAGTGACCTTTGCAGCAGCAACCACCCCTTCTGTGGAGCATATTACTGACATTTTACTGCTTTTGTCAGAAACACACCACCATCTGTGCCATTACTACTACTGCCTGCACATGGTGTGTGCTACAGCTGGATTTTGGAAGAGGACAGCTAGGTATTCCCTGGCAAACACCTTGGAAAGGCTATGTTGGAGCAGTCTTCTCATGCCACACTTGCTGGATGGGGCCTGGTGTGGGTTCAGCATCCACACAGAGCTCCCTAACTTGCAGGGACACAAGGAGGATGTGGGGCAGGCAAAGTGAAGCATTTTTCCCATGCACTTACTGTAGCTGTAGTTCTTGGCCAAGTAGGTTGACAGCGTGGGCTTTGTCTTTTTGCACCTGCACCGCTCTTCAAAGGAAAGGAAGAGAAGGGAGAAAGTTGAGGGGTGTCAGAGGGACCCTGTCTCCGGGCAGGTGGAGGTGGGGGATCGTCCTAGGCTCACCCTGGCCACGGCTCCTGCAGTCAGGCTCCAGGGGTCTGTCTGGCACCATAAAGCCTTGTGTGAAGTCCGTCCACTTCACATCTGCAAACAAAGGTGCGTCAGGGACTAAAAACAGTCGGTAGAGGCTCCAGGACTGGAGCGTGAGGGTCCCGCAGCCCGCCCGTCCCACCCCGGGGGCGTCCCGCGGGGGTGGAGGGAGTCCTCCCTCCCACCTCTCGCTGCCCCCAGGGTTCTCACCCTCCGGCACGTCGGTGACGATGGCCTCTGGGGAGATGCAGACGCCGCGGTCGTAGACGGGGAGGTCGTCGCAAGCCAGGCTCTCGGGCCAGCTGTGGTTGTAGCGGCGCATGATGGGCTCGCAGCCGTCGCGGGCGCGCTGGCAGACGGAGCGGCACGGCTTGATGGGGTCGTAGAGGAACTCCAGGGTGCAGATGGGGGCGTACATAGCGCAGAGGAAGAAGGGCAGGACCGGGCTGCAGCCGGTGGCCACCAGCTCCTCGTACTGTTCGATAGCGAGGACGGCGTTTTCCTGGGTGCTGTGGTGGAGGTGGTTGGGCATGCGGGTGATATTCCAGGGCATGGAGCGGCACATGGGGATGCGCACCGCCTCGCACGGCGCGCCCTGCGCCCGCGGGCTCACCCGCAGCCACAGGGACACCGCCACCAAGGCGCGCAGCATCCTCTTCTTCCTCCTTCTCCTTGTCCGCCGCCGCCCGCCGCCGCCCCGCGGGTCCCGGCGGCCGAAGGGCGCGGAGCGGCGCTGCCTCCCGGAGCCCGGCTGCAGTCAAGTCGCGGGAGCCGCCGCGCCGACAGCCATGGACATCGCGGGACCGCATTTATACCAGTGGCACGAGTGACGTGGGGCCGATCGCGCTCCCTTGGCAGCCCCGCTCCTCCGGGGGGTGGGGGGTGTGCGTGTATGTGTGCGTTTTGCTGTGCAGGCACGGTGACATCACCTCCACCCCGTTTAATCCCCCGGCGACATCACTGCGTCTCTCGGCCGCCGCTCCAGCTCCGTTTCAGTTTTCATCTGTGTCATAAATTCCTTCAGGTGGAAGGGGGGCGGAGGGGGGGAGGAAACCCAAACCACACGGTTCTGCCGCGGGGCTCTGCGCTCCGGCGCGGGGAAAGGGAAGGCGACGGTAGGAACCGCGGCTTCTTCCGTGGGGCTGAACTTTATACGCCGCGTTTTCTCAAGGGAGAAGAAACTTTTGCGAGTTTGAGGGAGCTCCGGTGGCTGTTCCCGACGCCTCCAGGGGGTTGCAGAATTCCCTCCATGAGCTCGGCACGGACGGGGAAAGGCGTGAAGTGCACGGGCGGACAGACGGGGTGGTGGCTGGTGGCCCGGTTTACTCGGAACAGGGGAAGCGGTAGCAGCCGGGCCGAGACGGAAGCGGGCGGCGGGGCCGGGCATCGCGGGGGGCCGCTGTGGGGCTGCCGTGCGGGCAGGCAGCTCGCCGCCCCGCTCCCCCAGCCGCTGTCCCCCACCAATCGCATCTGCACACCAGCGGAATAAGGGGCTTCAGACTTTTTCCCAAGCTGTTTTGTATTTTCCTTTCCTTGGTGCTCCACGGCCACGCGCCCCTGGTGCAGAGGAGTGCCGGGGCCAATGGGCTCCCTCATCCCTCACAGCCCACCTCTGTTCCCCCTTGCACGGAAAGACGTCCGGGCCCGTTCTTCCCTGTGGGAAACGCCGCTCCCCAGTCTTTGAGGGGCCCGCTGAGATAAGAAGATTAACTCCATGTCAGGTTATCCCAGTGACCTGAGAGAGCCGGAGTCTGGCTCTGAGGTACCTGCCGCGGCCAGGTACTGTGGTGCCACCGGGGTTGCCCTCGGCAGATGCAGCAGAGCTGCAGAGACGGAGCACCCGAGGGGTACGGGCCTCCCCTTCCCTTAGTGGGTGAGGAAAGCACATCCAGAGCAGGCAGGAAACAACAGCTGATACACCTAAGAGGGCAGTGGGGGATGAAGGAATGCATATGGTGAAGGAATGCTTGGTGACACTGTCTCTTCGAGGGGAGGCACTGAAATGCCCCCCTCGAGGGCAACATTAAAGCAGTTTGTCCCAGCAGGTCACTCCTGTTCGCGCATCCCCTCCCTCCCCAAGCTCACGCAGATGCCCCTCTGGGCAGCCCTCGCGGAGCAGCGGGCACGACCAGGGCGCCCAGACCCTCCCGGCTGCGCGGAGGGAGGCCTGAGAGGGCGAGGGTCCCTGTCGCTTGTCACCGCGCTGCCTGCTGCCCCGCCGGCGTCCGGGCGCTGTGGCAGCGGACGCCTCTCGCCGCCGAGGTGATGCGGGTTTGGAGGCGGGCCGCCCCCGCCCCCCGGCACAGCCTGCCCGCCCGCCTGCGCGCCGTGCGGGGCGGCCGTGCGCCGAGGCAGCGCGGCGCGGAGCGGAGCATGGCGCGGCCGGAGGCCGGGCGGCTGCTGCGCCCGGGGCCGGGGCCGCCGCTGCGGCTGCTCCTGCTGCTGGGCGTCCTCCTGCTGCGCGGTGGAGCGGCGGCGGGGGCCGAGCCGTGCCAGGCGCCGCGGCAATGGGAAGGGCGCACCGTGTTCTACGAGCACGGCTCGGGCCGCAACACGCGGGCCGCCGTCTCCTACGACGGCCCCAACCAGCGCCTCCGCATCCTGGAGGAGAGGAAGGCGCTCATCCCCTGCAAGAAGTAGGTGGCGGCGAGACCTGCGGCAGGGCCGGGCCGGGCGGGGCGGTGAGGGTCGGCACAGAGCCCGGAGGCGCCTCCCGGGGGGTGTGGGGTGATGCGAAGTCGGGAAGGGGGGTGCCCCTCGGGCCCCGCGTTGCCAGCGGCTCCTCCCCCGTGTGAGTCGGGGCCGGCGGAGGCGAGGCACCGGCGTGCGGGGAACAGCTGGCGCTAAGAAGCCTGTCACCAACGTGGCTTGGATCCGTGTAGCTATAGGTGTATATATTTGTATATATATCTCCGTGTAGATATATGTGTATATGTATCGACAGATTTATGATCAACAGTGTCAGCTTTTTACCTTCAGAAATATTCCCCCCTCCCAGCTCTTTTGCTATTCAAATGGAATTTGAAACGAATCCAAAAATTTGTGGTATAATGGGTGTCATGAGGTATAATGAAGAGGTTATATTCAATCATGTGAATAACGTTATGGGGTAAGGGAGGAGGCTCTAACTCAGTAATTTGCTAACAAGTTTGAGTTACACGATCTCTGGGCCTTCTTGGTCCTCGTCAGTGCTAGCTCCTAAGTCAGTGCCAGGGCATTAGGATGCATGCTTTACCTGTGGCACAGTGTATTCATTCCCATTGCACAGCCCTGCAGGACCTTCCTGTTCTTCGTTTATACAGGATGTATCTGTTAAACCCATAACTAATACAAAAAAAAAATCCCTGTGTCATTGTCTGTTTCTTGATTTGCTGAAAAACAAACGTAGAGAAAACCTGACTAAAGAAGAGCCTCTTTTTCCTTCCTCAGCCTGCCAAGCTCAGGCTGGGTGGAAGAACTGATCGGCCTAGAGAGGCCTTCCTGGTGAGACATTTCTGACTACTGAGTGTCAGTTACTTTCAGACAACGTGTCAAAACATACCTGCCAGTGTGAGGGTAGCAAGTCTGCCCATACCTCCACTCTCCCACCTACGAATTGTTCAAATAATAGTGCATCCATCCTGAGGGATGTGTGAGACAAGGTAATGACCAGCCTACAAATGCTGTATCATCCAAACTAATGGTCTCTCCTGTTAAATGATCAATATTCCTTTTTCCTGCTGTATTTTTTCCCTGACGATCAATTTCATACCAACATTGCAAGGTAGTTGTTTTAATATTTCCAAAGCATATGCTCTTCTGTGATCCTTTTCCTCCAAATCCCCACACTCTCAGAACTGTTTTGTGTCTTTCATTTTCAGGCTTAACTGTGCCTCATTGTAAGCTTTTTTCATTACTGTTTTTGCATAGGTGCCATGTGAAGAATGTTAAAAGCAACATAGAGGTGTTTGCTGGTGGTCTGCTGACGTACAGCATGGAGTCTGACACTGGCCATGTGGTGTTCATGTTTCCCTTCTTCTGCAAGTCCTAGGTTAACTTTAATGTTTGACAAGCATAAAACTTGCTACAAAGCCTAATGCAAGTCTTTTCTAGCTTCTGAGTTGTACTACACTCATTTCTTCAAGCCTATGTTTACTTTGTTTGAAAACTTTATTTTAAGATTGAATAATTACTCTACATTTTAGACTCTGGGCCAGATTTTGTCCTTTTCCAAGATCTTAACCTTTTTACATTTTCGATAAATACCTGCTGTGGATGCAGTTTTGTCTGGGTTGGTAGCACTAGAAAGAGGCAGAGTGCACACAGGTGCACTTGTTGATTTCTCCTGTATTAGATTTTTGTTGTAGACAAATTTCTGACCTCAGAGGTCTTTAATGTTTCTAGGTCCATGTTTTCTGCCATCCAAAATTGGAGAGGGGTTGATTTTGTTATATGGGCAGTAGTGTCTGCTCAGGACATGATCCAGCTTCCATTTAAGTCAACAGAAAGTCTCCCTTTGGTTTCAGTATGTGTTGGATCAGGTCTAGAATTGTGATCACAACTTCATTTCAGTGTGGACACAGTGACTTGTAAACTGAAGCCTTCAAAAGTTATAGGCAAAGGGATTTATCCTGTCTTTTGAAAAATAATCTCTCCTCCACCCTGTTTTGACATTGACAAGAAAGGGGTAATTATGCCAAGGCAGTGAGTACAAAATCAACAAGAAAATCAACAAGAAAAATAGTTCTGCCCTGGTCTGTAAGGAAATTTCGATCGAAATTCGCACATTTTGCTCCTATCAGATGTAACTTATGTGCAGCAATCAGGGTTGGCCAACAACCACATTTTTCTACAAAGCATTTTCTGAAGCTTGCAAATGTGGACCTTAATCAGACACAGCCCTGTTTGAGTTATGGGCTGAGGTTAATCAAGGACACAAAGATTTGCCTGTGTGGAATGGCTTGCAGGCTCATAACCGCAGGAAAGCATGAAACTTTCAGGTTTTATTGTAGATCTATGTTTCAAATTCATGTGGCATTTTCATACCTACATCAGCCCAGTAAAACATACCTACCTCAACTCCAGAAAAGTAGCCATAAGGTAAACGCCCAGTTGCTGCTTCATTAGCATCACTTCTTTGTCCATCAGTTGTTTTGAGATCATCTGTGATGCAGTGACCACATTGGTAAAGAGTGCCCATTCCCCACTGTCCATCTGCACTGTGTCTCCTGCCACCTGGGCACACACCTCGCTTGCCAGACAACCAAGAGAGCCAGTTCATTAGGGAAGTCATAGCTGTGGTTTCAGAAAACCAGCTTGTTTGGTGGGTGTTTCTCTAGGTCACACAATCGGCTCCTGCACTGTGGCTCAGAGTGTAAAAACTACCAGCAGTGATTCTAGGCTGAGATTTTTTTGAGGAGAATCTATTCCAGTTGGATTCATTTCTGGGCTTTCTTTTTCACTTCTTTTACAGACCCAGCCTTAGCTATGTTCTGCTTCTTTTGTTTTCTCCAGCATGCCTTGCCCTGCTGCTTCTAGTCCCTTCAGGACCAAATTTTTGGGGGTAGACAAGGTGGGCAGGGACAATCTTAAAGTTTTGTGTGGTGCTCAGCTGATACTGATAGTAGAAGAAGAGAAAAAACAAACATTGAGTATGTTATGCTGTTTCCTGTTTGGACTTGGCCATTCCACATATAATGTGAAAGAGGAGCACTTGAAACAGCTCCCTAGACCTCTTGAGGCAAAACTGAGTTCCTGCTGTTAAACATAGAACATGTGTTTTTAGTCCTTTATGGCCTACCAGATGAAGTTGCTTCCTTTTGTGCTCTCTGGATGTTGAACCTTCCTCACTCTTGTTCAACCTTCTGTGGGCCTCTATCTCAGGACACTTCACAAAATAGGTAGTAGTCACCAGCATGGTTTGCACTTGGGGCAAGACTTTCTTTTTAAGGTAACTTCAAACGCTTTAGGTTTGAGTATGATGTCTCTACAAACTGGTGAGAAATCCTGGCACAAATAAGTCCAAACAAAAAATCCTACTGACCGCAATGCGGCCAGAATTTCATGTTGTCCATCACCGTTCATTTTCTTGGAGAAACAGAGCAAGGGTGTGCTCTTTGGCACTACTGAAGCCACTCAACACGTGTTAGTGCTCAGTTATGAAGAAAGAAAAGCATGAAGTGAGGAGCAGAGCGGAAATAGTACAGGTGGTGTTTGAGAGCTGGAGTGTTGCTTGCCATATGCTGTGTTCACAGAGTTTCACACTTAACTTCCATACTATTTCCACAGAACGATTTTCAGGGAAGGCCCAATAACATACTGTCTTATGAGAAATATGATGGTGGGAAGAAAAAAAATTTCCATGTGGTCAAGAAAGTGAGTAGGAGGAAGAAAATGCTTTTTTGTTTTTTCTTCTATGCATGTATTTTAACAGTAACCTCTTTGACCTATTGTACAGTACTCAGCACATTGAGATGCCTGTGTATTTGCAACTGTCAGGGTTAGTGTCTTAAAAACTGTAGCTGCACAGCAGAAAAACAATCAAGAGGTACCCTATCAGTGTTAATTTAAAAAACAGAAGTATATGTTGTTAAATTCCTTTAGTTCAATCATATTTGCAAAAGATAGGCACAGTTAAGGGGAGGATAAACTCCTCACCTGGCCACACAAACTGCTGGTATGATGGAGGAGTGACAAAGCTAAGTTTAGAGAAATAAGTCTCTTATTCTGGCAGGCTCTTTGCCTGTGTGGGTCAATCCCTGTCCTTGACTGAAGAGAGGCAGCATAAGGTCAGGTACAAATATAACAACATTCATCTGGAGAAGAGGTGATGACTTTTCAAAATAAACAGAGTGTGGGCACACGTGTCTGACTTATCTCAACTACTTTTTAGTTGTTTTAGGATGTGTGATTGTAAAGGAAAAAACAGCAGTGTCTGACCTATTAAAATCGTATAATCCATCCGTTCTGTGGTCATTGTGGTGACTCAATAGGCTAAGTATTGAGCTACGCTGAGCAACTGCAAATTTGTTTCCCAGACTTGGTTTTGGGAGTGGTTTTTGCAGTTTAATGTTTTGGGGAATGAAAGACTGTCACGGGTAGAATTTTCAGAATTGGCCAAGTTGCCTAGGAACCCAAGTTCCATTTTTTAAAGATTATGTAGAGTGTGAGATTATGCAGACTTATGAGACCCTTAATTTGCAGTGAAACAGAAATGAATTTTCAGCAGTTTCTCTAAATGTAACCTGAGTTCTTGGGACCTAAAATTCTTCATAAGCTGCTGTGTATATAATTCACTTCTGAGAACAAGAACTGAAGGAAGGTACTTAGACCTCCTGCATTTACTTTCCTCCTGTAAGTGTCAAGTGTTCTTTCAAGTGCCTGTTGCTGCTAATGACTGTGAGTTTGGAAAGGTGGCTTTGGAAAGCTGCTGTGCTGGATGCACACTGACTGTCAGATGCCAGGCAATACCCTGAAGCAAGCCTCAGTAGTTCTAATGAGAGTTGTGTGGTGGGGTATGGACGGTTGGCTGTAAAAGCCTTAACTCCTGCATTTCCATCAAAGCCCATTTACAAGTCAGTTTACGGAGTCCCTCAGTGATGCTCCCTGGTAAGGCAGCTGGTTCCTTGGAGAAGAACACTACACGGAGGTCTGTGATGCCTGCATGGAGGAGCATCTCGTCTCACTCCAGCTGTTCATTGTGTTTGTTTCTGCCCCCAGGCAGCAGCAATCATTCCCTTTTCCGAGTTCTTGGTCTTGTTGGAAGTCAGCCGGGCTATACAGCTCAAGAAGGCCCTGGAGTTAATTGCTTTTGTTGTTACAGGTGGGCTGGTTGGGAAGAGATGAAAACACTGCTCAGGGGAGGCAGTTGAAATTCTTCAGTCGTGTAACTGCATCAGTAACAAACAAGTGGACTTTGTTAGAGGAAGTTGGGAACTGTTAGCTTAGCAAAGCTTTTTCTGTCTTGTGTGCTATGCTTCCTTGGACAACAGCATCTTTGTTAGTTGTAAAAAAAAAAGGCCAAACCCCAGAAAAAAACACCTGAGTATGAATAAAGCAAGTCCATTGCTGTTCTGTTTAGTGTAGTGTTCTTGAAACCATTGTTTATGCTAAGTGCTCTGGAGCCATTTCATACAATAGCAAAACACAGCACACATCCAAACTGAACAGAATAAACTGGCTCTTAAATTCCAAATAGCAGGATCCACAAAACCTTTTAAAGCTGGAGATAAAATGTAGATAAAGTGTCCAGTGACCCCAAATTGATAATTTGCTAGAGCTCTGGTTGGTGTACTAAAACCACTGTCAGACACTCACTGGGGTCATTGCCACCACATAAGTTCTAGATATTGTTTTCTGGATGTTGTTAAATACCAGAGGTTCTCATTAAAAAGTTTTGTTTTTCTAAAAGATGTTAAATGATAGTCACTAACATCAAGTTGTACTTCATACTAGTGGATTGGCTTAAGCCTTATATCCATCTGAACCCTTTAAATTTAGGGAATTACTTCTTTTTTCCCTCTTATCAGCTCTTTCTTGTCTCTTTGAACTTTTTGAAATAATGTGGTTTTGCAAACTTACGGCTCATTTTGTACTGTTGGACATTATGGCAAAAACTTAAGGCAAGACCAGGCCTGCACTGAAAACACAATATGCCTATATATCTATATCTTGGACCAATGTTTTCAAAAGATAAATCACTGTAAATTTTATTCAGGGTTTTTTTTTTTTCTTTTTCTTTTTTTTTTTTTTTTGGTACAGATTTTAAGTGGACATGAATAGAAAGAGATTCAGTGTTCTGTGGTCACAGACAGCTGATGGTGACGTGACTTCACAGCTAAACAAACACAATGAAAGACGTCTTTATATTCATGATCTTAATTTGGACTCCATTCAGCTTGAGGCCTGACGCAATTCAGATGTCACAACTGACAGCATCACACCTATTCTCACAGGACCAAAGGCCATTCATCTGAAAAAGTATATCCTCTGGAGGTTAAATCAGAATTTTCTAATATAGGGCTTCTGTGAGGTAAAAAAATTGTTTTCTTTTCCAGATAGAGATCTGATTTGTATTACTTATCAACAGGCTTATCCATTTATTAGCTGCATGGGACAGATTTTCAACTGGATGACATTTTTCCCAGACAAGTGAAGTCAGTGAAATGGTACCTTATTATGCCTGTTTTGGTATGCCAAGTCATTGGTTGATTCAAAATTGAAAGGTATGGCTCAGGTGTCCTTCTATCCTCTGTTTTGCTATAAACTAACTAGTGGCTAACCTTGGCATGGCATAATAAATAACACTGAGCTATTCAGGCTTGAGGCCATCCAGCTGTGAATCTGTGTAGCTGCAGCAGCATCAATCCAGCTCCTGAACATCATCTTTATCAGCTTCATCCCTGTCTTCAGATGACTTTTATTTTGGCCTTACCTGTAGATTTGCAAGGAATCACATGCTCAGTGACTGGAGTTCTCTCTCATGAGGTATTTTTACCTGTTGCTCTTCTTTACTCAAAGGGGAAATTATTTTCTCCTCCAGAGTGTTTTCAAGGCATGGTACAGTGTCTGATGTGCTGGGGAGGGGATGATGTCTGGGTAAAACAGGGCCACTTTGTGCAATATTTTGGCTCTTCTAGAATAAGGAGCATTATGCCCAGCATGGCATTGCATAACGTGAAGGTACCAGTGGCCAGTGAAACTTCTCCTCACCGCTGCCAAGCAGCCCTGCTTCTTTCAGTTGTTTTTGTTCACTGCCTCACTTTCATGGTCCCAGGGGAGACGTATGTACGTTGACTTGAGGTCTGAGATTCCACAGGGAAATTTTGTGTTGTCCCGAGGCTCCGGAGGATGCTTCTTTGCCTGTATCATGGTCACTCTCCCGTACCTGAGAGTCATTGGCCAAGGACAGGATTTTCTGCCAAGAATTTGTTCCCATATGTGAAAGTGCGTACAGTTCAACATGAGAGACAGTCTTTGTTTTAAGTAATGTATTAATTTCTGGAGCTCATACCTCTTATACATTCATATGCAGGAGTAAATTGGGGGTTTCCAACAGCAGCCTAAATGTCCCTGTCCAAAACCAATTTATGGTTTTCTTACTACAGGTGTAGTAAGAAAGAAGGAATGATTTGTTTTCATGTGAACTCACACTTTTTTTTCATCTTTCATTAATAAAGATCCCTGGCTAACATTTATTTGAGAATCAGTTTAATCATTGTTTTGAGGGTTATGTGCCGACATTTTGGATTTGTGTCCCACTCGATTATTAAAAGATGGTTCCCATGTACCACAAAAGGTCAAAGACATAGTAACTTCTGTAATTCTTGTTTTTGCTGTGAGAATTTTACTAGCAACATTCTTGCAGTCAATAGGGTTGTCCCCTTAACTTAGCAATGACCATATTTATGCTTTTACAGATTTCTGTTTATGTGTTTTCATGATTTTAAAAATTTCTGGCATCAGAATGTGAATTTGGCAGGCATTTTCTTCTTATACAGTGCTCACACTGTAGTTACTACAATTTTTCAGTCTTTGGCTACTAGGAGTTCATACATCTGGGTACCTTCTTAGCTATTCATTCCATGAAAGCTTATTTTATCCCTTTCATTCCTTATGAAATTTACCCTTCCATTCTGGCATCATCCAGACTATGTTTTGTGGGCTAAATCCAGCCCAGAGGGAACTTCCATCCAGCCTTCTGCCTTTCCCACTGAATAGCTCCTTGTTGGTTTAATGATTGTCTGAAATTTGGATCCCTCTGAATTGCTGCCCTTCTGCCCATGTGGGAGGAACAGAAGAGACTGGATGCATAGGTTGGAAATTACCTCAATCAACCCTGTGGCTGAGGGTCAGTGGTATACACTGCCATATTGCAAGAGTGATTGAAAATTCATGGTAACGTGTGTACAGATGACACAGTGCATGTGTGTAGCTTATTTCTTTGACATACGAGAGTGAGCGATCTCGGGATTCTTAATTTCTTCTCTGAAAAAAATAACCTGTAAGATTCCGGCAGTGAAGAAGATGTAGATTGTCAAATATCGTTGAGAGATACCAAATTATGTTCATTCTGGAGCTCTGTCTGCATTTTTTTAAGTTCTGTTTTGTTTTGTAACTAAAAAAAGAACATATTTCAAAGCTTAATAGAAATACATGTAGGACTGTATAACTGTTTGATTCAACCCAACTGTTCCCAAAGAGTGATCTGAGAGTGGCAACAGCACATCATATTTATGGAGTTCTAAAAGAGTAGTAAAAATCTCGATTGCTGCCTTCTTTTGAATATTAGAAGACTGAAACTTTCTTTGCTCTAGCTTCTCCCTAAATCATAAACAGAAGCAATCTCTTCATTGCTGTTCAAATTATTTTTTAATATGAAACATCTAAGAAGTGCCTTGTCCTTAAGTTCATTAAACTCATTTGCCCTTCTCAAATGGAAAGTTATATTGTCTATGTACTAGTTATCTTATTTTCTATATGTATTATTTTTCCTGAGGACAGTTCATAATGGAATGTGATAATATGATAGATAGCTAACAATGCAGAAGACCAATATTACCACATGTATTGCAACATCTCTTATTAAGGTTACTTACTTCTTTACTTATTTTAAAAATAACATTGTAATAGCATCCTGCATATTTACCTTTTGGTCAGTTGAATAGTTCACAAGTAAATCATTCCAAAAACGGCTTCACTGACCCTTAAGGATTGACTTCCAGTGCAGTAATGTGCTCTTCAGAATCTGTTCCTTTATAGCTGTTGCCAAATATTATTTCATACTTCAGAGTGTATGTTCAAAACACATGGTCAACTGCTTTAGCAGGAAGAGTTTTGTGATGCTTTTAACTAATTTTTCAAGTTGTCTGTTTGGAACAAACCATTTTCTAATGTACATTTTCTTAAGGCTTTAACGGAGTAAGATAAAAAGGGCCCCAAAACACTTCCACATAATCTTTATCAGCAAGATAAAGAACAAAAACTTCTGTCTTCATTCTACTCTGCTCTTATTCAGAGGTTGGGACCAGATGCAGAAAAAGGAAAAAAAAAAAAAAAAGCAAGGAAGATAAACCACTAACAAGACTTTCCGCTGAGGTTTTGGTCTCTTATGTTACCCGTCCCTTACTCTGTCAGTTCTGGTACTTTCACACATAGCAAGCCTTAATTTGCTGTCCTTACAGTTCTTTGTGGGAATTCATGGCTGCTACTTCATCTGAAAATCAGATGGCTCAGTAGATACAAGGGCTTCTGAAAATGTGTCTTGCTTTGCCATTTATTTTGGTGAAACCATACACAGGGAAGCTGGTATGAGACTTGTCTAGCTGCTAAACAGCTGGAAATTTCTCCTTAAATAGACTGTCTGCATGGAAACCTACTGTTTGTATGGATACCTCTCGTTTCAGAAATTAATGTTTCTGAGGGGCAATGGCCAGATTTTCCCCAGAATTTTCTAAGGCAGTTTTGTACATGGCAGTGCTAAAGGTTTTTAAACACTCATATGGAGACCAGAGTTCACCCAGTGAACACAACGAAGAAAGATTTCATTTTTTATTCTTTCAGTATCTCCTAATACTATTTGCAGCTGTAGTTTTATCATATTCAGATACTTTTCTTGCCAGGAAACTTAAGATTCTGCCATACTTTTAGGCAGCCAGCACTGGAAAGTTTACTCATGCTGTGCAGTTATGGCAATTCTCAGAGGATACTTATTTGTAGAGCAGAATTCTGTACAGATTGAGGAATTCTTAGTAGAATTGGTTTCCAAATTAATGTATCACTATTTTATTAGATCCAGATTTGTTAACTTACATCTTCTGTACAAGAAATTAATTTCTTTTTCTTATCTGTGAGAGTACCTGGGGACTTTGAGTAATCTGGTCTGGTGGAAGATGTCCTTGCCCATGGCAGGGGGCTAGAACTAGATGATCTTTAAGGTCCACTCCACCCCAAAGCATTCTGTGATTATTTGGACATTTCCTTGTATTGTTTTGAGTGCCTATGCCCAAAACCACAGAGGATTTGCAAAGCCAGACTGGTTGTTGCCCTGTCTCTTCCAGAGAATAGAGGAAGGCACAAACTCAGATAACATGTTGATAAAGTGTGAGGTATTTCCTGTACTTTTTTTACAGATAAAAAAAAGAATTAGGGAGAGTGAGAGGAGATAAGGGTATGAGATCAGAGACACCCTATTGCATTAAGTTTATCCCCTTGCTATTGAAGAGGGAAAATGTGAGAGACCACCTAACTGCTTCAACACAGCAGAAGATAAAAAATTCCTGATTTTTTTAACTTCTGCTTTGCCTATCTCTAAACCAGACATAAGCATGAAGATATTGATTCTCAATACATTTATGTGTGTTCTTTGCTTATTGACATAATTACACACATTTTTTGTTAGTTTCACTGAGTGTAAGAGTAGGTGACTTCACGAGGTATGTACCTCATAGCCAGGTTATTGTAAGTTACTAAACTCCTAAAATAAGTCATCTAGTCCTCTGAAGAAGAAAATAGTTGGTCACTAGAGATGTTCAGAGTACCCAGTCTGTCACATAAGTTATGCTAGCCAAGTGAAAGTGATGTACAGTCAGATGATGTTCCAGGCACCACCTCAAAAATGTAGGTACCACAACTCCTTAGCTGGAGCCAGGTAGAGAAATCCATGGTGGGTCAAGTGGGATCTCCTGTCCTCTTGTGATTTGGAAGTCTAAGACGTCTGAAACACAGTTTGGTTCTTTGGATTTCCTTCCTCTGAAAGAATGGGAAAAAATCAGGCTTACAAGCCTGATTCATGCCCCCAGATATGTGAATACAGTTTCAGGCTGTAAAGCCCCATAGATTATTTTTGTAGATAATTTTTGAGGTTTTTTTAATGTCCCTTAAAATATTATGAAAAGCAAAAGAACATCTCATCATTACAATATGTATATGATGTTTATTAGTACAGTGTACGAACAAGCATCAAGCATAAAGAATGAAGTCAGCTAAAATCATTAGTCCAAACTGTTTGTACTGAAGTAGCACATGTAGAAATTAAGTTTTGTATGACCTGATCATAGCAGCCTCCAGGTACAATGCCCTTGAGATAGACTTGCAGTGCAGAGCACTGGGGCAGGTAGTAACAACATGAAGCTTGGTTGGTGCAGAAGGTTTTTTCCATCCTCTCTACCCCTGGTTGCTTCAGTAGCCCCTCCCTCCCTCATAAACCACTTTACTATTCCCTGGATGAATCCAACTACATGGTTAATGCAATGCAGAGAATGTGGGAGATCAAGTAACCCAAGCAGTACTGTAGACCAGAAAACAAATGGATAAATTAAAATGCTCCAAAGTTTTCTCATAAGCAAATTCATTTTTCTGAGTCTCCATACTCTCAGAGTTGTAGGATTTTTGTCCAGTTAGTTGTAGCAAGAGGCTACATAAAAAAGCCTTCCCAAAGAAGAGTTTTTATGACAAAAAGATGTTTAATATAATTTAGGTGTTTGCAGTTAAGGATATAAAGATATTCATTACTTTGTTTAAAAACAAGGCCCAGAACACTATAAGGGAGAAGAAAAAGAAATATCACAAAGCACAGAATATGAAAAAGTTGGGTAAAACTTGTGTAAATAGATTTTTGTGTAGTTGAGATTGCATAAAATGTTATATTTGCCTTTCAGCATCTCCTTTTGTTGCCCATTTAAGATAAGTTCATAGCCGTGCTAGATTTTAAACTTTTTTTCAGCTTATTTTTTCTTCTAAATGGAACACCTGATGTAGCATCTGTAAAAATCAGTGAAACTTTTCTGGCTGATTGCACAAGACTTTGGGTCAGTTTAATGTCTAATTTCGGAGAAGGGGTTATCAAGCCATATTCTTCTCTAATTACATAGCTGATGGATGGAAATTGTAAACTGCAGCAGTTACATGAGGATCTGCTCCTGTGATGAGGAAAGAACAATTGTCTCTTGACAGTTGGAAACATGAGGGATGAGAGAGAAAATCTTATGGGCAGAAAGTGATTTCTGCTCATATGCTTCTCTGGAGAATTCAGGAGTTTCTTATGCAGTCTTCAAATACAAAAAAAAGTGTCTAGTAAAATTGGTCACCTCCATTTTGCAATGATTACTCTGACACACTGAATTTTAGAAAATACTAAATGCTGTTCCTCTGAAAATTTGCCCCTTTTAAGTATCTTCATGTTGAATGCCCAAAATAGGAAGCTGTTAAAAATCACTGGTCAGTTTTGAAAATAATGCAATTAGCAAAAAAACTGTAATATGCAAATATGAAAGTGTGTAATTTGGAAATAGTTATAAAGTCATTTTCTCTTTTTAAAACAAGAGTTACATTAATATCTGTTATGATTATAGGAACAGTAAAGGGAAAGACTTTTAGTATGCACAAAAGTTCTAAATTCATATGATTAGGCAAAGCTCAAAGAAAACTATGGCTCCCTGTGTGTGTGCATGTAGGACACTGGGCTCCATGTCAGGAAAACACCCCAAAATTAGGTAAACATACCAGCCTGCTAAAGACTTCAGTTTGTATTTGTGTCAGATTCTAAATGGTAAAGCTATTTTTGTCATGTTTTAAGCAGCATGGGTAGTCTAAACATGTTCAATAGGTCTAGTGACCTTTTCCCGAGTAATGGAAAACTTTCAGCTGTGCCAATGTAGTATATTTATACCAATATTATTTACAGGTCTTGCCCTCCTTGCTACTGCTTCTTAGAACTGTCCTTGAATGAAAAATAAATGTGTCAGGGGTTTAATAAAATTGAAATAGCTATAAACAATCTTAAAACTAGAAATGTATGCTTAACCCTGCTTCCTTCAGCTGATTGCGGTGTCTTCAGCAGCTGTTGTTTCTGTGATGGACTAACAGATAACCTGGGAAATAGTTCTGTATCAAACACACTGATGTGGTCTTAATAACTTAAAGATAAACGTTTTGAAATGGATTTTCATCTTCTAATTGCTTATGTATTTTCAGCCCAGCTGATTTTTAAGGACATGCCAGTTTCTTGTGCTGCATCATGGTTATTGCTGATGGAGGTTTTCTACAAGCAGTATGCATGTGGTGACTGCTGAAAGCCACTCCCCACCCCCCTGAAGGTGGAAAAGTTGTTGCCATAACAAAAAGCACAATAACTCAATAGAGGACCAAAGAAAAACAGTTCTGTGAAGAGCAAGTTTAACAGATAGTTCAACCTTCTAATTATTCCCTACGAATGCTGGACATGCTTCGTTTGACACCTATCTCACCTGTCCTGATTTTAGACACTATTTGTCTTTAATTCATTCAGGCAGTGAAAACAGTGTGATGGTGTAATTAGAGATAATTGTGCAGGCAGACAGAGCTGAAGGTCACCAGTGTGCAGGAGATGGCACCATCTCTCAAATTCCTATGTGAAATAAGATTGAGCCCTCCGCTGAGACTCCTCAGAGAGTACCACTGTTGCATTTGGGAGGTCACAGGAAGTCATCCCCAAAGGTTGTTCACCATCTTTATGAAAGTAGCAGTGTCAAGAATCCAGGTCTTATAATATCAGGATTTATTGATTGAGCTGGTCTGTTAAAAAAAAAAAAAAAAAAAAAAAAAAAAAGACCAGTATTCTCCAATCACTTACATGTAAGGCTGGGCTGGGAAGGTCCTCAAGTTGCCATATAACCTATTCCTCCATCCTGGAGAAGAAAAGCTTTACATGGGTTGTCCCTGATCCCTGATATTTTTATCAGTTCTTGTAAAAGCTGGAGTGTAAGAAGACACAGGCATTTTCAGAGTATTTCCTAAGTAAGCCCTCCTTGCTTCAGGTGACATGGAGAAAAGTTGGTATTCATTTTTAGCTGTGATACACCGACCATCTTATCGTCATACCTCAGTCTTGCTGTTGTAGACCAAACATGCTCCTTTTGTAGACCAAACAGGACCTAGGAAGAAATCCTAGGTCTTCTTCCTAGGTCCTGTTTCTTAAACATCCCACTGTCCTTGCTGTTCTCTGGACTATATCCTATCTGTTTATCTGTTCCCTTAAGTGAGGCATCCAAAAGCAGTAGCAACATCAACATTCTGGTCTCATCAGGACTAAGCAGAGCAGAATAAATGACCTCCCTAATGGACCCAGAAACTTCCCTTTCTAAATCATCACTGCACCACTTCACAGTGGATGTGTATGGAAGGATGGCAGTATGCCATTTCCTTTTCAACCATGTAGCAATTTACATTCCTAACTATATGTTTCTTTCACCAGACATTCCCTTCTTTTCCATAATTCTTCTGGTTCGTACACTTTCAGTCAGTTCCACCTGGAATTTTAACACATTGACACACTGTATTTGAATCCAGTCATTAGGCACTCACCTAACAGTATGACTTTTGATTGATAGCTGCTGAAGGAAGAAGAAAAAGACCTTCACAAAGACTTCTGGTTGAAATGAAGTTATTTTTACCTTGGAGGTGGGGAGGAAGAATGTAGTTCAGTGCTATGATTTCAGGTTGCATGTATTTCCAGTGAAGTAAATCTCCATCTTTCACAAAGTTTATTTGACAATAAGCTATACTCAGATCTTTGGATGGAGGTTGGAAAGTTGAAAAGTACTTAGCTTTCAAACTGTTACATCTGATTATCTGGCCTGACTTCCAAACTCCCTTGAAAACAGTCACAGTCTTTTTATTTTTTTATATTGGATAGATATCAGCAAGACCTGAATCATCCCTCTTAAGGAAAGCATTGCAGATGGAAGGTGGAAATCATTACATCTTGGGACAGCAATCTGGTACAAGCGCATATCCTCACAAATTTTTCCAGGGAATATTCCATCATTAAATAAAAGTTTGATCTATCAGAATAGGGACATCCTCCCCATCTGTTCCAAAGGGCAATCTGTTCCTCAGACTGCTTCATGATTACTTTTTCTGCAGGAATGCATACTGAAAAACTGGCCAAGTGTATGCATGATGGGATTTACAATCTCAATGAAGATCATTATAGGGCTCCTAAAATGCATGTAATCCCTGTTCATGGTATATGAAGATCCTTTTAAACAGAAGTTGACATGTAAGAAGCTGCAATACCCAGTTCTAGTTGAAAAAGTGTTTTTTATATTTTATTATTATTTTATTCCAAAATATGTATGTGAAAAAGGGAGAGTATTTTAATTTAGTTAAGGAACTTCATTCTGCTATGCCTTTCTGGTGTGTAAAATAGATACTTTTATAGGGGGCAGAGCTAACATCCAATTTAATATCCTGTCTCAGACCGTGGTTAAGAGAAAGGTCTGAAAACTCCAGATAAATCTGACAATCAGAATCATTAAGTTATTTATGTTGCAAATTACTTTTAGGATCATTTAGTCCAAGAGTTAAAATAACAACAACAAAGCCACCACTAAACCAAGTCCCTAAGCACCTCATCTTCAGGTCTTTTAAATACCCCCTTGGATGGTGACTCAGCCACCCTGCTGAGCTTGTTACAATGCTAGAAGAAATTTTTCAAAATATCCAATCTAAACCTCCTCTGGCACAACTTCAGGTGATTTTCTCTTGTCTTATCACTTGTTCCTTGCGAGAAGACCCTGGCACCCACCTGGCTACAATCCCATTTCTGGAAGTTGTAAAGAGCAATAAGGGCCCCCCTGACCCTCCTTTTCTCCAGGTACCTGAGCTGCTCCTCGTCAGCTTTGTGCTCCAGACCCTTCACCAGATCCATTTCCCTTCCTTGGACACCCTCCAGCTCCTCAATGTCCTTGTAGTGAGGGACCCAGGACTGAACACTGTTTTAAGTGCAGGGTTGAGTACAACGGGGCAGTCACTGCCTTGATCACCCTTGCTGATCCAAACTAGGATGCCATTGGCTTTCTTGGCCACTTCGGCACTCTTCTGGCTCTTGTTCAGTTCACTGACAGCCAGCACCCCCTGGTCCTTTTCCACTGGGCAGCTTTCCAGCCACTCTTCTCCCAGACTGAAGTGCTCCCTATGGTTGATGTGACCCAAGTGCAGGACCCAGCTCTTGCCCTTGTTGACCTCATACCTTTAGCTTCAGCCCATTGATCCAGCCTGTCCAGATCCCTCTGTAGAGCAATTGTACCCTCCAGCAGATCAACAACACTCCTGCCCAGCTTGGTGTCATTTACTAATTTATTAAGGGTGCACTTGATCCCCTCATCCAGTTCATGGATAAAGATATTAAGCAGAACTAGCCTCAGTACTGAGCCCTTGGGAACACCGCTATAACTGGCCACCAGCTGGATTTATCTCCATTCACCAGCACTTTTTGGTCCTGGCTTTTCAGACAGTGTTGAACCCAGTGAACCCAGCACCTATACAAACCACAGGCAGCCAGTTCCTTCAGGGTAATGCTGTGGAAAATGGTGTCAAACACTTTACTAAAACCCAGTAATGCATCAACATCCTTTCCCTCCTCCACTGAGCAGATCACCTTATCATAGGAGATTGGGTTGGCCAAGCAAGATCTGCCTTTTATAAACCCCTGAGGGCTGGACTCAGTTCTGCACATACTGCAAAATGCCCCTTGAGGTGATCAGCTCCATGACCTTTCATGGCACTGACATCAGGCTGACAGGCCTGTAGTTCGCTGTATCCTCTTCCTTGCCCTTCTTGCAGATGAACATCGTATTTGCTAACTTCTAGGCAGCTGTAACCTCCTGAGTGGGCCGGGACTGCTGGGAAATTATGGAAGGTGTCTTGGTGAGCAATTGTGTGGCCTCCCTCAATACTCTTGGGTGATCCCATCCGGCACACTTGGATGGGAAGAGCCGCCCCACACCCTGCTGGCCTGCCCTGGCCTCCACTGCTCCCTGTGGGCTCCATTTATACATGCTAGGGGGGCTTGGCCACCATTGCTCCCGGCCCTGCCCAGGTCCCAGCAGCCCTTGTGGCACAATCTTCAGGCTCCTGGCTGGCCTCTAGACATAAAATTAAAAACAGGAAGACAGGTAGGTCTTTTATGTTTGGGTATGTTTTTTTTTCCCTTTTTGAGATGGTCTCAGTCATTGTAGCCATGTTTTTTCTGGCTCTCTGCATGCTAAATTTCTGTTTCCTATTTCTTACGTCTTTACAACCTCACAGAGAGCCTTAAAATAATTGCACTCTCAAAAGAGCATTTCCATGTCTCAGTTTTGAGCATCAAAACTCTTCCGATTGAGTTATTTACTTCCCTTCTTCATATAGCACAAAGAGGGTGAGAAATGTAATAAATAAATTGTAATAGACCTCTGTCATTTCCTTCTCTATTATTTCATCTTTCCTAAGGTTGTTTGTATATACCGAGAGGTGAGTCCTGGCCTTCCTCCCTCTTTTTGGTCTACTCTAAGCCCTGCTGTGATTTTCCAGTAACCTTTATTATTATGAACTTACTCATGGAAGAGTCATTGTACTAGACTTCTTTACAAACCCATAACAGGA
Source organism: Fringilla coelebs (assembly GCF_963513975.1). NCBI lineage: Eukaryota > Metazoa > Chordata > Aves > Passeriformes > Fringillidae > Fringilla > Fringilla coelebs. The sequence continues at coordinate 105,533,543 of NC_140028.1, read as the reverse complement.
AAATAATCTCTGACCTCAAGTATATTTTGATATCGTGTGGTTCGGCTATTATATACCATATTCCCTAGGAGGTGATTCCATTGATTCATTGGAAAGCATTATGGTATGCTAGCCACATCTTCCATTCCTTTCCTTTTGAGCTGCATTGTTGCCTACTGAGTGCTCCAGTTACAAATATTCTGTTACTTATGGAAGCAGACAGATGCTCTCTATTAAGGGCAGTGCATCTTGTAGCCTCTTGCTTTATTGTTTTTCTGAATTTCAACTTCAATTGCAATGCATTGTTCCCAGGGCTGTGACTTGGTGGATTATTAAAAGTGTCAAATAGCCAAAAATGAACAGCAAGGGAAACAGGCTTTTTGCTGAAGAGCTGATTTTCCCTTAGTGTTTGCCAAAATAACTAATCTAATTTATGGGAAAACAATGACAATAATAAGAAATTGCATCATTTTTTATTGAGTTTCATAATTAAAGTCACAAAACTATGTCATCCTTTAGCTGGTGTAGCTTTGACTTTGCAGCTTTTGATTCCTGTATTTAAGGTTCTCTTTCTACACAAACTGTATTATCAACAGGACTTAAATTGGCTAATTCTCTCTGCTTCAGAAACTGGTAGTGTGGTCAATATGGTTCCTCATATACCTTGCTAATTAAATACCTGATGCAGGGGGCTTGATCTCCTTGATTTTTTTTTTTTTAAGAAGAAAAGCCTTTACAATCTTTAAGTGATTTAAGTCGGACTAAAAGATACTGCTTTTACACAGTATCACATTACATTTACTGTCACATGTATTTGCACAGTCCTGTGTTTGTACAATATACCATAGTCCTGCACCACTGCCAAACATGTGAAATCAAATATGGTAAATGACTGTTGTTGTTGAGGTCTGATATACCAGAAGAAAAACACAAGTCTGAAATTACCGAAAACTTAATGGGAAGGAGGAAAGGAGTTCCCAGAAATATACTAAAAAACGAATGCTTCTCCCTTTTGAAATGAGCTTGCCAGATCCTTACAAAAGCAGATTAATGTTCTTGACCTGATGGGTGTTTATCAACTGTCTGCTTGGCAGCTTTGCTCCCTTGAACTATTCTTGGTCTGAGGACCTGAGAAGATGGGGTTATGTAGTCACACTTCTAGTAGAGGTTCCTATTCTCCCAGTACATCTTCAGAAAACAAATGTGTAATAAAGAGTGGTATCATTGAGGGGTATTTTATCAAGAGGATGCAAGATACCTCAAGAATTAAATACATGGATGTACCTATCTGTGCACACTAGAACGGGCAATTTGGGATATTTATAGGGCAATTTCTTCTAGTCAGGTGTGGGGTTAGCTCCTTTTGAATTGTTTAAAAGTATCTTTTTACAAAAAGAACTGGCAAAGAATTAAGTAGTACCACAAAGGCAGACAGATGCTTCAAGCATTCATTTAATCACCAAAGAGAAAGTAAAGTTAGCTTGCAAATAATTGCAGTGACTTTAGCTTGAGATATCAAATAGCAAATACTGTTTCCTGCTGAGTAATACAGAATCTCAGATACAAATAATGCATAAAATTTTGCTTCCATTTTTCAGTAGCTTTATACTACTAGGTAATATAAGTCCTGGTTAACATGAATGAGAGTTTTAAGGTTACAATAGCTGCAGCTGGGAAATCTGAATCAACAGGTTAAAGCCCTAGGTTCATGAAACCCCGGTACACCTTTGCAAAAAGGTCTGTTTTACCATTGTTTCAGCATTTTTTTGGGGCAGGACTAGTGGTTTTGTTCTTTGTTAATACAATGCCTCACACAACTGGTCTGTGATCACAGATTTGTGCCTCTCCAGTGCTACTGCAATCAAAGGAAAAAAATAAACAGCATTTTAAGGCTCTAGTACTGTAAGTTGATTGTCCAAAGCCACGGAGCAAAATTATGCAGAGGCAGATTTAGCGCCAAAAGAGTTTCTATTACCCAGTCTCAATCTCAGACCATTATTTTGCTTCTCTCTAGCAAATAACCTTGTCTGATATTCTTCAATACATCACATGGGTCCTGCCAGGCCACTAACAGCACCTCTTCTCCTCTGAGTCACTACAAAGGCAGTTGGACAGCAAGCAGCTCCTTTCTTCTTGGTTTGGCTCGTAGAGGGAAGCTCTTGGAAGTGCAGAATTAAACCCTGGGAGTTGGGCAGATGTGTGAAGTGATGGGCAGGCTAGCAGGCTTCAGGGCTGGGAAGGACCCAGCATAGGATGCAGACTGAGCACCTGAAAAGGAGCTGGTAGCATGATCTTAACATAAAAGATTTTTTTCCCTGACAAATGTTGAAAAATAGTTCACTGTTATGAATTGCATTATTAACATGCAAAAAAATCACCCATTCAGAAGACAAGTTTATTAGGTCAGCCTTTCTGAGAGTCCAGGAATGTGTCTTTATGTTATCTGGGCTATGTCCTGAGAGGGACCTCTGCCTATCTCCCCAGATTTCATGAGGAGCTGGGGCAGTATTTGGATGCACAGCCACCCCTTGCAGTACATCCTTAACACAAGTGCCTCACCTTGTGATTGTGTGGTTGTGGGTTTCTGGCTTTGTATTTAGCTCATTTGATCTCTTAGTCAGAAAAATACTTTCCTTAGCTTGGGAGAAGAAAGTACTGAACCCACCCTGTATCCCACCTATCTGACATGATTGCTTCCAGCAAAATCAATGGAGTTATTTGTGCAGGATACAGTCCAGAGTTAAGAAATTCTTTAAAGCATGGGAGCAAAAACATGTGTGTCTTTATATGCTGGAATTCATCCATTTTCAGACACAGACAAAGGGAGTATTAAGGATCATGAGAGAGTGCCATAGTGTACAATGGGGTGAGGCATAGGACAGGGTAGGGTGGAATAGGATAGGAAAGGAAGGGAAATAATCTCAGTCAGGCAAGTAGGATAATTGTCCAAGTGACTTCTTCAAATCTGTTTCAAGGTACCTATTTGAGGCCTAGTTGGGGCACTTCATTTTAGGGCTTTCTTGAAGTTACAGTTTAATTAAATTATTATAAAAATAATATTAGAAGTGGGTTCAGGCTTCAAATACATTACATTTTTCTGAAAAAACAAACTAATTAAAAATAATTTCCTCTCCTGTTTCTTTGCCAAGACCTATTTTCAGGACTCTGTGCTTCCCCTCAAGAAGCCAATGAAATATCAAGCACCTAAACAAATAGAGGACACTCAGGACTTGGCTGGTTAAAAACAAGAAGAGGAAAATATTTTTTTAATTTTTTTAAATTATCATTTTTATATTTGTGTACATTTTGCTATTAATTTTGGCTGGTTTATACTTCTCATTATAAAACAGCAACTTAACTGTTCACCTTTTATATGCTATTAAACTCAGATCCTGTGTTATCTTAGGTTTTGGTGCTGGCTATTTCCAGGACACAGAGCAATTCTCTATAAAGTTTGGATATAAGGCACTTCTGCGTTGAACAAGGACAGTGTAAATCTTCCCCCTGCTTACCTAGGGCTGTCATGCACAGTGAGCAGAACGAGGTTTTCTGCAGATCTCCTCTCGTGTTCGTGCCCTCACAGAGGCAGAGTTCATCCCAGCAGCGCATCAAGGTGTAGGACTAGTGTCTCCTACACTACACATATGTTCAATCCACCTCTCCCAGAACCAAAAATCTTAATGGTGGAGCCTCTTACTCTGCAGAATGGCTGCCATAGAGATGATTAGTGCTGAGTTTGATTTGTTTGGATTTTCCTCATTTTTATTTACTTCGGTGTTTCATAATGCCCATCTTGCTATCTGCGGGATCCTTAAATATGCAGGTAAAATTTCTGTGTGAATTATGTTTTAAGTGAGGATTTAAAATAAAAAAAGAAATGTAACAGTTTTAATTTTATTCCTAGTAGTTTGTAATGCTTTTCTAATACATTGGGGTTTTGTGTTCTTTTACAAAATCACTGTGTTATCACTCAGATGTCTCAAACGTGATGATAGATTCCTCTGTAAGGCAGCTCCCGCTTTTATGGGAGCTGCTGGGCGGCCAACTGAAGAGTAGTTGGGTCATTAGACTCTCATTGAAAACACAGAAATAAATGTCTTTTAGTGTTTTTGTATGTTCTGTGGACCAAATGTGATATAAAAGTTATCTATGTCCATATGTGATCTCAGGTTGGATTTATATAAAGAGTTTAAAAAGATACCAAATTCTTCATTAGCATGTCATGACTGTGGAAACCTTGCCTTTGTCTAAGAAAATGGCAGCCAAATTTAGGTGGGTGAAAGTCATGGCAGAAGCAGGAATATTTTAAGATATGGGTGGGAGGATGATTTACCATGGAGAGGGTCATATGTAGCCTTGTAGTTTGTCAGCCTCTTTGCATGAGTCTTGTCAGTGTGGGGGAAGTTCCCAGTTTCCTACTTGGAAAGCAGGACAAGCTACCTCCCATGTTTTGCAAGGTTGTGAGTGAGAGATGGGCCCCAGTTTACATCATGGCAGCTTCCTTGTCCCGTTTTATATTCTCTTTCAGTTTGGCTAAGGGCATTTAGCCTGACCGTGTTTCCATGCATGCAGAATAAATGATGCTCTCAAGAAGTGGTGGAAATGTTGCTCAGATGCTTTTAACCATGCTGAGACACTTCTTGTTATGCAACCTTTAAATGCCACAATGTCAGTGATGGGTGAAGTTATTGCTGTCTGGTGCAATTGTGTAGTAAAAAATTTAAAATTGTAAATTGTTTTGGTTTCAACCCTATTTTATGTAAACTTTGCATCCTCCCCAAAAGAATGTGAGGAGTGCAAAGAGAAACATGCAGGAGTTGGGAAATAGAGAAGGGTCTGGTCTTGCTTTTGTGCATTATCTCTTCAAATACATGAATTATGCATTGTTTTCTACTAGCTTCCCGTCTTTCTGATGGCACAGGATGAACAGTGTTATGGACCAGAATCAGACTTGTGAAGTAGAAGATATCTGTGTCCAAAGACACCCAAGCCTTTCTTTTTGCAGGAAATGGAGGCAGCATCATGAATGAAACAAGGAATTACAGATGGAAAGATGAAGCTGTTCCCTTGATTTTCTCTAGGGTCACTGCATAGCCTGTAGCCAAATATTTGAGCTGAGATATTCAAGAGAAGCCTCTAATAATGAATGCAGAGTTTTGGAGGGTTTAGAAAGTCACCCCAGTAAGTCCTTTGCAAAAGATGCAGAGCATGTGTGACGATGATTTGAGACATGCTTTGAAGAACTTCTTATCTGATTGGTAATGCAAAGTACCCTGGAGAAGTTAAGTTTCTGCTATTTCCAGCTAAATGTTCAAAATCAGCTGATACTTCTCATAACTTTTATTTTCTGTTTCTGTCTGGTTTTGTGCACAGTTAAAAGGTAAGGACCATACCACCTCCTTTTTGAGGGTATGGAAACAATGTCACAGTACTGGTGGTAGACCAGACCACTGTAAAAAGATGAAAGTGTCCATATAAATGTTTATCATCTCTCCTCAGAGCTTGGCTTGGTCACTTCATACTCATTAGAAGATTGGTTTTAAATCCTTATTAACTTGCCATGCTGGTGACTTCACCTTCTTGCCTCTCAAGCTCCTTGAGCTCCACACCTCTCCTTATCTCTGCCTTGCTATTTTGCTCTTCTGCTTTTTATTTTCACTACATCGTGGGAGAAAGTGTGCCTTATGGAGGGTGACCCTCTCAGTTCTGCACTGGGAACCATGTACTTGCCCCTTCACCCCCATGTCCCAGTTAAGGTGTGTGTGTTGCCATGGAGAAACGTCTGTGAGGATGGCAGATACTACATCTAACCAGTACGAGGAAGGCTCTACCATATTCATGCAGAAGTGAATCTCTCCAGCCTGTGCAAACAGTTTTTTTTCAAAGGCTTATAACTTAGCCAAATCTGGGCAACTTTTAATAAAAACTTTTCTCCTGCCAAAGTTTCAAGTCCTTTCTCCAAAACATGGAGACACTGGAGCTTTTTAATGAAACAGTTATTAAAAAAAAAAACCAAAACAAAACTAGGAATAATAACATGTTTTTCTCTCAGTTGTTCTCAGAAGAGTTGTTCTGTTGTTCTCAGAAATGGCCGAACCAGTTCAGCCTGATTTATTTATTTTGGAAAGAATCAGCTGAGACAAACTTTTAGCATGGGAAATTTCAGCCCAACTGGTTAGCGTTTTTCAAAGTTTGGCAAGGTTTAATGCAAGTGGAAATGTTCTTATGCTGAGAAATCAAAGGCAAGCTTACATATCAGCAATGTTCCTTGCTTGGGAGAGAAAAAGGCTATATGTATATATTAATTGCTTTTCCTTAATCTTTCAGGTTCTTTGAGTATATATTGCTCTACAAAGATGCAGTGATGTTTCAGATTGAACAAGTTACAAAGCTTTGCTCGAAGATTGCTCTGACAGAGCCATGGGATCCATATGATATTCCTGCCAATTCAACTTATGAAGATCAATACTACATTGGGGGACCTGGAGACGAAGTTATGGTACAGGAATGGTCTGACAGAAAACCAGCCAGGAAATGTATGTGCATGCTTTCTTTTATTTTAATAATAATCAATGTCTCTGCTGCAGAGGGAAAAATAAACTTATTTGTGTTTCACCCCGGCTTTCCATATTTCTACAGAGTTCTCTGGAAGAAGTAAGGAAAATGCCCTGTGCACAGAATATAATTTTAATAATAATGTGGTTTTTTAGGAAAATTTCATATTTCATCAGGATTAACTATGTTCAGAGGACTTGCTTGTGGTGTATTTCGTATCATGCAGAGTCTGGCATGGAACAGCATCATTTTGTGTCTGAATCTGGCAGCCCGTATCCAAAATTTACCTAGAGAATAATTGGTACTCTAATTAGGGGCCCTAGAGTCGGTAACAGAAACAGAGCAGGTGTCAGTGTTTGTCTACACATGGTTCTGCAGCCATTGAAATCCTTAATAAATGACTAAATTTTATTGTCCTCTGTACTGGTAAGAAATATCTTCTCACAAGGCTTAGTTCTGTACTTGGCAGCTGAACACTTGCATCGTAAAAGAAAGGAGGCTGCATTTTCCAAGGTATAGTATGCTAGATTTTCAGTGCACAGAAATTTATTAGCACTTTGGCTTCAATTTCATCTATGTTTTATTGATGACCCAGACCACTATAAAAATAATTTTAAAACCTTCATGAAAATTTATGGGACTATTCAGCTAATGCAATACTTATGGTTGTGGACATCTAATATATAGGCTGATTACAACTTGAGCATTTAGCTGGAGGGAAATATTTCTTTCTTGAATAAACATAGAACAAATGAAGTAGAGAATGAAGGATAAGATCATTAGACCTCTGTAACTATGTTGATATATCTTCTGGTATTCTGCAAGACACAAATTATCACTTACTCCAATAACTTTTTTTTTTCATATCTGATTTTTTTGGAATTTTTTGTGGAATTTTATTTCCAGATGCATTCAATTAATGATGTGTGATTTTTATCCTCTATTATTTTGTATCTCCAGTGCTTTTCTGTATCATCATTCATAAACATAATGTCTGAAAGTTACCTATCTGCCTTTCAGCTAGTATTGGTTTGAATAGTAAAAATTATATTTCTTTTACAATTATGAAAGTTTTAGTGGAGATACAGGCTATTTTGGTAGCATCATATTTAACCATGATTTTTTATTCTAAATTCTGAGAGAAGGGTTGTTCAGCAAAAGCTTGCCTCCATTTCTGTGTACTCAAAACCATATTAACTAAGGTCAGAATATTTTTGGTATATTAGCATGCTCAAAAGAGGTCTATTCAAATATTGCTTATCTTGCCACCCTTTCTTTGAATACAGTATAAGTGTGTTTCATGTCATCATTTATTTATTTCTGTGGTTGTGCTACAGCCTATGGCACAAAACTGAAAGTACTGAAAACAAGTGTGTGTGATTGCTGCTGTGTGGGAGAAAATAAGTGTTCTTAGGACTAGAACTTAGGGCTTATAAAAATTTGTTACAGACATTCCTCAGAGGAACTGATCACAGTAGGTAATTTTAACATCATGAGTTTATGCTGTCAAGAGATCTGAAGTGCGTAAAAGGATGGGATGGAGTATGATTGAAGGGGTAAAGAATGATCACAGAAATAAAATAATAAAAAGAGAGATAAATAATTTTAAAAAATAAAAGAAAGGGCATTCAAAGGACACCACTTCAGTGGTATTACTGCCCCTGCCTAAGCGGGATAGTGGAAAAGGTATAGGTGATGACAGAGAACGGAGGGGAAATAGAGTGAGGGAACACCTCTGAGGCTAACACACTGTGGAATTAAACTGAAGTTAAAAAAGGGACACAGACTTGCTACATCACATTCTGGAGGAAATAAGCATTGAGCATAGTCTTGAGATAATGAACTGCTAGAAGTGTTTGAAAAGAATAGTAATTAAAAAAAAATTATCATGAGAATCTGAATAGACAATGTTAAACAGAAGCAATGAGTTCAGAGAGACTGACATCATCATGACCCATTCATCTTGTCTCGTCACCTGAAGCAGTCACATTTCTGGTTGGTTGCAGTGGAATCCTGGGTCGGCGTTTACACCGTCAAGGACTGTTACCCAGTGCAGGAAACCTACACCAAGAACTACAGCGTGACGACCTCCACTCGCTTCTTTGACATCCACCCGGGCATCGCGGACCCCTCCGTGTTCACCCCACCCAGCACCTGCCAGACAGCCCAGCTGACGAGGATGAGAGATGAATGCTGAGTATGGACACTGGCTGCCCTGGGCAAACGCGTGTTAGCCAAGAGGATGGTTATTGGTAGTCAGTTGTTGACATCTAAGCTGATTTTTCAACCTAATTGCTCTCTGAATTTGTAAGTTTTCGCTTGAGAGAGAACATAAGCATATAACTGAGTAAAATATATAAAACAAAAGATATCTTTCGATCACATTAATCTGCTCAGTGATGCACTTGCAGTATTTTATAGTTACCATTAAGATAATATTTCTAGATACTATTTATTTAATGTTGATTTTCATTTTGCAAAGATTTCATTATTTATTTTTTCAAGAAGACAAAGGATAGGCAGACAGCAGCAATAGTACTGTCTAGAAAAAAAAGCTAAATTTTGGTGCCATTCTTCTTGTTACTTCTGAAGACTTGAAGGGAAAGATGACCTGTGTAAAACCTCATCCCTAAGTGAAAAATATAATTTTAAATTATATGCATCAAAATTGTGTAAATTTTTTCTTTTGGTTTTATTTTGCTTTGTGTTGTTTTGGTTGTTGTTTGGGTTTTTTTTCTGCTCTTCAGGAAGCTGGTAGTCAATTTTTGAGCTAAGTTTCATTCTTTCTGAAAAGAAATTGGAGTAGCTTTATTCTTTTGCTGTCATGCAAAAAAATACTTTTCTGTTTCTTGGGAGAATGGTGTGAACGGAAGGGAAGGAGGAGCTTACTTCACAAAGAAGTAAGCTGAAGTTTTTTATGCATCTCCCTTTTGGAGAAGTCTTCCAGTAGGGTGTGGTGAGACAGTTTTCAGTCAAATTTTACTTCAGCACTCACTTTTCAAAGCAACACTAGTTTTAACCTATGGAAAGGGATTAAACAGTTCTGCACTCTAAACAGCTTTAATGTTTTGTAGCTGCTTTCAACAGTCTTCACTCAGGATGTGGAAGCACCTTCATAATTCCAGAGAGGTTTGAAAAAAGAAGAGCCATTCTTTGTCCATGGTTAGTAAAGGCTGAATCAGCATTCACATAGTGCCTGGTGGTCGGGATGGAGAGAAAGACAGAGCCTGTGACCTGTGTAGAGAGGCGGGAGGGAGGAATGGGAGGCGCAGATTTTAGATGTGTGGTGTGGCAGCAAGGCACTACAATCTGAGCAGATCCGTTGATGCCTGTTTTATTTGCTGTTTCATCAGCATCTCAGTCTTATTATCTCCACATAAGCAAAAAAGTGCAGGGAGGGCACATATTTTGCATTAGAAAGTTCAAACCAAACCTTCGTGCACCTTCGATACGCTCAGAAGCATGATGGGTTTTGCACATTTACCAAATGAGATTAACTGGTTTATTCTGCAAGGTGTGCATTTTGTTTACAACTTGCAAAAAAATTTAAAGACAGATTCTTGTCCTCTTACACATGTTGGGTAATTGTTTGCTCCAGAAGTCATCTGGCTGTAAATGGATGTAAACACTGGGGAGTTTGGTGTCTCCAGAGGAGAGATGTTGGGCAGGCTTTTAGTGCTTTATATACTCATAGCTTTTTGTACGTAAGCAAGTGGGACAGTGGTTGTTTTTCTTTCACAGTTGTGGTCAGAGTGGCATTTTACTTTGCCCCATGCCTGATGAAAGTACATATACATACTGGTTAAAATTTAGCTAGTTCATTAAAAATTTCTCTTGCAGCGGGGCATTTCACTGAAACACACTAGTGGAGAGAAGGATTGGGTTTCCTTGAATTTAGAGTGCATTTATTCTGTACTCGCCTTCTGTATTTTTTGTGTGACACTCTAAATGCTAACTGCATATTGTTCTCATTAGGACAATGATTAGCATGCATTTCTTAATATGTGTCCTGTTGGAATCTGGAAAATATAATAAATCTGGCTAGCAAGCATGAAGCTGTGGTACTGAATCGTTTGGAATGGCTTTGTTGCGGTTGAGCAGATAGCTGGGTAATCAGGGTGTCTGTATTATGTTTTGCTGACAGTGATACAGTTTCTAGCAATAGTATTAAGTGTTCCTTTAAATATGAATTTGCAAATTTGCAAAAGTCTGGTACACAAAAGTGCTTTAAAATTTTTGCCCTGACTTGCAGGGCAATTTTTTATGGCTAAGTATGTTCCTCTAAAACAATGCTGTTGTCTTCATACTTATTCTCTACAAATCCAATGCAGAGAGTTGTCAAAGAGATATCAAGCAGCAAAATTTAGGATTACGTATTTTTAATTAGCCACAAACCAAATATGAAGCACAACATGCATATGTCTGGTTTGTTATCTTTGTTATGATGTGCTTTGGTTTCTTGTCATGTACCACAAGAGACATCTTGTCTTTGGGCAACTACGCCAGTACCTCAATGAGAAGGAGCATAAAAGGAATAAAAGGTAGCTATATAGTATGCTGCCACTATTAAATAAAAGTGTGGGGGGGGGGGAGGGTTCATATATCTGATAGTCTGGGAAGCTTGTTTATCACAGTAATTTGGTGAAAAATTAATAATAAATTGGTATGTACATGAGTTATACCGTATTCTGTGGGTTTACAGCAACAGAACGTGGTAGCTGGATAGTGTGCGAGGTAAAGCTGATTTTGTGAGATTTCCAGTGTTTCCTTGTTTCTGCTGGGCCAGAAATAGTGCAAACATAGATTTGCCTGCCATATTTTTGTGTTTCTGCTTGGAGTCTTCTCTGAAAGCAGGATGTGTAGAAGCACAACATTGTTTAATTTTAAGTTAACCAAACATTCCTGAACCTCAAAGAAAGGTTTAGTTTGAGTTTGGGGAGGAGATCTGAGCATTTGGTTCGTTTCCTATTTTAACAGTTTGCTTAACTCTAGTATTAGGGACAGATTTTGCTGCCTCAAGCCATGCTGCACACCATGGAAGTGCTGCCCTTGACCAGGGAATGCCAACTTTCATGAAGAACATAGGAAGAAACACAATAATCCATTGACAAAGTCAATTTTAATCAAGAAATCTCTAAGCAGTATGACATTCTTATTTTGGGACATTAACAAAATCAGTGTATTTCTCACATTGAAGTTAATTATATTTTAGTGCTTACATTTACTCCTTGCAAACTTGCATCTCTATTCCCACCACACTTTACTTCCTATCGTCAGTGAAGTCCACTTCCAAACAGTGTTTGCAACCTTCACTTGCATTTATTTCAGTTGGAATTGAGCATCTACATACCTGATGGATCTGAACTAGACTTGACCTATTTATTTTGCCATCAGTTCTGTCTCAAGAGCAAGGGCAGTGCCAGCCATATGTGAGCAACATACACTGAACTACATGTGGGTGTCCAGCAAAAAGACCAGAGTTGGCTCATGTGCAATTGCTGCTGTCCCAAAATACCAGTTGATGAGAGGTCTTGGCACGTCTATTGTATCATATCCTGCATCTTCTGCATCCTTGGCCAAAAACTGATGCTGGAGGCAAACTGCAGGATGTTCCCACATGACAGAAAGGCACATCACAGGATCATCAGTAGCTTTCTCCCTAGCTGTAAGGAATAAAGAATTCAAAAGGGCACCCAATGCAAATAGACAGAGGTCCCTGACTGTAAAGATCTGGCAGTCACAGTCTTTCCAGGAGTCTGCATGTATGGCATGGACTCAGGCACTTAGAGATTTAGTCTTCACATCTGCGCTTTGGCATAGCAACAAATGGAGCAGGCTTGGAAAACTTTTTAAACAATCCTAAGCACTTACTGCTTTATAAGGGGAGAGGGAAAAAACTTATGATCCAATCAGTAACCCCAGAAAACTGTCAGAAATGTAGGACAAGATGCTGCTCTGAAGATGGTAGTGGAAATTTCCAAACACTACTTAGATTCAACATGCTCCAGGGTAAAGATTCATGTGGTTTGGTATGGCTATTTCAGCACAGAGCCCGAAACTGCATCCTGAATGAAGTGATGCACATAGCTGCAGTATGATATTTTGTTTGAAACGAAGACAAATAGCCCAGCACTGCGCATTTTGCAGGCCTGAGTGCATGACTGATGACCTGCATGTCTTATCTACAAGAATGTGTATGCCTTTACAAGAGTGCTGCCTGCTGTCTTTGAGGACTGAAGAATTAATCTTCTCGCCACTACATCCTTAGGAATCTACTTCAGACTCCTTTCTTTCCCACCCTGGAAGGTGGGAGCAGTTATTCTGCTTTCCACCTGCTCTTGCCTTCCTGGTTGTAATAACTCTGGGCCAGCATCGCTGCCTCCACCACTGGGGCCCTCATAGGCCTGGAGGCAGTGGGGCAGTAGCACCAATGTCATGGAGGGTTCCCAGCCCCTGCCTTACAAAGTGGAATAAAATGACGTGTGTGTGTTACCCGTCTGGGCTTACCCTTTGTGCCCTGTGTGCTCGCTCCGTGCACGGGGGTGTTGCTCACGCCCTCAGCACCCGGCCGTCACCATTAATTGGGCTCAGCTCAGGCTTCCATGACGCCAGGCAAAGGGGCTCATGAGCAAAAGGGAAGGAGAGGAAATGAAAGGGAAACCTGCTGGGCTCACCCTGCTCCCCGCCAAGGTTTTTCCCACGCTTGCCCAGGGCTGATAAACAGCTTTGACGTTCCTGAAACAGCAGCAGCTGAGTTGCCAGCTCTACGTCACAGCCCATGTCACGCCGAAGGAGAGGGTTGGGTTTCACCCTCTGCACTAAAATTATCCTTCAGGCCCGGCCAGTGACTCAGTTTTGTTTTCCATGGAAAATGCATGCCTGCTCCCATCAGCTCTGCCACTGCCATCCTGGCCTGTCTGGCAGGGTTTGCCTCCTGCCCCAGTCCAGCAGTCTATGACAGCCCCTGTATGGCCAGAAAGTGCCCTTCAGCCTGTCCCCACTGTCCCATCTTCATTCTTCTGATCTCTCAGGGACCTTGCTGTCCCCACACATGGGCCAGGCAGGTCTTCTCTGCTTTCCTACAGGACTTTTGAAGTTGTGGGAAAAGTCCTTTCTGTCTTTCCATTGCCGTGCCGTTTTGAATTTACGTGATTTCTTCTTCTTTTCCTTTTTTTTGTATGTAAGCTGCTTTTGTTAATTTGATGGGATGATTTTTCATATGAATGTTGGGTTTGGGGTTTTTTTTACCACAGACTTGGTGCCATGTAGCAACCTTTGTTTATTGCTGCAATACCTCATAATCAGTGACTTGTATAAAGAAGGACATTCTTGAAGTTGGCAACAGTTTGCACTGGCAAGAGCACAGGAGGTGGAAATGCTGAAAGTAATGACAAGGGACAGCAGGGATACCCTTACTGGTGATGGGGAACTATGCTGGGCTTTATATATTGCTTTTGCTGTATTAAAGTTAAATTCTGTACTAAATCCTGTATGCATGACCATAATTCATTTGTGAGAAGTTGATTTATAGAGAGACAGAAAACAAGATGTTTTCTCCTAGCATTCTACAGAAATGATGTAGAAGTTATTTTCAGAAAATGTTAACTTTTGAATTAAAGAAATTTTATTTAGAAAGCTCCAAAGATTTGTCATGGAACAAATACTTTATCTATAAAGCAATATAGATCTTTAATATCAATTTTTTAGCCTTAGAACTTCTACTTTAAAGTAAATAAATGTAGCTTGTCAGAAGGACTAAACTCTGTATAATCCGTCTCAGCTGGCATTCAGCTTTGAAAGAAGCTGCTCCTGTTGTAGGCTTGAAGAGATCTCTTGCCTAAAGCTAGCTACTTTTGCAACCATACAAATTCAACTGATTAAAGACATTGTCTCTTCCTGCAGACCCAGTCCTGTCAAAGGAAGTATCTTTACTTGTGTGTTGGCTCAGTACTCTGCAGATTTCCAAAGAAATATGATGTTTTATGCCAGCACAGGACCTGTTCTGAATCTTTTGTTTTGTCAGATGTGCTTGCTTGAGCACAGAGGAGACTGAGCAACAGGTATTGTCCCTTACCATGGGAGAAAGCTCACCCAAACTGAAGGCATTTTTCCCTGTTTCCAGCCTGCTGGGGCATCCTAGGTGGGGAATCTCATTCAGAAATCTCAAGTTTCATGTTGGTGAGAAAGGGGGAAAAATAGCAATAATAGAGCAAGGTGAAAAAAGAAATTATGAAAATTAAAGTATACCAAGAGAGTGGTAGCCCAAAAAACCCAGTCAACCACATCCCTAAGAAAAGGGGTGGGGGAGGAGAGGGGGAAGAAAGGAAGATGGAGAACCATGTTTGCCTGCCCCTTCTCAGGCTGTTTTATGAATTTATAGAGAGGATATTAACTATTGGGTACCAAATCCATATTCAAAGGTTCCTAAACATCAGCATTTGTTTTTGGGCAATGCAAATCCCTGATAGACCTCACCAATCTGACCGAGCACTCATGGGGTTTGCTCACACAGATGCTGCTCGCCCAGGGCCTGATGGCCCTGTAGGGACCAGTGCATGCTTTTTGGGTGCCCAGCAAAAGGAAGGAGGCCTTGGATGAATTTGACCTTTCACACTTGCTTCAGGGAAGTACCAAACATTTGCACCTCCCACCGAAGTGAATAGATTAGGCGTGAAATGATCTCTAGCTGGTGGAAATGAACAGTTGGCACTTATGTCTCTGTTCTTTCAATTCCAAGAAAAGTTTTCTTAACAGAGCTGCTGAATTTGGACATTGAAAGTGCCCAACTCCCTTCCATTTAATTTCCACCTTGTGCTAGCTCACACTGCCAAGATGATATTGCCCTTATTTGTTCCAACAGTCTCACTCT
The DNA here is from genome assembly GCF_963513975.1 of Fringilla coelebs. Classification (NCBI taxonomy): domain Eukaryota; kingdom Metazoa; phylum Chordata; class Aves; order Passeriformes; family Fringillidae; genus Fringilla; species Fringilla coelebs. Next base: position 105,518,140 of record NC_140028.1, on the reverse strand, counting down.
AACAGATGTGGATGAAAAGGACTGATGGTCCCCGTGGGAAACATTAGGAGTAATAATCAGAGGGTGAAGTCCAGAGTGAAGTGAAACAGGACAAGTTCCGATACACCTGCTGCCTCTCCCATCACTGAGCCACCTGAGCTGGACTCATGAAACAGCCAATGGCAAAAGCTAAGCCACAAGAAGCAAGGCATTATTGTGCTTTAAAGACTGGGGCTGAGTGTTGCCTGTATTAGAGCAGCTCTAGCATGATGTCAGATGTGTTGCTCACTAACAAAACCTCTCCCTCCAGAGGATCTTTTTAAACAGCAGAAAATGTTGGATATTGCCTCGACAGGGAAACATGTCCCTGCCAGCCAAAAGCACCAGGCAAGGGCAGCCAAGCACAATACATCATTAAAACTTCCTCCTTTATTTCTACAGCAGCTGCCTGAAACATGGCTGGCAAAGGGCTGTAGAGGAGGGAGATGTAAGTGGTGTGTGCTTGGTCAGGTGCCTTGAGCACTGCACTGAACTTTGGGCACCTGAACCCAAGGGTGTGAGCAGAATCACAGCCCTCCAGTGCTGTAAACAGCACTTGCTCTGTACTAAAAACCCTCCCACTAAAGTGCCCTGCTATGTAACAGCAGCCCATAGGAAAATGTTTGGGATGAGATCTAAACCTCACATCAGGCCATCAATGACCATAGTTAAAAAATAAAGTAAAATAAAAAAGGCAAGTCTCACTCGCGCTTCTGAAGAAAATTCCACCTACAGTGGCCAAAAGATGTGACTATTTTTGTATTTTGATGTGACACTCAGTACCAATTATATAGGAAGTTGTTACTTCCAGTCTGGATTATTGCTAGATACAGCACAGGATGGCAATGCAAATAGTGCAGCCAGAGCTAATTGGGTCAGGATGTGCTAGTTCAGCATCCATTTGAGTGTGGCTACTTTCACAACACCCTGAGACAGCTCCAGGCTGAGGGATAATAGGTTTTAGACATCTTCTGGGAGGCATTGACCAACCTGTGAGACAACAATGCAGATCTTAGACACATACCTACATGCTTGGAGAATAGTCTGTACCAGTGCTGAGATCAAGAAGGAATTTACTGTGGGACAGTTTGGCACAGTTTTCCGTGCCTTTTTGGCCTTCCTCTGCCGCATCAAGCATGACCATTGGTCAGGGCTTTGAGGGTGCCTCTTGGCCAGCTTGCTGCCTGCTGCTTGTGCCCCACGAAGGTGACCCCCATGCCCCACATCTGGGGAAAAGCAATTTTCTAGACTTGAGGGTGGCCCCCAGGGGTTGCTTCTTGTCCTGTAATTGAGCAAAGCTCCTTGCCAGGGCTCCTCTGGGCCTTTCCGACTCTGTTCCTGCCTGCTGCACTTGTGCTTCCAAGGCACCACACGTGCCCTGGCTCTCTCTGGCCCACGTGGAGTGGGAGTGAGCTCTTCTCTTTCCTTGGCTCCATTTCTCCAGGGGTTCTTGCTTGTGCAAAACAGCCTGTGCTTGGAAGGGTTCCAGGCTTGCAGCCCCATGAGGAGCTGCCACTTTTCAGCACTCCATGTGGGCAACACAAGCACCAGGCAGGCACAGGAGTGCTTTTCATGCATCAACACTCAACAACCACAGCAGAGAAAGTTTTGAAAGGCAAAAAGTGTGGTTTGTGTGTTATCAAGGTGTGTCATAATTTGGAAAATACCAAGCATTACTTCTTTTCTGTGTGACTGTAACCAATCCTGATTCTCCCATTCCAGAAAGCAGGGACTGCTTGACCTGTATTCATAAACCCAAATTGTTTCAACTTTTATATCCAAAGTAATACATGACTTTGGTTATTGTTCTTCCTCCTCAAAGACTAAAAATCAAAATAATTTTAAAACTGAGGAAAAAATAAAAATAAAGTAGGAATGCTTGGGGGTTGGATTTTTCAAATGCCAAGATACAAATTCATAGATAAAAAACACATTACCAAACAGAGAAAATCACATTCTTTAAAATTCTGAGGGTTTGTTGTTTTTTTTTTTTTTTTCTAGAAAGAGTCTTCTTTGTGCATCAGTCAGTTATCTACTTTCCTGTGTCTGGTAAAGGTTAATACTTTTTAGCTCATTTTCAGCGTTTTTTTTTCAATATCAGTTACATATTTTCAAGACTGTTGTATTATCTGTGGCTTTACCCAGTGTCTGGGTCTCTGATTTGAAGGAAATTGGGTTCACCTGGCACCACTTCTTTTGGCTCCAGGCAGTTCCATTGTTTGGGTTATTCTATATGGCAGAGCTCAGGAAGGATGTGTGGTCAAACAAATATGTCCTGTGACGGAATGATGTTTATAGACCTTCTTGTTCACTCTCTCCAGAGAGAGCCTGGTTGAAGGACACTCACCAGGAAGATAAACAGCCCATAGTTCAGAATATTCCAAGAAACTCTATGGGCAAACTTGCCTGGAGAGGTGGAGATCGTAGCAACTGTGTTAGACACAAACTGTGCCATTAATTCCTTGCCACAAGAGACACAGGAGTGAGACAGAAATCTGTTCTCCCCACACAGTCCCATCAGCAAATGGCTCTCCACAAGATGTAGGGGATTTGCAATGTTCTGTCTTCGACTCTGCCAGACTTCAAGTGATTGTTTTTCAAACTAAACTGAGGATTGCATTAACCTGCTCCTGGCTGCACCTGCTTGTGAACATCTGCCCTGAAAGAGTCAGAAACATAAATTAAAATTCTTTATATCCTTATTGTTGGAAGCAGCTTTTTAGCCATTCCCACACATGACCTTCACATCCCTGTTAAATTTTGGGACACACAATGGTCAAGATGACCCTGCACCAGTGCTACATACAGCAGGGCAATCACCCCTTTTGACCAGCTGGTTGTGGTGTATTTGGTGCATCCTGAGACGGGTTTGCCACTGCTGACTTGTATTGAGCCTGCTGTCAGCCTGCAGCCCCAGAACCTTTCCTGTGGGGCTGCTCTCCAGCCATGCCACTCCCAATTCATACTTGTGGAAAGTGTTTCTTCCTGCCAGCATTTGTTCTTGTTGTTTCATGCCACTGTTGATTACTCAGTTCTCTAATCTATCCAAATCCCTCTGCAAGGCCTCTTGTCCCTTAAGAGAGTCAGCTGCACATTCTGGTTTAGCATCATCATCAAACTTCCAACTCCTGTCTCTAGATCATTGGTAAATATATTGAACAGAACTGTCACTGCAATGCTGGTGACTGACCTCCAGCAAGATTACCTACAACCTTTTGAGGCCTGCTCTTCACTTAATTCTTCACCCACTGAACCACGTACCTGCTCACTTCACAGGCAGATGGCTTGTGTAGAAGAATGCTGTGAGGGACAGAATCAAAAGCCTTAATAAAATGAAATCCAGAAAATCTTCCTCCACTGATTTCCTTCATACTCTAGGTGGGTGACCTTATGCTAGAAGATTATTAAATAAGTTATACAGGACTTTCCCTTTGTGAACCCATGTTATCTGATTGCCTTGTCCTGTCAGTAGCACGCAGTATTAAGTATTATGATCTGTAATTTTCCCAGGCACTGAGGCTGGGCTAACAGGTCTGTAGTTTCCAAGGTTTCCCTCATGCCCTTGTCAGCTGGAATAACACTGTCTTCCTCCCAGTCAGCAGGAACCTCTACTGCATAGAACCACCAGGTTCCAGCAGCATACTTGCTGAAGTAGCAAAATTGGCCAACTGCACTACAAAAAGGGTGCTTGAGAATGCCTAAAAATTCTTGTTCAATGCTTGTAATGGCACTATCCTTGTAATACAGCCTTCTGTGAAGAACGTCTGGACAACTGCATCATCTAATCTTTTGGAAAGCTGAAAGCCTAAACTTTCTGTGAGTTCATGCAAGTATGGTGTCAAGGTCAGTGGGAGATATACTCAGAGAGTCCACTTTTTATTTTCCTGACAGACAATGAAAGATTAGTCTCACCCTTTGCACAGTATCAGATAACAGAAATAAAGTATTCAGCTTCAGATCAGACTTTCAGCCACATTTTTCTGGCAAGTATGACAGGAGAGCAGACATCCCAGTGCACAGTTCGAGATTGATATTGCAATGTTCTGTAGCAGGGGCATCAATGGCTCTGTAATCTGCAGCTGGGCATGAAGGAGCATCATGACAGAGTCTGTCTAATATCTTTGGTTCCAGTCCAGTATGACAATGATTTGGGCTCCATATTTGTTCATTGTTCATTGCAATTTTTTAATACCTCTTGTGAAATTTCTTAATGAAAGACTGGAAAACTCTAAGAAGGAAAATTAGTGTCTGTAATTTATTCAGCTCTCAGAATAGCACAGACCAGTTCACTCTATTGGTCCTAGTATTTTATTTCAATTTATCTGGAGTAGCTGCAGGGCTCAGCTGCCACTCATTGAAGTTTAAGCCAAAAGTCTTTCCTCCTCTATCCGCCCTATGGCTGGCCTCTGCTCCTAGCTCTCACACCATTTTGTTTTTTCAGTTACTCCTGGTAATCCTGATGCTTCCATTTTTTGAATTTACTGACATATTATAAATATTTCCTCTTTGGTACTAAGATGATCCCATTTCAGATGGCAGTTGAGAACACTTCAGCCCTCACTCTTAATGGCATATTAAATTCAGTTGTATGTCATGCATTTATGTATAATAGAAGGATAACATATATAAATGCCAATTCATAAAACCACTGGTTACTATTGCTGTGGTTATTTACTCTTCATTTTACATGCAATGGTGATAACACCATTTTTGGAAGTTTCCATGACTTCTATAATCATTATATTAAGCTTTTTCAGTCTTATGAATCTTCTGTTCCTATACTTCAAACCCTTTTTTCAGTCTAACATTAAAAAAGGTTGATGTCTACTCATGAAATTCATTGGTATTTTGCTGTTCCTTTGTGGCAAATCCTGACAAGGTTATCTGAGAGTGTGATACCACTGTATAAACCCTTAAAATACATTTATTACAAAAAGCTTTTCATTTGAACTCCTGCTATCCTGGTAGGGGTCTTCCTAAGTTAAATATGGCCTCTCCAAGAAAGAAGCTTTTCCAGATGGTGTGAGCTCATTTTTGTTCTGCATTTAGCTTTAGAGCTGTTTCCACAGGATCTAAAGATGGGCTGAAGTTAAAAAGCAAGTGGAAGGCTAAATCGCCAGGGAGATGGAAAAGAGTGCTTTCATGAGATCTATAAATCTTCTCAATATATTCTAAAATTACAGATAGCTGCCTTGGCCAGATTTGATGCTAGCAGTCAAGAAACTAGGCACTAATTTTACATTTTTAAACTCTCTAAGAATGGGTTTACATTTCAGTTGGAATCTGGGTGACTCCTAGCAATCAGGAGGTGCAAAAGGCCTTGCTCCAGATCTTTGTGCAGTGCAAAACTGTGTCAGTCCACAGCATCCAGTGGAGCTACTCTGGCTGGCACCGGGCAAGTCGCTGACTCTTGCATGCTATTTTCTGTCTGTGAAATCCAGAAAAGCACCCCTCCTGGAGCAGAGCAGCCCAAGGGCCGTATCAGAGAGCTCCATGGCTCAGCCTGGCTCAGTCTTTTTTCCATTTCCACTCACCTCAGCAGCAGAGTGATGATGAACTGCCTCTGAAACAAATATGAATCCATCACCTTTGCTGCTCTGTCTGTGCAAGCACCCCAGGAGACATGTGCCACGGTATGGGGGAAGTGACCTCGCAGCTCTGCGCGCCGACACTGGCTCCTCTCTGGCATGATGAAGGCAGGATGTTTTCACGTAAGCGAGGCACGAGCACCCCCTTGAATTGACTGTCATTTCCTTGTCACCCTGCAAGGCGCAGCAACGCCAGCCAGCGCTGTCTGCGGTTCCATCAACGCACACCGTCAAAGACCTGGAAGTCACACGCTGGCACGGCGCACAGGCAGCCCTCCTGCTCTTGTAATTAATGAACTCCTGGCAGGAGGCGGCTGGGATCTCAGCAGCCCCCAAAGAGCACATGCCAGACTGCTCAGGGGTGGCACTGGCTGAGATTAAAGACTTGGCTCCAGCGAAAAAGAAAGCGGAAGGAAACAGCAGCCTTCTGCCAGTAAGTGCATTTCGTAAGGCCAAGGCTCAGTGTTGGTGCTCAGCACAAACTGGATTTTCTTTACTCCTGCTCTGCTCAGTGCTTGTCAGCATCACTCACGGGCTCTGGGATGTTGCCTGGGTGTCCTGTTTGGGGCACAGGTCAAACCTCAGTGCACCTGGAGCACCACAAAATGTCGTCCTGACAGGATGAACAGAAAAGCTTTGGCTTCCCAAGCTGTAATGGCATGTGTGCAACTCCAAGAAGTCCCTGTTGCTTGAGGTTTCCATACAGTGTAGATGGTGGCATCCTCTGCTAACAATCTGCATAGCCAGTTCCATTTGGATGAAATTCTTGAGAGGACTCAAATTTAGGCCACACAGAGTTTTGCAAAGATTCCAAGAGATGTGAACACAGCTGGGCAAAACTGAGATAATCTGCTTCAAAATACGGAGTGTAATGCTGTGCTAACTAGGACATTGTGACACCAAGTTCCTTGTCTATTCAAGGTAAATGAACTCAAAACAAGACCCAAACCCTCACTGGAGGACTGCAAATGGACATTTCAAAGTCAAGCCCAAAGATTAACCCAAGGCCATCCAGCTTTATCAAGCTTTACCTTCCCAGGCAATGACTGTCCATTTTTTTGCCATTGTGGCACCCAACATCCAACATCTCAGTCTGAAATGCTCAGCACCAGACTGCATGGGGTGAGCAGGAAAATGTCCCACTATGAGGCCTTGCCTTTGTGAAAGCTGCTGGAACAGAAATAAGGTACTGTGCATTTTGTGGAATGTTTTGTTCAAATGAGAATTTCTCTGGCATAAACTCAATGAGTCTTGCTCCTAACCCTTACTTCTTCAGAGCCAGTACAGCTTTGGCCTGCTTTATGCCCCAGTTTCTAACATGTAAGATCTAGTTGATACTCATTACCCTTAATGATCTTCAATTTTCTGGCACTGGAGATTCCTTACTACTCATTTTAAAGTCACAGTAAACATTAAGAAACCAAATCACCTTGCTATTTATACTTGAACGGATTTATAGTGTTTGAAGTTATGGTTAACCTCTTATTTTCTGACCTTCTTTTCTTATTTTGAATTTAGGAAGAAACTTTGGACAGGAGTGAATCTTATTTTGATGTGAAAAATGGACATATGAAAGAGGGCAAAGTGGCACTGGGTAATGAACATATATAACCAAGTAGAAATGGTTTTTTATTTAATTTTGAAAGTAACCCACACATTGAAAAATAACCTATAGCCCAATAACATTTTGTTCTGTCTTTTGGAGATAACATACACAAGCAAACAGGCATTTAGGTCAAAGACTTAGTGACTCATTTCGTATCTCTCTAATGGAAATAAACAAAATATTTCACTTTATCAGGATTTTTTTAAGCTCAGTATCTGTAAAACAAAAAACCCCCTAAGTCATAGATTCAGGTTTGTAAAGTTTTTTTGTTGTTGTTGCAAGTATTATTGCCTTATACTGCAAATTTTAACAAAAGTTGCTATGAATTTTCCTGTAGATAGAAATATCATGAAGTGATTAATTTCCTAGATTTTTTTTTTATCCTCCTTTATCACATAAGCGTTTTCTTGGAGTATTATTATTGTTATCAACTGATCTGAAATTCAGACCTGTAAGTCTGTAGCCATGCTTTTCATTTACTTAAATATGGATCGGATGCTCCTATAGCTGATGATAAAATGGGACTTCTATTACTTTGATGAAAAAACAAATGTTTTCTCTTCTTCCAAAATCTGAGGAAGCAAAAAACATGTTTTGCTAATCTCTGCAGTGTATTGTCTTTAAGTGAGAGGGAAAAAATACTTCTGTTTGTTCAAACCACTTCATGAAATTGAACCCTGTCAATGTACAGGAAACAATCTTTTTAAAAATTGGTAAATGAAAGCAACTCAGCTTTCACAATTCAGTTTCTTAAATGCATATTTAAGCACTTTAAATATATTATCAAAGACTAGTTTATTCAACTGGTTCAACCCCGGAAAAAAACCAAAAAATTTAATATTTCAATTGCCGCTAAATTCTCTTGAAACATAACTTCTAACATTCACTTTCAAAAATTAGAGTCAAGACTTTGATAGCAATTATCAAAGGAAATAAAGTGCTTTCTACAGACAATCTAGGGAGATTCAGCTTCAATGCTGCAAATGCATTCTATATGTGAGAGTTACTTGAGAGTATGTTTTGGACCCTTTAAACTTCATTTTTGTTATTCTTCAGAAATGTATACAGATAATACTGAGGGAAAAAATCTCTACATTCTAATTGCAGATATAAACAATTACAAAATCCTGTTAAAGGATACACTTACTAAATTTATTAATAGATTCAGAGAATTGTTTAGGCTGGAAAAACCTTTCAGATTATTGGATCCAGCCATTGGCATATGACTGTCGGTGGTTCTGTCTACTACAATATACTTTGAAAATGAAATTTTCAATTTTCAATTTTTAATTGTGTCTTATAAACCTTTATTTCACTCTACAGTATTTTAACTTACAAGATACTGAAAAGATCTGCAAAGCTAAAAAATGGAGAAAGGTCAAATCAGAGTTGCCTTAAAATGAAGAAACTCAACTTGGAGTTCATGTTCTATACACTGAGCATTGCCTCACTGAAGTGAAGACTGTAGGATAAATCAAAAAAAGGGAAGCTGAAGCTAAGGAAATGAGGAACAAAAAAAGAAAGAGAAGAAAATGGAAGGGTTCCTGAAAGCAACAGCTTATGCACTGCAGATTCCAGTTCATATCTCCTTGAAATGTTCAGTTCCATAAACACTTTATCTTCCAGCGTTGTTAGAGAGTTAGCAAGCAATGTTTTGACTCCCAAATACACATTATGTCTCTGTCACACTGAAACTTATTGCTAGTTAAAGGTGATGGAAGGTTTATCTGCCTAAATAATGATCCCCATTTGTTCTACTGCAGCTAGGGTATGTGCTGAAACCTAATGAAAGCATTGGAAAGGTGCCCATTGATTTCAAAGAGATTTGGATCTGGTCCTGAAGTGCTAAAGAGAAAAAAGCTATTCCTCCTCTCCTTTCCCAGTTCTAAAATAAATTATGAATGTGATTGCATGGTCATGCTAGAACACAGATATTGTGATTACAGAATAACAGATAACAGGCATCTTTATGCCTCAGTGCTTTTGGTGTGTGTATCATACCCTAACAAACACAGACACACAGAGCACAGTTCTTGCTCACTAAAATGATTTAATTATCCCTATGTCTCTCATAGCTGACTCATCGTCCTCCTGCATTAGGGTAAGGGTAGATTTAGATCAGATATTTGGAAGAAATTCTTTGCTGTGAGGGTGGTGGGACACTGGAACCTGTTCCTAGAGAATCTGTGGACACCCTGTCACTGGACGTGTTCAAGGGCAAGTTGGATGGGACTTTGAGCAACCTGGTCTGATGGAAGGTGTCCCTGCCCAAGGTAGGGGGGTTGGAATGAGCTGATCTTTAATGCCCCCTCCAACCTAAAACCATTCTATGATTCTGTGATTGCTTGGCATCAGCACCCTACTGCATCTCTCCCCGACAGTTTGATCTCCTGAGGGTGGCTGTGGGGTGAAGAGAGTCTGTGGCAGCCCTGTTTAGCAACATCCCACTGACAACATGGCAGAAATAGTCTTTACCACAGATGGATCTGTGTTGCTGTTTGCAATTTGTCTGAAACAAATGACTTCATAGAGGTAAAACTCTTGAACCTCTTTTCCATCCCCTGGTCAGTGCAGGTCACAGACTGGGTTACACGCACACTGCACAGAGACAAAGGAAAATTTTGTCTGGGTGCTCAGAACCTTTTTTAATCTCACCCACATTATAATAACTTGTCCCTGTCGGACAGCAGTGCAGGGGCTGGACAGGCTTCCTGCATTGTGCTCCCAATGTCTCCTGGCTCGGGAAGTGACAACATCTTGAACTAATTTTTTTAAATGGGGGTTGATTTTAAGCAACATATTTTCCAACTGTTTTTTTAAGTGTAAGTCTAATTATTTTTTTTCTTCTTTTTTCCCTTTTTTTTTTTAACCACTTGGCAGAGAAAGGAATTCCATGCAGGACCTTGAATGAGGGACACTCAGGGCAGCCAAAGACATCAGCAGCTTCTGCCAGCCACCTCTGGAAGGCAGGAGCATCGCTAAAGGCTGGATGTAGGCTCCTCCATCAGCGAGCCCTCAGCCGCAGACAGCATCAGTAACCACAGCCCAATCTGCTGCTCTTTCCGCAGCAGACGGTTGTCCTTTTCCACATGGCCAGGTACAACACTTCTGGGACAAATTTGGGGGTATTCATCACCAGCAGTGAGGGTGTGGGAGACAAGTTTCATCCAAGTAAAGGAGCACCATGTCTTGGGGCTTCAGTAGAAAGGTCTCGTGGTTACCATCCTGCACGTGCGGGGAGAGATTTTGGCTGTATTTTCTCCTCCTGGATGCTGAGAGTCATTTGAAGTGATGCGACATAATGGCTAGCCAAAGTTTCATCTCCCCTCGCTGCCTTCTCACCTTTGGGCCTCCACTTGTGGAGCTTCCTTGGCACATCATGAATCTGCACAACAGGGAAGAGAACTCAGCCAGCCCAGCTGCTTCAGGCTTGTTGGCTTACCTTGTGTGGAAAATCCAGGAAGCGCCAAATAGCATCCACTGAGGCTGCTTCGCCAGCTGCAAACATTCAAATGTCAAGAAAGGTGCTCCCAAATATAATTAGAGTGGGTTAAAGCCCCTAAAATTAGTGTGTTGGATTGTCAGTGGATGTACAGTTATTTCTTTGCAACTCATGGTCAGACACTCCTGCATGCCAGAGAGGACAAGTTTCCCAAAGGGATTTTCCTTTCCTTGGGCTTGCCTAGGGAAGTGGGGTGGTGAAGGTGCTGCAAGACACCCCATGGTCCACACCAGTGGGACGAGACGAGGTCCCACACCACGCTCAGGGCTATCACCTACCGCGGAACTTGGGAGGGTGAACCCAGATTCTTCCCAAAGGTTCAAGTTTTCCTCACTTTGTGAAATTTTCCACCTTCACAGACAGGGTTCTCTGGCTTTAGGCTGGTTTCCATGAGGCTGGAGGGGAAAGCTTCACAGCAGCAGGACATTTTATTGCTGCCTTTTGTATTTTGCCCAGACAGCATTCCTCTGACCGTGTGCCCACTGTCAATGAGTGTAGATTTTTCTTCAGTGCTTTGGGTGCTTTTATCTTCCTAAAATCCAGCTTCCAAGAGTATGACTGGCAGGTAGCTAAAATGTAGGCTAATATTTAATCCAGGACTCAGTGCCAAGGACTGATCTCTACACAGAGGTCTGGATCTTGCCCTGCAGCAGGAGAGCCTTTGCCATGTGGCTCCCTTGAGCCAAGTGAGCAGCTGGGTGTAGGTCCTGACACCCAGCCTAATCTCTCTGGCTGTCTTCCTGAAACAAGGGGGAGCTTTTAGTCTAGATTTGCTGTTTTATCCAAGGATAGGAAATTCAAATGAGGTATAGCCCAGGGAGCATCTTGACTATGGCCAGCTTTCTAGTTCCAGTAAAGTTACAGCCCCACTTTTCCACATTAGTCTTGTGTCTGTCTCTTGATCTCTTACAATGGGCAAAACTAGACTGTAGTTAGTTTTAGCACCTTCACCTCTCCAACAGCCAAGCTAGAAAATGTTTTTTTTAAGAAACATAAATTTAGTTTCAGGCTGTAAACGACGTATTTTTCATCAGATAGGTTGCTTTAGACTGACTGTTTTTGTCCAGGTCTGCACAAAAGCATTAGTCTGTAAAGGTCTGGGCTTTTTAGGAATGGGTAAATTAAGAAACTGGGGAAGGGAAGTTTACCATAAACATCCTTTCATTGCAGCTGAGGTACCAAGCTCACATTTCCTACAGTAAAATGTTAACTACCATAATAAAACAATAAACCTTAGATTGAGCCAAGAATTGTATTTCAATATTTAGAGCTCATGCATAAACATCAAATGGTACTATACCAAAATTTTGCTCTGAGGGACCCTTGTGCTGTTGCACAACCCTTGGTTTAAACTTCAGACCAAAGTGGACAAAAGGAGCCAAACCAGCAATTTTGTATTAAGAAAGAGGGGAGAAGTTTTTCAGAGGGGACAAGAAGCAGCTAGCTCTGCAGCAGGTGGCAGGGAGGGCTCAGGTCTTGCTGCACGAGTGCTTCTTCTGAAAGAAGCAGGATCAGGAGTGTGTTTCAGTGCCTTAGCTAGTCATTTCACAGCAGAGGTTTTCAAAAATCATTGAACTACATTAGAGCATTTAACACCAAGGCTGCCACTGAATTTTATCAAAATCCCCAAAATCTGTAGGGAAATTGTGTCATTGTTACAGGAGAAGACAAGGAGCACAGTCTTAAGCTTGCAATGTTGCCATTAAAGGATTCAGATGCCCGGCATGGGCTCTGGTAGCCTCCAGTCCTGCAAAAGTATTTAACAATTTAATGCACTTTTCAACACTATGAGGTAGTAGTGATTAGCAAATGCAAAAGTTTTGGCAGGACTTGATGCAAATTCTTCACCAAGTTCTGACCCTGCCACCCAAAGTACACTCAACCCTGCTCCACACTGATGTAAAATGCTATGGAAATGCAAAGTGCTGACCAGGAGGTGAGGGTTGCAGTGCCTGGGCTGTGTGGGGAGGGCATCTCCCAAGAACAATAAACACCACTCCTGCCTGTCTTTCCTGCCCCCAGCAGCAGCATCTGGCTTTATGCTTTGGGATTTTGCCCATGTAAAACTGATCTGTGGTGATGCAAAAAGAAAATAATTGGAAATCTGGCTCATAGTCATATGACACCAGTACCTACAAGATAGGTGAGCACCAAAAAATCCTAATTTCAGGTAGCCTTTTGACTTCAAAACACATTGCAGATGGCTGAATGAGACAGAGCTAAGAATGTTATGCTCCATGGTAAGATTTTGGACTATACTTTGATGACTTGGAAATATCGAGATCAGGCTTAGCAGTGCAAATATGCCAAGCAAAGGGGTGAAACTCAGCACACAGACACCCAGAGGTACCAGTAAGAGAAAATTAGCCCTGGGCACATCACAGGTGTCTCCTACAGATATGTTAATTGTGGAGTGAGGGGGCTGCAGGAGGCTTGGGACAGACCCAAGGAAGGACTTTTCCCTTGCAGAGGATGACCCAATGCCCCTGTAAGATCTCCAGCCTGAAAGGGTGGACTGTGCATACAGCAGCAGAGGTGGCTGTCCATGCTTGTCTGTAGATTTTGGAAACTTTTGTTTGCCAGAGCCCTGAAATGGAATATTTGCCGCGTGTCACTACTGCCTCTCAGACACAACACTCAGAAGCTTTTATCTAATTCTTAGTTTCCCCTTTGTTTGCATATCCTGCATGGGACTAGAAGGTGATTAGAAAGGCAAAAGTGTTTGCATAATGTTTCTCTTCCAAGGCCCAAAGTGAATTCACGTGAAAGATTCCAGTTGACTTCAACAGGCTTTGGACCAGTGTCTCAAGGAAAAGATGCAAACTTTGGTTTGCAATCTCCTGTACCATCCAGTTGATTTAGTTTGGAAAGCTAACTCATAATTTAGCACTTAAAACATTTTAACCACTCTTTCTGAGGAATTTTAAACCTAAGCAGCATAAAAAATCATTTCTCATGGACACTTTATCATAGAGTCAAGTTTTTCATTTGCATTTAAGTCATGATTTTACCAAGTATTGTCTTTCTTTCTAGGTGGCACTTTAAATTCTGAAACTGATAATTTATGTTTTCCTATTTAGTAGAGGACTAGAAAGCCTCCAGTCATGTTCATAAAGCCTAGCCTTATGTTAGATTTGAAGACTGTGGCAGCCTTGTTTATACTATAGTTTGGGAGAGGATTGCCTGTCTTTTCAAAATATTTTCAACCTTAAAATGTTAATCACTGGACTTAAAAATAGATTTATGTCTTCCTATTTCACTACAATGACTTTTTTTTTCTCTGTGAGACAACATGCAAAGTAAAAGAAATGACAAACCTACTTTTGGAAAAAAACTTCAGAGAAAAAAGGTGGTACATTTTTGAGGATTTTAAAAAATGGCACTCATTTAAACTTATTATAGTATCATTGTTACAGACACAGTGAATGTTTTCTAACAAGAACTTTTTCTTAAATGAAAATGAAACCCACAATATGGTAATGACCTGGAAGAGGATTACCTTCCAGAATATCCAACAGTTTTCAGCTGCTCAGTGCTAACTGTTGTCAGTTAGCTGTTGACTTAAGGATTTGAACTAGATCCTTTCAGAAGACAACTAATTTTTCATTGTATTTTGCAAGAAGTGCATCCTTGAGAGAACTTTACAGAGTTTTCTCAAGATTTCTATTCTAAACCCTTCTTCTGAAGCCATTTCTCTTCTTTCGCCTTATCTCTCTGAAGTGTGAGAATGTTTTTTTCAATCTTGCACACCTTCCCTACCTGGGTGTCTTACATGAAAGTCATTTTCCCATGGCTGAGGCTAGAAGTGACTGCTGGTGGCCCCCAGGTCAAGCTTTGCTCAGTTCAGGGCTAACTCCAAAAGGAATTCCAGTTGCTCAGGGCCATGTCCAGCTTTGTCTTGAGCTTCTCCAGGGAATGCATCTCCAAGGATGAAGCTCTCTCTGTCTCAGGGCTGCACCACCCACCCAGTGGATTTTTCCCCCCTTTACATCCAGCTAGCATCTGCCCTGCTGCAAACCTCAGCTGTTGCTTTCTGACTTTTCCCCAAGCGCTTTGGAGATCCTGGCTGGATGTGATCTCTAACCAGACTACAGGGAGTGCAGGACAGCAACCATCCTTCTTTGCCTGCTGCATTTGCCAGCTCAGACAGGATATCACCACTTTGGTGGGTCAGTGATGCCAGTTGCCCTCCCAGGTAGCTCTCAGTCTCAGACACTCAAGGAGACTGCTGGTTCTGGTAGGCACCAAAAGCTGCTTCAGCTCAAAGTCCTGGGAAGCACCTTCATCTTCCTGACTCCAAGGGGATTTGGGTGTTGAAATGTTCGTCTCTGCCACCCTTGCTGTCTCACCTGCAGATGTTTACAAAGTCTGGGCTATTGACTCCTACACCTTAGTCCCCTTCTAAGCATCCCTCAAATGTGTCCAAAGAGGTAGTAGAAAGAATGGAGAATATGGCAAATTAATTACCAAATATCCTGAAAGTTTGAAGACTTTTTCGTATTTTCATCAGTACTTTACAATATTTGTCATTTTCCCTTTGAAACAAAGCTGTCTAATTTTCAAGAGAATTTGGGAATGAAAAGTTGCTCTATTACAGAAGAGAACCTTATTTTGTCACATAAAAGAATGAAGAGGCATCTGCAGTAGATGAAGTCCCCAGACATAGTGTGGTAAACCAGTAGACAGACTTTGTGAAACGAGGAGTAATTTATGGTCTCTTATTGGAGGATCTTTATGAATAATTCCATCCTGGAAACAACTTAAACAGCACCAGCTACATTTTTAGAAACATTGGTAAAAAAAGTCAGGTCTTCTAAATTCAAATGACATTTTCAAAATATCACAAAACACAAATGCAGTCATCAGAGTTGATCACCTTTAGAAAACAGATGAAATAATTTCAATTTATTTAACTTGTTTTCACTGTTATTTAGACTGAGCAACATCCTCTGGAACTGAAATTTCAACTTTCTGCAGCAAATACTCCAATTCTGGATGCAGCAAGGCAGAAAAGTTGAAGGCTTAGACTGAGGAAAGCTTTTTACTTCTATAGTGACAGACACAGAAACACAACACCAAGGTTGGTATACAGGTGTGAACTGCATCACTTCTCAATGTCTCTACAGATTTTCCTCAATCACCTGAGAGCACTGGCTAAATCAAAGCTGTAAAAGTTGCAATTAGTTTTTTATTAAAATATTCAAAATTGATGGATAACTATAAAAAGAAAAAAAAAAGTGGCATAAATCTTGGGAGTGTAGAGAACAGAGGCTTGGAAAAGTCAGGCAAATTTTAGTTTTAAACCGAAAGTTTGAAACCTTAGTTTTTGCTTCTCCAAACATAATCTCAGGGGCTGGTGTAAATTCACATTCTGAATTCATAACCAGTCATTGAATAGGGAAATATTTTGCTCTAGCTGAAGTAAAGCATTTACCTACCTCTGAACTAAGTAAAGCACCTGGATATATAATTAGGGAAATCAAGAATTCACTTCAGATTTAATTTACACTTCCCCCAACAACCTTAGAAGTTTTCATGTGCCAGTTGCCATACTGTACAATATAAGGCAATAAAGTCTAGCCCTAAGTTTTCTGGCCAGGGTAGATCAGTCATCCTCAGGCAGGCAAGAAACAAGGAGCAAATTTAGTCTCATGTCTGTAAATTCTTGTCCCTGTGTACAAAACAGACACATTTTCTAACACAGATTTCTAACATTTTCTTTTTAAACTCTTCAGTGCAGCAACAATATTTTTGCAGCTTTGTGCTAGGGTTGCAGATAGCAATAAAAGAATTGCAATGAAGCCTTTGGGTATTTATCATCTCAGATTCAGAAAGCCTGTGCCAGATGGGAAGAATGATACAGGTCCTTGCAGGAAGTGTCTCCCGTGTCAGCACCACCACTAATACACCTTTAAAATAAAACAAAAGGGAGGTGCTGAGCATCCCTCACAACATGCACTTTCTAATGACATGTGAAGGGTTGCTTTTTCTCCTTCTCTGATGGTCTGTAACCTGGCCACAAAGGGCTGGCAATGACATGCATATCCCCAGGATGCCTTCAAGGACTGCACCTGTCGGCAGGATTATAAGGAGATTTATGGACTGATAAAATACTGAATTAGAAGCTCTTTTAATGGCCCACTTGGATGGAAAAATAGTTGCAGGTCAGCTGACAACAAAAGTTAGGTGTAGCTGAATGTCTTTTCCTAAAATCCATTTCCTTCTGCACTGAAGACAGAGCATTTACTGCATTATTATTGTTGCCCCAGAAGGAACCCTAGATTAGACTGCATCTGAAGGAATAATTGGACAAGAACTAAAAAAACTTATTATTTACCAAAAGGCCTCCAACCCAAACCACGACAGAGACAAAGCCACTATATTTCACAAGACCAGTCTGAAAGGAAATTCTTGTGCATCATTTAAAAGGCCATTTATTTTTAAAATATAGGACCCTCTAATGGAATAAGTGTTTCACCTTCATCATTCTTATATAATTTTTGGCCTATTAAAATGTTGCTTTCCTTCATGGAGACTTATGATCATTCTTAAGAATTACAAGAGAGAAAATCCAACAGGACAGTCTGAGGGCATGGCTAATTATAGGGTATCTTTGTTTGTAGTACTGAAAAGACTCTGCTAAGAAAGCTGAAGAATAAGAACTTTAAATATTGACCTTGCCATCAGCTTCTAAATGTATTTTATTTTTTGGCAGGAGTATTTTTAAATTCCTCTCAAATAACCTTTTGATAATATTTAAACTTTATTTTTACATACTCTTTGAAAGCAAACCAGTTTGTTGAATCTTGTTCTGCAAATTTAGCAATCATATGAGATCTCCTGCTTTGACAAAACCAATATTTTAACACTGAGACATCCAAAACTTCCTGCAAATTAATTATCACATAGTAAAACCTGAGAGAACAGCAATTACAACACTGACAAGTTACCTTAAAGGTTAAAATAACTTTTCCCAAAGTTCTAGCTTGGTGTGCTCCAATCTTTTTCTCTCAAAGCTCTAGAAGAGTAGAGAAATGGGAGGGTGGGCTTGAAGAAGTACAAGAATCCCAGACTGCAGTACAGGAACAATTTTTTTTTCATTTGACCTCAATTTTTCTTGTAAGACCATGCTTTGGTAAAGATTTAACCTTTTACAGTAAGAATTCCAGGAGATTATAAAGAGAATTGAAATTTAGAGTGTTAAATCAACAAGTAGTGAGCAGATAAAGTGGAATTCATTCTTATACCTATTTTTTAAATAACAATGCATTTGTCATTTTTAGAAAATTTTTTGAGTTGGTGAATGAAAGGAACTGATGTAGGAGTTGGTGAATGAAAGGAACTGGTGACTGTAGGAACTGATGTACCTTTCCCTCATTTTTTAAGACATGATGGAAGTTCAAGGGCAGTGTAAACTCAGGCAGGGCAGGCTGTGCTCAATGTCAGCCTTCAAGATTGTACATTTTGAAGGCAATTGAAAACAAAAAAGAAAAATAAAAATCCTTTACATAAGCTTTTCAAAAACATGGGGGGGTTGTGCTGATTTTTTAAAAATAAATAATCTGTTCTCGAGACACTGTTTTTGTTCAGTCAATAATAAATCAAAGAAACAGCAGCTAAAGCATTTCAGTATAGCCTGAAGTCAGATGCAACACTTACTCTGTACCTTCAGGAAAGCCAGAAAGCCAAATCCCAGTGAATTTTTTCCCTGTCTCCACAATAAAACTGTATCCTCTATCAGTGAACAGGAAGTTCTGACCATGTCTGTACTACAAATGCCATGGGAAGGGCCAGAGACCAAGATAAATAATTACAACCCTGCCTGCAGGCTTCACAAACAAATCCCAACAGGACAAAACTGTACAGAACTTTCAGCAGATGAGTGTTTTGGTTGCTGGCAGATGGGCGTGATGTACCATGGAAAGGTGTTGCCTTCCGTACCCAGCTAGGACTAGAATCCTGTGCTGTCTTCCACTTCAGGAAAAGCATCAGGTGTAGATGAAGTGCATCATGGTAAATCAGTCCAAAGTAAACGGCTGAGAAATAAAACCATTCCTCTGCACTAGAAACCTGTGATCACCAACAGCAATGGTTTTATGTCATTGACATGGATGTTAACTGACCCCTTAATCATTGCTTTTCCAGGTGATATCACTGCCAGATATTGCTTACTCAGACCAACTGGCATGGAAAACTACTCACAAGATTTTGCATAGTGAAAACTTTAGCAGATAATCTTTCCTCTGAAGAGTTTTGCTGAGTTCTTTAAGCATCTGCCAAATGTCTACTAAACACCTTACTCTGTATTTTCCAAAGCTGGTCTTACTTTGTGTCAACCTCTTACAATCAATACCTACACAGCAAGCACTACAGACATGAGGATTTATTTGAAAACTTTCCTATCTCGACTATTCATTAACTCTCCATCAGTTCACATTGAAGTTAGTACTTTGAAGTGAAATCTGGAAGCTGAATCCATACTTGCTTTCTCATAAAAAACATGTCCTCTGTTCCAGATCTGTTGCTGACTTGCTGTCCCCATTGGTAAATCTTGCTTCTACATATATTGAATTTTTTGGTAATATTATTCTCTAACATCTCCAAGGGGAATATCATGTGCTACATGTAAAAAATATTTTTGATTGTAGGTGGTGGCTGGAGAAAAATGGCTCTAAGATATTATTTTGGGGTTTTTTTGTTGGGTTGTTTTTTTTTTTCCAGAGCAGCCGCTTGTACATTCTCTGCAGTATAGATAAGCCTAGTAAGATAGTTAAGAGCTTTGTCTCACCCCCCAAAAAAACCCAAAATCAACAAGCAATTAGGTGCAGGTATAAAACTGAAGGCAGTCATGAGAACTACTGTAAAATATTCTAATTCTGCATAAATGTAGCCAGCACAACAATCCAATGTGCTCCCAAGTCTTCCCATTACCATTTCTCATGACATTTTTTGGAAAATGGCTCCAGAAGATAGATGCCTGACCATTAGCCAAAAATTTAAATGCGGTAACAGTTTCTAAGGAGTTGTAGGCCAAGTCCAGATAGAAAGCTGAAGCAGCGCAGAGATTGAGCAATCTTGGAACCAAACAAGACAAGGATGTATAAGATGTGGTTGTAACATGGCATCATACATGGAAGAGCTCCCTTATTTTCTACTTTGTCAAATCCCCAAATTACATAATATAATTTTAGAAGCAGAACAGTTTTTTAAACTTAAGCACAGAGCACATGAATATTCAAGGAGAATAAAGGAGCCTCCAAGCATTACACACAAAACCTTCCCATGGCATGACTGCTGGCTATGACAGCTGTCCTTTTTTAGGCTATGTTGACCACTCCAGATGTTCATCTTCAACTCTGTGCCCCAAAGTCCCTATGGGAACATCTGTTATCTTGGCTACAGAGAGATGATAAACAATATTGAGGTCCTGGACATAGACAGTAAAGTATAGACTAGTACAGCTGTAGTGCAGAGATCATGGGATGTAGTAATAGATCCCTTCTCTTGGTGGAGGCTGGTGGTATTTGATAGTGGGTAGGAAAAACTGACACAGGCAATGCTGGGAGCCAGTTTCCAGCCTTGGGTAAAGATCCTACTGCAACAGTCTCAAAACAGGGCAGGCAAAGCCCATCCCAAAGAGCCTCCGCTGACTCATAGGTGTTAGTGGTGTCAAACTTAACTGGGATCAAGGAACAGTTGCAGACATGCGGTGAATCATTCTTCCAGTTTTATTCTAGGCAAAAACTCCCCACTCCCCCAGCCATATTATTAAAGCATAAAACGTTTTCAAAAACTGCTTCAAACCAGCTTTAAGACAACAAAATATTTCCTCCCTGCACCCTTTTCTTCCCAGTTACTTGGAGAAGTTTGTCTCTTTCTGTCGTTCTGTTCGTTGTGTCTCTGTTTCCATCCATTACAGGGAAGGGCTTCACCTTCCTATTCCTATTGAGAAACGTAGCATATCCAAGCGAGGCATTAAAACTCTCCCTCAGAGGTCTATTTATTTATTTTTACAATTCCATTTGCATTGGTTGGGAGAACGGGATTATTTTAACTGAAATTGCGACAAAGGATTTATAGTCTGGTAGTGTTGCCGCTATCCAAATAATTACTAGCATGTTATCTGCAGATGGATTTATGTGCTAATATAAAAATATGGTTTATAGTTTTTCTATTATCTAGAACACGAGTTTTTAAAAGTCTGGAGATTTTACCAATAACACTAAGAAAAATTATTTAGGCAGCTAAACTCCTTTTGAGCTCAGCATGACTTTAGGAAAATAAATGCAATTTGGGACCTCAGAGACCTGGCTGACTCAGACTCTTTTTTGGCTTCCCAAATCTACAGTGGCAGATTACGTGAATGATTGCTGGTTTAGCATCCCATTTGTAAACCAGACAATACTTTCTGCAAATATTTTTTTGTTATTATTCCAAAATAAAAGAAAAGAAAGAGAAAACAAGCCTTTCCTACATAAGGAGCTCCCCGAAGGAACTGCATTGCAGCAAGTTCAAAAAGTTACATGAAATACAAGTGCGCCAGATGTGCCTGGAAGACCATGCACTTCTGATCATCACTTTTCCAGTTTTTGTTGGTCTGAAACTCAGACTAATGACTGTCAGATTTCAAGATGATGAAACAATTTTTATCATGCCTTGATGTTTGGAGAATAAAGTCAACAGAAATTGTAGTGTAATACATGAAAATGTTCTCAAGTTCCAAGCATTGAGTGAGGGCAGTCAAGGGATTATTACTGTTAACAGCAATGTAAACTGGCATAAATACCCAAGCAAAATTACTCACATCACCTCAAACTTCTTTCAGAACCCTGTGAAATAAGGTTTCTTTCCATTAACAGTTTTAACTCAGTGCTGACACAACAGTGAAGGTTATTTTATGGTTTCACTGTTCTGAAAGATTTGAGGGAAAAAGAGGCCACCATGCTAAGGTTTAGGAGACAGAGTGCGTTATGGAGCTGAAAGACAGATTTATCAGCCTCATTCTGTTAATCATCAAAGAGATGGAAAATTTCAACACTCAAATATAGAAGGTGCTATTCATTAAAGAAACTGTTGTTTAGAAAACAAACAAACTTGCTTGATTTTGCTAGTGCAAGAAGTGAATGGGTTTTTTCCATCGTCAATGAACTTCTTTAGACTGAAAATGAAATACTGCCTCAAACAGACTTCTTAATTTCTTCCCACACAGGCTTAGTGAACATCCAGATGTTACCAACACGATGGCTGATTTTTGACCTATTTCTCTTAATGGTTTCACACTTGATATTTCCCGTCTTGTGTACCATCTGGTTGCAATGAAAGCATTCCAGGGATTTGCACATCTCAGTCTAGAAATCTTATGTAAAAACCTGCTTATGCAGCTCTGTAAATCTGTTAGATCTTTAATATCTTGACCACTTCAGCAGTACCTTCCCCTGCAGGATGTAATTTGATGATTTTGCTGACACTGAAGCTAATACCACTCAGGAAATCTCTTTCATCTCTGTTGTAGCAGCCTGCTCTGGTATAATGGATGAGGAAGATGACAAGGCTATGTAATTCTGTGATTAACCAAAATCCTTCCATGTTGCTGTATCTTTGAGCAACTTTTGTTGTTTCGTTGCTCCTTGTAAAACCTTGATGAGTAAATATTCATAATAAATTTTCAACAACGGCACAATTCCAGTCCTCAGAAAAATATCTCATGTGTACAGCCATCAAAACAGGATAAAAGAATAGTGGGTATATGTAGCATCAGAGTATTTTTAACCAAAACTTATGGATGTATTTTTCACAACGACTCCCCAGAGATTTTTGACACTGTTTTTTGTCCCAAGTCATTATCAAAAGCTGTTTGATGGAAAGAACTCACTCTGTTACATCATTGTGCACATTTGCTCTTTTGGGACACTGTTTCATTACATGTCACATATAATTTTTCACATAAACATGGGCCGAAAGATGTGTTTCTGGGACTTAGGAAAATGCCCCCCTCTTGGTCCTTTTACAGTATTAGAGAGCCCTGTCTAACAAAGCCTTTGGGAACAGTAGCTCACAAAGTGTTGCTGTGAGCAGCTCCAGCTTTGGTTACCTGGCTCAGTGGACCACAGGATCTTGATCCTGAACCTTTTTTCCCTGCAACCCCCAAAGTCTTGAAATTCTTATGCAAAACTGGAATGGTGTCTGGAAGGAATTCAAGCACACTGAACATACCCAAAGTAGTATCAATGCTCAATGGCAGCCTCTGAAGTTACTTAAGAAGCACATTTCTGTGCAGTTCAACGCCCTTTTTTGCATATGTACCTTAATTTGCATGTACTCTGCAATGTACACCAATCCAGACTAAACTCATATCTCTTTTTCACTGCTTCTCTCTATCTTAAGGTGAAATACTGCAAGCTAAAACTTGTGAGATTAATGCTGTCCTGGTGATGTTGCAATGGTGAGAAGAGAGTGACTAAACCAGGCAATAAAGCTTTTTATTGCCAAGCATTAAAGCATGCTTTCTGTCAATTGCTCTCAAGTGGCATCACACAGCCCCATCTCCCCAGAGTATAACTGCCCAGAATTTCCAGGCTGCCATGAAAAAGAGCTGTGAAGCTGTAGTTTCTTTGAAGTGGCATGAGCTCATTTTTAAAATAGCTTTGAGCCATCACCCATATTTCCAACTGTTGTTTTACCATGTCAGTGGTTTCCACCTCAGTGGGCTGTTTAACTCATCTCTGCTGTCCCATGACTGGGTCAGCTCTAGCTGCATCATTCCTGATCAGATTAACCAAACTGCTCCTGGCAGTCTCCAAAATATTTTTCCTCTGGTCATTTACCTCATTCTTTGTTTCCCATGCTCCTAGGAGTGCCCCAACTAATGTTCAACCCATAGACATTTTTCTTACCCTATGAGTATGAAAAATTATTTTTCTCATCACCTTATCAGCAGCTTTTCTTGGTTTGGAAGCGTGTGATGCCCCTGATTAGCCATTCCTTCTTCAGGAAAAACACAACTAAATCCAATCTTTCTCCCAAGACTTTATTTTCCAGGCTCATGCTCTTTGTCATTACTCTTCTCTGTACTCTTTACAATTAGTTATGTCCTTCTTCATGTGAAGCCCCCCGGCTAGACACAGTTTCAGCTGTGGTTGTGCTGTAGCACAGTGCTTGAGCTTTTCCATCCATGTGGGTTACTGGCCATCCTCTATGGAGCCCAGTTTCTGTTTTTCTTGTAGCTTTACAATTCTGTTGACTCATGTTCAGCTCGCAGGCCGTTTCCTATTGGTGTGCTCCCTGGTTTCCATCCAGTGTCTGCACCCCCACATTTGTCCCCTTTGAAAAATGTTTTGTTTCGTTTTGTTTCCATGATGTGATTCCAATATGGCAGGATTTTTTTTGAGGTCTAACCTTGTACTTCTCCCCAGCTTCGTGTTATTTGCACATTTAGTACAATACCTTATTCTGTCTTTGGGTCAGACCTGGAAATACTGCATCGTATCAGACTCAGGTTAAATCCCTGTGAACCTCTGTTCACTGCATCCCTTTGACTCCACAGATTATGTGTTTCTCTAGAAGCTTTTCCCCACCCCAGAATCTTCAGTTTGTCTTGACCATGCTTCTCCAGCTTATTTACAAGTGCTATATTTAAGATGCATGACACCTACTGCTTTTGGTTTGCCCAAAAAATCTACAAATATGGGAAATTAAATTTCAGAGAAAGGTAATTAATTGCTGTGGTGAACAGCCACCAGTTAGACCTTCTCTAGAAGGACCATTTAAACTGGTATTTCATATTGGAAATAAATTGAATTTCCAAAAATGCACCCTGACAATAAGTAGCATATCACCAATTTTCAGCCCAGCAGCTGCAGACCACCCTCAGGAGAAGTCCCACCAGACATGAAAGAGCTTTGGTTGGACACTCACACAGAAATGTGAGGAGGTTGTTGTGGCCCTTCTTAAATTGGGCCAGAGCTAGCAGTATGAGAGACAAGGGTAAGTGCTCTGGCAGCCACATTTTTAACGTTTGTGGATTTTATATGTGTGTATGAGCCAAACTCAAACTTCATGACATGTCTTAGACAGCGGTAGCAGGTCATGAAATCCCAAACCCCCAAATCCAAGACTTGTTTACTCAATAGCAGAGAAGTGTAACCCATCTGCTTTTGAAAGGTTTTGTTGCTGGGATTTTTTGTAAAAAACAAAGAGCCTAGAAACTTCTCATCAAACATTTGGTTATAAAGGATGCTTAATTAGGCAAAGAAAATATTCCCAGGGCTTCACTAAACACCAGTCAAATTTAAAAAATGGAGCAGCTGCATTCCTTGTTTCGGGGGAGTATTCCACATTTGAAGCTACAATTCTTTCCTCATTAATTCACATTACATGAATCCATTATAATAATCTACAAAATAATGGGAAATTAATTTGTTTTTCTCTGTATGAATAAGCAGCTTTCTTAAATTCACCTTTCCTATCAATCAAGACAGCACTAGGATTTCTTAGACCACAAAGGTCAGGTCCTTGTATTACTACACTTCCCTTTCACAAGAACAGGGTTGCTCCATCTTAATAATAATCATGTTGTTTTGCCTCCTGCTGCTCCTATGAATAGGGTGTTGCGAGATCCCCTTACTCTAACAGTTAGACAGCTCCTACTTCCCAGCTTGAATTTATTCATGCCTAGTTTATAATCTTTTGCTGCTACTTATCAAGGAGCACAAGCTCAGTTGTGGGGGTCCATATTACTTGCATCTGATGGTGCATGCCTCTCTTCCTCTGTTTCAGCCCTACCAGGAATGGATATTCAGTGAAGAAAACCAGTGGGGAAAGCCACAAGGGTTGTGCTGGAATCTTGCAAGTACTGAATGTAACATTAACTGAGCAATGTCTGAGTCAGTGAAGCAAAGCACTCACCCTAGCATTGATTATCTTTCCCATCGCTGTCAGCCACTTCAGCTCTCTCACAGAAATTCATTCAGCTTGGTTAAAATTTCTGGGAAGGGAAGGTTTCCTCTGTTGCCTGTCCAAGTCCACAGCTCTTAGAGTGGAAAACAAGGACGAGTCACTTCTAGAGAATGGCTAATGGAACTTGTCTTTTTATTTCTGGCTCCTTGAAATCTTTTCTTCTCACACACAGGGTTCACGTGTGCTGTGCTACAATTATGATCATGGTGTGTTAGCACTCCTCAGAGACATTCCAATCTTAAGTATAATTCTCTAGGTCAAGAGGGAGACTCCATAGGTCTCTGCTAGCCCTCCCTGAGATGCCCTTCCTCAGAGTATTGAGCAGGAACAATGATATCAGACATGGGGAAGGCATGACCCAAAAGGAGAGGAAGTCTGTGCATGCCTGTGTTCTAAAGCTGCCCGTGCAAAAGCTTGTGCAATGTGGTCTGAACTCAGCTCTGAGCCGTCTTTGAGAAGGGACTTCATGAGATCCCTCCCTGCCTGAGGGACTCTGTGAGTCTGTGCACACAGAAGATGCAGATGGGTAATCTAATCCATGACCAGCTCATGACTAACATCCTTCATGCATATAAATTCCCAAGTGTCAGCCACTAACAAGCTCTTCAGTTGAGAGCAGGAAATGAAGAAAGGTAAATATTCCAACACTGCAAATACAGAAAAAGTCATGTTCAAGTTGAAACAGTCGTGGTTACTTCAGAGTAGATACTGGGTATTGGAAAACTGAATCATGCTGAAGAGCTGTGTAAAATAAGTTGGCCTCTGCTTTCAGTTACGGAGACTTCATTGCCTCACACCGATATTCTGTCAAGCGTATTTCCTGGATATCATCTATTGGAAAATGCATACAACAGGAAAATTATTGATTCCTCTTTGACACAGCATCGGATCATCTTTGGAATTTAAGTTTCCTTATGTTTGGAAAGCAATTTGAACTATTAAGAAATGGAAACATCAGAATACAATGTTGGGTAATAAACTCTATGACTACATTGTCCAAGTGACAGACCTATGCAGTATCACCTGATTAATGCTGGCTATTTGTAGCCTAGAAAAGCATTTTATTTCCATGCATATTATTGCTTTCTGTCAAATTGCCCAACAGAATGTTTCTAGATTTCACAACTTCTCCAGAAAGTTCTTTGTACCTGCAATACTGCAGGCAGGAGAATTACTAAAACCAGTGTTGCCATTGCTGACTCCACTTTTTATATGGTCAGTTCAATAGCTGATAAATTCTTTAACCATTTTTACATTATGGCAATTAAAATAAATTTATCCAGAATTATTCCTTCAATGTATTCAGTCTTGCAGTCAGAAAGCAAAACCTAAGAGTTTGTGTGAATTGGCCCTTTTAAATACATGGCTAGGAAAAAGACAAAGCATGTTGCTGCAGCACAGTACATTTGCCACACTCCTTCAGTTTGTTCCAGAGCTCTCATGCTAATGCCTGTTCCAAACAGAATGGGTGATCTCCAGTTCTGTATTGGTTTCATACAATTCACTTGAGTAAATTCTCAAGCCATAAAAGTTTAATGCAACTAGACTATTTCTCCCAAACAAAACCCAAGTTAAAAAGTACAAAAGAACCATAAAACATGTTCCCTTCCCAAACTAAACACCATACCATTGCATGTCTTTTCTGTTTCCAATAAAGGCCATAGGCTATAATGTTGCAGCACTTTTAAGCCTTTCACGTTCCTGTGAATGCATAAAGATTGCATATCCATTTCTGACTGCAATGGTACCTCAATTTGTTGCATAAGCTGTATTGAAATTTTCAATACAAAGTTTGTGTTTTGAGGGAAATTTTCTTTATATTTTAATTCTCTTTCTGTTTTCATTTGATAGGTCTCAGTTCCTGCTCTTTGACTTCCAAATTCCATTTGCATCCCTCTGTTCTAGTTCAGAAAACCAGTGTTTTCTGCTCAGTTGCTCCAAGCTGACATGCTAGAGCATCATGCATCACACAGGGCATGGGGAGTCTGTTGTATGTGGGATCTGGGACCGCATGGTTGCATACATGGAAGGATATTTTTTGGGTTGAGTTATTGGCCAAGAAGGCCCAATATTGGCAGCCATTTCCTGGGTATCCTGTCTATGCATGACTCCCTAAACATCTCCAGGCTGTAACTAGCTCAGATTCAGCCTTCACACATCTTTGTTGTGCTGGTGGAGAAAGGATCGAGCATGAAAACCAAAGCCAGGGACAACTGGTGGCATTGTGGGTCTTTTGCAAGCCTTGCTGAGGCTTTTTGAGTGCTTCATCTGGGAAAATGTTAATGCTCAAAAAGGTGTTATCCTGTGACAAGCAAGGGTTTTGTTGCAGCTTCCTTCACCAGCCCTTAGTCCTTAAACTCACTTTGTTGCCATTCTGTTGCAAATCAGGCTTCTTTAACCATTTCTCCATTAAAAACATGCCAGAAGTATCCCTATTCCTCTTACAGAGGCCAAACATTCTTTCCTCAGCCTGAATTTCATCGGCCACTGCTGAACTTTACCCCAGGCCTTTTCCAGGGTAAGTCCTGAGCCCCGCTCCTGGGCCAGCACTTGGAGACCTCTCAAAATATCTGAGTTGTTTCCCACAAGCAACATTCTGGCTTCATTGGATGCTGGAGTGGATACCTCTTTCTCACAGCAAGCTTCTGATGCCTCAGCCTCACAGGGCCACCCCTGCAGAGAGAACACGGAGCCACTCAAGCACGAAGGGTAAATCCTGGGACAACTTGGTTCTGCCATAGCTCAGTTCAGTTCAGTTGACTTCTCTGATATATACATACCACAGTGGCTGAGCAAACTTCTGGCTCCAATAGCAACATGCCTTTCTGGAGTTAATTTAGGAAGGCACCTATTGTCCCTGGTGGTGTCTTCTTTGGGTACTCTGGTCAGTTCTGATCTGTGGTAATGGGCTCTTTGCCCAAGTGCACTTGCCACGGTGCCACTGCCATCACGTCCTGTCTTTTCACTCCAGCTGGGTTCATATTTTGAAAGCTCTGCTTTTCATTCTTCAGGAATATATTACACAATCAAATTAATCTCTGGTACCTTTTTTTAATCTATACAAGTCATGTCTGCGAATTTTAGAAGTGCAATTGGAAATGGAGTGCATTTTCCCACTGGGTAAATTCCCACTAGGGTTTATTCATATACCCAAAGCAGCTTCAGAGATTTTTAGAGAACTTTACTTTTATGGTAGAAAATTCATCCAACATTAGATACAGGACATGTATCCAAATGAAATGTAAAGTTTCAAGGGGGATGAAAGCATTGCTGTGTATTTGTTGTTTTCACCTACAGAATGAAGAAAGGTTCACCCATAAATAACTTCCAGGCTATCATACCTTATCATTTATTCAGACAATCTGATTTATAGGCACTGCTGTACTTGCTGCTTGTCATTCTCATTGCACCCTTGTACTTCTCTGTGTGTTCCTAACACTATCTCACTTTGTGCCAATAAAATCTTGTGTGTAGCACTTTTATTGGGCTTTCCCTCATTTTTGGATAGAAGTTGATTATACCTAGTCACTCAAAGCCACATCCTCTACTTGATAGAAATTTGTTAAAACAAATTAGCCATTAATTTTGACAGCACAGCACATTACCTTTCCTTTTTCTGTATCCACATGTCTGTTTGATGAGAAATATACCAAATAGAAACAGAATTGGTACCGTTTTGTCATCATCCTTTTATGTTGGGTAAAAATTTTCAGGGGTGATACAGAGTCTTGAAAGATTTAAGTGGGTTGATCCTGTCTCACTATGAGATTTTATGTACAGTACATCTTGCCAGACAATATAAATCTATAAATACATGTAGTATAAAAGTATACAGAATACCAGACTGTAATCAATTTATGGAAATACTAATTTTTTCCACCTCTTTTTCCAAGAAGATACAGTACCCCTCCGTACACAACAAGAATTTCCACTGAGTTGTACTTCCAGTAGTCTGGAACTCATTCTTGTCATGTGCTGCTGAAGAAATGATCATGTATTTAGTTTGTTTGGGAAGGCAGAGGCTACTAAGCACAGGGCCTGGAAGAGATGGGATGTTTTGGAATTTCTAGAAAAGGACAGTGGTTTGAT
This sequence comes from Fringilla coelebs, assembly GCF_963513975.1. Taxonomy (NCBI): domain Eukaryota; kingdom Metazoa; phylum Chordata; class Aves; order Passeriformes; family Fringillidae; genus Fringilla; species Fringilla coelebs. The sequence continues at coordinate 105,488,382 of NC_140028.1, read as the reverse complement.
TTGCATAGTTTTGCTGCAGACTGGTGGCACGGAATTCGGACAGCATCTGTTTTATTGCATCACCATTACTGGACATCACGTGATATGATAAGACTGACCCACCCTGGAATGACTAATCGAGTGGGATGCTTTAAAAGGTTTTTTTCTTTTTTACAACCCTCAATTACAGAAACCACATTTTCCAGGGTAAAAAACAGTAACTTTTAAGCATGTGTGAATGTGTATGTGTGTTGTGCTTTTTGCCTTTTGGATTTTTTTCTGTTTCTAACAAAAAAGACTCTCCTGCCCACTAAAGAATTTGGTCAGAGAGACTTTTTGTTTTTATACCTGTAGTGAATCAACATGAATCATCTAATTTTAGCCATCATCTTTATAGTTTGAAGCAGAAAGTAAGACTTACTCCCTAGGCAAGGCAAAAATGTATTTCCTGGCTCATGCAGTTTGTCGCCCCATTTGTTTGAGATACACAGCAACGCTACTCTTCCCGCTTTCAGCTGTGCCTATTGGAACTGCAGCTACACCATTTCCCAAGAATATGCTTGGTGCGTCAGCTAACCTTTCAATATTAAAAATGGAGAGTGGCTTTGCAAACTTATGCCAAAATGGAAAGGTGTAAGGAAACCGCAGTCTGGAACAAGGGAACTTGACGTTCCTAATGCTGAGGCCCCTCTGCATCTTTCAGCACTGAGGCCATGGGTGGTTTCTAGAAATAATATTGTGTTTGTAGATGTGCACCACTAGAAAATGGTTTTCAGGCGTACCTGTTTATAACAAAGCCCCAGGCAATGAACAACCCTCTTTTTTTCTCTTTTCCTGCTGAAATCGGCATGCTTAACCCCTCAGTGAGGCCTAGGTCACATCCCTGCAGGATGCATGTTCTACTGGCCTTGGCAGGGCTTCACTTCAGCACACAGCAGCAGACTGAGGTGGGACAGCCACCGTTTATTTGAGATATTCAGCTCCGTTGAGATCTCTTCCATAGTTTCATAAGAGTTTGAGAGTGAAAGTCGGTGTTCATCACAGCTGAGGCTCTCTATGTAAATTTATCACAGAGCAGATTGAAAAGACATCCTACTAGACACCACAGGGCAATAATAAGTATCCTTCCAGCCTGGTTGTTTAGGCTAAGTAGAGCAGGCAAACAGTTGCTGAGCCAAGTTTTGGACTGCTGAATTTGGAGATTACTGTCTAACACGCCGCCTATGGAAAACCCCCAATCTTCAGAGAGCGAGAGGGCAGACATCAGATGTGGCAGGATCCATGATGTCTGACCATACCCATAAATCAGTTTGGGGCTTTACAGACCATCTTTGTATGTGACACATATGGTTGGGGTTTTTGGTTATTGTTTCTTTGTCTTCAATAAGGTTTGAATCTACTCAAAACTGGGGAATGGGAAGAGGGATTTCTTTGTTTACAGCATCTGTCCAAGGATGTATCTCCACAGTAGTTATCTGCCTCTTCTAGGACCTTCAAGACTTTTCCTGCATGTTTTGGAAAAATAAGGTTTTGGCAGTGGTGTGGTGATGAACTCTCTGTTAGCAACCTGATCAGTCTTTCTCCGCCTGAAGGTACTGGGATGACAGAACAGACCATTGGGGTCTAATATTTTACACAGAAAAAAGTGAAGAAATGTCCTTCTTCCACCTCAATTTTATTTAAAATTCCTTCTGGACAAACTTTTTGGAAAGTGGTCTTGGACATGAAAACAGTACCCTCACAGACAGCTTTAGGGATGAAACATCCTTTCTGTGATTTCCTAACCTGGTTCATGTACGCTTTCTTAACAGTTGTAGAGAGGGACAACATATTTTCTGCAGGCCTCTTATGATACCCCAGTTACTTTAAACACTTACAAAAGACCTCCCACCCCTCTGAAAATCTCACCCTTTAAGTACCCCCACAGGGGAAGTCTGCAGCTGGAGCTCTAGGGATGCCAAAATACAAGCAAACTCCTTCAGGCAAATTCTGGGTAAATAAAAAGCCAGTGAAATGCTAGAGAACAGTTGGAAAAGCACAGCTAGGCCCTCCAGGGCTTATATTCCAGTCAGGTATGTGCTCTAAAACAGTGGAGAGGGGTTGTGGTTTGCTGCTTGTAGTCAGCTGGTGGATTTGAGGTGCCTTCAGGGCCTCCACGGGCTGTCGAAAGAAAACAAATGGTGGCTGCTGTGGCTGCAGCCCAGGGAATCCCTTGAGCCGCTGGTCACAGTCTTCACACCCCAAGCTTCAAACTCACAGTAACAAAACAACTTCCAGCCCAGAGAGCTGAAGGGAGACAAGTCCTATAAAAGCATCCTGATATGTTATGGGAAGGATCCCAGCCTGCTGCAAAGGTAACAGTCTGTCCGCAAAAACCACTGGTATTTTAGGGAGTTTTCCTGCTCACTACAACGACTCCTTTGGATCCATAAAGACAGGGCTGACAGGGAGTTGAGCAAGTGCAGGACAACCTTCACCACCTCCCACTCTGGCTGCACCATTTTCCCAAGGGACATCTGAAACAACAGAGCTCTCATCAAGTTGGGATCTCAAGAAAAGTTACAAATATGTCCCAAGCCTTGCCTGATTTGTTGAAAAGGACTACACTCCAGGCAAACGGCCAAAAACTACCCCTAAAATAAGCTGCAGACAAAGCCCAGGATATGTAGCAAAATCTACACACTCGCTTCTTCTGTTTCTTCCCTAGAAACCATTATGTATCTGAGAGTGCATCTGGAAAGCTATAAAGAATTCAAGAAGCAGTATGTAGCCCTTCTTCTTGCTCCCTAATCCTGCAAGATGGTCTGACTTCAGAAACTTTGGAAGATTGCTCAAGGTTTCAGGACAGCTCAAAATACAGGGCCATGCACTCTGCCCTGATGGGCTGAGCAGGTGAGCTCCTGCTTCCAGGGCTGCCTCCAGGACATGCAACTGCTGCCCTCTCCTTCTGCTCAAGTATCCCGGGATACTGTTGCTCTTCAAGTCTCAGCAGGGCTGGAGGAAGGTGCCCCTGGCTGCACTTTCAGGGGCCATTTGGTCCCTATTAGCAGCTTTGACAGCAGAGTCTGCCCCATCTCCTCTTAGGGCAGGACAATAGGGATTGCATGTTAAGGGCTGCTCACAGACTTATCAGCCACAGCTTTTGAGCTTCTTATTCTTTAGGACAGCAAAGTGTATTTGAAAAAAAAAGGATTTTGAAAAATGAGTTATTTACGCTTTTGTAAAAATCTGACACACATTTGGAGATAGTGATGTTGTTTTTGTGCTGGCTTTTCAGTTTGTGCTTTACCACAAATTTCCTATGGCTGTAAAGGCAAATACAAGCATGTAATTAGCATGGTTTTCATCATCCAGTGGCATTAACTGGCTGGTTACAGTGGCTTTTATACTCCAGTTCCTAGCCACATTCTAACATTCACTCATAAGTTTGGTCCCTGAGTCAGATCCATAGTTCATGTCTTATCGTGGTAATGTTTCCTTTAGCTCTTCTGTACCTTGCCAACCCTGTGTCTGCTTGCAGTTACTGTATACATACCCAAAAAAAAACCCCTAAAGCAAAACTCAGGGTGAGCACTGAGAAAACTCAGCATGAACACTGCTGAATGACTGATTTAGAAAAAATATGTGCTTTGATTAAGACTGTTATTAGATGAGCTTTTAAGGTGTTGGGTAGACTACAACAAAGCAACCATTTTGCAGCAAAATCTCAGGAGGTTGAGTGGAGAGATTGTTAAATATCCACATTCACTGACTGGAAGGGGGTGCAGCAGAAAAGGACCTGGGGTTGCTGGTCAATGACTGAACATGAGGCAGTTTTTCCCCAGCTGGTCAAGAAGGTCAGGAACATCCTGGCCTGTATAAAAAATAGTGTGGCCAGTGGGACCAGGGCAGCGATTGTCCCACTGTACTTGGGACTGGTGAGGCAGGGCCTCAAATCCTGTGTTCATCTCTGGGTGCCTCACTACAAGAAAGTCATTGAGGTGCTGGAACGTGTCCAGAGAAGGGCAACAAGGCTTGGGAAGGTCTATAGTGTAAGTCTTATCAGGAGAAGAGGAAGCTCAGGAGAGACCTTATCACTCTACAACTGCCTGAAAGGAGGTCGTAGCACAATGAGGATCAGCCTCTTCTCCCAGGCAACCAGTGACAGGACAAAGGCACAGTCTGAAGCTGCATCAGGGTAAGTTCAGGTTGGACATCAGAAAGAATTCACACAGAGTGGTCAAGCATTGGAAGCACTTCCCCTGTAAGTGCTCAAGAAATGACTGGAGATAGTGCTTAGTGCTTTGGTTTAGTTGGAGTGGTGGTGTTTGGTCAAAGGTTAGGCTCAATTATCTTGTGGGTCTTTTCCAAGCTTAATGATTCTATGATTTTTTTTCCTAGCAGAAATGGACTGGCCATGGAGATAGTAGTGGAGCTCCATAGCTGTGCCTCTTCTCTGGGAACAGATGACAGTGACACACAAAGAGGAAAGCAAAACCTTCCTTGCACTCCTGAGCACTTACACAGAAATCTGTGCTTTACTACAGAGTAAGGAGATAGATTCAAAGGAGATAGAAATTGGCTTACATTTTCTATCGTTCATTTGATATAATTACCATTTTCATTTAAGGAGTAATGACTTGAGATTTTTATGAGGATAATTAAGTTTTGATTAATGGACAATCGGACAATCTCGTGGTAAAAAAAAATTAAATCATTCACCAACCCATACACAAATGGAATAATAATTTTTATTTCTTAAATAACACTTAATAAATATTTCTTAAATTAGTGATATTTATTAAATAGGCCAGTAAAATCAGTAGAACATGATTTTAAGTGCCCCTTGAAAAGACCTGAGCTCTGCCAGTTGTAGGTGTAAAACGTGAAAAGAACTTGATATCAGAGTGAGGAAACTTAGCACAGTTGAACCAACCATAATAAAAGCCTTGCTGTCTTTTCATTTGGAGTGTAATGGAAGCCTGTAAGTGCATGAATCTTGACACAAAACTTTAATTGCATGAGTCACAGGCTTTAAAGTGTGCCAGACAGCAGCAGCTCTTTAGTGTAAGGGAAGTTTTACTGTGATCTAGATGGGGAAGGAAGGTTCAGTGACTGAAAGAGAAGACTCTCATCTTCATGAACAGCTCCTGCTTAGAAACTCTATGGATCCAAATAATCTATAATATATAAAGATAATGCAGCTGAAGATATGAGTTTTTGTCAATATATCATTATCTGCAAGAGATAACTTTTCTACAGTGCCATGACACACTAAGTGAGCTGAGTAACGCAACTGGCTCTGTCACACTGCCCACTTTCCTTCCTGAACTGAAATCTGCTCCTTGAGCAAGTCTGGAAGCCAGAATTTTACAGACTAAAACATGAAGCACTGTCTGGCTTGATCAAAAGAAACATGAGCCAGCAGGATAGCATAAAGGTCTTCACACATTCTGGGGTAAGACACAAGCAGCCTTATCCTCCAGACTTTGACGTAGTACTACAGGATGATTCACACTAAACAGAATAAAAATGGCAGGTAATTTATGACTACTGGATGAGTGATCTTTCTTCTCTACTTCCCATCCTTGCCTTTCTTCCTTCCCGGGTCCTAGAGGTTGGCTGATTGAGGGACCTGTAGCATCGATTATATAATTTCAGCTACTGCTGCAATATGTTTAAAAGGTTTTCCAGAAAACAGTGTAAGCAAGGAACTACAGTTCAGTTTCTCAGGATCATTATTTGCAGTGAATTTGAACTCAGCACCAAGGTCACACAGTTCCTTTTGTGCATAAACCGGTTTAAACAGACATTGGGAGCCTTGTTCCCCACATAAATGTCTTTTAATTATTTGTTTTTAACATGTGAAGGTAATATCTCTGAGGTTCAGTGTGAGGAGTCCTGGAATATGAATAAAAAACAAAGCTTATGGCAAGTACCCAATGCACATGTGAACAACCCCAGTTATTTTTAAACTCTGCTTTCTGCCCAAGCACTATACAACACTAGAAAGCTGTATAGTCTAACTTTGACTCAGGTCTGGCAGGTGGAACAGTTATTAAAAGAAAGCCTGCAGTGCCTGGAGGTTTCATTTCCTTGTACAAACATGAGGGTACATTGGAGCATGTGGTGTTGATGATAGTGTGGGGACAAAGCACAAACTACTCAGGCCATTAAAAACCCACATCCCAGACTACGCCACATGGCAGCACAGAAGAAAACCCAAGCATTTCTTGCTAACACAAACCAATTAAATTATTTTTAGCTTCTACAAAAACAAAAAACACAGCAAAAAAGCAGCCACACTGGTCACTAAGACAATAAGCATTTCTAAGATTAGTCTTGAAATTCTCTAAATACATGTGCCCCTCCCCCACCTCCCAAAAGGAAAATCATAGTAACCATTAGGATGTCTGCCTTTCTGACTAAAGATCATAACACAAAGGTTTAGATTTAAGGTTGAAGGGTTTACTTTTCCTTCTATTGTGCAGAAGGAACGATTTTGCTCCTTTACTCCCAATGCAATGACCTATGTGGCCCTTTTCTGTGACTGCATATTTAGCAGGTTGAGATAAAGGATCTCTGATAAGTTTTATTTTCTTAAGAAACAAGTTAATGTGTGTGTGTCTCCATATGGATATGCATACACATGTAAATATGAGCATAAATGTATTTGCAGATGTGTATCTAAGATTCCCATGTGTGGACATCAGGGCCAAAATGTATGTACACGGGACTAGGAGAACTTTCTTTCATAACCTATGAGTATGCTTTAAAGCAGCCCTGAGATTTTGGGGAGAATTTCAAAGCACAGTGCAACTTTATGCAGTGAAAATATCCACTGAATGGGCCATGATAATACTCAGTAAAGAAAGACAACTTGTGGAAGACTATGGTTGGCTATCATGTGGCTCCTAGAAACAGCAGACAAAAAAACCAGCTGGACTTCAGATAACATGGGATAGTGTTCTTTGAAAGTTTCCCCTAACATCATAAAAGGTGAAATTACTTTTCTATTAACGTGCAATGACATGAGCTGTTACCTCTCCAACCTGAAATTTAGCTTGGTGATGGCTGTTGTAAATTTTGAAAAAATAAAGACATAATTATATATTTTTGACTCCTTGCATTCATCACCAGCACACAGTTCTCAGAATTGCCAGCTTAAACAATCACCCTTTGCCTTGCAGAGGTCTGGCTGATGGCCTGGGGCAAGTGCAACTCCCCTCTGAGAGTTCAAGGGATCTGGCTGCTGTCTCTGCCTGAGCCTGGATGGCTCACAGAGGAATCTTTGGAGAGCTGATGCACGTGGACCAGTAGATGGTTCTATACAGATCTAATTTGTGTCCCTAGTTACTGTATTTTAGGATATTTCACTTGAAAATCATTGGGTTCCTAAAGGTGGGGAAACTCGGGTATTTACTGCCCTGTGGGGAAAACCATAGGCAAATCCACTGTGCACAACATGCCCAGAGTGAATGGCCACCCTAATTAGAGGCTAAAGCCATAGATTAGCAAAACATTGGGCAAAGAGGGTTTTTTAAGAAAGGAAAAGACTCCTTTCAGGAAACCTTAGTTTTTTATGTGGCAAGGGCTCTGTGTGGATCCCACATGCCACTGCACCCTCTTTAAGGAAATCACTGACTGACATAGACTGCTACAAGGTCCACCCCAACCACCATGACTAGAAGAAATCACTAGCAATAAGCAGAGCAAACAAGCCAGACAGCTGCAAGGATGTTCAACAGAGGAAACAGGCTTTCATGGTGGCAAGCACAGCCAGCTTTACTTGGTGCAGTAAAGCTCAGTAACAGTAGGTGTCTATGCCTGTGACACACTTCTTTCCCCACCACAGTACCCAAGAGGTAAAAAAATAAAATTTTACAGCCATATGTCCTTTACAACCAGTCTTCACTATGTGGGATGACATATGGTGCAGGATGCATTTTTCTGGAGAACAGTCACTGGGTAGATTAATTGTCACCAAGGGAGGTAAGCACGTGCAACAAAGCTTTGTTGTTGGGACATTTATTGACTTTTCTCTGGTGGCTTTGGAAGAGCTTGTGTTCTGCTTCTCATGCTCCTTTCCATGGTTTATGTTGCTTGCCATTAACACAGTCCTGTGTTTTCAAGGCAAGGCTTGGCTCAGCAGCATCTGTTCCTCCAGGTCTATTTGAGCACCAAGGAAAAGGAATCACTGCTCTCCTCTGTGCCAGCTCCCCTCATTTCCCGCTCCTAGCACAGCAGCACTGCCTGGCACAGTCCATCACCTTCAGTGATCTCCTTCTGTGCAGGCTGAATAAGCCTTGCACACTCAGTTGATACATCTCAGTAATATTTTCTCTCCATTTTCTGCACCAAAATTTGATATGGGATGCTCCTGTGATTATCATAAGGAAAGCAAATCCATGTCTATCCATACATTGTGCTGTTTGGTCTTTCAGCTTCTCATGGTTACAGGGTACAGGCATCTGAATTTGTCTGTTCTTTCAACTTCTTTCCTAACAGTGGTAGTATTCTTCAAATCTAAATCTCTTTCTTCCTCGTTATCCCTGATTCTTTGCAGTAACAGTACTTATTTTCTCAAATTATAAGGGTTTTGTTATTATGAGAACACTTTGAATAAAAGTGCTGTCCAGAAGCAAAGAAAACGGCAAGTTCAGGGCATGAAATAAACACTGTGTATCATGCCACTGATTACAGGACTATCTAAGCAAGGTCCTGAATATCCTTTTAAAACATTTTGTTAGAAAAGCAGTGTTGTTATACCAGTTGCTTTGATGTCTAATTTAATGGAATCTGTCTGAGCAATCACTTCCTTAGTAAAGGCTGATCAAGGACATCAAAGCCCAATAGCCAGTCCATAGAATGTACCTCACAAAGATATTTAATACAGATCTTTAAAAAAAATCATTATAATTAATCAGCAACATTAATGCTTTCCTTTTTTGGGATTTTAATTTCACTTGAGTGAGTTTCAAGTCTCCCTTAATTTATGCCAGAATATGGTCTAAAATCCTGCCCTGACAATTCATGTTGCTGACTCCAGGGAAAATGGAGCTGCTTATTCTAATTAAAACAAATTATTCTCTAGTCTGGGTTAACAATTATTTTCGAAGACCAGCAATTTAATGGATTTTATCTGCCTTTTGCTTCAAATTTAGTGATGACTCTGCTGTCTGTCTTCCGACCTCATCCTTCAACACCCTGCTCTCCCAGTGAGTCATTTCAGAAAATTCCCCAGCAATTGTCTGGTGTACTGATTTATGTCTAACTAAGGCAGCAGCTGCCTGGGCTGCTGCTGCCTGTCAAACATAGCACTTATTTTAATGAGTCAACTGCACAGGTATCATCTATGAACCCATTTAACACTTTTCTAATTTCTGCATATAATTATATAAAAATTTCTATTGCAAAAGGTTTAACAAAATAGCAGGATAATTCTTACTGGTTTTGTAATGTTAAAGAACCCTTTTATATAACCCCATAAAATTGTATTTCATTGCTTAATTGTATTTCATTGTTTAATTTTAAATTTTATGAAAATGAAAAATATTAATGCATTTTAAGCATGAGAATTTGTAATAAGCTTAGGGAAAGCTTCTATTGCCCACTGTGCTGTATTCACAGGCCATACCAACCATGTGAGTACATAGTCTCCCTTTGTGACCAAAAGTCCTCTCAGAAATATTTTTTGGCCACAGCCAATATAAAGTTTCCAACCCCACTTTGACCACTGGAAAACAAATAGATTTATTTTATGCCTAATCATTGTAACAAGACCCTATGTCCACATTGTGATATTTTGTTCTAGTTTCCTCCATAGCAAACAATTGGATGAAGCACAATTAATCTAGAAAGGGTTAAAGTTTACAGATGAGGTGGCTGGTTAATTGCACTTCATGGAAGTTACAGGCATATTGTCCAGATACATAATGCCAAAACTCTTATTCAAATGCCCAGAGGTGAAATTCTGTTGTTCTCAGTCTAACATTTCCCATATTTATAGTCCCTGACTTTATCACATATTTACATAAATTTGTGCATTACATTTTTCTGAATGAAAGGATTTGAGGTTCTGTAGCATGTGCCTTTTAAAAAAAGACAAAGAACAAATTTGCATTTAAAGTAGTTTCATATACAAAATAGTTTCACATACATATACAGATTAAGTCCTTTTAGGCTAGGAGAAATCTCAATTGTGTTCCATCAAACTTCAGGTGTGACAGCAGTACTTAGCCCAAGGGTTTCTTGAGCAAAGAGGAAAACTCAGTTTCCTTGCCCAAACCACAAAGATGTAAGACATTCAAGAAAGCAAATGGATTGTGAAGGCAGTGGACAACTTCAGTGCCTTTGGTCTGGAAGGGCATAGAAACTGACATCTGTAGAACTGGCTTAAAACCTTCAGCAGTTGGAGGATTTAGTGACAAAAGTGAAACCCCACATCAGAATTCAGATCTCTCATATCTGCATTCTGCCAAAAAATTATTTAGGCATATGAAGGAAGTTCAGGAGACCCTGGGAAAAAATTACATGGTTTCATCAACTTTTATCAAATAGTAAGGTACTAGGAAAACTTCCTAAATACATCCATGCCATGAAAATACTGACAAATCTGAATAGAGGTGTTTCTAAAGTCTAGTCAGAAGTGGCTGACAGAAAAAATTAATTCAGATTCTTCAGCACCAGAGATGCAACAAGAAAAATACTTGGAAGGATTTAATTCCTCAGTACTCATCATAGGCACTCTTTGAATTGCTTAGGAACCAACAATCTTACATTGGACTTAAGGGTCAAAATAAACTCACTGAGCCTAAAACTAGTCAAAGGCTTGCTTCACTCAGTCCCTGGAGGGCCTCTGAAACCCTTTGAATAATACAACATTGTCCTCATTCAAGGACAACTGATGCTACTGATGCTGACTGCTGAAATATAGATGCTGATATCTTTGATCTCCTTTTAGACTCCTAAACCATGCTCTTCCCCTTAATCCTTTCATACAGGAGTTGCCAGACCTCAGACAGATCTGGAAGACCTCAGGACTCAGGGAGGCACAAAATTGTTCTTGCAGGTCTGTCCTCTTGGTATGTGACTGAAGAACTTGCCCAGAGACAGAGAGAGCCGAGCCATGGAGCATAGCTGTCTGCTCCACAAAGGGCACGGTCAGACCCAGAGTGTCTTAACCATATTGCAAACATAAAACCACTCCAGACTGACTAGACCTCCCCCAGATTCACTGATCTGTACATACAATATCTATCAGGAGTTCAATACATCAGCCAAAGCTTTGGAAGTGAGGAATAGCAAATAGTCTGACAAGTGTCTCTTCAGTTAATTTAATCATTCATCATGATTCTATCCAAGCTCAAATACACCAGCAGACCCTGCCAAATATGCTTGCCCAGTGCTCATGATACAAAATCAAAGCAAATACTGCCTTTGGTGTTACCCTAATCACTTGGAGTTCATCTAATGTGGAATAAGCACTGCTCATGGGTTTGTGCTTTTTTGTCTGGTTGGTCCAGCTGTGTGCGTCAGTAGGTCTTCCAGGATGGAAAAAACCCCAAACACCTTGCTTTTTGAGAGTTGTTGCAATGATGGTATTAATCTTTGGTTCGGGGTCTTTCAAGACATAAGTTTGTGACCATAGAGATCATGTCATGGTGGAAGCCAAGCTGCAACAAATTTGAACAGCCTACTTGACTTCCCCAAACGTCACTTCTTTTTTTTTTTTTATGGGGGTCATGCCAATTGCCTCACTAATCATACTCCATTTACTTCTAGAATAGAACACAACAATGCTGCAGGATGCAAGTGTCTATAGATGGTTATTGGGTGCTCTTCTGGTAATTTGAATTGTGTGCATCAAAACCAATGAGTATTTCTCTTCCTCCTAAGTGAATTCATAGATTATATCACAAATTATATTTCCTTGTGGTTCTCCATGCACATTTCTCTTCTGAAGCCCAACTGAATAAATCAGACAGTAAAGTGATGTGGGCCAGGAGAACCTCAGAACTAAAGCCTTTTGGTGTAGTTAGAGGGGTCAGCAATGTAGGGAACAAAAAGCTTTTTCAAATCATTATCAAAACAAGTTCTACTGTTACAACAGGGACTTTTTTACCTCTGCACCTCTCTAATAATTACTACTAACAACAGCGATGCCCACCAAAGCCTCACGTGACTGCAATACCCGCTGCCTTCTCAGCCAGTCAGTCACTGACCCTGCAGACATGGTCACTATCCCATTGTTACCCAGTACCCCACCACCAGCTGGTCATCAACTTATTCATCTGCAGATTCATGTTCTTTGTTTGTCCCTCCTCTCATCCAGACTTAGACTGGAGCACAACTCCAGTTTTGGCAACAAACAAAACTGAGAACTGTCAGTGATAGAGTTTTGTAGATAAAATTTGTTTTCTTTCCTTCTGTTCTAGACATTTCTCTTTTTGCAGTCACAGCCACAGCAAGAAACATCTGTTTCAACCCCTTCAGCACCCACAGATATCTCCATGTCCCTAAATTCTAACAACCACTCTGATGAATGAGACAGAAGGGCAAATAAATGATGGTTGGGAAATGCATTAGGAAATTCCACTAGCTAGTTCCAGGCTGGCACAAAAAGATGAAAGGCCTTATTTCGATTGCTACATTCTTCAGTAAAGGCAGTTTTATCACTTTTCAGCAACAAGCAGTTCAAACCAGCAGGAATTTACTAACAACACTCTAAGCACTTCATTTCTTCATAGAGACTTGTAACAGCAGTGTCTAGTTCTCATCTGTCCCGTGGGGCTTCTCTGTAAGAGAAAGATGTCTACTTTTCGTAACAGCCCACACATGAGCAAATAAAGCTCTTCATTCCCTCCCCTACATGTCTGCTATTTATTCACCATGCAATGGGGTGCAGTGAGCTCAGCAGCCCAAGGGCCTTTTGCTGGGCCTGGGTGCTCCTCCTGGGGAAGAGATGCCTCCCTCCACTCTACATGATGATGCTCTTAATGTTGCGATAAGCATGACTGGCTAAAGATGACGGTTACTGACATTTATTTGGAAATTAGTGCATTGATAACCATTTGCTTCTCTCTGCTAATAGTCCAATAACCTGCAGCTGTTAATCTTAAATTCTAATTTTATCTTTTTTCATGTTTTTTTAGTGTGTGCTGAGGCTTGTGTGAGTATAACATAAATGGAGCTGGAAGCACATCTGCCCTTTGGACTCAGCACTTACTCTTCCCAGAAAGTCTCTCTTATTATTTCTGTTCAAGAATACATGAAGTTGGCTGCATGCCTGGATCTGCATCTGGTGTCTAAAAAGAAAAATAACAATTTGCTTCAACACTATATTTGGAGATGACAGAGGACAAGAAGAAGCTGAGGCTGAGCAAGTTTGTCATGGAACTGAGCAGCTACACGCCATTGCTTGAAGATGATGGTCCTGGGCCTAAGAGCAGGAGCCAGGGACACAACACTTTCCTTGTATACATATCCTTGTAAAAACAAACCTAGTTTGAGGAGACAAACCTAGTAGACTAGAATGTGTTACACTGTTTTCAAGATCCCACCCATTACTTTTTTTTGTCACTTTACTTTTAGAATACTCCAGACAGGTGGAGTAAAGTTCATTCTCCATGAACTAAGGAAGATTTGTGCCAACCTTCCACTTCTACTCTTGACATTTCTTGAGGGTATGTAAGTAGTCTCTTGACACCCCACCTCTATTACATTTCTACCCTGAAAAGAAGCTTAAGGAAAGGTCTGGTGTCCCTGATCTCTTGGGTAATCAAGTCAGCATGAGGAAAACATGTACTTAACTAATCCACAGCCATACTTAACTAATCTCACTTACTGTAGTGAGAGTGTTTTGCATCGTGTCAGCGTCTTGGCTAGCTAATAACTACCTGTAATAACTATCCTGTTCTTACCACAGGATGTGCAGCCTCCTAATTTTTGCGGGATAGATGATCAGTTTTTGCAGGATGGGCATTTCCGTGGAAGGGATCCTGTTTTGCTCAAGTATGTCTCTGTGAAGAAAAACCCAGTCCTTTCCCAGGCTTGAGATCTGCAATGAAATGGAAGACAATGTTCAGCCTTCTGTAACTATTGACCAAGTGAATGTTTCTTTCCTCAGACTATTATTTAGCCAGGATTATCCATGTGACTCTTCAGTCACTCTGAGTCCTAGCATTATTTTGGATGCCAATTTAGGGAAATCAATGTTCCTGTGAGTTTAAACATAGCTTTATAGTAAAAATGCCTATTCCAAATATTAACTATGTATTGTGGCCATGGTATACCGTGCATGTAGTTCTCTAAATTCACTCTAAAATAACCCAGAGAAAGAACAGATGGAAAAGATTTTTTAAGTCTTCATAACAAATCCCAAGCAATTTCCAGAAACTAAGTCAGTCAGTATAATAAGCAATTGCACTCACAGTTCTTCCTTTTTGAAAGATTTAATATTGTATGTATAGGACTTCTTAATCCTGTATTGCATTTCTACAGCTTTTGAAGTCTCGTTTAAACTTTGGAAAGTGAAGTTATTGGAAACTTGGCTATTCTTTTTTATTTGATGGCCAACCAAAATACTGGATATGTCTTGTCAGATGTAAATGATAGGATGGTATGTTGTGATGTGTGTATTTTAGCAACCAAATCCTTGTTTGTAGAGGTTTTATGTTGACATGGGAATCATGCACCACTTCATCAGTAATTTCACTCTCAAACCAGGGTAATTACAATAAAACACAATAGAGTAGAACCAAGCCACAGCTGAAACATTAGCTTCCTATCCTGTCCCATCACTTGTGAATGAGATGCGAAAAGTTCAGGCTTACCGTAACTCTTTCCTAGTGCCAAATACACAGGATTTCAAACAATAAAAACAAAAATTTTCAAGTTCTTACTGTTTTGGTTTTTTTTTCCTCAAGCAGAAGAGCCTACAAAAACACTGACATGGTTGAATAGAACCTCATTTTATGGCTTGCCCATCTCTTTCAAAACTTTCCTGATTATCTTTCTGTATGGTGCCGGTCTGATGAAACGCTGAGCTGAACTCTTCTTTACTAAGGTGCCTACTATATAGAAATCTTGCTGATACATTTCCAATTATCCGCACTATCATTTTTTCTCTACTGTTTTGCTCCTTTATTATTTGTATTTCTGGCAGCCTTGCCATCCTTAACAGTACCTCAGCTGCATCTGTTAGCCTTGTGAATTTAGGGCCCAGATAACAAATATACTGCACTGCTGTGATGCTTTCATTCTTATATCAGAGCAATTGACACACCTGAGGCAGTCTGGTTTCTCTTCAAAAAGCAACAGCGCTGCCATGTTCATGCCAAATGAGCTGGTCTCACTGATTTTCAGAATTAACTAATGTAATTAAAAATACAAGGGAGTTGGTTCATTCTTCACCATTAGTTCAAGAAATAAAAATGTTTCTTTAATTAACACTAAAAATATCATAAGTTAAGTCTTCAAACCAAGAAGAGGAAAGGTTTAGGTTACATTTATGGCTTAGGTTGAAGGAACATTAAGTAAGCTTACTTTGGCCCTGATACACTCACGTTGTAGTGTTTGTTACTGTTCAATTCATCTGAAATCTCTTTCTAAGGACAAACAGTCATTTTAACCAGAGCAGAGCTACACCCATTCCCTGTATCATGACCAAAAAAAAAAAAAAAATCTAGGCTTAGATCCCAAGGGCTGGAAAGCAAATAAACAAATCAGCTTCTTCTACGTAGAGAGTCAGGCAGATAATACTTTTAAAACAAACTTTGTCTGAGAATTTCTCCTTTGGAAGCTGAGATCTCTTTGAAGGCTGTAATGTGGTGCTCAGAACACAGTCTACTGCTGCTGCCTGCAGAATTAAGCTCTTTACCACCTCCTGATGGGAACACATCTATGGATATTTATAAAAGCATTTACCAGAGGAAATGTATGTACATTTCTGCAGCTCTTCATTTGTAGACCCTTACATATTCTTGCTATAAAAATCAGTAAACATCAGTAAAAATCAGTAAACTTAAACATTCTTAAGAACTAATACAGCTGAATGGAACTTCTGTACAAAAAGGAATAAAAGACAGTATCTAAGTATTACTTATTTACTATGTATATATGGAGCTGTAGTCTATTCATTTGTCTAAACCCCTTTTTGCATTTATCACCTTGAACTGCCTTTCTGTGCCTGCTTCTCGGTCTCTGTCCCAGAGCTGCATAAAGTGGGGCCTATTAACTTTTCAGTCTTCATATGTAGCTTTCAAATTTATCCTTTTTATTTGATACAAGAGACTGCTAAGTATTCTTCTCTTCAACTCACCTCACCTGTTAAATTGTTGTTCCAAGAAAAATCCACCCTTGAGAGTCCCTATTCCAGCCCTCCTAAAATCTAGCTACCACCTTCAAACACAAGTAACTTTGTCTTCATCTTAAGCAGCTCAGCGTAGTGGCTTTTAAATCCTGTATCTTTGAAGAAAGTCCTAGAAATGTTTTCTGCCAACACAGTGATGAAAAAAACAGAGGAGAGGATGTTTTCCAAAGTTTCCCAGGACTTGAAATGAGCCAAGGATGGATGACCTTCTGCACCTCTTCACCAGCTAATGCATCTGCAGAACACTTTAGCCTTGGTAGTAATGCACCTGGGTGCCCACCACCCTTACAGGCAACATCTGCTGCCACGTGTGGTCAGATCCCAGCTTTTGGCAGAGCTGCTGCCTGGTGTGGGAAAAGTTTAAGTTGCCAAAGCCACTGCACAGGGGCAGGTGCCAGCTTAGAGCTGAATAACCACCCATTAATTGCCTGCCTGTTTCTTCTCCTCAAGGACAATCACAGAGAGAGAACAAGACAGTAATTCCCAGCAATGAAGTAAATATGAACACACTTGGGAAATGCATAATTACAGCATCATCCCAATATAAACAAGAGGAAAGTCGCTGAACGTAGGATGAAGAGATCTTTTCCATCAGCCCTTGATCTGTGAGTGCCACGCCCATCACACCTTCCCTGGCCTACAGGTGTGTGGCAGGATGCATCCCTGCCCGAGATAGGAGGGTTTCAAGAGAAGCTTGATGAGGTGTTCCTGAGCAAAAGAGGCTGTTGTGAATGAAACCACAACCCCAGCAACAGCTCCAATCATTAATAAGGTACAAGTGCAAAATCAAAGCCTGTCCCTCCAAAAGAGATGCAGTTTGTGGGCTCAACAGTGTGAGATGACAATTCAAGAGTTTTTCCTGTGTGCTAGAAAAGGAATCAGCTGTGTTTCCTGAATCAACTACCAGTCAAAACACACTTCAAAAATAAAATACAGCTCCCAAAATCAATGACTGAGGTTGCAGCCCACAGCTGCCTACACTGCTCGATGCTCTTTACCTAATGGATGGGATTTTCCTCTATAATGAGGACAGTTTTAGGTTTCCATAACGGACTGAAAAAACCAAGCATTTCCTTCCTTATTTCTGTAGTACAGAGCAGAGTTCAATACAGCATAGAAGAGCAGCCTCTCTTCCTTTTTAAGTAGCTCTACCAAACACATGAATTTGCAACTGAAATAATTAGCTTTAACATAAGACATCTCAAGCTGTCAACACTTTATGTGTACAGTCTCTTTAAGGTGAAAGTAGTTTCTTCTAGGAATTTCATTCTTCAGGTTAAAGAATTCTTAGCTAAAAATTATTATCAGGATTTTCTAAAGTTATAGAAAAGCTTCATTGTGTAAAGTTAAGGTTAGATTTTTGATGATTTTGTTACCTTTTTCATTTGCATTCTTTTATCTATGTAGTGGCTATATAAATAGTGTTCTCTCACTTGACTTACTATCAAATGTGCCAGTAAAAGCTTATACAAAATACATCACTATGTGAATCACTATAATTTTAAAATTGCAGAACCATTAATTACAAATAAAATACAGTGGAATGTAACCTTAACATAAAAGGGATGAAAATGTGGTCTCTACTATTACATACAAAGTATCTTTCTCTAATACGTATGTGAAGAAAGATTATGCTCTCAATTACTGTTAATTTATTTATCCAAATTAATCTACATAGGTACAAATTATTGTGAAATTCAAAATCTTTTCACTAACTTAAGAATTCTTTAATATCTGTAATACATGTGAATTTGACCTATTCCATACAGTCCTCTTTTCTGAAAATCGCAGTCATTTTCAGAAAATTGCAGTCATGTGTCAAAATTTGTGACATAAATGATGAAAACGCCTCCCCTAACAAAAAGATGGCTGCATAACACTAGAAGTTTCCCTTGCAATGTGCCATTTCCTGGATACACTCCTGGACAAAAACCTGGAAATAATATTTCCTGTTCTTTTTTTAAGCCTCTACAAGA
This sequence comes from Fringilla coelebs, assembly GCF_963513975.1. Taxonomy (NCBI): domain Eukaryota; kingdom Metazoa; phylum Chordata; class Aves; order Passeriformes; family Fringillidae; genus Fringilla; species Fringilla coelebs. The sequence continues at coordinate 105,470,076 of NC_140028.1, read as the reverse complement.
AGTTTTTGCTCAAATACAGTTGTAGGTCAAACAATATTTTTTAAATTTTCACAGATTTCTTTTTCCTTCTCTTTAAAGCTCAATGTGTCGGGATTGCTAGACTGAACTCTAAGAACAAGAATGGTGCAGTGTTTCATCTGGGATGACAACCCAACAAATGCTGACAAGATATTTCACACACCTGAAGGCCTTTTGTCTGCACATGCTGTTCTTACACATCATCATCTCACCTTTAGCATCCAGCTTCTGCATAAATGAATTTGGGACTTTCACGCTTTCCAGGATACCTTTTGCTTGCTTTGTATGTGCTTATACATAGCCTGGTTTTGGCCGGGATAGAGCTCGTTTTCACCTCGGTAAGTGGTACAGTGCAGCGTGTCTCCGCGTACGGCGAGGATGCTCCGCGGCAGGGCAGACTTGGCCGATGGCCGAAATCCATCTCTGCCTCCCGGGATGCGGCGGCGGGAGCGGGACGTGCAGCACGCCGGGCTGCCCAGGAGAGGGGGCTGGCTGCCCGGCCCGCCAGCCTTCCCCAGACTTTCCGGGGAGAGGCGGAGCGCCTGCGAGCCTGAGCTCCCCGGCAGCGGCTGCCAGGCTCCTGGGCATGACGCTGTGTGCTATGGAATGTCCCTTTGGCCAGCTCGGGTCAGCTGTCCTGGCCCTGCTCCCTCCCAGCTCCTCGTGCACCTGCTCGCTGGCAGAGCCGAGAAGTCCTCGGCTCAGGGTAAGCTCGGCTCAGCAGCGCCTTAAACATCAGCGTGCTATCAACGTTGCTCTCACGCTGAATCCAAACCGCAGCGCTGTACCGGTTACTAAGAAAATTAACTCTATCCCAGCCAAAAGCAGCTTATACGCTTTATATCCCACTAAGGCAGAAGGGGCTTTACAAGGAACTAATCTGAAGAAATTGGTGCTGTGCCAGGTTCTGAACGGTAGCTCCAAAAGGAGCATCTCATTTTGGAGTGGGTAACATAAAAAGATACAACTTATGCATCTGATATATCAATGAAATCAATGTATATTATTTTAGAAAACAAACCGAAACTGCATGGGAATTGCACAAGAAAATGCCATTGCAGGAACAATAAAGGAGGTGGAAGGCTACATGATGTCTTTCAGATAGGAGCGAGTTTAAAGAACAGAATACACAACCTTCCAAATATTTGATTACAGAAAATCAAAAGATGGATTCTGCAGTTTTTTCTGATGGTTTTCTACATATTTTTTTGGCAGAAAGTCCTGTAGATGTTTTAAAATCTGATACCAATCTATGTGACCATGTGCTAAAGCATAGAAAAAACCTAAAAATAAAGGATATGGTTTAGTGATTTCAAATTTTCAGTTTTCTCACCACTTGCATAATTCTCTTTGTCTCATTTGTTGTTTGCTTGATTTAGTATTTTTTTCATCCACCCACTCAGAATTCCCCATCCATGTGTTTTTTTTCAGAAAAAAATTTGTCATTCAGACAGGAACAATGTATTTTATAGTAGTGGTGTTCCTGTTAGGTCACCTTTAAAGCCAAACAGAGAGGAGGAGAAGAGGGAGAAGAAACAAGGACTACTCATTCTTAAGCAATTGAAAATGAAAAGACTGGAAGGCAGATACTTCAGCACCACTTTAAATGGTTTCTAATGCCTATTGTCAATACACCCTTCAAATTCATACTTTTGGTAGAAGCAACACGTCAGCATTTTCAACCTTTCTATACCTGACACTGTTTAACACCTTATTTCCTTCCTTCAGTATGTTTATGTTCAGAAAATATTTTTGGACATAACTGGAGGCTGAGAACTTTGCACATATGCAATTTATCCATGAAACAGCTGGGGTTTAGTTAGTACTGCATCATTAACCACGTAAATCTAAAATCTGAGAGGCATTGAGTCTCTACTGAGATGATGATAGTTGCACTGGTAATACCATAACTGAAAATCTGTTTATTGAAGGTTACAATGATACTTTGTCTCTCTGCTATCTCAGGCTTTGCAGAATAAGCATTATAAACACTCCCTGGGTAAAGCCCAGTTTGGTGAAAATGTTGTCCTGCTTACAATAATTATTATATTACCTCTTCTGGTAGAATAAAATGTAATAAAGGGTCACACTTAAAATCTCTAGTCAGCGTTGTTAGTGGTTTTTTTTCCTTTTCCTACTTTTCACTTCTCATTTTTCACTTAAATGTTTTAGTTTCAATAGATCCTGTCACATGAATGGCAAAAATAATGTCTCCCTTTTAAAGCTTCATGAAACTACCAGATGTTTATTTGGTCCTACATGCATATAAACCTATTTCTAAGGTTAACATTAGTAGATATATTTCCATGCATGAAGAAATTAGTTTAGGTGGAAACCATGAACAGTTAAACACAGAAAGACATAAAAACAGATGAAAGAAAATAAAGCATATAGAGTAGTTTATATACAAAAATGTAGCTAAAAATGGGGCCATTAGCGATGTATACAAGGATTGCAAATAGAGGTTTGTCAGGAAAGACAGTTTTAGCTACACATAGAGGTTTTATTATCAGTTTCTAGAAAAATAAACTGTAAAAATCATTACTGAATGTTTGAAATTCCTTATGTTTTGTTTTCATTAAACTCACAATCTGCAACTGAGTGAAAGCACTTTTCCTGGGAGGGAGGAACTTGTCATGAAACAAAAAAAAACCCCACAATCTGAAAAGGTAATTTTTTCTTGTGTCAAACAGGTCATCTGTAGATGGAACAGAGAGGACTTGATGAGGGGGAAATTAATCAAAAATAATCATATTCATTAGAAAGATAAGGCAGTAGATGTGGAAGAGAGAGAGTTTGCAGAGAGCCAAATATGAGTGTGAATGGCCAAAAAGTAAGAAATTGGCTCATAAATGGCCCAGAAGCATTCTGTGTGCTCAAAGCACTTTCCAAAAGCTGACAGAAATTCAAAATGGTCTTTTGTTTAAAAGTAAAGTATAAGCATTTCTTTCTTCTTCCCAAATGAATAAGCTCTTATCTTTAAGATAGTATTTGTCTTGTGCTGAAGACAGGCAAGAGCTCAGAGAACATTTCTGTCGCTGAGCTGACTAGAGAACTGCTGTGGGCTAAAGTTTAATAAAGTTCCCATTAACACCAGAGACAGCAGGATTTTTGGACTGTTACTTTTCCAGGGAAGGAGAAGTTTTCTTTGTAGCATAGGATCATAAAATAATGATTCACGTCCTTGTTAGAAATTTGGAGACTTTTCTCATTTGATAAAACACATGTAGGAGGGAGTTAGCTAATTTCATGGAACAAAAATAATGCCTTCAAAAGCAGCACATCAGCCTGTTAATATGGTTACTATGGTTGTTATGAAATAAGCTGAACAGAGCTGTTCAGCTGCTGCAGTGAATATTAAACAGCAATTACTGCTTCCACTAGCACCATCACATTATCTGGGGAAAAAAAAAAGCCAATTCTAAAAAATAATGTGTTTTATTTCTATACCTGACAAATGTTTGGAGCTTGGCTGCTGATGATACTTTGTCATTTTCTTGCTGCGGGGTGAGCTTAAATTTCCTGCACAGGGGGTTCATTGCTTAAACAGAACCATGTCATGGAAGAAGGAATTACCAACAGCTTTAACCCTGGAATGGGGTAGCTAAGTTATGTGACAATTCTAATTGTATACTTGCCTTGTAATTTCTTAGTCAAGTGATTTCTCTTCTTCCTGTTCTATTTTGTTGAAATACTTAATCACATCCTATCCATATTATCTATTTGGGAAGTAATCTGATCACCTGCAGCCCAACCTACTTCATTCTTCTTGAAGGAGAGGTAGACATTAAGAGCTGATGAACTAGAGAACTGAGGTATTAGCTCAGCTAGCCAGGGATCTCTTTGGGCGTTGGTTTTGCAGCTTGAGGTTTGAGAACCACTCATGCACAGGAATATGAACCTCTGTCACATCCTGACATGTACTTAAGCAGTTCCTTTGATTTCAAAGGGGACCTGGAGGTGTAATGACTTTGCACATCTTGGTGTCTATCTTTAGGCGCTGTATGTAACTACCGGAATGTGTGTGTATATTCTCTTGCACAAACCAACTTACTCATTTCAACTGTTTACCACAGCATGAAAGGACAGGAAGAAATACTTGAGACACTTGTATCAGAAAGTGGCTCACCTTACATCCAGCTGCTTGATCCAATGAGTCATGCTAGAGATAACTGTCACAGTGCCCACACTTCACCTTAGAGCAGCAGCTGCTGTGAGAACAATTAGCTGATGTCCTAAAGCCAGCATAAACACCAGAGACCTCTGACCTGCCCTTGAGTGAGAGACTCTGCATTTAGACCTCGTCACTGCCTGGGTAAAGGATCACACTGAAAAAACTACCTGCATTTCAGCACTAGCACAGTTTAGGAAGCTCTGTATCACAACTCACCTGCTGGAAAAGCCAAGTGACAAGAAAGCCTTCTTGCTCCTTCTCAAACTCTCCTCCACAGGTATTGCACACTGACACATCCTCTTTCCAAAGAACAGCATTAATAAGCTCTCAAGCACATTTACCTCCATTTGACATCACTCTTGCCCTACTCCTGCCACAGGAGGAGGCTGAGGAGTCTTTAGAAAGTAGTTTACGTCATGTGGCTTTTTAAGATTTTACTTGTTATCTATCAATAACATTTTTGAATTAGAAATTACATTTCCTTCAGCCTCAAAGAAGTACCCATTTACAAAGTGAACCCTGATGGTCTTTCTCCAGAAAGAAAGAATATAAATGTGAGAATAAGTATATTCAGAACAACATTGAAATATTAACCTGTGCTGGTTGCTAGCTACTTATTCTGCCAAAGAACCTATTATTGACACACATTTTGACAGAGGCAGCAAAGCTAAAGACTGAAAAATACTAACTTAAATATGAGCAGAGAAAAACCAAATGACAAAGGCTTTAGGATGTAAATTATGAGTACTGTTACTGTGCTTCTCCTTCTATTTTTCTTGCTCCAGAAGATTACAGGCAGTCTTTCCTTAATGCCTTGTAATAGGCACACGTGAACAGAGTCCAAGGTAACAATTTAAGTGGAATGCTGTCCGAAACCTTGGCACAACCTGCTCCACTCCTTTAGAAGGTGGAGCAGGTACTCCATTACCTGCGCATGAAACTCAGTTGCTCACATTCAAACTTCAGCATCAGGACAGAGAGACATACCTCTATTAGGAAAACAGTTGTGTTGCTTTTGGCTGGGATAGTGTTAATATTTTCTTAGTAGCTGTGGTTTGGATTCAGTATGAGAGTGATGTTGACAACAGACTGATATTTTGGTTGTTGCCAAGCAGTGCTCATCCTGAGTCAAGGACTTCTCATTATCTCAGGTGCACAAGAAACTAAGGGCACAGATGGCTAGGACAGATGATTTGAACTAGCCAAAGGGATATTCCATATTCAAACTCAAGGGAGTTGGCTGGGAGCTGCCAATTGCTGCTTGATGATAGGCTGGACATTGGTCAGCAGGTGGTGAGCAATTGAATTGAGCATCAATTTTTTTCTCTAGTTTTTTTATTTATCCTTTTCCTTTTCCCTTTTATTAAACTGTCCTTGTCTCAGCCCATGGGTTTTACATTTTTCCAGTTCTCCTCTCCATCCCACTGGTTTGGAGGGCCTAGTGAAGAAGCAGCTGGATGGTACATAGTTGCCAACTGGAGCTAAACCACGACAACAGTATTGAAGAAACTGCAGAGTCCTTCCTTACATGACCTAACCTTGCCTGTCCTTCCCTGTGTTCAGATCCACTGACAGTTAGGGAAATACCTCTACACAATCTGGAAAAGATAGTCCATTAGTCCATGCTCAGCTCATTTTTTTCAAGTTCTGCACTGCTAAATGTCCTCTCTTTGGACAGAATTACAAACAAAAGATTACCTGTGCAAATTTCTTCAGAAGGGCTTTCAAAGTCAGCTTCTACATAATTTAATTTGTCTGAAGTCATGTCCTGAGTGGTTACTGAATGTAAATCCCCAAATCTCTCTATTCCCTATCCAAAAACAGAAGAAGATTATCAGCTGCCAAAATTAACTCGTTGTTTAGGTCACTAATTTGGTCTGAAATTAGGACAGCTAGCAATAATACTATGTGTGATATACAATGATATATTTTGACTCCCAACGGTCTCAGTAGATTAGAAAACATAGCCTTAGCATATAGTGCTAAGCACTGTAATTACTGACGGGGTTTAGTACAGCTTAATAAAGCCTTCTCAGCAAACCCTACTTGAATTTCCTTGATTAAAGCAAGATATGATGCCGTTGCAGTAGGAACTGAAACAGTTCTTTACCCATCAGGATCCCCTCCATACACCCTGTAAAATGGCAAAAGCAGAACACTTGTTTTTCCCCAGTGAGATTCTGTAAGATAGTATTTTGACAAAGCTAGCAGAGCAGAGGAGATAAGCCACCCAGAAGGAGGCAGAGGAGGCATTAATCTGACAGGTCTTAAAATATTAGTCTTTTATCTGAAGACAGATATTTCTCATCTCTGCTAGATTTTACCCAGGATCCCTTTTCCCCCTCCCTTCCATAGTTTTGTCATGCCTTTCCCTTAAAGCTGATGGTTCCTTTTCCAGAGTGGACGGCCTCTGAATTGTGGCATATGAACTGTAACAACCCTATTACAACATGGACTACAAAACTGGCTGAAACCCCCACCGAAGCCAACCTAAGAGGATGTAAAAATGATCACAGAGCAATCACTCCATAAAAAAACAACTTAGGGTAACAATACCACAGCCCCAGTATAGCTGCTGCTCCAGACTGTCACATGATGGATGGGGAGATTACATTGTAAGGGTGTATTTGCCCAGGGATTTCTTTTTCCATGGTTCCTCCTATCAGGCACTTGGCTGGAGCTATCAGGTATCATAATTGATTGGTGCCAATAAACCTATCTAATGGAGATGACAACCCAGTGTGAAAAATTTCTTTAACACCTAGGTTTTTAAGAAATTATGTTTGGGGATTTTTTTTCTCTTCTTCTAATCCTGTGTCTATTGTAGCATAACTCCAAAATGGAAGAGCTACAATCTAATTGCCTTTTCTTGCAGTCAGATCTCTCTTTCCCCACTAACCAGCAAACTGGCTGGTTCTGTGAGCACGTAGAGCTATCAGATCTGATAGCCATATTTTATTGAGATCTGAGCCTCAGCCAGTTATAACAATCATATTTTAAAAATTGGATTATAACAAGTCATTCAGTCAGGAATATGCAGGAATACTGAGGGTTCTGCTTTCCTCATGATGTTAATGGTTATACACAACCTGTACAGGCTTTAGTTATCTGAAATCTAGCCTCTATTTATTTGCTATATTTTTAAGACATAACACTTATCTTTTCATATAATTTCAACTACAGATGAGGCCTCAATAACAGTATCACAAATTATGCTCCTAATCTGTTCAGCTAAATTTCAACCACATTTTATTCCAAGCTATGTTTATTTCAAAACATGCTGTGGCAGAGGATTGCTGCCTTTGGTTTGCAATGTCTTAAACATCTTGTATCAAACCTATTTGGTGACAGGTAATTCAGACACAGACTGCCAACTGAGAACCACGTCTTTTTCTTTGTACTTGCATGAAAAACAACAGTAATAAGTAAAAACAGTCACCTCCCTGAAAGCCTGAGGTGATCTTTAGTACAATAACTGCAAAACGTACCACAAAACAAATGAAACATAGGTAATAAAAATAAACAAACATGAGTAAAAACCATAAAAATGCATAAAGTGATTGTATTTACAAAGTCAGCTTAAGAAAAAATGATTAGACAAAAAAAGAAAAAGGATCTTGCATCTTGCAAGGTATTCCTCACACCTACAGAAATTCCTCTTCCTACCCATTAATGAGGGGTAATACTGAAGAGGACATTTTATTGTGAATTCTGGGTTCATGCAACAAAGATTAGGCAATTCACCTCAGCTATCATTTACCATAACGTCTTTTTTAAATAATAAATTCTTAGAGTACTTGTTTCCAGCAGTGTTCTAATTCCAGGTTGAACAGCCCAGTATCACCTTGCTGCAGCTACTCTGCATGGATATCCCTGAAGATGCTGGGGTCTAGTGAAGTGGGCAAGGCAGGGTAGAGCAAGTGACATTAATCTTGATATTTCCTGGACCTATATTTTCACCTTTCTTCCTCTGCTTCCCTGCTACACCCATTTCTTGTTAAAAGAGGTGGATCCAGCCTGCAGCACTGAACTGCAGACAAATCTTATGACATATGTAAGCATTTGAAAAGCTCTGGGCTTCAATAAGGTTGGAGACCGTGCTTCCCAAAGGAATGGATGGTTTCCTACAGCGGCTGGTTGACTGATTTTCTGTTGTATTTTCACAATGACAGCAATCATGCCTAGATCCCTTCTCTGTGGCGACCCAAGGGAATGACCTGAAGCTGTCAGAGAAGGTTTAGGTGGGATATAAGAAAAAGGTTCTTTATCCAGAGTGTAGGGCTCGGGCACTGGAACAGGCTCTCCAGGGAAGTGGTGACAGCACCAAGCCTGACAAGGTTCAAGAAACTTTGGACAATGCTCTTGGGCACTTTGTGTGACTCCTGGGGTATTCTGTGCAGGGAATTGGGGTTGGAAGGGACCTTGACGGTCCCTTCCAACTCTGCAATTCTGTCATTTTCTGGTGCGAATCCCTGCAAAGATAAGGACTGTGCTATGACAAGACACAAATGGAATCCGGGCAAACGACAGCTAATCAGTCCCTCTGCTTGTTCCGACGGCGGCACTACAACTCAGGGGTGTTGACGCTCAGAGATAAGAGCCTTATCTATGGGCCGCTCCCACTGCCTCCGCCGGGGCTCTGCCCCCCTGGCCGCCGGCTCCCCGAGCCCTCGCACCGGGGGCGGGCCGGGTGGCGGTGCCGCCGCTCCCGCCGCATCCCGCGCTCCGTGAGGGAGCGGGAGGCCGCACCGGGGGCGGGCCGGGTGGCGGTGCCGCCGCTCCCGCCGCATCCCGCGCTCCGTGAGGGAGCGGGAGGCCGCTCCGGGCCCGCCCCTGCCGCCGGGCCCCGCCCCGCCCGTCCCCGCGGCCTGCGGCGCTGCCCGGTGCGGCGGGGCCGTCTCTGCGGGCCGGAGCGCCGCGCCGGGTGAGCTCGCTGCCCCCTCGCCCGGAGCGGGGGGCGAGGGGAACGCGGCGGGGAATGGGCCGGGAGGGGTGCGGGGCGTGCTGCTGGCAGAGGGGCGGCGAGGTCGCCGGTGCGGCCCGGCTCGGCCCGCCCTCTCTTCCATTCCCTTGCCTCCCTTTTCCCCGCTTCCTCCGGTGCCGGAGCCGCCGCTTTCTCCGGGGAGGGCGCGGGTTTGTCCCCCTCGGTAGGCAGCCCGCTGCCCTGCTGGGGCGAGGGGGGGCAGGGAGAGGAAGAGGAAGAGGAGGAAGGCGATCACGTGCCGGGAGGCGGGCTGAGCAGGGCGGGGGTCCGTTTCTGGGAAGGGGATCCCTCTCCGGGAAGGGGATCCCTCTCCGGGAAGGGGGTGCGTGCGGAGCCCGGGGGATGCTCTGCGGGCAGGGCCGCCTCTCCCGCACGCCCAGCGCCTCTCCTGCCGGCGGACCCGGAGCAGGTTTGCTTTTCCTCTCTCCTTGCCGTTCCAGCCCAGCAAATCCATCCTCTGGGAGGTACGGCGACCTGTTTGTCCTGCTGGTAACAGTGCGAGCCAGCCGGCCCCTGCGACCCCCCGGCTCCCATCGCGGGAAAATGATGTGCTGAGGGTTAATTTTGGCGTCGGGCTGAATTTAGGCAGGTTCGGAGAGGCACTGCCTGCGTTCAGCATCCGAATTTAAAGTGGGTCATACATTGCTGAAGTGCAGCGTTTTTAATCCGTGTTGAGGGTGCGCCTGCAGAGAAGCGGGTTAAAGCCACAGCGTTGGGTCTCCAGCAGCAGTGGAAGTTACTCATTGATGGAGCGCTGACAGCCGGCAGTTCCCAATTCACTGTGGTCAGGTGCCAGTAGACACAGTGGTTGACTTTAACCTGGAAAATATTCACCACAAATACTAAACTTGTTTGAAAAGGTTGTTTCTTTTAAAATTGTGTTGGTCCGCTTAAAGGCATGGGACCACCGCTGTATTTTTGCACGACGTTGTCGATACTTTTTGGTGTCCAAATTTGTCATCTTGGTTTATGTAATATCTATGTATTATATATATTGTGTTGAATATTAATTGCTATGAAAATTGTCATTTTGTGCAGTGTTTTGGGGTATTGTTAGTGAATTCAACATTGTGAGAAGACTCATTTCTATTTATAAGTCCGTAGTGGCGCTACTATTTTTAGTAGATGTTTTTCATCAGCTTTGCAGTTTTAAGTAGGCCAGATGCAGAGTGATTTGGGTTTTGTTTGTTTGTTTGTTGATGGTGTTCAGGGCCAGTTACTTTGTGTAAAATGCTCCAAATGCCTCTTGTTGCAGCACAAATCCATAATTTTAAGTTTTTTTTTTTGTTAATCATTCATCCTTTTCAGGACGAATGTTGCTTTCTATAGACATGGTATGTTGAAAAAGATATATATGACCTTTGAAAAACGCTGGAATTGATGAAATACTAGACTCAGTTCAGATGGATTAGGCATTTGTTTTGATGCATTTGGAGTTGAGTGTGGTTGTCTTGATGCAGTGTGGTCTAATTTTCATAAATTCTCAAGTGTTTAGCCATGATTTTTTCAAAATGAGTTTAGCACAATTGTTCTAGGCCTTCATTCACGAGAAAGAATGTATTTAGACTTTACCATTTTAAACCTTGTCAGAGCATCCTAGCTAAACATACAGTTATTAAAATATGTTAAAATTTTTTACAGGGCCAAACCTAGTTTCTAGTAAGCACGACTAAAGGATTTCACTCAGTGAATTAAGTCAGCATGAACAATATTACCAGTGATTTTGCAGAAGGTATTGATGACATGATAATGGTAAATCACACTTGTGATCAAAATCACAGCAGGGACTGTGATTTCTCAGGGATAGGCAGCAGCATCCAGCAACTCAGATGAGTCATTTTGAAGGATCACAGATTTGTTGCTTGTTAAACAGTCTCTAATTTAACTGTATGTGCTAAACATCTGTTCTTAATTTGGAATTGTTAGCAACTGTGGTAAAAGACAACTTGTACATTACCTCTCTGCCTTGCTGTCTTAAATTCAGCTAGGAGTAGAATTAAAAATGAAAAGTTGGAAAAAGTAGTCTTAGAACCAAAAAGAACCAGCTGAAAATCTTCTAATGACATTACGCTCTTTATATTAAGTTCAGCTACTCAGTTATCAGCCTAAAATAGCATCACTTCAGGCATCAGGAGTTAATTTTCATATTGCACTGACAGAAAAATTAGATAAATTATATGGAGGTGTGTTAAAATAAGTATTTTCTCCTTAAGGTTTAGATGTAGGTCTTTGCTAGAACTTGTTGCTGCTTGGACTAGGTAATTGTTTCCTTATAATGTCCTTTAAGAAGAAAAGTAGAGCTAAAATGTAAAACCTGAAACTTCCTTTTGTTTTGAAGCACCTTCAAGAGCCGTAAAAGAGGACTTAAGAGTGAAAAAAAATCTTACAAAAGTTTATCCCATTCTGAAATGTATGTCACTTTCTTGAAATGCTGTTTTCTTTAAGAGCTCTGAAGAATTTTCAGGGGTTGTTTGCCTGGAATAAACTTTTGCACCATTTTGTGGAATAGTTCTTGAGGGAGTGACCAATCCTGACTGTTTCTCACTAATACATAAAATGCCTGAGCTGTTTCAGGAAGAGTCCCACAGTTCTGTGCTAGCAAAAGAATAGCTTTTCTTGTCCAAGTAGTATCTGGCTAGCAGCCTTGGGGCATATATTTGTTGTTGATATGGAGAAAAACAAAACAAAATGTAGGAGTAAGTCAGTGTTATAAACCAGTATCATGCTTGATGTTTGAGGCAATCAGTGAGGTGTTTGGCGTCTTTGAAAAATTGTGTTTTGTACTTAGAGAAATGCAGACATGATAAAATAGTTGTGCTTTTGGTATCTAAATGGTTTCTTTGGCCCACAGTTAACTCTGAGAAACTGAATGAATATTAAGCCCCTTACTGCTTATTTAGTGTTTAATGGAGAAAGTTTGCTATGAAATCTTAATTTCTGTGAGCTGGTGTTGGGTAGGTTACGAAATCAGCTTCAGAGAGCACATAATAGATATGAAGAAGAGTTAGTACCAGATTCATTGGAGGTTTTTTAACTGTCTTTCCCTTATTTTTGTAGCAGTTCCCCTTTATGCCCACCTCTCCCTCCCTGCTCTTGAAAGAAATAATCCTCTCCCTCTTCCTCTCCTCATTTTTTATTGCATGCAGATATTTCTTGTGACTGGAATGTGTATCTATCCATACAACGTAAAAATATACTGTATACATGTGTTAATACAACTATGGGGAGCTGACTGTATTAAACCTTAAAATCCTGATGTAGTTTGAGTTCTTTGGCAAGATTAGTCCACGACATTTAAACCAAAATAAACAATTATTTTCTTAAGAAAACTATAGTTTTGGTTTGATAATTAATTAAGAAAGAGTTTGAACTGGATGATCTTCAAGGTCCATTCCAATCCATAGTATTCTCTGATCCGATGAAGTGAGTACTGTCAGTTGGAATGTACAGGTTGTAAATAGGATGATTTCTCTCTTTGTGTTCTAAGGACCTAACAGCGATAGCATGCACAGGATTCAGTTTTGTAGTTAACAATGCTTAAGTATCTTCAGTGCAGCTGAGATCTGAGGCAGACCTTTGGAACATGTTATGGTGCATCCTTTTTGTTCGTTTTTAGTATTTTCTTAAAATAGGATATAGTTGCATATTAGCTCAGTTGTTTAGAGCACAGTTTTAACAATGCCAGGATGCAGGCCTGAGCCCTGTATGGGCCATTCATTCTGGTTTGAGCTCATTTTAAAGGTAAGAGTCTGGGATATGCTCTTAAGAAGGAGTCCAGAGGGAAAGAAACTATGGAGATGACAGGGAGGAAGGGCAATACTGATGCCAAATATACAAGCTGTTTACTCTGCTGTTTTTCTCAGCTCTTGTAGAATAAAAAATGAAGTGTTTGGAAAAGGACAATAGTGTTTTGCAGGACATGGCTCAGTAACAGGGTTTCTTCTGCTGCAGGGAAAACTAGTCCAAGGTTGGAGCACTTTGATTTGACTTTCTGAATCTAGGAGTTTCACTCTTGGGATGGAGAAAGGTGACACTGCTGTTTCCTCAGATGCTCTACTAACCTGAAAATTTCCTTTTTTTTCTTCCTCTTTTTCACCTTCTTTCAATGGTCTGAGAAAAATATTACTCAGTACAGATGTGTGCAATTGCCCTGTTACTTTTGCTAGGTCACCATTGGAGCATAGGAAACTGGGGAAACATTTTTCTCAAGGAAACTGGTGGTTTGTTGTTTTGGTTTTGTTTTTACAGGGACAAGTCACTTACGGTAAGAGCTGCTGTTTCAGGATAAATCAGAGCTACTGTAGTTCCCAACACTCAGATAAAGCCAAACTCTTTGTAAGGAGCTCTCTCCTGTATGCTGGTAAATCTTGTCCCGCTCCTCTGGTGGGAAACCTTCCCAGTCTTTTAATGTGTTACATATTTGTAACTTGTAATTCCTGCTGTGTTGCCTAATTGAAAAGCTAGAGTATTGCCAAAGCACACTACAGTATCTTCTGCTTATGTTTGGGGAATTTTGTGGGTGTGCATCAGTTTGAATTTTTCAGTCTGACTTTGATTAAAGTGTTTGGCCCAGGTTTGGCGTTTTTTTGTTGGTGGTGTTTTGGTTGTTTTTTTTTTTTTAATATCCCTTCATGTTCACTGAGGAATATTTGTTTTGGACAGATCCGTGCTTCAAGTGGTGTTTTTAAGGCATTAAAACATTAAAGTATTTCTGAGGCAATGATGTGTTACAGTAGAGACAGAATGATTGCAGCTTGGAAGGGATTTAAGTGCCCTTCAGGAACAGGAGCAGTAGCTATCAGGAGGTCACTAGTAATGTATCCACTGCAAGCGGATTTCAGGAAAATTAGTTCTTGCAGTTATATAAACACAAGAGGGACAGCATATGTCAGCAGAGTGGGTTTCATTCATTTATAGTGGAAAAGTGTAAAAAATGTGTCCAGGTAGGCTTTGGAGACAGTCTCCAGCTCTTTGGGATTTTTTTCCTCCCCCTGATTTATAGTCAGTATTACTTCATAGGTATTGGTTTTATCTGTGTTGGCTCTTAATTAGGGCATGTGCTGATACTGTCAGAAAACACACTGAGAGTATTCTGCTCATACTCCTGCAGGTTAATACAGCTTCATACCAGAAACTCTCCATTTATTTGACTTCCAATATAGAGTCTTTACAGATAATTGCATATTCTGTCCGTGGTGTTGGCTAGAGCAATTTGTGTCTATGCCTAGATAAAGAATGAAGTTGAGCTTCATGATGGTGGCAGAGCAAACAATGGTTTGAGACCATTTTCCTTTAGGTATGTTAAAATTGTCTGCAACTGTCTTTAAGTATAACTTAAATATTTGAATGTTAGTGATATAATACCAATTACTGTATTAAGCTCTGTTCTTGTGAGACATTTTGAGTTTATCTGTGCCTTGTAGTGTGCTCCTACAGAAAAGCAGGTCATGTAAGCAGCAATGTCAGCCCTTTTATTAGAAAATATATCAGTCCTTTGATAAAGAACTGGCATGTTTTATTTGTCTCCCTATGAGGAAGGTTTTAAGCAAAGAAATGCTGTTTTTGTTTGTTTGGTTTTGGTAGGGTTTTTTGTTTGGTTTTGGGATTTTTGGTTTTTGTTTTTTTTCTTACGAGTGAAAATTGCTGCTCTTGGTGTCAGCTTTTCAGTAAAAAACTACCCTGTAGTTTTCATAATACTTGAGCATCCTGGCCGCTGTATTTGCCATGTCATCCTATTTTACTCATTGGAAAGAAGTATTTTCAGATTATTTTATAAACATTCACAGAAAAGCTGTTTATGGTGGGAATTTTGGGGCCATATGTAGTGTTTTCTGGACACATATACTAAGTATTCTAGGTGCTCAGTATGTTTCAACAGCAGTTGTGACACAACGTTACATTGTGTGCCTAGTTACTTTATGCAAAGGTGACTACTCTGATATTTTAAAGTAAGTTAGCATTGCCTTTTCCAAATGGCCTCCATGTGGCACTTTAAGTTTTGATTTTTCTGAGCTGCTGATAGCTTTTGAGTAAGCCTTTATTTTTTTTCTTTTTTAATCACATCTTTTATCTCTTCTCAGTTAAATTCTCCTGTGTGGTTTTTTTCTTGGAAAGAAAAACAAATCATATATAGTGCTGTTGCTCATGTATGCTACAGTAATATAGGAAACAAAAATAATTTAAACCAAGGACAATAAAGTAGAAGAATAGGGTTAGAATAATGATAGAAAAGAGAAGCAGCATTCTGATGTAGCATCTCTAAGATATGTGTAAATTTGACACATGCAGTGTGTGCCATCTGCTTCTGTCAGTATGAATGAAAATAATGATTTTAATTGTAAATGTAGCTTGAAATCATGGGCAAGCTCTTGCCATGTATTGCTAAAGTCTTTAGTAGGCTTTGAGGGCAGGGAAGAACTGCAGTACTAAGCTTGATTCTTGATGTACTTTTCATTTATTATACTTATTATACTTATGCTTATTACACTAGTTAAAATGATTGATAAGTATAACGTATGTGTTTCACTAGAAAGTTTGAGAGTTTGATTCTCTGTTTGGAAGCTTGAGTTATGGACATTAAGTGTTTAAAAAGGAAAAAAAAGGCAAAACACACCTTTAATTTAAATAGATACAAACTTTGGGGGCTTTCTTTCCAGGAAAAATATGCTGCTGTTGTCTTTGACTTTGAATAGGTCAGCATAGAAAACTTACTTAGCTAAATATTTTACTGGTAGTTGAGTGAATATATGCAGTTATAAAGAAAACAAAAAAGCCGCATTAAAATCTTACATTTTTTGAAATCAGGCAAAGTAAGAAGAATGCATATCACGAATACACTAATGTGGGTTCTTATTTCAGAAGTTTTATTTCCCTCTTAAATGTTTTTAAACACAGTAAGCTTGTAGATTCTGTCATTTCACCTGCCTAGTAGACAAAGGAAAGGTGGTGTGAATATAGTTTTCCTGGGTTTTATGAAGGTGTTTGATACTGTACCTCCCAGCATCCTTCTGTACAAGTCTGACTGTGAAATGAGCAGGTAGGTGATTGCTGGAAGAGCTGGCTGAAGGGCAGGGCTCAAAGGGTTGTAGAGAGTGGGGCTACACCTGGCTGGAGGCCAGTCACCAGTGGTGTTCCTCAGGGCTCAAACCTGAGGCCACTTCTCTTCAAAGTTTTTATCAGTGATCTGGAGGCAGGAGTCAAATGCACTGTCAGCAAGTTTGGTGATGATGCTAAAGTGGGAGGTGCTGTTGACATTCCCAAGGGACAAGAGGCCTTGCAGAGGGATGTGGATGGACTGGAGTGCTGAACAATCATCAGAAGCATGAAACTGAACAATAACAAATGCCGGACTCTGCACCTGGGATAGAGCACAACTTCTACAAGTACAAATTTCAAGAGTGTCTGGGGAGCAGCACCACAGAAATGGGTCTGGGGATGCTGGCTGACAGACAGCAGACTCAAAGTCATCAGTGGCAAACCTTCAAATGCACCACAACCAGCTGGTCAAAAGGACTGATCATCCCACTCTATTTAGCAGTGCTGCGACTTCATTTTGAGTAGTTTGTGCATTTCTGGCCCCCAAAATTTAAAAGGGATGTGAAGGTCCTTAAATGTGTGCAAAAGGAGGATGCTGAAGCTGGTTGAAGAGCTAGAAGTTATGCCCTGTGAGAAGCAGCTGAAGACACAGGGTTAATCTAGTTTGGAGAGAAGGAGGCTGAGGGACGACACTGTTCTTTGCAGTTTTCTGAGGCGGTGAAGTGGAGAGGGAAGTTGCTGATCTCTTCTCGGTAGTACCCAGTACCGGGGCATGTGGGAATGGCTGAAAGCTGCATCCATCAGGACAGGTTCAGACTTGACAGGAGGAAACATTTCTTTACCAAGAGTGTTGTTGTACCATGGAAGAGTTTTCTTTGAGAAGGGGTTGATGCCCCTAGTCTGACAATGTTTAAGAGGCATTTGAGTATTGCCCCTAATGCCATACTTAAACTTTTAGTCAGCCCTGAAGTGGTCTGGCAGTTGGATGTTTTCTGTCCCTTTCAACTGAACGCTCTATTCTATTCTGCACTCATGATGAGTCAAGTAACAACCAGACTGTTATTTGCCTGAAATGCCAGGGATTTTTTTAGCTTTGAAAACACTTCCAAAAACATGTAACACAAGAGATATACTGGAAACAGGATTTTATTTTTCTGACTCTTTCAGGGCAGATGTTCACTAGCATTATTGAAATGTGCAGGTGTAGCCAGGAGCAGGTTAATGCAGTCTTCAGGTTAGCTTGAAAACAATCACTTGAAGTCTGGCAAAGGAAAGTCAGAGAGCTACAGAACATTGCAAATCCCCTACATCTTGTGGAGAGCCATTTGCTGATGGGACTGTGTGGGGAGAACAGATTTCTGTCTCACTCCTGTGTCTCTTGTGGCAAGGAGTTAATGGCACAGTTTGTATCTAACACAGTTGCTGTGATCTCCACCTCTCCAGGCAAGTTTGCCCATAGAGTTTCTTGGAATATTCTGAACTATGGGCTGTTTATCTTCCTGGTGAGTGTCTTACACCCATGCTCTGCAGAAAATGAATGTGCTGGTCTCTAAACATCACTTCTTCATAGGATGTGTTTGTTTTGACCACACATCCTTCCTGAGCCCTGCCATATAGAATAACCCAAACAATGGAACTGCCTGGAGCCAAAAGAAGTGGTGGCAGGTGAACCCAATTTCCTTCAAATCAGAGACCCAGACACTGGGTAAAGCCACAGATAATACAACAGTCTTGAAAATATGAAACTGATATTGAAAAAACACTCTAAAAATTATCTAAAATATTAACCTTTACTAGACACAGGAAAGTTGATAACTGACTGATGCACAAAGAAGACTCTTTATAGGAAAAAACAACTCAGAAGTTTTAAGGCATTTTTCACTCTTATTTGATAATGAATTTTTTTCTGGGTAAATTTGCATTTTGACTTTCAAAAACCCAAACCCCAGACATCCTCACACCCAGTTTATAATTTTTTCCTCTGTTTTTAAATTATTTTCATTTTTAAAAAGCACAGTAATAATTTATAATTTTATCCTCTGTTTTTAAATTATTTTTGTTTTTAAAAAGCAATCATGCCAATAGAACAATAACAATGTCATGTATCACTTTGGATGCAAAACCTCAAGTAATGCGGCAGCACGAATTCAGGCCAAGCAGGGCCTGCTTCCTGAATAACAAGAATAAGGATCAGTAATAGTCACATGCAAAAGAATTGTGTGGTTTTTTCAAAAGTGTGACACATCTCAATGACAAACACGCCTTTTTTGCCTTCCTAAACTTGTTCCACCACTGAGTTTCTTGGCCAGGGATGCAGAAAAGCACTCCTGTGCCTGCCTGGTGCTTGTGTTGCCCACATGGAGTGCTGAAAAGTGGCAGCTCCTCATGGGGCTGCAAGCCTGGAACCCTTCCAAGAACAGGCTGTTTTGCAAAAGCAAGAACCCCTGGAGTAATGGAGCCAAGGAAAGAGCAGAGCTCACTCACCCTGCAAACTTGTGATGGGCAAGAGAGATGGGGCATGATTGATGTTTTGGAAGTGCAAGGGAGGAGAAATGTTGCTCGTAGTGTGGAGATGGGAAGGAAAGTGTCTGGCCAAATCACCATCCAGCACTAAAAGAGAAGTGCTGCTTTTTAATAGTCCTCATCTGCCTGTTAGACAGCTGTGAAGAAGAATTTAAGATTTTTTTTTGTGCACCCACCTGATAATGTTGGTGTGATGAAATGACTGATTATGTCATTCAGGTACAAAGGAACTTTTTATTTTAATTAATGAGAGAAACTATGGGAAACAATCTTTAGCACATACTTGGTGATTAATCAGTTTGCAGAGCTGTTGCAATGAGTGCAAAAAGCTGCCAAGGTATGTCTGTTCAGTTAAAGAATCACAACATTTTGATGCCAGCTTAGTGTGATGAGAGAGGCCCTGCCATGTGTCCAAACATGGATTTGATGGATCAGCCAGCAGAGCAAGACTAGGGACAAATTCCCTTACTGTGAGTATCCCCTGTCTAGAGGGCTTTTAGGCAAAAAAAATCTGTCAGTAGTAAGGATTTCAGAGTAAATGGGATTTATAAGCTGAAGCTGATGTTTTGAGTCATGCTTGAAAACAAACTGGTTGCCAATGCATTTTAAAACCATGCTTTTCTCTTTGCAAAGGGCCCCACAGGGCAAATGGATGCTGAACTAGCACAATCTGAAACAATTCACTCTGGCTGTACTAATTGCATTGCCATCCTGTGCTGTATCTAGCAATAATCCAGACTGGAAGTAACAACTTCCTATATAATTTGCACTGATTTCCACATTAAAATAAATATTTCAGCCAATATAGATTATTTTTTTTTTTTGAGGTTCAGGTGTTACTTATCTTTTATTTTCTTTATATTTTGAAATATAACCATTGATGGCCTGATGTGAGGTTTAGATCTCATCCCAAACATTTTCCTATGGGCTGCTGTTACATAGCAGGGCACTTTAGTGGGAGGGTTTTTAGTACAGAGCAAGTGCTGTTTACAGCACTGGAGGGCTGTGATTCTGCTCACACCCTTGGGTTCAGGTGCCCAAAGTTCAGTGCAGTGCTCAAGGCACCTGACCAAGCACACACCACTTATGTCTCCCTCCTCTACAGCCCTTTGCCAGCCATGTTTCAGGCAGCTGCTGCGGAAGCAAAGGAGGAAGATACAAAGGTGCGCTGTGCTTGTCCAACCTTGTGCAGTGCTTTGAATTCCCTAAAGGCTCTTCTGTGTGACTTGACCTAGACATTGACCCTCCCTGGCTGGCCTTTGTCTTCTTCAGCTGTGCTGTGTGTGCTCTGGCAGCTCCCCACACCACCTTTACTGTTCCACTGTGTGTGTCCTTGTATCCTCCCTTGTGTTTGCCTAGTGGTGTGTTACAGATGCCCTGTTGAGCTTTGACTGACTGTGTTCTTGAAGCTTTGGAGTTGAAATGCTATTGAAAGACAGGAGTGGGAAGAATTTCTCTATCTTCTGCCATTTACTTAAAGATAATCCAATGAGGCAAAGTTTTGTTCTTGAATTTCAAAAAACTGTTCCCCCAGTGTTACAAAAACTTGTCTGATGTGGTTGTACTGCAGGATGTATAGCTTAATCATCTGAACATTTTGCGTAAAATTAAATTTTCTGTGTGTTTCCATGAAACTTTTGTGACCTTCTGAGTCCGCCCTTTCTAGAAGCCTTAATTGGACAAATGTTCTCATGGAGATTTAAGTGAATCATGCATCAAACTGCCCCAGTTTTATAGAAAATTCAGCCTGAAAATTCTTGTAGTCAGAAGAGACTTAGGGTAATTGCATTACCTTTAACCACTAGTTACACACACTTTTTTAATGGAGAAACTGTCTGGCAATGTAAGTTGCTATAGCAGCTGAATTTACAGAGCAAATAGCAGTGTATATGCTTTATAGAATGATTATTACACTATTCAAGGATTTTAATGAACTTTTTATCTTTTGTTTGTGTCAGCTCTGGATGTGCTATTAACTAACGCTGCTATTTTTAAGGAATTGTATGTGGAAATTCCTTTAAGTTGTCTTCCTATTTATTGAGAGCATTTAAGTCAGCATTGAAAACCTTAAAGGATGCACAGCATCATGCTTTTTATTCATTCTATTCAATGATCTCCCTCTAACAGCATGGAGAAATGACCCTTTAAATCTAGACAGTGCTCCCTTATTTCATACGGCCTAATTGAACATTAATTCTTTTGCTTCACAAATCCTCTGAGAGATGAAGAGGAGCTTGATACTGTGTTAGAAACAATTTCTAGGGCCTGCTTGCCTATATCTCTCAGTCATCAGTTTAACAAAAAGAGAACTGACATTGTAAGATTAAAATACCTCTTGGAATTATGGGGGTTTGTTGACTAATGTGGTTTGGTTTTGTTTGTTTGTTTAGAAATTCTTCCTGTATGGATCAGCCTTCTAGTGATGGTGAAACTGGGAGAAGACCACTCTAAGCAAACACAGGATGATTCGGGTCCCAGCTGATGCAGAAAATGCTCACAGTAGCAGTGTGGAATCTTGTCCTTCCTTGCGGGATGTCCACTCCATCAACCCAACACAGCTGATGGCAAGGATTGAGTCATATGAAGGCAGGGAGAAGAAAGGCATATCAGATGTCAGAAGGACTTTCTGTTTGTTTGTTACATTTGATCTCTTATTCATAACGTTACTGTGGATAATAGAATTAAATGTGAGTTGTCTTTTCAGTACCTACCCTTAGATGGTATATTAAAGTTTTATTCACTTCAGAGATGGTTAATAAGTTGCTCCGTTCTATCCAAAATTATGTTACTTGTATCTGTTTAAGTAGCTTATTTAAGCTTCCATGAACACAGTACCTACTCAACTGCATCTACTTTTATTTGTTAAGATATGTGTTTATCTTCTTATTAGGAAACCTTTAGATGTTCCTGTAGTCTGTGAACCATGCTGAAAAAAACATTGGAAATCCAGTGTAGTCTTCAGGCATCAAAACCAAAAAATGTTCCTGTACATCTTTGAATTTAGCAAGAAGTGTGAATTTTAACAGGATTCAAGACTCTGCCTTCTGAGGCACTGACTTTAAGTCAGTGGTATTTCACTGAGGTGTTAGTCCCTGAAAAGACTTCTAATGGCCAAAACTTTTCTTTTGTTGTATTTTCTTTGATGTTAACTTGATGTGTTATACATTATGGATGGCAGGGTGCATTTAAACAACACAAACTCCCACAGTTGCCACCTTTTAACTCCAGCATTTGTAATCTGGAAAATGAGGCTCTTCTAAAATTTCCAGAAAGCAACAGAATAGCTCATTTGTTGTTACTTCATAAGAGCATCCTAGTTCTTGAGCTGGGTTTTAACCTGTAATCTATTTTGCATTTAAGAAAGGACACACTAGGGTGCTATCCCTTTTCTAGAAAGAAATATCTGGAGTAAATATTTTACTAGATAAATAACCTTGGTTATTGATTTACATTATGAAGCTTCAGAAGCTGACTGTTCAGTAGTTCATTGATACAGTAAAAAATACTCATTCTGATTTAATTTGAGAAAGAAAATTTTGCTTGCCTGAATGATGTAATTTTGGGACTAGACTTTCTGTTTCTCTCTAGGTGGAAAAGTGGTTGTAGCATAGCGTTCTGATGCAGTTCTTTTTTTAGGCCAGTTTCTCAACAGCTTGTACGACTAAGAGGAACAGAGTGGGTTTATATCTCTTGTTGAGGTTTCAGAGTACAGATTTGCACATGAGTGCTCTCAGAATATTGAAGATTCTGAATAGAAAACTCATGATATCATGGTGTTTCATTTTGAATGCTACACTATCAAGGGACCTCAAGATCACAGTAGTTTTTTTTCTAAGAAGCTGTATTTTCAGGACAACACATTATGAACTGGTGTCTCATACTGCCACATACCAGCAAGAATAAAAACCAGGGTTTTTTATTAGAAGTTAATGATATTAGAAGCTAAAATTTGACATCTGGGATCTGGCACGTGCTTAAGTTTTTTGTTCTGTTTGTTCTTTGAATTGCTTTGTTTGCTGAGAAGTCAAATAGCATTGTGTTAGGACCCTGTGCTATTGGTGCATAAGTAATGGGTCAGAATTGCTATGAGACTTCCTGAAAACGTTGTTTTCACCTTGTTGCCGTTATCCAGTTTCCTTGGGTGTAGTGTAGCTTATTGTTAAATGCTTCAGGGAGTAGCTCCATGGCATTTTGAGCAAAAATCAAGGCTTCTGTGGTTCTCTGTTTATCCTTATTTTTACATGGTGCTCACACAGCCACGTAGTGATGAACAGTGATGGAGTGAGAGAAGCTGATCTTCCTTATTTGTGCTGGAAACAGATAATCACACTTGATGCTGTAGAGCAACGAAGGGAAAACTGTATCTTGAAAGTGGCTATTTGTTAGGTAGCCATAGAGGGGAGGGAGAGGAGAAGTAATAGAAGAAATTCAGAGTTGGAGTGACTAGTGTCAGGAAAACACTGTCCAGCAATGTAGTTGGAAAAGTGTGGAAGTGTGTAGACTGTGTTGCTTTGAGATAGTGAGCGTATGTTGTTGGTGTGCTTTGGTAGCTCCTTTCCTTAAAAATATTGCAGTAGTCGAACTCAATATTAAATCTTTTTGTTGGTGTTGTTCTACATAACTATTTCATGCAGTGCTTAATTATGGAATTTCCTATTAAAACCAGTAGGAGATTGACACTGAGGTTTTTAATTTTCAACTAAGATAGATACTCCTTCTCGTTCTCTGAGCCAATACACCTTAAATTATTTTCTTACAAGGCCAGTTTGAACAGTAGAATCCTTCCACTGGAAAAAAACATAGTGGCTAAGGACGATGTAATTTTGAATCCCATCAGCAAATGGAAGAATTAAACTTGAATGTTAGTTATTTGTATGAGATTATTCTAATAGTTGCAGCTTCTGCTTTTTTTACTGTGGATCTTTTGGCTCAGCTCTCTTAACAAATTGTGTGAGGGCTGATAAGGAAGAGATCTGAAGTATGAATTCAGTTTCTGTTCTGTTTCCTATTTGCTAACATGTGACTAGCTAGAACTGGGTTATGGTTGGCTTTTTGATCAGCTGTTTTGATCCTCCTTATAAGAGGTAAAACATTTTGTGAGTTTGTTTAACAGTCCTTAACATTTAATCATTTATTCTTTCCTCAATAACTTGTTTGCTTTTATTTTGGGACAGCCTGAAATGTTGCTTGCCTAGGCCTGATCATAATCCTAAATGTTTTCACTTTGAAAAGTCTATGTAATCTTGAAAGACAAAAAACAACAGTAGTCTTGACCCTATCATTCTGGGCAAACAACTCTTCTGTATTTAGTTTAATGATCTTTTTGTATATCAGCAGGGAATTATTAGTTTTACTCTTCATATTTGTGTGTATTTTGATTTCTGAAGCTGTGTGTGTTGTTGTTCCTTTGTAGGTAAAAGGAGGCATTGAGACTACCTTAGAGAAAGAAGTCCTACATTATGACTACTCTTCTTCATATTTTGATATATTTGTAAGTGTTTTTTAAAAAAGCAAAAGTATAGTTTTCCCATTCCTCCTTCCACAGATGTTTCCTAGTTTGAGTTTTGTGAAAGAGTTGATCTTTTCTAGATAATTTAAACCAGAAGGGCCAAGTTTCACGTGTCTAGGGGTTATCCAGTCTTGCTCTGGCAGCAAGCTCATGGAGCCTGTGGATAGAAATGTTTAGGGCAAATCAATTTGCATCTTTAGCTTTGGGATGTGTGGAAAAGCAGATAGAAAACCCAATCAAGAATGTGACTTTGATGTGACATAAGGTAATTCATTAAGAGGACAAGACCCATAGCCTTCCAGCTCTAAAATAATTTTGCTTGAATTAATGTTTTTTGTCCTTCCTTGGGCATAAGGTGCGATTTGTGCCCAGGGTAGCCTGCACAGGGCAGGTTTTTCAGAGTTCTGTGTTTTAAAACAGTAAAAAGAGCTGGTGTGAAGTATGATTCTCCTTTAGTGTGTTTAAGTACCTTAGGTACATAAGAGGAGCTCAATTCTATTAGGAAATTTCTTTCTTTAAGTAAAGCTGTAGCTCTGTAGCTGCAATGCATTTTGCTATGCACTTTGCACGGCCCAAGTAAAAGTCTTTTCTTTACAGTTGTTCTAAAGGGCAAGATTGTTAATTCTACCAGATCTTTGCCTTGCAGAGATGACTTGGTTTGGTATCAGTCATTTTGTACTGATGACCATATCCAAAATCTTTGGATACTCTTTGAAACTGGTGTAGAAACCCATCCTTACTTCTGCATTGGACATTTGCTTGTCAAATAAACTTACATGCTAGATTGAAAAATTTTATAAGCTAGCAAACTATGCTTCTTCTCCCTTTTCCATTGTTTTGCTGGCAGGGTCTCCATGATATACCATGCTGCAGAAGGCAAAAAATGTTATCTGTAACCGTTGGTGCTCTGGAAATTACTTTGTCCTGTAGGTGAACCAAGGGTTAAGAACATGCAATGCAAAATAATAGGCTTTTATTCCCTGGGAAGGGAACTTTAAATTTTGCAAAATTGTTTATGTGTTTTTACAGGATTTCCTCTGTTTCTGCTGCACATTTGCGTAAGATTAAATGGGTTTATCATACCTCAGGCCATGGCTGTCTTTGATTTCTCTTCATTTTTAAGCATTTGTTTCACACTTTGTCTCCAATTTGTTTTAAAAGATGTGTTCAGAATAAAAAATCTGCTGTCAAAAAATAAACAGGGAAATTGAAGCTTGGGATCCCTGATTCAGAGATCTCGTCTGTCTCCTATTGATTTAATTTTCTGACCTATAAATACCATAACTTTCCTTTCTCTACTTGCAAATAGAATGACTCACTATTGTGGGCAGCTACATAAAGAATACTTGATGCAATGTTAATATTTCATGTATAATAGCATGCTGCTAAGATCAGTGAGATGCACAGTGATGCTCAAGGTATTTGCTGGATTAACTGCATCCAGCTGTTTATCTGGATTAACATAACTGTTTAGATTCAGTCAGGTAAAGTCATCATGAAGACACTTTGTATAGCTTTCTTATGTTTCTAACTTAATAGTGGAATGGCACATGCTAGCACATTTGAGCCTGTCTAGGCAGGTGGATGTTGCCATTTGCTTTACAAATGGGAGATTACCTTCTATTTGTGTTTTATAAAGACACATTCAAATTTGTTTCTTGGTAACAGAATTTAGACTGTCCTAAATTTCTTTGTAAGTAGTATTTTCAGTGAGCTGAGAATATTGTGGTTCTTCTGTGTTCTGAATTAACCAACCAATATTTTTTCCTCTCTCTATAGCTACTGGCAGTCTTTCGGTTTAAGGTGTTAATACTTGCATATGCAATGTGCAGACTGCGCCATTGGTGGGCAATAGCTGTGAGTAGTGGCCAAGCATAATGGAGTTTTTCCTAGAATGGATCAAGCAGACAAAATTTTAGACGCTGCTTGTATGTTAAGAATCATCTTGATGGTGTATACATAAAAATTTGTTGCACAGTAACAAATTAAATACTTGTTTTCTGAAAGATTTTCAGCCTAAAGGCAAGAATTTAATAGAACAGTGGGTGTGGTTCTTATTAGGTATCATGTTAATACAAATTGAAGGTTTGTTTTTAATCCAGTATGGGTTACCTCTCTTGTTAATCAATGTTGGAAATATATTTGCATTTGTAATAGTGAACCTCCTTCAAAAACAAGAATTGGCATTATTGTGCCAGAGATCCAGGTGTCCATTAAGTACCACATTCTTTAAAAAGTTTTAGGTGCCACCCATTGAACACTAGCAGCTGTATTGTTTCACGTTCCAATACAAAAGGTTGAATATGTATCCCTTCTTAAAATGAAGTTCTCAAGAACTGTAGGCAACCATGGTGGATTGGAGCCAGTATCTTTAATGCAGCTGTATGGTGTGGATGACTAAGAATGCAAAATTTGGTGAAAAATTCATGTTTCCATCAGTCAGTACTATAGGTTGTAATACAATGGGTATATTGCTGGCTTAGTGCTTTCTAAATCAGACTATCAGACTTTTTTTTTTCTCCTTACACTGTGGTAGGTGCATGTAGAGCATGTTCATGTGTAACTTTCTTCAAGTGAGAAGTATGCAGTTTACTTAGTACTCTGAGACTAAATGTCATGATTTTTATAGATTTGTGTTAGTAGCATGGCACAATCATATACATAGTGGCAGCTGCTGTTCTTATTGTGCTTATATTTAAATGCATGCCTCTTTAAAATCCTTGCTCTTAGTTGTGTAGCTTTAGAGTATTTCTTAATCCTCCAACTTGATGCCTATGTTTGTGAGGTGGTGAGAGTGAACCCACTCTCATAATTTTAGATA
This sequence comes from Fringilla coelebs, assembly GCF_963513975.1. Lineage (NCBI taxonomy): Eukaryota > Metazoa > Chordata > Aves > Passeriformes > Fringillidae > Fringilla > Fringilla coelebs. Next base: position 105,443,012 of record NC_140028.1, on the reverse strand, counting down.
CATAAAGCTTCGCTGAAGGTTTTGCCAAAGCCTTGAATCTTAACATTCTACCTGTGATTAACAGAAGTTGGTTTTGCTGTTTTTTAAAAAATTGCTGGACTCAAATGCACTAGAACATAAAGAGGCCTTACTTATGTGAACAGTACTTGTTCACTGCTTTTTCAGATTTTGGGGGCTTTTAAGATATTTTATCCAGCATGGTGATTTTTTAAAATATATCAGTGAGTATCAAGTCTTCAAAAAAAAAATTCCAAATACCACTTCGTGAATTAAAATATTTATTCCAATTTATTCCCACAAAGATGTTTTGTTGTTTGAAATGGATATTTCGATTTGGATGGTAGTGAAAAACATTTGGAACAACTGCTGTTTGCTTTTTTCCCAAATACATAAATAGTTGGGTTTTTTTTAAGGGACTTGATGAATAATCTACAGTATCTTCATTATACAGTAAAATCACAATTTACATACTCAGGCAGTTTAGATATTACAAAAAGCTATGTGGAAATCAATGTTTGGAAGTGTTTGTATTAAAAGTTACCTTTTATAAGGTTATTTTAATAACACTTTAAGTCAATTGTGTCGTGCTTGTTACATTTTATTAATCTATGTGATCTTGCTGTTGTCAGTAAATATTTAGAGTTGCAATTAAAAGATAATGGCAGAAATAAGAAGCTAAGTCCATTCATTAGTTTATCTCTTCTGTCTCTTTCAGTTTACAACAGCAGTGACCAGTGCCTTTTTATTAGCAAAAGTAATTATTTCACAGGTATATATTCTAATCAAATGTTTGTTTTACTTTGATTTTTTTAAAGCAAGATTCTTTGGAGTAATTTTTGTAATGTTTTCTTTCTTTCTAGCTGTTCTCACAGGGTGCTTTTGGCTATGTGCTGCCCATCATATCATTCATACTTGCCTGGATTGAAACTTGGTTCCTGGACTTTAAAGTGTTACCACAAGAAGCTGAAGAAGAAAATAGTAAGCTTATGTTATTTCCCTTCAGTCACTGCAGTTGGCAACACTTGATCCCATGTTAACTGGCAGAAGAATGCTTCTTTCAGCTTCTCAAAATTTGAAGAGCTGTGGAAAAAATTAAATCAAATTGCATGATTTTTTTTCTCTTTGGGAAAGGGGAACATATGCCTTCAAAGAAGTGCGGTGTTAATTAATTTAGGGAGGCAAAGTTAAAAGTCAGAAGGGCCAGATGAGGAGTTTGTCAAGCATTTGGGAATGTATTTAATTTTGTAGGCTTGAGGTATGAAAATTTAACTAAGTTGGGCTTGTAAAACTTTATTTTCTGGATAATGCGTAAAGTGTCTGGCTCCTCTTTTAGGAAGAGTAGACACAATAACTAATTCAATGTCACTAACTCTTCTTTTGAGGTGGAAAGGGGAAAGCAAAGAAGTGTTGTGGAGAGTCTGTTTCATGCACAGGCAGAATGAGACCAGAAAAAGTATGAATTTCAACCTTTGAGATGAGTCACCAGGTCATCTGACACTCAATATATTCAACTAAATGGAGGAAGTCCACTGTTTCAGTTGAAAGAATATTGCTTGAGTGGTGAGGGAGAGAAAGCTTACAGATACTTGTGAGTTTCAATAGCAGAAGGGTGATTGTACAGCCAACCTGTTATTTATGCATCTTTACCGAAATACAGTCTGAAATTCTGTTGGAAAGGCACGTTTATCTGTTAGGTAAATCAAAAAACTTTACATTGGAATGGATGCTTCCATTTTTGTGTGCTCGGAGTGCAGTCTTTCTGCTTTGATCCCTTCTCTCTTCTTTTTCACTGGTCTGAGAAAGAAGTTGGTTGAATGAGAACAGTGGGGTTTACCTGGAGAAAAAGAAACTTAGAGTAACTTTTTTTTTGAATCTTGTAAGGGGATGAGGAAATACAGCTGTATCACAGTGTTATCTAAATAAGATACAAAATCTAACCAGTTTGGAGACTTTTGCATTTTTTCATATTGAATATTCACAGACAAAATATTCCATACATACACATGCAAATAGTTCATGAAGGTTGCAGAAACTGATTATGTTGAGACAGATAGGTGAAAGCAAGCCATTAGTGAAGGGTCACAGTGGCAAAGAGAGAAAATAATTTATTTGGTTTTGCCTGGCACTTCACTGATCATTAAAAATATATATTTCAGAAGTTTTTGTTAGCCAGTGAATATTGATGAATTTACATATGGCAACCTAATCATGTCATCACACATAGTAGAAGGAAAAATTCCTCAATTCATGTGTGCAATATCTCTGTTTTGCTAGTGTATGTCACCTTAGCTGCTAGTCTTTAAATAGAGAACATAAGTGTTAAATTAATTGTTGATGCTTTATAAAAAATTTATTAAATAAAAATTTATTTAAAGAAGTATCTAGTTAGGAGTGCTAATATAATACATCAGTCTTCAAAATTATACATCAGTATTTGATCTTTAAGATTTTATGTGTTAGCATTGAGGATTTATTTTCTGCTGTTTTTTTTCTTTTAGGATTTTTGATAGCACAGGATGCTTCAGAACGAGCAGCTCTTCTTCACCCAGGAGTTCTCTCTGACGGGCAATTCTATTCTCCTCCTGAGTCTGTAGCAGGTAGTTACATTGGCTTAGCGACAGATTTTTCATATTCACTTTACACTTCTACATATTTCTTGCCCTTCAAGAGGGGAAGGGGAAAAATATATTTTTGTTTTTAAATGAAAACTGTATTTATCATCCTAAAACGTAAAATTCTTTTTTGATCAGTAATTCAGTTTAGTTACTGTCTACCAGATGAGTTACAAGACATGTGATTAGTGTGTAAGTCATAGTTAAGTCATACTCTGACTAAAAGCAAGGTAAATCTGAAATAAAATGGCACCACAACTGAAAGGAGGCAGTTATGGTTTGCTTCTGCCATCAGTGATCCTTGTGGGTCCCTTCCAACCTGAGATGTTCTGTGACTCTGTGGTCTCTTATCTGCCAGCACTAGCATTTATGCAGCAATGCATAATATAATCCAGCCTAAATTTGGAGCTTTATACTGTTTTAGGATAGATAATGAATCTGAAACTGCTATAAGGCAAACTGAAATTTCAACCAGAGCTTCTTTTCTTTTCTCGTAACAAAAAGAAAAAAGCCTTCTCTCTATAAAAAGGTTCACCTGTCTGCATAAATCAGTGAGTAATGTTAACTACATCTTAACTCTGCATATCATTTGCAGAGTTGAGGTATGAGTTGATTAAATGAAAAATAAATGTAAATCCTGCAAGATTCAAGAATGTGTCTCAAGCATTTCAAGGAAATAAGTAATTTCTTAATGGATGTAATCAATTTGAGTTACCTGAGAATGCAGTGGGGACCCCCAACTCCTGTATCAGTCTTTTTCCCCTAAAATGTAAACCTCCTTTGCAAAGCTGTGCTGTATAATGCAATATAATTAAAATAATATCTGCTAGTTGCTCCAGGTAAGTTTGCCTCTCTTGCAGTATAGAGTTATACATGTTGGTGATATTTTTCATTTTAATGTCTGTCTCTGGTTTCTCTCTGCTGACCATCTCGGCTTAGTGAATGACTTCGAGCTCCATCTAGGGGTCACTGAGCATTAGTATCGAGTAGAACCGGTGATTCAAAGTGAAAATGGATTTTAGCTAAAACTGTGGGTCTGCTTTGAGGAATAATAGAAGTATTGTACTAGACTCAGCTGTTCAGCTGGGTTTTGTGGTTTTTTTTAAGCTACAGAATACACAGTGTGAGAGGAAGTGCAAGTGCAGCTAACGTGTTTTTCTAGACATTGTGGCTAGGTCAGTGTTGCTTGTGCAGTAAGATGATGTTTCAGCATGCATGTATAGACTGTAGGTGTGCCATTAGTTTCAGCTTGTCCAATGGGGTTCAGTAACAGCTCAGGTGCCTTCTGCAGGTCTGCCCTGACTGCCAGGTATATTTTAAGCACCCTTTATGGGTATGAGACACAAAGGAAACAGTCAGATTAATATATTTGAGCTAACACACACTGGTAGTCAGGGTGAAATTGCTGGATATTGTAGAGTAAAAATAGCTCATAATTAAAATTTTTCTTCAAAAATCTGCATTTCCTTCTGAGAAGACAAACTATGGATTGTTCTAAGAGAGCAGTTTTTGGTCACATTGCCATATGTATCGAATTGACAAATATTTAGAGATAAACTATCCCCTGTGATCGTGCAGCGGGGAATAAACTTCTCTGCTGATGTGGCAACATTTTTTAAAACAAATCTTTGCTTTTAGGAGGTGGCATATAAAATGAGCACTGTTGGAATTTTCAGCATATTTGTCACTTTTTGTCTTTCTTGAAGCCGCACATGTCCAGGGACATGCCCTGGAGCCACTTCTTTATATGGGGTGACCCTTCATCTTCGACATTGGTTACTTGGTAACCAAGTCTGTTCTGGAGGTTGCAAGTGGAAAATCGGCCTGGAAAGAGTAAATTTATTCAGTTTCCGTACAATTTGAGCTTCAAGACGCAGCTGATATGCTATTCCAAGACATGAAAGACATTCAGACTAATTTGTCAAAAAAAACCAAAAAAGCTTAATACTTCTGTGTCCATTAACTTCTTTCAACTGATCTATAGCATTCTTGTCTACCTTGTCAGGTTCTGATGAAGATTCTGAAGAAAAACAAGACAGTGAAAAACCAATTGTATAGCAAATAAGAAAAAGCAGGTAAGTTCCTTCGTGTAGAACCTGAATATTCCTAAAGACATGTTTTTTCTTCTTAGTTCCTTTCCAAACAAATTAAATTGTTTGTTAACTCTTAAGAGTTCATAATTTTTGAACTCAGTCTGTCTCTCATAGCAGTCTTCAAAAAGGAAAATCCTGCAAAGCTCTTGAGAGCCTAGAGTCAGGCTCCTTTGCATTTATTTTTTGGCTCTCCTGGAAAGGACAGAAGTGGACCAGATGTGTAAAAGCTCCTTTTTTTTGGCAGCAAAGAGATACCCTTCTTTGGAGATGAAAGCACAAGAATGCTAGGAGGCGATTTTCTTTGGTTTAAATCTAGGACAACTATGTGTGAAGATTTCATGGGCAAACCTGATTTGCCATTTCCCCTCCTGTTTAATACTACAAATGGGTTACACTGGAGCAGCCTCATCGTAACATTTTTGTAGTGTACTTTGTTTAAATATGAGATTACTTCCTTATTTTGGAAATGACTTAATTTACTTCTGGAATTAATGTGCCCCATGCTTTCACTTTACCACTCACAGCAAAGCATAAGCTGGGGGAGGTATTAAATGTTCTTGAGAAGTTGAAATTTCTGATTTGAAGCCTTCTAGTGCTCACCTGGAAGAGTGGATGACCTTTTCAGCCTACCTATTTACAGTATCTGTTTTCTTTACTCCCATCTTCATTCATCTTGACTTGTGTGATCTGTTGCAGAAAGAAAATCTCTGCAGGAAGTTGTTGGGGTTTGGAAACTGGCAACAGTCTGTGGCTGACTTGCTGGCAGAGCTGCTGACAGGAGAGTTTACTCGTTAGAAAGTAAAGGGAATGGTTCCCATGTACTGTAATACCTCATGAAGATGTACCTTGTTGACATATGTATATTAGGTTGCCTCCCAGGTGGTATGAAAGTATTTGTCCACAATGTATTTTATTATTCAGTGATTCCTGAAGTTGATCTTCTAATGACTAGGTAATTACTGGAAAGTGTTGTCTTGTGTACCTAATCAAGAGACTGGTAATATAATGAAGTAAAACTTCTCTGTGGTGGAAGTATATTTAATAATTGTTGGGTCTCACTAGATAAAATTATTTTATGTTATTGCTGTTTGTCATTAGTTTATGTTTACTTTTTTTTAACTCCATGCATTTTCTTTTTTTTTAATGGATATGTTCACTTTCTAAAATAAAAATGTTAAAACATGAGTAATGCATTATGATATTTCATTGCTTTGTCATTGGAAAAATCTACATTTACCATTCCTGTGTACGTAGGGCAATAAGGACTCCAGTTTGCATAGATTTTGTGCAAAATGCATTATAGTACTGTTTGGTACTCCCTACATGGCCTGTAGGGAGGCCATGTTAGTGGTAGTGGCACATCACTTCTTTGTTGCATTGGCTTCAGTTTGCTCTTCCTAAAGTTCTCTTCTGTAATTGCTGAATGAAAATAGAAGCCAGGACCCAAGTTTATCCCTTACATCGCTTCAGAATAGCCAAGATCTGTTTCAGAGCATGCAGGTAAGAATAAACTATTAGAAGAAAGAGAAATTCAAACCCTGTCATTTAACAATGTTGGAATGTTCCTAACAAGGATCTGGAGTATCTCTTATGAGGAGAGACTGCAGGAGCTGGGCCTGTTGAGTCTAAAGACTGAGAGAGGATCTCATTAATGCAGATAAACATCTCGGGCAGGTGCCAAGAGGATGGTGCCACACTCTTTTTGGTAGTGCCCAGCGACAGGACAAGGAGCAATGACTGTAACTTAAAACACCAGAAGTGTCACGTCAACAGGAGGAAGAGCTTATTTGTATTGAGGGGGGCAGAGCACTGAACAGCTGCCCAGGGAGTTCATGGACTCTCCCTCTCTGGAGACATTGCAACCCCACCTGGATGCATTCCTGTGTCACCTGCTCCAGGTGACCCTGCCTTGGCAGGGGGGTTGGACCAGATGAACTCCAGATGTCCAATCCAACCCTAAGGATTCTGTGATTAAATTCAGTGAGAAAAACACATCTGGGATAGGAGGTCAAAGGTTCAAATAAACCTATGAACTTCATCTAGGTGCACAACCTATTGCTTTACTTGAACATTTTCTTCAATTTGCAATATGAAATTCCTCTGCACATCTAAGGAATTCAACCTAGTCTCAGAGCCTGCTTCCTCCTGCAGTTCAGTGCTTGGAAAAAAGGGAATTAATACAGAAACTGCAAAGCAGAACAAGCATATGTACCGGTGACAGAAAATCCTTGGGGTGGGGGATATTTTGTTACACCAGAGATGAATAGTTATATTTGGCAGATGTCAGGTAAAGATTTTGCAAGCCTCTCCTAAATAAGCACCTTTCTTCCCGAGTGTATGGCTTGGATGCTCTGCATAGTGAGTTAACTGAGATGCCATGTTTTCATACATGGGTCATTTGCCAAGGAAATTACTCCCTTTGGTACATCCCCAAACAATTCCAGTTGCTGCCATGAGAAGCTGCATCTTCTGTAAATCTAAAATGCATGTTATAGTATAGAAAGGAGTTAAAACACTCAATCTGGAATAATTTTGCCCACTCTTCTCAAAACTACCTGTAAAACCTGCAAAGTTGACACAAAAACTATTGTTCAGTCGTGCCCTCCCTGGGGTTGTTTCTGCTCTCCTTGGGTAGCCCCAGCTACATCTCTAGAAGAACCAGGCTTTCCTTAAAAAAGCTGTTTGGTTTTGATTCTAATACATGTGAGGCAATTGTTCATGTAAAGGCCCATGGCAATGGACTGAATTGCTTGGCATGACTGTGACAGCAAGGTGGCTTTGTGCTCTTTGTAATGTGTTGGGTTTTCTTTTTGTTGGGCTTCAAAATGAGATTTAAGAAGTTTTGTTTCAAGAAACAGGTTTGAATCAAGGATTTAAAAGGAAAAATAACCCAAGCAAGCTGTTAACCAAAGTAATACCATTACCTGCTTGTCATGTATCTGCAACAAGAATGTTTTGATTGATGGTTTATTGCAATCTTAACTTCAAAAAATACTTTGCAAGAAAGATTTCCTGCAAGGAAGTAGATCTCCCAAGCCCTATTCATTAAATTGGAGACAGTGTATATTGTGTATGTGTGCATGCTCATTTACTACCTGCCAGGACACTCCCATTTCTATTCTCTGACTCTTTGATTAAAAGGGAAGCCCCTTATTTCTGCAAGGGCCCTGGAATATTGCAAGACTAACTCGTGCAGTAACATGATTTTAAGTGCTTTGCATGTACACTCCGATTGCAGGTACTGTCAGACAACCCTCATGCTTAAAACAAAGAAATGCAGGTACCCTAGTTTGATTTCCAGAGGCAAGCAAAGTTAAAGCATTCACATTTTAACTAAATTAACCTCCATCTTCTTCCACAATCACTTAACCAAGTATATTTTCTTCAGTAGAAGTGTATTCTGTTGGCAGACTGGTTAATAGGGAAACTCAGAGTTTAAGTGGAGATTTTATTTTAGGGATTTTCATTGGGGTTAGACACAGCAAAAATTAATTTTTTTATACTTTGATCAACAGGAGGAGAATAGATGATTTACTGAGATGTTAGCAGTTTAGTAGGGTACTAAATCCCCCTCTTTCTTTCCTCTATCAAGATTCCAGCTTTAGCTTCTACTAAGTAAAACTGAATGGTGTCTATTTATAAAAACAGTCTTTAATAACTGCTTGCTCAACATCTTTCAAAAACTTTATACAGGTCAGGCAGGTTAGCAAGCTGCAAAATGTTGCCATCTTCTGCAAAGTGTTTAGGAGGTAAAAGATGAGTCCTAAAAGCTTTGTAAAGCACATGTTCCACAGTCCATTTCCATGTTGTTGAACCAGACTCAGATTCTTCATTCTGAAATACAGAAAAACAAGGACAAACAAACTGAGTATCTGTTTAACTAGAGGAGTGCATGCCTTAAAAACTTCACTATGTAAGACTACAGCAATTGTAAAATTCTGCTGGTATTAGAAAAGTTCATTCTCTACAGTCAATTCTAAGCTCTGTAAAGTCACTTGCAGAATGGGTGAGCTTAACTGATCAATTAGGCAGATATTTAGACACAATCAGGTTGTAATAAATTGTATGCATCCTTATTCTTCTATAGAAATACAGCATAAAAAATGCATTCCCAACTCAGAGGCCAAGGAGGCTTGTTATAATATTAAGTATACTGCAATGTCCAAAGTTAAAAGGTTCCCTCAATACCTAAAATACTTCAGAAAATTTAAGCCACATTCTTTCAGAATCTTGCCTAACTGCTACTTGATTCAGTTCCCTGAAAGAACTGGGATTAGAAGTCTACATCTGAAAGAGCAGAAGTTTTCTGTATGTTGTTAGTTATCTGCTCATAGAACTAGTTACAGTATTCTAGTACCTGAGAGTTTGTTGGGTTGGATTCCTCTATTATATACTGCTTTCTGATGGAGTAGAACATGGCTAGTTCTTTACTCAGGCTTTCAAAACACTCCTTTTCTTCATCCCAGTTTACCTGTTACAATAAAAAGAAAAAGTCATTTTGTGGAATCTGGGTATCAATCAGAGACTTAATATGGGAAATTATATAATACAGAGATTCTTAATATGGAAAATTTATATTAACGTGATGGCCATTTCTGTCCTGGTAAGGTAAAGGTATAGAATGAAAAAAGAGGGTAGGGATGCAGGCTTTAAAATCAAAATAGAGGCTCAGTCAATCAGAGTTATGAATACAAAGGCAATGCATAATCAGTAACCACAGAACAGCATCTGGAACATGTACATTTAAGCTGCACCAGAAACTGAAAAGGCAGGCTGGAATTGCCTAAAGTAAAAAAAGTAATTGTGCATGAATAAAATCCTTGAGAGAATATACCTCTGTGGCCAAGCGCAGGATAAACATAGGCAGTCCTTCCAATGGTGGGACATAGTTGTCTATCAGAAGTGGTAACCCAGTAAGATTTCCTTCCTGCAAAGCAATACTGCTGGTTCAGTTAAAAAAAAAAAAAAGTTCTTTTTTGCAGTAAATGCACCAAAACTCTGATGTATTTTAAGACTGATTCTTACCAAACTCTTACAAGTTTTTAAAGCCCTGTCAGCCAGGCAGACGCTGCATGAACAGAGTTATTGGTGGTCTTTAATTTCACAAGGCATGAATTAACCCACTCAGCTCAGGGAATGGCTGAATTCAACCTTCTCCTCTAGCTCCAGGTTGCACAGATACCACTTCCCAGGCAAATATCCAAATGAAGTGCCTGGGCTTGATAAAGCTGTTCACTTTTGTATAAAGTAAGGGATGCCTTAAGCCACACAAAAAAAGACACATTGAGAGCACAGTGGTGCTGCAGCCCTGTCTGACTTGAGAGCTGGTTAAGATGCACACCTTGTTGGTTAAGAGATTTGCATTCTAGTTATACAAGCAATAACTAAATTATGGATTGCCCAGAGAGGCTGTGGAGTCTTCCTCACTGGAGATATTCAAGAACCTTCTGGACACAATCCCATGCCACATGCTCCAGGATGACCCTGCCTGAGCAAGGACCCACTGTGGTCCCTGCAAACCCATTCTGTAACTTAGTAACTAATTAAATAGAAACTTTGTGTACCACCCTCCTTAAAGGCAGCATAAGTCCTGAGCATTTTAAATGAAAGGGTTTTGCCACCTAATATCTGAATGGAACTAGTTTTAGTGGTGGTAAGCAAGCACTGCAAGCAAACTACTGCAGTTATCTGTCACCAAAATGTAAAATTATGGAACCATTTAGGTTGGAAAAGACCTTTAAGATCTGATCTAATCCAACCATAAACATTACAGTTCCAAGTCCACCATTCATTTGTAAGTAAGTAATAGGTGCAGTCACCTCATCAATTTCAAGAGAGAAATAATCTTTCAACATTTCAGTCTTCTTTTTCAGAAACTCCACAATGTACTCAGCAAGCCCTTCTTTTGGGCCATCTTCTTCTGTCCAACCACTTTCGGGATCCTCTAAAGCAAGCATTGAAAGCTCATATAAAGGAGCTGGCTCCTGAAAATGAAGAAGGCAAAACTTTGGTTAATAATCAGCACACTCTATTGGAAAGCTGTAACTTCTTTCTTCCCATACTAATTAATTGTAGTACACCATTTCTGGCCTGCAGAACTAACAGTTCTGTTTATCATAACCAGGCTAAAAAGGTATGAATTTACTTCTCTGCCATCCACAATCCCACTGAGCATTGTGGTATTTTACAGGATAAACACTGGCAATCCACACTGTCTTTCTGCTGATTGTATATTCAAATTAATTTTTTGTCCCAATGTAATGAGCAACAGCAAAACTTGGTAAATAACTACAACTGACACTAAAAACAAGTGGGCAGGATGACAATTTAAACAGTAGCAGTTACAGAATTGCTAAGTTTTCTACATTCTGTTCTTAATGAGAAAAAAAACAACATTCCTGTAGTAGACAAAAGCCAACCTGACTGTGCAACCAAAACTATGCATTTGTCTGAAAGGACAAACATATTGTAAATACATTTTTTAAAAAATTCTATAGGATATAATGCAAAATTATACTTACAGACAACCTTAAGACTCCAAAGTTTGCAAAGTCATAAATAAGTATCTGGTAGAAGAGTTCTTGGCTAAATTGAAGCACAAAAATTAATTATATGGACAGGACTGCATATCTCCAAGTTACCATAATTAAGAGGGGAAAGTAAGGATCATCCTGAAAACATCAGATATCTATATCTAGTCCTATTAATAAAGATCTTAGATCTTAATTTAGCTGAAGAGTTTAGGGATTCACCTGCATTATCTAGATATTTACAATTAAATCTATTTCTTGGTTTCTGACATCATCAGTCACACTGGTGCAGAAAGGTTACATACTCAAGTATCCAACCCCTATCAATTTATTCCCTTATAATTTATATTTCAACTTCTTTACTCCTTTTACTGCACTGGGAGTAGGAATGCAAAGGAACTGGGAAATTAATAGACATGTCTGTCTCAAGTCTATTCTCTGACTTCTTACAGAAATTTATGTAGCTGAGCCTGTAAGGCTGCACAGGCAAAATTACACATTTCATGTAACAATCATGTCCTGCAGATACTTTTAACCCAACTAGATACAATGTTTCTCAGGATTTTTCTGAAGCCTCTGCTTTATAAAACGCGCTGTAGATGATCCTGCAGCTACTCATGATGATGATCATAGGTTATCTAGATCATCATGAAGCAAGAAAAAGTCTTTCCCTTCCCACTGTCTGTGAGCACATAATACAGTAGTTGGCATTTTAATGACACTGATTCCCTGCAACTTTTCCCAAGTGTGCCAGACTTGCTTCCACTGTTCTGAATGGACTGCTTACTCTTTACCCTCATGACTTTTCATACAGACTACAAGAGAACAATGTTCCTTTCCCTGTCATTTCCTTCCTTCTTCTAATTAGCCTCACAATTGGTACTTATTTCAGCTGCCAACAGGTCTAACAACTCTTTTACCTGAGTTTTGTTGTATTGAGAAGGTACAGTTTTGTCTGGTACTGGGCCAGAGCCCACTGAGGACTGACACAACCAACAAATGAGTGCTCATGTAGCATTTCCTGGAGTTCTGAAACAACAGAGAGGAGGGGAAGAAACAAAAGAATGTAATTTCATAGTTGCAACCCTGCCCTCATTTATTTAGTTGAGTGGTTTGTGTCTTTTAGCATGGAAGTCTCAGATTACTGTTCAGTCCCTCTTACACCCCTGCTTCTTCTTATATCCTTGTATGACCAATTATTCACAAGTTTTGAAATATTAATAATTTTATGCATACTCATACTAATAAAGTGTAAGGGAGAAGAGTTATTTAACATTTAAACTACAAATGCAAATAAGAAAAAAATAAAATTAAAGTTCCTGTGTTTGAATAGCCTTCCAAAATGAATTTTCAGCCACAGGAGGTTGGTGAGGAGCACATACATACTTCAAAAACTGCAGGTGTAAACCAGCTTTGCAACACATCTAGGTACTATCAAACTAAATTCTAGAGGTGTGGTAGAACAGGTCCCTAATATTTTTTTTCATAATTTCTTTTTATTTCTCTTACAAAAGAACTTTTTAAACTGTATGCATATGTATGAGTGAGAAGACTGAGAAAGGTATAATAAGTCAGATTTCATAAAAGAGTTCATTTTAGACATTCCACAAAAAAAAAAATCCCTAGTTGCCATCCTTGGGAGAAACTTTATCACTGATGTTTGGCACTGCAGTCACAGCATGTACAAAGCACTATGCTAATTTCACTAATTCCACTGCTATGTTTTCTAAAGGAATGTAACAGACAGATAAGATTTCTCTCTTTCCAAAGTCTCTTTTAGGTACTTCTTACAGATGTGAAGATGAGACAGGATCTCTGGCAGCTTTATCGTGAATTTTGAGAATTTTTTGGGTATTTTTAGGTTCTGGGACAACTCTTTGATTTCAATATTTAAACAGTGACAGTCAGATATGGAATTACTGGGTCAGAATTACCAGTGTTCGACAAAATGTTTACTGAAGCACAAGTAAAGCAAAAGTTCATGCTTTCTAAACTTTAAGATTCTTATCAATTTATAGAAAAGTTACTTTTTACAGATGTCTGTGTGGAGCGTCCCCAGTTCTGACAACCAGAAAAATCACAATAAATCCATCAAAACCCCTGGAATGTAAGATTCCTAGCATTCAGCCATATGAATAATAAGGGTATGAGTCAGTGTAAGCTGCCTTCAGAGGCAACTGTGTTAGGACAGAAACACCCTGGAAAGATTCACAAACCTTTTACCTTTGTCTAAAACAACTCTTAACAAAAAAGAGAATTTCATAAGTCTCACCATTTCATATAAGTGGGACAGATACAAATAAAATTAAAAAGCAAAAGCTTTTGTTAAAAACTTGCTCAGCAGCACAGTAAACTCACTGAGCCTCCTTTGAAATACCTTTTCCCACTTCAAACAGTCATATTGAGTGGCGGAATAACAGTAATTTTGAGAAACAAGTCACGCTTACTTGCATGTGCCTGGTTACTAATTTCCTCCTGGAGAGTCAACACACTGGTCAAGTTGATAATTCTTCTTCTAGGGGTGCAGGCAGCAGTCATGTCCTTTCTGGTGTCACCTTTCTCCAATTCCACATCCATGTCTTCCCGTGGTCTCTTCCTAAAATACCAAAACAAAAGGAATTATGTTCAATTCTCCTATCACTTAGGCCAAACACAGCAACAGAGAGATGCTCAACTCACATGCTATATGTTAACACAGGAAATGCAGACAGTTTCCCAGAAAGACAGTTTTATTTTGCTTCTGAGGAATAATTTGTTAGGAAAGGGTAATTTAGAATTTTAAGAGAATTCGTGACATTAATACCAATTACATTAGGCAGCTGTTGCTTAAGCACCAAGCAAATTTGGCTCTAAAGGACATATCAAAAATGTTACTATTTCTAACAATTTTCTTTTCCATACCCATTTTTCTGTAATACTGGGGAGAGGGAATCAGAGTCCCTCAGAAGACATTGGCCTCTTGTAACAGCTTCTGCAGGAGCTATAAAAAATTTATAGCACTTTAGCCTTTACTAGGGAAATGCCTGTCAAATTCAGTGATACAGTTTCTATCCCTCACAAAAGGAAGGCTCCCAGAAAGAGACAGACCGGTATGATCTCCCTAAACTAATGTCATTATTTACACTGCTTCCTGCCTTTCAGAATGCACAGAAACACTATTCCAGTCACAACATTTATCACAATTTACGTTATTTACAGATCACAGATTGGGTTTGATTTCTCAATAAAAAGTCATGAAAAGTTATTCTTGATAATTTTTCCCTCCTGGAAAAGCAGAAGCCCAAAGAGATCAGAAAAATCCATAGTTTCAGGGCTCTGCCATGAAATAAATAGGTAGCCTTGCCTCAGTTCAGGAAAGGTGGGACTTACCGAGAAGGCACAGTCTCAGGAGACAAGTGTCCACTCTCACTCGGCCCCCCAGGCTGCACTGTATCCTCCTGAACATCAACCATTTCAACCAGGTCACTGACTTCTTCCATTTCAGCATCCTGGGGCCTGTCTGCACCCTCTAGAGGCCCTGCATTAACCTCTGTTGTCACTTCAGTGCTGCCTGCACTCAGGGGGTTGTTCACTGGCTGAAGAAAAGCATCCAATTTCTGCTCTCGGGAATCAGTGCGGACCATCTGATGAGCATAAACTTTATCACTGCTTCCCTTGGTAACCACAGAAGAGTTTGCTGCTGATTTTACAACCTCATTGGAAGAGCAGTCAGCCCCTGGAAGCAATGTCTTCATTCAGACATGAGGAAGCAAAGAGAAGAGATTGAACAACAAGAAAAGAATAATTAGAAAGATCAGTCACGCTTCTCACAGTATCTTATTGCTCAGAGGCAAATTTGAAACTCCCAGCAACACAGTGTCAATTGCTTCAAAGGCCACCAACTTTGCACTTGCTATCCACATGGAGTGAATGTCGTCATCTTGGCAGTTAAAATCAACAGTTACCATTCCTTTGTCTCAAAATTGAAAATCTTTAAGGTAAAAAAATCACAAGAAATTAGTTTGTATAAAAATTCTAATGCTATGCTTCATATAAAGAGACAGTAGAGTATCTCCCTGACTTTTTTTTCTGGTAAGATTAAATCCAAAATGTTATCAAATACACAGAATAGTTTCCTCAATCACATCTTCTTCACATAAACCAGGACAGAATAAAAAAACAATTTGCCACATGTGAAGGCTAACATAAAATTAAGACAACTAATCAGGTATTTGACAGAAATGTACTTAAAATGTTCTCATACTTTTTTTTCTCTCTTTTGCCATATGTTAACACTGGCATATTAAAGCAATTTGAAACAGAGCAAAGATCTGAAGGTACCAGTACAACACTGATAAGTGCCATATCTGCAAAGATTTTACTATTGAACTGAGTAAATTATCCCTGATCATTAAAATACTGCAGAACTGCCATGACTCCATAGATGTTCTCACCTGAGTGAAGTACATCCTTGAGGAATTAGAGCCCAACAACTTGCTCTCTACATGTTGTTGCACACGCTCCAGAATACTGTCTTCATGAAGAAAATGGACCTCGTGTTTTGTAGGATGCACATTCACATCTACATTCTGGGGGGCTATTTCCAGGCTGGAAAATATTTTAAAAGAAGCTAATCTAAAATATCCCATGGATGGCAGAGAAATCAAAAATTGTTTCACATTTGTCAGGCTTGGGGATGTTATTCCATACAAAGAAGTCAAAATGATCCTGAAACCTGCTGAAGTTATATTACAGTCAGACTTGTTTAGATAATTAAAACATAATCCAAAATCACTCACCAAAATGAGCTTACATAGGTAAGCTTAAATCAACCTCTCCATTGTACAACTACTTTTAGAAAAACCCACTTTTAGAAATACCTTTTACTTGCAGTGTCTCATGAATTAATAGGAAAGGACTTCAGCTGAAATTACATCACTACTGCTAAAAATAAGGTCTGTCTTAAGATTTCCTAATGTTATTTAACTATCTCCTGCCTGGCAATTAATTACCTCAGTGCAATGCTTACCACTATCATGAGGAACAGAAATGTCCTTCTAAGCCTACTCACCATAGTTCTATGCTACAAGACAGTATTAAAAGGCTACTTCTTCCTATTACTTTACCTTAAGTATAGGAATGGGTGCGTGCTTTTTGGCAAATAAGCAGCGTACACAGTTTCTATGGCTTTGCGCATAGCGGCTGACTCTACCAACCGATCTGAAACACAGAACACAGCCCTGTTTCCAAAGAGCTACAACAACTGCACAGTGCCCAGCTCCTCCTTCAGACAAACATCTTCATGCCTTGTGCTTTCAAAGGGAATCTGTTATACCCGTTTTCCCCCAGGGCCTATTTATTCTTCATATAAAGCCAGGAATAGACAGTATTTTTCTCAGCATGTTTTACACTTAGAGGTATTTTTTCCCACGAATCCTGAAATAACCAGGCTACCTTTCATTATTTCATACAGTCAACCCATGCCAGCGTTGCTACAGAAGAGAGATCAATCTGTGTAAGCTGACAGCACACAGCCATAACCTCGATACACCAAAGTTTCTTCAGGTCCAGCCTTAGCTGTTTTCCACTAAATACACCGCAAAGTGTGATGCACATTACAAATTGAAAAACACTTTAAGATTTACAATTAACTGTATTATTTGTTCTTTAAAATGTTTTTAAGAATGCTTATGCACTTTGTAGGTCTTCAGAAAGTTTTGTTCTTCTCATTATGTAAGCAACATATGACTGTACAAAATGCTGCCTTCTTTTTAAACTTACGGTTTATGAAGAGCAAAAATATGCATTTCTTCACAGAGTAGTTTGCATTCGTGATGTAACCTTTCATTTTAAAGGCCAGATTTGCATCTTCACAGCCCACTTCTATGAGTTCCCTATTAAGTTTGACAGAAACACGAACAAAAAATTAATTCTCCTGTTGATGTAAATTTTGAGCAGTACTCACAAGCATTGATATTCTGTTTTGCCAGTTGGCAGGGTCAGCACAAAAGACACAGACACCAACTTCAAAGGATAAGTGTAATTAACTACAGTTCAAAACAGCAAAGAATTACGAAAGGATAATATTAGTAATGCACCTAATCATTACTACAGAAGATTGCCTACAGTGATTAAGAAGATACATCACCAGTTACCCTAACACTTGACCATCATCCAGATACACACATCAGCTGAAGAGCCCCGGTCACAGCAAAGGACTGGAGAACCACTCCTGGTAACTGGGAAATCCTACACAGTGTGACTTCACAGGGTGTCTTCACCACACACAGGTGAAGAAGACTCAACCTGAAAGGGTCCAGCTTTTATACTGTTGAATAAAAAAGCTCGCATAATTCTAATGCAGAAACATCTGGTTTCATTCTCCTCTTGGGTTCCACCCAAAGCCTGGCCAGGGCTCAAGGAGGAACTAAGGGAGTTGGCTTTGTCCATATACCTCCAAGCAAGATCAGATGTCTGATTTCATGGCCTTGTCCATCCTCTAAATATGGAAAGATAAATATGTTCTTATCACACTACATATTTTGCTAATGATCATGTGTATTTTGCTAATGAGCAGATACAAATATCATATAACATATGGTTGGAAGGTTCATATAAAGGTTCAACTTTGGCTTAGGACCTATTACTCGAGTCTCACTACTTCCTATACTCACACATCTTCTATCACAGTTAATGAAAACATTACAATTATTTGAGAGCTCAAACATGGATTGCTGGGACACAGTAATTATTTAATCTAAACTGCATCATTTCCTCTTCTTGAGTGTACACTGGTAATGCTGTGTGGTTGGAATCTGTAAAATTACCTCCATTATCTTTTTAATATTGTAACATATCACAGTATCCACAGCATTATAATCTATTGATAATTCTAATATGCATTTCATTATTTAAGTAATTGACAGTGATTGACAGGAACACTTCAAAACCTTCTGCAGCCAAGGAAGAACACTTTTTTTTTGGACTACTTTGTCCACTATTATCAGTCTAATATGTCTTGGTGGTCTGTTAAGAAGTCATTAAAATGTAAGAACTTCTGTCTTGCACATAGATCCTAATGTTAACTATTTTCATAAGTTTTAATAATTTTCATAATTCATTAGTCAAGGAAAATTCACTTCAGTACTTTGTGAGCACAGCTCTCTAGGAAGGCATTACGCCAACTTCTAAAGTTAACACAGAACAGACTTAAGGGCTACTTATTTCCAGTTCAACCTCAATATATATAGCAAGTGCCATTTTTATTTGTATTCAGTTTTTAACACCATCTTTAACTGGGTAAATTATTGTTTGAAAAGAAACTATCAAATATTTACTTTAAAATCAAGAATTTATCCTGAACCATACAAAGGACAAACTTATCAAATGAGCTACTATCCATAATAGAAATAAACAAATGCACAGCAAAGAAATACATGTAACACTACAAACCTCATTACTTCACAGTCTCTCTATTTTGCTGTGCTTCCTAAAGTTTTTCCATGAATTAGAAGTTGCATCCATTAAATGTGAAGCTTGACTTCAGTCAGTAACAGAACAGAATCAAAGTGACACCCAGTTATTCATGGGACAAATACATACAATGGATTCTTCACAGCTGAAAGTCTCATGAAGAGAATTTTTCCTAAAATGGGAGATATATCTTCAAAAGATCTTTTAGTTTTTTAATTTTTCTATCTGATTTACACAGCTTCAACTAATGTAGCTTTTATCAAAATAAGAAACCATAATATTTCAGAAAAAACCAATATGAGTAGCTTCAAAATTTATCAGGTAGCAGACAATAAGAAAGGGTAAGATTTTCATGGTATAGAAAGAGGCCAGGAACGTACAGAGAACACAGGTTCAGCTTGCTGTTTTTACATGAGCACACGGAAAGTTACAAGCAGATGGTTTCCTTCCAGTGCATTAAACTTTGTAACTTTAATCTTCCATTTGGTACACAAAAAAAAGTTACACTCTGAAAAGAAGGAAGAGCTCTCTAATTGCAGCACTCCCTCTTCTCTGAAATTAACCATGAAGGAAGTAAAAAAAGTTATCATAGCCCATGGTCTTTAAAGAGAAAAGGGAGGGTGATTCACTGGAAAGCTTCATATCAAAAGGAAACTCTACATCAATGTACCTGCTAACAGCATTTCCAAAGATGGCCCTGATGTTGTCCACTGTTGAGGCATTGGATAAGGTTCTAACATCTGACACGGTGTCACCTTGCTAAAGAGAGCAGGAATGAGTATCAATCAATTCACCTTTCTGGAGGAAGTTTTAGAAATACTTTAAATTAAACAATAACATTTCCTAAAAAACCACACAGAACGACATAACATCATTATATCGTCTTGTATTGTTTACTAATTTATGTTCAAAAAAGCAATGGATGGTAAATGGCACATGTTTACAAGATCAGCTACAGCACATCAGACCTAGTGAGGCTAGTAACTCCACCCTGGAAAGTGAGGAACACTTTATTTACTGAACTCAGTTCAGTAAACAATTATCAAGAAGGGCACAGAACAAAGATAATCTACCCCAGCCTCTTTCACACAGCACTTGGTAACCAGGCTCTCCAGAGAAGCTGAAACAACACATAAAGCTAAACCAAATACACCACTGACCACACAGAATCCTCCTGACACATATATTTTGTCTTGTTTACTTCTAAGTGATGTGCTTCCTATCCAAACTGCACCAACATACCCTTCAACATTTCAGTATAAGGGAAAGCTCTCTGTGCTGATCCTGTTGCAAAAGACACAGTGCAAATTTTCTGGCATTTTCAGATATACACAGGCACATACAGACACACACTGAAGTTACAAAAACTTTATCTACACACCTTTTTAACTGAAAAGCTGATGCCTGAGTTATGGATGGCATACCTGAAAAACAGATAAATGTAAGTCTGCAGTATGTGGAACAAAAAGTAATTGTTTCCCTTGACTGGTGAAAAGCGGCTAGTAATGGGAGCAAGCAATTTCACTTCCTGTTAGACAGTAATGCAATTTATTTGAGCCAAGCTGAGCTTCTGAACAGCTTAAAAAAAAAAAAAGAAAAGGTGTGTCCTATTTAGACCTCAATTAGAATTCAACTGTAACCATAGGAAATTCAAGGATCAGCTTCTACAGACCTGTTTTTTCAGTTTCACTGTACAGGTTTAAGTAAAAAACCCATCAAAACAACCTTAGTATAACAGAATCAAGGCTCAACTACTATGGAAAAGCATCTGAATAATTGCTGGCCCACTTTCTAACTTCCCCTTCCCAGACAGTTCAGCTATCTGTGATCCCACAGCTGAGATCTGATACACTACAGCTGTGTAATCTTGCCTCAAAATTCAAGGGAAATTACTGCACTGTGAGAAAAAAGACACCATAGAACCTTGCAAGACGAGAAATGTGAAAATGCAGACAAAGATTAGACTGCTGAGCTGGAGGGCTGTAACTCAGCAAGACTTTATATCATCCTGTTTGACAGAGCAGCAGGATCTGACCCTCCACCTCCTGGCTGAAGTCTGCCTGAGCCAGTAAAGACTCTTGAATAGTTCATTTAGGGAATAGGCTAAACCTCGGTATACATTCTTGCTTCTCTTTGCTACCTTTTGTGTCTTCTGAAAATGTAAAGCAGTTATTTTGCTTAAATTGTGCAGATCCTGCTTGCAAGACCTCTGCACACTATGGAAGACTACAGCAGTGGCAAAAGAGCAACCAAGGGGACCAGGAAGGGAACATCCAATAGCTAATATTGTATTACTCCTTTTTGGGGATGTGAAGTTGCCATTCAGCTTTTCTGTATTCAGCCAAATCTCAATGCTCCTGAGCAGCTTTTACATGAATTCTATTCAGACCAGGTACATTTAAAGTTCATTCAAGTCCATCATCAAGACTCATTCAAGTCCATCATCACTTCTTTCCAGGAATTCTTACAAATAATTAATGGCTATAGACAGAATACACTACTTCCTATCTGGATTTTTCACATCAAATTGGATGGGCTGTTATCTGACACTGCACACTAACAAATAGTTCAAAAAAACCGTAACAAACAAAATCACCACCACCAACAACAAAATGACACCAAACACACAGTTGCCAGTCCCTCTGAAGAACCCCAGTACTCCCCATGGCAGTATATAAAATTGGGAGACTCCTACTTTAGTTTACCTGCTAACAACTTCTAGTATTTTTGCATATTCTTCATTTGGATTCTTTAAAGCCTTCCTCCTTGTATTTACATTGTAAAAAAGATCTTCAACCTACAGAGAAGTTCACAATTAAAAACAATTTTAAAAATTCTCTTTTACTAAAGAATTAATCAGAATCCATCCTGTTAATTTTTATTTTATACATAAGTTTTCTGAGAAAACTTTGGTTTATGAAAAATCAACGCTCAGTTTATTCTGTAACTCCCTAGGTTCACATAACAAACTGTAACTTCAGAGATGATACTGTTATGTAACTCACAATGTAACTGGTGCAAAGGGAACAGAAAAGGAGCAAGAGAGAACAGACAGAAAAGCCTACCGTGATCTGAGTTCCTTGGTTTCCAGCACAGGGCTTCGGAGGGGCTTTGATTTTTCCATCACTGTAAGTAGCTCTAGGAAGAAAATATTAAGTTGTCAGACAGATTTACAGGAGGGCAGACTGGAAAGAGGAAAACAAAGGATGAAAACAAAAGAAATCCTATCACTGTCACACTCCTCCCAGCAAAGAATTGGGACACTGAGAATTAGCTTCCTCCACCTTTCTGCTAGAGTAAGACTGTCTTCATTGATTGTAAGAGCCAGAGGGGAAGTGGGGGAAAGGGAATAATAGCAGAGGAAAGGAGGCAGATCATGGCATATGCATTTTGAAATTGTATTACTGACACTTTTCCTCTAAAGGAAGGATTACTGCATTTTTTTCTTTCTTTAATAGCTAGACACGGCCTAATAACAATTCTCCCACTAGACTTTACACTTCAATTATGCTAACAAGAAATTTTTGACTTTAGTCTAAGATCTGTTTCCTTTGACACCAACAGGATTTTGAGCATAATAGATTTGTGACCTATGTAGGTCTTTCAGCTAAGAAAGTTATAGTAGATGCATAAATTCAAAGGATAGACTTTTTCTTTCCCTCTAACACACGCTGTACGTTTAATGCAACAAAGACCATAGTCACACAATCTTTTGAAAAACCAAGATTCAGAACATCTCGTTTTTCCACTCCCTTTTCTTAAAAGTAGTTAAGAAATTAAAAGCTTATAATTTAGATTAAGTTTCCAAAAGAATATCCAAAACTATTTTTGGACAGGATAAAGCACCTATAGTATCATAAAGATATGAGAATAAACTAAACTGTAAGTTCCTGTGCTGAGACTTGTGAAATTTGCTAGACATGATGCCTGCAATATCCATGCAACTTTTTATTCTGAAATGGAGAAAAAGACATATGTTGAACCTACATTAGCTACTGAAAAAGAAGTTCTTTCACGATTATCTGCCTCCCCACCCCACCTCCACCAATTTTAAAATACGTTATTAAGCTAAAGCTTACAATTTGAAAAATATACATATTCTCACATTCCAAGCCTTTTTTATACCTGCCCTTCCCATACCCTCCTCCATAACAGGAGATCTGAAATTGATACATCTGTTTGTTATTGCATGCAGCAGAAGTCACCAGGGTAATAGGCAGCATACCTGAATGCACACTTTGCATCAGCTGTTTTAGTTGTTACTGTAACATGGGCAACATGACTGATGCTAGCCAAGGCCTAGGAAAAGAGAAAGCATCTTTGTAAACCTTGCTCTGGACAATGCTGAGGCATGCCCACACTTTAAACACCATCACTAAATTTCAATATAGCACTAGCAAGTAATAAATAAAAATCCTTACAAGGAAATTGCAGGCCAGTAAAGCTTAAATAAATTTTAGTATCTATAATACTAAACTTCCAGTCATTTTATCCAGGAGATTCTTCCCTAATATTTTGTTATCTCTGATGATGCAAGTGGTTAACCATGTAGCATAATTAAAACAAATTTGCAGAATTATTACAGTTGTGCCTTTTTCTTTTTCATGTTAACTAGACAGCACCTGGAAGATTTTAGCTGCTACTCTCTCACCCCTGCCCAAGTTAGTCTCTTGACTCTAAGAAATATTACAATGTTAGGTGGTTTTCCTGGAAAACTCAATGTGGAGATGATTATGTTGAAAGTGTGTGAGGAGAGGACCCAAGCAGTCTACTCTCAGACACTCGTATATCTTGTTCATCCAGAGGGAAAAGCTAAACTCATCCTTGACAGTTCTTCCAGAGTTCAGATACAGTCTGTGACAGTATAAAGAACCAGTATATCTGAGGGGTCAGAGATACCAACCTTGTCTAACAGCAAACACAAAGGAAGACCACCGTACATTTGCACATTTAGTTTTAAATGTGCTATTTAGAAAAATGTCTGACATTGAAGATTCACCTCCCCCTCAAATCTTCCACTGTCTTTTACCTGTAGGTTCATGAACCATCATTTGAGAAGACAGGCTTTGTTTCAATTTAAAAAAAAATCTTATTCCAGAAAGCAAAAAGAATATATACCTCCCTATAGGCATCCACCTAATCTTGAAAGACACTGAAATGTATTTTGAACTACATTCACATAGCAGACTCTCTCAGCAAACAGAAGCCTCTGTAAAGTGTACTGGGAATGTGATACTATGTACAACCCACCACAGCAGAATAACAGCAATGAACAGTTTCAACACCTTGATGAAGAGCTTACCTCACCCCTAAAACCATATGTAGAAATACTAGCCAAGTCTTCAAATTTTTGCAGTTTACTTGTAGTAAATCTCTCACATACGATGTCAAGATCTTCTTTCTATGTGAAAGGCACAAGCAACAGTCACTTTGTGAGTTTTTTCAAGATCAGAAACACTTATAATTTTAAAAGGTAGTATCAAACAGCAGCATACATCTGTCAACTTTGTTTACTTACTCTGATACCACAGCCGTTATCTTGAACTTGGATGAATTTCAGACCACCTTCTTTAACCACTACCTGGATACTTGTAGATTTAGCATCCAAACTGCAGAAACCAAGAAACCAAGAAAGCGATTTCAGTCACCGAGTTCTATTTAAGATCTTTATCCATGGCCTGGATGAGGTGATTGAGTGCAGCCTTATTCAGTTTGCGGATGACACCAAGCTGGGCAGAAGCACTGATCTGCTGGAGGGTAGGAAGGCTCTGCAGAAGGATCTGGACAGGCCAGATTGATGGGCTGAGGCCAATGGTATGAGGGTCAACAAGATGAAGTGCCAGGTCCTGCCCTTGGATGACAACAATCCCATGCAGTGCTACAGGCTGAGGGAAGAGTCTCTGGAAAGCTGCCATGCAGAAAAGGACCTGGGAGTGCTGCTCTAACAGCTGTCTGTATATGTGCTCAGGTGGCCAAAAAGGCCAATGGCATCCCGGCCTGGATCAGCAATAGTGTGGACCAGGGTAGTGGTCGTCTACCTGTGCTCAGCACTGGTGAGGCCACACCTCGAATCCCGTGCTCAGTTTTGGGCCCCTCTCTACAAGAGACATTGAGGGGCTGGAGCATGTCCAGAGAAGGACAATGGAGCTGGGGAAGGGTCTGGAGCACAAGGCTGAGGAGGAGAAGCTGAGGGAGCTGGGGGTGTTTAGCCTGAAGAAAAGGAGGCTCAGGGTGAGAGTGGGGCCCTGGAAAAATGTTAAAAATAGACTCTGAAACTGTTAGGCTTTGTACTTGCCAGATCATGTGAAATTGCACCTGCGTAAGCAGTATATGATAAATGATATAATTGTTAGATGTGATGATTGTTTAGTAACTAAATATAATTATTGTTTAATCGTAGGAAGAATCATGAGAAACTATGTTAGAAGTTTGAGGGGGGTCACGAAGAGCCCATGCTTGAATGAAATCTATGTATCCAATAGAACAATATAAGTTTAATAATTAACATGAAAGTTATATAACAACAGAATATAAAAACATGTTCATCCCGAACCCATGTCAGATTTGGGTTTGTACCCCTGACACCCAGAGCTCTTCAATAAAAGCACCTGCGTACAATCACTCTCGTGATGATGTGTTTCTGAACGCTAATAAGGGGGGACCTTATTGCTCTCACCTCCCTGACAGGAGGTTGTACCAAGGTGGGGATTGACCTCTGCCCCCAAGGAACAAGTGATGGGTAAAGAGGAAATGGCCTCGACTTGTGCCAGGAGAGGTTCTGCTTGGATATTAGGATACATATCTTCACAGAAAGGGTGGCCAAGCATAGAAAAGTCTGCCCAAGGAAACGTTTCAGTCGCTGACCCTGGAGGTATTTCAAATACCTGAAGATGCGGTGCTTAGGGACATAGCTTAGCGCTAGATTTGGAGTGATGGCTTAATGGTTGGCCTTGACGATCTTGGAGGTCTTTTCCAACCTAAATAATTCTATGAATTGTTAACCTGGCACCGAAAGCAAACAATTCATAAGTTTCTCACGCAACAACAAAACAAGCCGGAACGCAAACGCCGACAGAAACGCGGCTTTCCAAGCGGCGCGGCCCACGGCGCCCTCCGGAGGAGCACACGCAGGCACCGCTCCTCCTCGGCCCCGGGCTCCCGCTCGGCCCTCGCCGCACGCCGGGGCCGGGACGCGGGGCCAGCCCCGGCAGAACCCCCCGCCCCACTCAGCGCGGCCGGGCTGCGGGACGGGCTGTCCTCGCGTTACCAGTTCTCAATCATCTCCTTGATGGCGTTGGCCGGCCTCTGGATGACCTCGCCGGCGGCGATGCGGTTCACCACGGCTTCATCCAGCCGCCGGATGACGCCGGCCATGGGCGCCGCCGGGCGGGGAGCCGCGCTCGGCCCGCGGGAAGCGGCGCGGGGGGCGGGGCGCGCGCACGCCGCCGGGAGGGGCGCGCCCCCTGGCGGTGGGAGGCCGCGCCGCGGGGGTGCTGAGGGGAGGCCGGGCCGGGCCGGACCCGCCGAGGCCGCGGCCCGCAAGGGGCCCCGGGTGTGTCCGACCCGGGCGTCCCGGGACACAGCAGGCTGTGCCTGAGCCAGCAGGGCCCCTACGGCCTAGAAACCCAGTGATATCCTGGGGTACATTGCCAGCAGGTGTGACCTTGCCCCTCTGCTCAGCCCTGGTGAGGCCACATCGGGAGTGCTGTGTCCAGTTCTGGGCTCCTGGGTACAAGGGACACATGGAGCTCCTGCAGCACGTCCAGCAGATGGCAACCAGGTTGACTGGGCAACTGGAGCATCTTTCTTAGGAGGACAGGCTGAAGAAGCTGAGCCTGTTCAGCCTTGAGATGAAATGACAGATTGGACCTCATTCATGTGGAGGTGAAATGACAGATGGACCTCATTCTCCTTGGCACCAAAGGATTGGTGCCAAGGAGATGGAGCCAGGTCCTTCTTGGTGGAGCCAAGCAATCGGATGAGAAAGGCAGTGGGCAGAAACTGGTGCACAGGAAGGGATGCACACCTGAATGTGCGGAAGAACTTCTTTATTGTGTGGGTGACCAAGCTGGAACAGATTGCCCACAGAGGCTGTGGAAGCCTCCCTCACTGGAGATATTCAGGAACCATCTGGATGCAGTCCTGTGCCATGTGTTCCAGGGTGACCATGCCTGAGCAGGGAGGTTGGATCAGATGACCCAGTGTGGTCCCTTCCAACCTAAACTACTCTGTGATTCTGTGAACTGCTGTGAAAACTGTGGCATCTATCAAGGCTGAGCTCTGTGCCTATGACAGCAGGACTGCACTGGCTGTGTGACTCCCACTACATGTCTGTGATCACAGGATGCTTTCCAGGGTGTCCCTGTATCCATTGTGATATATGTCTCTGCCATCGCAGTACACATTGTTACTCAGTAATTACTCAGAAATATAAAGCAGATCCTTACTTGTGCAACAGCTAAAACTTGGCAGCAACTTCCAAGCTTTGGGGTCTCTTGAGGCTTGGAGAAATTTGTGGAGCAGAGCTCTTGTTTTCTCTGCCAGTGCAAATAGAAGGGGTGATTAAGTATTGGAATGGACTGCCCAGGGAGGTGGTGGAGCCAACATTCCTGGTGGTAATCAAGAAACTACTGGTTGTGGCACTTGGTGCCATGGTCTAGTTGACAAGGTGGTGATCAGTCAAAGGTTGTACTAGATGATCTCTAAGGTCTTTTCAGCCCTGAATGATTCTGTGATTCTGTACAACCTCATGCATTGTCCTGGGACTCATGGTTGGAGCGTGACCAGTTGTCCTGCATTGCCAAGCAAATTGTATTCTATTTGCCATCTGTATGGCAGTTGACTTCTGTTAAGTGGGCAGTTTTCCTTATCTCTTCTACACCCACTCCTCCCTCCAGGGAGACATCTGCTGATAACAGGCTATTGAATGTCACTGCATGGCTGATAAGAACTACAGCGTCCCATTGTGAGATGCTCTGCCCAGAGGGAGGAGCCAAGCATTCCTACCTGGATATAATCTGGAGATTCTGGAACACCAGCACAGCTTCTCTACTGGATTTCCCAGAGGAACAGCTGCCTCTTCCACTGGATCTTCAGAGGAAAACTACACCCTTTCTACAGGATCCCTGCTCCAACAGAACCACACCTGACACTCCAGGAGGACTGCAGCCACAATTCCAATGGGACTGCTACCAGCACCCTGACCAACAGGGTGTCAGGTTGTATTCTGATTCTGTCTGTTTACTGCATTGTCTATTTTATCTTTTTATTTTCTTCCCTAATAAAGAACTGTCATTCCTGCTCCCATATTTTTGCCCGAGAGCCCCTTAATTTAAAATTTATAGTGATTTGGAGGGGAGGGGGTTTACATTTTCCATTTCAGGGGTGGCTCCTGCCTTCCTTAGCAGACACCTGTCTTTTGAAACCAAAACACCAGTGTATGGGAGACTAGAAGCTGTTCCCTTCCTTCCAGCAGAGGAAAAAACCATAGCCGCAATGCAAGGAAAACTGTTGGTCTCACAGTGGTCCTGACCAGCAGGACTGCAAACAAAGGAGTCAGTAGGACACACATGAATTAAACTGCTGCACACCCAGCATGGCTTTGGGCCTGTTTTGTGCTGCACAAACCCCTTCCCCCCACAGAAGAACCTCAGCCTCATTGTAAAGGAGGAAGCTGCTGGCAGCTCCCCCTCCATACCAGCAATTACACCACCTCTGAGGCCTTTCCCTTATCTACAAATGCAGCAAGGAGTTCTCATGGGAACATCCTTTCTGTTTGACAGCAGAACTGATGAATGGATTTTCTTTCATGCAAGAAAATCCTACAACAGCTCGAACAGCCAAAAATGAGGTAACTCTTTCTGCAGACAGGGTCTGCATGGTGCAGTACACTTGCACTAGAAGCCCATTCAAGGTTTCACCACTTAAGGCTCCCAGTATCAAAAGGGATGTAAGATTATCTGTACTATTGTCTCCTCCTCTATTTTTCCATCTCAAATAAGAGATGGTACTGGGATGGTAGCAGTCCAGCATCTCCTGGTGAAAACCTCTTCACTGCATTTCCCTAAGCACAGTAACCACTGCTGCTTTCAGGCAAGCTGTAAATGTGGCTTCAGAGAAGCAAAAGCTTCTCCAGGATGGCAATGTCACTGCAATGCCTTGTCAGGGTGATGTAGCAAGTGTATTGCTGTGTAAAATATCTTCTTCTCATATCCACCTGTCTTCGTCTTTGAAATTGTTCATTAATTGTAAAATGCTGACAGCAATAAACAAAGCAGTTTTCACTTTGCAGAAGGGAAAAAGAAAAACACCTGTCCTGAGAAATATCATGATAGATATCACCTGAGAAAGATGTCACTTTAAACAGGATGATCCTGGGCAAGGTCATGAAGAAGATATAGTCTCTCTGAGGAACATGTACAGCAAGAAGCAGAACCACTTCTCTGAGTGTTAAGGACTAAGTATGTGAACCCTTGAGTGGTGGTACCTTGCTATAAGATGCTTTGCCTTCCAAGGACATTTTGTCCTCAGCAATGTCTGGGATGGTTGCTACCAAGTTTCACTCTGTCTAATTCCTGTCCATATATACAGGTGCCTGCAGTGCCCCCAGGCATGACAGATCTCCACAAAAGCCCCTTTTGAGGCTGACTTCAGGGTCCCCAGTTTTTGACCTTGGCAGAAATACCCGGGTGGAAGACAGCAGTCCTGCCCCACCACCTCCCTGCCTGTGGCTTCCTGACCCTCCAGGTTGCAGTGACAACTATCTTGGCCATGATGCACTTTTGTTTTGACTTGCAGGAAAAGATTCAGGAGCTGTTAGGATGAGTGGGGCAGGAGGCAAAGGGTTAATGGGGACAAAGAGAGGGTGACCTACTGTACACTCACCCTGACTGTGTATTGACCTGGGAAGCGCCAGGAGTGTGGGGAGCACTGAACTTCAGATCTGATGGACCTGACTCTGCTCCAGGATCTGAACTTAGAGGAAGAATCTGTTTTCAGTGCCCTTGGACAGCCACACGTGTCACCCAGAGCAGCTGGAAATGGGAGTAGGAATCTGCTGGATCTCAGCATTTGATCTGGGACAGAAGACATTTTCTCCTTGTCCATGCTGCTGCTGACAGCTATTTGTGCTGTCAGTATCTGTCCTAGACCAGCCTGTAGGAAAATCTTCACGTTTGTTCCTTTTACCTGTGTTAAAGTTTGTATCACAGAGATGCAGCTCATTTTACTGGATGTCACTTCCATGAAGCTTTAAAATTTTTGTATTGTCTGTGCCAAAACCCTAATTTCTGTGTGAAAGCAGGTGTGAAAAAGTCTATTTCTCTAGCTGCAAGCAGTCATCAAAAGATTTCTTCATATTTACATTGCAACTGCTCCAATTGGAGGTCAGCCCTGCTTGCAATGAATAGAAAGAGCCTGTTGGAATCTCAATGCTTTTTAAGATCCTAGAGAGGAAAGTTGATATATTTAGCAATCAATGCTGTGAAATTTCAGAAGGCAAGAATTAGTTTCCTAGAAAGACATGAAACTGAAACAGTTCCACAGTCATCAGAGAAGTGTAGTGAGTTTTTTCTCTTAAAACATAAAGGATCATTAAAAAAAAAAGCAATAGAAGAGCTGCAATCTTACAAAAATCCTACTTGCTGGGAAAAGGCCTAAGTGTCAGTAAACAATATGGATTTTAAATGCTTTGTTTTTTACTAGAAAATCTATTTTCTTAAATACAAAGATCTATCTAGTTTGGGGTCTGAAAATATTAATCTAATACATTCTTTTAGACATAAGAAAGAAGTTTTTTTATAATGAGGGTGGTAAAACAATGGAATAGGTTGTGCAGGGAGGTAGGGGCAGCCTGATCCCTGTAAACATTCAAGATCAGGTTGGATGGGGCTCTGAGGAACCTGGTCTAGTTGAAGATATCTCTGCTTATTGCAGGGGGGTTCAGCTAAATGATTTTTAAAGGTCCTTTCCAATCCAAACTGTTCTGATTCTATGATACTTTATATCATTTTGAAGTCTTAGCCACTCATTACCTGTGGCATGTACTTACTATTTCAACTCAAATATATTAGGAACCCCAGAAAACATATTTGAAACTCCTTTGTAAGTACTTATTGACCCCTTCAAAGTCAACATTGCTTTATTTGCTTTGAGCGGTTAAAAGAGAGTATTAAGAAATAGTAAATAAGGTTTAAGAAAGAATTGGAGCATGGGATTGTAGCACAGGGGAAGCAAATAAAGCCTGGCGGGTTAGACATCAGGCACAACCCTGTCTTCTCTGTGAAACTAGAACCCAAGACTACATTCTGAAACATGAGACGTGGCTGAAAAAAAGGCAGAGATCTGTTACACTGAAGAAAGGACTGAACATTGATTAAATCAATTTGAAAGTTTAGGATTATTTGGATTTTAGACTGCAGCTTAAGCAGAATAGGAGTTTAAAAGATAAGGATTGCTTGAACAAAAAAAAAAGCCTGATTTTCTGTTTGTTTTTAAAGAGAAGCAAATTGAGCAGCATTCCAGTACACTACCACTTTAATAGAATTCCTTGTAGAAAACAGCTGCTTTTCTTTTAGGTGACATGCCTGTATCTGGAAATGTCTTCTCATTTGCCCTTGAATAAGTTCCCATGATGTGGATGTTAGTGGAAAATGGCATTGTTCACCCTTCTTACAGTTTTTAATGCCGAACTGCAGCACAGTTTATGACAGTTTCTCAAAAATGTCTCCAGTTGCCAAGGAAGAGATAACTGAAAGAATGCAAACAAATAACCTTGATTCACAGACCTCTGCTTCTTTTCAGCTTGTCTTGACAGGCACCCAGAGTATCCAGGCAGTTCTTTTAACCCTTATCATTGCAGAATACAGATCCACTCTTCTTGCAGTGAATTTCTTGCATCTTTAGGATGTAGAATAAAACATTAAAACAAAATTCGTGCGACAAAGGTTGGCTGTATATCAACAGCAGAAGAAATAGTACTGGCAGTACTGATGTGTTACTAAACCTATTTACTGAGAAGGAGCTGCTTTGAGTGGATGCAATGCCTACCTAACCCCCCTCACATAACCCCCCCATCTCATGACAGAGGAAAAGGTCTCAGACTCATGTTCCACTGAAATCAGATTATCCCATATATAATTCAGGACAGTACCTGATACGAGATCACTTGTTAGCCACAGTAGTTTTATTCTGAGCTGGTCACTCATGGTCCAGGGTTTGGTGAAAACCTGCTTCTATGAGTAGAAGAGCTGCTCCAGACTACGTGTCAAATGCCATTATACAAAGCCTCAGGCATTTGCATGAAGCAAGAGGAGTTTCTGCTGGACAATAAAATTCTTTTCACCCTAGTTTATAGTGCATTTTTATGGGTTCTGAAGGAAAGCATGATCTGGAAGCTCATGATGAGGAAATAACTTTGAAGTAGTTGCATCCCCTCATCACACCCTATGTATGCAGTCCTGTCAGGTGAGGAGTTATTATTAAGTCCACTTGAGATGGCCCTGGAGCACTCAGATGAGCAGCATGATTTGTGCAAGATCCTATAGGACATGCCTGATAAAATTTGGAATAGTTCTTTTTTGTCAGTATGTAAACCATAATATCACTTCTCTACCTAGAATATGGGCATTTATTTCTGTGGACCTTAAAACACTCATAGTTGAATTTCCTATGATACCTTGGGGTTTAGCTTTTATTTTTTTTGATTTTTTTGATTTTGTGGGTCTGGGTTTCATGTAAGGGGATAGTAAGGTGTAGGTTTTCATATATGGGGATAGTAAGTTCTCTTCACAGAGTAGGTAGACACAACAATTCCTTCTCTAGCTGGGGACCCAAGGACAGCCAATCCAGATCCCAGGCCCAAGAGTATAAACAACGTGGACTGTAGAAAGAAAGAAACAAGAAGGAGGGGACTTCATGGGCTGGGGCTGTAATTAGCTCCAATACGTGAATGGACCAAAACTTACAAAAATGTGAGATCTTGTGACCAAGCCCTTTTGCTTCCTATCTTGGAGCCATCTGGGCAGAGCCAAAGCCGTGGCTCTGGTACTGCCAGGGTGTGGCCTATGAAGGCCCTTCAATAAATATCCTTTTATTCCCCTTGACTCTGTCTAGCCTCTGTTCCAGGTGTTTAAGGCAGCACCAAGGGAAAAAGAAATACTGTGCTGTATAAGCTGAAGTTTTGTTACTCCAAATCTTACTGGAAAAAATGGTGAGCACTAAATGGAGTTCCTTAATGCACTGTACGTATGGGAACTTGCTCTCCATTTGTTCTCAGATGTTCAAATTTCTATTCTTTCTTTTATATCTGAACTGGTTTAACAAGATTCTCTTCCTGTAATGACCACTGTGCTTTGTCCTCACTGCCTGGGACCACTGATTCCATCCATTTTTTGCTTCTTTTACCTTCAATTTTGTTCTAGGATAAAAGATAACACAGTCAACAGAAAATAACTTCCTTTTGTCACAATCACCTAAAGGGAGCCTAAACCAAATCTGACCATTGGGTGGTTGCCATCACTGCTAAAATCAACCAGAATCACCTTGGGCTAACGTAACCCAGACAAGTGCTGAAACCCCACCCTGTCAAGCTGATGCAAATCCTTCAGGCTTTCATTTGTAGTAGAAGAAATGGTCTTGACTGCTGGTGGAGCCCTGATTCTTAGAGAGGACATTGCTGTAGGCAGGCAGCTTGTATTTGTCTTTGCAACTCTACCAGAACATTACTTGTTATCTCTTTGTCTGGCATTAAAAACTGTCACAAGCAGAATGCTTATGCAAATCAATCAGGTCACTATGAAGGCAGCATTTTCCACGGTCCTAAAACGGTATAAAGATGAAATTTTTGGCACCAAATATATACCAACTTTTCTTTTCCACCCATTACAGTAACAGCATCGTTCCACAGTATCTAAATTTTTCCAAGCTACTGTTCATGATGATGGTAATTTTTTTGATATCCTGCTTATATTTTCCTTTGAAACAAAACATCTTCTGGACCAATCAGGGAGTATGAAACTGTTTTATTCCTTTGTTTTTGTAACTTACTTCCTGAGTGACTGTGTATTCTTCAACATGTAAGAGTTACTTTTATGAAGTATTTTGTGAGCATGGTGTAATACTTCTGCATAATGTTGTATGTATTCTGTTACTGTTTTTTTTCTCAGGGACTTGTATATTCTGGAAGATCACTGGTCCAAGGTGCAACTGGACACAGTGCTAGATAATGTCATCAAGGCTTCCTTTCCCACCAAAAATTGGACTGGGTGAACTTTGGAAGCCCCTTCCAACCTGAGCTCTTCCATGGTTCTGTGTTTATTGCATGACTGGACTGCAGGGAAAAAAATTGTTTTCTAATATTTTCATTGCAAGTAAACGTGTCAGTGTTCTAACCTAATTTTTATTGTGATTTAAGTCCCATTTTGATTTTGCTCTTTAACTTCATTACAAGAATGGACAAAATACATGTGCTGAAGTTTCAATACCTTGGCCTTTCCTGTAATAGATGAACTAGCTCTTGAGGGACATCTGAGTCTTCAGCTAAGAAATCTCTTAAGACTTCCACTTTACTGAACTTCTGAGGTAAAATAAATGAAAAAAAAAAAAAAAAAAAGCTTTATTTCCAGAAAGATGAGCAGTGGGGAATAAGCCATACTTTTTTACAGCCAGACAGTGATCTGCATGCTCTAAAATGTACACATCACATTTTAGGATATAGGTGATTCAGATACTGGGCAAGGTCTGGAAAAAATTTACCACCACTCTTCTCAGGGTATTTGATGTCTTTTCAATGGACATCAAGAGTAGCAAAAGCACCCCAAACTTCAGTCAGCTCTACAAAATTTTCACTTTTGTGTTTCTCTTTTATGGAGACACCATACTCCAATAACAAGAAAGCCTAAAGCAAATAGCTACAAACTCAAACAGAGGGAAATCCCCTACTGCAATATAGGCTATATTCCATAACTGTAAGAACACCATGACCTCCAGATTCACATAAAATTTGTGTCATATTCTACAGAAACTTCTGGGGATTTTAGATAATATTATCTGCAGCATGTAATTCAGAATTGGTTGCCTGCTTGTGCTCTAATGAAAAATATAATGAAACCATTTTGTAAGCCTGTAGGAGTTAAAAGAACTGTGGAAATTTTTCTGAGACCTTTGAATAAGTAGCAATCAGATGCTAAGTTAAAGAGATCCCTGCTATTTTTGAAGGTAATTAGAGTATGTCACAGCTATATTGTCTTCCTCTAGTGGTATGACAATAACTGTGTAAAACAGATGCGCCTTTTTTCAGACAAGAATCTTTCTTTGACAAACTGGAATGGACACATAAGCAATATTTTTCGGCACTTCCTGCGTGATTGCGAGAATTGGGGGTAGTGCTTGGTAAAAAATACATAATTCAGGAAGAGTAAATCCTGTCAGCATCTCCAGAACAAGACAAAAGTCTAGATAATGATCAAACAAGCAGTCCTACAGCTGGATGAAATATCCTGCACAGATGCTCAGTTGTACAGGAATGGCCATGTCAGCCATGCTGTACCTCTGGGGTGGAGGGAATCACATTGGCTCTATTGGAAGGTCCTGAAGGATGGGTGGCAGGTAGTGTCCTTTTTAGTAGTCTCTGCCATGGGTTGGTTTTGAGAGCTTGAATCACAAAAGGGGACAAGTGAAATTTGTAAAACCTGTTTGCACTTCTGAACCCATGGCAGTGCCCACTGTAGTCACTAAAAACAAATACCTCCGGCTTAAAACTTGGCACGAACTCATTGCAAAAACAAACACAGAAAATCCTGCCAATCTTTCCTGGTGTGCTGCCAGAAGTATGCTAGTGCTGAGATCTGGATTGGAATATATTTGAATTAGTTGTCCTAGTAAACTTGCACAGATTCTTGATTTGTTTTCTGATACATCTCCTGACCTTTGGGAATATTTTCCTAGGAGCAATCATCTTCCTTTGTGTCACCAAGACTGTCACCTCTGTTTCTCATTAATGTAGCTCAGTGCCACTCTCTCTTGCTAAAATCCTCTCCAGTCCTTGGTGTTGTAGATAGCATTTTCTTTGCTGGTTAAAACTTGGTCGTCATGCTCCAAAACACCTGATCACCCTCTGCTACTGTTATTTTCAAAATTGGCTTCATACAGTCTTAGTGATCTCAGGGAGGTGGCATTCATATATTACATCACTGTGAGAGACTGAACTGTTAAAGGATAATGCCTCAAAACATTCCCCCATTTGTGGAGGAGCCAGGGTGATTTGCTGAACTGGAGGAGGTGAGCTTTTGGGTGTGTCAATGGCTGATCTCTGATCTGGTAAGATAGAGGCGAATGATGGGCTATGAATGAGTTAGGAGACAATCCTTGAAGACTGGATGGTGCCTCTTGTCATGCCATATTGTCCTCCCTTGCACACACCACTGGCTTGTAGGGCTCCTTTTTCTCCTGGAGATTTCCCCCCACCATTACTTTGGGACTTCTGCCCCCACCCAATGGATCTGGTCTGCAACCACCTATTCAAACAAGACTGAGCAGCAGCCAAGTCTTGTCCCTCGGCCTACAGGTGCTGAGATATTTACCCTCTCATTCTTTCTCTCTCTTTATTTCTTTCTTTTCTCTTGTGCATGTCCATAGGTGATGTATTTGCACTTTCCTATTCTAATGTTTCCATGTTGTTATATAACTGTAGATAATAACAACCAAAATTGCTACATACCTGTTTTGCTTTGCAACCAAATTGTACTATAATAAACCCTACATACGTATAGTTACAAACACTGATTATTTAGTGTTTTCACTCCAATCCATTCCAAGGGATCTATTAACAATGCCTTGGGTTACCCTTGCCTTCTGCAGCAGGTTGTAACAACCACACATAAGTGTCTGCACCCCATTAGAACATACAGGGATGGAAGCAACAAGGACATGAATCTGAAGTTACTGACCCAAAATTATCTGAACAAGAACTGGGGAAAATTTCAGAGTGCAAAACAAAAGAGTGCAAACCCACATACCTTTGTTTTATTATTATTTCAGGTTTCTTCCCGGATGACTCATCTGTGACCACAAGCCTCATGTTTTTGTTTGTCACGCTGCTGCCAGCTGTTGGTTGCCCATTCTCCAGATTCCTTCAGGCACCACTACTAGGGAGACTTACCAGTTCCAGCCCTCAGCAAAGAGCCTCTAGAAGTGCCTTTCCTTAAACTTTCACCATCCCCTCTCATCTCCACTTTCTCTTTCTTCTTTTGCCTCCCCTCCTCCTTGCTCAGCTCTTTTGCCTTCAAAACAAATAAGTTGAGGTGACAGGTACAGAAGGAGCACGTTTCTTTGCCCTGGTCACACTTACTGCTCTCCTTGCCCATTTTTTATTCCTTGCTTGGCTCTGTAAGATTACTCGAACTGCTCCCACAGGAGTGACTGCACTTTCTATAAGCAGTCTTGAACTGGCTGGGTTATTCCAAATTGTTTAGCAGCCACAAATAAAAACATCAAAGAAAGGTAACTATTTTTGTGATACGAAGTGATTTTCATACTTGCGCAGTTTTAATGCTATTATCAATAGCTGGGTTAAAGCCTAGCTAAGAGACATTGCTCGAGCAGTCTTGCCATGCACAACAGATTATATTGCTTTCCCAACAGCATACACAGAGCTTGCTGTCACAGGACTCCAGTACCCACTCAGGACATACTGTGCCACAACTGTTTAAGTGTGTAAAGAATCCCACTGGCTGTGTTGGTAGCAGACATGAGAGGAACAAAAAGTTTTGTCTTGGAAAGAGCACCAGAGATTGTGTGTGCATCACTGACAACTGTAAAATCATACAGACTTCTTCATGGGGGACAAGTAGTCCTTCAGGTGGTTTATGAGTGTACTGGCCTACATGATGCTGGGACAGACATGGTTAGGCAGTCAGGCTTTAAGGAAAAGGAGCAAGAGAAAAGGATAATATGCAAAAAGCATTAGACAGGAGAGATGTAAAGGGATTTTTCAGCATTAGGGCAACTAGCAGCAGGATAACAAATTAGGCATGTATTTGCTGTTGGTTGCACTGTCCTTTAATTATTATGTGCTTAATTAAAAGTTCTTTTAAAGCTGGTATTATTCTGAAGCACCTGGTTTCTCTGAAACCTGTTTCATGACTTAGAAATAAAGCAGGGCAAACAGAAGTCAGACACCAGTTTCGCTACGACAGTTGGAGGAGATAGGCTTTTAAAGTCAATTAAACATCCTGAAATAATCAAGCTGATAGAAGCTGCAGCTTTCCACAATACCACACCCACACCACAAACTTTTGCCCTCATAGCTGTAATAGCTGAAGTTATTGTTTATGGCCAGCATATTTTTGTTGCCTAGCTGTCTTGTGTGGGGCAGTTATACCAGGAAATACATGTTTTTCTGTGTATGGTATCAGGGAGCAGCAGGGACCAGTTCCTTCCCAAGGGCTGGGTACATGTGGAGATCCCTGGAAGACAGGCCAAGCAGAGGCTTCCCCAGCCAGGGTCCCTTCTGCTGTCTTCAGTGAGGGAGCTGGCAGGATGGGAGGAAGCCAAGCACAGCCCCCAGGTCAGGGCATTGGGCAGCCCCATGGGGATGGGCATGGGCATGGGCTGAGACCAGGATGGGATGTGTGCTTGCTGGCATGGATCAGAAATAGTCTTGGTGAGGAGAACTAGGATCAGATTCAGCCCTGTGATTGCCAGGCCCATGTGTTACCTAATCTCTGAAAACAAGAATAAGACTCCTTAGCACCAATTTTCCTGTGTTAAAGAGAGCTTAAGTGCCTGGAAGGCATGGGTGATCACTCCTCCTAACATCCCCCTGATTGTTAGAAGCGAGTTGCTGATATA
The DNA here is from genome assembly GCF_963513975.1 of Fringilla coelebs. NCBI lineage: Eukaryota > Metazoa > Chordata > Aves > Passeriformes > Fringillidae > Fringilla > Fringilla coelebs. Next base: position 105,404,477 of record NC_140028.1, on the reverse strand, counting down.
CAGTCACTACGTGCATATTATGATTTGTCTATTACCATAAAAACCCTGCCCGTGTCCCCCAGGTTCCCAACGTTAGTCCTCGTTTTGGCTGTAGCTGTATTCCTCAGCCAGATGTCTCCTCTTTATCTTCTAATGTCCTTGCAGGGGGAATAATTCCTGCATGCCTTGCTTCTCTGCTAAAGGCCTGCACACACAATGTCTGCTCTGCTAAAAGTTCACTGTCACAGTGTCTTTCAGCTCACAGTTATGATAGAAATTGAATTAACCTTTTAGGAACCAGAGGGGCTGAAGGGTGCCCCAGGTGAGGCACGGCTCTTGAGTATGGTGGGTGTCCTCAGGCCCTGATGTACGGTGTAGTTTGTCCTCAGGGGAGTGATGTTTGTTCCCCATTTCCAGTTTTGCTGGTGTCGGACATATGTTGCCACTGCAACAGATTCACTGCCTTCAGGGCTTGAATCAGCAGCAGGTGGTGTGATAAGATGCAGCAATATCTGACACAGGCTGGCACTGTACTCTCGGGAGCCAGGTAATGCTGACTGCACAGGAGAGCGAGAGCTGTTGGTGGAGTAGCTCTCTCAAGCTCAACATGACCCAAGGCCTGTGACATGCACTGCAATTATCTTTCCTGGATGTGTTATGAAGGCTGTTCTTCCCCTCAAAGTGAGGTTTTCCCATCATTGAAAAAGGAGCAGAGATAAAAAGAAGGATTGCTAGCACTATGCCAAGACCCATCCTTCCATGCAATGAATGTACCTGCATAATGAGCTCTGATGCACAGGTACATGTGTGGAGTGACAAGGAATGTAAGGGATATATTACTCAATCTACCATGCAAAAAAAACCATTTTGCCTTGGAAATACCCCCACACAGACACCTCTATAGTCACAACGGAAGGGATTTAGGAGCTATGTATAAATAGCTTTATACATCATTTTCTGCTGCCTTACTGGGCTTTATGAGCACCTCCTCCCAGTGCTCTTTGTCCTTTATGAGCACCCCTTATCAACCAGTATTCATAACTCCTTACTGCTTACAAACAGTACTGCTTCCCCGAGTGGGTCCACCTTTTCCAGTTCCTGCTGCTTCTCCACTCACACAGATCAGGAAATGCAGTAATTTGCAGACTCAGTAATTCACTGGCAATACATATGACATGCTGCAATGAGAAGGAAACGCCCTGCTGCACGCCCGAGACAGGCTTGCCAGCTGCCAAGTTTCATTTTCACAGCTGAGTTATTAAACGAAAAAACTAGTTTTGTTTTCTGTCTCATGACTGTTTTGACAAACACCCACAGCATGCCAACAGGTGTAGCAAAGATTCTTGTGCCAGTGATACAGGTCAGAGTCCCTTCTGAGTCAAAAAGCAGTGAATTCCACTTTCCACATTGGTATTAAAGTGGTCCGGTCCTTGGTTCCTCTGTGCTGCACTGAAACATCCCTAAATCACAATGATGGGGAGTTTGGACGTGTCAAAGATAGCAAAGATTGATGTCTCGAGGCATTTTGGGGTGCATGTGTATGGGGAAAGGGGCAGGTCAGGCTTTGTCCTGGCAAAGTGGTACACAGCCCTGTGCACTCCCCCTGCCTTGGGGCTGTATCCCAGCCTGGTGGTGGTTCCCAATCGCTGGTACACCAGGAGCAACGCTCCACACCCACCTCTGGAGACCCCAACCCAGCTCCTGAGTGGCTAAATGACCAAACGTCCTCCATGGGGGAATGGACCAGGGGGCCAAGGTGTATTTAAGGCTGAGCATGAGGCAAGCATTTGTCTTGACCCTATCTCCTCTTGGAGCTTTTACCTGAACGCTGCTGGTGTTAGCGTTCAGGAATGATTACATGCAGGTGCTTTTATTGAAGAGCTCTGGGTGTCAGGGGCACAGACCCAAATCTGACTCCGACATGGGTTCAGGATGAACACATTTTTATACCCTTGTTGTTAAATAACTAAATATTAATTATTAAACTTATTTTGTTCTATTGTATACTTTGATCTCATCCAAGCATGGATTCTTGTGATCTCCATCAAACCCCCCCAAACATCGTTTCTCATGATTCCTGTTATGATTAAACAATAATCATAACAACAATCATCACATTTAACAATCATATCATTTATAATAGTCATTAAATGATTATACAGGTGCAGTTTTGCATGATCCAGTAAAGCCCAACATTTTCCCAGGGCCTACCCTAACATTTTCCCAGGGCCTACCAGGCCCAACCTTTCTTTCCAACTCCCCTGAATATGCCATGATTTTAGAAACACTTTATCCCTACACTATCACTGGAACCCAGTAGTGGGTAGCTGTATGTGTCTTTTTCTATTTATTTTCTGTCTTTCTCTCTTTTTCATTCTTCTAATTTCCTCTTCTTGGAATTTTTGAGTAACTTAAAACTGAATGGATGTAGAGTTTGCTAAGTTGAATGGACCAAGTTAATGCTTTGGAAAGTGTTTCATGTTGATGGAATGTTGCTCTAAACATTTTGCTAAAGTTCTCTGATTTTCTAAAGATGCTGATAAAGGTTTTTTTGTTGTTGTTGTTGTTGTTTTCACCTTTTGAGCATATCTTGTCAGTATTTCTCTCATTCCCCTAACTCAAGAGTATACGAACAACTGTAAGCCCTTCTAAAAGTCTCGTCAAGCAAGTTTTTTGAGGGCCTTACAGGAGGTCACATGATATTCCAGATATACTAGTATCCATCAGCCACTCATTCCTCTCAACCTTTATATCACGTTGATTCACTCAGGCACTTTTGCCTGAATAAGAATTCCAAAATCCCACCCATGTACTTTGATATCTTCATGTGACTCAGGAAACAAGATTACACTGTATTTCCCCACCTCGTGTGGATGCAGCTATAAAACAATTGTGGCTATTTTGACTGCTTTCTTTAAAAGCAGCTTTGCTTATTATTTTGATGTACTCCACTAGGAGCCATGATAGAAAACCATACGTGCCAAGGTTAGCATTACTTTGTTTCTCTAGTCCCTAAATGGGTAGCAGGATAATTTATGTGAAAACTCAATGCAGAAGATGGATGCTTAGTGGAAGTCCTTTTTTTTTTGAGAATGGGATGGGTTGACACCAGGTGCCCATAAAAGCCACTTTATCAGTCCTCAGTGGGCATGGAGGGGAGGGATAAAGTGGGAAAAAACCCTCATGGGTCAAGACAAAGGCAGTTTAATAAAACAAAAACAAAGGCTGAGTGCAGAAGCAAAGGAAAACCAAAGATTTGTTTTCTATATTCAAGCAGGCCATACCCAGACACTTCCACATGCATAGTAGTTTCTCTGCCTCCAATAAAGACAATTCTTGGCACCTCTCTATCATTGAAAAGATCCAAGTGTATTCTGTGCCCCTGCAGCCTGATGGCACCAGAGTACACTGTACACCATGGATTTTTACTTCTGTGGGTCACTTGCACCAGAGAATTGAATCTACGTGGTCCAGTAAGCCTGGCCATCCCTTTTCTCCTCCTGGTCACACAGAAGAAAGCAAATTGTGCCATGCAGCACATGCCTGGGGCTCCCTTTCCCTCTGACCAGACCAGGAGAAGACAAATTTCTTGCAGCATGTCCACCTGCCAAGGTGCTGACCCATAAGGATGAAGATGTACAGAGATGGCCTTCAAAGTTTTGGAAAAGACTTGACTCCAAAAATGGAGGTGTTGATATCTGGGCAATACATTACTGCCAAACTGTTAGAGTATGAAGCTGGAGCACTTCCTCCACATGGCCTGTGTGCACAGGACATCCTTTGGATCTTTGGAGACCTCATAACTGTTTAGATGAGCGTAGATGACTTTCATCACCACTTATTCTCTCCTTTGTGGTAGGTACACATTCCTCTGGCAAGTTCACATTGTTGCCCGATCCGAAGAAAACACAAAACAACCGGAGTTGCTTTGTGCGGTGCTTTATTGAGGGCCCGGGAGCCTGAGGACTTTCGTCCAAAGTCAGAGCCCCAAATTCGCGACAGAATCGACAGGGTTTATATACTTTTCTTAACATTATTGCTTCATTTGATTTGCGTACATCGCTAATCATTTTTACAGATAAATGAAGATTCATTACATACATCATGACATTTGTTATTTAGCCAAAAGGTACATTCCATAGATAAGATTTAGTACATTCTCTAGATAATACATTCTTTCGATCTACCATGCTCCGAACCTTTACCATGCACTAAAGTTCACTTAAAGTTTACCGGGCCTACTGCGGCCTTAACATAACTACTGCTACTCATGCTAACTATAGTATTGTTTCATTAATCTAGATATCTATCTATTAACTATAATACGATTTTCAATAATTTTCAACCTTCTGCAACAACATGATTCCTTGAATGGGTACCCTGCTCTCACACTTGAGAGGAACCATCTCCAAAGACTGTAAATTGCTGACTCTGTTCCATTCTCTCAATTCTCTAGTTTCTAGCAAAGGATCCCAGCTCTTGGATTTCCCTACTCTCCAGCTGCTGACTGCTGCCCTGTTATCCCAGCACTGGAGCAGCCAGGCAGAAATCTGCTCACTTGTCTGGTGGCTAGGATCTTCCCACATATCCTGAAATTCTGACGAAGGCAGGAACTGGGTAGTTTCTGCTTCCTGTATGAATCCTCTGCCTCCTTTCTCCAATTTGTGTGCAGAAAAGGCATGCTGTGAAAAGCCAGGGTCCACAAAGGAAACAGAGGAGTCTTGCAATTTTATTTGAATAAAGAGAGAGTGTCCACTGGGCCATATTCTCTGGGCTCTCTCTTGAGGTATTGAAGGTGCAGCCTCCTCTAATCCTAAACTCCCAACCACTTGTTGCCCTCTTCTTTTACCACTGGCTGAAGTACAGTGGTACTGAACCACCTACTACATATTTCCCCCCCTTGAACTTGTATCGTCATTTTCCCTTGAAGTTTGGAGGTTCAAGTTTTTTGGGTTCTGCAGACCCATTAGAAGCTCAAACTGTCTGGGATCTGCAATAGACTTGTTGCAGACCCATTTCTCCAATTATGCTAAAGTACAGAAGTTCAATATGGGTCAAACTGCCTGGGCTCTGTAATAAATTCGCAGGGCTTGATGTTCATAGAGATGTTAGACTCATTTCAAAGACACTAACACCTGCTTCTCCAAAAGACCCCCCACAGGCGTTCTTCCAACACCTGATTGGTTTTTCAGACCTAGGCCTTAGTGAAGACACTAAAACCCATGTTTCCTACCATTAGTGAAGAGCCCAAACCCCATCTTTCAGATCAAGCCATTTGTGAAGACATTAGTGCCCATTTTTTTATCATTTGTCAAGAATCAGCTTCCTGCTCTGACCTTTCCTCTTCTTCTTCCTCCTCATTTACTAATTGACAATATGGATCCATTATTTTCTTCATCCACTGCTTTTTACCTCAGTACTGGGAGAATTATTGTAGCTGTTATTTGGTTTCCTGTCTCAATCATGTTCCTCTGAGAGTACTGAACTGTGGTTCCATAGGCACAGACCAGGACCCAGTACAGTACTAGAAGTTGCTGGTTTTCCTGGGATAGGCAAGGCAGCTTTCTATCAGTTTGTGTCATTTCAGTTTGCCAGGGTAACCTGCCTTTTCAGGTGTGAATTTCCAGGATTGGGTAGATGATAACTGCCCCAGGAACCTGCCCAAATCCTTCCACACACCCTGCCACCCCAGGACCAGCTGTCCAAGGGCACATATCAGTATCACCTCATCTGAAAAATGTCTTCTCCTAAATCAGGATGACACTGGATTCCACAAACCCCATACTATGCTAACTGTGTTAATAAGTAGTATTAAACAGTTCATGTAAGCATGAACAAGCATCTCTGAGGCCTGCATAATAAAACCATCTGCATTATTCCCAGGTATGGTGAGGGATATATATTTTCTCGTGCTCACCATAAGATACTTCTTCCAGAAGAGCAAAGACAGAAATGCCAGGGCAAAGAACAGAGCCATTGCTTTTATTAACATGTTCTCAAGCTCAACTAAATAAAGAGATAAGCAGTGCAGTCAACAATCTCTGTGACCTGCATAGGGGCTTGATGCTGAATAACCACTGCGGCTATAGAACACTTCTTACAAAACTGTTGTTATCTTGTGCCCCATACTGGGCATCAGAAGGACTGTGGTGGGTTCACCTTGTCTGGAAATGAAGAGGCCATCAAGCTGCTGTCACTCCCCTTCTCAGCAGGATGGAGAGGGAAGGAACTAAGATGGAAAAAACCCTCATGGGTCAACATAAAGGCAGTTTAATAAAACGGAAGCTTAAACAATGGTAAGAAACTCCAGAAGATTGTTCTCTACCTCCCATCAGCAAGCAACATCCAGCCATGATCTGGGAAGCAGCAGGGCTTCAGCATGTGCAGTGGTTGCTCTGGAAGGCCAATGTAAATAATGAATGCCTCACCTTCCCACTCCTTTCTATTAGCTTTTTTATTTGAATAGGCGTCACATGTTCTGGCATATCCTTTTGGCCAGCTGTCTTGGCTGTGTCCTCTCCCAAGATCTTGCCCATCCCCAGCCTACTGGTGAAGGAGGAATGTAATGTTGGTTTTAGCTCCCAAAGCAAAGCACAGCACGGTGGGGGCTGCTGGCAGTGAAATTAACTCCATCCCAGCCAGCCCGGATACAGAGCAAGACGTGCAAGTGATAATACTCAATGCCAGAGAAAAACTTGATTAGAAACGTGGTTAACAGAGGGGTGAATTATTGAACAACCTCCTGTGATGTATTCATCTTTGGCTCAATGATCCACTTTTTATGGTGTGAAAAGACCATGGGAAACGATAAATTAGCGAACAGTCGCATCGCAGCAGGAGAAGCCTTCGCTCCCCAGGTGATCATTGCACAGTGGAAGTCCCAAGGAGCCGCAGCTTCCTCGGAGCGGGAGCTGCCGTCAGAAGCCGGAGGGACAGCACGGCGCCTCAGGACGGGGGGTGCCCCTGGCGCGCACCAACGCTGCTTTTCCAAGTATCCTGAAGGCACTGCTAGGTCATTTAAAAAATGGCACTCTGTACGCTCCCCGCTGCGGAGGGAGCCCGGAGCCATCCCAGAGCCATTTCCCGAACGTTCCGGCGGGGAGACGGGCGCTCCCCCCTCTCCCCGCCGCAACACTCCCCGCCGCGAGTCGGGACGGGACGGGACGGGACGGGGGGGACACATCCCCCACGGGCGGGGCGGTCTCGTTTCGATTCCCGGAGCGCCGTGGATCTGTTTCGATTCCCTCACTCCCACTCGCACGGTGACGCGGGCGGCGGGGGCGGGACGCGGGGCGGGGAGTTTAAGGGCGACAAGCGGAGAGCGCCCCGGCGGCGGCGGGGGACGCCTGGGCAGGCAGGTAGATAGATGCGCTTCCTCGGCCACCCTTCGTGCCCCCCTCGCCCCCCGGTCAGGGCAGCCGGCCTCCCGCCGCTCCGTGCGGGATGCCGGGTGCGGCGGGCTGAGCTGCCCGCGCCCCCCGCGCTGCTCCATCCATGCTTCGTGCGGCGCGGGGGCAGCCGCGGCCTCTTGGGGTTGGCTTCCCATTCCCATCTCGGTGGGGCTGTTGGGAGCTTCCTGCGTGTTGGAGCAGTTCCGGAGAGGGGACGCGCTGCCCCGACCAGGAGCGTGGGTGCGGGATTTGGCGTGTGGGCAGCGGGGGTGGCTGTGCTGGTTGGGAAGCCTGCCAGGGAATGTGTGGGGTGGTTGAAGGAAAAGGAGGAGAGTGCGTTCTTGCTCCGGCCAGGCAGCTGGGGGTGTGTGTTGGCCTGGTATGGTTTGCGCGGAGGAGCTGGGGGAGATGGGATGCCGTGTCCGTGCTTGAAAAGAAGAGGGAGAACTCCTTTAGCATAGCCCGGAGCGAAGCATTGTTTTCGGTGGTTTTGGATCCTTTCCCTGAAAAGCAAAACTCTTGTACAAGGTCGTGGAGTGGTCACTTAACAAAACAGACTTTTTCAACTGGAAAGGAGTTTTAGCACAGTGTGCACTGAAGAAGAATAAATGCAGAAGAATCTCTCGCCAGCTTTTGTGGGTCTTTTTAGCGATTTACAGAGAAATAACTTCAGATTTATTGCGAATGGGGAGCGGCTTTGCTTTCCCGTGAAAACATGCCGGAGGGAGTATTTCCTATCAGTGTTTTTTTACCAACATGCAATTAAGTTTGTCAAGCATTGGCTGTGCACTGCACAAGCTTGAAAACCTTGATGTTAGGGCAGTCTTGGTGTTTTGGTCTTGAGGTGGTTTTCGTTTGTTTTTTCCTCATTCCAGAGTGAATACCCTCTGGAGTGAATCTCTACAAAGGAAATATGTAGGCTGTTTGTTGCCGTTTCTCTTACCCGATGGTAGAATCATAGGAAATGCTGAGTTGGAAGAAAGTTACCAGGATTATTGAGTCCAAGTCCCGGCTCCACGCAGCACACCCACAGTAATTATCACACCATGTGCCTGAGAGCGTTGTCCAAATGCTTCTTAACTCAGACAGACTTGGTGCTGTGACCGCTTCCCTGGGGAGCCACTTTCTGATATCCAGGGTAAACCTTCCGTGACTCAGCTTCAGTCACATTCATCGAGTGCTGTTGCTGGTCACGAGAGTGAAGAGATCAGTGCCTGTCCTACCTCTTTCCTCACGGGGAAGTCACAGAGAGCAAAGAGATCTCCCCTCTCCCCTTGGTCTCCTTCAGGCTGAATAAACCAAGTGACCTCAGCTGCTCCCCGCAGAGGTTCCTCTTCAGACCCTTCACCATCCTTGTGGTCTCCTTTGAATGCTCTCTAACAGCTTAATGTATTTTTTTATATCGTGTTGCCCAAAACTGCACGTAGTATTCAGGGCGAGGCCACACCAGTGCAAAGAAGAGCAGGACAATGATGACAGGAACGTTGCCAGGCTGAGCAAACAACTGCAGCAGTGTAAACAACTCCCTCTTGGACTCAGTTAGGTCTTGTATGGCTGAGCTAGATTAGGGCTTGTTGTTATTTTACAGAGAAACAGAAAAATTAGCTTTTCCTGCTGTTGTGAGGTTTTGGTAGTTTTTGTGTTGACACAGTAATGGCACTGTGCAAACAGAATATTGAACATGCTTTTGCATCTTTTTTTGTATATAAAATGGGAAATGCAAGTCTTTTCTTAATTTACTGGAAATCGTAGGTATTTTTAGGTATAAACAGATGTGTTTCTTGAAAAAGCAACTCCACACATGGCTCAACCATAAGTTTCCTAGGTATGATTTGTTACTGGTAGGTTATGAAGAGGGAAGAATCATTTGAAGCTGAAGGCAAAGAAGCCTGTTTTGTTTCCGTTAACAAAACAGGATGTGCTGTGGAGCAAGGCCAGACCTGTTGCTACTGCAAGCTGTGAAACAGTCTTCAGGGAAGGCTAGTCAGATGTGCTTGGCCTGAGTTCAGCTTGCAAGGAAAGGAGGAAGGGTGTTCTGAGGTGTCATCTGGTTCTGGCTGGGATAGAGTTAATCTTCTTCCTAGTAGCTGGTACTGTGCTGTGCTTTGGATTTAGGATGAGAATAATGTTGACAAAACAGTGATGTTTTTGCTGTTGCTAAGCAGTGCTTATCCTAAGTCAAGTGTTTTTCAGCTTGTCCCACCAGTGGGGAGGCTGGGTGAGGGCACAGAAAGCTGGGAAGGGATGCAGTTGGGACAGCTAACCCAAACTGTCCAAAGGGATATTCCATACCGTGGAATGTCACATCGGTCTGTCAGGTTTCTTTTGCCTTGTCCATGGGTGTAAAACTCTTGTTTCCCAGGGTCTAAAGTAGGTACAGAGCTGGTGTGTGCACCCATCTCTTCTTGTGAAAGGTGTTGTCTTGTTCCTGGTGCCATGCTTCTGATATTCATTTCCTTGCTATGTCACTTCCTTAGTACTTGTCACTTGCCTAGTACATTTTCTGGGTGAAAGTGAACCACAGATCTCTGCTTTAAAGATTAGTAACATTTTAGTGTCCACTTCTTGCGGTTTTGCATGGATTTCTACTTGTCAGCAGGGCTGGCCCAACTTCTGGCTGTGTCTGGGTCCCGTTTCTCTAGTCCTGTTTGTTGGTCATGCGTCTGAAGAAGAACTGAGCTGCCAAGCTGTTTCAGCTGTGAGTTTGGCTGGAGACATGAGGTGGCTGGGCTTTGTTAATAATTCCTTTCTGACAGTGTCCACAAACAAAAAGCAACATACAGTGGTAATCTCAAAAAAGAGGACCCTGGGAGGTCATTCATGCCAGCTCTGCCCAGAACAGGGCCCTAGCCCAGAGTCTTGTTGTGTGTATTCTGCTTATACCCCTTGTTTCATTCAGACCTTGCACAAATCTTCCGGGTCTGCTTTGTATGTGGTGTTCGAGGTGTTAACAGGCCTTTGAGACATCTGTGCTAATTGCATCTGGGCTGTATTTGCCAAATGTTGATAAGGGTGTTTGTCTTGTTTCTGACAATGTCTGTGCCCTACAATCAGCAGTTTACTTCAGAGCACATTTCCAAGGAAAAGCGTGGTATAAAATGAAGAGCTTCCTGGGATGTTCTGTCTCACTCTGTGCTCTCTCACCCCAGCCATTTAACATCTTTTGAAAGCACAGCCAGAACTTAGAAGTCTCACACCTCACTTCCAAAATACAGAAATAACGCTTGCTCGCTAGACCCAGGTCAGGTGAGAGTTCCTTCTCAATAGTGAGAGATCCTTTGTGGTGTCAAGGTGTGCTGAATCAGTGTGGTACTGCATAGGTGAGGCTACAGAAGAGTAGCCTGAATTCCCCTAGCAGTGCTTTTGCCTGAGCACTTTGGAATGAAGAGTATCTAGAGAAGCAAAATTCTACAAGTGGTGTTGAGGGTTTCTTGTGTCCAGTTATGGAGGTTGTATACAGGTCTCCAGTTCAGACTGAAGCAACCTGATAAAATGTTCTCTCTATTCACTTACCTGGGAAATGGTTTTGTCTTTTTAGAGGCACACAGGTCCAGAGATGCATGCTGTTTTTATCTCTGGAGTTCTGTGATGTATAGCTCACCGAATGGCTGTAGAGCTCAGAAGCAGTAAAGAAACTTCATTTGGTCCAATTTGGGCCAAGTTCAAGGCAACATTCTGTTAAGAAGCTATCACTATGCTGCTCTGCTTGCCCTAATCTAATCCAAATCTGCTCTAGAATTTCATTCATTATTTTCCAAGTGGTGCTGGCTTTTACTGGGAGCTAAAGGTCTTTGGAACTTCCAAGGTCTGGTACAAATCTAGCAAGGTGACTTCTTACAGAATTTTTTTTTCTTGTTTTGTAGGACTGAGTGAGAATCTATCTGTAGAAAAGGCTATCTCTGTCTATCTATCTGAATATATCCCTAATGATAGGGATGTCTGATGACTAGCTGTGTATATTACAGGCTCTTCATTTGAGTTGACCAGTTTCTCCAACATGAGCTGGCATTTTGCAAGTGCTGAATATGAGATCTTCATGTTCATCATCATCTTCTTCAGTATCTCTCTTCATGAGAGATACTGTCTGAACATTCTATTTAAATGTTGTTCAGGTAATCACAAAGGTCACTATGACCTTTTTCAGACTAAACAGATCCATGAGGATGTCCAAGACTAAATCGAAGCTTCTTTCCTTTCTTCCTCATGAGATTTTCAAATGTGTCTGCTTGTAGCCTGGTCAGTTATAAGCTCTTCATTTTTGTCTCTGCTGTTTCTTCAGGGAATCCTCTGAAAGTACAGGCGATTTCCATATTTTTCATTTGACTTTTCAACATGCAGTGGAAAACAGAGAAAGGTAAATTTTTCCCTGCTTTTTTTTCACTGTCAAGGTTAGACTGATACATGTTGAAAGGAGACTGTGTTCTGTAAATATGTATTTGGTGGCTGTTGTCAGGAAAACAGGTAAAACTGGCTAGCAGGCAGAGCACTGCCATAGTTACAGACACTTACAGCCTTCTTTGCCTGTGTTTTTCCTTCTTTTACTGGGTCTGCCCTGACATTCACATGTGTCTATATCAGGTGACGAGGAAAGTGTCATTTGGAAGGCCAGAATGCAGTGTCCTGTGGCTGGGTGGCTGCAGGGCTGCCTGCCCACATCGTGCCAGTGGCAGGCATGCAGCTGCAGGGGTCCCTCTGATGTAGCAGAAGGGGTGACATGGCAGTCCTTTCTTGGCATCATGCTCTTGGAGCCAGGATGCTTTTGTTGAAGGAGAGCTAATGGAGCCCCGAGGTTTCCTGTTGAGAAAACATGAATTATTTGAATGCTGATGAAATGTATTTAGTTGTAAGTCAGGCACAGTGTAGCTGCATTGTTGCGCTTTTGCTTTTCCAACCAAGTTTCTAATGTCTGCCTCTTGGGTTAACAAGGAAGAAGGAATGATTTGTCTGCTTAATAGGACTGAGGAAAGCACAGTCTTTAGAAGTCAGATTTCCTGAAAATAGGAGGATGCTTATTTGTCTGCCATTCTTTTAATTCAGATGCAGAGCTCCTAAGATTGCTGTACTTAATTTGTTCCTTGCCTTATGGAAATCTGCTGTGCCTGAAGAATAAAAACATTATCCTACCACTGAGTAATGCCATAGGGATGGATCCTTGAAGCTTAACTTTCAGAATCGAAAATAATTAAAAGCATGGCTGTGAAGGCCTTCTATTTTTTTTTCCTGTGAATTCAACAGTGTCATGCAGTTTCTCTTTTTAAAATGTGTAAAGCAGATACAGACAGAAAAACCTTGGGTTGGGTTCGCTCTCAGATTTCTAAAGTTTTTAGCGCTGCCAGCTTCAGATGTTCAGAAAGCACAAGCTGGCCTCTTGGGACCCATAACTGGCATAAGGAACGCAACATTTTTCAATAGTGACAAATAGCTTTTCTGGGCAGTCTCCATTTGTGTTTTCAAAATTATCTTCTGAAGCGAGAGGAATCAAAACTTAGTGCTGTAAGCACTCTAAAGCTCCCAGCAGTCTTACTGAAGCAGTTCAGTGGGACACTGACCGGCACAGTAACACAAGAGTTGATGACACCTAAAGTAAATGGGAGTTTTGCCCACTGGCAGCAGTATGGTTTGGAGTAGATTGTCTCTGACTTAACTGTACAATGTTTTGGTTTAATTCTGTGAGTAAAAGTTAATGTGCTTCATTTTGTTGTCACATTCATGCTGGTGGAGCTGGTTGTGGCATTCATGCTGGTCTCAGGAGCCATAAAAAAAGTAAACAGAGTAGATCATGTTGTCTGATTTTTTTTGTTTGTTTTATTTCTGTGAATGATAAGGTCTCAACAATGCACTGGGAAGGGTCTCCCAGACCTTAGGGTGTCCCCACACCTTTGTGTCTTCCATAGACTCCATAACTTAGGAGAAATCCCTGCTTCGTGAGGGCAACTTGTGTCTGGCTACAATGGAGTTAATTTTCCTCATAGTAGCTGGTATGGTGCTTTAAATTTGTGAGCAAAGCAATGCTGATAGCACAGTAATGTTTTAGCTTTTGCTGAGCAGTGTTTGCACAGTGTTGAGGCATTCTCTGTTCCTCACTTGGCCTCCCAGGGAATAGGTTTGGGGTGCACAAGAGGTTGGGAGGGAGCACAGCTAGCTGGGCAATGACCCAGACTGACTGAAGGGATGCCATGTGGCATCATGCTCAGCAATGGTAATGGCGAGGAGGGGACTCGGGGGGATGAGCCTTCCCTGTCTTGGGAACATGGGCACTATTCCATGCCAGGGGGGTGGTTGGTGATTGCCTTTTCATCACTTCAGTTATCTTTCTCTCTTCTTCCAGGTCTCTCTTGGTTACTGAGCAATTTTTTTCTTGATCTACATTTTTTTTTGGTTTTACTTCTTCCTTTTCTCTTTCCCCATCCCGCTGGGGGTGGGAGCATGCAAGCACTTAGCTGCCCACTGGGGTTAACCCACAGCACTCACCCCCAAAAAATCTTTCCATAGTTTTATCCAGATACAGCTGTGTCTTTTACCTGTGCCAGTTCAGGCAGAGTAATAGACAGCAGTTTTGTTTCATGATCCTCACGCTTGACAGACTTTACATAATAGGCCCTCAGTTAGTCCATTGGTTTTGAGTTAAAATTGTTTATGCTGCAGGAAGATGTTGGGCAATAGCAAGACATGCTGTACTAATCTGCACAGCAGTTCTTTTGGATCATTAACTTAGATGTCAGATCTGCATTTCCAGTGTATCTCTCTGGTCTGCAAACTTGGGTATAGTTGCTAAAGCCCACTGCAGAAACCCCAGTTATTTATATGATCTACAGATTGAAGTTTTGGCTGGGAAACTCCAGTTCTGGAAAAGGATGAGTACTTGTGTTCTGGTGAAAATTCCTGCTCCCTGGAAAGGGGAGGGCATGCTGCCTTCTGATCTGAAACAGGGAGTTCAGTTCCAAAATTTATCAGCACAGGACACGTTGGAAAGTCCTTTTAAAATGCTCGTTGCTGCTTCTGCTGTACCGTGGAAAAAAAAATCTTTTAAATATCTTGTAAATACCTTTTATTTATACTTGTACTTTTAGTATTTTCCAAAGAGAAGCAAGACGAAAATATAATTCTGGAGAAAAATATTACATTAAGTGGAAGCATTTTTTCTTTTAAAAAAAAGAAAAAAATCTGAAATTAAGCTATAATTTGGAAAACCACTAGTTCATATGTATTCCTACTTGAAAAAACTCCTGTGTAGATGACCTATTTTGGTATTATTCTTGAAAAAATAATTTGTCAAACTTCCTGATGATAAAGAATTGAAATCTGAAAGAATTACGTGAAAGATGAGGTCTTTTAGCGCTTGTTTTTTTTCTTTGTTCCGTTGCTCTGTTATTTTCCTTTTTCACCTTAATAATGCTCATACCATGCAGTGTAAAAGAAGTCCTAAATATCTTTAAGTACACTCGATTTGCTTTCTGGGGAAGTAGTATTTTTAAAGTATATACTGTATGTACATTGCTCAATAAAGTGATGATTTAATTTGCTTGGGATAAATGTAAAAATTACCCCTCTAGCATGACTGGTTGTCGTGCCTCCCCCAAGTAGCTGGGACCTCTTTCTCTTTAGTTTATATCCAGGATTTCATCTGTTCTTGGTGCTTCCCTGGAATTAGCAAGCTGATGGTTCAATTACAGACATCATCAGGGAGCATTTATTTGTTTAGTTAAGATGTAACTTCTGACAGGTCATTTCCCAGTCAGTCTGAAGCAGTGCAGATCTGAGCTTTATGGTTTTCACCTGATTTTTCTGCTGTTGCCTTCTCAGAGTTGTGGGCTGCTGCTCTCCCATCTGCCTAGTGCACTTGTGAGCCCAACAAGTGCTTTTTGTGCTTGGATAAATGCAAAGGCACACTGCCATCTGTAGTGTGCTCACCATACCTCTGTGCTCACAAGACAGCACTGATTGTTGCTGTTTCAGCCTCATCCTCAGGAGTACTACAGAGAAAATACATCAGTAATGTTTCTTGCTTTGTCTGTAAATTCATATACTTAAAAATATCTAGTTTGCTCTGTAGCCAAGAGATCTTGCACATATTTTAGTCCTGCTTTCAGCTGGGATAATTTTCTACTCAGTAGCTGCTACAGTGCTGTGTGTTGGATTCAGTATGAGGATAATGTTGATAAGCCCCTGATGTTTTAGTAGTTGCTGAGCTGTTTTTGCCCTAAGTCAAGGATTTCTCAGCTTTTGATGCTTCCCTGTCAGCTGCAGGGAAGCTCAGGAAACTGGGAGGGGACACAGCCAGGACAGCTGACCTGAACTGGCCAAATGGATGTTCTCTACCATAGAATGCCATGTGTATAAATGAGGAGGGAAAATGGGCCAGGGGCTGCTCCTCAGGAACTGGCTGGACATTGGTCAGAGGGTGGTGAGGAATTGCACTGTGCATTAATTGTTTTGTATAGTCTACATATATTATTAGTAGTATCAGTATTAGTATTTTCCCATCTTTTTCTGTGATGTTAAGCTGTCTTTATGTCGACACACAAATTTAACTTTTTTTTCCCTAGTTCTCTCCCCCATCCATTCAGGGAGTGGGGGAGTGAGCTGAGGTTTGTGTGGTGTTTAACTGCCTGCCAGACAAAACCTTGACATCATGTTAGCAGGTAGCAAAGTTTGCAGATTTTATGAGTTTTGCTGCAGGCCTGTTATTACCTGGATAATAAGAATATTGCTGCATTCCTATCTGGTGAATTAATCTTACTTAATTGCACTGAGATTTGTGAGATTCATATAGGTTTTTACAGGCAATGGAAACAGCTTTAAATCATAAAATCAATCTATGAAGAAGGATTCTACACAGCAGTTTAGCATTGGATATTTCTCTTGTCTGTTTCTTGTGTGCCGTTTCTCATACCTGTAGCTGCTTTTCCTCTTGCATTTGTTTCTTTTATCTAGCTGCTTGACCTTGTGATTAGCTTTCTTTAATGACACTGATTTTAGAATTTTAATGATGAAATAGTTTTTCAGTAAGTTACAGCTGATGCTAGTTTCAAACTTTGTTTTCTCTGGCCACTTCCTGTATTCATTTTAATAACTGTCTTAAGTCTGATTCAAGGTCCTCAGCACTATTACCATACTATGTTACAATATTTTCTTCCAGTAATTAATTTTCTAAGCAGTTCTGTATGCATTGGATTGTTGAGTATTTAGACAGAGGACCTAGATTAAAAACTCATAAACAAAAAGCAAGTAAATGAGTTCTGTGTTTAATTAATTGAAATGTATAGCTTCATGTATTTCTTTAGCTTATAAATACTGTGTTTTCTCAGATATTTCCTCCTGCATTGAGTATATGCTCACACATTGAAATAATTTGGAATCCTAATTTAAAAGATACAGTTTAAGACCCGAGGATAAAAATTGAAACAAAAATGCATACCAGTGGTAGATCTGGTTAGCTGAAGTTTATTAAAAAGTAGATGAGAAGCTGAGGAGGCATCAACAGCAAAAATGAGGCTGTCACCAGAGCTCTATTTTACTAGTCCAACTGCAGGAAACAAAGATGTGCTCTTTTGTCCTTCTTTTCAAATATGCAAAAACTAGGGTGAACATTTAAGTCAATTTTAGGGAAAGAAATGTCTCATAAGTCAGTGCTTTTATTTGATTAATTTTTTTCTTCCTTCTTTTTTTGCTTTCCTTAGCATGGATCCCATGACATATGCACAGTTGAAGAGACAAGCTGGGAACCAGGATTTTAAAAATGGAAATTACTCTTTGGCCATCAAAAACTATGATGAAGCTCTACAAACACTTGTTTATTTAATGAAATGGGTCCCGTAAGTATTCTTGAATTAAGAGATGTAAACCATAAGACAGACCTGAAATATGTAAATATGTACAGGTGCACAGTTAATTCAAAACTCTGATTTTTGACCTAACACTTGATTTTCTTGTATCTTTTTTCACACTCTTTAGTGTACCAGTTTTATAGTTATTCTCTTCCTTACATTTATGTGAGACATTAATTAGTGACTTAAATCTGAATATTTTTACATAAATATCAATTATAAATTAAAGCTCAAATGCTGCAATTTTGCCATGTCCTGGCCTGTTGCTACATGAATTATCTGATTATCTGTAAAATGATTCATGTAGGTTACTTTTTTCTTGTTATTGGGTCATTCTCGGTATTCTGTGATTTGTTAAAAATGGTTTTTCAGCAGAGGATTCCTTTGGGTATTTCTTTCCACATGCACTTTTAAGTGCTTTTCATCAGTTAACATAAGTTGGTAATGTTATTAATGATTAAGTAGTTGAGTATTATGTTAACTATTAAATATTCATTACTCCTGTATATTAACACTGCTGTTAACCTAAATTAACACCGTCCACTCATTTATTTTAAATGTGTATTTTTCTGTTGACTTCACCAAGTGGTGACTAAAAGGCACTGAGGTTGTTTTTTTGGTGACCAAAATGTGTTTAGTACTCTTTCCATCCCACATTTTCCCCCATTCCTGGCGGCTGGCTTTCACTGAGCCATATGTAGGTGTATCGAGGTGGTCTGAACCCTTGCTAAATCCTCATACTTCCATTATTCCAGTGGCTTGGCTTGCTGCTGCAGAAGACTCCAGGTTATCACTATGGGTATCACTAAGGTATCATTAGGATGTCTCTAGGACATTTTAGAGCCAATATTCATTCAAATGATCTTAATTGTCTACAACTACATTTTTACCTCTGATTTTGTCAGGTGGGTGATATGTGTCAATTTTTAAATTCTTTCATATCACTAACTATAAAGTGTGATCCTTTTTCAAGTGAATAAACAGTAATGCTAAAACCATATCTTTAGGTGTTCCCGGGACATAGCTGTGTTGTTGTGCAACAAATCAACTGCCTTGTACTGCCTGGGCAAATGGAAGGATTCAATGCTCTTAGCCCACCAAAGCTTACAGTGGGATCCGGAGTATGTTAAGGTATCCAGATGCTTAAGCTGGCAGTTTTTACATGCCTTCCTTGCTTTTTAAATTTTATTTTATTTTTTATTTAATAATGGTGTCATGATCTTCTTTTTATTGTGTTTTTGCTTTGGGCATGATGAGTAAATACAGCATAAAATTCCAGAATCGGTGTTTGATTCTACACATAAGTATCAGATTCACAGCTGTAACAGTATTTTTATGAAATGATGCAGCTCCCTTTTGCACCAGGAGATGCTGGTTCTCTCTGGCTCCCAATGAGAGAGGTACCAATGCTTTCAAGAAACGTAACTTCCAATATCCCAATCAAGGGTTACACGTTAATGAGTCCCCAGTTCCTGGGAGTGGTACTTGATGACCGAGGTCATATTGTATTTCCAGTGGACAGAACAATGCATTACACTTGGCTTGGGATTAAATACACATCAATTAAGTGCACCTTGAGTCAAGTAGCTAGGAATAAGTAGGAGTTGTACAGTGTTTATGACACAGAGTCTACTCTTTGATTGGCTTTTATGTGCAATAAGCAGTTTTCTGGTCTAACCACTTAAGACTCTTGGAGCCTTTAGTAGAATGTTTTTTATTTAGATATGGTAAAATGGCATCCAAATACCCATTTAACTTGTGCTGTGTTGCAATATGCCAGTTATCTGATTTGAACAAGTTAACTCCACTGTGACTCTGAGCTGGTACAATCTAATTCAGGGTGAATATAAAAATGTTCAGGTGCTGTTGGCTGAAGAATATATGCATTGTGGGAAAGAAACACTGCAAAATGCAGTGATGTGCAAGCATAAATATATATTTATGACACAAAAGCCCCCCAGTATTGTCCAGAGGAGGTTAACATACAGCTGCTGAAAGTAGGTCTTTCATCCTGTAGTTATTTTCCAAGCTTTGAGTTTCAGGATTGCACTTTTAGTATCTGTGATAATATCAGTAATATATTGTGAATTTCAAGGAATGAGAATAACATAGGTTATTTCACTTTTTTTTTTTTTTGGAACTATGTATAAGAAGCTGTGGAAATAGTATTACATGACATTTTTATAACATAATGTGAGAATTAAAAAAAAAAAGCTTTTTTTTTTTTTTTGGTAATAAATATCTCGGAGTATTTTCCCAACATCTTTTTTTCTCCTTTTTTTTTCAGGCTTATTATAGAGCTGGCCACTCATTCATCATGTTATCAAAGTCTAATGAGGCAGTTTCTATGTTCCACGGAGGTCTGGCTCTATTGAATTCTTCTTCAGATCAAACTCAAATTGCTGAGTTTATAGCAGGAATCTTCATAAGTGTCAATGGTAAACTCAAATGAAGACCTTAACTTTTCTAAGACCTTTCAGTGGTAGTGATGATGACACTTAGTAGCACGTTCTTCATGAGATCATTCCTTTGATCCTTCAGGGTGTCATGCCTGTTTGAGGATTATGAATATGCTGAGGATGTGGTGAACTTGGTCTAGTTTGCATACAGCAGACACCAACAATCTCAAAACAGTGCAGGGGAGTGAGTTGTCTCACAGGAACATGTCAATTATGGAATAGTTAGAAAAAGTCAAAATTTACCGTCAGGAAGACAAGATTGAAGATTTGGAGCTCCAGATCCCAGAGGCTTTAAGTGGGTTTTGTCCAGACCACCCTGTTTTTCTTTTAGCCAGGTAGATTTGAAAATAATTGGAAGATAGACAGTTTAAACTTTGTTACAATTTCAGTGTGGAGGACTTTCCCACAGCTAGTTATGGCCAGCAATGAAAAGAGGAAATGTGGCCTTCCTGTGGCATTATATGGGTGTTTTTCAGCAATATCCATCATCTGTCTCTCCTCAGTCTCTCTTCCTCTACTTGTGTTTTAGTCTGTTTAATATGCTTTCTCTGATGGGCCTACAGGCATGCCAGGAGTTTTCAGGTTGTGCCTCTGCTGCCTTTTCTTGAGCTTGTAGCCCCACACCAAGGTCCTTTAATTCATGGTTGCAGAGTCAGTAGCTGATTGACCCAGAAGTGGAAGAATTGCCATGAGGTTCAAAATGCCTTGGGGCTTTGAGGTGTTTCTTGAGAGCAGGGATTATTTTTTTCCCCCTTGTGTAATGAAGTCTGGCCACTGATAAACAGGGTGCTGAATCAGTTGGGTGACCAGTGTTTGTAAAGCCCTCTCTGGGCAATCCCCTGAGTATTATCCAGTGCTAAAATGATTGCTGTGCAATGAAGTAATTTAGTTGGACACTCCCACCTTTGAAGTGCTGTGTATAACAAATATTCTTCTCTATTGCTTATTCTTGCAGATGAACAAAACTTGCCACCAACTTTCTACCCTGCGTATGATTATATCTTCCGTGCACATTTCAATGCGCTGATTTGGCAAGCGGTGATAGAAAGGCTGGCCCAGAAAGGGAAGTGGAGGGTAAGTGTGTCACCGTGTCACCTCCCCCTGCATGTTGGGCACTCACATCTTACCACTTCAGCATAAGTTTGTGTCACCTTTAAAAGCCAAAACTGTGAATATATATTGCTGCCGGGTTCAAATGTCTTGATTTTTAAGACTTGGAAAAATGCTTTTAGTGATAAATAATTTCTGAAACTCATTTGTGAAAGGGATATGATGGACTTGAAATCCTGCTTGTCTCTTGCTGCTGTCTGTTGTCTCTCTTATAGTACCACCTAGAGTCATTATTCAGTTCAATAATATTGGAATTAGAGGGGAAAAACTACAAATTTATTTGTGGTCTCTTTTACTTTTCCTTCTGTATGACAAGCGGGATTTTTGAAACTGTCTGTGAAAGACCCACAATAAAGGAGCATCTCATACATGGTTGTTGAGCAAAACCAGATAATTTAGAAAAATCAGAAGGTGGAGCATCTGAAATTATTTTAGTCCTCTCTCAGCTGTGGAAAGAATTGATCACAGGTACACCTGTATGGGATGTTGGTGGTGAGGTGCTGGCAGTAGGGCCAGTAGGGCACCTGTGAGGAGCAGCTGGACCTGCATCACTTCCAGCTGGCTCTGGCAGCCCTATTTTAGGGCATGGCTCAACCAAGGTGGTGGTGTCTCAGAGAAAGTGTGTTTTAAAAAGGGCCAAACCCTGTCTGGGACAGTGAGGGGGAAAGAGTGAGAGAAACAGCCCTGGGAGCCCCGGGGGTAGAGAAGGACGAGGTGCTCCAGGCCCGGAGCAAGGAGCTCCTTTGCAGCCTGTCCCAGGCCAAATGGAAGCTTCAGCTGAGGTTTATCAGGGAGACCCTCTGTTGAGTCATAAGGTTCAGACAGGACCCACTTGCTATCTAAACTCCTCAGAGGGGTGCCTAGATGCCGTTGAATCCAATCCTACTCCCAGGCTTGATGAATGGCTTATGTTTAAAGGATAATATACGTGTAATTGAGCCTTTATATGACTTTGTCCCACAGGATGAAGGCTGGCAAACCAAATATATACATATGAATAAAATCAATAACTTATTTAAATTTATGATAATGATCAGACTAAAATACTTTAATCAGAATTATTTACTACACAGTACAGATAGTTATAACAGTTGTAAATATTATATAATAATATATACATTATATAATAGTGTACTGTTTATTGAAGCAATAGTAAAGCATTGGTATTAAAGATAGCAGAATAGTTATTAAGTAGAGATTGATGTTACTCACCCATGCCAGTGGCCATGAGCAAGCCTCTTTTTGCTTAGCCTCCAGGAGTCACCTTGAAGGGACTCTCCACTCAAGAGAGGAATCTCCACACACATACAGGAAGGGATATGTTAGAAGACCCTGCTTTTAAAAAGTGTGACTGTGCTTTTGTCGTATAAAGGGACTGTCAGTCGTGTGTTTCTAGGCTGGCTGTGTCAGCTTAGCAGCCTTAGATAAGTTATCAGTAGTATCACCTGTTGGTTCCTTTATCAGGAACTTTGCTGTGTCGTCACCGGTAGCAGTTTCTGTCAGGAAACACTGTTTTTCACATCCTCAGAATGTGTAACTCTGGGACTGATGAGTCGGGCTGGTCTCAGCATTCTTCAAGATCATAAGCAGTGTGACCTTCCCTTCTCTATCCATCACTGATAACTTTTACAAATAAGGTAAAGTTCAAGCTGTTTTACCACCACTTTACCGCCACTCTTCCTAGGCAGAGTAGCTTGTGGAGAGACCACGAAGGAACAGGCTTCTGACAGTAACCACAGCCTGTGGAGGACTCACACTGAAGCTGTGGACTCACTGGAGCCCCACATGCCCCCTCCAAGCCCTTACTCTGGGCAGGGACATCTCTCGTTAGATCAGATTTCTGAAAGGCTGGCCAAACCTGACCTCCAGCACTCTAAAGGATGGGGCATTCAGAGCTTCACTGGGCAGTCTGTTCCAGTGCCTCACCACCTGTATCATAAAAATTTTTTTCCTTATGTCCAATGAGAACAAAAGCTCTGTGAGGTTAAAACTGTTGCCGCTTGCCCTGTCACAAAGGCCTTGTTTAAAAAAATCTTTTTTTAAAACCCCTTTTTTCATATTGATGTTATTGCAGTAAGTTTTCCCTGAAACCGTCTCCAGGCTGAATAACCCCAGCTTCCTTAGCCTTTCATCACAGGAGAGTTGCTCCATCCCCATCTAATTGGGAGGTGGAGAGTTGCTCCATTTTGTGGCCCTCCTCTGGGCTCATTCCAACAGGTCCATGTCTTTTCTGTACTGGGGACCCCAGGGCTGGATGTAACATTCCAGGCTGGTCTCAGCAGAGCAGAGAGGTAGAGTCACCTCCCTTGACCTGCTGGCCATGCAGCTCAGGATCCCCTTTATTTTCTGGGCTGCGAGCATACATTGCTGGCTTTTGTCCTATTTTTCATCCACCACTATCCCGCAGGTCCTTTTTCCTCAGTCTGTACTGACAGTAGGGATTGCCCTGACCCAGGTGGAAGACCTTGCACTTGGCCTTGTTGAACTGCCTGGGCTTCCCATGGGCCTGCTCCTCAAGCCTGTCAGAATCCCTCTGGATGTCAGTCCTTCCCTTGAGCGTCATCAACTGCATCACTCAGCTTGGTGCCACCTGCAAGCTCGCTGAGCGATAGAAAGCACCTCACAATCCCCCTGGCAATGTCATTAATGAAGGCAGTGGACATGTTGGTCCCACTACAGGCACTGGAGGGACACCACTCATTGCTGGTTTCCACTTGGACACTAATCCATTGACTGCAGCTCTGTGGATGCAGCCATTCTGCCAATTCCGTATCCACCCAGCAGTCCATTCACTGAACTGGTATCACCTCAGTTTAGAGCTAAGACTGTTGTGGGGCACTGTGCTGCAGGAGTCCAGGCAGATGGCATCCATAATCCTTCCCTTGTCTTCTGGTGAAGCTAGGTGGGTTTTCAAGGAGCAAGGGAAAGTTTTTAGAGAAACTGAGAAAATGGAAGAAAGAAGAAGATACAGTATTCATTTCTGGCTTTCTGCTTGGGATGTTGGTGTTAGCTGGACAGTCTTGTCTCCGATGTAAAGGTCCATTCCTAAAGCAAAGGGTTACTTCCAAGCACTGGAAGTATAACAAGTATTGAAGAATCTTTTAGGGCCTAACTTTTTTGACATGTTTTTATTTCTGAGGAAACTTTCATCACTTGTAACTTCTTGCACTCCTCTGTATATTAAATTATTCAGTTGAAAATTAGAAACTGAGATTCAGTTGTGATATTACAAAAAGATCTGAAATATTGTTAGCCTGTGTTGACTTGCTGACAAGATCCGATGAGGCAGTGAAAAGCAAAGTTTTAAGTGCTTATAAGAGCATTAATGATTGGGGTTTTTTTTTCAGTCTTGTCTGTTGTTGTTGTCTGAGAAGCAAGAGTTGCCCCGTGATCTCAGAGTTAATCAGGTATCTCTGAAGAATCTCTTTGAGGTAAGTTCATGTTTTTTATTTTTTCCTTGTATCTATTTCTTTTCTTTCTAGTAACTTTAGTGAGAGATTTTCCATCTTGAACCAAGAAAAATAAAATGAAAAATAATACATGGATGTTATACGATTATACTTTATCATCTATTTGTTTGAAAATTTAACTTCATGTAATGTCATATTTCTGAATAAAATTTAATATTTCCAAGGTGTATTAGTATTACAAAGGTGTAGTTGGAGGCTGTCTGTGAGCCTAGAGCTGCTGGGAGCAGCCAGTTTCCATAGCAGAGACATACCAGCTTTCTAAAGGCATCTCACAGTGTTTGTGAGAAATTCCATTGGGCTTTACCATAGACTCTAGAATGATTTGAGTTGGAAGGGATGTTAAAGATTGTCTAGTTCCACCCCCCTTCCATCATGGGCAGGGACACCTTCCACTGGACTGGGTTGCTCAATGCCCCATCCAAGCTGGCTTTGAACGCTGCCGGGAATGGGCACCCATAGCTTCTCTGGGCAACCTGTTCCAGTGCCTTAGCACCCTCGCAGTAAAGAATTTCTATATTTCTTACAGTTTCTTTCCTGAGAGGAACTTCAGAAGACATTATGTGTGGTAACTGTACTATCTCTGCTTGCTATTAACTGTCTGGCAAGGTTTGGTGATGTATGAATGCGAGACTCAAGCTGAGGGCAAAATGAATCTGTTTATTGCATAGTTAAGAAGGTATTTATACACTTAGTGTGAGAATCTTTGTTCAGTCCTTTGCATGCAACCCGGCTGCACGCCTGTGATAAATCTGTCAGCCTGACAGTTTGTTGGTTTCCTCAAGGTTTGCAGGCTTCGAAGAAACAGGACGCCTTTCCTGTTCTCAGATAGTGTGTACTTTCTCTTGTGCTTCCCAGGAATTTTCTCAGTATCAGGCTTTGCTGTTTCTCACAATGGTTTATGTCACTGCAGGCCCCCAGCTGGGTAATAATTAGCATTGGCTCCATGCTTCTCAGAAGGCTGATCAATCACTGCATTATTCTATACTTATTAATAAACCCATCGCCCTTACAGACACGATACAGGTGGACCCAACTGGTCCTTCCATCCAAACACCATCCCCACTGGCTGATTAAGGAACCACCCTTTGGTAAACAAATCTCCATAACACATTCCACGTGTTCACAACAACAGGTGCAGCAAGTGAAGATAAGAATGGTTTATCATTCTTTTCTCTGGTCTTCTCACACCCTTCCCGAGGACAATGCCTGGGTAATGCAAGGGAAATAAATTCACATTTCCTCACAGGCTTGTTTTTAGAGATAGTGGAAGAATTAGTGAATGGATATATGCAAGCATGTCTTGGTTGGGTATCATTAGGCAGGTGTTGCTGTGCCAGTCCTGGCACAGTAACTCCACACTGGCAGTGAAGCCTGGAAACACAGCAGAAGACCCATGCAGAGTATTAGCAAAGTATCTTCCAGCAAAGCAAAATGCCTCATTGAGATAGGAAAAATGGTGAGGCTTTACAAATAGTACAGCTCTTTTTTTGTTGAATTGGCCCAACCAATCTTACCTGTTTTAGTGGGTTTGTTGTACACATGGAAGGCTGAAAGGATCAAGATGAAAAATCCTGATCCTCCTTTGCAAAAATCAGAAAATGTGGTTTTCTGACAACTCAAACTTCCCCTGCTGCTCCTACATTCTCCCTATAATCTGTTGTATTTTGGTTTGATAACTGTGCTCAAAGAGTAATTCTTGCCAGTCAAAATTTGGCATGAAGTATTAGAAAAAAAGATTTATTTGTAAATGTTGGAAGCATGTGTGAAGGCTGCTATTTAAAAAGATGACTGGCACAAATGGAGAAGTTTTGTCTGAACACTGTTTCCGACCACCTCCTCATGTCCTGATCCTTCTGGCATATTGTCTCAATTTTCATCTTAGCTTCTGCTGCACACCTCCAGAGTATCCTATATTGCTATACCCCTTGTAGACTGTGCTTCATGTTCATTAAGTCCTTGCTAGAACATACTTTTTAAGGTCAGCTGGCTTTTGCTCAGGCTGTGTAGGTTCTCAGAATCATTGAGGTTGAAAGAGACCTTCACAATCAGCACAGCAGCACTATACTGATCCTTAAACTCCAATTGCCACATCCAGATGTCTCTTAAGCACTCCCTGAGTTGGTGACTCCACCACGTCCCTGGGCAACCACTCTTTCAGTCAAATTCTTTTCCTAATATCAGATCTGAACCTCTGCTGGCCCAACTTAAAGCCTTCTTTCAGCTGGAAGGCGGTGAAAAAGACCAGCCCCCAACTGGGGGAGGGGAACAGTGAGGTCTCTTCTTAGCCTCCTTTTCTCCAGGCTAAACAATCCCAGTTCCTTCAGCCTCTCCTGATCAGACTTGTGCTCCAGAACCTTTCACCAGCTCCGTTGCCTTTTTCTGGACACACTCCAGCACCGCAGTGTTTTTCCTGTAGTGAGTGGCTCAGAACAGAGCACAGGACTTGTGTTGTGGCCTCACCAGTGCCAAGTGCAGAGGCACCATTGCCACCCTGGTCCTGAAGGCCACACTATTCCTGACATCAGTTTGTTGGGATGGAGGCCACCAAGATGATTGTGGGAATGGAGCACCTCTCCAGTGAGGAAAGGCTGAGAGAATTGCAGTTCTTCAGCCTGGCAAAGAGAAGGCTTTGTGGTGACCTAATTGTGTCCTTACAGTGCCTGAAGGGAGCCCACAAGAAAGATGGGGAGAGACTTTTTACAAGGGCACATGGTGACAGGATGAGGGGAATGGATTCAGAGTGAAAGACAGCAGGTTTAGATTAGATATCAAGAAGAAATTCTTTACTCAGAGGGCGCTGAAGCGCTGGAACAGGCTGCCCAGGGAAGTTGTGAATGCCCTATTTCTGGGAGTGTTTGAGGTTGAAGGGAGTTCTGAGCAGCCTGGTGTAGTGAAAAGTGTCCCTGCCTGCGGCAGGGGGTTGAAACTAGGTGGTATTTAAGGTCCCTTCCAACACAAGCCATTCTGTGTAAGTCTGTGAAATAAATAAATAGTTCCAATTTGCAGTGGCTATTGCTTGGTTGTTGTGCTACTGATTCTTGTCATGAAAATACAGAAAATATTGAAAAATAAATGCTTTTTGTGTACGTAAAAATAACGCGTTGTAATTTTTCTCTTTGCTGCCAGACTTCTGAGTTGTATGGTCGCGGTGAGAAGCTGCAGGAGGTGGCAGAGTTAGTCAAGTGGCTGATTTCCATTGGGGCCAAGGCTGAGTCCATCGGGCTGTATCCGCTGCATGCTGTTATCAGACTGTGTATCAAAGCGAGTGAGTGACATCTGCAGCTAAAATAAAACAATGCTGGCTTTTATCAGAGGACTGACAGCTGGACCTTTTTTAAATTAAAAAAAAAAAGAAACAGCTCAGGTCAGGTGGTCTAGGTATAACCTTGCACATGCCAATAAAGCACTCTTTTAGAAATGTTGTAAACATTCTCCTTGACCACCCATGCCTGATAGTGGTGGAGACCTAATATAATTGTTCTTTTCTGTGTTTTGAAACAAAAGTGTGGTTGATATGGGTCTTCTGTAACCTGAATATGTCAGCTTTAAAAAAGGTACTGTGTTTCTTTCCCCCGTTTCAGTGTGGAGCAGCAGTTTCTTTGTGTGTAGTAGAGTCATGGGTCAACCTTAGATTTGCATCTTGCCCCTCCAAAGGGGAAAAATACCCCAGGATCTGTTTCTTTGAGTGTGCTTTTTTATCATTTCAGCAAAGAACCATCTCTTCAGATGGTTGCTGACTTGGAGGCCAGAGCTGAAGGATAGGATCAACCAGAAAGACAGAGATGGACAAACCCTGCTGCATATTGTGGCCTCTTCCAGTGAATATTCACAGAAACGCAGTAAATACCTTTTTTGTGTGTTGTGTACTGTTTTGTTGTCATATGGAAAAATCAATAATGGAAAAAGGTTTCAGATCCTGGTGTTCACTACTTCATGCTAAGGAAGAAAATGAGGAAGTATCTGAATGCAGACTTGAAGTGGCAACTGATGTTTAAACATTCCAAGAATTCCTTTTTAAATTTATATGCCTGATGTGTGACCATTTTCTTTGCTCTTTGGTTTGTCTGGTTAGAGTTTTCTCACAAGTATGCTGCGGTTTTTAGAATCCTAGAAGTTAAAATTTTTAAACTTTGATGTGCCCTTAAAATCACATTAGATCACCTGAAGGCCTGAAACAGAGTTTTAAATCTAACAGCAAAAACCTGTGAGAGGAACATTCCTAGTAACAGTTTTGAGTCAAAATTGGGAACATATTGGGAATTCATTTGCCCTAGACATGTTCAATGAAACAAGAATTTCCAGTCATTTATATTCACTATAGCATCCAGCTTTTTTTTATAGATACTCCCAAAAGCCCACCCAATTTATTGCATTATGGTATAGATGTTTTGTTCTTCTTAATTACCACCAGAACATCTCATCTATCTTTTTTTCTTTTTTTTTTTTTTAATGAATAACCCAAGTTTTATCCAGCTAAACAGTGCTTTATTATGTTTGCTGTCCTGGTTAGGCAGTTACTACTGATAAGGTTGTCTAGGCTGTATAAGCCTAGGAAGTGGCTCCTTTACTGCACCTGCAATGTATTAATCAAGTTTTTTGGGGTGTCTGGGGCTTTGACTCCTTAACTGTCTCAAGATATCTTTCTTGTTCTGTGGTATTTAATTAAGCTCTAGTTATATGACAGCATTAAACAATTCTTTATTGAATTTTGTTCTTCAACTATTGATTAAGTTCTTTAAGAGGTATGGGCCCATTGAGTTCCTTTCTGCAGGTTGGTGAGATAATTTCTCAGGGTCTTCTACTGACACTCAGCCAAGACAGATCTAAATTAAAACCAGCTAAAGTAACACAGTCAAACGTTCCTTAGCTAAGTGAACATAGTTCATTACAAAATTTTTTAAGGACCACAAAATTCCTGGCAAACTAAGTTATAATTTGCTGTCAGGCCTCTCCTGTTCTTTTAAATAGGTGAAAATGGAAGGCCTAGGTAGCAGTGTGCCTTGTCAGAGGAGGCAAAGGAAATGCTTTCCTTCGCAGTCTCTGCGGGATTTCATTTTATGTTACCCTGGCTTTTTTCCTTTTATCTCTTACTCTGCCCACGAGGTGGCAGCAGGAAGCAAACATCACAGCCGAGGTAACTCCAGACTTTTGGATGCTTAGTTTATTTGGTAGTATTCATACGGTATTTATTATAGAGAGCACATATTTTTAATCTGTGTTTATTTACTAACGTCTTTATGCATTATATATTATATTAGAAAACACGTGGTTTTATATGCATCTACTAAAGTTTATTACTTTATAGCTATACATAATAAATATTATAAATCATAAAATCACAGAATCATTAAGTTTGGAAAAGGCCTCTGAGATCTTCAAGTCCAACCTTTGACTTCCACCCTGTCAACTTATGACACTGGGAAGAATTTAGATTTTTTTTTTGAAGTTAAAATTATGCTAGGAATTGTGCCAGG
The DNA here is from genome assembly GCF_963513975.1 of Fringilla coelebs. Classification (NCBI taxonomy): domain Eukaryota; kingdom Metazoa; phylum Chordata; class Aves; order Passeriformes; family Fringillidae; genus Fringilla; species Fringilla coelebs. Next base: position 105,374,767 of record NC_140028.1, on the reverse strand, counting down.
TAATAAAAAAGAAAACAGAACAAAAATCCTGAAATGAATTATTCTTCCTCTGTTTTTTTTCCTCATGTATTGCTTTAGGACAAACAGAAGATGTGATCATGCTCCTGAATTTTGGGGTTGATCCCACTGTTCCAGATGCACGGTCAAGATATGTCATAGATATCTTGAAAAAGAACAAAAACTTTGATGCTGTAAAAGAAGTCAGCAAGCAGATTGAGAAAATCACTTCCTCTGGGAAACAGACAGGTACTACATGCAGTGTGTGCTTTACCTGTTTTGAAATTATAACCTTTAGGTACAAAATCATTTTATTTCAGATAAGTTATTGTGGGTGGGTTTTATGTAACTTTCCCTGTGAGTTGTCACTCTGATCTCCTGCTAGTCAATAGTGAACATTTTGTCCTTGCTTGAAAGCAACTGCTGGCCAAGTGTTGTTCAGATCAAGCTTGGCATAAAGCAAAGTTTTTAGGCTACATCTCAGTTTTCATGTGTGTATTGCTTATAAGTTTATTGAAAAACACTGGGTTTCATTGTGCTTGCATCTTACAGCTCCTGGCAAAGGGGGTTTTCTTTCTTTACTGTGGAGATCTCTGCTCTGGAGAAGGTTTTAGCACAGTGGTTCTCCATTAGGAGTTAACACCAATACCTCTGTGGTAATAATGGTTTTGGTTGGCATTTCAGGTTGCACTGTCTTTTGTGGCTAAGGTTTTTGGGTTTTGACATTTTTTGGGGATGCACAGCCTGCAAGTTTTCTAAGCTTAGTGCAAATGAGAGGCTGGAGAATAAGCCTCAGCTTTACAGGAAACAATCTGAGGTTAGTCCTTCTTTCTAAAAAGATGACCAACGTTGTCTCTCTCTTTGTCCTAAGAGATAAAGCTACTGTTTTATTTGGTCTTTCATGTATCTTAATTATTTGAAGCATTTAGGAAATCCAACCCAAGTTTTTGGTGTTTGTTTAAGGGCATTTATTGAAACATTGTTTAAAGTCTGCTATTTTCCATTACATGAGTATCTCTTAAAACTTGTAGGTAACATTTTGGGGTGGCATGTATTTTTGGCATTGCTTTTTTAATTTTAAGAGGAGAAATTATTTTATGGCTGTTTTTTTTAAATGGCACTGGGGAATAAGACAAGCTCATTAAAACTGTATGCTGCAAACATTACTGGGTTTAGTCATCTACTCTAAAAATTCTGAACAATTATATAATTGCAGCATTTTCCTGCCTGCTTATAGAGGCTATTACAGTTTTCAGCCTAGTCAATTATGGTAAATGGAGTCATGGTTTGACCTCAGCTGCCAGCTAAGTACCAGGCAGCACCTCACTCTCTTCCCCTTCCTTCCTATGGTGGGTTGAGATAAGAAAAGTCTAAAAAATGAAATAAAGTTAATTACTACCACTCCTATTATTATTGTCATAGTTATGAAAAGGAGAAAGAGAGAGGAATCAACCTCAAGAAACACAGGTGATGCACAATACAATTGCTCACACCCCACTAACTGATGGTCAACCCACCCCCAAGCAGCAGTGGTCCCTTCATGGCCAATTCCCCAGAGTTTATATAATGAACATGACATTCTTTGGTATGGAATGTCCTTTGGCCAGTTCAGATTAGCTGTCCTGGCCATGCTTCTCCCAGCTTATTGTGCACCTGCTCACTGGCAGAGCATGGGACATGGAGAAGTGCTTGTCTCAGGATGAGCACTCCTCAGCAACACCCAAAACATCACTGTGCTATCAGCAGTATCCTTGTCCTACATCCAAAGCATGGCACTGTACCATTTACCAAGAAGAAAAATAGCTCTGTCCCAGGCAAAACCAGAACAAGAGTGTATTTGATGGAAGTATCAAATTTCCTTTGGGGTCAGAAATCCATCACAGGACTGGCATTGTCAGTAACAGTTTCAGCCATCTGTTTTTAATCTGTCACTACACATTTCTTAGAGCCCTGGGATGTAATGCATTACAGTCTTGCCCTGAAAACATGCTGGCAAGGAAGTGGATTTTCAATTTCTGTGATGTTTTGCAGGAGAGAATGAAAGTGCCACAGCTGATACAGATTCTCTCCAGGATGTTCTGGAACAGTTTGTCCAGTTCTACAGGTGTGAAAATGGAGCACATAATAAAAATGTATTGAAGGAAGATGCAGTTAAGCGATTTCTGAAATGGCTGTCTTCTGTGAAAGGTGCAGTGAGTTCCCAGTTCTCCCTTCCACAAAAATTAATTGCCGTGAAAAATGTGTTTGGTGCTAACATAAACTTACTGCCCTTTTACCCTTCCTTCTGTTATGTGTTTCTGTAACTTTTATGACTGGAACAATGTGCTTTTAATTATATTTGATGTTGTGTTTTGCACTTAGAACCAATGGAACATGCACAGAAATTCATGATGTATCAAAATGTTCAAACTGACTTGGCTGACAGCATAAGGATGGAAAGATATATTTTGCTGTTCCTTACTTTCAATTTAACAAGTTAATTGTTCTGAAATTAGTTTACAATGAGGTGGATTTCGTTATGTGTCTTTGAGTGAGTTGCGTTGTCTTGACTGTCTTGCAGAAATCCCTGAAGAAATCTCCTGCAACATCTCCAGTGCCTGTGCTAGCAGCTTCATAAAACAGTTGCTGGGGAAGCAAATGTGGCATAAAGTTTTGCTGCTCCTAACAGGGAAAGCCAATGGGGAAAATCCATCAGGTGGAGGACTCTTCAAAACCTGCAGTCTTTCAGATGTTGACATTGGCAACATTATCCAGCAGTGTGAAAAACTGGACGCGCAAGTGCACCTCATAAGATGCTTGCTTGAACGAGGAGGTGAAAAGCTGTGATGTTAATGTGCTATAAGAGATGCAGTATGTTATTTGACATGTTGGGAGCAAGATAGTCTCAGAAATACCAGCACATGGGTTTTTTGTGGCTCTGTATAAGTGCAGCAGCTTGTTGGAGTGCAGTGCATTGGCTGCATCTGCTGTGTGGGACATGGTGTAGCTAGTAAGGCTGCGTGGGTGGAAGATGTTTATCAAATGAAATTTGTCTCTTGGGGTTAGTGAAAGGCCAAGGAGCATCATTGCTCCTGCACCTGTAGTTTCTTTTGGGCCTCAGTTTCTGTGTCTTCAGCCACAATATTGTCCTGGTAAAAGTGGAAGCCACAGTCTTTGAGTTCAGTCTGCTGTTAGGCTACAAGTAGCGGACTTCGTCCTTTATTTCAAAGGCATGACCAGATGTCTTTCTCTTTTTAATTAGTGTAGACATCATCATACTTGTGTTTTGCCTGAGCTTATTCCTAGGATCCCTCTGGCATATTTCATTTAATCTTGCAGCTTGATGTTAGCTCTAAGTTATGGACACATGGTCCTGTTGAAGCCTTTTGAAGGCCAGAGGAGCAGGGAGGTCTCTTGTTTCAGTCAGTGACTGACTGACCTGGAGAAGATATGTTCTGGCCTTTATGTCTTCCTATCACAACAGCAGGACTGGTTGTTCAGTTTAATGGGAGACAAGGGGAAATGATGGAGATCTTCTTAGTCAAAAAGTGTTTTGCCAGATACATGTAAACAGCTGACAAAAAAATACCCCTGTCACTTGTCTGACAAGCAGCATCTGAGTGCATCTGTTGAGAGCTTTCTGCAGTTAGCAGATTGGTGTATTAGTTTTAAACCCTGATATTTTCCTGTCCTTCACACCAGCTCTGCCTGATGGTTTTGGAACCAACTCTGAAATACCACTGAAAATATGCCTCAGAAAGAATTGCTTTGAACTGGCATATTTGCTGCTGACCAAAGGCGCAGACCCTCGAAACCTCTCTGTTACACAAGGAGATACTCCTTTGCATGCTGCAGTTTTCATCTGTTTAAATAAAAAAGGTAAGGCCTCTGCTGTTGGAAACACTCCCCATTCCTTACCTGCCCGTTCTGCTGTTGCAGGGACAGTGGATCAGGATGTCTGACTGTGTCTCACTCAGCAGGCCAGGGGACACACAGCTGTTAAGCTGATGTGTTCTGCTTTGTGGCTCTGCTGGCTGGGACTGTGTGGAAAGGTAATGGCAGCTCAGGTGACATGGGGGAATCAAAGAAGGCTCCTCTCTGAAACCATGTAAAATGAGGGGTAGGTTGGAAGAAACAAAGGTAAAGTTAGAGCAATGGCAGCAGACTTTTTAGGAAATCCTGCAGTGGCATCTGAAATCTGTTTGTCAGTTTTTGTTCAGTCATAAATCAAGTAAAGTTTTCTTTGGAGGAGAAGTAAGTGTAGGGCTTATGTAAAAATATAAAAAATTAGGATAAACTGCAAAATTGATCCCTTAAATCGGGGTTTTGATTTTAGGTCAAGAAAAAAATGCATTTTTGAGTTGAAGGATTAAAATGATTTGAAATATTGAATTTATTAATTTTTTAAAGCATAAACATTTCATTGAATGGCTTTAGAGAAATTAAAAGCATAGATAATGGCAGTTGTAATTTTAAAATCAAAAGATTAAGAAGTCCCATGACAATACTTCTCTGAAGTATTTTTCACTGTGCAAAGTTTTTGATGTGCAATTTCTTTACAGTGATTTTGGCATGCCACTATTTTACAGCTAGAATAGAAATGTTTCACATATATTGTCTCATTTAAATCACATCTATTATCTGGATGAAATCTAGAAAGCTGTAGAACATATATATATTTTTTTTCCCCCCCAGGGAGGTAACTAATCTTATTTTGTAGGAAGTTGCTCCAGGGACCTAAAGTATCAGGAAATAATTGGGATTTCCTGCAGGTTATTTTAGTAAAGCAAAGTTATCTGCAGCAGAATACTTCTGGGTGCCTTATTAAAGTGAACCAAATGACCCCAGAGCACTATCTCGAGCTGCTGCTTGTCTGGATGACAGGGCACCAGTGTCCCTTGGGAAGCAGTCAGGGCTGATGTTGGAAAATGAACAAATCTGTCTGTACCCAGAGGTTAAAAAAGGAATGAAATTGACTGATGCTGTGGGAATAATTGCAGCACTAGGAATTTCTAAAGCTTTGCTGCCTTTGTGTTGTTTTTCCTGAAACTTGGGAAAGCTTACTTTTGAGCTGTTTCAGGTGAGAATGTTTTATAAACATGAAATGTAGATTTTGTTTTTCTTTTTAAAAGCAACTGATTTTCATTTCCTAGCAGCAGAAAAAAAAAGTATTGAAATTGTTGGCATACAATGCAGACTTGTAAAGGGAGTTAGTTTATTTTCTGTTTGTTCTGCTTTCAGATGGCACTGGTTTAAACATCCTAAATTATCTACTTGACCTCTTTGCTTCAAGACCATCTGACTTTCCATATCTTAATCCAAACATACAAGATGACAGTGGAAATACAGTGATGCATATTGTTTTCCAGAGAGGATTTTCAAAGCAGACTAAGAGAATAGTCGATTTATTGGCAAAATTTGACATTAACTTCAACATAAAAAACAAATCAGGAAAAGATGTGATGCATAGAATTAAGAAGAGAGATCCACTGCTAGAAGCCTGGAATAATGCCATGCAGGAGAAGAAGAGACACCGCCAAGACAGAGCAGGGCAGTTGGTTAAAACACCCAAACCCATTCCGGTCTCTGAGATTGCACAGTCAAAGAGCACGGGGCGTTCTTCATCTGGGTTCTCATTAAAGGCACCATCTGGCAATGCAGTGCATAATGATTTAAAAACCCCATGTTCCATGAAAACAAAAAAGGGTCAGTTGGCAAAGCAGGAAACAGAAGGAATAAACAGCCCCTTAACACTGCAGGAAAGTCTAGTGCAGGCAATCACAGCTTTAATTCAGCAATTGAAAGTGAGCGACACCCTGAAAAAGGATCATCCTCTGGTGCAAAAGCCATCTTCAGCCCAGACTAATTTGGAAGAGGGAAGGAGTTCCTTACAACCTTGTGGAAGCATAGCTCATCCGAAAAGAAAAGGGGATGACTGGGAGAAAAAGAAGGGAGCAGGGGAATTTAGTATGGTCCTGCCTAATGGAGAGAAGGAAGAACTAGAGGAAGAAAAGGGGAAGAGTCTGGATATTGAGGCATATGTGCAGGAGTTTGATAACATGACTTGGGAAATAGAGTGCACTCCTGAAATGCTGAAGACTTTGAGCAGTAAAGCTGTGCCTCATTATCTGAAAGCTAAAACCATCATGACAATTAAGCGCCTTGGCAATGGGGAATGGTCTAGGGGCCTCCAGAAGCCACTGAAACACTTGAAAGCTGATATCCAGCTGTATGAAGCCAAACTGGGCAAAGGTGCAAGAATGCTATGGGAACTTGCCATTGACTTTTCTCCTCGATGCAGTGAGAGTCCAGAAAAGATAATGGAGACAGAACAGACAAAAAGTCGCCTAGAAAAATCAGGTAGAGTTTACACAGAAATAATCAGAATTTGGGCCATTGTTCTTGACCACTGCAAGCTGAACCGTGCCTTAGAAAATATATGCATATCCTACAACCGTGGCTTATCCTGCATTTTGAGGAAAAAGCTCAAGGGTATAAATGAAGGGCACCAGAACCACAGTGTGACAACAGAGAAGCGTGTTCCACGTTGTTACGTTGAAGACATGGAGGCAGAAAAATCAAAAGAACTTACCATGCCTGAGTATTTCCCTCCAGCTAGTGCAGCAGAACTGGAATACAATATAATGAAATTTCACAGCTTCAGTACTAACATGGCACTGAACATTATAAATGATGTGCAGTCTTCTGTTGATTACCCTTTCCGTGTTGGGGAGCTGGAGTACGCGGTGATTGATCTCAATCCAAAGCCCATGGAACCAATCATTTTAATTGGGCGAAGTGGGACAGGGAAGACAACTTGCTGCTTGTATAGGCTTTGGAAGAAATTCTATTCGTACTGGGAAAAATCCGCCTTGGCAGCTGGACCTCTGTTGGAGAGGCAGACATGGCAGCAGAGACAGTGCAGTGAGGTTGAAAAAGCTAGTTCAGGGAAGGAGGAGAGTGAGCTAAAACACGAGAGCGATAATTCAAGTGACGAGCAGGTGAGTGATGAGCAAAACCAGGACAGTGAGGATGAAAACGTTCCCGTGGGCACGGCTGGTGCAGAAATGAATTCATGTGGTGACCATGGAGAAGACCAAACGTGTAATGCAGAAGCATCAGACAAACTGGAGCACCTGCACCAGATCTTCGTAACAAAAAATCCTGTCTTGTGCCGAGAAGTTCAGAAGAATTTCATTGAACTTAGTAAGTCTTCCAAGGTGACCAGTCACTTCAAACCTCTGGACCCAAACATTCACAGGCTACAAGACATTAAAGATGAAAATTTTCCGCTGTTTGTCACCTCCAAGCAGTTGTTGCTGTTACTAGATGCATCCATGCCCGACCCATTTTTTCCAAGAAATGAAGATGGAAGTCTTAAAAGAGTAATTGTTGGTTGGAGTCCTCAGGAAGACTTGGTTGTACCAAATTGGCAGGATGAGGATGAAGAAGGTAATCTTGAAGCAGAACATGGTGATGATGGAGGAGCTGCAGATGTGTGCTCTAAGGAAAGCGATCCTTGGACTTTCGTGACTTACGATGTATTTGCAAATGAAATATGGCCAAAAATGATAAAAGGTAAAAGCTTGTACAATCCAGCACTGGTTTGGAAAGAAATCAAATCATTTCTGAAAGGCTCTTTTGAGGCACTGAGTTGCTTTGGGGGCAAGCTTACAGAGGAGCAGTACAAAAAGCTGGGCCGAAAGAGATCACCCAACTTCACGGAGGACAGGAGTGAGATCTACAGCCTCTTCTGTCTTTATCAGCAGATACGATCACAGAGGGGTTACTTTGATGAGGAAGATTTGCTGTATAATTTATCTCAAAGGCTTTCAAAGCTCAGGGAGCTGCCGTGGTCCATCCATGAGTTTTATGGCGATGAGATACAGGATTTCACACAGGCTGAGCTAGCCCTGTTGATGAAGTGCATCAATGACCCCAATGCCATGTTTCTGACTGGTGACACTGCCCAGAGCATCATGAAAGGAGTGGCTTTTCGTTTTAGTGACCTGAGGTCGCTGTTTCATTACGCAAGCAAGAGCTCTGTGAACAAGAAGCAGCGTGTTAGGAAACCGAAAAGGATTTATCAGTTGTACCAGAACTACAGGTCCCATTCAGGTAGAGTAACAAATTTATTTATGATCAGAGCCTGTGCTCTTCAGACGTCACTAATAATTGAAGTTTTCTGCTGGCCAGTTGAAAGCCAGTCTCTCTGTGGCCTTTTTTACCAAAAAGATCAGATGGACAGCTTTTTCTGATATGTCAATTCTGTTTTTTGACAGCTCAACTGAAAAACCAAAAATTAATGTTTTTAAAATTGTAGTTTTTTGAACTCTTATGCTTACTGGTTGCTTTGGCTGTGTTTGAGAGAAAATGTAAGAAATTATCATTTCCATTTCTGTTGTCCTATCCCCCAAAGCACTAGATTTTGCAGCATTGGTGTGGTGCTTCTGCTTTTCTTACGTGTTTCCCCTTCGTGATCTTTATTTTGTGAGAATGCTGCCAAGCCACTGTAGCATGTTTTCTGATCCTTAGAGGCCCAAGAATGACATCCACTCAAATTGGCAGAAACATAAATTGAAGCTTACAGCTTCAGCCTTCCCTGATAGTGTTTTTGTCATTATATTTCTTGATTCCAAATTTCTAGCAGAACCTTTTAAAAGTGTGTTTGCAAGGACTTCAGGCTGAAGTTTAAAACCTGTATTCTGCTTTTTGCAGGTATTCTCCGTTTAGCATCTGGGGTGGTTGATTTGCTCCAGCATTATTTTCCAGAATCCTTTGATCGCCTTCCTCAGGACCGTGGTCTCTTTGATGGGCCAAAACCTATGGTCTTGGAGTCCTGCAGTGTTAGTGACCTAGCAATTCTGCTGAGGGGCAACAAAAGGAAAACACAGCCCATAGAATTTGGAGCACATCAGGTTTGCTTTTATTAGGCTTTTTGCAGATTCTGCCAGCTCTGTTGCTAAATAATAGTCTTGTATGAACTGCCCACAACTTTCTTTTTTAAGCCCATGTCTCACTGATAAATTAGGCACTTCAAGCTTAGAAACCTTTATTGTGTTGGTTTCTGTTTCTTCTTAATATGTCTGGTTCTTTCTGTCCTTTTTTTGGTGTGAGGTATTGTGTGAGGTATTGTCTGACCTGTTCCTTTCTAACTCCAAATCTTCTTACACCAGATCTAAAACTGTCTGCACATACCACGCATTTGTCAGTCTTCTAGTGGCAGCTTTGTGACCTTTTTTGTGGAGTGTACTGAAATGTCTTTGTGAAATGTTGTCTAGTTTTTTAGAAGGCTCTTATATTATCATCATGTTTGTCTTTCTCTATGCAACTGTTACTTTTTTTTCCTTTTTTGATTTCTAATGTTTTTTTTTAAATAATGTATTTTATGGCAGGTGGTATTAGTGGCAAATGAAACTGCAAAGGAGAAGATACCTGAGGAACTTAGTTTGGCGCTTGTACTGACAATTTATGAAGCAAAGGGCTTGGAATTTGATGATGTCCTCCTCTACAACTTTTTCACAGATTCAGAGGTATTTAATTCTTATCCTTTTTCTGAAGTCCATCTTTTATTGTGGTCTAATTTGTGGTTCAGTTGGGAAAGGATTCCCTCTTTTCTCTGAAGACGAGTGGTTTCATCACAGTAGAAAACAGAGAGGTCATAGTTTTATTAATTGAGAACGTGTTTCCTTAAGGTTTTTTCCTTCAGGTTTACTGTTAAAATTTAAGGGAGAACCTTGGGGTACACACTACATTGTAGACACACACCACACACTCTTCTGCTGCACACCCAGACTGCTCCTCTGACCCCAGCCAGGCAAGTATTCCAAGTATTCCTTACTGAACACACCTGCAGTCACTCCGTGTACCCATGACTGAGTTACTCTGTGATTAAACATTCGCTGTGAACAGCCCTGTTGCAGATGTCCTCTGCATCTGCCCCTCCCAACAGTGTCTCATGTGGTTTTCAGCAGATGAAAACCACAAGAAAACTGAGGACAGCTTGCTGGTGGCCCTTCAGAGGTCAGTGAATATTATGTGATGAGAGCAGAAGGAATGAGCTTGAGGTAAATACTGGCTGTCACGGTAGATTCTCAAAGTTGATTTGTTCCTGGTGATGCAAGTTGTAATCAGGAAAACAACAAGCCTTTTATCAGGATTTAGCAGAATCAGTTTAGCAGAGTTGAGTTGTGTAGAGCATTTTAGCTTAGACTAATGTATGTCAGGCCTGGAGAACCGTTTTCATACAATTCTTCCGTGTTTCTGTGAGTCATGAGTAATTGAGTTGATTTGAGCAGCTAAACAAGCAGGCAAGAAAGCAGCTCACCCTGAGGTTTTCTAATTTAGAAAAGCTGAATCTCTGAACCGTTGTAAACAACACAGCAGTGTGGCCGTATGCACTTTGTCAAGTGTTGGGTTTTCTTTTTATTTGTCTTGAAAATGGGATTGAAGCAGAGTCTTGTTTCAGAAGCAGATGTGGATGAAAGATCTATAAACCCAGATGAAAGATCTAAAAAGCCAAGCCCCCAAAACACACCAAGCTCTTGACCAAACCCATACCTGTAGCTGGTTATAATGTTACAATCTGTGACAGGCGTAGGAATATCTTCATTGTGATTTTTTTGAAATCTTAACTTCAAAATACATTTTGCAGGAACAGTTTCCCGCTTTTTTCCCCCATGGGAAGACAGTTAACTTGTTTTGTGTTGCTGAAAGCTCAGAAATATATAGATTGTAAAAATGTTATTTCAGCCTTATTATGAGTATTTTTATTTGTGCCAGAAACTTCACAGTATTTAATCACATTTCAGTTATATGGAATTTTCAATATCAAAAGGGAAAAATGGGCATCACTTAGAATAAAGTCACGATTTTAGGGTTATTAGTTTTGCAGAGGATCAGGAGCCTGCAGAGCAGTGTGATCAGGAGCTGGCATTTCCTACATGGGATGAGAGTGCACAGCACTGATCTGCTGCCACACTTAACTTCTAGTTAGGAGTGCCTGTGCATATTTATAGGCATCTTTCACATGTCTCTGTGTTGGAGTCCAATATTTTCTGGCCACGCTTTTTTAGACTTTCCCCATGAGTGGGTTTTTTTTGCTCACCTCTGAGTGTTCTTACAAGAGGAGGTGTTGGCAGGTGCCATTCCACCCCCTGGCTGGGACCAGCACTAGCAGTTACTGGTGTTCAACACGAAGCTTAATACATTCATCACATGAATGACCAGCCACATCTTTTCTGGGAACCCTGAGGATGAGAATAAATGCCAGCATGGGATATGTGTGGGTCCAGCTCACTGAGCCTGTCAGTTTTGTAGTCAAGGAGACTTAGTGGCCTGCAGGCCAAGATCTCTCCAACCTGTTTTAGACAGTAGATTTTTTGTATGATAAATTGCAGCTTGTGAGTGTTATCTCACCACCATTTACCTTTGATTCTGCCCCAAGCTGGCAGGGAGCAGATTGCCTGCCCCAGCAATCAGCACACCCCACCTCAGTGAGTTTGGTGGTATTGGAGGTTTATAGGAGAGTCCTCATTCCTAGGACTAAAACTTGACCCTCCTCCATCTGTGAAGGTAACCTGACTTCCTCCACAGAGGGATCATTTTAAGGGTGTTTAGCTGAACATGTATAGTCCACCCAAGGAGGTTTTCATGTTTAATATCAAATTACTTATTTGATATATTGAGCCTTGTATATAATTTGGATCTAGAAGAGTGATATAGCAGTATCCTGAAATCCCAAGGCAAGCATAATGTAACAATGCCAATATACATAGGAATCACAATACGGATGTGGCTGCCATTAGTGCTCCCTGTGTGTACATATATATATGTGTGTGTGTGTGTATATATGTATGTATTCCCACTGGCTTCTCTATCATGATGCTGGCCATCCCCAGTCCCTGAAAATTAATATGCAGCTTTTAGCCAGCTCAAGCCAGTTGCACTCTGAAAGGTTTGTTTTCTTTGCTTCTCAAATGTTCTGCCGTCTGTTGGGCTGAGGCACATCTTTGCTTTTGCCTGGGCAGCTCGGGAAGGTGTAACTCTCTACTAGCTGTTTTAGGGAAGGTTGTTTATATGCTTTGATGACCACCTGGTACAGACAAGTATCTCAAGCAAAGGCTATGTTGAGATGAAGTTCAGCTTTCTCATTGAAAATTGCTGATTATTCTTTACATTCTTCCCTGAGATAATTTTCTCCCCCAGTGTTCTCTGAGTCTTCTTCCCTTGTAGGGATGTGTCACTATAGGGCATGCAAAAAAACAGGTGCACACCAGTGTTCTCAAGGTGAAGAGAAAAAAGGAAGTTTATTTTCTGACTCCAACATTTATAGTTTTCCAAAAGTGACAGTGGATTGGAGGGTGACAGGGCCACCTCTCCAATGACACTGGACAAACCAACAGTCCATCAAATTTCTCATCCTCCATAAAAAAATGCAAAACAATGAGTTATTTGTAGAAAGTGTGGGAGAAAGTTCGCTACAAAAATGTCAACATCAGAAGGCTTAGAAAATCTTAAAAAAACAGGGCGACAGGGGTGAATAGGTCACACCATACAACCTTATCTTGTGCATATGTAGGCAGTAGTAGTTAGTACATACAAATAAACTTTATTCTCTTGATATTCAGGCTAGCAAGGAATGGAAGATAATTTCTTCTTATAGTCCTGATCCGGATGTGCAAGTGGGAAGCAACTTGCTAATTGAAGTGCCATTAGAGGATGCCACTGGTATGCAGGAAAGGACTCCATTTAATGTAGAAATGTACAAGGTGAGTTTTTTGTAACCTTAGGATTAGGATGGACAAAATAAATTCATAAATCTTTAAAGTAGGGAAATTTCTTAAATCCTTTCATCCTGTTAGTTCCATGTTTATCATGGTTGCTTTACTTTCTATAGTTCACATTTGTAGAATAGAATATAATACAATATAATACAATATAATACAATACAATACAATACAAATACAATGTAATATAATACATGTAATACTGATTTTAAAATATAAGAGATTGTTTGCCAATGTAATTTGATTAGAGAACAAGACCTGTCAAAGACTTTTGGGTATATTTACTGTGGTTGAAGCAGATAGCAATTCCCCTTGTCAATATTCATTATTCCTATAGTCTGGTTTGTGATTGTTGCCACTACCTTGAAATTAAGGAAGTTGTTTAGAATCTGGTGAGTCAGATATTTTCAGGATTGCGTGGTGAATTAATAGTTATATGTGCAAGTGATTAGAAGGAAAATAGCCTGTCATTCCTGTAGCTGATTTGTAGTACTAGTTGCTTATAAGTTAGATGGATAATGGCTTTTGTAATTGGAGTCCCATATTTAATATTTAGACTTGCTTACTTAAAAGCACTTTCTTGCTTGTTATTCATTCTGTATAAATTCTGTTTTCTTATAACTGCAAAGTATATTTCTTTCTAACAATTTAGCTCATCTGGCATTTCATTTATTTAATTCAATTTTTTTTCTTCTGCTTCAGATGCTGAATGGAGAACTCAAGCAATTGTATACTGCAATTACAAGAGCCAGAGTCAATCTGTGGATCTTTGATGAAGACTGTGATAAACGGGCTCCAGCTTTTAAGTATTTCATCAAAAGAAAATTAGTTAAGGTTGTCAAAACAGATGAAAAGAAAGGTAAAGTTGTCCTAAAACTTCCTTTAAAGACTGTCAGACAGTCAAAACTCGTGTTTTCTTGCTTTTAGGCTGTGTACTAAAGAAGGTTAAATGCCTTGGTCCTTTTAACAGTATGCATTGATAACTGCCCTTGCAAATTTCCACTTGTTTCAATGGGTCTTAATTCTTTTGTCTCTAAAGATCAGTTGAATGTGCTAAAGTATAACTTTATTGCTAATTCACTAGTTTAAGTTTTCTTGCTGTCACAGGAGAGGATCAGTGATCCCTTAGACAGATCTGATCTTGTAATTAGTTTATTGAGTTCAAACCAGTAAATTCAGATGTGTAAAATATTCAGTAAGTATGCATGGATTGGTGGTCAATACTCTACTTTTTACATAAACTTTCTATACTAATCTTAAATATTACACATATGCAAAAATGTCATTTACCAGCCCATTGATGTCTGGTGTTGAGTAAGGGATCCCTCAGCCTCGAGGGGTGACCTTAGGTGTTCCTACCTAAACAGAGATCAGGTCACTGCTGCTAAGCCAGTTACTGTGGAGAGAGCTCAATGGACCCTGATGGCTGCAGATATTTATAGCTTAAAGTGGTCAATTTTTAGTCAGATTTTCTGCTGTGTTAATGCAGTTCCAGCCTCTTACCAGCCCAGTCTCCAGCCAAGCTCTGGGGGCTTTTGTATTCTCACTCCTAGCTTCACACAGCAGTATTACCACATTAGACTCATTGTTACCATTGCTGGTGTAAGCACAAACAGAGAGCTTGGAACATTGTGAGATAATGCTTAGTTTTGGTACATGATGAGTGGTTTCTCTGGTTTATCCATGCTAACATAAAATGGTCTCCCCTGCCCTTGTAGACTTAGATGACAGCATGTTTGCTAAAACTTCAACTCCAGAAGAATGGATTGCACAGGGAGACTACTATGCCAAACACCAGTTCTGGGAGGTAGGAACATATGTTTATCTGAAATAAGGATTCTTGCTTATTCTGAAACCTTTTCTTTTCTCTGTATTTATAAAACCATCTGTAAACCTTCAGTTGCTCTGTAGCAGTCTGCCTTAGTTTGTGGTTTGTAGCTGTGTGTCTACTTGTAAATGACTTAAAAGAAGTGAACAGGGAGAGCAAGCCTTTTTTTGTAATCTTACATTCACTGCCCAGAAATTTGCAGTCTCATGAGGGAAATACATTTTAATGCACACAAATGAAAGACAGTTGGAAAAACAATTATTAGCATCCATCAGAATTGACTGATATGTTTGAATCTAAACCATGTTCTTGACGGTATCGCTGCACATACTGTAGAAAAACAAAAGCATTTCTTGGAAGTGTATTAATTTGGGTAGGAAAATGATGGTTTCATTCCCTTTGTGTTTAAAAAACATAGAGATTTTACAGTCTTTTGTTTCCTAGCTTCCCAGTTAGTACAGTCCAGATACAGGATGACAGTTAATGGCATAGAAGCAAAACTCAGCCAGGATGACAGCATCAATGAAATGTTCTACAGGGAGATAAGGGATGTATCTGGATCAAATGCTTTTGTCCTTCCGGGGGATTTTAACTTCCCAGACATTAACTGAGAAAATCATATAGTGGCCACAAACAGGTCCAGGAAATTTCTGGAGCATGTTGAAGATAACTTCTGGGTGCAGGTACTAGGGGAGCTAACAAGGGAAAAGTGACCTCCTAATAAACAGAGTGGATTTTTTGAGTGAAGTGGGGATTCATGGAGTTTCAAGTTGTTGACTGTAGAAGGAAAAGTCTTACATACCTTTGATCCTGGATATGGGGAGAGCAGACTTGGGCTGCAATTAGTGAGGTCCCTTGGGAATTCATGAATGACAGGCACTTTTTAAGGGCCATCTCTGAAGCGTGCAGAAGCAGGAAATTCCAAAGGGTCAGCAGTCAAGCAAGTGGGGCAAAGTCTGGCTTGGCTGAACAGGCATCTTCTTCTTGAACTTAGGGAAAAAGGGAAGGTGTGTGGACATTGGAACAAGGGGAGGTGACACAGGAGAACGGCAGAGATGCTGTTTGTCACTGTAGGGAGAAATTCATGTGGCCAAAGCTCAAGTAGAGCTCTAGCTATCCAGCACTGTGAAGGACAACAAAAAGGTCATTTTAAAACACATTAACAGCAAAAGAAGGATTGGACATAACATCAGTCCATTATTTGATAGGTTCATTTACCTCACAAATAGGGACATAGGCAAAGCAGAGACATTTAATGCCTTCTTCACCTCTGTCTTTAGCACTGATGATGGGCTGGAAGACTGTAACTTGGGGGATGATAAACTCCTAGCTGACTCTGCACTAGTTTGAGACTTGCTGCTGCAGCTGGATGCACATAAATCTATTAGGCTTGATGGGATTCATTCCAGGTACTGAATGAGCTGGCCCATTTTATTGTGGGGTCCCTTTCCATTATTTTTCAAAGGTCTTGGGAGTCTGGAGAGGTCCCAGTCAATTGGACGCTGGCAAATGTCCCAGTTTTCAAGAAGGGTAAAAAAGGAAGACCCTGGTAATTACAGGCGTTTCAGTCTCTCTTTGGTGCCTAGTAAAATTATGGAGAAGGTTATTCTGGGAGTTACTGAAAATAACATTTGAGTGACAGTGCAGTCATTAGTCATAGGCAGCATGGGTTCACTGTAGGAAAGTCCTACTTAACCAACTTAATTTCCTTCTGTGACAAGGTCAGTCATCTAGTTGACCAAGAGAAGCCAGTAGATGTGGTATATTTTGGTTTTAGCAAAGATTTTAATGGTTTCTCTCACAGTCTCTTTGTTCTGGATGGAATTGCAGGACCCAGCTAGACAAGTCCAAAATACATTAGGTGAGAAACTGGTTGTCAAGTCAGGTTTCAAAGAGTTCTAGTAAATGGGGTCATATCAGGATGGTGACCTATTACTGGCTGGATTCCCCAGTGCTCAATGTGTGGGCAAGTGTTTTTATAAT
Source organism: Fringilla coelebs (assembly GCF_963513975.1). Taxonomy (NCBI): domain Eukaryota; kingdom Metazoa; phylum Chordata; class Aves; order Passeriformes; family Fringillidae; genus Fringilla; species Fringilla coelebs. Next base: position 105,358,192 of record NC_140028.1, on the reverse strand, counting down.
AATTTGGGCACCAGAAAAGAGTGTACATGAAATATGTTTGCAACAATACTAAACTAGGAGGACACTAAACTGGGAGGAGCTGTTGATTCTCTTGAGGGCAGAGAGGTCCTGCAGAGAGACCTTGATAACCTCGTGGGCTATCACCAACTGTATGAGTTTTAACAAGGGCAGGTGCCAGATTCTGCACCTAGGTGGAGTGCTCCTGGTTATACATTCAAATTAGGGAATGAGAGACTGGAGAGCAGCCCCATGAAAAGAGATGTGGGAGTTGGGGTTGGTGGCAAGTTGAAGATGAGCCAGCAGCGTGCCTTGACAACCAAAAAGGCAGACAGTGTCCTGGGTGCATCAAATGCAGCATTGTGAGCCAGTCAAAGGAGGTGATTGTCCTGCTCTGCTCGGGGCTGGTGCAGACTCACCTGCAGTAGTTTGGCACTAGTCACCTCTGTGCAGTTTTGGGTACCACACTATAAGAAGGGCAACAGACTGTTAGAGTGTGTCCAGAGGAAGGTGACCAAGATGATGAAAAGTCATAAAATCATAGAATGGTCTCTTCAAAACTATTTTGAAGAGACCTCAAGGCCCATCCAGTCCCAACCCCCCTGTCATTGCAACAGGCAGCTCTAGAGGATGCATCTTGAGAAAAGCAGCCAAAGCCACTTGTCTAGTTCAGCTTGGAGAGGAGATGGCTGAGGGGTAACCTCATCACAGTCTGCTACTTCCTCAAAGGGAGATGCTGATCTCCTCTCTCTGGTTAGCAGTGATAGGACATGGGGAAATGGCATGAAGTTGGTTCAGAAGAAGATCAGATTGGACATAGAAAAGGCTCTTCACTGACAAAGTGGTCTGCCACGGGCACCCCAGGAAAGTAGTCGTGCATTAAGCCATGAGTTCAGAGTTCAAGAAGCATCTGGATGACATTCTTAATGGTGTGGGTTTGTTTTAGGTAGTCCTGCAAGGAGCAGTAAGTTTGCCTCTATTATCCTTATAAGTCCCTTTCAATTTGAGATGATCTGTGATTCTGTGAAATAAAACTTCAGATACTTTTTTTACCACTGCAGAGGGAAAGCTTCTGTGTTTTGCAGAGAACAACATAAAATTCTTTGAAGGGAAAATTAATATTTATAACAAGACAAAAAACAAAGTAATCAGTTGCCACTATACATATAGTCTTTATCTCCCCTTGAAAATAAAAGGCAGTTTTCTAAATGGACAGAAAAGAGTCAAGAAAAAAACTCCACACAGCTAAAAAAAAATAATCTTGGAATCTGAAATTAACTATATTATCTGCAACTATAGTATTAACTATATTATCTGCAAATCTATTTTCTTTATAACCCTGATCTTTGCTAATCAATGCTGCCTTAAGATGATATTATCTGGTGACTTTGGCAGTTCCAAGAGTGGCTTGCAGTGTGCAATTTCCAAACAGAAGCAACACTAAATTAATGGCTAGAGTAAAGAAATCATGGTGTTGCAGAATAAGCAGGGCGATAACGGAGAAAACCTTGCTAGGAGCATGGTAACTCTCAGTATTTCTGTTTGGTTTTCACAGAAAGATCCTGGTTTGATAAAAGCATTGAGTAAATGTTCCTTGCTTTTTGATTTCACTTTGCACACATTGGTCTTCCTCACTTTTAGTAATATGTTGTAGATGCCTGGTGACTTACCAGTTAATGATTAAGGCTGTCTTCAGATTACATATGCTATTTGTTCTATCAGCTTACCAGGAATTTTGCTTTCCCTACTTCCGTGTAATATTGTAATTAATATTCTAATTTTGGTAGCAGCACATAAAGCTTTTATTTTTGTCCTAAAAATATACCACAATGTTTTACCTTTTCCTTTTTCCAGGCACCCTGCCAATCTTTCTGCTTTCCATTCCAGTGATTGTAAAATTAAGTATTGCTTTTATGTGATAAGCCATGAGCTGGATGCACATCTGTGAATGCTGTGTGTGATTTCACCCCAGGTGGCTGCCAAATGTTACCAAAAGGGAGGAGCAGCTGAGAAGTCAAAACTGGCCCTGACACACGACGCTGTTCTCAAAGTGCATGCAAAGAAAAGCAGCCCAAGGTAGGGCATCAGTGCAGCTGAGTGAGTGTCACTTCGTGGTGCAGAGGGGGGGATTCACACCACGGCTGTGGGACCTGACCGGAGATGCTGGAGAACAGTGCAGGAGGGATGTCTGTGTGTGTCTGTGGTTGGCAAAAGAGATTTAAGGAATTGGGAGGTCTAGCACTATAGGATCCAGGGCACTTCTCCCTCTAGGGAATAGTGGAAGTTGGCCCTTGCAAGGGCTTACTGGTTCTGTGAGAGGAAAGCAGCAGGATTTGCATTACCCCAAGAGTCTTTACATCCATAGATATAGATAGGAGAACATATGCCATCAGCAGTGCTGATGGCAACTCACTTTGTTGAGTGAATGTGCTAATCCCACTGCATATTCACTCAACAAAGGAGAAGGAATGGTGGTGTGCACTGGGAAAGAAAAGCTGCTAGCAAAAGGTGAGTTTTGGAGTAAAATTAATGTTGTAGTCATTTTGAACTAAACGAGCAGAACCAGATCTGAACCAAAGGACAGTTTTAAAGGAACAGATTTTGAGATGAATCATATAGTTAATGATTTCAGCTGAGTAAAATAGCTCAAGAGTTTGACAGGGGAGAGAGTTTGCAGTTTCCTGAAGAGGCTTGGAAACTCTTTGGGACTCATCTCAAATAAGACAGGAAAAAACTTAATGGAGAAGGATCTAAACCAAAGTGAATCAGTTCCTGTTCATGCTGGGGAGACCAGAAACTAGCAATGATAGCAGAATGGGAAAGGAATGACTAGATCAGAGGAGGCTGGCACACAAGGGAGAACAGGGAAGATCTGAAGAAATGTTATTACTGGAGTTAGTTACGATTTTATCTTTCTTAAATACCTGCTTTATATTAGTGGCCCTGGTTAGAAGCATAAGGATGCTCCAAAATTTCATGATTATAGAGAAATTGTTCATGGGACTGATAAAACTTTTTCTCAGTTCACTGTGCTTGTTAAAAGCTTGCATAAAATTTGAGAAGGAATTTGGTGTATTAGAATATGTTGACAGAACATATGTAACAGTGAAGCTGCCAAAGTTGAATTTTTTTTTAGTAGAGGTATTAATGCTGGTGTAAAAAGCTTAAGTAAGATTTTCATGGGTTCTATATGAAATGCTCTGTACAGTTCTGATTCTCCAGACTTGAGAATCATCAGTTCAACTAGATCATGCTGCAGTGATACCTGGAAGGCTGGGATTGTTTGGTCAGACAAAACAAAGGCTGAGAACGCATTTGCTTGTGTCTCTAATGACATTGGTGCTAAAGAGCAGAAAGGAGAGAACAAATTAAGGAAAGAGAAGCAGTACAGGATCACAATAATACAGTACAGTATATGACAGTATAGTAATATATTAGTTAAAAAAAAAAACCTCAAAAGAATTTTTTGACTGTCAGAGCTATCATATTTTGGAACAGATTTCTGGACAGAGCAGTGTCAGCACAAAATATAATGAATTCTAAGATCATAACTCATCGGGTAATGTATTCAGAATATTGTGTCATGTCAGTGTTGGTTGGATTCAGTGACAGTTCACATGATCCTAAACTTAATGTGGATGTTAGTGGTAATTTTCTCTTACTTTCTGCAGGGAAAAACAGATGGAATATATGACATTGGCTAAAACTTACTTGGAATGTGGAGAACCAAAACTATCACTAAAATGTCTGATTCAATCAAAGGAGTTCCGTCTTTGTGCAGAATTGTGTAAAAAATTAGGAAAGGTATTAAATCCTCACCATATCACTTTCCTTTTCCTACAGAATTTTTTCCTCTTATATTACTCAGAAAATAATAGTATCTTTTTGTGTATCTTTTTGTGTAGTAGCAAAACTAAACAAGCTCTTTAAGCTGGGCTGTTAAAAAGAAGTAATTTGTCAGAGAACAGGCAGAAGAGAAATGAAATGGAGCATGATGCAATTATGCAGGCTGGCTTTATTTCTTTGGCTTTCCTCAAATGTCATTATCAGTCATTTGCAGTCAAAAATTAGTGAATGACTGGTGTAATGAAACTTAAGCTGCTGCTTCATTCAATACTCTGATGATACTGAAACTTCATTGACAACAACCATTTAAATGGAACCTTAAAACTTTGAGGGGTTAAAGCAGTATGCTAACAATATGTAATATTTTTATTTTCAGTGTGTTTCTACTAAAAGAATGTAAAGTGATCCCAAATATTTGAAGTTTAAGATACAACGTTAGTGCTCTCATTCTGCATCCATAACTGTTTTAATTTAATACTATTCATTCTGAGAAATCTGTAAATCAGCAGAAGCATGTGTAGTGTTTACTAACAACAGGTAGGGCTGGGAGGATAAAATTATTTGGAAAACCTTATATAATACCTTTCATTTTATACTCTAGTTTTTCAGACACAAATATTCTGAAGTTTTTTTAAACAATCCCTTCAGTTTTTAGTGAGGGTTACTTTAATATCTATTTGATTTTATTCAGATACTTTAATTACCTTTTAATAAAGTGTACTTCTTTATGAGACACAGGATGGAATTACAAGATTTATTCCATACATGTAGTTTTGACTGTTGACAGCGCTTCAGTTTTATTATTGACTTCTGCATTGCAGATGAAAGATGCTGCATTTTACTATCAGAAAAGCCAGTGTTACAGAGAAGCATCTGAATGTTATGAACTAATTGAGGAGTTTGATCTGGCCATTAAAATGTATTGTCAGGAAGAGCTCTATGAAGAAGCAGCAAAGGCAGTTGAAAGGTATGTCTTGCAAGATGGTATTGGAATATTACTCTTTTGCATTTCCAAATTCCATATAATGCAGATGGTTCACTGAAAAAATTTCAGAAGGGTTTGGTCTACTGACTTTGTTTACATTACCTTTAGTAATGGTAACTGCTGTTTTGCATTAATAAAGCTTCATTAATATGTAGAGATAGTTTGATCAAAACATTCAAGTATTAAAGTCACTTTACCAACAAGCAAGTTTTTAAATCATCCCCCCGAAACATTAATGGAAATTTATCAGCATGTACACAAAACGGCTGCACTACCTCATTTATAATGAGAAAGGTCGTAACAAAAAACTGATGATAATTTACTAATCCAACAGGAAAAAGTTACTCATTCTCAGCATGCAGGAGAGAATTTTTCATAAAAGTGGTTTAGGGGATACATCAATAATTTTACATCAGCCATTAATAATTAATTACTGAATATTCTAAAGTGCATGTTAGGAAAGATGCAACCAGGAGTTTTGCTCAGACACTCAATAAGCTACGAAGTATATGCAGATACATACAGAGGCTTGAAACAATTCTCTCTAAACTGGCAAGTTTATGTAAATTTTACAGAATATTGTGTAGATTGACCCTTGGAGGATTCACTGAAAATCATATTTTTTTATAAATAGAAGATTAATGCTAATAAAATGTGTTAATATTATTTGTACATTGATTTGACAGTGTGGAGAAGGCTTCACTCATGTTGTAAACCTTGTGATTTTGTTTGTACCAAAAGTTTTAATACTCTTGATTCTGACAGCCTCATGTTGTAAGTAGTTTCTTTCTGTAGATCTTTTAAGATGATGTGATGGTCTTTCACCTGACAGGCATATCGCATGAAACAGTTAGCCTTTTTGTAGGAAGGGTTTCTAGGGGAAGCTATTTGTTTAATGGGTTTTTTTGTTGTTTTTTTTTTAATTGCAGTACTTTTTTTTGTCTAGATTTGTAATCTGTAGCAGTAAATTGATGTATCTATTATTTCAGATATGAAGATATGTTGAATGCAAAAGGACAAATGTCCTCCAAACTCTCCTGTACAGCAAATCAGCTGTATTTGGAAGCAGCTGCAAAATACCTGAGTATGAACAGGACTGAGGAAATGATGCAAGTCCTCTCAAAACTGGATATAGAGGATCAGCTTGAGTTTCTGAAGTCTCGTGGATGTTTGCACCAAACAGCAGACTTGCTGAAAAGGAAGAATCGCCAGGAGGAGGCTGCAAAGCTAATGAAGCAGCACGGCTTTGCCCTGGAAGCAGCCAACCTCACGGCTGTGAAAGAGTTCCGCGCATCGTGTTTGCTTGCTGAAGCGCGTGCCAGGCTGAGTCGCAGTTCAGAACCACACCTGGGGAACGTGGAGAGCATCCTAAGAGAAGCCCTTGAGCTTTGTGAACAAACTGGGCAGAAGTCTGGCATTGCCGAGGCTGTGTTTTTGCAGGGAGCTCTGAAAGAAGACTTCATGAAGCTGAGCGACGCGTACTGCCGGTTCCTGTCTCTGAATCATTCTGCTGGCGCCGTTGAAGCTCTCTTTGTGTTATGTCGCTGCAGCACTCCTAGCCACAACATCCTCTTCATGGCAACACGTGGCTTAATGGCTCTTCTGAGTCTTGTTAGTGGTCTGAAGAAAGCAGCCACCAATGCAGAGAAAGATATGGTGAAGTTATGCTTTGCCTATTTTGGGATTGTCCCGACAGGTGACAGTTGCCAGGTGTCTCAAAACGAAGCTGAACCTATTATCAAGTTTTTGTTAGACAAGCAAAGTCTAAAAGAGAGGAAGGCGAAAGGTGATTTCTCAGTAAGCACAGAGAAAGTAAAATCAGCTTTGAAGCAGCACTTGTTAAGCAGGTTGTGCTTTATCACCCGTGAGTTACTGAGCAAGAAGTACCCTGATATTTGTATGAAGTTCATTGCAGGTTTGAACTGCGAAGATAAAACCTGTGAGGGTTACCACAGACCCTTGTTGCGTCACGAAGCAAGGACAATATTTCAGTGTAAAATGCATCTGGTGGCAATAAATGGACTGTTGTTGGAAGCCACGTGCACTTTCCCTAAGGAGTTACTGAATCAGTGCAAAAGCTTTGAGGACATTTTGACTTCTGACAAATACGCATCATGTAAAGCCCTCCTAGGAATGTTTTTTCCTAATCATTTTCATTTGAGAATACTGTCTGAGAACCCAAGAGCATGCAAAGAAATACTGCAATTCAGTAGTGTTATTTCCAAACCTTGTAGAGAGATGTTGAGGAAGTACATCACATTTAAGTTTAATCATGAAGAGACTGCAGCCAGAAGAGAATCAACTGACTTGTGGCTAAGTGCCATGAAGGTCCTTATCTTATCTTCAGGATATCCTGAAGAATTTGAGAAACTTCTTCTTAAAGAAGAGGATAATTATAACAAAGAGCTAATGTTTGCTTTGGCAAAGGCAAAAAGTTCCCCAAGGAATAAAGGCCAGGAAGAAAAGACCAAAGGAATAGAGGGCAGACATGGTATGTTGCTACCTGACAAGAATGCCGAAAATACAGGAAGAACACACTTGTGCTTCATTCGGCTCCTTGAAAATTCGCTTGAGCAATTCTACGTTCATAAGAACCCAGAAAACTGTAAAAGATTTTTTTTCCGTTTCATGAATGTCCTCATCAAGAAATGCACAAGATACCTGATTCCAAGCATAGGAAACACGGTGATGTTGCTGGAATTCCAGTATATTCTGTGTTGTGCTGTCCTGATGCGTCTTGCCAAGAACATTACTCTCTGCCTTCCAAAGAGTTACATTGCTCTCCTCCATTACTGGGAGTTTTTGTTCAGACACAAGGACCACTACAAAGAACTTAAAGACACGTTTTCTATTATACAGGAGTATAGACCGCAGGACACAAATGCAGCTGTATACTATTTCAGATCTCATCTCTGTTATCTAGCAGAAGTCTTGTGTGGTGTTCACGGGAGGTTCAACGTCCTCCTGGATGCCTTCGGGGATCCCGACTGCATAACTTCAGGGGAGGCTGAGCGGACAGCAGTGCTGTGCTTGGTGATGTTACTGAACGCTGACCAGGTGCAGAGTTCTAAAGACAGATCCCTCTTACGCCGCCTCTTCCCTGAAATCAAGGCCATGCTGGAATCGATGAGAAAAGACACTCCCTCTAAAGTACCTGAAAGATTGCTGAGGGTCGTGGAACAAGTGGGTAATGCTACTCATGTAAGAGAAGTTGCTGCAAGCCTGCAAGAGCTGCTGACAGAGAGAGATGAAGAGCACCTGGTTGACTGCCGCTGGAGGTGGGACACTGCCTACACTCAGGGGCATCCACCCATACGGGGCATCCAGTATGAACGCGTCAACCTTGACAGATTTGTGACCTCTCTGGATGAAACGGAATATGCTGATGAGCTGGAAGAGGAATTTGAGGAGGTTCATTGCTTAGAGGACCAAAAGGATCCCCTGGAAGTCATTGCACTCAGCAAGCAACAGAAACAAGAGCAGAAAGCATCAGCTCAGCGCCAGCTGTATCATGTGTTCCATTTAATTTCCCTGTATGTGAAGTGGAAAAGGAAGGCCCGCTCCAGAGTTCATCCTGTTGCAGTGAAAGAAGAGGAATTTTTATCAGAGATCTTCAAAAGAGCAGATATTGACCAAACCCAGTGTGACCTCTGTGGAGTCAGGTTCATCCAGAGCTCTGAGAACTATTTCAGCCGGTCGGAGAGCATGGAGGCAGACACTTCTGAGCCTCTGACACCAGCTGAGAGCAGTGGGGAAGAAAAGTTGCATGCAGAAGGAAATGCGATTTCTGTGGCCAGTGAGGCCTATATGGAGCACAGAAACACAGAAGAGCACACGAATAACCACGCTGCCTACAGACACTATGCTGAGTTTTTCAGAAGAAACATAGATCCGATAATACGTGATGGACTGGAAGTGGTGGAGGCCATTACAGAACGGGATTACACCCGAGACCATTTAGCATACAAAGAAGGTTCCAACTTACGCCAGAGGAAAATCAAAGAGAATATTAAAAAAATTTCAGATGCAGTAGAGGAAATCTATGAGAAAAAAGCCTGGGCTAGAGGTAGGACCTTTGTAGTTTTCTTTAAACAATTTAATATGTCATTTTTTGGTCAAACTGCTAGACCTGGCAAAGCTCCATTTGAAAATCTTAATGTGGTCAAGAGAAAGGTATTTCCAGGTATTTCGGGTAGCTGATGAAAAGAACTGAGAGAGCTGGAAATACTCAAAATACATTCTAAACTTTTCCAGCTTAATGAATTACATAGTAAAGGAAAAGTGAATGGTAGTGAATTTTTACAGATAGTAAAGTGAATTTTACATGGTCATGATGTACTAAGTTCTCTGAACTTGCACAGTTTTACAGAGTTGTACAGCAACTATGCAGTTTTACTGACAGGTCATCTTTACTAATTTTTCTATTGTTTCTACTGTTTCCTTTTTACTTCTGCTAGCCATGGTAATTTGGAAATGCAGGGGTAGCCTGGTAGGAGTACTTGGAGTTTTTGACTAAGGAACCCGCTGATTATTCTGCCCTTGAACTGGTAATTTCCTAGAGCTGAGCAAAAGTGCATACTTAACCACAAATCTGTGGTGTGTCAGGTACTCAAAAGCAACACTGGTATTAAAAAGTTTAGTAATTTATGGTGCTTGAGATACATATTTTGATATTAGATTCCCCCCCCAACCCCCTTATATGCTTAAAGCATTATTCTATGCTGATTTTTGCAAGCAAAATTGAATTAGTGAATGAGTGGCCTAGAAGCAAAATTGTTTAGTATACTTGCTTTGGGAAAGTGACAGCTTAAATCTTAACATTGTTAGTGGCTTCACTGGTAGAAATCCACCAATCCTGTCAAGCTGTCATTTTGCCTTTGATGTCTGACAGTAGTGAAAAACTGTAGTACTTGATATGTTCATCAGCTCTGATCAGTGAAATATGTTAAACTTGTAACTAAATGTTAGGTTGTGCTCTTCATGTGTAAGCTTTATCTTCACTCCTAGTAGAAAGTTTCACATATGGATGAAGTCCATGAAGTTTAGCTTACTGTTTACTTGACTTCCTGCTCAGTGAACCATGATAGTGATGAATAAGATGGATATAGTAGGCTTAATTAGGTAATAGTGGATTTCATTATGACAATTGCTTGATGAATGTTACCTTGTTATTCTACTCAGTGAAAATATATAGAGAGAAATTATTTTTTTCTGAGACTACTTTTCCCTCTCTTTATAACAGGCATTTTTCAGGTTCTTAATGGTGCAGTTCAGCAAAGACTGCACCATTTTAGGTCTATGTTTGACTTTGATTCGTATAATTTCAGAGAGATAATGAGAGTCAGGAGCTTTATAACCCAAAAATAAAGTAGGGTGTTTTCAGGATTCAGATGTAACTCGAAAGGGGCAGCACAAAGATGTGGAACTTCTGTTCTGATAGTGCAAGTAGTGTTGATTAGAATGGGGAGTGATACATACATCATCTTCATCCACATTAGTGAATTATGCTGGTGACCACGACTTCTGGGTTTGCAGCATCGTCATCCCACATGGCTCTGTGTAGCTTCATTTTGTGCTTGACTTTTAGCTGCTGTCCATTTCTCAGCTGAGTGTTCTCACAGAATGTTAACTGTGCTCCATTCCAGCTGAAGAAGTAATAGCCAGACATGCCAACAAATTGTTTGACACCATTGATGATGCTCGTAAGTGGCTGAAACAAATGGACTCTCACAGGGTAACAGGAGAAGGTATGTTTTAAAATTGCCCCGCTTTCTGAGCCCACTGCTGTTCAGTATTGGTCTCTAAGCATCACTACAGTCTCCCACTCAGCACATTGTGGATATTCACTGACCTTTGAGAGGCACTCCCATGGGGGCACTCTGCAAAACATGAGATAACCAGGCTTCCCCTCAGTGGCTCTTCAAAGCTGAGCAGCTGGGTGCAGGGTGGCCAGAGTAGAGCAAGACTTCTCCCTAGCCTTCAGTGGATCCCAGCCTGACAAAGGATGCTTGTATTTGTTTCTTTTTTTTTTTTTTTTTTACTTCCATTTGTCTTGGTTTCATATAAAAAGTAGCATACATTGATGCAGTCTATTTTCATCATGGATCTCTGAGGGCAAATTTAAAACTTCATTGTGCCTCCCTGAATGCTCATGTTTAAACATATATTTAGGTGGTGGGATTGCAATAGTTGGCAGCAGTGAAGTGGTTAGATTTACAAAATGGACTGTGTGTAAAGCATTAGAGTAGCTCAATTTTAGAAAAAATTGGTTGTGATAAAGCCTTGGATTGCCTCTTCCTATTCCAGCAAATACAGTTAATAGGAGAGGGTGTGCTCTTGTAGTCTCAAAAGGAACCTTATAGTCTGTCTTGGAAGTCAGCTAGGAAATGTAGTGTCTGCTGAAACTGAATCTTGAGACAGACTTATTAGAAAAGTCTAAGGAAATAACAACAGAAACAGATTTTCAGTGTGAAAATTAATTACTAGTGCAGCAAGTGGCTTAGCAATTGCTGCTTCATTGCAGAGCTCTTAAATCTTAAGCACATTGTCACATTAAGCTAAATACTCCTTAAACATGATTATGCACGTATGAAGGTATATTGCTGACATATAAAATAGCAGTGACATAGCTTGTCATGCTGTTAAGAGAAAAAGGTGTTCCATTCTGCATTAATTTATTGTTTTTAATATAGGCTTGGTGCATGATAAGGACTTGGAAAATGAAGAGGAAGATGAAGTTATGGCTTTTGAAGAACTTGTCCATAAAAAACTCTCAAGGAAAAAAGGAAGACATGGGAAACTATAATTTGAAAAATTATTCCAGATTACTATTTTATCCTCTTAATAATCTATGTTTAGAAGGAATATTTTTTTTTAATAGAGGGATGGGATCAGAAATCAGAAGAGTCTGAAGAAAAAGAGCAACTTATGCTGTGTTTTATTTTGGGGTTTTTTATTTCTTGTATTGTGTCAGAATAATTACCTGTGTTATGATAATGTAATTGTTAAAACCTGTGACTGGACCAATTTCCTTTCAAACCTATGTGATAGCTTGAAAGTAACAAAAGCCAAAGAAACAAGCAAGTAAAAAAAAATTTAATGTTCTGATTTATCTCAGGGGTGTTTTTCCACTCAGTCTTTTTTTTTCTTCTTCCTTGCATCATCATTCTTCTGAGCTGGAATCCTCAGAAAAATAGATTGATAATTTCTCTGATGTTAAGAGTCTTGGTATGTTTAGAACTTTTTGAGTCTTCGGGCGAGATATTCACAGTATCCCTCTTTTCTATTTTTATAGACATGGAATCTCCCAGCACATTCATGTTTCTGACAGTGTATATTCTTCTGATTAGATAGGTATGAAAGCTAGGGGTTGTCTTTTATTTTATAAAGTTTTGATATAAACTTCTACCTGTACCTATTGAAAAAATGGATAATCCTAATTTTAAAGAATGTTACACATTTTAAGTGCTTTGTAAGGTTTAATTATAAGGGGGTTTTGATACATTTTTGTAATGTATAATGTTTTTATAAAACCTGTAAAATTTTTAAAATCACTTGATCTTGTCTGTGATTTTTTTGAATGCTTTCTGAAAGCTGTATGTGCCTGCATGAGTGAGACTTGTAAATTGGGTCCACAGTGTCACTTCATTCTGATGGAATCTCAGTGTGTCCAGGATACTGTAGTGTCCTGGTTTTGGCTGGGATAGAGTAATTTTCTTCTTAATAGGTGGTGCAGTGCTGTGTATTTGAATTTAAGATGAGAACAATGCTGACAGCACGCTGATGTTTTGGTTGTTGCTGAGCAGTGCTTACCGTAGGTCAAGGGCTTTTTGGTTTCCCAGGCTCTGCTGGAGAGCAGATGCACAAGAAGCTGAGAGGGAGCACTGCCAGGACAGCCGACCCCAGATGCCAAGGGGACATTCCATAGCCTGAAACATCTCAGCACACAAACTGGGAGCAGGTGGACAGGAGGGGCTGATCACCGCTGGGTAGGGGCTGAGCATCAGTCAGGGCAGTGAGCAGTTGTGTTGTGCCTGGCTGTTTTTCTTGAGTTTTATTCCACCCTCTCTTTTTTACCTCCTTTTTCATTGAAATTATTATTATTATTATTGTTATTATTATTGGTGGTGTTGTCGTTATTACTGCATTTGACTTAATTTCAGCTATTAAACTGTTCTTATCTCAACCCACAGGTTTTACCTTTTCTTCTAATTCTCCTCCCCATCCCACAGGGAAGGTTGGAGGGTGAGTGAGCAGCTGGGTGGTAATTAGCTGCTGGCTGGAGTTAAACCACAATATGTAGTCTCCTTTAGTAATCTTTTTAATTAAAACACTTGTGTGTTAAACATAATTAGAGTATTATTTAGTTGTTGAAATATTTTGCCTTTAAAAAGGTTCGTCTTTGTATACATAACAAATTGCTTCAATAATTACCTTTAAAGAAAACCAACTTAATCACTTATTATTATGCTCAGTGTTCTGGAAATGGGACATTTTAAATGGGTAAAAAATGAAATGCTGCTGTAGAATGGAGCTATGCGGGTAGCAGTAATAATTTTCTATTGCATTTTAAAAGTCTCTTTCCAGGTGTTTCTTGTTAAAGAAGTCTTATTCATTAAGCAAGGATTTAGAAGATAGTTTGGAAGCATACACTAATGAAATGTAATGCAAGTCACTTGCACTGTATAGAAGTCAAGAATTAAGAAAGCTGGATCATTAATGTAAATTATTTGGCTTTGTTTCTGTATTGATGGGTATTTTGCAGAAGCTTTCCTGATTAGTTTCCCAGCTTCACTGTTTACATTTGTGGCAGTAAACACTACTTAAACTTTTTAAGTACAGTTAAAATTTCAAAATCCTTGCTGGCCACATTTTAAAGACTGAATTACTACTTTTTCTTTCTCTTTATGAAAAAAAAAAACCAACTTAAACATTATCACAAAATACCAAGCAAAGGGGAAACAAAGAAGAAGAAATAACAACAGAAGTTACCAAGAACTTAAACTCAGGGACTTGGGATTCTTGATGTGGTTCTGTGCAACCCAGTGGTTTTTCTCTGACTTTGAATCAACACTCCCAGATGGAACTTATTTCAGTAACATATGAAATACTGACTGCTAGACAAAAATAATGGCAATTCAAATTTGAGAAGTTACCATTTCAGGGATGGATTAGGTCAAGATTTCAGTAATGTTCAAGCAGAGATGGGTAATCTGCTAGGATCTCCAGACCAATGTCCCTGCTTTAAGGGCTTTCCCCCCTATGCTGGTCTCCATAAATAAACATGAATCTTCCTTTTCCATGGCAGTCTCTTCAGATAATAGTGATCTCAATGCATTAATCCTATTTACATATTATATTAGCAAAATGAGTTTGCTCATGTATAATACACCCTTGGGTTGTGGGATTTTTTTTTGTTCTGTTTTTTTCCCTATTTTTTAAAAAATCTTTCTCACCTCTGGTGGAGGCCCCAGTGTTCTGGCACCAGCTAACGCCTATGACTCAAAGGGCTTAAGGCCCACGACAGGTGCCTTGGTATGTGTGAGATGCATATTGCACTGAAACCTTGGAACTAAGCAGTGGATGCAGGCTGTTGAGCTAATCCACCCACTTCTGCCTGTCTAAGCCATGTTGAAAAGAATTTTGAAAAGGCTTCAAAAGCTCAGAAACTGGTGACTTAAAATCTCTCTCCCTGGTGATACAAAAATTACACCTAAATGAAAAAGAAGAACAAACTATTTGCTGCAGTTGGAAGATGCGGTGTGTGGTCCTAAACATGACAAGACTCCCCAGGAAAAAAAATCTCCTTGCTTCCTTGAACTTCATATGAATACAAACTGTGTGGTAAATGATGTGTACTTTTCACCTTTTCCCTTTATTTCTCTTAAAAACATTTTTTCATTACACTACCCACAGTTTTATTCCAAAACACTTGCCTAGAAGTCAGCTGTTACAAACTCTGACTCAGCAAATAATTTAAACACTTGCCATTTTTTAAGCATTTGCTGTCATTCCTAAAGGGAAGCCTTTTACCTCTGTACTTGCTGAAAACATAGGAAGAAAGAAATTGTCTTATTTCTGTAAATGAATCAAAAGGTTTTCCTGCCAGAAGCCCCTTTGACAGTATTTACTGAAAACCAATTAGGAAGCACCCCTCCTTGCATGAAAGGGACCACAGCTATTGTTACTGAGCTTCAACCTTTTTTGTTGGAGCATTTAGAAAGTTAAATACAGAAAAGAAGAGCTAAAAAAAAAATAGAACCAGCAATAACAAAGTGCTAACAAAAATATGATAGACAGGGACACACTACTGTATCTGTATCTGACCCTATCACTTTGGATGTCTCTGAAATGGTTATTGTTGATCAACACAGGAAGGGTGTAGACCTGCTGAAATGCGTCCAGAGAAGTGACAGGAAGGTGATGGGAGGGCTGGAGCATCTCCCATGTGAAAACAAGTGTGAGAGAGTTGGGGTTTGTTCAGCATGGAGAAGAGAAGGCTCTGGAGACCCCTTAGAGTATCTTCTACTACCTAAAGGTGTCCTACAAGAGAGCTGGAGAGAGACATTTTATAAGGACATGTATAGGACAAAGGGGAAATGCTTTTAACTGAGAGAGAGTAGGTTTAGATTAGAGATTAAGAAGAAATTGTTTGATGGTGATAAGGTGCTGGAACAGGTTGGCCAGAGAAGCTGTAGATGCCCCATCCCTGGCAGTGTTCAAGGCCAGGCTGGATGGGACCGTGAGCAAGCTGGTCTAGTGTAAGGTGTCCCTGTCTATGGCAGGGGGGTTGGAACAACATGATCTTTGAGGTCCCTTCCAATCCAAACTATTCTGTAATTTAGTTTTCATTGAAACCTTCATATCTACACTTCCACAACAAGTCTTTCTGTTAGCTTGTAACTCAGAAATGTGTTAGTAAAGTACCAGGCAACACCCCTGCTCTTTATCTTGCTATGGCAGAAATTTTGAGTATCTTCCCTAACGCTCTGTCTAAGAGCTGGTGTGGTGGGGAATGGAAGAGTTTGCGTACTTTATTTTGTAATTTTCATAACTACATTTGTACACCAGGGTTTCTGACTGTACACATACTCAGCATCAGTGTGAAATACTTTAAGAGCCAGATACCTAAACACCAAAGCAGTTGATTTGTTGGGTTAATAACCATTACAGATAAGTATTCTGAGAATTAGAACATTTATTTCAGTTTTCTGACATGGACTTCTGTAACTGTTTTCAGCCTGTCATCTGAGCATGGTATATGCATGTGTACAGGTAGTGTGTGTTCATACTCTGCTGTGTTCATCCTGCCTTGTTGCAAGAGGATGGGTTACAGTCTTGAAAGCCTGTATGGTCATTCTGTGCTGCTTGGTCTATGGAAATAGTTGCAATTTCTTTGGAAAGAGATTGGTAGGAGATTCTTACCTTCCTACAGCCCATCTTCTGGTTAGGCCACACACAAGAGTTTCATGGTTTGTTTAAAGGCGTAGTTGCTATTGATTTAAATAATGGTCATATCTAGACATTTAGAAGTTACTTTCAATGGTCTTCTGATGAACTGGTTTCTAAACTGTCCTATGTAAACCAGTGCTGAAACTCTGGCAAACAATTGACAGAATTCAACATTCTGCAAATGTCAAAATTCTCAAATAAATAATAGTGATACCCTAAAGTAGTATTCATTAGGTCTTGTGGAAGTAAATCCTTGCAATTCTCTCTTGTGAAGGGGTGAGTAGATCTTCACTGAAGCTACATTAAATGAGTCTAGTGCTATATATATCACTCTGTACTATTCATTATAGAATTAGCTGGTCTTGTACTACATTAATAGTAGTTATAGGCAGGCTCTGCAAACCTAGAAGAGCCCTTGAGCACAGAGTATCTTGACAAGATGCTGAAGCAGAATAATTGAGGTGCCTAATTTCTATGGAGAAAGTTGGTTACCTCATGGTTTACAGAGCAGAAAAGCGCTGAACTGGAAGGTGCTGGTGATCTAAAATGGTATTTCAGATGTCAGAAGATGTGCGGAAAGGGAACTGCTGAATACAGGTGAGTTACACACCCTCGGTGTCACTGGAGCTTTGACTGGGGAAGTCTGGGCGAAGGAGTGTCTGAAGTGTGGAGAATGGAAACCTTTCAGGCATCTCCCTGTCAAAAGAATAGATCAGAGTTCTTCACTTTCACCAGGAGACAGAAAATTTTGCTTGGAGGAATGTGTGATGATGGATACTTATGTAACAGCTAAGTGGCTGGAATGCTTCTCTAGGCTGCTGAGATGGCCAGGTTTCAAACTCAGCCCTCCCAGGAGGATGCTCTGAGCCATCAGATGCCAAATAATCTAGAAAACATTCACTGCAGCTGCCACTGAAGGCACCTAATTTGGGACATTTTGGAGCCAGTGTCACCGACATGTTTTATGAAAAATCCTTTCCTTAGGATTTTTCCTCCTGAGAAGCTGAGAGGCCTCAGGAACAAAATGTAAGCAATGATTATCTGCTGCTGTGGAATGCAACAGGTGGATCTGTGATTGGTCTCATGTGCTTGTTTCTAATTAATGGCCAATCACAGTCCAGCTGTCTCGGACTGTTTCGGTCAGAGACAAACCTTTGTTATTCATTTCTTTTCTATTCTTTGCAAGCCTTCAGATGAAATCCTTTCTTCTATTCTTTTAGTATAGTTTTTAATAGAATATATATCATAAAATAATAAATCAAGCCTTCTGAAACATGGAATCAACTTTCTCATCTGTTCCCTCATCCTGGGAGCCTTGCGATCACCGTCACAAGCCAGAGAGAGGGCGGAAGTGGAACCCATTCAGGAAGGGAATACATGCATTTGAATTGCAGGTGCCAACACAGCAGTCCTACAGGTGAAAGAGATCCACCAGATCTTGGAGAGGGACCTGCACTTCCAGTACTGATGGTGCTTGATTTCCAGGGCAGGGTTGAGTACCCTTTCTTTGATGAACACTGCTAAATTCATTGTACAGTGGAACAGTAGAAGAGGTGGGATTACCAGCAGCCCCCCAACCAGGCTCATCACTGTTAAATGATAGGTGGATGTGGAGTTAAGCCTGGATTTCCTGTTCCCTGGCAGAACACTGATTCAGGAGCTAGTCAACAGTAACTGTTTTATGCAAGAACCTTAGGGTGTGCTTTACTGAACTGAAGAAGATTATGAGAAAGAGCTGCCTATTTTCTGGATCCTGGTTGGACCTGGGGGGAAGGTGACTTGCTGAGCTACCGTGTTTGCCAAATATGGCAGTTCTGGGCATATAACAGAGGTACAGGGTCAAACCAAGCGTGGTGCAGACCAGTATCTTGGGTTTGATACTGGCCACTTGCTAATCCCACACATTTTCTTCTGAAGCCCTTTCCTTCCCCCAGTCAGTCTTGCTGCTGTGGAGGGTCAAGGTCAAACTGCCGTTACCTTCCAGGTGAGGAATGCTGCCTCATTCCCATACTGATGGCTGTCTTCATACTGATGAGGCTACTCCTGCCCTTGTGTCCCTTAAATGCAGATACTAACATTGCTCAAAAACTCCATCAGTTTTGGAATTGGGAGATCTTAGAGCAACTGGTGCTTTGCAATCTTGTATGATAGCTTTTCACTGGAGTAAGTCAGCAGTGCTATTGAATGTATTTGAACCATGATTATTGGGCAGATAGAAAGCACTTAAATACTTAGTTTTAACAAATAATGCAGAACCATGTTTTCTACCGTTGCTAGATAGAACATGGTCAAGATTCCCTGAAAGATGCAGTTTGAGCAGTTAACATGGAACTCTTGGCTAGAGACCTGTATAAAGAACAGAAAGATCAAGCTGAAATAAATAAGTGCGTGCCAAAAACCAGTTTCCAAGTTGCTCTGCTTGTCTCTGTAAATAACATGCCTGGATAACTCTTGCTTTTCCTTGACCCTATCACTTTAAAGCCTCTGCTGTTCAAGTCAGTGTTACTCAGACAAGATAAAACATCAGCTAATAGGAAGGAGTTTTCTGATGTTACATTCACTTTTTGTCACCATTCTTTACTTTTGCTGGAGGAGTCTGATGTTTAAAAAAGGAATAAACTTGTAGTACAATGAACTGTACCTGTGAGCTGGGGTATTTATAGCTCTGTGCAGCAGTCTGGTTGCAGGGGCGAAGAAAAGGTTTTGGTTGTTGTGTGGAGTGTGTTTTGCATTGTGAATTAAAATTAGGTTACTGTTTTTTACTGATCTGTAAATATTGATATGGACTGGGGATTTTTTTTCTATTTTCACCACCTGCCTAAAGACATGAGTCCTTCTTTATGGCCTCACCTTGCCCACTTTGTGTTGCCTAGTTCATAAATTGCTAACTCCATCTGTTTTTTTGCTGGAGGATCTTTCTGAAGTTCTTGTGGCTTGTGAATAGGCAAGAAAAACATGGTGCACTTCCCCCTTTTGACGACTTGGGTTAGATAATCCCCTTTGTCTGGCAGGAGCTATAGCTCTCTTGAGCAGCTGTCAAGATTGATTCAATCTTGTCCAAGGCTGGGGTCATCACTTGGGACTAGTCACCATTCCCCAAATGAAAAACATTTTCTTCCAGGTGTTAAGAGTTTTAATAGGAACTCATCACCTAGTAATTTAGCCTGGGCCTGCAATTGGAAACAATGATGCATCTGCTTGTCTGACTGAAGCCTTTTGATTGAAATTGCTAGCGGACAATCTGAAGAAGTTGTATTCTTATGGAAAAAGGGACACAATCTTTACAGATTCAAAGTTGTAGTATGGACCTCCATCCCCATATTCCTATTAATCAAATTGGGGTGAGAAAGAAGAGAAAATGCCATGTCTTTTCTGATGTTTATCTTCCAAATGTTGTCCCAAAATATGGTTCTTTAACCCAGCATGCACTACGTCATTCCACATGCAGAGTTGGGGTATTTATTTATAGTTCTGCACAAAAATGGGTGCTGGGTGGCAAATCCACAAAGCCATCACAATGGCTATCAAAACTTTTCACTATTTATACATTTTAGCAAACAAAGACATTAATGTTCACTTGCTTCAAGTTACACAGGTTACACAGTTCTCTTACTAATTAGTATTCTGTCTTCTATTGGTTGAGTCCTCTCTTCTTATGCTGATTAGTCCACATGTTCAATTTTTCAATGTCTCTTCTGTCAGTGGGTTTCCTGAGGCTGTGGTCATGAACTCCCCCTGCCAGAATTACCTTTTCCCACTCAGAGCTGATTTCAGCAAAGTTGATTGAGTTGGCTTGTTAGTTTTTTTCTTAATCGTGGGAGTTTTTCCAAATGACCTTGTGGCCTGTAAATTCTGCATTCTTTTTGTCTGTTATAGTAATACATCCTTCTCCCCTAAGTCTGAGATCGTTCAAGCCCTAAATCTTAACAAGGCAATTCTACCAAAAAGTAACTTGCCTTTCTAATGCCTGGACATCACAGCCGTCCCCATTTTGCAACTTGTTCTGCAAAGATTACCAAAAAATTACCTGAAAATGTGGAATAAAATTATCTGTCTACCTAGTTTGAATGATAGATAGACCACTATAGGTACTTGGGGGAAAAACAGTTCCTTTAACCATGAAAACTAAAAAAAGTCCGAAACCATACAAACCTTTCTCTATATGAAAACCACAATATCTAAAGTAAGAATGAAGTTGGGAGGTTTTTGAAGTTAAGAAATTTTACCTCAGTGATAAATTAGACAATGTCTCTCTTTTTTGTTTAATTTATCTTGTGTTTTCTCTTTCAGCAGCATCTCAAGTCCAGACCTTGGAATCTGGACTAAGATACTGTCTGAAAGCAGGTTTTGATATTCTGCTTAATTACACATGGTGGACAATTTTGTATTCCATGACCACAAACTTCCCCCAACTCCTCATATTGCCAGATCCACAATTAAGAATTGTTGCACAGTTGTGGACTTGAAGCCATAGGATTTCACTGTGTGTTTTTTGAAATTTGATGTTTTCTTATATACCTTTATTTCCTGAGTCTTTTCAACTGTCTTCAGCCAAACCTAGTTTTCCTCCCTATCCAGGAATACTTGACTTACCGCTTTCTTTTAAAGAAACAGAAAATCTGAAGAGACCACTTCCTTCCGGGAGCTAGGTATTAAAGATAAATACCAATTTGCCATATCTCAGGATTAAACCTCAAAATTTGGAAATAATGAGGCATAAGAGTGAATTGGACTGTTTGTGACAGAGAAAAGAGGAAGAAAAATAGTCTTTATTGTCAGATATTCTCTGTTTCTTTCCGTTCCTAATAGGTAGGGTGGAGGTGATCAGCAGTGAACACCATGTGGGATTCTACAGCAGCTTTTTAGTCATCACCTAATAAAATGGGCTGTAGAAGCCTCTTCTTACACAGGGGATTAGCTAAGAAGCAATGTCATATTTCAAAATGAAGCACTTGGGCAGTGGGTGTGTGTGGAGGAGAGAGTGGGATCATGCTGTAAAAAGTGCTCACATTTTTAGCCAGACAACAGTTCTGCAGCAAATAAAATCTCTCTCTCCAACAGATGGAGGAGAGGTGAGTGGGAGGGAAGTTTGGAAGCGCATTTTGTCATTTCTGTTCGCTCACTGCTTCGTCTGCAAGGGAAAGTGCATGAAATACCAGTTGATAAAAGGGTGGACTAAAAACTGTAGAGGCATCAAGGAGGTAGAGGCGACTTTCCATGGAGCAGCTTCCATCTGGGACTGTCAAAATGCTTTACAAACACTGGACAGCTGAGCTTTGTGATATCCCAGTGGACAGGTATTAATTGTTCCTATCTGGAGATGAAGAAATTCAGGAATGGAGAGTGCTGACAAGATTTAGGTGCAAAAGAATATTCGTTTGTAGAGCTGGACGTCATGCTACCGTCATCTCCAGCAGGCTTCCAGTGCAGGATGTCATGCCCTGTATGTTGTTCAGACTTCGACTAGCTGCCTGGATTAGCATGAACTATTCTGCCTGACCCAGCCTCCCCCTGGAATACGCTGCCATTTGCTTTCCATGATTAGGCTCAATTTACCTGTCATTTTCATTAGAACTGATGACTTTAAAACTCTCCTGGAAAGCAAATGTACTCATCTGAAAATGGCAGGGAGAGAATCACGAAGTGAGAGTATCTGTACTGTTTCCACCTGCAAAATTTTACTTATTCCTCCCTCAACATTTGTTTTAAGTAGAAGAGAGGGGTAGAGAAAGATCATCTCTTATAATTTGTTGCAATATAAATTAATTAGCTTTCCACATTTCCTTAAAAAAGGGCTGCTGTTATAAAAGAAGGTCAAAACTGCGGTTACATGAAGATATATGCATTTGGGTGAAATGTTTAAACATGAGCTCAGAGAGAGCTGTAGATTCTGCTGCCCCTGCACTGGAAGAAACTTTATTTGTACCCAGCAGAAATGCTTCCAAAAACATCTTAATCTTTTTTATACTTAGGTAAAAGTGGAGTAAACCTGGTAAAAATCAGATTACTTTCATTGCCATAAAGAGAAAACAAGCAAAACCAGAGTCAGATTCTTCAGGTGCAAGGGCAGTCGGGTCTCAAAGTACCAGCTGAACTGTGCTTTCTGAACTACTCTGACTTTCTGACCTGTTCATCTAGTCAGAAATCAAAACAGGGATGTTCTCTTGCCAATTGGACTGGAGGTTGATACTACTGAATAGAAGGCTGCAGGACAATGAGCCTCCTGTTTGCTTTCTCAGGTTCTAGAAAGTGTTTATTGCTGCGGCTGGGAAAGGTATCTCTGCACATAGGAGGATTTCCTCAGCTGATGTTCTCAAACTGCTGTTTTTCAGCCTTTGTGAGGTGATTCTGCCTCCGTTGCACAATGGCCTGGTGTTCTGGCTGATTGATTAGGTAACCAAAACATGGATTCATCCCCTGGGTTTATGGTTTTCAACTGTGGTGTCTCAGATCAATCCGTCCTGTTTGTTCCTGCCTTGCTAAACTGAGGTACCAAAATACATTCTGCCAATGTCTGATATTCATCATCTGACTATATTTGTTATTGCAAACTATTTATATCATTGCAAACTATTTATATCTTCAATGCTGACTCATAAAGCAAGGTATTTCACTGAGGCTGAAAGGGAAATGACCCCACATCTTTTCCAGTTTATTTAATGTAATTTCATTTCTTCATCCCTCTTTGGGGATCTCTGTCCTACTTTCTGTCACACATATTAGCCTTGGCTGATTGATATGACAAGATAAAGAGCCTTGAGCAAAACCAGCTTTATAAACATTGACAGAGAATTATTTTGCTTCATGTATCAGAAAAATATCTTAAGCAGAATGAAAGAGCATTAACTGACCCATTTCCAGACTAAGTTATGAGTAGGTTAACAAAAAAACTAAAATGTATGTTTCCTGGTTTCTTTTTCTGCCTTGGTATGAAAAGACAGAATAAAACAACAGTGGCTTCAAAAAAAGGCATGCAACTGGGCATGAATATTTTCTACTAAAATGTGTTTACTGCTTATGTCCTGAATATTGTCATGAAAATGTATATTGCAGATTAGAGTTATTTACAAAATCCTTGTAAATCACCCCGAGGAAAATGTCTGTATTTGCTGTCAGTCAGAGAAGTCCAGTCAGTGTAATAGGTGAAATCACCTCCCATGATTTGGTGTGTGGGATTTGCTGAAGGAATAAATTATATGGTTTTTTCTGCATGAAAAGCTTAATACAATACAAGGACCATTAGAACTTGACAAGTTGATTGGGCATTGAAACCTGGGTTGAAGAGAATTCACTACCTAATGACAAACCTTGAAGGGGAGGAGTTAACCTCCTCTGATTCTAGATGTCTTGAAGGACATGACTACAAAGAAGTCCTTTGAAGTTAAAACTATTCAAATAATTTTAACTTCAAACTATAATTCAATAAATGTGTTGTTATTATTCAAAGTATTCAATGTAATTGTATTTATTTGCTTAAAGTAATCAGGTTTTTGCATATTATATATGATTGATATTTCCATCCAAATTAGCTTTACCCAAATCATGAATAGAAAGGAATCCCCTTAGAAACAAAAAGAATTATCTGCCTTTTTCTAACAGAATACAGTCTAACAGTTATGTTACCTAATTGTCCTCGGGTGACTTTATGATGCTTGTATGCCCAGTTATCTGTTCCGTTCATGCTGGATATTAGGTTCTGCACCAGTTTAAGACAGGTTCTGAGAGCAAAGTGGGGCAGAGAAGCGCAGAGTTTGTTATCAGAAACTGCACTCCCTGCATCCTGCTCCTGGGCTGCAGCACAGACAGCAGGACAGAGCTCTCCTTTGCTTTTTAGTTAGTTTATTTTAGCTAGCTGAGGCAGTAAAGTTCCCTGGACGGTGACTTTTGTTTTTCTTGGAACTAATCGGCCCTGCTTTAGACTGAAAATCCAGAAAAACACCAGGAGCTCCCACCTGTGGCCCGTGGGGCTCGGGATGTGGCATTTTCCAGCATGGGAGGGGCTGATAAGAGACTGAGCCAAGCTACAGCCCATGACAAGGACTTCCTGAATTTGCCATCTTCTCAGAACAGCGAGAGGTTTTATTGTTTAATGTTTTGGGGTTTTTTTTAATGCTTGTGAATACTTTGCTTGTTAAATAAACAGGTTTTTTCCCACTTTTCTCAAAGGAGATTTTTTGTCTCCTGAACAAGGTGGGGGAGGGGCCACTTGAATTTGCTTTCTAGATGGACCCCAAATTTCCTCCCTAAATTTGCCCTAAATCAGAACACTAATGTGCTTTCTTCTAGAAAAGGCATCAAATTTAGTAAAAATGCCTCACTTACTTGCAAAATAGCATGTCTTAATAATTGCTAAAAGTGAGAATCAATCTTCAGAAAAATAACTAAGTATAACCAATGTGAGATAAGAATAAAACCACATTTTAAATCAGGATGTGTTCTTCGCTGAACTAAATCATGTTAAAATTAGCTTTTCCAGCCTTACCCATATGTTACCTTTCTCTTTGAGCTCTTGTAGGATTTCTGTGCATTTGATGATAGCTGCATTTGTGAGGTTTTTTTTTTTTATAATTTAGGTTTTCTTTTTGGTATCAATTGAGTAATGAACAATTAATAGATGACCTCAAATTATGTGCAGATCTTAAATGTACATTTTTCTTTTCTTTTTAGTGAAAGTTCATTGAGGTAAATGTGTTCGGTAAATGTGTTTTGCACTCAAATGCCTGGTGCTTGGCTCCACAATGAAATCCAAAATCTTCTGTTCAGAAATGCATACAATTCATGTAGAGAATAAAACTCTTCAGGATGCACTTCCAGTGCAGCCATTACACTTATTTTATGAGATCAGTGAAAATGTACAGCTGCCTCAAGCTAGTCATATGGAAATAATGGAGAGGAAAATGAATCTCTGCCTGAAGGTGCTCTGGTGTCTACATGGGATTCATCTCCCTGAGACACTTCCTAGAGGTCCATGTAGAAGACAACAGAAAAATGGTGGGAGCATTTGTCCACAAAACGGTAGCCCAGAGAGCCTTTTCTCACCCAGAATATCCAGACCATCACTATCTGCTGCTCTGAGATCATAACAGAAAGCCAATCTGGAGGCAAGGTTCCCTCTTAAGCCTGGTCCATCCATGTTAACAGTCATTAAGAGACTTCCTGGGTGAGGAAGTCAGGGAGTCCAGCGACCAAGACCTTGTTGTACCGTGCTGGGGTGGTAAAACCTGATCACCTCTCTGAGGTTATGAATTCTGCACTAAACACCTTCTGGATAAAACAAAGGTGCTGACAGAACTTAGACATGGCTGAGGCGGGGGGGAAATGCCTAAGAGAGTGATTTTGGTTTGGTGAACTTAAGTCTCATTTCTGTGACTTTCAGCTCTTTCATGAATCCACTCCTTGGTCACTCCTCTGAGAGTTTAGAAGCAAAATAACCAGCTCCATTTTGTTTCTCAGCACATGAATACTAATTGTTTCCCTTTGGAATTATGCCATGTCATCTAATTTTCAGTGAATAAACAAAGCTGCAAGTCATGTGCAATCATCCCCAACCTACTGGAGTTATTAACAGCACCCACTCATGGACTTTTTAACAGAGATTCAGCTTTCCTTTAAATTCTCTCTTGGAAAAGTGGCCATAAAACATCCTAGGCTCAGACAGACTCTATTCTGAAAGAATTCTTATTGAAAACTTTCAGTATTTACCCCAGCATGATTCTCTCTAAATTGTCCTCCTTTGCAGTGCTTGCTGAACATTCAAAACTAATAAGCTGATAATATTGCCTCCAGAAATTTTCTATGCCCTTGCAATATAGTTGCTTGTATAACTGTAACACAGATATGGGATGAAAACCTTATTTTTTTGTTCTGTCTAAATAAAATTAATTCACAAAACTGCCTTCCCCCCCCAACCCCCCCAGTTTAAAGTATATAGCAAGAATTTGTTGACATTGTGCTGCTCTTTCCCTTATCAGCTCACTGGGGAGGTAATTTTTTGCTACAATCTTGATTTTCAAGTGCAGTTCACACTCACCACAGGACATGAAGCACTGAGTAAAAAGAAATAATGGGTGTAGCTTCCTTAAATCTTCCAGTGGAAAGGGCAGGGGAACAGCCAGTCTGTTGTCTTTTCAAAACGTAATATTAAAAATGGTTCTGCACAGACTGATTTCAGTTCCTCATCTCCACTTAGGAGTTTGTCACACATTGGACAGTATTGATGTATAACAACAGTGAGCAATGGCACATGTATGATCTATGTATGTAGATCTGTACTTAAAAACACCTGAAACTCCAGATATTCACAACCAGTTACTTGAAGTAGGTGAAATTTATACATGGAATACCCATTTTCTCTTTTAAGAGTACAGTCTCTGCATTTGTCCCTAAAATGAGGAAAATGATCCATGAAAGATTCTCTTCTGCATGGTTTATGCAGACAGACTGGGAGTTTTTACATCTTTAGTTAAGGCTGACTCTCTCTTTTGTTCATATTTGGTGGAAAATTCAGTAGATAATTCTAATTTCTCAGATACAAAGATGGAATATTGATCTACATCTGCAGTTTCACACAAGTGTCTCATGTATGCCACATTTCAGCACCAGAAAGGGAAATGCATCCTTGGAGTGTGTTTCACAGTCCTTCAGCACAGGCACGGGAGGATAAAGCCTGGCTAACAACACTGATCAAGTTTTCATTGTAAACTTCACTCCTTCCTCTACAAAACCCATTAGACAGATGCTGTATTTGTATCTTGTTAAGTAAACAAAAGACATAGCTGGTGAGATGTAGGATTTCTCATTCAGATTAGCTGGCACATACTATCCACAGGGCTTTACTGGGGATGTGAAGAAGTTGCCTGGGTAGCAAAATATTGTCCCCAGGCTCCCAGGCTGAGAACAAGTACAACACCGCAGGCCTG
Organism: Fringilla coelebs; assembly: GCF_963513975.1. Lineage (NCBI taxonomy): Eukaryota > Metazoa > Chordata > Aves > Passeriformes > Fringillidae > Fringilla > Fringilla coelebs. The sequence continues at coordinate 105,330,994 of NC_140028.1, read as the reverse complement.
TTTCTAATAAACTTAGAGGGATTAGGAAGTGATTGCTTACTTTGAACTGCTTCACTTCTGCTTCCTTGCTTGAGAGAGATTTATGGGTCATTTAAAGGAGGGAAAACATATTTGCAGGGGAAAATTTAGAAGTGAACTTCAAATTTTGGGGACTTTGCATGTTGTTTTAGACAAACTACTGCTTAACTAGATGAAGTGACACAGACAACAGGAGCACTGCATTGCTGTGCCTTTGCTTGAAGCGAAGTGGCACATGGGCTTTTGGGAAGTGATCTGCAGTGGATCTAAGATGGCTTTAGAGAGACTGAATTTTCTCAGATGGAAATTGCAACCTGTTTTCCTTTTCTCACCTTTTCACCATTAAAATGTCAAGTCTCTTTTTCCTTGGTTTAGACAGAGTGTGTCAGGAACACTGGAAAATTAGAAAAGTATAAATTAAAGGTTGTAACCATCTGTAACCATAACAATAAATACCTTTGTCCAGTTAGTGCTTCATCCATGTCTGCTGCCTGAGAAGACTGAAAAAGCCTTCATGTCAATACACTATTCCTCATGTCAATGCACTATTGCTCATTACTCTGCACGTACAGAAGAATTTCATCCCTTTTAGCAGGAGGAAGGTTGTCTAGTCTCAGGTCTTTGAGTTCAAAGCAGTTTAAAATCTTGGCATAGCTGTTTAGGAATGAAATTTGAATGGATGTCTGGTAGAAAGATGGCTTTCTTCTCTTACAAAATGGCTAATTTAACACTGTAACAGGTCATTTTTGCAATGGTGCACCTGCATTAACTGTTTCAGTTTGAATCTCCTGCCAAAGCAGGACATCAAAAATAGAGCAGTAGAGAGCGGGTTGGAACCACAAATCTGTGGCAGGGAAGGAGGGACAAAAAATTTTAACAGAACATCTTATGCCAAGTTCTGTTCCAACAAATGTCTCTAAGATAGGGGCAGCTGTGATCTGCCTGATCTGGGAGGTGGAATGAAGGACTGTGCCCACACCATTTGATGTGTGAGCTCATTATGTGTCTGAAGGACACGTGGCAGAAGAAAGGCTATACTAGGCTGAGTTCTCTTATCTGAGTAAGCATGGTTTGGGATGCCCCTCAAATTTTTCTCCACTTTAACCACATCATGAGGAGAGAGACAAAACCAGAAAAAAAAATAGCTTTCTGCCATGTGGCTGTGTGTTAAAACACCATATCCATCAAAAATCCTAATAACCCATTTATGTTTGACTGCCTGTTCTTGCCTTTTACGTCTTTCTCCTTCACTTGGGTATGAGTACACTGGCAGCTACATAGAAGCTTTCTCTGGGGTTCATTAGAGCCAATGGAAAACCGCACACTTTCTCATGAATTTTCACCTTGTCCATTATGTGTATCTCTTGCACTCTTGTTTTGAAGGCTAAGTCAGGAAAGCAGTGAAATTATTGCATAAAGAGTTCAAAAGCTTATAAATAATGTATTACATCATATTGGCCTAGGAAGCAAAGAAAGTGCTATCAAAAAAAGGTGACAAGGCTTTTAAGATGCTTTTCTGATGAGTCAAAATTAATGCTGTGTGTTCATTTTACTGTGTTGTCCTAAGACTGACAGTGTGTCTATGGTCCCTATGCAAAAGCCAGTGAGATTTAAGTGAGTTTTTCTGTGATTAGGGGGAGTAATCAATCCTGGTTTCCTATGAATTGTCCTTTGCCTCCAGTCTGTTATCTCTTCCTTTATGCTTTCCCTGAATTTGAATAATGTCAGCCCTCCACTATGTGCTGTTGATGCAGCAGCTGTCAATGGTATCCCAGAAAATCAGGGCCAGGGCTAATGTGAGGCTGCTCATGGATGGTTACACATGTTCTACTGCCAGTTGCATATGTGAAGAGCGGATACATCCTGGTTGCTTTGCTCTTGTGAGGGAAAATAATTTGGCTCCCTGTGTGCCAGCCAGCTTAAACTTTTCTCAAAATGTATACAAGGCATTTATATTTCAAATGTCTACTGTCTTGTCAATTTTGGTAGAAATCAGTCAGTGCTGTCAAAATTATTGGGCAAAGAGGGGGAAAGAGACAAATGAGAAATTGAAGAGAAAATCATAGCCTCAAAATTCTTTCTTTCTTGGGAATTCAGCCTGAAACAGTTAATGCCAGTATTGCATATTTATCTGCTGCTTCTTTAACTGGTAATGCTGGTATTTTCAAGATACTCTTTCTCAATCAGGAGAGCCAAACATTTTTTTGTGGAAATGCAAATTCTCACATAACTGCAGATGAGGCTTCAAAAAAAAAAACAAAACAAAAAACCTAACAAAGTTACTAGACTGTGAGATTAATGAAATATAAAAAGTAACCAGAACAACTTCTCCTGTTTTGGTTCTCCAGCTGATTTCATATCTTGTTCATCAAAGTCCAGAATAAATAGCTAATTCTAACTGGGGCTCCCAAAAGTTATGGCACCAGTGGCACCAGTTGTCCTAAGCATGCAGGGAAGGAACAGCTGGTGACTGTTTTTACACACAGTCTTCCTCTAAATATTAGAGAGTGCTTTGCAATGCGATATTTTTATTTATACCTCAGTAATACCAAGATGTCCTAGCTGAAAGTGGAGCCTGAAGGTACAAGTTTTTGGATCTACAATGCTGTAGGAGACAGTCCTGTCCTCCGTTTTTCTCTGTCCCTTTCCTCCAAAATATCACAGCTAATTAGGAAGAGGAAAGGCAGGCGCCATGAAATGAGGTGCCTTGTGCCAGGCTCCAGAGCAGATCAGTGTTGTGTGTGCTGAGAATAGAGCTCAGTCTCCTGCTGCCCAAGGGGAATCTCTTTGCTGGATTCCCTGGCTGCATCTCAAGGTCCCAGCTAAAGCATTGCATTTCTAATACGGTGTTACAAAACTCAAAAGTTTTAAGGAAACACGATAAAAACTTCGTAAATATAGACAACTCTTCAAAACAGTTTAAATATTCTGGGTACAGTGAACAGTATTCATTCACTTTAATGCAAGGTTGTTAAAATCTTTATTGAGACAAGGGGGTTGGGAAAGTAATTTGTTTTCAAGGATTCTGCTTCATTGCATGCTTTTCAGACACTCATGATTTGTCATTCAGCTGTAACTTCTCATGAAAATTACATTCCTAATAAATACATTTGTGTTTACATTGTCATTAGCATAAGTGGGTGAACACTCCATGCATTTACCATGCACAGGCTTGTCTCGTCTCTTGGCCTTGTCAAAGTGACAAGTTTTTTTCCCCAACACATTCTGTTCTTTAATATACTTTTATATTTTGTAGAAGACTTCTTTCTTTGTTAGTGACTTGGCTCACAAATGGTCTTCATTTCCCTATTCATCTGAACTAAATAGCCAAATGCATGTTCCTGTGGATGTGAAAGGGGTTATGAATCATACAAACAAAAATATGTTAACTTCTTGTACATGCTGTAATCCATTAGAAACATTCTTCCATGTGGCTTAACCTTGTACTTTCTTCCTATTGTAAGTGACAATCATCAATTAATTGAAGGGTAAATTTGGACCCAGGTCATCAGACTGTCAGAACTGTATGTTGCAATGCATTAATTGAATTCCAGGTGCCGCTTTACATTGTCACCTCTTAATGTCACTGTGCTATGACAATAATGGATTGAATAACTGGGATTGCAAGGCAGTCTTTTGGGCGTTAGTGTAATAAAAGGGAAGGTAAGCTACATGCTCTAAATTCTCTTCCCTGCTGAGTACGAAGCTCTTTTGCAGGGACTTTGTATTTCCATATAGAGGGAGAGATCTGTCTCTCTTCAGTCTGATCCCATCTTTCCAGATGGTTTGACCTGCCTGATGTGATTGCTTAGGAGTCCCACTGGATCCTCTGTCCATGAGATTATCACCTGTGTAGGCTTTCCCCATGAATTCTCCTTGGGGAGAAGTTTCAAAATGCCAAATCCCTGTGTCCCTGGATTCCCTCCATGTCATGTGTGCTTTATGTGGTGAGATGGAGAAGACCATCAGGAATGCCATTGTGGCTGACTTTGCAAAAGCTTGGGCAAGGAAAACAAGTTCTGTCTTGGGTAAGAAATGCAAAAGTGATGCTGCAAGCAAGCAGAAAGTAGAGGTGAATGTGCCTTCTTTGCTGCCTGAAATTTTAATTACAGGGGAATGTATTCAAGAGAGATAAGGAAAATATGGATCCTTTATCCATTTTTCCTAAGAATCATAAGCATTATTAATCAGATTGGACAAAAGACAATTTTCAAGTCTTCTTAAGGAAAGCATAGAAGATGATGTTTCTTATAATGATGCTAAAGTCCACATTTTGTATTATTTGGGAAGTTTCTCAGATAAAATCTACAGTTTTCAAATTCTTTTTTTTCCCCACCAGCCACAGGCATTGCTTGCATGAGAAGTCCTTATTTCAAAAGAGAAGTGAGCAAGAATTTAAGGAAGATCTACAGCTATATTACACAGAAGACTGACTGCAGTATCTTGGCTCCTCCCTTTTGCATGTATGAACTTGACAGGTTGTGGCCACATTTCCCAAAGATGCAGCAGAGGCTGGGCACCTTGAGTCCCGCTCACCCACTCCTGAAAAACAGAAACACATTCCTTGCTGCGGCCTTTTAATTTAGTGCAGAAATGAGGAATTGAATTTATTCATTGAGCCCAGCTCCTGAGCATGGGGAGAGAAACATATATAGCCCCTCAGTTTACCTGAAGAGGTGCCCTGCAAATCAGTGATGCCTCTCTTGCCTTTCCCAGTACAGCCCCTTTGCCCTGGTGTCACTCACAAGTCTGGCCTGTTCATCAGTACTGACCAGTGTTAGATTAAATGACCTTGGGGTAAAAGATTATATCAGATCGGTATTGCTATTTCTGGTTTACTGGTCTGTTTTTCCCATCCATCTCTATTTTTCTGGTAGTGTTTCATTTCTACAGTAACAATACAGACATAATTAGTAAGTATGAACTGCCTGTTTCCAAACACTATGAATTGTGTCATTTAAAAATGTATTGGTACAAACACTGTCTCACACTGTTTGCAGATAAATTTTCTGTTGCCTGAGCCATCAGTGGCAGTGAAAAACAGTGTCTCCAAGAAGCTAAGGTTCCTCTTCACTTTACATGAGGCATGAAATAAGCTGATATGTAGCAAATAGAAGTATTCACAGCAGGAACCAGGTTCAAAACTTCAAAGCAAGGAAGGGAGAGTAACTTCTAAGCAAGGAGAGGAGTGTATTTTTAAAGCTATACTGTCAGCCAGGGGACATAGCTTCTAAAAAATCCAAAGACAGCTTACACAGGTGTGTAAATACCTAGGGTATTTTAAAAAAAAAAACACATCAAATATTGTAATAACAACGGCAAATATCGAGGCACTCGGAGTCAGGCAGTTGAGGTTTGGATTCTATTTCTGTGACTTGCTATGTGACCCTCATTGAGTGTCTCCATGTTTGAAACATCTTGCTTTTAATATTCATTTAAGATACCTAAATACAGTGCATAAACTGTATTCACTGTTTTTCTCCAGCTCTAGGTTTTGATCAGGTCATCTACTAATGAAGTTCCTATGTGCCTTATTGTGCATTGTGCAAGGTTTCACTGAATATTGATGACCTTTGCAATACCTGAATGAAAAACATCATTAAATGAAAAATATAAATAAAATATCAAATGTCTCCTTAGAGGAGTGTCCTAATGATAAGCATGCCATTCTGTGAATCTTACTAGAAGTCATAATTCTGTATGTATTACTTAGCACGGGTAAAGCTGAAATCTGGAGTGTCAAGGGATGTCAGGCGGTCACAATTTCTACTCATTTGATACCAATGAGTGTCTCTTTAATACATGAACACTTTCTAAAACAAGTCATGGAGAATTATCCCACATCATCAAAACATTGCCATTTATAATACACCTATTATCAATGCCCTTTTCCATTGCAGTTTCTAATTATCTGAATTTGACACTGATTAAGTATTTTCATGACTTAGAAGCTGAAATAACGGAGTATGTTAGAGGAAGATAACAGACCTTACTTTGGTGAGAATACAATGCTCTTTTCTAAGTATGCCCTTTAAATAAAAAGTTAACTCTGGAAAGAAGTAGTCAGTTATGTTCATTATCTTCTTTCTTGGTCAGGTAATAGATTGCCAAAGTCTGGTTTTCACTTTGGATGTCTGCTGGCCTGCTGACTGTGGCTGAGGAAGCTTTGGGTCCTGAGTTTTTTATTTGATCTTGTGAATTTGTTCAGTGCTGTTGTTACGTAAATGCCCGTAATATCACTGTTCTGGCAAAATTATACATTGTCTTGATTCCACTCTTGTATTAGAATTTGGTTTCTATTGGGAACTCTTTCCTTCATGACATTTAAGGAGGAGCATGGATATAAACTGATTTTTTTTTTAGATTTATTTTTGAGGGTGGAGGGTAAATCCTGTGTTGTTCACATATAGCTTGGCATTTGTTTTTTGTGATTTGAATAATGCCTGTCATTTTTGGTATTTTACTGATGGCTTTTGATTTCTTATTGAAGAGGTCTGAAATATTAGCTTATGGAGCTCTAACAGCAGCAGACTGTTAGCTACCATCACCTTCATTTAGATTAATTCCTTCATCTTTTGCCCCTTGTATTTCATATACTCAAGCCATAGAAGATGAGATAGAAATGTGGTTTAGAAAGAATTCAGTATTATTTTTAGTCCTCTGTAAATGTCAGGGGGTTTTTGTCTTTCGTTCTTATATTAAATGCATTGGGTTTCTTTTCTTTTTTTTTTTTTTTTAAGGAGCCATATTAACTGCCGTCTTATTTACAATATAGGTATTTTTTGCAAATATGAAATAATCCCTGATCTGCAAATAATCCCTGATCTGCAAATAATCCCTGATCCTGAAAATATTAAATATCCCTAATCTGCCAGAAGCAGCAGTGCCAGGTTGCCTGTCACAGCATTTCAGCCTCTGTATTTCAGCCTCTTGTCAGTGGAAGCTTCTTAACACCACATGATGTGACAAAGTTTAATGTGCCCCAAGCAACCATTGGCTCCTGGGTGATTGGAATATCCCAGCGCCATGGGATATTCATATTTGTCTGAAAACAATACACACACTTTTCTTTCTAAACTAAGGAAAAATTACATTATAGCACTGGGCTCTGAGACTTCAAGAATAATTTGCCACCTCAGGGACAATTAGCAAGTTGGAAAACCACTTGTGTATGAATGACTTTCACATAAAAATGATAGACTAACATTTTTGTTATTGAAACCACATTATGAAGCTGATATTTCTATGCCGATTTATTCAATATCCTAGATTAGATTTCTGGACTTTTGGAAGACAGCTCTCATCAGACTTTGTGAATAAACTGATTAAGTTTAAAGTAGCTGATTTTTTCTTGTCACAAAGCAATTGTAATTTCTTTTAAATTATGCAAAATAGTGGCAAATAAATATATGTAGTAGCTCTTGCTACTTCTTCTTCACTTGGCATGGTGTGTATAGGTGATTTATCACTTTCAAAGCAATGTATTATGATAGCAGAAGAGATGATCCTATCTGGGGTATAACCAAATGATCCTATCTGGTTAATAGGTCCACCGTGAAAAAAGTGGATTTATTTTTAGAGATATATTTTTAAGAATACGACAAGAAACAAACAAAATGCAATTTCTGAGCATGATCACCAAGAGAGAATAATTCCTCAAGAAGATCAGGGGGAAATTTTGTTTTGCATATCTCCTTTAATTTAAGTACAGCCCTTGAAAGAGAACAGGTGCCAGCTGAATCCTCGGTCTCAAGGGAGGAGAAAAGGGAGACAAAGAGGTGGTTTCTAAGGTAGAAGAAAATTGCTGATTTTAGGACAAGGACAAAAGAAAGCAGGATTTCTTACTAAAAGAGACCGAACATCCCATTCCAAGCGTGTACTAACATATCTGTTGTCAGTCATAGCCATCTGTAGATACTATGTATGAGCTGATGTGCAAAACACAGGGACATGTATTTGGCAACTTCCTGCTGATTTGTCTGTGAAATTCAGCTTTCTTACAGGTTAAAAAGGCATCACTGAGAAGCAAATCTCGTGGTTCTTGATTATACTTATTAAGAAATGGAAAGGAAGTAGCAGACAGCTTAACAGAGGAATGGAGTGGTTGAGGTTGCTGGCTGGATAAAAAGTGGATTAAAGGAAAAACCCCTTCACTGACTGATGAAGGCAGAGATGACAATTTTCCAGAGGTAAGTAGAAATGAGGTGTCTTCAGAAGTCTGTATTCACTTACTCCTCATCTGTTTTTCATTTTAGGATAAGAAATGAGGGTGCCACTGATCTAGTGTTTATTTCTGGGTCATGTTGCATTCTTGTTTTGGAAGCCAACTGCAAAATGATACTTAGTTGTTCTAAGGGTTTTGCATCTATCAACAGCAAATCCCTTTAACTGATGTTGTTATTGACTTTCACATTGAAAAGGTCACACACAGAGAAGTGGAACGACCTGGTGGAGTCCCAGAGACAGGAACTGAACACAGTCCCTGATTTCTTAAGACAGGGTTAATAATTGAGATGCCAACAACTGCAGAAATCAGTTGTAACACTGCTTACAGGACCAGGTGAAAGATGGGGAATAGCAGAAAACACCTGCCGTTGCCTTTACTGCAGCCAGGATTTCACATGGGCAGGGGGTGTGTCAGAAGAGGTGTCAGAAGAGGTTTGTGCTGTGACACAACATAAACTGCACGTGCGAAAATGACTGAAAAGCAACACCTTAGTTATGCTCCTCTAATCCTGGCAGCTCTAATTCTGAAGATCTTTTGTTTAAAACTAAAAAGATAATGATGATTGCAGGACTGTAGGAAGCAACAACCTCTAGATAAAGGAGTAAGGCAAAAATAAGAAAATAAATATGGGATTTGAAAGTTTCTGAGATTTTAAACATATATGAAGATTTCAAAAGATGGTGAAGTCAAGCTAACTTTTTGGTATTATAATGTGTTGCAGAGTTTTGACAACCTGAGTTTTGACTTGTTTATAAGACAGCTTTTGTCTATGCTTTTATTTTACATAGTTTCACTCACCACATAGTCTAGCCAATGTCAAAGAGTGAGTAAAGATATTTCAGCTTTATACCCATTTCTTTATAAGCACAGTGAAATACATTTCAGGGAAAATATTTTTCAAGATCTACTTTTACAAAGGTGTTTGTGTTAGACTCTGTTGCCCCCAAAAAGATGAAATACCCTGGAAGTAAAATCATAGAAGACAAGCTATTAAGCAGGGCAGCTTGACAATGCTTTCAGTAAATGGCAAAAATAAGAGTATAAGAAAAATGTTTAGCATGTTCTGCTTTGTCCTGTTCATACAGATCGAGGCCAAAATGACATGACACTACATCTTTTAGTCTAACCTGCTGGATATCTTGGGCCACTAAATTTTGCATGTAAGTCCAACTTCTTTGTTGGGATACTGTATTTACCAGTTATTCATACAGGATTTACATATTATTTTCCACAGAGACATCTTGTGTTATTTGGAGATTTCCAAAGAATAAAATACAGCTTCCCGCCACAATTTGTGCCAGTGATTATTCACACCCATCAATAACATTTCTTATTTGAATTTACCCACCTTCAACTTCCAGACATCAACTTTATTACCCATTTCAACTACAAAGTTGAAGGGCCTTTTAGTTTGTGGTGTTTTCCCCTATGAAGGTATGTATGTGCTGTTATCAAGTTGCATCTCCTTTTGTAGCATGGTATGGGGAACAATATCTATTTACACTACCCTTAAATTAGCTTTGTGGCTCATCACTTCACTTGCCTATTTTTCAGCTGTGCTGGCCATGTAGCCAGCATCCCATGGGCAGTCTGGATGAAATACCTTTCTCATATTTTGTATAGATGTTGGGCAAGCAGTTGTTCATGCATCCAGTGCGCACTTTATTTACATTGCTTAGTGCTTGTCTTTTTTAGTCCAAGCAAAACTGAAGTTGCGTCAGGGGAGGTTTAGGTTGGTAAAGGTATCAGGAAAAGGTTCTTGCCCCAGAGGGCGGTTGGGCACTGAAGAGGCTGCCCAGGGAAGCTGTCACAGCACCAGCCTGACAAGAGCTCAAGAGCATTTGGACAATGCTCTCAGGCACATGGTGTGACTCTTGGGGACGGTGATGTGCAGGGCCAGGAGTTGGACTCGATGATACTTGGAGATCCTCTCCAACTCAGCATAGTCTGTGATTCTGTGAACGATTTACCAAGTCTACTTGGCCTCTACAGGGCGACAATAAAAGCGTTTTCACCCATGAGCGGGCTGGGAGCAATGCCCTGCATCCCGCCACCTGAGGACACCCGCGGGAATGCACGGAGCCCCCCGGGCACGAACAAACACCCGCGCCCGGCCGGCGGGCGCCCGGCCGGGGGGCAGACGAGGACACCCCGGCGACTGGGGCCGAGCCGGGCGCTGGGAAAGGCGGGAGGCGGGCGAGCAGCGCTGCGGGGGCGGGCGGGCGCTGAGGCGGCGGGGCGGTGCCGCCGGCGGGGCAGCCCCGGGGAGGGCGGGCAGCCCGGGAAGGGGTGCGGGGGTGTGACCGCCGGTGTGGCCGGTGCGCGGCGCCGCCTCCCCGCCGGGTCCCCTCCTTCCCTCGCTCCCTCCCGCTCCCTGACTGCCCTCGCAAACGGGAGGTGGCGCGGAGGGAGCGTGCGGTGCTGTGCTGTGCGGGCAGCCCCTGGCCGGAGCCGAGCCGAGCCCCCGCACCATGCCGGCCGCCGCGCCGCCCCCGCTCCATCCCGCGGCGGGCGCCTGCTGCCACTGCCAGGGTGAGTGCCCCTTCCCTCAGCCCCTTCCCTCGCCCCTTCCCCGCGGGCAGCCCCCGCACCGCCCCAGCAGGACCCTGCTCGGACAGGCCGCCAGCTGGGGCTCGTTTCGGGAGGAGGGGGCGAGCTGGCGGCGCGGCGCCCCGGCTGAGGGGGACGCGGGGCGGCGGCCGCGAAAGTTCCTGCCCAGGTCCTTGCGGGGAGCGGAAAAAGCTTTCGCGGGCGTTTGGGCTGGAAAATAGGGCTGGAGACTGACGGAGGAAGGAAGGTACGATGCCTCTCGGCCGAAGGGCTTTGGGAGGGGAGAGAGGCCCCCGAAGGTCCGGAGTTGGGGTGGTTATTTTACCGTGCTCCTTTAATTGCCTGTATTTTGGATTAAAGAGGAGCCCCTTCGCCCCCACAGGTTTGTGTTGTAGGGGAGACTAGCGAAGTGGACTCGCTGGGAGTGGGTTGCTGTGGGAAGCAGAGCAGGGGGCTGCCGCAGCGCGGAGAGCCGGTCCCTGCGCAGGGCGCGGGTCCCGCCGCCCGGGCCCCTGCCCGAGGCTGAGCCACACCGCGGCACCCGCCGGTACCGGGGCAAGCTGTGCAGGCTGAGCGCGAACTCAGCGTTTGCCGCTCGGAAAGGCAGGCACGGTGTCATCTGTGCTCCCATGGAAATTGAGGATTTGAAGTAACTTGCGCTCTTAATAGTCGGCATGAGAGTACTTCACTGGGAGCGAATGCTTGTGGGCTACTCAGAGCACACTGATGGCTCTGCAAAGAAAAGTGAATAGAATGCAGTGTAAGGGTTTTAAACCATTGCACAACTGTGTGTTAAAACACACTTGAGGCTGATGAATCTTCCCACAGCTGGGAAATCACAACGGCTGGAGGTACACGGGTTACAGGCAGAGGCTCAGAGTGGGAAGGGCTCTTGTGTCAGATGGAGATGCTGTGACATGTGGTAGCCAGACCTCTATTGGGAAGAATGCTGGCTGTGCCCTTGCATCCCCTGCCTTCTGTAGTTATATCAGCTGTGTTTGCTTCTGTTTAATAACTGAGCTGATATTTATAGGAGAACTACTCCTTAACTTTTCCCTGTGCTGCATTATTTTTTGCCTTCCTCAGGGTACATTCAGTATGCAATGTCAGCAGGACTGGACGGGCCACTGGTTTGAGCTAATGGAGCAGTTTTCAGGTTGTGAGATGCAGTATTTGAGACAAGCCCCATAAACTGAAACTTTTGCTGTACTGAGTACTAAAAGGTTTTCTTTTTCAAAAAAGGACAAACCCAAAACCAACAAAAAATCCCAATGCCTTGCAATAGTGTAAAAAGTTTCTAGCTCCTTCCTCTGAGCATTAAGATTGAAACCCATCCTGTGTGAGGGTATAAACTGAGAGTTTATCCTTGTACCTGATAATTTGTTATGCATGCTTTTGATATTAATTTTATAGAGACATGAAAATGTGCATATATACAATATATACTGTCTTCCCACCTCCTTGTTTCCTTTTCTTCTAGCCCCTCTTTTTTTGTCTTGACACTTCTTGTGGTTTTTTTTCTATGATCTGAATGCAGTTTTGACACTTTGAAATGTTGAGAACTCAGCAGACTCCCGAAACAGTCAGGAAGTGAAATGAAGCTTACAAAACATGTTACAGCTGCTTTATGTAGTAGAAAAGTGCAGTTATTATAGCAACTCATGCTCTTCTCAAGAGGTAACCGAATTTTATATTTCAGGATGCCACCCTTCAGCTCTCCAGGTAAAACTGATCCTGCTGAATGAGTCCCTTTCTTGTAGTATAATGAGCATGGATCTTCTGAAATAGCATGACCTTTCCCATGAAAATTTTTGTAGGATGTTCGGGCACATCAGCTGGGAGTTAGCTTCTGATAAATCTCCATCTGTGGCTTATTATCCTGAATTGGCTAATTGCACTCAAACTGTCAGCAAAGATAAGATAACTTGGTTTAATTCAAGTTAGTGGCAGCTGTTCAAACCTCTGAATTTGAGTGATGCTTAAGTTACCTTGTCTAGATTGGGTTTTTTTTAATACTCAAGTTAATTACCTTGGGCACACCAGCCTGACTTTTGAATGTATCTTTATCTGGTAGTGTCACTACTAGCTTTGTATCTGTTTTCACTGCTGCTTTTTCTGGTCATGTTCCGCAAAGCGTCACGATTTTGGCACCAGCTGGACTTAGAGTGTGTGGTGACTAAGGGAAGTTGTGTGGGATTCATTTCCCCATTTCCAGGATTACCTCGCTTGGTTTGTCTTCTGCAGAAACAACTATAGTTTTGTAAAAATAAGGGAGGTTCGTGGTCCTTCCTTCTCTTCCAACAGCTCTAGGGCAAGTTGAGTTGGTTTCTGTCACTGATTTTCTCATTTCCTTTACATTAATGATTCCTTGACATTTAACAACATTTGAAATTAGTGTTACATAGATTTTCTTGTAAATAAAATTAGAATCTTTTTTGTAAATATAATTAGAATCATAACAGTATGGTGATTTCAGCTGCCTCAGATCTCACTGAAGCTAATGTGAAACTTTTAATTAGCTTCAATGCAACTTGGATCAGAGCTGAAAATATGGTAGTTGAAGAGGTGAATGTGACATTTCTCTTCATAACAGTATACTGTTTTCCATGTTTTTCTCAATTTCAGGGTATGGGCTCTGTCCTTTTCGAGCATTCACTAGATTGTGGAAACAATGAGGAAAGATTGGGAGTTACTGCCCTGATTGATTCTGATGCAAATTTGGAGCTTTGGTAATGCTTGCACATTGCCCATCTTACCTACCAGTAGCTGGCTTTCACTGCAAATGAAAGTCAGGCATGTTTACCATCGTCTCTGTTGCTAGCATTGTTTACACAGTCTAATTATTGTAACAATGCAAAACAATTATGCCACATATTCGTGGAGGAAGCTCTCAGCAGACATTCTGAAAACACCATCTCCCACTCCATCAATAGTGCTAGCCTGCAAGTATTCTCCAGGTTTTAGTTTTCTCATCACTCCAAATAATGTAGTTAATGGAAATTCTGGGAAATGTCTGGTGATGTGAAAATCATGATCTGCTTGTCATCGTGCTTTTGAGTCTAATTAGTGCTGGCTTACAGTTTTCCCTGAGAAACCCATCTTCCTTTATAAGTCCCATGAAACAATTGGTTTTGCAAAGTTGACTTCAGTATATGAATCTCTTTTGAAAAAGTGGTTCTGTAATAATGGGGCTGGGAAATCTGCTTTTGTATGTGAGTTAACATCTCTTAAATGTGCTATATTTACCAAGAAAACTTCTGTGTGATTTCCCCTTTTGCAAACCAGATGGAGAATCAGACTCTGGCGGGTCTTTCCTTTAGTTATGCAACGAGGTTATTGGTAGTAAAGGATCTGGAAGCTTAATTAAACTCTCAGTGACACCTCTGCAGGCTCTTATTTTCACTGGGTTTGCTCAGTTGCAACCGATTAGTCATCAAGTTGAGATTTAGGAAGCATTGCGAATAATGTCTCCCACAAGAAGAAACAGAATCCTGCTCCTTTGACTGAGGCATTGTTGGCTAACAGGACTAAAAAGCAGTTGAAAGCTTACTTTGTAATGAAACATGAATAATTAATTTGAAATATATGGTACTTCAGGAGTCAAGAGCATCAACAGTCAAGAGCTCCCTGTACAGTGAGCTTTAAGAAGCACATGGAGGGCTTTGCCAGATGTTTTTGTTTCCCTCTGTCAGTTCTATACCTCTCCTGAAAGATCCTTGATGGAAAGTTCTGGGCTGCAGAGGTGACTCCCTGGTTACTGGGGCAGACCCTAAAGCAGGAGAACTGCATAAAGCAGCCATGGCTGTTCCCAATAAAATACACAGCCTGTCATCTTTGAAAGAAATTAAATAAATGAGCAGTTTCATAATATTCTTTTTTTGGTTTTATGCAGCTTAAACCAAGCCTCACACCTCCAAAGGCACTGATTCATTTCATGTGCAGTCTTACATTTCACGTAGTTCTTTACAGATTATGCATCTGTATACTTCTCTACAAGACTTCTCTTTATGCTCGCTTTTTAATTTGCTACCCTTAAAATGTCAGAAAGAAGATAATGAAAGTGGGGTTCTGCTCCAAAAAAAAGTAAATATGATGGCACTTGTGAGTCATTACCAGTCTCCATGCAATCTTTACCTTCATCTGTTTCTCTGGGTGTGATTCAGCTCAGTTTAACACTAACACATGGCAGTAACCATCTGTGTTTGCTGTAAATATTTTATTTTTTAATTACAAATGGCTTGATTTAGAAAACCTGCAGTGGTACAGTGGGGTGGTTGTGGGCCTGCAGGGGAAGAAGATAAGCACCTGGGAAGATAATTTTTGCCCGAGCATAGTTGCAAGGTTGGAAGGAGGAGTGGAACACAGAGAGCAACCCCTGCAGCAGTCCAGTCCCTGCTGCTCCCTTCTTGGAGGAGCTTGACAGGAGAACACTGGCACAGACTGCAAAGGGGCTCTGAACGTTTAGTGAAGGAGAAGGGGGTGCGGGGGGAATAAGGCAAAGCCAACTCTAAGTTTATCTTTGAGGAGAAATAAGGAAAGGTGGTTGCTAAATGTCACTTATCCATCGTGATTCTCATACAGTAAATATGGTCACATGTTGTGGCATGCTGAGCCTCCCACAAGTGTTTTGCTGTGGGATGACACTCACACTGGGGCTGAGGGTGTCACAGAGGCACCATCCATCCTCAGAATGGAAAAGTCCAGAGCTCCCCTAGCCACAAGGGAGGGTTTTCCAATGTGGGCATCCCTCAGGCTCCCTCCCTCTGCTGAAGTCCAGCCAGCTGCAAAGTTTTTCCATCAGACTGTCATTCTAGACAGTACTTCTCTTCTTAGGAACTTCTTTGCTACAACGTCTGCCTGATTTTAGCTGCTCTGGTGCTCTTTGTCCTCTAGGGTCTCCCATTAACTCTGAGGTCTGTGTCCCGAAAAGGGAGTGAGATAAACGGCCTGGGGGAAGAGAGTAGTCTCACTTCTTTCTGAGAGACTTGGGAAGAATGAGAACAGACACTTATGGGACTGAAAGATTTGGGGATCTCTGGTTTGCAGTTTGCATAACACAGTGTATATTTGTTCTTAAAATAAAAAGCAGATGTGCTGAAGATAAGGTGTACAATGTAAAGTTTTGAAGCCTTCTTGCTTGCCCTCATGAGCCCTGAGAGTGGGTCCAGAGGTGCATTTCTCCTATGGTTCTGCAGTCCAGGTGTAGCCACTAAGAACATTTTCCCTCTGTGCAGCTGACACTTTGGAAACTCACCTAATGGGAGCAGACACATTTGGCCGGGAGAAACTTTAGTTCTGTTGGTGACGTGTGGGACAGAAGGAACCCAACTTGACACATAGCTGAGTTTGCAGGGCTGACAGTTAAAGGAAAAATAATATTGCATGCGAATTTAAGCATGCTTGATGTGAAATTGTGAAAGATAAAGAACTTGGAATCCCATCACACTAATTTTATATGATCTTTTAAGGCTAAGACTGTATATTTATGAGATAGGGATATTATTCTGATTTTTTTTTCTTTTTGTATGTGAGCCCAAATTAATTTTTCTTCAGTGAACTTAGAACACTGAACTGCTGAGTGATTTTCATTTCTACAAACTGGGTTAGACTGGGTCAAGTGATTGATCTCCGCTATACAGGTGCATATCAGACATGGAAGTGCTGGCATGAGTATGACTGGAAAGGCCCATTAGGGTAGTAGAAAGGATGTTATAGAAATTAAACTGATCCCTCTTCCCCCCTTTTTTTGTTCATTGTTTTAGTATTAAAATTGGTTTTGACAGAATCCAGCTGATAAATTATATTGAACAGGGTTTTGTTTTCCTTCTGCTCTAGTAGTTAATGCAGATAAGAATGAATGCAAATACCATGATGAGTTTGGTTGTGCTTTTTTTTTTGTTTTGTTTTTTGTTTGTTTTTTTTGTTTTCAAATTCAGTTAACATAGTTGAATAAAATACATTTTAGTAGTCTAAAAAGACTTTTAAAAATTTTGTTCTTTTATTGCATTGTGCTTCTTTTATTTTGTTTTGTAAATCATGGTTATAATACCATATGCTTTACGATAATATTTTGTTGCGTAGTATAGTTTATAACTGCCTTACCATCAAATCATGTAAGGCTTATTTGATGTATTTCTTCAATGTATTAAAAAATCTATTTCTATGAGGCCAGGTAGTTAAAATCTAATATTATTCAGGTTACAAAGTCAAGCTTTTATGACTATTGATTAGAACGGCTGTTCCCCCAACCCGTGTTCCTGTGCATTAAGATATATGCATTATTGCATTATCAGATGCTGGTTTTTTTTATCCCCAGGGACTCTGTCTCCATCAGTGTATGTGATGGACAAAGCTTTCCTAATGAGCCTCTACTCCACTGTTTACCCTGGCTCTTCATGCCTCCTACTGTGTGTTTTTTGAGCCCTGCTGTTAATACAGGCTTATTAGCTTCTGGGCTTTTCTGTCATGGTTATTTCTACAGTAACAATTATGAATCAGCCTATCTGTGATACCTCCAAAGGGAAGGCTTGTACTGCATTCAGTGGCAGCCAAGGTGCAGAAAATTAAGTCAAAAGTACTTTAACCTGGGCAAGAAAGCAACTTGAGATGCCCAGGTCCTGAATTTTGGGATGACTTTATCTATGTGTTGTGTTATATTATCTTGTGGTCTGAAGTACCTCTTCCAGTATATGCCCTTGAAGCTGTGAGCACTGAGCAGGATTGTGGACCAGGTCTCAGAATGTTGTTTTGGCTTCCAGACTCTGATCCTCTCTGGAAAGTATAGATTAAGTTGATTGCTTTGAAACTCAATGGAATTGTTTGAGACAAAATCTAGTTCTTCAGAACTAGAGAAACTGATCTTCCTCTATTTTTTCACAAACTTTTCACCTCTTCTGGTTATATGTATTTCTCTACAATACAGTCCTTAATCCAGTTTACCTGAAAAAGAGGGTCCAGTGCCCTGGGGTGGGCATAAGAAAAACTGTGTATGTATCTAAACTGTCTTGTATGCAAGGAGGAAGTGAATTCACAAAACAAATTATTTGGGTTGGAAGTCACCCCTAGATCATCTAAGTTCCAAGCCCTCTGCTACAGGCAGGGGAACCTTATACTGCCCCCAGCTTGCTCAGAGCCCCATCTTGAACACTTCCAGTGATGGGACACCCAAAGCTTTGGTGATAAACCTGTATCACCACTCTCACAGTAAAAATTTCTTCCTCATATCTATTCTAAGTCTCTCCTCTTTCAGTTTAAGGCCATTCCCCCTTGTCCTATCACTCCATGTCCTTGTAAAAATCTTTCTACAGCTCTCTCCTAGATCCCTTTTGGTACTAAAAGGCCATTCTAAGATATTCCCAGAGCTGCTGCCTTCTCCAGACTGAACATCCCCAACTCTGTCTTCACAGGAGGGGTGCTCCAGCCCTTAGATCACCATCATGCCCTCCACTGGAGTTGCTCCAGCAGGTCCACATCCTTTATGTGTCAAGGGCCCCAGAGCTGTGTGCAGCACTCCAGGTCTCATGAGAATGGAAAAGTAGGGGACAACTACCTCCCTTTGCTTGCTGGCCTTGCTGCTTTTGATGCAATGCAGGATGTGAGTGAAAACCCTTAATTTTCTCCTTTCTTACTGAGGACCTTGCTAATGTTCTTTTAATGTATTCCCCTCTTTCTGTGTATGTAGTTCTTCCTGTTATTTAAAAAAAATATAAATCAATGTAAGCTAATATGACAAGTGACAACAAAAGTGGATAGATGTTCTTTGTTGAGAACTGCAAAGGAGCAGACCATGTAAGGATAGTTCTATTGCTGACTTCCAGTCCCATCTCTTTGTCTAAGTTTGGCATTCTACCTGACTTCTTGATCCACTCTTATTCCCATGTTTTACTGCTTCCCTATTACAGTCTCCATCTGTTTCAACTGTGTCAGTAAAGGCCAGGGGAATTGCTATCAGCAGGTATAAAAGTTTGTAGGAACTGCTGTGTGTCAGACAGTACCTGACTATAGCACTATTGGCTTCCTTCTCTTCAGTCTATCACAATTCCTCTTTGTTCTTATCCTCACAGGCCAGTTCTTTGCTAGGTTTCCTTTTCCATTTTCAATTCCATACCTCTGAGCTGAGTGAGCATTTGTAGCTTGCACAGGCTGGAACTAACAGCAACTGTCCAGCGAACAGCAACAGTAACAAGACATTTGACGCTGTCTTGATCCAGCCCTTATGAAATTTGACTTTCTACTCAGGGTTTTATCTGGTCAAAACTGATGCAGTGTGTCTGCCTGCAGTGTTGTTGCTGAAACAACCACCAGTCCTGACTCAAACAAAATCTCTGTCCTAAAATGATGTAAAACATGGCAGGAGAGGAAAGAGAGGGTATGGCTCTTCAGAGAAGAGTTCACCAGTAGTGTTTCCAACAGTGGGGCTGTAGATAATGTAAAATTTACTTGCTGTAAAAGGATGCCTGTGATCATGTTTTGTTTCTGTACATCTGATCTAGTGAACTAAGACTTGCCACATTACTGCTTCAGTCTTGGGCGCTAACAGTATGTACTAGCCCTGGAAGTTGCAACTTTAAATAATTAACAGCAAGGAGAGGAGATCAAGATGGCACATTTCTAGAGGACTTGGATTGCATCCTGGAGCTGACTGCTGCTGCACACTGGTAACCTGTGTGAGCTATGTACTCGGCTGCTCCAACTTCAGTGCCAGAGGCATTCTTCACACTCAAGTACTTGAAGATACTTGTTAGTACTGTGAAATGAATCAAATGTTTTCTGTACCAAGTAAGATCATTCTCTTTTTCTCCTCCTATGGTCTTTGTTTTACATGCCCTCAGCAGGAATTTTCCTAAGGAAAAAACAGGCATTTGTACTGCTGTCCTTTCTCTGCCCACTTAAACAGTATTTTGTTTATCCTGTATTGAGACCAGTGTATCAAAATAGCCCACAGACACATGGTTTCTGTCATGTGCAAGTTTAGTTGCTGCTATTGTTTTGGGGCATTTTCATAATTGCTTTTGTAAGTGGAAGCCTTCTAAAAAAATTGGAGGGCTCAGATAACACCATCTTGTTCACAGCAATGCCATGCCTAGATCCTTTTTCACTGCTGCCTTCTGTTTTGTGTTGTAAAACTCCTTGTAAAAATTTAATTCCCCTTCAACCTGTGACTTTATAGCAGAATGGTGAACCATTCAGTTAATTACTGAAACTGTGCTCTCCAGCAGGAGAGCCAAGAAGAATGCAAGCTGAGTGGCAATATTTTAATTAATGAACAAAAGCTTATGGGCTGGCCAAGGGAAGGGGTAAGTTCTGAAAGATAAATGGCAGCAATGCATATTTGGTTGCAGTGGGTGACCTCTGGCAAACCCTGTTACTCTGCTGTTTTAGCTGGTATAGCCAGGCAATTCCTTAAGATATAGATGTTGATGCTCTGTATACACAACTTCTTCTGAGCTTAAGTCTTCAGAATTCATTTAATTTTACTCTATGTCCAGAATATGATCCAAAACACTCCAAGGAAATGTCTTCTAGAGGAATTTTTGTGATTTCTCCCCGTGTTTTCCCACCCTCCCCACCCCCACAGTGGGATGGACTGAGATGATCACAAATGATTTGTAAATTTTAAAAATGAGTCACAGAAGCTGTGCTCCCTGCAGGGGGACACATTTTCTCTGTAGGGACCATCTGTGCTTTGGTCATAGGTGCTAAATTTCTTGTTTCTGCTACATGTTTGAGCCCCCAAATCCCAGTTTGTTCCATCCTTTATGTTTCTCTAGAGAGTTGGTGTCAGTGTTTGCCCTACAAGACCATCATGTCTTCATTATGTGGAGCTCTGTATTGCTCCATGGGTTCTAGTTTGTGTTTTCCTGTGCCCATGTGCACAGTTTAGGTGTTGTGCAGGGTGCCCTTGACCGGCTGTGCTGCCTCGGCCCTGCCCGTCCACAGCAGCAGCCTCAGCATCCTCCTTGGCCATGCTGCACCACTGATAATCCATAATACACCAGAATATATGGATAGATGTGTATACACATAAAACCAGGCACACTCATCGATACACCTTAACATTTCTAAGGAATATTTATATTTAATAATCATTAGCTCTCAGAAGGACAGCAAAAGAAAAAGCGCATTTTATTCACAGAGGTATAATTTGCCAGTGCTTGAACTCACTGAAGTGTGTTTCTCATACCACCTCCCTCTTCCTCCTTCTCCCACTTGTATATAAATATGGAAACAAGATTTTGAAGCAATATAAATTGTAGCTATAGGATTTGGGTATGTGTGTGACCTTTGAAGGCTTTCTAGAAATGCTTGTTACCGCTTTAAGCATATGCACTTTCCTGACAGATTGAGGCTTGCTTCTTGTGTATCAGTTAAATATAGCATAACTGGAAAATAACAGAAATTATGACTGAAATAGTTGTAACAGGCAACTGAAGTGAATTTTTAATTGTATGTAATATATAGTCATTATGACCACCACTTTGACAAAATTTGACACTTCCCCTTTTCTTGGAAAATATTAGAAGATTCTTTCATGCACTGATTTAAGCAGTTATTTCCTTTCTCATCACAGAAGAATATGCAATTGTACTCTTATAAGATACATTGTTATATATCAACTTGTGGCTTTTGTCAAAGTGTTTCTGGCTAGGAATCAAGTTACTTTAGAAAGAACAAAACATTCCTGTATTGTTCTTAATAATGACATAAAACTGCTCTTATTCCATTAGTTACAGAATTAAAAAAATAAGCTTGTCTTCTCCTTAAGGCTTTGCCAATTTAGTGAAGAAAGGAAACATAATTGATGCCTGGGTAATTGAAACAATCAACACTACAACCAAGCACTTAAAATCAATGGTTTATAGAAAGATATGATAATAGCAGCATAACCAGGAGGAACATAATCTGTGGGAAAAGTAATTTTTGGTGCACCACTGTTTTTTTGTTGTACCAAGACTATAAGCATAAAAATGTCACTCCGGTTCCCATAAGCAAGATAAAGCTTTGATGACAGTGGGTACGCAAGAACCTGGAAATGTTGATTAAATTCAGAGCTTCCTCAGTTCCTGGTAACTAACATGTTGTGGAGTTGATTTAGATTTCAGAGAACTGTTATTACAGCTGATTTTTTTTCCCCTCCATTCACAGCAAGCTTTATTCTGGGTGGAGTGTAAATACGTGAATGTTGAGAAATCACTAGCACATACGTAGTCATCTTTTGATAACAAGAGATCATCCTTAAAAAGCAGAATGAAGACAGAAATAACCTGTACAACCACCAAGCATTAGTCACACGTAGCTCTTATATAATGCTTACGTCTTCAATCAGCATGCTGGCAGCTGGGCTTCTTTGTAATATTTGTTTGCAGAAGAAACATCTATCTCATTTGGCAGGGGAAGAAAATGAAGCAAGAGTTAAGGGACATGCTGGGGGGCACACAGTGCTTAGCTGGTGAGAGTATTACAACCAAGAAGTGTCCATCATCCTGCATCAAGCAGAGGCAACAGCAGAGTGGATTCTATAGCTGTGTCTCCTCCTGTGCTTTCCACACTCATGCCCTGGCCTATTTGGTATTTTTTGAGGCAGAGCAAGTGGATGCTCTGCTGCAGCACTTCTGCAGTTTTCCCTTTTGTTTGTTGTTCTAGGAAAGGAGGTGTATTTCTTCTTCACTCTATTATACCTTGATGGAAAGGACAAAGAAAAATATGTAGCATGGAATACCCAAAATGGCTTCTCACACTTGAAGCCCAGAATGTAGTAGGCATGAGCCTGACACCAAGAGAAATGCTGATATGTGCAGATTTTCCTTTGAGGATTTGGTCATTGCGCCGTGACTACGAAATCACAGTAATTATGAAAATGGACCTGATTTTCTGGGGGATAAGCTATTGGTGTACAGAAATTTCCTTGTAATGATTCGTTAACCATCCTGGTCGTGTTAGCTCGTATATATTGAATGTTTGTTCCGAGCTGAAGAGCAAGGCTATTAAATGGAGGTGGAAATGCTCTGCAGTCTCATTCTGAAAGTACATTTCTTGAGGCTGAAAATAAATGCATTGTAAGCAGGTTTTAATCCTAACAAGTACAGCAGCTCAGAATACTTTTGGGGGACATGAGCTTATTGTTGATAGGCAGGGAATTGTGTTATAGCTTGGTTTGTCCATAACCATATGTTATGTTTTCAGTTCTTCTGTTTCGCAATTATGCGTAACAAATGGTGCCATTTTCTTCGATGATGTTCTAAGATGAAATGTCAATGTCCCCAGAGAATACTCAGAACTTTGTGTGACTTCACATAATTTTTAGACTAAAAAAGTCAACCCAAAATATTGAAAACCATGACTCCAATTATCAAACCAAAATAAGATGGCCTTTCTTTAAGGCAAAAGATTCAATTGCATTGCTGTTAGATGACCTATAAAATTACAGTAAAAATTATAGCAAAAGTAAGGTTTTCTAAAAAGAATTTATTTAACTTGTTATAGAAGGTCCAGGGAAAATGAAGAGGAGATAATTATTTATAAAAATGTAAGGTTGCATACAGAGTGCCATCTGGTAGTAATTTTAAAACACAAGTAATTAGTTTATCTTACTTCATGCAGTGAAATTTTGCAACTTGTAGCCACAGGGTTTACAGAGGCCAAAATTGCAATTGGGTTCAGAAAGGAATTGAGTGAGTTTATGGGAGATGTATTAATAAAAGAACACTAAACAATCTGGATGCAATTCTGCTATTCTTTGAGGATTTCTGAAAGATGTGAGGATTTAGAAGAAATACCTATTTCTCTTCAATATTATTATTTTTTTAATGACATTCCCCTGTCAAAAAATGAATTTAGATTTTCTCACAAAAATGTTGGAGTTACAACTACGTGGAGATACTCCTTAGTGGTAGTTAAAAGTTCTTTTTAAACCTTGAAGTCACCTACCCTTACTCTCTGAGGTCACATGCACTGACACATAGAAAACTATTGCTGCAAGAGGTCTCATGATGCAAAATGATAAATATTCCTGCTTTTTGTTTGCCTTAGGACGCCAAGGCCTATTGGACCATTTGCCACGCAACGCAGGCTCAAAAGTCAAAGAGAGGAAACTGCATGGGACTTGTCCTCCTGTTGGTCGTGGAAACTATGAAAAACCATGTTTGGGTGAAAGCAGCCACAGGTCCTCATTTTTCAGTCCCCACAATGGTTTTCACACGATACATTCAGAGCACAGTCCTGTGAAGCCAAGGATAATTACAGTGGTGAAACCCGGGGGACGCACGCTCCGGAGGATAACCTTGCTTCTCAACAGGAGATCAGTCCAGACCTTTGAGCAGCTGATGGCTGATATTTCAGAAGCTCTGGGATTTCCTCGTTGGAAGAATGACCGTGTGAGAAAGCTGTACAATCTGAGAGGCAGAGAGATCCGAAGTGTTTCTGAGTTCTTCAGGGAAGGTGATGCGTTCATTGCTATGGGGAAGGAGCCCCTCACTTTGAAGGACCTGGAGGTGGTATTACAAGAACTTTATCCTGAAAATCCTTATGCTGCCAGTGCTGCCATTCAGACGAATGAGGAGCCGTCCCAAAAACTGAAGAGCAGGCTGTATGACAAGGCCTCGAAAGTAGACAGTGGCTTTGATGAGACAGAAACGGCCAAGAATTGCAGCGATGGCTTGTCTTCCCAGCTGGTAGCTGGACATGAAGGAAAAAGTCAAGCCAAGACAAAGCAAGAGGAAAAAATGAGAACCAAAAAAAAGTGGACTAGAGAGAGCTGGGGTGGTGAGCATGGAGTGAAGCCTTCTAGGAAAACACGGGAAAGTGAAAGGTACCTTAAGCATGAGAGGAGTTCTGAGGAAGGCTTAGAAGAGAGTTCTGAGGAGGTGCCGAGGTGTGAGAAATGCGAACAGGAAAGGCAGGCCAGAGAAAAGTTACGGAGGGAAAGGCAGGCTGAAGCCTCATTTGAGAATAGAGACTTGAACACAGGCATGTGTCAGAAGTACCACGTAGAAAGGAATACAAAAGTCAGGAACAGCCGAAAGTCTCCTGACACCTGTCTGGAGGGTGAGGAAGTTGGCTGGAAAGATAATTGCGGTAGGAGAATGTGGAAGCCGCTACATAGGATTGTTAATGAGGGGCTGGAGAAGCAAAAGAGGAACATTGAGAAAGAAAGGGATATGGAGAAGCATGAAAACCACGGGAAGGAAGTAGTAAAAATCAGGAAGAATGCTGTAGAAGGGCTCCAGCTATCTCATGAAGTGAAGGAAGATAATGGAAGTAGCTGTGGAACGAACCAAAGTGGTTGGCTAAAGAAAGACACTCTGAGGGATGCTGAGAAAATGTCTAAAACACATAGAGAGGGCAGAGAGGGACAAAGGGCTAAAGAGGAAACTGCCAGAAGAGAGGGGAATGGCACATGTAGAGAGAGTGACATGACTCGACGAGAAAAAACAGGGGAGCGCAGACTGAATAAAGAAGACAACAAAACTCAGGGATTGGAAAGCACAAGCCGGAGGCATGCCATTAAAAGCAGAACTGATGTGGAAAAACACTATGAGATTGGCAGAACTATTGGGGATGGGAACTTTGCAGTGGTGAAGGAATGTCGCCACTGTGACTCCAATCAGATCTATGCAATGAAAATTGTTGATAAATCCAAGCTGATGGGGAAGGAGGACATGATGGAAAGTGAAATCCTCATTATTCGGAGTCTCTCTCATCCCAATATAGTAAGCTTAATTGAGGTGTATGAGACAGAAGCTGAGATCTACTTAATCTTGGAGTATGTCCCAGGAGGGGACTTATTTGATGCAATCATAGAAAGTGTGAAGTTCACAGAGCATGATGCTGCTGTCATGATCACTGACCTGTGTGAAGCCCTGGTTTATATTCACAGCAAGAACATTGTCCACAGGGACCTCAAACCAGAGAATCTCTTGGTAAGTATCGTCAAACATTTGCATTTGTGCAGGAATTGATTTTCCTTCCAATTACAGTTCTTTGAATTGTTTTAAGCAAATCCCATACAAAAATAATGTGCTGTGGCAGGACTATTTGAAAAAATGGGTAACAATTTTGGAGTGGAATTACAATTGCAGTTTGCTTTACGTAGATCTGCTGAGCATTGCAGATAGCAGTGGTTGTAAGAAAAGAATTAAAGTAAAAATCATCAGATGTTCAGGGGTAGTGAGCATTTGTATTTTTCAGAAATCAAACCTGTTACTTAGGATCTGACTTTTAGGTGTCCAAGGATGAATCATAAAGCATCTTCCTTGCAGACTAAAGGTTATTAAAATTGCTAAATTATCTTATTTGTTGGACTTTTTGTCCACTGCATTTGTATATCTTGCAGACTAGTGTGCTAGTCCTCTAATATAGTTATTTCCATCTTGTGGCAATTTCTTTGCTTAGAAGCAGAAATATTATGCAGTTGATTGAAATAATCTGACAGTAAAATGTTTTGGTGAATAAAGCATTAAAGTCAGCTCAAATAGTAACTTCATGCCAAAGAGAAAAATTCTTGTTTCCATCCCATTTCTGAGGCTGCATTCTTTGCATCCAGCACTGAAGTCAATAGAGTTATTGACATGTGTGAATATGCATAGAAATGTTTGTGGTATTGACACTTCTCAATTGTAGAACTTCACATTGTGGACTGTAACAGTAAACAACTCTGCCTTGCTAAGTGTGTGTTACACTTTTGTATTAAGGTTCCAAATCTCCTGATAAACAAATTAATAGCAAGTATTTGCCAGTCTCTAACAAATTGGATTTTATCAGCTTTTTGGAAATTCAAGCCAAACAAAAATAAAAACAACAAACAAACAAAAAAGATTATTTAGTCCTATGGGCCATTCAGTGCTTTTAAGAGAATTAATTTTGCACAGGGATCAGTGTTAATTTCTGGAGAAAAGCAGCAGTGTAGCCTCAAGGATAATGCAGAGGCTGCACAAGGCTAAGCTGGAACAGTTTGCTCCCAAACCTTTAAACTAAGCAATAGCATCTTTATTAGGTCCTGCTATGAATCCTGCTTAGTTTAATGAAAATCTTTGGTGTGTAATGTAAATCTTTGTGTGTGATCTCTGTGTAAATAAAAGAATGAATGCAGTTCTGAATGCAGTGAATGCAACTGGCTGGTTTGCAGGAAGAAGTGGGCTTGTAGGCCCAGACTTTGTGTTTCATTTGCACAAAGTTGAACAAAACTTCACATAGAACTGCATGGCTTTTTCCAGAAGCTGATTTTTCATTATGAACCTGGTCCTGCTCTTTCCTATTTGCTGAAAATAAGCTAGTGCTCAGTGAAACACCTGAGATCTGATGCTTCATTTCCCTCCCTAATACATAATCATCACAGTGATGTAGATAAGCAAAGAAGGGCAAGATAAAGGTCTGTTCCGGTTGTTTTCACATTTAGTTCACAGAACTGCAAAACAGAGAATGCTGGGCAGTGGCAGCATTGTGTAGCTCTGAAATAATCATGTTGCCCCTTCTGAAAGTCAGAATACAATTTTCAAGGACAGAGCAGCTCCCAGACTATAGGTATTCTGTCATGCAAGAACTGTGTTACCTAAACACTGCAGGAAATAAAATTTTACCTGTTCTAGTTTCAACTTGCTGTTAATTTTCTGTGCACACCAGTATTAGATACCATGTACACAAAATATACTTTTGAAAAGCAATAAATTTTCCTATAAAGACAGGCCATTTGAGCAAGATTCTGGGGTTTCTGTCTTTTTAGTGTGCTGCCTCTGTCTCCTTAGAGTGCCTGAGGCAACAAAGTTGGAAGGAGAGCTGCCACTACTCTTACCATCAGCCAGTGCTGAATAGTAACAAACAGCATTGAAGCAATTTCATGGGTTCATTGGCTGTTGATGGAGCAGGAGCATCAGGAGATGAAGCAAAGTGCTTCAAGTTCCAGCATCTTGCAGAGATGTCCCTGTTTGTGGGATGCCTCTTTTTACAGGATGTTTAAATCTGAATTAGTGTACCTAGACTTTGTACACAAAGGTCAAAATATATGTAGGTACTTTTAGGCTGTTGACTTGTTTGTCATACTTTGGGTCTTCTTTTGGTCAGGTGATCTTGTAATCATTATCTACTGTTTTTCCCCTTCAAGAAAATGGGAAGTGGAAGAGTAAGGATCCTTGGTCTATTTTACTAAGGAAATATGTATGTCTTTTCTGAACCTGCTTTGTATGAGAGTCTAACCCTGTTCCTAATGACTTTTAAACATATTCACTGTCATAAGAGATGACAAGAAGCAGCAATCTGGGAAAAAATATTTCCCTAAGTTTCATGAAAATAAGCAGTCAGGGAAAGAAGGAAAACAGTTTCTGTCCCCACAAAAGAAAAGATAGAAATATACTTTGATGTCTAGAAAATTGTAAAATTATTGGCACAAGAGAAAGTTGGAAACCTGGTGTAGCTGTTGGTTCACTGCATTTCAGTTTCTCTTATGGAACTGTCCTCTGGTTATAAACTTCTGTGCCAGGCCACTATCATCCTTTCTGCTTTTTCCCCTCCCTCTTTCACTACCGTGTCTGCCCACATTGATCAGGCTTCTCGCAGCATAGCTGTGAGGCAGAAGGGTGGTGACTTGCGCTACAGAAACAAAATCTGTTTGACAGCTGGTGTGAAGACAGCTGCTATGACTCCCTCCCATCTGCTAACAGCATCACCTCATCTAGGACTAGGTGTTCAGCAAGAAAACCTTTGCTGCCAAGGATGGGCAATGTGGTGTGTTTGGTCTCACAAATGAAGCCAGTCACTTCTTTCATGCTACCTCATGAAGGAAGATTTGCTGGCAAGGTTTTTAGTTAAGGGACTGTTTAATTCTACAGCTGCTGGCATTTCTTCACTCGTGAGTGAGAAATTAATGCCCAAAATGTGGTGTTGCTTTTCCATGTTGTAGCTGTAAAAGACGTAAAGTCACCCCTTTTTAGGGGGAAGGGAGAGGCCTGTATTTGTCATTGTGTACTCATCTCATTGTACATTTCCCTCACATGCTAATGTGCTAATTCTTCAACACTCAACTTCATAAATGTTATAATTTTTTATCCATTTGAAATTGCCCCCCTGCACCTTTTTCTGTCTCTCAAGTTTTCGTGTATATGTGAGAACTTCAAGTATAACCTTTCTGCCCTTCAACTTTGTGACACTATTTATGTATATACAAAGGACTGTCCATTTTCCAACACTATTTACATATATACAAAGCACTGCCAGTTTCCTGAGTGCATGTGAGTCAAACTCCTGTTTAACCACTTACCTGTCATAACTTCCAGAATTTTCTGTAAGATTTTTTATAGAGATTCTTCTAGCTAGCAGGAAGGGATGTCTGAAACTCAAATGTGTAAGCAGTAATTTTTTTTAAGCTCTGTTTCCCATATACAAAATGTCACATGGGCTAACTGGCTTTCATGATGTCCATAAGAAGAATCTCTGCTACCGTACACATGTGCATACAGAGAACTATTAATGTCTTAAATCATTATCTAAACATGCTGATGGATTTCACAAGGTAAATATGAAATCAAACAAGACCATTAGGTACTGGGAGTCATCCACAGACAGGACAGAAGGAAAAAGTTCGGGTTTGTTTTTTTTTTTTCTCCCCTTTGAAGATGAATTTGCCCTTATAATCTTCTGGTTGTATGGCTGGCATAGCTAGAAATCCTCAGGCAATATTCTAATATTCTGACATGTCCTCTGTATTTGAGTAAGTAGTGTGCAATTGACTTGACTGCCTTTAGTCCAAGGCCACCAGATGCTGTATTTCTATGGCCTAAGTTGGCTGTCTGTAGCAAGTGTATGAAGTGTACTGGTCCTTCTTACCTCAAGTCTAAAGGCAGGCAGCACTATTTTTGCTTTGTTCTCATCATTGCATGGAATACATACTGTGGATTTCAGAAGTTTGATTTCTCTTGAGCAGGTTGTGCATTTCTGTAATACTTCTATGAGGAAGTAGTCTGGCCTTGGGAATGATAAAAAAGAATCTAAGCTTTTGTTTCTACAGTGAAGCACACTTGCATGCTCAAGTGATGCCAGCTGATGGAAAAGTAGACCGGACAGTAGGAAGTTGGGGGTGAAGGGAATTCTCTGAGCTGACTGAGTTGTTCTGAGCACAGTGTTAGTGAAGTTAGTGAAGCTGCTGAGAAGTTCTGGGGTGAGGTTTTCAGGCTTGCTGACAGGCTACATGCTGTCTCTGATGTGATTGTCACAAAGTTGTGAAAATATACCCACCGTGCCCACTGTTCCTACCTGCTCCCTTGTTAAGTAAAGTGGAAGCTCAGTGGTTTTGTCCTGAAAGAACAGATGGTGCTGTGTTGCCACCTTGTGCTGTAATGGGAGATTAGTAGTCTGGCATCCTGAGAAAGTGCATTTTACAAAGCAAGAAACCTCCTGAAGATTTTGGGACTGGGGTTAAGACCATTGTGTTCTCCACCCTTCCCACCACCTTCCTGTTTTCTAAAAATATATATAAACATTTCAGTATTGTTTGTCTTAGTACAGTAGCATGCAGGGTAGTTGAAATTCCATGTGACATGCTTTTCTTATATAATTTAAAAAAAATATATAGAATAGGAAAATAAATTTATACTCATATTTTTGTATTGCATATAAAATTGAGCATTTCAATTGTGAATTTTTGTAACATCTTACTACTATTACCCCTATTGGTAGAATATAAATTCTGTAGATAGATGTTGTTCTACAAAGCAAGTGTTACTTTTCTAATTTTTTTGTCATTTTTGTCAGTTTGTGTCCACAGTGCATGATAACAAAAGATTGTCACATAGTTTCCTAATATAATAGAGAAAATGGCTGTGACATTTTAGCTTCTTCTTGCAGAAGTTTTGACTGCCTGGTTGTAGTAAACTTTATTTTCAGTTTCATACTGAAAAATATTTTTTTCATGGAAGAGCAGCAAGAAAACCCCACCAAAATATTTTGCTTAATCAAGACTAGAGGAGTACACAAGGGCACTGCTAGTTCATGGAAAACTTCTTGTTCCCTGGGACCCCCAGCTCCTTCTCTGCAGAGCTGCTTTCCAGCTGGTCAGCTCCCAGCCTGTACTGATGCATGGGTTATTCCTGCCCAAGTTTTGGAGCCTGCACTTGTCTTTGCTAAATTTCAAATAGTTTTGCCCTGCCTGTCTCTCAGGTCTGTTGAGATCCTTCTAAATGGCCACATAACATTCTGGGGCATCCGTCACTCCTCCCAGTTTTGTGCATTCTTTTAAAAAAAAGGGATTAGTTGACTTCACTGTATTATTTTGTGATGCAATATTTTTTGTCTCTTACAAAGAAGAAAAGAAAAAAACCCACCGAAGTTGGGACTGAACCCATTTTGCTTAATCAGAATTGGATGTGTGCTTAGAGTTTCCCATAAAGATGATTAATGGGAATTAGTCAACTGTAATGTATAAGAGCAAATGTTGTCACATCTGTGCCTTTAGTTATCTGGTAATAGAGACCATCCTGAATTAAGAAAGCTTTCTTAATTCAGGATGGTGAAGTATAAGATATTAAAGCATGGAGTATACCTGTCACATTGTATTCCAGTTTGTCCATTCAAAACCAAGTCCAGGTTTACTTGCCTTTTTTGTAGACATTTTAGCTGCTGATCTGTTCCCCATAGTTCCAGGGACAAACAATTTTTCATTTAAAGGAAATTAATGACTTTTTTTACCTCTCAAAGAATATTTGAGTGTCAGTCACTAGTATTAAGCATACTGATTAATTAATTATACTGCTTCATTGTTTATGACTTTGCCTTTGAATATGGAATCTTAGAACAGCTTGAGTTGGAAGAGACCTTTAAAGGTCATCTGGCCCAAGCCCCTGTAATGAGCAGGGACATCTCAACTAGAATAGGTTGCTCAGAGCCCTGTCCAGCCTGACTTGGAGTGTTCCCAGGGATAGAGTACCTACCACCTCTGTTCTGGTGTTTTGCTACCCTCATCATAAAATATTTCTTTTTAGTATCTAGTCCAAATCTGCTCTCCTTCAGTTTAAAGTTACTGCCCCTTGTCTTATTGCTGCAGGCCCTGCTAGAAAGCCTGTCCCCATCTTACTTTTAAGCCACCTTTAATTATTGAAAGGCCACAGTAAGGTGTGTCTGGAACCTTCTTTTCTACAGGCTGAACAACCACAACTCTTGCAGCCTTTCCTCACAGGAGGGGCGCTCCATCCCTCTTTCCCAGCCCTCCCCTGGACTTACTGCAACAGGTCCATGTCTTTCCTGTGCTGGGACCCCAGAGCTGGATGTGTGGCGTCTCACCAGAGCAGAGCAGAGGGACAGAATCCCCTCCCTTGCCCTGCTGGCAACACTGCTTTGGATGCAGCCCAGGATATGGTTGGCTTTCTGGACTGCAACTGCACATTGCCAGCTCATTCCAGTTTTTCATCCACCAGCTACCCAAAATTGCTCTTCTCAGGGCTGCTCTCAATCCATAACCCAGTCTGTATTGATACCAGGGATTGCCCCAGCTCAGGTGTAGGATCCTGCACCTGTCCTTGCTGAACCTCACGAGGCTCAACCTTCTTGAGCTTTGCAGGTGCTTGTTCAGGATGACATCCCATCCTCCAGACATGTCAAACTCATCACTCAGCCTGGTGTTGCTTGCCAGCTTGCTGAGGGTGTGCTCAAACCCACTGTCTATGTCATTAACATCTCATTTCTTAAAATAACCCTTCATTAACTGCATTATAAAGTAACGCTAAAGACCAGTGCATACAAAATTAGAATTGGAGAAGGTGTTTTGACTACTTGCCAGGTGAATGTAGGAGATGAGAACTGCTGAAAAGGCCCAATTGGAAGGTCATTCTGCATGAACCTATTTCTATAACTCTTGCTGTGTGGTGACCATTAATAACTTAGTTTCAGGGCAGCAGGTAGAGTAGCAGAGTAATTTGGAAAGAACGTAAAGCTTTTATTGGTTTCTGTTTTGTTGTTAGATCAGTATGATGGAGATACACTTTCCATGTGTCCTGGTTTTAGCTGGTGCAGTGCTGTACTTTAGATTTAGTATGAGGATAACATTGATAACACACTGATGTTTTGGTTGTTGCTCAGCACTGCTTATCCCTAGTCAAGGAATTCTCAGTGTCCCATGCTCTGCCAGGTAGCAGAGCCAACCAAAAGTTGGGAGGGAGCATGGCCAGGGCAGCCGACCCAAAAGCATACTCCATGCCATGGAACATCATGCTCAGTAAATAAACTGAGGAGAGTTGGCCAGGAGTTGCTGGGTTGTGCTGGGGGATGGGCTGGGGTGGGGGTCAGTGGGCAGTGAGCAATGGTATCGTGCAGCATTTGTTTTTCTTGGGTTTTATTCCTTTCTCTTGCTCTTGCCCTCTCTCCCTGTTTCCCCTTCTCATTATTATTAGTTGTTGACATTCCTACTGTTATTATTATACTTTAATAAATTATTATTATTATTATACCTAATAATTTCAATTATTAAATTTTTCTTATCTCAACCCACTGGTTTTTGGGTTCTCCTTTCCATCCCACTGTGGGCAGATGGGGGATGAGTGACTGAGCAGTTGTGGGGTACTTAGTTGCTATCTGGAGCTAAAAAACAAAATCAGTAGTTTACATGGGCTCATACATTTAAATCCACAGCATTCTTCTTTGCTTTCCCAGGGAAAAATAACAGTTTGTTTTCTCAAGAGAAAATAATAGTATCTAATTGACTCTCGGTTATTTTTTTCTATTTTTTTCTATTAATTTCTTGGAAATTGCAGTGTGCCAGAGTTTGTAGAGCAAAGTTTTCTTTCTTCCATAATTGCTTATCCTCTTAAATAAATGCACCCTCTTAGTGTATGGGGGAAAAGAGCTGTGTTCTGAAGACTGTTTCCATTATTAGTACTATTATTAGAACTTCCTCCTGTTTAATTTTCTGCTTCCTTTATATTTTGTTGTTTTAAAATGCATGTGCACTAAACATATATATGTATTTTGTTTGGATATAGGTTCAGCACAATGCAGATAAATCTACTACACTGAAACTGGCAGATTTCGGCCTTGCTAAGCAGGTTACAAAACCCATATTTACTGTCTGTGGAACACCAACGTATGTTGCTCCTGAAATACTTGCTGAGAAGGGTGAGTGTATATATTTTTAATTTCTCATAAATCCTTCAATTATGCTGAACTTTCTAATAATGGAAGTAGTCCAGAATGTTTCAACCTACTGAAATATCTTTTCAGGGTAGGAGGTTGGCTAGCAGTGTAATTTGGGAAAGGAAACCTCTTAGTTTTTAACAAACACGACCATAACATCAGTTATATTTGCATTATTAGTGATTGTGCTAATATATCACTGACTTCCAAGCAGACAAGCCATAAAATGTCATAGATAATAATAGCAGCTGAAGGGAGGCAAATGACCAAAAGTTCATGTCACAACGTAAGAGTAGCCAGCTCCATTTCATTACTGTAATCCAAACAACTTTCCAAATCCCCTGATGATACAAAATCATTGTGAATGTGTATGTTATAATTATTTAACATTTCAAAACATGCTTTGCATCACAAGGAATTTTGAAGATTTCATCTCCAAAAAGATTCAGACCTGGAAAGAAGTCAGTTTTGTTGGTGACTCAAATCTATTTCTGGCTTTTGTTCTGTGGAGCTGGGTTGCACATCTCCAGTTATATCCAATTTCAATGGAAACTTGGCACTCTTAGTTCTTTTTTGAAGGGAATCTGAGGATGACTATTTTAGAAATACGTGCCCTGTTTTCTCAATTAGTCTCCAGTTGAAACTGGCCTTGTGAGACAGTGTTTGTGAAACATGTTTTGGGAAAGAGAGACTCTGTGAGAGCTGTAGCTAATAACAGGCAGCTTTGTAAGCATGGTGTACCAGCCACTCATTCTTTTGCTCACCTCCTCTTTTTGAGGAACTGAGCAGAGATTCTGTGTTTCTTTTTCATTCTGTTTCCAAGAAACAGTTCCCTTGCAGTTGTGAGTTTTCTTTCTAAAACAAGACATGGTTTGTCCCTTCTTCCTTAGGCTATGGCCTCGAAGTAGACATGTGGGCAGCTGGTGTGATCCTTTACATCCTGCTCTGTGGTTTTCCCCCTTTCCGCAGTCAGGACCGTGATCAAGAGGAGCTGTTTCAGATCATACAGCTGGGTCACTACGAGTTCCTATCCCCTTACTGGGACAATATTTCTTCAGGTAAGATTCTGCACTTACAGTAGATCTGAGAAGTGGCAGTCTTCTTCCCTTTTTTCCGGGCAGTGAGCTTGATCAACTTGGGGTGTTTTATGGGTCTCTCCTATGAGAATCTGTGCTTTAAATGTGAATTTAGTGCTCTGGTACTATAAATGGCTGTGTTTCTGCATATTAGTTCAGAATGCTTTAATGGAGTCCTCAATTTCTTCCTTTGTAAGCAAAAGCAAGGATTTTTCTCATCTTGTTTATGCATCTCTGCAGAAAAAGGTGTCAAAATAATTTCAAGGGCTATGTTAGATTGCAAAGATGTTATAAAAAATCTCAAAAGCTGAGAATGAAATCTTTGCCCTGCAGAACACAGTGTCAATTTCCTGTTGACAGTGGGGTCTGCACGTAGTAGTTTTTTCTTTCTCACAGGCTAGTACAGTGTCTTTTGTGCACTCTTCAAAATCAGAAACCCTAGAACTCCTTTAATCCCTGTACAGTTTTTAAAAGGACTTGTTCCACAGCATTTTACAACATTTATGCCTCATAAGAGATAAGATATCCAGCGCTCATTCCTATGAATGTGAACACTTAGCCCAATGCCTCCAGCACACTTTGGAGATTAAATTCTCTTCACTTTCTCCTCTGTTTCTGAAGGGGAGAATGACATCAGTCATGGAGATTTAATATTTTCTGTCACTAACTCTAACTGCAGTTGTTAGAATAACTCCTGGGGATAGTTACAAAAACCATGGTAAAACTAATCAAAAAAGTAAGAAGGGCATTCTGTGTGTGTGTAACTGTCACCAGCACAGAATGGGTAAGGTTAGAAGTGATCACGGTACGTGATGTGTTTCAAACACCCTGCTCAAGCAGGGTCGTGCTAGAGCACATTGCACAGGATTGCACATAGAGCATGTTGCACACCACTGTGCTTCACCCCTCTCTCCTTTGCTTTCTTCCATAACAGCAGCAAAAGACCTCATCACCAGGCTGTTGATAGTGGATCCCCAGAAGCGCTACACAGCACGTCAGGTACTTCAGCACCCCTGGATCAGAACAGCCGGGAAAACCAACAGCAGGAATCTGCAGAGGGAAGTGACAATAAACATCGAGCGCCATTTCCGGGCCCAGCGCCGAAAGGAAGTTGTTGATGAGGGCACATGAAATCTTTCAAGCTCATTTTGTCTTCTTTTTTATTGATTAACAAATCATTTATGTTTTCTTTTCTAAATGAATTGGGAATTTAATGTGTAGCTGTTGGTGGCTATTGCCATGCCTTTTTTTTGATTCTGAGATTCTGAAGGACTGAGATCAAATTCACATTCACCTCCTCTGATGTTACTTGGCAGTCTCTCTATTGAAAGCAGTGGGGACTAGATAAAATCTGGAAGGTGTCTATTCTTTTTCTTTAAGTACTGATTGGGCTTTTACATCTTTTACAAATGTTTGCTTCTGGGACTCACACTAGTGGTGAGTCTTCGCTCATCCTTTTTGTATGATATTCTCCAGGAGTTTTGTGTTTGTAATGTTTTCAAAATAGCTGTCTGCATACACGTCTTATACTAATTCTTTAAAGAGTCTTTTCACTAATTCCTTCTAGCCACAGAGAAGGAAGAATAAAAAGTAAATAAAATGTTTAGCTGTAGGATATATTAAATAAAGAGCCAGATACTGTATTTATTAGGTTTTGAGGGAATACAAACCCTTAGTGTCTAAATCTGATGTTTCATGATATCTCCCTTGGTGGCATCTTTCATTGGTTTTTCAGGGTAATAGATGGTGTGATGTTTCTGTTACAAGAAGGTGGTGCTATGTACTATGTAGGTTTCATTTGTTTTTAGAAGGTGAAAGATATGGCTTATACCTTTTCAAGATTCAAATAGTAACAAATCTCAAAGAGGTTTTCTTCCTCCTCTGGGAAGTAGGAAGTTAAGCAGTTCTAAGGGTGCTTTGCTTTTCCCAAAATCATAATTATGGAGTGGTAACTCAGTCATTTTTCCATATTGAATTTTTTCCCTCCTGGAGACATCCATGTGCATCTGTGACTTTTCCATGCTGATGGAGAAGAAAAAGCTTGGAAATTGTGACTAAAGTTAACCCTTGCCTTGACAGTTTCCCTTTCATCAACATACTTTTTCAGTGTAGTTTAGCAATTGTTTTGTTTGGTTGGTTGGGTTTTTCCATCTCTTGCCCTCGCTGTGACCTTTTCTCCTTGCTTCCATGAGAATAGGCAGTGGGATGAAATTAAATGAAAATCCCAACTTGAGGAAAAACAATTTGTTGGCTGTGGAAAGGTCGCCCAGAGGAAGTGTCAGATGCTCTATTGCATGTGGTTTTTAATATTTTTATTGGATGCAATTTTAAAGAAATCCCATGGGAGAAAATTACAGCCCAGAGAGGGGCCATGACCTAGACCAGCTTTTGAATCTCAGAACTTTTGATTAAGTTACTAAACTCAAAAAGCACTTGAATTTTCCATTTTATAATTCTTTGTCCTCAAGTTCAAGTGCTAGGAAATAATATTGATGTTAGAATGTCAGTGGTGTTGGCACTGAATACACAGCCTCTAGAAATGAAGGAGGGTGTTTTACACTTGGAGAGCTGCTGCTCTGCCTATGTATTTCATAGCGAGAAATGTCAGAAGCATTTCAGAATCAGTGGAACATTTTCACAACTATATGAACCAGAATATTATTTTTTGGTGAGTGCTAATATTTTGTGTGAACTTGCTGAATAACCAAAAAGTGTAGAGTGCTGTCATCATGTTTCTGTTTCTTCTTGTGACTGTTTTTCTGCAAGAATTATGTATAAAAGTAGAGATCACTTGACTCTTAAAGGAGAATTGCACTTTAAATTGAATTAGCTTATTTCTAATACTTACTGGAATAAGACTTGCTGTGGAGTTCAAGAATTGATGAAACAAACCAATCAAATCTTTACTGTATGCCCAAGCAGTAGCTCTGTGATATGTCATACTTCTGCTTTGGAGTCTCTGAGTCAAGAAGACTTTTTCTTTTCCTGAAAACAAGAATGGATTGAAGTGCTTCCCTGAGTTAAGGGAACCTAATGTAACCTAATATTATAAAAGCATTACATCGTATTTGAGTACTAGTAATAATGTATCCTCTGTTAATTTAAGTCTATTTTGGATAGGAAACTGTGGAAGAATAGCTTCTGATGTGCAATACTATATTTTGTAATTATCTTATTTTTAATATAGTTGTTTAGGAATAAAGTCTGAAGTGACAAAAAATATTTAATCAACAATGAATCTGAAAGTTTGGAGATTGTGTTACAAGTTGCCTTTTTCACCTTTAAGAACCTGTCTGCAGCCTTATTCATAGTGCAGAAGATGGAGAATTTGCTTGTAACGATTATAAAAGTAATTATTTTTTCAATGATTTTGTTTTTCTTTCATGTTCTCTGTGTTCCAGACAGGCTAAACATGGACTGTGCCAGGTGGTCACTGCATGGCACCTGTAAATACAGATGCTGCTGTGGCAGGGCTGAGGCACAGGTTTCTCACTGTTGCTAATAGATGTGTGGCATTAGGCCCTCCCTCCTTCAGGTTGGAGGCTGAAAAAGCTTCCAGGTGCTTCTCAGGGTTTTTACTTCTTTCTTTCTTTCTCTCCTACTTCATTATTCCTTATTTTCTCTTGTTGCTTCCAGTGTTCTTGCTCTGCCTCTGTGCTGTCCAAGGGAGTCCAGGTCCCCAAACATTATGGTTTAATTTACTTGTAAGAATGAAAACCCATATGATTTTGGAGGACTCAGCCTCAAGCTTTGCTTGCTGATGTTGAAAGTAATATTAGGCAGGACTAAGAAAAAAACAGTGAAAATCCCCTCTCATCTCCTCCAGCCTTTTCTCAGGCTTTTCTTTTAGCTCTGTGTGACATTCCAATGCAGACCTGATCTTTATGCTCTGTAAGAGGGTTTCTAATATATGAACCATGTTCACACTCTGTGATTGAGGATTATCTCTGTTCTTCCTTTCCTGAGGTTTTTCTAATGTATACTGTCTCCTTGGGTTCTGGAGTCATCTTCCCGTTAATATTTTCATTTCTTGATTGGTTTCTTTCTCTACAGTATGTCTGAGGAAGCTCAAAGCTGGGGGAGATTATAGACTCAGAGCAAATTCTTGCTGATTGGCAGGAAGAAGAAATATCCCTTCTTGCCCTTCCTTAAGTCTTTGTGGATTAGATTCTCATATGGCTTTATATTCCACTGAAAATAAAACAAGTTTTGGTGTCCTCATGTCTTTAAATACTAACAATGAAGAGAGTCTGAATATATCACCAAGAAAAACAACCCTCCCCCCAAGATCTGAGTGCAAAATATTAATTAATATTGCAGACTTCAACAGGAAAGTTCTACTTCCAGAGGATTTGCTCGGTCTAAGGCAATAGAAGGCAAGAACCTGTTTGTTTGCTGCAAGCTTAAGCAAATCAGCTGAGGAGGAATCCTTTCATGCCTCTCAAAAGGTATTGTTTGGTTCTTAAATCATAATGGAGATCCTGATCAAGTTCTAGTTATTCCAGGGTTATTTCTTTGCTGTCTGGTATTGACTATTCAAAAAATATTATCCTTTTGGAAACCAGAGGCTCTCCATCATCTTTATCCATTGACTTGGCTCTTCTTTAGTTGGTTGCAGCTTTTAAGCATGATTGCATATTTTCATGTCTTCAGACTTGAAGCAAGCACAAAGATCCAGTCATATAGAATTGAGTCATCAGTGTTTCATTTTGTAGTAAAACACATGCCTAATAGACAGAGTTGCTTTTTTAGCTTTTCAACTGCCTGAAGATAAAGGGGTCCCTGGATATCCCCTCCATTTGCCACCAAGGTCAGCTTCTTCACTTTCCCATATGCTATTTCATTTCATTGGCCCTAGACCTCACCTACATATTTTCTATCATCTGTCATCTGCCTCCTGTCATTGGCCTCTTATCCCCTTGGATCACTCCCATTATTGAAACATGGTGAAATCTTCACATGTTAATGTTTTTCTTCAGGAAATTCTGGCATTAGAAATGGGAACGAGCAAAAAATTTTAGAAGTGTTTAGGCATGTGAAACTGAGCAAAAGACTGGTGCTTCATACTGCATGGTGTATAACTTCCTGAAAATGAACAACAGGAATTTGGTTATTGCTCATATATTTAGTCTCCTAATATTTAAAAATGTGTGCCCAGGAGACCTGTGATTGAAGCTTGGCAGTACAGCAGAGACTGTTTCCTCTGAGACACAGACTTTTATTCAGGGACCTTCTTAATCTAAGATTGTTTAGCAGCTGTGTGGAATAGCTGGACTCAAACACCATCAAATCAGCAACTCTCTTCTCACTGGAATTATAGGTGGATTTCCTACATCTCTGTTACTGCAATTTTTGGCTGTAGGGTGATAAAGGGATAGTGGGATGTTATCCCCCGAGCTTAGGCCTCTTGGGGTTTGGTCCTCTTGTTAAACTGAACTTTAAGGAGTCCACTGCTTGCTTTTTTGGCAAGTAGCCAGATGTGGGGAGGTACTCAATCTGCTTGAAATTATAGTAAATTTGCTGTGCTTATAAAATGATTTTCCCAAAGACACATAAGTATCACTCTTAAATATTTTTTCCTATAATTTCTTCTGTCACCTGGATTTCTTTTAATTTAAGCACTGTAAGGAAAATGCTTTTTATGTTTCTGGGCATGCATTTTTCTGTCTTTTTAAAGTCCATGAGTAATACTTTACTGTTAACATTCTTGTTCCTGAAAGGAATTATGGGCACTTTAACTGGGCTGACAGTGTATAATGGCACTGTTTGTTCTACAATATGGTTTATTTGTAACTTGGCTGAAGGCGTAATTTTCTAAATTAAAATACATTGTAGACTTCAGCAGAAAAGTTGTTATTCCTCCCCCTGTACCTCCAATAAAGGTAAATTATTCCATAAATGTTATGTTTCAGTTCTTTCAAATAAATTGGGAAACAAATGTATGGCCGAGTATTTTGAGTTG
Source organism: Fringilla coelebs (assembly GCF_963513975.1). Lineage (NCBI taxonomy): Eukaryota > Metazoa > Chordata > Aves > Passeriformes > Fringillidae > Fringilla > Fringilla coelebs. The sequence continues at coordinate 105,290,055 of NC_140028.1, read as the reverse complement.
TTTTGTTTTACTTTTTTTTTTTTTTTTTTCTTTTTACCTTCTGGCAATGTATCTATTTGGAAATGCTTGTTTTAAAAGGTTTGCAATTTCAGTAAGTCAATAAGTATTGTGTATACCTTTATTTACGAGTAGCAGCACCCATTCTAATGCTGCAGTCCTTTGAATACATACAGCTTTGTTTTTCTTTGCTGCTGCAGGTAATCCCATTAAAACCAACACAAATCTTTGCAGAACTGGAGGTGAGATTTATCCTACCACCATTTTTTGCCCCATATTGTCTTATTCATATATGCTGTGTTGTTAGACTTAGCTTCACTTATGCTTAATGCACACAGGACTGATTTCTCCCATCATTAAATCTTTTTCTGTAAAATTCAAGTTTGTTTAGAAAAAGGTTTGCTTTCTTTGTGGAAACAGGCATTCTATTTGAAACTGAGTTGCTTGCAAATAGTGGCTTTTTCAAAGGAGACTGTTTCTTAGTAGCTTGTGTATGTTTCAGTTCTGTTATTAAAAATTGAACGCCTGCAGCATCTCCTGAAGCAGTGGAAATAAAACTATGTCTAGGATATTGATGGTGTTTTTGAAGAAGCTACCTTCTCTGCATGTGAGCATGTGTGACAAAGTGGCTGCCAGTGAGAAAATTTTATTGCATATTGGTCCTTAAAGACATCACAGCCTCCTCATTACTCTAAGAATAACAGTAAACTCTTGGAATTACTGACTTTTATGATAATCACACAAATTTATTGCACTTCATTTTAACAATTTGTATAGGCAGCTAATTAAATCTGATTTAATGCTTTGCTGTTAGGAATGGGATTCAGATGTGTTTTCTGTGTCAGAAGTAGTTGAAGGCAGAGTCCAGCAGTGCAACAAATTTGTGTGATTATCATAAAAATCTGATGTTGTATTCTTGCAGGTTTTTTTTTTCTTTTTAAATTAGAACTTTTTTGAGAAAGTAGCAATAGGAAAATCAGAAAAAGTAGAGCTAATAACCTTAAAGTGTCATTGGAAATATATTTTGTTTTCCAAATTCAGAAACTGATATGAAGAGCTAGAAGCATTTTAAAAACCAGAGAAATACAGGAATTATTCCCAAAGGGTTTCAGCAATTGAAGAAATAAGCACACTTGGTGCAGTGAGAATATGAAGCACCTTGGTAGGGCTGAGCAAGTGCTGCAACTGAAGCTGTGTGAGATTGCTAGATTGGATAAGGAGTGTAGGTCTGAAAAAGGGGTGCTCCTTATAACCACTGAAAAAATGTATTGAATCATATAAAAAATTAATCCTGCATTGTCATTGCTGTCTTTTTAAAGCTTTCTAAATTTCAGTGACAACCACTGTACTGTAAGAAAGCATTTCCCATGAAGAATTGCAGCATAAAACATTTTAGATAGTGTTTAACATAAAGGATTTCAGCAATGAAGATAATTTGCCTAGTAAATGGAAGTGTGTGACTGTTAACTGCTATGGTAAATTGTCAAGAAAACCTTATTGCTGGATTTTCAGAAGAGTTCAATTTTGTGAACCTAAGCATTTGCAACTACCCAGCTTGCAATATTGAGAGTTTCAATGATATTGCACTGCTACAGCATAAAAATGTATTATTTAAAAGCTCAGAAGAAACTTTTGTGCCTAGTGTAAGGGTGGAACTAAATGGGTCAAATACATGTTAATAATTTCAGCTTTCCTGGAAACATACTGGCCAAAATATTGATCACATGGTGAGTGTGTATTATTGACCAGTGTTTCCAATGGAAGCATAAAATTGTTCTTGAAAATGGGAGCATGTTGGCTGTTTGGCTAAAAGCCAGCATGTGTCCTGTTAAGGTATTATTTCTTCAAATAAAGAAAGAGGAAAAGACACCATATTAAATAGCCCCTCGTGATTTGAAACAAGCAAGATTCTGAAAAAAATAAGTGGAAAATAAAACAGGAGGAAAAGCTGAAAGAAAACATAACTTTTTTTCTAAAATGTTTTATTTTCTGAAGCAAATCAATGCTCTAAAAAAAAATCTACCAGAGCTTCATGAGTGAAATAAAAAATGTCTGTCTTTGTTGGTGTGTGACATTCCTGTGGTGGTTCCCCAATTACTTCTGTGTGTCTGGGAATAGCTGATTCCAAGCAGACACTATGGCAACCACTGGCTTATCTCACCTGGACCATAGCTTTCTAATGACATGACAGGAAAAGAATCCCTTAAAAGAAAAAAGAGCAAAACTGCTCCACCATGTAAGTAACTTTGAGCAATTATTCATCCGCAATAGAATTTTATGGAAGTTTATTTTTACAGGCTTTCATAACTCGCACAGTTAACGTTGAAGGGGCAGAAGTTAGAGATGGAAGTTAGAATGTGACAGTAACAAACTCCTCCTAACAGCTTGTTGTGGTGCCTCTCCGAGCGTGTGCTCGGAGTCAGCCCGGCCTGCTCTGGCGCTGCAAGCGGCGAGGGACACTCTCCCGCTCCTCGGGAGGTCAGAGAGCGGCTGAGGGTTTCACCTTCCAGACAAGAGACACTAGCACGACGTCGGTAGAAGAAGGAGAGTGGACTCCACTTGGGGACAAAGTCCAGGTTTATTCCGGAGCTCAAAGAAGGCCCTTAATGCAGGGAGACCAGCCAGCGGGAGCCAAGCCACCATGGGGCGCGCAGGTCGCTACAGAGGGGGGCGTGAACCAGGGAGGGGTTTGCCCGTCTGCCAATGGGGATACAGGGGGGCGTGGGGATCAGGGGAACGGGCAGGTGGGGGAACCAATAGGGACCGCCTGGGGGAGGGGCCCCGGTGTCTGAACCTATCACTGGACAGCCTTGGTAGAAGTTTCTAGATGGAGGGGATGCGCTGTCGAGTGAAGGACAGGGCACCGGAGAGGGGTTGAGGGAAGAGTTCAGCCACTTTTGGGGAACAGAGAGAGGGGGCAGGGAAATTGACATTAAAAGGATTGCGGGGCAGAACCACTCTAACGGGGCAAACTGGGATAAACCAAAGTACAACTTAATGCAACTAAAACGGATAAGAGCACTATACAACAACAGCTGAAGCCTTAAGGAATTATTGGCTGATAACTGCTAAGTTTACAAAACCAGAATATTCCAAAACCTGGGGAAAGGCAGCAGGATATATCAGGAAAACTGGAACAAGGGTGTTTAGATAAATCCCATAATGACCAGGAAAAAGAATTGGTTCTGTAAAAGCCAGAAGAAACCACAGAGTGTGATGGTTGCTGAAAATGACCTGTATTTCTTTTATGCTGGAAAATTTCTTTTAGTATTTTTTTAAGCTTTGATGGTGGGAATTTTAAAAGACACAAACATGGGTTTTAGATTATCACTTCCTGTGAAACAATGGTACCATTTATGCTTTTGCCTTGAAAATCCCATCCTTGTTTAGAATATTTTCTGCTGCTTGCTAATCTGGGTTTTAAGGAAAACAAACATTTAGTGTTGTGTCTGGGTCGGCTGTTGTTTGTCTCTGCCCAGACACGTGCAGGGTGGTTCTGTTGCAGGCCAAGCTTCAAAGGACGAGTCTGGACTCTTTGGTTTTTTGTCTTCAGATTTGTTTATTATTTCTTCTCTACACAATTTTCTCTCTGCCCGGCCGGGATCTGACCAGCAAGGCAGCCAAAGGCACTCTGACCGCCCACGGGGTGGCCGTGTCTTTTTATAGTAAAAACTACATATAACATATTTACCTTTTATTCCCAATACCTTTCACCCTTATTAACAAATGCACCTTCATCATGAACCAATCCACAAGTGCCAACATCACACAGAAGATGGATGACAAGAAGAAGAAAGAAGAACCACGAGACAGGCCCTGATTCCTCCATCTTGTCTCCATAACTGCCTTGTACCAAAGCCCTAAAATCTATATTTTACGCTGTAAATATATCATTCCGGCACCATTCAAACCCGAGTGACTCCCATGTCCTCATACACAGGTGGCACACTCCTAGAAGGGTCAAAGTCAAGCCACCAGGTGCTTTTGGCAACATTCCAGGACCGCCAAGCCCCCCAAGGGTTCTCTCGGTAGCTCTGGACATCCGGAGCGATGTGCTGAGTTCCCACAGTGTTGTATTTCTGTGACACTAAACTTAGTTCCTGTGTACTTCCCAGTAGCAAAGATTCCTTCATGAGCATCTTCAAAAATGTATGTTTTGAAATTAAAGCATTTGCTGGTGTTTCTGAGGGCATTCCTCTGTTTAAATTGATTCAAGCTGGTGATGGAGACTTTTTTCCCTTAGTTGGAAATAATGATTGCTTGAGGCTTTTCAGGTTTACAGCTTGTGTGTGTGTGCACACGCTTTAATGGTATAAATGTGAATTCTGTGCATGCCCACTGTTGTGTTGGTTCTTGGGGCTATCTGCCAGCATTACTACTACTTCTCACAGCAGAAAAAATCCTCAGCAATTATTCAAAATGCACTGGCAAAGATAGTGTCTTCAGGTCATTGTTTTAATGAATCAGTGATGGGACTGCTATGAAATCTACCAAAACCTAAACAACCTTCATCGGGGGACTTTGGATGAATTTTTGGGCAGATCCTGTATATGGTATTTTCTGGGAATGCCCTGACAAAGGCAGGAATGATGCATCTGACTCCATGTTCTCAGAAGGCTAATTTATTATATTATGATTCTATATTATATTAAAGAATGCTATATTAAACTATACTAAAGAATACAGAAAAGATACATACTGAATGCTAAAAAGCTAATAATAAAAACTCATGACTCTTTCCAGAGTCTCGACACAGCTTGGCCCTGATTGGCCAAAGAGCCAAAACCACTCACACCAGAATCCAATGAAACAATCACCTGTGGGTAAACAATCTCCAAACACATCCCACATGAGCAAAACAGAGGAGAAGCAAATGAGATAAGAATTGTTTTCCTTTTCTCTGAGGCTTCTCAGCTTCCCAGGAGAAAAATCCTGGGTGAAGGGATTTTGCAGAGAATGTGAATGCCACACCTGTATAAGGGATTCTGGGAGGAGAACAGACAAAGAATTCAGCAGCTTCGTTCTGGCAAGGTAAAGCACCAGGACTGACTGTTGTTCAATTTGTTTTCAGTTTCAAATAGGCTGACAGAGAAAAGGTAAGGATGGGACAGCTTTGTTCTTTAGATGGAAACCTCCTTACTGGCATGCTACAGTGGTTGGATTCTGAGGATTTGTTTTAATGCCAGTCCAAACCATATTTTGTAAGTCCCAAACTTAAAAGTTTTTAGTTGCATACACATTTGCAATTTGAGTAAGACAGTTCTGTGTGGGCTGAAAAAACTACTTATTTTCATTGGTATATTAATTGATATACTTAGTTATATTACTAACTTGATATACTTACTATATTACTAACTATACTTAGTTGTATTACTAATTTTCAGGTGTAGTCCTTTTTGGTGAGGCATACAACTTGCAAAACTGAATCTGTATTTAACCCCATATAATCAGAGAAATGTAGGTTTTTAGGGTGACACTTTATGTATGCTTCTTTGAAAAGAGATCTTTTGTATTGCTGAGGTGTGTGGAGGTTTTCTGTAAATGTGAAGATTTCCTAGGTGTGTGTTGGCAGGCAATAATACCAGTGCTGGTTTTGGGCAGCCTCAAAGTCCTCCACAAACTTGAGCTCTTGTTTATTTATTAGAAGTGAGTGCCTTGATGCCTTAGTGAATGGCACTTTAAAAGCACAGACAAACTGAATTTCCTCCTGGAAAGACTGCTGGAGAGCAGGATGCAGAACAACTGGGATCCAGAATTCACTCATGCCCTGCCTGCTGATCTGATGCTGGTGTGGTTCCAGTGTGGGGGAAGGTCCTGGTGTGAGGTCTGGAGGTCAGGAGCTGCTGCCATCCTGCAGAGAAAAGAGAGAGGCTTCGTGAGCACATAGCAGCAGAGATGTTTAGTTAGAGCAAAGCCCTGCCAGACATCACTGTGCTCTCCTGCAGCTGTGGTCCCCAGTGGCATTGGGTCAAGGTCCCTGTCTGCCATCCTTGTTTGTGCCATGTCCAAATTTGAAGCCTCCATTACTAGGAACATAGAGAATAACAAAGCAGGTACAGCATTTCATGTGTTCAAAGCTCTTCATAAAACATTAACTAATTAAACCTCACCAAGTCCTTATGAGGCAGGTATTTCTTCCAGCTGAGTGTTTGTGTCTGCAATCAAGAATATGCTAGACCTAATCCTCCTGTCAATCAGCCTAATTGATTTAAATGTCTAATTGGGTAGATTCCCTCAAGTAAGTTCTGTTTAAGAAAGGTTAGCCTGGGGAAGAGAATTGTGCAGGGAGAAAAACACTGCAAGAGGAAATCCACAGGCAAGGAAAGGCAAGGACTACTATCAGTGGTGGTTTTAAAAGCAGCTGGGGAGACAGGAGCTATTTTTTCATTGCTGCAAAGTATTTTCAAAGAGGCTTAAATAACCTAGAATTAAACAGTCAGTCTTTGTAAATGGGTTGGTTTCAAGAGGAGAAATTCAAAGAGAAAATCCCTAGTAGCAGCAATGAGTTGCAGAATCAAGGAGAGCAGTGAGGCACTGAGGGATGCTACTCTGTCCCACTCTCTCATCTGCACTTTGTCTAGAGAATAACAACTGCCCTCTGCACCTTGCAGGAGGCTGGCATGTTGAAGCTAGATGATTTTTAGAGGTCCCTTCTGACCCAAACCATCCTATGATTCTAGCAACACTTCTTACTGTGGCGTTGTTAGTTAATGTCTAAATGAGCTGCAGGCCCGTGTTGCCATGGGGGTGTGGAGAGGGGGAAAAAGTTGCAAATGGGAGACCTGAGCTGTCAGGTGATGCAAAGGGAAACCCTCAGGCTCAAAGAGGTGTTGTGCTATGGTCTCCTTTTGTGCTATGGTCTCCTCCAGACATTTCCTGTGACACTTCAGGAGACCAGAAAGTGTTTTAGGGAGTCACACCTCTATCTTCTGCCAAGGTAAGATTCCTGTGGCATTCCTTATGGCCACTGGCAAGCCTGATCTTCAAAAGCTTAAGGAAAAGGATCCTGTCCTCTTCCCAGTTATTAGCAATGGCTTGTGTTGATCAAGGCTATGGTGGGACTGCTGTCTATGCTGGAATTCCTGTTTCACCCTCCTTCACTGTCTGTGCCTCATTACAGAGCTGTGTGTAAGCTACAAACACTTTCCAGATCTGGTCTTTCCTCCTGTTTCTCACCAGTTTCATTCCTTTCTGTGTGGTTTCAGCACAAGCAAACCTTTATGGCTTGGGGTATTGCTGCTGGAGAAATACTTCTGAGAACTGAGTTTTAGTGGTACTTTATATGAATATTTTAGCTACTGTTCTTATATGAGTGCTATAAGGTTTAAGAATAAGGAGGTCTAACAAAGACTGTTTGAAATACCTTCTGTGGAGCAGCATCCAGAGACCTCCTTTGTTGTGGTAGGGGATGTATAAGTAGAATCTAAAAAGCAGCTTAGAAAGGAAGCAATTAAAAAAATCCAATGCCATTCTTCAAAATTTCTACTGAAAGCAATTCTTGTAGAAATCCATAGTGAAAGTAAACAGCAGGTAATTTTTTGCAAGTGCTGCAGAGAAATGTTCTTCTTGCCTGCACCCCTTCCTACAATATGCAAACAGCTTTGAAAGAGATATGGCTATAGTTTCAAGCTGACAAGGATTGCAATATGAAATTCATTTCAGATGGAAAAAAAAATTCAAAGAGGATGTCTACAATAGGGCATGACCCATGAAGCTGTATTAACAGGTGAAAAATGCTCCTTTGCCTATTGTAACATCAAGAATCTTTATGTCAAAGTCAAATCCAATAATGTTACTATGTTTTAAAGACAGATGTTCCTTTTGTGTTCACCCATTTCTTATGAACAAAGGAAAGGTGGTTAAACAAAAATAATTGCATACATTTCCAAAGAGCTTTAAGCATAAGACAGATAATTTAGATAATATTCATCAAACATCTGGTAAACCTGGACAAAAGTACGTACACAGTCAATATCACTCTAGATTTTGCAATTAGTGTGGGATTCAATTTCCAGTGTCTCTCAATAAAATTGGGCCCTTGCAATTTTAGGAAATGAAAATGACACTACATTTTGTTACACAACAATTGTCATGCACGTGTACTTATCTCATTTTTTCCAGTGATGCTGACTTGTCCCAGAAAATATACTGCTCCCAGTACAAAACAATTGAGAAGATTTTTCTATTAAAATGATAAAGGTTTACAGTGCTGTGGTGTCTTGAAATGTCTCTGGAAGTGAAGAGCCTTTTTGGTAATTCTGTCTTTACTAAAGAAGCTTTGATATTTTAGCAAGAAAACACCTGTCATGATGCAGCTGTATTTAGGCAAAGTGACATCCAGAAGATAAGCAGGACAAGTATATGCTGGATGTATTCATCCCACATTTGGAGTATTTGTCATAGCCACGGCTGTGTGACCTGCCAGCTGGTCTGTCTGCAGAGGAGACAAAGTGCTCTTCCTAAACTCATGAGGAAAATGAAAGTAGAAAGGACAGGAAAGCAAAAAGAATTGAGAACGGGAAGAGAGGTAAAGGATTGTCTTAGCTGACAGGAGGCTTTTGACCTTCGAGCTAAAGGTGCCTTGGGTGACCAATCTTACACATCAGGCTGTGCTGCCAGGCTGGGCCCATGGGCTTTTGGTGTAGGCTGCTGACTCCCAAATTAGACATGTCTGACTCTTGCCTCCTTCCTGCTCATGGGTGTGAGCTCTTTTTATTTGTTAATACTTCAGGTAGCTGGTGAGTTCACTTGCCTGCTTGATAAGGTCTCTAGTGCCAGGCAGAACATGACTTTTTTCAACACTCTTTAATTTTCCCTCTGATCCATTCAGCTCTTATATAAAACCTTCAGAACAGAGTACTAAAAGCAATGGACTTTTCTTATCCATTGCACATGGGCCTCGAGGCATAGCTACTGGGAATTATTTGTTATATGGACATGCTCCTTTTTCATCTAAATGGAAGTGTACATTTTCTTCTCAAAGATTCCCATTAACAGCCAATAACCTTTGTATAAATTGTTTCCCACAGGGCTGTCTTCCTTGCCAGAACTGAATTATTTAATGTGTTCCTGCTCCAGGCAGCAGGAGGATGCACACAGAAATCCCACAGTGCTCGGGGAGGTCTTCTCTGGTGAGCCTGCCCCAGGGGACCCAGTGAGTGCACAATTGCAGCCAAAGCCAGTGAGCAGTATATGGAAAAGTACTCATGAACACGTGTTAAATCCTCTCTTTTAGGCCTCAGTATCATCAAGGCTTCACAAAAATTTGAAGTGGCCCTGTTAAACACACTGGGTAGAAGTAAAGTGATAGTGAAGGGAGGGTAGGAAAGGGGAGGTGGTGGCCCATCGTTGCCCAGGTCAGCAATACCAGAGCTGTCGTGGCTTGCTGAGGGTGCAGGGAGCAGGGACAGCTGCTGTGCAATGCAGCACCTTTGGGGTGCTGGTACTTGCCCCCCACGAGCAGCAGGGCTGCTGTCTGGGGAGGTGCTGGAGGAGGAGGTAAGTGCCAGCCATAGCAGGACCATGGCTACCATGGCTCGCTCTCTCAAAGCCTCTGCAGCTCTGCACATTCACCTGGTCCCAGCAAACCCACCCTGTGACTCTTTCCTCTTCTCCAAGACACCTGTAACGCAGGATTTTTAAATTTGCTCTTATACTGGCTGGGCTTCATTCAATAAGTACACCAGGGTTTATACCCACCTAATCCATACAGCTCTGTGCACAGCCATAGGCTTCTGATTTTTCCTTCCCCTTCAAATGTTGCAGTTTTATCACGGTTTCTGAGGTAGAGAGCCATGGCCAGGGAGACCACCGGGTGGTGCTCTTGGCACAGAAATGGGGAGCCTGCTCTCCATTCGGGATTGAGCTCCGTGTAAAGGTTTGGGCTTGGTTGAAGCAAAAATTTGCAAATGAACTTTACAAACACCAGCAGCTGTTCCTCTCCAGGAGGCACAAAAGTTTCCCGATTTTGAAATTAGTCCAGGAAAAACATTTTAAATATAGACATCATCTTACAATGTCTCCCAAAGGGGAAAAAACCACAAGTTTTGAAATGGGAATCTTCTTGACAGCCCCTCAGCAAAGAGTGTGGTCCAGAGGATGGCTCTGATGATGCCTTGGCTTGTGCACGAGAGGGGTCTGGGAGATCAGTTGTGCTAGCATAGCTTTTGTCTTGTGTACCATAGCTGCCATGGGCAGTGGGTGTGGAAATTTGGTGGTTTTGTTTCAAATCTCCCCAGGGGAAAACTGCAAAGATGTCTTCCTTCTGCCTGCTTCCCTGGGAAAGCTCTCTAGTGTTCTGGTCCCAAGGGTCTGCCGCGGAGGAGCTGCCAGCAGGGATGGCCCAGCTGTCCCAGCAGCCAGTGCTCAGTTGCAGCACTTGGCTGCCTTTGTGGGAGCTGGACTGACACCTTGAATGAAGGTAGTCTTCTCTCCTTTTCCTACTGAGAGTCCTTTAAGTCTTCCCTGCTGGAAAACTCTACATCCCCTTTTTTTTTCTGGAATGGCTTCCTGTTACAAACCGTGCCCGTAGCAGTCACCCTTTGGCAGCAAATGGCACCCTGTGTTTTTCAAAATTTGAAGAGTTGGCTGTTTTGGCCCCTGTTTTGCTCTCACCTCCCATTCAGCTTGTCTGTTTTAGAGATGGAATCCAAGATTCGTGCCTATGGCTGAGATGAGTAGAGCTGTTGTCACTGGTGTGCCATCTGACACCATCGGATACAAAGAAGGATCCAAGCAGAGATGAACAGGGGACAGTCTTGTAAGTCATGTCCCCAAGTGATAAATAGATTGAGGGTGGATGGAGATGCTGGGGATAAAATGTGTTATTTTGTTCTCTCTCTTACTGAGCAGTGTGGGCTGTTTGCTTTCCTCTGAGTCAGAGCTGGGGAGTTTTGTTCCTCTATTACTAAAGCTGACCTCTGCTGCTGGAGCTCAGACACTGGTCCTGGATCAGCCATTCCCTAGCAGCTGAAGCTGCTGGGATAGGCAGGAGTCAGCTGAAACTGGGGCTTGTTGACAGGCAGAGTGTCAGAGCAGGACTTGGGACCTCAGCAACCACCTCCCTTTCCTCAGCTTTTTTTTTTTTTTCCCTGATGTTTTACTTCTCCGAGGGGGAAATACTGAATTTTTATAGCCCTTTGCTTCTTCAAGTTCCTCTCAAGTTATTCAGCTTCTTCTCACAGCCTCCTGCACCCTCACAAGAAGGTGAGGCACCTGGCAGAGCAAAACCTTTTTGAGGTGCTGGTGAGCAATTCTCTTCCTGCTGGCAGCCCAGTATGTGGTCACTACCTTTCATTTTGGGCATGGCACAGGTGCTGCAACAGCACTGGCCTCTCCAAATTACTGCAGGAAGCAGCTGCCCCTATATTAAAAAAAACCAACCCAACAAACAAAAACCAAACCAAACCAATCAGTCACTGGTGTTAGTGTTGTAACAGGTGACACTAACAAAACCAAACAAGACACCAGCATGAAACACTAGTCTGTGTGAAGCCATCCTTTAATGGCTCATCAGTGCTCTTAACTGATAAACAGCCAGAGTCTGACAACAAATTTATTTCTTTATTTCCAGAGTGTATTTGGGGAGCCTCAGCTATGTATATTTTCCTTGCAATGTCCAGTAAAACAGTTAGAGCCACCTCTGGCTCCTGATTATTTGGGCCATGTCAGGAATTCTGCTGCATTATATTAGCCCAAGTTTTAGGACCTGATCACCCAAGGAATGGATTCCAGCTGTTCTACTGCTGCTGCTGGGCAGAACTGAGGGATAGACTGCAGGTCCCTGTCCCACACTGAGTGCTCTTGAATCCAGGGTGTGAGTCTGTGTCAGAAATGACCTCATAGGGCTTGGCAGGGTGCACTTTGCAAACATACATGGATCTGATTTCAAGTCTGTTGAAATAAGTCTAAATTTTTATGATGGATGAAAATCTGTTCTCCTTCTTGAGTTAAACTGCCCATCCTCCAGGGATGTCCTAACAAATGGGCAGGACAGGGAGAAGCAGGAGGTTTTTCCCTTCTGTTATTTGAGGACAAGACTGTGGTGGGTTGTTCACTTAAAGAGCCCATTATAAGGAAAGAAGGAAAAGATAATGAAGTTGCCTAGGTGTGGTGTGTGTGCTTGCAGTACATCCTTCTTTCACAAGAGGTCTCTCTGTTGTCTTCCAAAGCTCGGGAGAGATGAGTTTACTAATAAAAAATTCAGCTATGAGGGAGCCCCTCTGCAGATTATGATTTTTTTTTTTTTGATCCTTGGATCCATAAAATGGTGCCAGACTGGGACAGTGAAAATGTGTACACTACTCTGATTTTTTTTTTCTTTTCATCAACCGTCTCTTCTAGCAACATATACTGTTAGAATTGTTGGATTTCAGAATCAAATGGAATTGAAGTGATCATGCTTGGAAAGGAAATAGGTTATGGGATCTGCTAGACCCTCTCCTTCTTATAGGAGATCAAAACTTTCCAGTTTCTGGGGTTAAGTGTACTGCTCTGTTGCAACAACAACAGAAAGAGCAATTAAAAAAAAAAAAAAAGTCTTATTCCCAGAAACTTGAACTACCAAAATGACAGTGTTGCTGGCTATGCAGCAGCTGGAACTTGTTTGGGTTGTAAGCAGTTTCAAATACTCTGCTTGCTTTTTCTGCACCTCTCTGCCTTGTGCTTTGCTGCTAGCTGCAGCATGTGTCAAAAAGCAGAACTCAAGACCCTGAACTGTCAGCATTTCTGGTGGAAACCCTGCACTAGAAGGGGGTCTGATGTAGAAGTGAAGAAGTCAGAGGCAGGGATTTGTGACCTGAAGTGGACCATGGGCTGTGACACTCCTTATAGGTAGTTCTTTTTCTTGTGAACATGCTTGTCTCAAAAATAAGGGGTAAGCAAGGGGATATGAAGTTCTATGAAGGCATCAAGTCAAATGGAAATTAATTTTCTTTGTTTTCTCACCTGTAGGTGGAAGCTGGAGCCCTTGTTGTGCTGGCAGTGTGTGAAGGAGGGCCCTGTGTGACACTGGGAAGTGGTCATGCCCCAGGCCCTGGGGGTGACCTGCTTCCCCTGCCATAGGTGGTCCCTGAGCTGGCAAGGAGGTCTGCTCTGGGCTAGCATTGCTTTCTCTTCCCTGGTGGGAGTTCTGCAGCATTTGCTCTTTTTCCTTGGCACTGCTGGCTGTTTCTTAGAAAAAGGCACAAGATCTTGGGCTCTCCAAACAGGGTGTTGTCTGAGAAATCCTGTGGTGGGCATTTATAGCTATGGATGTGGGAGACTGTGTGTGCACAGGTGAGGGATTACAGCAGAGGAGTAGTGGCACAAGTAAAAGGACACTTGGGTACTGAAAAAGATCATAATTTCTCTAATTTGGTGTTCTGGACACTAAATGGGCTGGCTTGAATTGTTGGTAAGTAGTTAGCTTGAAAATAGATTTCCTGTCTAAAAAATACTTTTAACAAGAAAGCATGCTCTGAAGATGCTCTTGAAGGAGTTGCAGAAGCTGTTCACGTGCATAGCTTGAGGGAAAAAAGCTACATATGAAATGTAATTTGTTTTGCACATGTCAAGGAAAAGAAATGGCCAGAACTCCATGAAACCATAAAAAAAAAAAAAGTGTTCGTTCTATAAGTGGTGGGTAACTGGTCTGAATGTTCAGACCAAGAGAATAAGGATGAATTTTCTTGATATACTGTGCAGATTTTGTCCAAAAAGAGGTCATTATGGCCTCTGAAAGTTTGTTAGTAGCTGACAGGTGTCAGGCATGACCCTGTGTCTGTACCGGGTTTGGCAATGCGTTGAGCATTTGTGTACATACGTGATCTGTGAGCAAGCAGGGGGTCTGCTCCTTTTGTTCACCACTGAAAGGTGGGTTTGATATCCAGCTTTTCAGACCATGCATAGCATTCAGTTGTGTAGGAAGCCAAGGGAGATATTTTGGAGGGAAGCCTTTTGGAAAGACGCTTTGTTTTTTTAAATGGAAGTGCATCCAAGACTGTAGAGCTTTAGGCCTTAGCTTAAGAAAGAATTGTGGGAACAAACAAATTTTGTTACAGTCCATTACCTGGGGCCTGGTTACATCCTTGAAGGACACAGAAAAGCTTCAGAAGACAAACCAGAGACTCCTGTGCTTTCCCAATGTTTATCCCTGCCCCTGTGTTGCAGACATTGCTTTGAGCCAGGTTCCTCCTGTAGTTTGTTTCCAGCATAGAAAAACCTGCAGATATTACTGGTTCCCATCACATTTCAAATCTGGGTGGATAGTTAGTGGATACACTGCCTTATGTGTACAAATTTCTCTCTTCCTTAGTTTTTTTAATACTAGTTTCATAAATCTCCTGGAAAGAAAACCAAAACAAAACACCCTAACAAAAACAAAAAAAAACCAACCCACCCAAAATATTGAGAGTAGGAAACTAACTGAAGGAAAAGAATCTCAACACATAGTTATGAAGCTTGAGATCAGCCATGCTCACGAGTTCACAAGAATAAAATTTCAGGATTGGGTCATTTATGTGTGTTAAAAAAGGCTGCCAAGTAGTTTCTTTCAGAGAAACAGCTGATTGCACAAGTCCAGAAAATGTCTGAATGGGAGCAAACTGTATTATCCAGGCCTTTTTGGTTTTGGGACTGCATCTGTCTTGCCATGAATGGAGCCTGAATGGCAATATGGTTCTACTTGAAGCTCCAGAAACCCCTAACGTTTATGTAGGTTTTAAAATTTGAGTTCTGAATTTATCTGCTCACATTTGAAAAGACATCTGAGTTTACATATCTATTCTACATATCATATTCTTTCAGCTCCTAAAAATAATAAAAAAATTGGGTTTGAAAGGGAATTAAATATAACATTTAAAAAAGCCTTCTGGGTTGTTTGTGGTTTTGCTCTATCCTATTTGCTAGATAAGCACTTAAATTCTGATTGGGTGACTCATAAGGTAAAATTGTAATATGTTATCCTGCATACCACTCTGATTATCCTTTATGAGATGGAATGTCACACCTGCCAAAGTGTTAAACATAAAATATTTTTATATGGCATCTTTTATCTCAAAGCACTCCATGAAGCGCTGAAATGGTGCTCTAAACTTCCAGATGATGGGGACAATTACTGCTGGATGAGTCATGTTTTCAGAAATGATTAAGAATTTGGACCCAGAAGCCTGTTCCTCCTCTAATGCTGTGCCCTGCAGTCAGGAAAGTTTCTGGTGCATTGTAGGGAACAACTGTTTGGTTCACATGGTTTGAAACAAATCAGGATCAAAGCACTGATGGTTATCTAGTGAACCAACAATTGGTGAGCATTAGTATCAGCAGGTTTACAACAGGTAAACCATGGGACTAGATACTTTCAAGATGCTAATTAGAGTCTGAAAGTGCCTAAACTTCCTCTTATAACAAACCCCTGTAACTTTCTGGCAATGCTGAACTGAGGTTTACCTGCTGCTGTTACCATTCTCTCCCCAGTCCTGTAATTTTCATGCATCTTTCACAGTTGATTCCAAGCTGATGCCTTTCCTCAAGTCTCTACAGAATTCCCCATCCATTTCTGTTTGATCCATCTGATGGTGGTCTTGGGCAAACTCTGTGAACTCTTGTTAATTGTCTCCTGGCAATGTGAGTTTTGTCTCAGCACAGGGTTCTCAGGACTTGCAAGCACTGTTTACTCCTGCATCCCTTTCACATCATCCCTTGTTATCCAGGGGCAGGTATCCCATACTGCTCTGATTTTTGCTTCTTCCTAAAACTGGAAGTAAAAAAGGATCTCTTGATGTAGAATTCTAAACACCTAAGTGGCCTAGACACACCAAATCATGTCACTTTGTGAAACTGGGACTCAACATCCCAAGATGCTATTGAGAAAGCTGCTGACTGTGATTTTTTCTAAGGACTCTTTCAGCAAAGAACACCTGGAGTAAAAAATGCCAGGAGCTCTTCAGCATAGCTGAAGAATGTGCAGCTTCAGGTCTTGTAAGCTCAGCTGTGGCCCATCAGCCCACTGCACATGTTGGATGCCAGAGCATTTGGCACAGGAATGTAAAGTGGTGCCCTCAGAAGACGAGCAGCTCAGCCTGGCCAGAGCTGTGCATTGTCCTGTGGCTGCAGCTGGGGAAGGAGCTTCCTCACTGCAAACAGGGATTCCTGGAGACCACTGATGGCTC
This sequence comes from Fringilla coelebs, assembly GCF_963513975.1. Taxonomy (NCBI): domain Eukaryota; kingdom Metazoa; phylum Chordata; class Aves; order Passeriformes; family Fringillidae; genus Fringilla; species Fringilla coelebs. The sequence goes on along the minus strand of NC_140028.1, from coordinate 105,273,913 downwards.
CTGGAAACCACTGCTTCAGGTGGCAGCATGACCACTCATGCACACAGGGAGCCTTGCCCCACGTTCCTGCAGGGATGAATTCCTCATGCTAGTGCCCAGTAGTGCCCTGTCCTCAGGGCAGCAATGAGCTGTGAGTGAGATAGCTTCCTTACAAAACCGCTCAGGCTCAGGCACAGAGTGTCACTGAAGCCTGAGGAACAATCAGGTCCCCGGGCAGCAACACATTTCTTACAATTGCTGTCTCCTGCTGTATTTTTAAGAGAGAAGTTAGTATTTGCAGATTGTCTGTGCAGGTGTTCTTGTCTGCATTTTCCTTTCTAGACTGCATGAAGGACACTCTCCCTGCTCTGGGCTGAGGTTGCCCTGCCTGAAAAAGCACTGAGCTTTGCAACTTCTTGGGAATATGGAAACAAACAAAATGAAGAGCAGTAAAAATAAATTTCCTTTGAAATTCAAATGTCAGGGAAATAAGCACATCTGATAGGTGTCAGCTTGACACACAGAATTGTTTTCTGACAGGATCCTTGCCTGGAAATTTAACCATAAAAGATACCCATTAAATACACCCAGTATTGATAAAGCTATTTAGACACAAGTTCAATAAACATTACATTACGTTTTTGGAGTATGTGTTCCACTAATAAATATGCCTCAAACTCTTAAATTCTTGTAGTCCAGGTCAAGTCTTCTAAGTTATTTATTTTCCTTGAAGCTACTTAGAATTTTGTTTGTGCTTGAGTGAATCTTTCAATGAATTCAATGCCTGAGATGATTATAAGAGTTTTAATACCTTTACAAAGAAACTATACTTATAATCATCCAGTTACTGTGGTTCAGAGAGCCAAGGCTATATTTGTCCTGCAATAAACTCCTCAGGGGTTATGCAGTTGTGATAAGGCCCTTCCTTGATGGATTTTCCTAATGTCCGTTCTGAGCCTGGGGAGAAGCTGCAGGGGATGAGGCACCTCCCTGGTGTATTCATTTCAACATCCTGCCTTGGACATGTGGCCTCTCCCATGGTAGGAGCTACTTGTTTGTTGTCTTCCATCAATTTTTCTGATTGCACGGGGAAAATCACATCTTTGCTTCTTTCTTGGAAAAAAAGGAAGTTGAGATCCTGGAGAATGGCAAAGGGGCTGTTTTCCTCCAGGCTTAGCAGCACAGCTGTGCAAAGTTCTCCATGTCCACCTTTTTCCTCTACATCTTGCTTTCTCTGTGAGGTTTGTGGTATATGACCTGCTTGTGCAGCCTTCAGGGGCACGCTGTAATCACAGGATGCAGGCAGGGCTGTCTTCAATATGTTAATGAGAGCTGATGCTAACTGAGAAAATTATTGGAAAGGAAGAGGAAATACTTCAAATGAGCAAAAATTTGCAGCAGTTTAGAAAACATGATCCTCAAATAAGGTTTTGAAAAGTAATGCCACTATCTCACATTTTTCCAACTGGCTAGGGCATGAGTGTTTCAAAACATTTCTAACCATTAGGATCTACAGCAAAATTAAAACTGAACTCTCAGGAAATATCTAGGACACTGCAGGGAAAACTGTGTTTAAAGCAAGTTGCTGTGCTCTCCCTGAGATTCCTGTGAGGGCAGAAGAGCCATTACAGAAAACAAAGAAAAACAATAAAGTGGCCCAGCCCAGATTTAACAGAGCAGAGATGATATTCTTATATATTATTCTTGTATTGCTCTTCACAATATCCACTGACTGCAGATATTACAAGTAGAGCCAATCATCCCCCTTTAGAAGGCCATGGCTTTTTGGCCGTGGGTGGCGTCAATCTGGACCAATCTTGCACCTCAAGAACTTTGCCTCCACCATGCCTTGCCCAGGGCAGTGGAAGAAGGCTGCAACACACTCTTGATTACCAAAGCTCCTTTATTCTTCCTTCTTGACCCCTTTTTTCTCCCTTCTTTCCTTTTTTTTTGTGTCTTATCAGTCCCTTTTCACTCCCTACTACAGACTGCAGGGCTGTGCCAGCCCCTTCCCATTCACAGGTTCTTTCGGGAGATAGCATATCATCACTGCCTTCCACAGGGCAAATTTTTACTCCTGGGGTTGAAGAGCAAGGGAAGGGGAAGCTAAACACAGTCTCTGATGGTCACACACTGGAACAGGCTTCAGAGCTTCCCTGGTGCTTTAACTTTAGAGTTGTGCCTGGCAGATCCAGGAGCAGCCAAAGAAAACAATGGAGGCTTTTCCTAAACATCAATAAAAACGCATCAGGTTCTTAAACATTTAGGAAGATTTTGTTGCTCTGCAGCCCTTGTGGCAAATAAATATTGCTGTTTAATGCACACATAGCTTGCTGAGAACCACACCTCTTTTGATGGTCATGAAATTAGGTCCTTCCAGAATTGTTCTTTGAAATATTTTGTGTTCGTTCAAATAATTGAAAAGGTTATAGCCGTTGTAATAATTATCTCAAACAGAGGCATTAATGAATCATTCATCAAAAGGAAGGGAACAAGTGTTATATAAAATGCTTTAGAAAACTTGCCTTTGTTCCAGTAATTTAGCAGCTGGCAGCTGCCTCATCTTCATGCACACACACACACACAGGGATTAAAACAACAAGAGAAAAAACGGGCTTAGAGGTATCATGGACAAAGGCTAAGGGGTAAAATTTTCAAAAGACTCTGTGTGGTTTACACATTCACATCCTACCCAAGAGCACAACTTTGAATTTCCGTGACACTTTTCTTGCAAAATTATCATGCAGAAATCCAGTTCCCCTGTTGGCACTGCAGCCCCAAGGCACAAAGGATACAGGGATATCCCCACCCACAACCATACCACCCTGGCCCAGGAGTATGGGATCTTCTCAGAGACTGGTCCCTACAGAGAAAGACCACTGTGACTGTTGTATTGCACTAAATTGTTATTTAGCACAAAAGCACCCCATGGCCACAGCTGCTTCTCCAGGCTGAATGTGAGAGAATTTCAATCCAATACTGCAGCTGAAATGCTCCTTCTGCCAAAGGGTCAAAGCTGCCCACTTATCCAGTCACATTTGCTTGCTTCATACCTGTGCTTTGTCATCATTAGCTGGTTAAACAGAAGGCAGATGGCTGCTATTGTGCTGGGCTGGGGATTTTTCCATTTCTCTCCTTAGCGTGATGGGTAGTGTGTTATTGAATAAACAGACAAGACAGAGCCTGGGAAAGGTCAGAATTCATTATGAGCAAGAGGAAACAACTTATCCCCCACATGCATCTAATTGGGCCTGACTTCCATTAACACCAGGCAAACAGGCAGCTTCCGACCGGGTACCTCGAGGCAGTGCTCTAAAAATAGCTGCAGGCTCGATCAAGTTTATTCTGACAGAAGTGAAGGCTAACACAATAGCTAACAGGGAACCACAAAGGAGATTAGGAAGATGTGCAAAGCAGACTGCAGGTGATTGCCTGCACCCCAGACAAATATTTTCTCAATTTTCGAGCTTCCCATTCATTGCTAAGTCCCCCAACTCAGTCTGGAAGGAACAAAACGTGGAATCTTCCAGCTATTTTCACCACCTCTTTTGTAAAGATCTGATACTGAAGCAGAATCTTTTGTGAAGATCTTTTGTGATACTGAAGCAGTATTACTTCTTCTTGCTAATACCCACACGTTTTTGACATTATTCTTTCCCTGCTGTTAGTTTTCAGACAGCCAGAGTCCAATTCAGTAGTCAGTATCTCAGGAAAATCAGCTGGTCAGATGCTTTGGCTTTTGGAGAACAGAAGCACCAGCATGATTGATGCTACAACCAACCTTCTGCTCTGGTGGGGCAAAGGCAATTGTAACTAATGCCTCCCAAAAGTTAGTTGAAGTCCTAGATGCCCCTGGAGAAGATAGGTGATGACAATGTTTCATCAGCATATTTCTGCTTTGAACTGAGACAAAAGAGAGTGAAACTCAGGCATGACCCACCACAGAGTTTGCAACATACCCAAATCCAGCTCAGATCAGGCTAAATGCACTATTGTAATTCCCAGGATAAACAGCTGCACCTGCTTAAGCTGTTTTAATTTAAGTTTGCTCAGCAGATGTTTCAAAACACTGCAAGCACTCTGTATAGTCAAATCAGCCTGGCTTTGTACCAACACATCAGAACCATTCTCACTGAGAGTTAGTCATGGGAGAACAGGGAAACTCAGTGTCAAAGGTCTGGGCTTTTCCTGGCATTCTCAAAATCTCTTCTGCCTCTCCACTGATTTAATTTGGACAAGGACAAATGCAGCAGACTGGATTTTACTCTGCGTGGGTCAGAGGCACTGCAGCTATTGTGATGTGATATTGTGGGAATTGTGAGATCACCCATTTCCGTGGGCATAGAAGTGGCACCAGTGGAAAGTGGAGGCACTAATAATTTGGCAAGACTGGTAATTACAATTGATAAAACAGGCGATAAAATGATGGGAGTAAGATAAAAGCCCTGACTCCTATCTTAGCTACTAAAGGGAAGATTCCCAGCATTGAGAAAGCCAGATGAGAGCTTCCTGCAGGTTTCTCACTGATAACAGAACTGGTAGGTTGGAGAAAAAAAGTGTGTGTGTATATATATATATGTGTGTGTGTGTATATATATATATATATATCTGTCTTACAAAAATATAATAAGAAATCCAACACAATAGTATGCCAACGGTAATTGATTTGAGATATTACTCTGCCCTCCAAAGCACTTTGGTAGCTTTCCCAAGAGAGGTGTGATTTTTTTTAAAAATCTTAAATGACTCTCAAGTCACACAACAGGCAGTTCATGTAATTCATTAAGTTACATTGCTGCTTGTCTTGCCAGCAGCAAGCAGAAAAACACAGACTTGCCCTTGCTCCATTTCTGTACCTATTGATTATATCATTAGGTAAGCAAATTGGTTGCCTCACTTCAGACTTGATGCTAAATTACAGTCACTAAGGTTTGCTATCACCTTAATAGGGTATTGACTGCCATGAAAGTAATATGTTGAAAATCTCTGTATCCCAGGAGAAGTGATTGTGAAGGATGCTCCAAGCTCAGATACACTCTCCAGCATGACACACGTTGTAATAAGTTGTCGTTTATATCAAGGTCAAAATTCAAGTCATTGTATGTACTGCAAGTATTCATTTTAACAGATCAAGTAAGCTACCCATCAAATAGAGATTTCCCTAATTTCCCTCAGTTAAATGGCTCTGTCAATGGACAGGACACTGGCCTCTCTGCAGACAGAAGCTCTCACAATGTGCTAGTGATGGCTGAACATCCTAAAAGACGGAGATATGGCAGATTTATGGGAGCCTCCATCTGCAGGGATGCTGCTCTGATCCTGTAAGTCTGACTCCTGGGTATTATCTCCAGCTCCGCCCCTCCCTTTACTGAGGATTTTCAGCTCTGTTCACTTCTGTCCTGGTGAGACAAGGGGACTGCACTGCTTCCACCCACCTGTGAAACAGTCCCAGTGAGGGGAAAAATTGGTTAAAGTGACTAAACCTTACTTAGAGGAGTAGCCTAACCCCAGGTCTGGCTCTTCCTCCTTACAGAGTGCATGCTTTGAGCTGGAGATATAGCCAGCAAATAATCTAATCCAACCAGTCCTCAGACCCCATTTTCACCTTACAGCACAGATATAATGGGACCCTTTGGTTTTGGGTTTTTCTAGTCTGAGTTGCCTAAAATCTTTTAGCAGCCCCATAAGGATACAGTGAGTCTGGGCTGAAAGCACATCCTGACTTCAGCCTCAGGAAAAGCACATTGTCATTGCTCTGCAAAATGCCCCAGCCTGTATTAAAGGGACAAAGTCACAAGGCCAGTTTGGTTAGGTCCTGAAAGCAGAAAGATGGGCAGAGATGGCTTTTGCTTGGGCCAGGATGATACCAGCATCCCAGAGGTAATGAATGTCTCCATCCAATGCAAACACACACCCTTCCTCTGCTGGGCTCCTGGTGAGTGTAAAAGTAGAAAGAGTCTTCTGAGAGGACCTCTCTATTAGTCACAGAAAGTGTTCATTGATTTCCATCAGCTTCTAGATTAGGCCCGTAATTATTATTAACTTTGGCTGGGGATTGCAAAGCAATTTAGCACAGCAGCTTAGCTGCAAAAAGGCTGGCAAATACTCAAACTGCCCTGTCCCTTCATGTTTAGGCTCAGTTCAAGTCTGGGGCAAACATACGGGTTATCACCTGCTTGACCTAAGAAAACAGGTTTCTGGCTCTGTTGTGTAAAAAAGTTAGCATTCCTTCTCCACGTACAGTTTTCCTGGAGTTTTGTTGTACAAGAGTGTTAGCCAGTGAGTTGTTTGCATTTCCCAAGAAGCAGCATCAACAGAATGTCAACAGTGACACGAAAGGCCATTGAATTGCCTAAAATAAGCCCAATTTCAATTTAATATTCTTTGAATGAATTATTTTTAAATACTGAAGCCTGAAAATGACAACATTATTTTACTAAAACCAGAATTTCAAGAATTCTCTCAGATAAACCTTGTGTTCATCAGGTGTTTTTATAATTTCATAGAAAATGCTGTTACTAAAGTTTCAGTAACTAATAATTTAATAAAAGTTAGGTATGAAAGCTAGTAATTTGATGGATTGCTTGTAAGCTTGCCTCATAACTGTGCAGTAATAACAGATGGATGTGTTACTGGCACACCATCCCTCTAGAAGATCAGCAGGTGAGTTTAACAACATCTGGAGGGCAGTGTGATGGCACTGCCCATCCAGCTGCAACGCAAGAGCACTGTCAGCCATCAGCAAACTCTGGGTGAAACTTCACAGGCAGGATTAGTGTTCCTAGGGATTAGCCATGGGAGCACTGGGTGCTTGCTCAGGCAGTAGCTCTGAAGGGATCAGGCTCAGGAAAATACCTTCCTCTTCTGCCTTCTTAAGCCTGATAGTTGTGTCACTCTGACTGACAGCAGTTGAAGTTTTGTGATGCAACAGGATGCAGGGGGGAGTAGAAAGGGCACAAGTCATTTTGTGAAAAGGTTCTGTAAAGAACTCCCAGCCTGCCATCCCCTTTTTCTTTTTTTTTTCTTTTTTTCTGGAAAGTACATTATTAAAAAAATAGTGATTTGATCCACATTTTTGTCCCTGCTGGATTGAAACCTTCCATGTATGCCTTTCAGCCCCTTTTATTTACTCAAAAAATGGGAGCAACTGAAAGTTAAAATCAAGCAATTTTTTGTTTCCTAACTGAAGAGTTTCAGCCTAAACTGAAAGCATTTCTGGAACACCACTCTTCCCTACATTACAGCCATCATAGCTCCAAACCCCTCTCCAGTGCCACAGTTATTCTCTGGCTCTCAAAGCTGCTCTCTAATTGCCTTAACTTCAAGTCCCTTTAGAGCAGCAAAAGATACTGCAGGGAATCTTGGGAGCTGTAGCTTGATCCAGCTAGCATAGGCTATGGGAAAAAATAAGGGTGCAAAACATCCAAAACATACTTTCTCCTAGGCATCACTTGGTATTTCAGTTGGTGGTTTAAACAAATAAAAGGGGACTTTTTTTGATTGTTTTTTTCTTTGGTTTTTATTTGTTTGTTTGAGGTTTGATTTTTTTTTTTCAGCTAGTGTGTTTGTTAATTTATCTCATCTCCATGAGTGGGGTTTTATATGGAAGTACTTGTGGAAAGCTCCCTTAATTATACATAAAAATGTACATGTAGAACTTTGCATGTGCCAGAGGATGACAAAGATACTGGGGAGAAATGGGCAATGACTATCTTCCACCTTGATTCAATATAACCTTCCTCTGATGAAGGCTTCAGAAAGCTCCACAGGAGGAAGAGCAAGGCTGGGGAAATATGACAAAAAACTTGGATGAAGGGAGTTTTTTGGCTCCACTTTTGTCTGAGCATGGTTAAGCCTGAGAAGGGGAACTATTTCCTAGAGGTAAGAGCAATTTCTATCCTTATTTCACTTCTTCATGTTAGATAGACAAGAAGGAACAAAGGAATCTTCTACCCTGCTCCTCACATGCAGGGAAGGATTAATTTTGATCTTGTGTAATATAGAGGTGTTAACCCTATATCAAACTCTGGTTCAAAAATATTTCCATGTGGCTCAAGGAAGGGATTGAGAACTGGGATAGTCCAAGTTTGTTCCTAGCTCTTTCAGAAGGGGAAATCAGACAAACTCATTTGATGTTTTCATGCCTCTGCAAAATGGGGAAAGATACATTATTTTGAATGAATACAGATATTTTGTTAATATATGAAAGGAGTTTAAGTTCTCTTCATGCAAAGTGTGGTAGGACATGCAAGAAAAGTAGAAAAGAAACACTATTGTGCTTCAGTAAAATCTTTCTTTCACCCCTTCAATCAACTAACTTTGCTCTAAAATGCCTCTAACAACTTGAGTGAAATCTTTAAGTGGGCTAAGTCACCCTTGCAAATTGACCTCTGTTCTTTGGAACAGAATGGCCAGGGACAGACAGTGATGTGTGGTATGAAGTAATGGGTGCTTGGTGCCCTTGGGGAAAGGAAAGTTTCTTAGAATAGTCAAAAACTTTTCTGGCTCATGGTTTCTCAGCTGGAAAGAATGGAAGTGAAACATTAGTGACAGGGGTAGCCCAGTACATCCCTGAACACATTCCTGCTTCCTAGTGTTACTCCTGGTCAGTTTTCACAGGCTTGGCTAAATACTGAAAGTTCCTGAGGAAAAAAGGGAAGTGAATAAAAGTCCCATTTCCCTCACATGCTCACTGCAGAGGCTGAGTGTGTCTCGGTGCCTTGCAGAAGGGTGACAGATACAGCTCTCTCCAAACAGCTCTGCATGGACGAGTGCAGTGTGTGTGCTTGGATACTCCCTGTCAACAGCTCTGTAAATCATTTGTGGGAGCATCACAGGGGGCTGTGAACTGGCTTGCTGCTGCTGGAGGAAACAAGCTGAAACAGCACCTGGACAGTGCCCTGATTTACAAACATTTCCTCTGTAGGCCAAGGACACCTCTACCTCTACCTCTACAAGGAGCTGCTTTCTCTTCTGTCTACTCTCTCTTGCCTGTAAAAGTTCCAATCATTAGTAGCTCTCATTGTTCAGCTCCTGAAATTTGTTGCCATCACTGTGATGCTGTGGACCTTTTCTACGTATTCATGTCCTGAGCAAAGACAGAATGCACTGACACTTCCAGCTCAAGTTGTTCCTGCATCTGTACATGCTCACAGTGTTCTCTGTGACTCCTCACTCACACATCTGTTCCAAAGCTAACAGGAATCACTGTGAAATTGTTCTTCAGTGAAGGGAAAGATGGACTCTGTTTTCTCAATCTTGCCTTACACAGCAGTGCAAGTAATAGAGCCCCAAACCTGCAAAATTATGGTATTAAAGGCATACCCCTACTAGGAGTGGCAGGTCCAGTGAAGGCAGAAGGTTCAAAACAAGAGCTTATTCCTGATGGCACAAACCTCTCTCCTCTGTGTCTTACGGCTTACATTTTTTCTTCATTTTCTCTAACATGAGCACATCTCACACACAGTGAACATCTTTGCTTTTGAGTTCATTTCCTCCCAGCTAAGGTCCATTGCAGGATAGTTGCATTTTTGAGTCTTTTCCATCAGGAATGGTTTTTCATTTTCACACTGCTGGTTATATTGCATGTATGGAGGTCATGATACAGCCCTGGTATATAGGGAATCTTTTTAATATTTGCTTTGTGTCAGAAATGCAGATGAATGAAGCCGTCTTCCATAATAAAAAGACTTTTGGAAAAATCCTCACACAATTTAAATCTACCTGAATGTGCAAATGCTCTGGTGATCTGTTGCACACTGCCTGTATAGACAAGAAATTGTTCTATTGATGAGTTAGATGTACAGAGAATCTGCACATGCTCTGAGTAAAATGTCACTGATTTAATTCTGGTGAAATAAAGAGTACATCAAGAGGTAAGATTGTGCTGAGGATAAAATGATGCTAGATGGTGGCTAGATAAATCAGTGAAATATCAAACTCTGTGATCCTGGTTTTTTAAAAAATATGTGATCCTGACCATCTCCTGGGAGAATTGTTAGATTCAGGATTTTGTGTTAGCTAGACTTTTGATCTGACCCACTATCTTCACTCTTCTGTATTTAATAGCTTCAGCATAATTGTTTGCACTTCTTGTTTGAAGACTTGCAGGGTGTGAGCAGTCTCAGGCAAACAAAATGTGTCTATTCCTCAAGAGCTCAGTTGCATTGTTATGTTAAATCATCTCAAACATGGTGGGTGAATTTTCTTCCTTCCCAAAGGTTAAAGGGAGGCACTTTTGTAGAACACTCTGGCGGAAATACGTAAAAGGAGTGGCATGAATTGCATTATGGAGATGGTTCTTTGTCAGCTATGGAGGGCAACCAGACAGCTGCCTAAACATAGCTGTCTAAATTTTAAATCATAAAACTTAGGAGAAATTATTCTTTTTTTTGTAGTGACATTTGTCAGCTACTCACTTTTAATGGCAGGGAAAGATCCAACACTGGTCCAACATCTAAGCTGTACCATGTTATAGATACAAGATGAAGAGTATGTCACTCAAATCATGCTTATCCTGTGTGCATCTGTGAAGTATTTCTGGTTAGTTCTTGTGTTATGTCAAGTATTGCTCTTGCCCCAGTGTTGAAATTTGCTGAACTGAAGTAGCGTGTCCTTGGATATATCTCATCTGTAATGCCATCAGTGAACGTCAGTGAGAGGCTGATGGTTGTTTATTACCCCTGGGAAATTGCTCTGGCTAATTTATGTGTGGGGCTCTGCTAGATGGGTAAGAATGCAATTCTATCAGTCTCAGTGTGGAGGGGGAGGATTAAAAGACAGCCTCATCTGCCATGAGAAAACTTCTCTCTGACATCTGGGCCATTAAATCAAATGACAGGTTTTACTGCAGTGTCCATCTCTTGGAGGGACATTGACAACTTGCTGCTTAAAACCCAAGTCACAGCAGAGCACTTAGGTGACAACTGAGACCTTGCATCAACAGCCAATATTGATAATATACAGCACAACCTCAACAGGAAAGGTGCAAAATGGCACAAAGACATGCCTTCTTGGAGTAGGTCAACAAATAATGCTTCCTGTTCTCTTGTGCTGCAGGGAGAGAACCTTTTTGCTCTGTGCGTGCTAAAGACAAGAAGGTACCAGCCTTGATTCTGTTTTTATTTATTCCTGACAAACAAGATTTATGAATTAGAACACTTGCTTCATTACTGAAAGGATCTCTCTGCTCAGTGCCCTGACACAATGATTTCCTTCTAAGATTTTCTGCCCTGCATTTCCTAGCTCCATCTGTACACTGTCTTGTCAGTCCAATAAATCATTACAGATAAGTAAATCCTTCTCTTAACCTTCTGGGTTGATAGATTTGCTAACATTTTCTGAACATATAAGTCCCAGCCTTTTTAAAACAAAAGACTTGTTGCTTTGTTGTGCAGCACAATAAATACAAAAGCATACTTGTTCCCCTTTCAGGTCAAATTGGTAGTTTTTAACCCTTTGCATTGCTTGCACTCAAAGTCTTTTAAGTGCTCCATCAAAGTATTGAAACTACTTCTGAAGTGCGTGTGTGCATCATCGTATTTGAGTGTTTTATCACTGAATACATATATTGAACAGTGCAGTACATTTCTTAGCAATTTCACAAACTGTAAAAAAAAAAAGGAAAAGGAGTCTGTATTTTTAAAGATTTTGAACTCCTCTCTCTGCTAGCAGAGTAATTTGGTATACAGTAACATCGCATTCTAATTGCTTTAGTTTTATCATAGTTCTTTTGCAAAAAAGCTACAGGTCTGCAACATGATTAAATTAATTTGACTTAGAATAAGAAAATAAAGCCTGGAGGTTAATGGAGATTCATATGGAATGAAAATGGAAGTCAAACTGGACTGCAGAAAAATTGCAGCAGAGACAAAAACATTCTGTTCGGGAAAAAAAAACCCAAGAAACATCACATTGCCTAAATAACCAATATTTCTCAAAAAAAATATTTTGGGGTTTTGTAGGATTTTTTTTCTTCCATAATGCTCAAGTGCTCAAACAGTGATAGGATTCTATTTTTCTAGCTCACTGAAAGGTAGCCACAACTTTCCTCCTCTGTCCAGAGAAAAGATAACTTGTTTTAATTTCTTTCCTATGACCTTTTAACAAATATGCAAGACAAATCTCTCTTGCCCGCCTTTCACAGTGATGTCTCAACTCCTCCCTTCAAAGTTTCATGTCTCCTTTGATGTCTGCGAGTCGCCAGCTAACCAAGCTGTGACATGAGTCTGTGACATGAATTTATTCATGGAGACAGGAACAAGTCAGGAATACAGACATTCCCTTAAGCATTAGTGCTTTATCAGAAAGCCAACCATGAGTTTATCCCTGACAGTAAGTTGAAGTGTGGCCTTAAGTATGTTGATTACCTCTTCCTTTTTGTTAGGGATTCTTTTGCACCTTTCCAGGCTCAGATGTCCCACACAGAGATGAACTGCTGCAGCAGCTTGCCTTTACAGCCGTAAGTGCTTTCTGCTGGAAATCTGGGGGACAGGATAGCTGCATAGCTAACCAGGGGCCAGATTCTGATATGCTTTGAAGGTGTGAGGACTTAGGCTGAGGTGATTTAATTAATTTCCCTGGCTTGCTCCAGTAACACGGTACCACACGCTGTGAGCACAGGTCACCCATAATGAGAGCAGTTGCTATAATTAGCTGTCATCATTCTGAAATACAAGCACTAAAAAAAGGTCTCCAGGCAGGATTTTTTTTCCCCTCTTTTCTCTTTTTTTGGCCTCACCCTTTCAGATGAATAGGTCTTCCCTGAAATACATCAAAAGACTGTCAAGCTATGTTCCACAAGGTAAGGCAGCAGGTTTCTGATCATACTGGACTTTCCTAGCAGTGAATCTTTCAACCCAGTGCATTTTTTAAGGCTGAGACACATCAGCTTATCTTTCCTCTTTTAAGGTATCCCATCCATATTTAATGTTTCCTGGGACTTCATCTGTGTCCAATTTCCTCTGCATGTCTTGGCCTAAATAGTTGTCAGGTAGCTGCCGTTCACAGGGCTTTTATTATATTTTCTGGATTTTCCAGTGTTGGGTGTGCCAATGCTGACACTTCAGATGCAAAACTTATCCAGTGGTGTCCACAGAAGTTGTGGAAATGATGTTTGATATACTCCATCTCTATTAATCTAATTGGCTTGTGATGAATGATGAACATAAAATATGCAATGTTCACATCTTAGAGATAATTTGTAATGGAGGATGAGTATACTTCTAAAAAAAAAAAAAAAAAAGTTAAAAGGTAGGTGTCTGGTACCTCACTGCACAGGCATCACCATGTTCCAGAGCTTGTTGAACTTTGGGCAAGGAGACTTAACAAGTGAAAGCTGCTCAGACTGTGGTGCTGCTCTTGCCTGTGATCTGTCTAGAGGGAGGAAATAAGCACTGGGTGTTTGAGGTATGAGAGAAGTGTGAGAGAAGTGTTAGTCTCCAGTGGGTGCTGTGGCTCCTGATTGTCAGACATCTAGCTAGAGCAAAGAAGGTGCTTGACTCTATGACCTGTAACTATGAGCAGTAAGCATGCATTTAACTTTCTGGTGGCAGAGGAGATGAACCTCCATTGGAAACACAGGTATTTACAAACTTTAATGAAATTGCAGCAGCCAGAATTCAGAATGTAAAGTCAAAGGTGCTCTTTATAAGGAGCAGCGATCCATTGTACCATTACCCATAGCTAATTATTGCTTGTATTTTGCCCTTTGAAAGGGAAAGATAAAATTAATGACAACAGGATCCGATTTTGTAAGCTCTAATGCATGAAAATTTCTGCATATGAGTCCTGCTGAATTTTACTGGAAAAAACCCAGAAGTTATATAAGGCAGAAGTAAATCTGGAGAAGCATTAAATCAATGACATCCGATGAAAGTTACTGCATACTTCTTTCACTGCTCAAGGACTAATAAGAAATAGAGATCTCTTCTGCACTATCTGGGAAGGTCAAAGATGCACAAGACAGCAGTTGTGCCAACCACAGTTGCCAAGATTACTTGCCAGTGATGTAGCAGAGGCATCTGGCAGGTGCCAGAGGAGTTAGAGAAGGGAATAAAGCTGCCCTGTGGAGGTAGGTACCCAGATGTTAGGCAGTGAGGCCTGGATTACCTCCACTGCTAGAAGGAGAGAGGGTGAGAGGACGAGCTGGCAAAGCAAACTTCCTGCTGTACAATGTGCCTGACACTTGTGTGTTTTGGAATGTGGACTATTTAACTGCCTGCAAGACACTCCACATCTTCCTCTGGATAACAAATCAGGTTAAGGTCTAATTTGTACTGTCAAAGACTGGAGTGAGAATGTTTGATATTGGTACCAAGAAAAAGAAGGTTAAAAACATCTACCATTTAACAGACAGTGATTTTTTAGCTGGTATATTTTTCTGATGGTGGTAACTCAGATGTCTATCAAAAAGTAGAATATAATGCTCTCTAAAAATATGAAATACTCAGCACTGTTATACTCTCAGAATTGCATTGTTAGTAGCACTCCACACTAACATTATAATAATTGCCATGAAGCTGATCATACTTGCACTTTAATAATTGTTTTTGTGTCTGCTACTGCATCTATAGGCACGCTATGCTTATATTGGAGTTTTTAATAAATTTGAAGAATATTTGAGTCATTCAATGCAGACATATTGTACTAGCTGTGGAGGAATTTCTAATGAACTGTTTCCTGATGAAACTTGAAGGCTTCTAACAAGCAGAGCATGACATTCACACTCTCTGACATAATTTTATAACTCCTCAAAACTTTTCTGTCATCTAGGCAATGGAGAGCACTGCTCTGTTAGTGTTTGTGCTCTTTATTCCTCTCCTAAGTGAATCTTCTCGTACTCGCTTAATTTTATTCCAAACTTTTTTTTTTTTTTAGTATTTGAATGGAACAGTCCAGGAAAGCCCCAGAGATGGATCTTGGGTCAGGCACATGCTCTGATAATTTTGGTAGCGTCACTAGTATTGTGAACTCCTTATGCTTTCCCATTAATGCATCCTAATTTACTGCTTGACTGACTTAAACTCCTCCTCTCCACCCTCTGTTGAGGTTTTCTGTAGGACTCTTCAGCACTGGTTTTATTCTTATTAGCTGGCAAAGTCTAAAGTTGAAGATTGCTCTTTGTTTTATAATGATAGCAAAAACCACTTGGGCTGTAGAACCAGAAGGGTATGTGGTAGTGTGAAGCAATCCAGACCCACACCAGACATTGGTTGCTGCTCTAAGAACATATGGGACTCTCTTTCACCCCTATAGCCTGTGTGGTTTTACACAAAATTTCTGTTTCACTTATTCCTATCAGACACCCAAAGATGTTTTCTCAAATTCAAAACATTCAAAACCGTTGGGGCACCAAATCAGGGATCTAATTTGGACACTGAACAAAGGCCATCCAGAGGAGCCATTAAGTGACTTTCTCCACAGCACTCCATGGAACAAAAATCCAGCAAAGGTGATGGAGAAAGAATGTTCAACAGAGTCTCCACATTTCCTTTGTATGATACCTAACTCAACAAATTCTAGGTTAAGACGGAAACAGAAAAAGTAATATGAGTATGGAGAAAACTCCAGATTTCCCTCTGTTCAAGTGGGTACTCAAGCCTGTTTAAGACAAACTTGTTTCCACAAATCACTTTTTATACACTCCAATAATAGAGCAAATACAGCTGCATTAGTGCTGCCCTTTGCCCGGGTGAAATAGTTCCACCAAGATTGGCTTGGAATCATATCATTTCAGTTTTATTGAACCTGGGATGAAGGTAGGAGATTGTCTCCATGCTGCTTCACTGCACTGTATGGCCTTTGAGTTGTGCTCTGTCCTCAAGCTGTAGCAGCTTCAGTCTCTAATTTCCCCTTCTGCCCTTGCTTGACTAAAGCTTGGCTCTGATTTAAACAAGGCCGAGTGCCGTCATTAATGCAGCTGCCTATTGATGTCCATGACATGGGTAGTTTATTCTGCAGATGGCATTCAGAGTGGCATTGACTTTGGGGTTGCTCTCAGCACCCCATCCATCAGCTGAGCACTGCATCAGCAATGCTCTGACACTTATTAAATTTAGAGGGTTTGGGATTTTTTAGACAGCTTTATCTGTCTTGGTGGCTTACAGAGAACATGTGTTTTTGTCCTACCAACAAAACAACTACTCTGTTTTGCTCTGCTGGGACGTCTTTGGGGAAAGGAAAGGGCAGGACAGGATTGCCTTCTTAGGCAGAAGTGCACAGGCCAGGTGAGTGAGACACAAACCAGAATAGTGGACCCTGTAGGACCCCTGTTTGTCTGTGCTGAGGCAGCAGAGTTGTGGGGTAAAACTTTAGAAGGTCTGTCTCTTGATGACTTGACTTCAAGGTGAATAGAATTTTCTAAAAACTGAGGAATGGAAATATTTGGAACAGGCTGTAGAGCTGTAGTTTGCTAAGCAAAGAGCAGATCATGAGAGCCTTTCTTGTGATTTGAGAGGGAGCTGAACTGGATCCTCTGTCTTAGGACAAAGCCTCCCAAGTTACTCAGTGACAGCTTTGCTCTAGAGCTGCTCTTCTTTCCTCGTGCGCTTCCCTTATTCCATTCAGAAATGACCAGAAGAACGACGAGAGGTTCCTGGCAAGTAAACCCTTGCACACATCTTTGTGCAGGGCAGTACCTGCCCCCCAGCCTCCAGGAGCTACATCCATGCTGCTCCATCTGTTCAGCTGCCCTCTGACAGCCCATCTCTCTCATGCTCATCCTCCCTTCTCTTCAGTGGCCTCACAGCTGTGCTGTGTCGGTCCTGCTCTCACCACCAGTCCCCCAACAGATGTTCCCTTTCCAGTTTGCTGGCTGAGGTGGGGAAAGGTCGCTGGCACGGCAAAGCAGAGAGGGAGACAAGTGATGGCATCTCTGAGAGCCATTCCTGCCCCTCTTCTCTGTGGGCTCTGGCCAGTGAGGACAACAGGGAGAGCTGTGCCTATGGGATCAGGCAGGCAATCCACGTGTCCCTTTTTCTGCCTTCAGCATGGGTTAGCTGAGGTCTAGGAGGCAAAATGCTTTTGATGCAGGCACTGGGATAGCTGTGAACAAGGAGGATTCTGGATTTCCTTGAATGTGCCAAAGCAAAAAACTGAATCATTGCTCATCCAGATTCTCATCTTTTTTTCTGCCCCTTTATTCTGTATTTTGTAGGTTCCCCAAGTGGCCAAGCTTTTTCAGGTGTCTAGGTTGATGGAGTGGCATCACAGTCTGGCTGCAAATGCCTCCTGTCACAAGGGTTTGCCCTCTTCAATTTAGTCCCTATGGAAGTGAGCCAGTGTGAGCACGCTCTCAGAGGATGTGTCTACCTACCTAAAAGTTCTTTGCCAGCATCAGTCATATCTGACAGAGGTGGATTTGTCTCAAAGTGTCCTACAAGGCTTATGAAAGTGTCTTGTGGAGGAGAGTGGTGCATTCACAGAGGAGAGGCTTGTGCTACACTGGCATCGAGAGTCACTGAGGTAAAGGGACACTAGAAACACTGTTCCTGGACATTATTTCTAGAGGGGAATCATTGCTGTTTAGGCAAGAGGTGAAATTTCCTAATGACTTATCTACTTTCTTCTGAATCTATTTATAATATTGTTTACAGTAGTTATTTTTGTTTTGGTGTTGAAGAGTGGCAAAGATGAAAGCACATATTTTCAGTGCTGTTCAAAAACAAACACTAAAAGCAAAGCACTCACTGGCTAAAGTAATGCAGGCCTTGCACAGCTCCCTGCAAAGCTGAACTTGGTTTAATGGAGCACTCAAGAAGTGTTGGCTGTGTTTTATCTAAATACAGGAGTTCTGCAAAGGAGCCCACAGACTAAGGTATGTGTATAACTGGGATCAGCTTGAATTCAGAAGCTTGTGGATAGCCCCCTCTTGCATCTGTCATCTGACCATTCACAATTTTTATTTTTTCTTTAACATGTAAGGTGATCTACTGCATTGTGGGTTAGTACCTCTTCGAACTTTCAGGTCATCAAAGACCTCTGCCAGCATCTGTGGATTATGTAGATGAACCAGGGAGCACAGGAGGCTCCTGATGGCTAGTGCTGCAGAGCAGTGATGAATTAAATGGGGAATTAATGGGGTTTCCATAATCTGTACCAACACGCAAGAATGTAAAACTGGCTTTCTCTGAGTGCTTTGTGCATTATGATCTGTTATTAATTTTTTCATCTGCCTGAGCTACCCTCATGGGACCTCCAGCTCCCTGGCCCCCTCCCTGCTGTACTGCTCTCTAGCCAAGCACTGATTTTCAGGCTGTGCCACATGGAAACATGTCCACCATGAAATTGCAAGTGTTTGGGCCAGCAGCAGGGTAGGAAGGTGAGGACAGACAGGAGAGCAGGACAGAAGGCTGTGTTTCACTCCTGTCACCGGTGCAGATGTGCTGTGCCTCCAATGACACATTTTTTCCCTTGCCTTGCTGGGAGACACTCAGCAGGGTCTCTGGGAAGGAAGATGTGGCTCTGGGGATGTCTGATCCAGCTGGGGCCTAGGATCCATGGGGAAAATGGGAGCAATGGGGAAATGAACTCCAATTCCAGCAGTGCTCAAAAGCAGAAGATTTTCCTTTTCACATGGCTGCAGATACAATGTGTGCCTTTCCTTTTGCTAATTGTAAAACAAACAGAGAAACAAACAAACATTGGGGATTCTACTGATTCTCAGTTCAACAACTTACCATTTTCCAGTAGAAGCATATATAATTCCCAGAATTTGTAACCAGCTGTACCACTGTCTGCTATTTCAATTTCCTTCCCATGATGTGGAGGTGCACCCTGCAGATGTGCTTTCATCTGCTCCTTAAAGTAGGTGAGTATATCTCACTGTAAATTAGCCAGACTTTTTGCAATTTGTCTTTTGGAAATGATCTGTAGTCTTTTTATATGTGGCCCTTAGCTGCAAAACCCTCTTAAATCTCTGTCAAATAGGTAATAATGAAGAGAATACATTTTTATGCAGCATGGACCTTCTGACTGCAGCACACAGTTATCTCTCACCCTCCAATGTTCCTGCAGTACATTGAGCTGTCAATCATCAAATGACCTGAAGAGAAAAAGGGAGACAAAGAAGCTGAAGAAAATTCTGGTACTTGAGTGAAAGTACATTTATCCAAGAGAGATCTAATAAAGAGTGCTGCAAAATGTGCCTAATGGCAAACAAAATTAGCAGTATATGCTTAATTTGGATCTGCTAAAATTGATGTCTTCCAAAGATGCAGCCCTGCATCAAAAAATTCACATGCAGCAGAATGTCCCTTTTTAGCTGTCTGTACAGGTGCACACCTACACTCTTATCCATCTCACCACCTTGGTGTCCCCTTGGACATTAGGGATGCTGTGGTGCCTGTGGAGAACAGCCAGAGCACACGTGCTGCACACATCTCCAGGGGTCTGGGCACCTGTGTTGGCTTCACCCAAAGATGTTGCAGGTGGGAGAGGCTCCGAAGGGGATGTGCTGAAGTCAACAGCAACGAGAGCATTCACTGGTGTTGACCAGCTGGTGGCTGCTGAGGATTGCAGCTGTCAAAGTCAGCTGAGGGCTGCTATGTGTGCGTGGGTATTGGCAAAAGCATGAGGCAGACAGATGCTGACAGAGATGATGGGAGCAAGCATGGATGTGCCTGTTCCTGATAGAGCGCAGATTTTTAGGGGTGTTGCAACTGGGCTACATTTCCAAGCCCCAGACTCAAGACAGTCTCATCTCCAAGTTGTCCAAGAAGGACTCTCACAGGATTGATTTTGGCCAGTAAGTGAGGCAAGTGAGTGGGTGGGTGTTGAAGCATCCCAGATCAGGTTGTTTGTTTTAGCTCAAGTTAAGGTGCCTTACTCTTAGTATGAAGGGTCACCCCACACCTTTCAGTCCTCTTGGGAACTTCACTGAAGAAGCTGTGTTTCTGTGAAGATGAGCTGGACCACAAAGCCCTTCAGACCCTGTCTTGTGATGGATGCTCATTTTCTGAGTATCCTCAGGAGTCGAAGAAATTCTTCATGCCCCACACAAGTCCTGTGTTGGAATTGCCCTCTGTCATCTAAACCAGCCCGATTCTCTCTTGACAGTCTCCAGAAATAAATTGCAGTCCACACCTGGTCTGAAAAGAAAGATTGGTGGTTTCAGGCTCCAGGTCTCTCAGCATCAGCAGGGCTTATTTTGCTCTTTGCTCTTCTCAAAGTGTCATATAAAATGTTTCTCACTCACATGCAGTATTTAATACATAACTTACTGCTTGTACATATGCCAGTAACCCTTAAGGTTCCCAAAACTGAAATACATATTGTTTTTCTGACAATGTGTGCTGTTGTCAGTATCCTATTTTAGTATTGTAGAATTCTTCTGAAGTCTCAGGTCTGTGGAAAATCTGATTTCTGCGCTTAAGAAATCACTGAAGCAAGTGATGTGAAAGCGCACACATTATTTCATGGGCATGAAAACAGGGAAGGAAAATATTAGCTCACACTTTGAGCCTTGTAGAGCAGTCTGCCTGTGGTTTCCTTCTCTCTGCTCACCAACCTGACTCATCTGTAAGTACAAAGTTAATTACTGTCTTTATATGGACAAGCCTCAGATCAATCTCTCTGTTCCAGACCCATCTGCTTGTGTCCAAATGAAAATTCAGCCTGTCTGTCTGGCATTTCCTCTCGATGTGTCACCCCCGGCTCCAGTTCAAGAAAGCTAAAACTCAGCTGTTCATCTTTCATCACAACTCTTAGCTGTTATCAACAATCTCTTTTAGGGCAGCTCTGCTGTTTGGTAGGTTGCCCATGTCTTGTATTTTTCCAAATATTTTCAGTTTTCTGCTTGGTCTTTCCATCTTCACATTCAGAAGATACTTCTTAAGCATCCAGAAGAGTGATATTTAATCCTTTGTTGAATCTCCCAATAAAACTCTCTTTTCTTAGGAGACCAAAAAAACCCTCAAAAAACCAAAGAAACAACAACAAAAAAGTCAAGAACCTCATGAATAATTAAAATTACTTGCGCTTGCTTTCCTAAGCTGAGGCTCAAATTATTCAGATTATTTTTCTGAAATTTGCTAGTGTTGCTATTTAAGCAAGAACCTGGCACTTGTAAAAAAGCAGTGTGATTTGGAGTGGAGAATAATTCCATGATTTTCACTATGAATTCAACTACTGTTTGGACAAAAAGAGATTTAATTCTTTCTTCAAAGGCCTCCCGTGGCAAGAATCTGATGGCAACAAAAGCACAACAACAGAGTGGAGAAAACACCAGTCCCCTATCTGAAATCAGTCCTTCAGATCCCTGCACTTAGCTGTGATTTGGCATCCTCTGGCTAGGCAAGGGAGCTCTGCCGTTGTATTAAATCTGTGTCGCGTGCCTCTGAATTTGTGTTTTTTCCTTGTATGGGGCTTTGTGGCTACAGCTGCAATTTGCAAAGATCAGTGTTTTCTAATTCACTAATTTGCTTGTTGCTGTTTCCATGGTGCTCTTGTTTGGCAGGCAGGGAGCACTCTTAACAAGTGCACTGAAGTCAAGCTGGAATTAATTTCTGCTTCTCTCTGTTTCCTTTCCTTGCCCCTCCAGTGGAGAGGTGTGGAAAGGGCCACCAGAATTATTTATTCCAGTTTGGTGGGAAATAGCTGAAGCTGGAACAGGGGCACTCCTGCCCTCAGCAATCCTGTCCCCCATCCTGCAGCAAGCATGTCCTGGGGCAAGAAGGAGGGTGAACCTTCCCACGCTGACCTAACCCTGATGGAGGAACTCTACTGATGGAGAGAGAAGGCACAGCAGAGGTGGCAAGAAACAGGACAGTGAGGCATGGCAGGAAGGTGGCCTGGAAAACCACGAGGCGCCCCTGTGAGCACAGAACTCAGGCTGGGGGCAGACACAAGCCCCTGCCTCCAGGGTGTGGCTCTGCATCTTGCGGGTCTGAGGTGGTCCCCCATGAGTCTATGGAAAGGCAGCTAGATAACCTGGTCAAGAAACCTGTTCATTCCCACTCTTGATATCAGGGTATTCACCCCTTGCATAGTTATTTTACTAAAATGTAAACTGGTAAGTAGACTGCAGCAGATCTAAGTCCCTGTGCTTTCATTCTGACCAATATGTGTATTTCTCCTTAAGAACTATTTGCTCTGTTTCCTCATTGACCTTTTTTTCCTTTTTCCTAAACCTGCAAATGCAATTTATTTTTTTTCCAATCAAATGATAAATTCACTTCTGTGGTACACTGCCACAGTGTCCTCACTCTCCAGACCTCAGGTATGGTCAGAATCTGTCTGGAAGGCTGTCCAATGGAAAAGAACAGCAGAGCCAGACCACTGATCATTCCCTTGCACTGAGCAGTGGTGAGGCCTCACTTTGAATCCTGCATCCAGTTCTGGACCCTCACTACAATAAAGATGCTGAAGTGCTGGAGCGTGTCCAGAGAAGGGCAACAGAGCTGGGGGAGAGTCTGGAGAAAAAGTCTAATAAGGAAAGGCTGAGAGAGCTGGGGTTGTTTAGCCTGGAGAAAAGGAAACTCAGGGCAACCTTATTGCTCTCTGAAAATCCTTGGAAGGAGGCAGTAGCAAGGTGAGGATATGTCTCTTCTCCCAAGTGACAAGCAACAGCACAAGAGGACAGGCAGCTTGAGGAAATGGCTCAAGGTTGCTCTAGGTTAAGATTGGATATTAGGATAAATTCTTCACTGAGAGGGTGCTCAGACATTGGAGCAAGCTGCCCAGGGAAGTGATAGAATTGCTGTCCCTGAAAGTGTTCAGTGAATGTCTCACTTTGGCACTTTGGGACATGGTTTAGTGGTGCACTTGGCAGTGCTGGGTAAATGGTTGGCCTCGATGGTCTTAGAGGTCTTTCACAACCTTAATGATTCTACAGCTCTGTGATTCTCAGCTTCATGTTGATGCTTGCTGTTGTCACCCAGAATTCACAGCTGCTTTATCAACTTTCTGTCCAGGTGACAGTGTTCACATCCAAAGCAATTTGAACTGACTTTAACAGTGAGATTTTGTGACGTGGTATTAGATGCTTTGCAAAATCACTGCGTATCATAGTTGCTCTTTTGCCATATTTCATACAATTTTTTTTCTATTCTTAGTATTGACTCACTTCAGTATTCTGTTTGCCTGGTGTCTTCCTTTCCTTCCTTCCACTTTTCTGAGACCTGCCTTGTGCTTATTTGGAGTGTGGGATTCTCTGCCCCTCCCTTCTGCCTCCCTCACTTGTTTTAAAAAAGTCAAATAATAATGATTACATGATGCTTCAACATATTTACTCGATTAATAAATATATGAGGAGAATTTATTAAGCACAGAGAACATGTTGCTAAGTCAACTCCACCTCTTGTAGCACAATCCTTAATTATGTAAACAATCACCCCACAAATAGTCCCTTTGGGTTCAACAACAGTACATGGACAAGGGAGGATTTCTTATAAAACATTCAAAATTGGGTCCAATGCACAACATAATGAGACTATATTATGGTAATGATGCCTGCCAAGGTAAAAATAGGAGAGGCAGATGGTAGAGGAGAGAAAAATGCTGAATATTTATCCCATTAACAGTGTGAACCAGTTTGAGTCTTAAAATGAGGGCAGGGAGAGGCAGCATTGTAAATCCTTTTCCTCGGGGAATCAATTTCAGTTCTCTTGGTCATTAATGGTTATTAATTCCATTAGCAGCCATATCTCCACTTCTATTATGAATAATACCACATGAATACTTACTGTCCAGGTTCCTATTTTCAATTTAGTTCCTATGATCAGATCTATATTCCAATTCCATATTTAAAAAAGCAAATAGATAGTGCAGGTAACTGAAGCCTTCCATTAAGAAGCTAGCAGTATAGCCCTTTCTCTTGTAAATTTGATTTTCTTGACAGCAGTCTCCATTCTGCAGATCCCTTCTTGGACAGAATTCTTTTGGGAGACAGAGAAGAGTCAGAGAATGGCAACTCTCTTCAGAATTTTCGGTTTAAGATCTCCTTGAAATGGGATTTGTGAAGGTTTTTTGATCCTCAGTTGATTTTCTGTGTTTGTCAGTGTAACTCTGTGAGTAACATGATCTGTCATCTAGCCAAGGTAATTAGCTCTCTGTACAGGGAATGAATAGGAAACTTTGAGATCTAAGCTCTAAGGAGAGTGCAGGATCAGTATGAAAAGGAGCAGTGGGGATATTTTATTTCACTGGACTGTATTAGGACTGTATTACTTCACACAGCATCAAATAAACTGATGGTGAGAAACCCAAGACTGAAAATGGGGTAAACTCATGGTATCCAGAGCACGGATGAAGAAGAGCAAGACTCTTGCCTTGTTTTCTTTCATGTCTTCATGCCCACTCAAATTCTTTGCTCTTCTCTCTGTTATCCCTTTTAAAGTGAGCCTTCTCCCACCCCTGTGGTTATCGAAGGACTACATTGTCCTTCAAATGGGGAGTGTCTAACCTCTTCTGGTTTCTGCCCACCATTCCTGGTAAGTTCTTCCCTCTCAACAAGCCAAATGGCTGCACTGTGGCAGAAGCTTTGACAGCAACTTTCAAGTTTCCTTTTCCAGTTGGACTGACTTGGTTATCTCTATGAGGGTTTGCTCAAGGTCCAGTAGGTGTAAGAGCTTTTAAAGACTGAGGTTATTCAACACTGTGCAGTGGTTTAAATCCAGCAGTCACAGTGCCTGAGAGAGCTGGTGTGAATATTTTACCAGGATTTTGTCTGGGATGAAGAATGTTAAATTGAAGGGGAGGACAGTTAATAGGTGTTAGGAGCATTGCAACAATAATTAGAAATACTAGAAGCCCCGTGCAAAATAAATTAATTGACCCCATACCAAAGATTGCTTTTTAATCAAGCTGCTTTTGATTCACTATGTTTAAAAATATATTACATAGCAAAAGGTGTGAATCTGATCATTGTAAAAGTACCATAAATAACTTTCAGTTCTTGAAAGCTCAGTTTCCTTAAATGAAGTATTCCCATCTTATTTCAGGGAAATAAGGGTTACCATTTATTTTTTTATCTCTTGCTTTGTAAGCTAGATTTTCTTCTCATTTGGGCAGATCAGTTCTACTGCAGTCAGAAAGGCTGCATTTTATTCAGAAGTATATAATAGTTGCATTAAATGCACCTAATAGTAAAAGAAAGCTTCTGTCATGCCCTGTTTCCATTAGTTTACACTCATCTCCATGGTGAAATAGATTGATCTCTGCACATGGATTGTAAATATCAAATATATTCTGCACTAACTTAAATTTTCAGGGATGTATTTTTTTTCCAAAGGCATCTTAGGGAAAGCAGGGATGCAATTAGATGTAGACATTTATTGTGACTGAGTGACTTTAAGTGGTCAAATTTTAAAATACCAAATGTCTGTGCAAGGCAAATCAGCCCTAAATTAGTCCTTCTCTGAGGCCTCTCATGCCAAGATTAGTCTTAAAGCAAGTATTAAGTTCTTCCCCATCATCTAAAAGCTTATGTGCTTTCTCAGTAGAAGAGGCTGATAATATTGTGGTCCACAGCAAGGCATGAAGTTTGGCTCCCTGAAAGGATCTGGGAAACTGGAGACTTGGAAACCTTAAGGTGAATTGGTGGTTTAGAATGCTTTTCAATGCCTTGGTCATTTGAGACATCACTTTATCTCCCTTGCTTTTTAAAAATTTCCTTTAGTCTCCCTCTCTTTCTCTTACATAAAAGCAAAGGAAAAGGGTCAACAAAGGGCTATGGCTCAATTTCTCTATGAGGCAGGTTGGATTAAATGGAGAAATGAAAGAACTTTGTGCCTGGTTTATCCTTTTCATAAACAGCTGAAAATTAAATCACACGTATTCTTGGTTTTCAATAGCCAAAGCTGAAATGATAGATTTCCATCAGGCTTAGTTTGTTTATTGGTGCACAGGCTACAATATTTGGAGGTCTTGTTGCAAACAGACTTTGCCTTGAAACTGATGCATATCTCACACTCCTGTTTCTTTACAGAAGAGATGGAAAATCAGCATTTGAATTGAAGAATGTCTTGTATTTCAAGTAACCCTACCCTGCAGAGAGTTTTTTGTCTGTATTTCAATGAGTAGCAGGGCTGATTATTATTACTGAAGGTTGCTGAGACAGGTGAGTGTTTGTGGATGTGCTCCTGCTTGTCAGAATGACAGAAGAGGACCAAGTCCAGCTCCCATTTATCTAGGCTTGTACTATGGCTCAGAGTGACAGGGATGTGACTGAGATATTTGTAACCATAAAATAAGAGGGTACCAGCACAAAGCCAATGGAGATGGGAGAGACTGTGTTGGTGAGAGCTGTTATGAACAAATTCAAGCAAATGTTAAGATTTGAGGAGAGATGCAAATATGTACTTAAGGTGCATGTATGACCTGTGGCATGAACTGAGCACATAAAGAAAATTCATGTTACAAATAAGATCCAAATTCACTGTTTACCTTCTACATGCCAGTGTGCTAAATGTTTATTTGTTATTTGTATGCACACTTGTGATAGATCACGCTGGTGGCAGCCCATATGATCCTGGTCTAATTGATGTTGGTCCAGGGTCTCCAAGTCCTCTGAATAAAACAGGTTAAATAAAATTTCTGTTTATTTTTTTTTTGCTGTTGCCCCATGAAATAGCCTCTAACAGCATTAGGCTAATTTGTGCTATCTCCTGTAATGGACAATGAAGTGTATTTATGGATAGAAAAGCAGTGCTAGTTGGCTTCCCTTCCCTGAATGCAACATTCCCTCTTCTTCCCTTTCAGGAGTGAAGAACAAAGTGCTGTACAGCAGCAGCAGCTTCTTGGTGGTGTCAGAGTTCACAACAGTTATGTCTGCAGCCTAGTGAGGCAAGTTTTTTGTCTCATTTACGCAAATGAAGATACATCCCAGCTCCTAAGGAAAGGCAAGATAATGTTTTAATTATTTTTATTTTATATTCAGAAACACCTCCTTTAATAGAAACATCAGTGTGGGTACTGCAAACTGAGCTAATGTGATAAGGGAGATACAAGACAAGATAAGCATGGTAAGTCACAATGATCTTGTTTCCAGTCATGTTTCAAAGATTTCTATCACTGTGAACCTGAAAAGAGACCTATCTTTTCAAAGGCTTTGGGTAAAGGTCTGGTCATGATGTCAGAAATGTGTGGGTGTTTCAGGGAACCAACACAATTCAAAGGACAGACATCAAAACACATTTTTAACTATGTGGGACCTGCTTCCCCATTCCCATATGTTTAGTGGATCAATATTAGCTCCTCTACAGTCAATAGAGCTCACTGATGTAAAACTGCTGTGTGCATGTTCTTAATGATTCATAGTTTTGAATCCTGGCCAGTTCTATAATTCAACCCTCACAGAGGCAAACAACCTCCTGCCAATCTGCCCTTTCTTCTCTCATCCTGTTATTTGTTAGGCGTCTGTAGCCCATTAGCTGGCTTGCTATGGTATTAATAAGTGATATAATTATTCATAGCCAGATCTGCTGATAAGAAATCGAATGCTCTGGTAAACAACTGACTACTTTTTTTCCGTGACATCAACAACAAAGTCAAACAGGGTACTGGAAAAAGGATAATTCCCAGGACCATGCTGAAAGGTTGCATAGTTATGTAGAAGAGGAGAAAAGCTGCTCTCAAACCACTGATGAGGAATGTTCTGTGTAATTTCCAGCAGTCACTTGCCGCCATGTCTTCTGCTCCCACCAGTGACACATGAACACATACGGCTGATCACTCCATGCCAGGTCTGGCCACCAAGGGAACCTGCCTGGTCCCACCCTCTTTTCCTCCATAAAACCACTGCCTCAGGGTACAGGAGAGCACAAGTGGCTATTGGATTAGCTTCCCTCCAGTGCCAGTCCTGCAAGTGCTTGCTGAGCCTCCCTGGCTAGGAGAGGGCTGTTGTGGAAAGCCCTTTCCTATTACAGGACTGGCTGGGCAGGTGTCTGTCAGCAACCAGGACTGCTTCTCACTGCTGCTGATCCATGTGCCAGTCACATTGGCATGGGCACAATCCCCACAGTTAGAATATGTATGGTTTGCAATATGTGTTTGTTTTATATTAAATGGGCTTTACATCATTGTGATTTCTCTGGCTTTGTTAGGGTTTCTCTGACAGCCAGTGTGACATCAAACCCTTCCCTTCCTCCCCTTCCTCTTCTAGTGACTACTTGACTATTAAGTGGTTTTGAGGCTGAGATTAACTGTGGTTAGAGAATTGAAAACTCTGGTTAATGCTGTAAACACTTGTGCAGCTTTTTTTGACAAAGTAAGTGCCATCTTTAGTGTTTAAAGTAATTTAAACTTCTTGTTCTTTTTTGTTCTTTGAGTACTCTGAATAGGAGTAAGGATACTTACAGGGAAACACCTCTCAGTGATTGAATACCATTTTATGTTTTGGGTTAATAACAATGATTTTCAATGGTAGTTAAGAGGTTAAATTCTGATATGACCCTTTTACTGTCTTTCATATTTCCTTATACTGTCTTTCACAGGAGTAACTGTGTTACTCCTGGTCTTGCAGTGTTACTACTTTTTTGAGGCTAGAAGCTTCTGCGCAGAATGAAGATAGTTTTCTAGGTCTTCTCTTTGTCATTCTTCTGGCATTTTGCCCAATCAGTCAGTTGCCCTTGCTCCTCAAAACATTTCAGAAAAATCTGAATTTTTCTCATCTTTGAGGTCTTGGTGCTTTTTATGTCTTCTTTGGCTGAAAGAACTTGTCACTGGCCTTGCTCTTGCTCTCAGAAAGCAATGACATCAAGTGAAAAAACTCACTCAGAAACCATGTTTTTGATGAGTTTCTGGTAACTGTCTTGCTGGAAGTAATTTTTGATGTGTCTGACATAATTTTTATGCCTTTTCCAGCACTAGGTTTTTCAGCATCTAAATTGCAACTAGTTCTGTAGCTAGTATTCCACTTCTCTGTGTTGCCTGCACAAGTAACACAATCTCCCTTATAGCAGGTCGCATATTGTTTTTAAAATGTGTTCTAGGATCTTTTATTAAATCCCTAGGGCTTCCTGCTGAAACCTCTTTTGTGCTGAGTGGGAAACCTGTAGAACTTATATTCTTTTCAGTGAGTTCCAGGATGTGACTGTCCTGATCTGAAGGTCTGTGGTATCTCTAAAGGTCTGTCTGGGAGAGATCTTGTGTCTGGGGGCTGTCAGAACACAGGTGTTTGCATGGCTCTGTTTACAGGGGATTCACCTCCTTGTAGTATCTCTTGTTTTGGCTTTCCAAAAAGATTAGAGCTGTATTTGCCTGGTGCTGAGCTGGAACTTCAGCATCAACATTAGAAGCTCTGTGAGAGTCTTGAAAGACTCTGAAGTCATCAAGTGAAGCAGGATTACGACCTGTTTGGTCTGAGCCATGAGCTTTTGGCAGTTAAAACTTTTGCCTACACAAAACCCCAATGGCACCTCTGGGACTTGATGGGGATGAAGGCCATCATATTAAAAGTAAGGATGGAGCACAAGTACTTCATTTATTTCTCTGGCATTCCACTCTTCAGGATAATAGAGGCCATTGTCAGTGTTATTTTACTCCCAGTTGTTTCAAGGGTGAGCAAAGCTCAAGAGCTGTAGACACTGCTCAAAGAGAGATGTAACCTGTTCTGTTGGCTTTCCTGTGGAATTGCTTTAACAAAAGGTGTCTGTCAAGTGGGAGGGTGAGTGGGTGGGCCAACACAAGGTGACTTTCCTGGGCACATAAATCCTAGTATTTCTGAGAAGAGTTTTAGCAGCTCAATTCTGAGTGTGGAAAACAAGGCAGAACAAAAGGGCAGGTGGTATGCCCAGTGAAAGGCTAAGGATAACAAACTGTACATGAATTGCCTGGATTTAGGTTTCAGTGTTGTGGCAATTTGGGCATGAAAGCTTATCAGCTCTTACAATAACATCTGATTATGTTTTTTCTAGAAGGATGCTTATGTTCTGGAAAAGCCATTATGAAGTTATTGTTTTATTTTAATTTAATTTGAAACCATCCACCCTTTTATAACATCAGCCTCTGCATCTTGCTACAGAGTGATAGTCATTTGGGAAAAAAAAAAGAGGCCTGATAATTAACTTAGTTTTGTGTGTATGTCTACAGAGCCACTACAGCAGCAAGAGATTAGAGAGGACTGCTCCTTCTCTTTGTTTGCCTTTCAACTGCCAAACATGCCATCTCTTCTGTTCTCCAAAGAAAGCAGCAGAGGTGGTAAGTCATGCTCTGCTCAGCTCATGCACGGTGTTCTGCACGTGTATTCCATTCAGTGTGAAATACTGGAAGTAAAAAAAAGTATTTTCCTTAAAAATGGGCAAAGTTTGTACAAATATTTATTAGTTGCAAGCAGTGCATGAAGTCACATAATGCCGTAAGAGACCCCACTTGACAAATACAAAGTTCATAGGAAGAACTTTGAAACAAATGTTCAAGTCAGAATATTCAATAAAATACCCCAAACAAACCATCAAAAACAACAGAAAAATAATTGTGGTGGTACTTATTCCACAGAGGTCTTTACTGTGGGGTCAAAGCTGAACTGCAGCTTTCCTCCCAAGGGAAGGTGTGTGGCTGGGCTTGGACCCACTACACCCAGAGCAAGCAGGAGGTTTGCTGAGTGGGAAGGGGTTGCAGTGCTGAGACCTGAATCATAGGGAGTTGCTGTGGGTGTTTGTCCTTGCAGGATGCTGGGGGCTGAGCTGGCTGGTGGTCTGGGACTGCTCATCAGAGGACTAAAAGCAAGAGGATGCTGGAAGAACATACCAGTGTTTGATCTTCAGGTGCCAGCACACCTTCACTTGGCAGCAGGTGGCCTCACGCTGCACATGCAGTTATTTGACTCTTCCCTTAGGATACTAGAAAGATAAAGTGTGTCCACAGCCCACCGCTGGGGTTGGATGACAGGCTGAAACTTATCCTGAGACATCTCATTTGTATGCTCCAGACATGTCTGTCTATTAAATTATTTATTCCTTTGGCTTTTCCACTTTAATTTCACTTTTCAGAAGCTCAATTTTCTCTAGCTATCATTCTGTATCATGAGTCATGCCCCATATACTGAGCAGTAATAGTGCATGCAAAAAGAATTGCACCAGCTAACACATCTGAAGAAAACATCGTTTTTGGAAAGTGGAATCTGCCATGCTGCAGCAGAGCTGGTTTCAAGTTCCCAATCTTAATGAAACTGCTACCAGAACTTTTTTTTCCCTAGATTTATTTGCAGTTCTTTGAGATTTATTTCCAATTAATGAAAATGTGATTCATGTGATTACAGCAGCCTTAAAAGACATCACAGATCATTGCAGAACAATTCCTCTCTGCAGCCAGCAGGACTGTAATTAGTATAATGTCCACTAAATGACAGCCCAGTGTCTGAACCTCAGTCACAGCTGCTTTGGGTGTTATTAGTCTTTCAAGACTTAGAATGAGCCAAGTCATGCATAAATGGTGTTTATCTTTGCATTGCAAATATGTCCGAGAGCTTATTATGAATGTCTCCAATTTCCTCAAGATTGATGCTCTAGATCAACCTGGCTCTGCATGCTTTAGCCTAGGAACTGAACAGGATATTTATGCAAAAATGATTACTGCACCACATATTGAACTTTGAATAGAAGATTTATCATAATTGCTCTTTTATTCAACAGGAATTAAAAAAATCATGACTGGGTTCTTCACACATGTAGCAGAGGAATCTCTTGTCAGCTCCAAGAGGTGGGTGGATGTCTTTTTATTAAGCCACCCATCACAACTCAAAGGGGACACTTTCATTTTCCTTTTTTTTTTAAATGAAGGTGAACTTCATTACTAATTTAGTAATTCAATAGCAATTACTAATAGAGTAATTACTAATTTATCTGGAAACCACCACTCCAGGACCAAAGTCTGCTCCAAGAGGTAACTTCCTAGAGGGTCTGACCTTTGATAGTTGCATGCCAGAATTCACTAAGAGATGGACATTTGTGATGCAGAGAAGATGAAAACTCCTCTGCCCTAGTTTAAAGAGCATGGAGAGAATTTCTGCAAATGTGACTGTCTCTGTAATAAAATCTTAGTCCTGTTCCCTCCTTTCTTCTAGATAGAAACAATTAATAGTCAGCTGATGATATTTATGAATTTATAATTAATTTTTCTTCCTGGAAACTTTTCCCTTTCTCAAGTTTCCTCTGAGAGCAAAGGATTTTTATGGCAGCTGCTCCAATGGCAAATTTGGATTGGGACAGCAGCATAGTGTGTTTTCCCTGTGTCGTACCAGACCTTGGCTGAAAACCCATAGTCTCAACAGGGAAGAACAGCAAACCCTGCAAATTGATACCACATAACCCTGTATGCCCTACATTGTCTTTAAACATCTAAGTACATAAGAAGCAGTATGCATTGCCATGTTAATGTTTTTTCTAATGCCCTTTTCTTATTGAAATGGCAATTTGTAGTAGTTGAAGTTGGGATTTTTTGAGCTTCCAACTTAAAATATGCCGTCAGGAAATTTTTTGCATTTTGCTTGGTTGGGTATGGTACACCAAATTTATTTAGTAGAGAATGTATTGAACTCAATGAAGAGGTGAAAACAACCCATGTGAAAAGTGATTGCAGTTAAATTATTGCATGCTGGTCAAATCTTATCTCCCAATGACTTGCTTGCGTGAAGAGAAGGCTGGTGGAATTGTCAGCAGCCATGCCAAAAGCACAGGGTAAGTAAAAGCAGCAAAAGATAAAATGAGAGATCACAAAACTCAGCAGCTGCAACATTCCAAGATATATACCTGCAGTTTCTCTGGAGTCTCACTGGGAGAGAAAACTTTGTGGCAGATGTGCATAATGCAATTGCTGCCTGAAATGTTGTTCTTTGGGAGCCTGAGAGGTGCTGCTGTTTGGCTCCCACTGCTTCATCTGTGTAGTACTGACGCAGCTAACATAATAAGGAGGAAAAAGCAGAGCCAGACATTTCCAGCTGAATAATTTAAAACAATAAATAAACTGGGATTGTCACTCTAAACTTTTTTTCTCCATTCTTTTACTGTTTTTTTCTTTTTACCTTATAACTAATTTTCTACTTTCCATCTTCATCAGCTAAAATTCTTCACTCAATTTTTCTTAATGGCAGTCGAAATCTGTTGCCTATCACCTGCTACTTACTTTTAAATGAAGAATCTGTCCCCATGTTACTCATTTCAATTAATTGTCATGCTTAAATGATCTTCTCCAATCCTCTCTAACCCCAAGGCAACTCCTATATGCAGTCTTGATAGGTGATTAATGACTTTCCATTCCTGGAACCAATGTGAAAGACAGAAATAAGACAACCAAGAAAAGACTCTCTTTTTTACCCTTTCTTTCACCTCAATCATTTCAGGAAGGACGACAAGAAGGCTAATAAATGTTTCACTCCTCTTCAAGGAACATCAGCTCTGTTGGTGCCTGGTGTTAATTACCAGAAAAAATATTTAAATGAGGGTACACAACTTAAAAAGATTAAGTTCTTTTGTCAAGTTGGAGTGGCAGCACAAAATAGATTTCTTCTGTGCCTGTTGACACTGTTAACACCACCTTCATTTAAGCTCTTATGTTGTTCCTCAAAATCTCGATAAGCTTAAGAACAAGAACAGTGCTTTTTGTGGGTGCAACTTTGGAGTTAATCTAATTCAATCTAGAGTGATTTATAGAGCACTAATTGCTGCCCAGTGTCTGTTTTGTGGTAACACTTTGGAATTAAGAGTTACAAGACTCAAAGTGCTTTACAGTCTGAGCTCCCCTTGTCCCATGTTTAATGGATTTTTTTTTCTTGTCCACTTGTTCTTAGCTCTCAGTAGCAAAGAGGAACAGAGATCCAAACTCCAGGCAGAATACAATTGTTGTTGTGATATTCCGTGCAGGAAACAAGGGATTAAATTGATCCATAAAATCTTCCTGCTTCCCTTCATTTTCTCTAGGGCAGCGCTGAGAGCTCAGACGTATCCTGCCTATTTGAGTGATGATCTGTCATATTGGGCATTTTTTCAAGTGCTTGACTGAGATTTGACAATCACCTGTGGCTTTTGCATGCTTGAAGGCTCCTTGTGCCATTTCCTCCATGGTGAAAGCTGCCTCCATTCCTCAGTGCCACATAGTCTGAGCAGGTGAACACCAGCTGGGCCCTCCCTCCTACAATAACCTCAAACTCATGGTTAACTTGATTATTCTCAGGCTGCAGCTGAGTAGAGAGTCACTGTTTCTCAGCAGCTCTGTGCAAAGCTGATGATTCTGGTTTGAGAATAAGGGACTTGTGGCAACATGATAGATTCACAACAGATTCTCAGGAAGCAGGAATGGCATATTTACTTAATTAAGAGTCTTTTATGTCTCTGTTTACAGTTCCTGCTGGGACTCCCACTGTTTAAGGGAAGCCTTGAGTATGGCTTTGGTATCACCTAGAGTTATGTGGTTTTACTGGTTTTAAACCAGTTCATTTAATATTAGTCTGTATCTGGTATGCCAAGGGGTGGATGACATTAGCAGGTGTCACTAATAAAGCAATGAACCCTAAAAGTAACATCTGTCTCATCCTACTCAGGCTCTCAGATGATAATTACATCACCTGCTACAGTGCTCATTAGCACTGTCAGCTCTTCCTTCCTTGGCTCCCAGGATGGTGGGGGAAGGCAAGGCACATACCTCACCTGTGTTTGGATTTCCACTAAGCAGGTGTTGGCTCTTCATCTTGTCATGGAGAGACTCAGAGGCTACAACATTGCATTAGATGCTGCTCTATCTACTTGTCAGGACTTTGCTGGGCTGGTTGGTCTGAGACCAAGGCAACAGTGATAATTGCTTAAGAGAGGGTGAAATCTGACTTACAAAAGGGTGACATATTTAAAAGCTGGCTATGAAAGTGGTACTCTGAGGGGCCAGAGGGTATCATCCTAATCTCTAAGTTAAAACATGCAAAGATCACTGCCTGGTGATGCTTGCCTTCAGGGGCTGAGGATGTGGGTTAGTCTGGAAGTGGAACCTGGAACCCCCATAAAAGAATGAGAGCAGAAGTGACCATTCCTGTTACCTTTATCACCCAATGCTATCCTGATCTGGCAGGCAGGGGAGTTCACTCCCAGAGACAGCACTAAAGACAAGAGGCTCCTTTGATGCCTCTGGCCTGCTGCAGATTGTTTCATTAATTGCTAATAATAAATGTGACTAGTGAGCTAACTCTATGAGGGGCGTCATGGGAGCACTGAAGCAGGAAGACTTCTTAAAGAGCACTCAAAACTCAAGAAATTAAGGTGCTTCCATCTCAATTAGCAGATCTCATATAACTGAAGTCTGATGGGTGAGTACAGAGCAGTCAGATGAAGAACTGTGTGTCTGCTTCAGCATCTGATCTCTCAGCTCATGTGTTATGGTGATAGGGTTTGTGTGTTGGGAGGTGCATTATGCAGAGAAGCAGACTGCATTTTCACAAACTTTACTAATGTCACATGAGCCAACATAAAGGCCACAGGGATTTTTGAGAAACAAAGCTCTAGCATCATGGCCTGTGAATACGATATGGACAACCCTGGGCAGGTGCTGCCTGACCCCAGAATGGGAAATGGTGCTTTCTACACAGCAAACACTGACCCTGCACTCCAGCCCTGCTGCAGGGCAGCTGAGACCTAACCTAAGAAAAAAGCCTGTATCTTCACAGACACAGGTATGCCCAGCCTGCCACCTTTGATTTGAACAAAATGCATGCAAGTGTGCAGGATACAGAAGTTGTCCCTGTTAACATTTCCTGCAGGCTTGCACGCCCCATTGCACTCCTGGTACTTGGGTGGAGGATCAGCACGGGCTCTTTGTGGTGTCTCTGGGGTCTTTAGAGAGCAGACACTTGCAAGTGGTACGGAGGAGAGCACTGCTCTTGATGCTGTAGTCTTCAGGAAGAAACATCTTTCTTCCAGTCTGGGGATGTGGGAGTTTTTGAACTCCTAAGGAAAACTGTAAGAAATGCCTTAGCATTCAATGAAGATTTATGGAAAGGAATTAAACACATGTTCTGTGAGATAGTTTCAGGATGTCAGTAAAGCAGATTTGCCTGCTTGTTGTACTAATAACACTGTACTTACAGTAAACTCTAGAAGTCACAGGACTGTATGCATCTCTACAGAAAAACTACAGCAGGCAGTTTAAAAGCTGCAGGTATAAGATGAGGGGTAATAATAGCTTACTCGCTATTAATTTTGTCTTGTACTATTTTTGTGTATTTACCATTTTATTTACGTGGTTAAATGCTACAAACCATATAAATACCAATAACACCAATGGATGTCTGATGATGTGGGAACTCAGCATATCGCTCCAGATGTCCAGAGCTACTGCGAGAACCCTTGGGGGGCTCAGAGGTCTTGGAATATTGCCAAAAGTGCCTGGTGGCTTGACTTTGACCCTTCTAGGGCTGTGCCACCTGTGTATGAGGATATGAGAATCACTGGGGTTTAAATGGTATAGAAATAGTATAATTACAGGGCAAAACACAGGTTTTAAGATTTTGGTACAGGGCGTTTATGGAGACAAGATGGAGGAATTTGGGCCTCCCTCATGGTTCTTCTTCCTTCTTCATGTCTTCCATTTTCTGTGTGACGCAGATATTTTTGATAGGTTCTTGGTGAAGGTACACTTGCTAATAAGAATGATAAGTATTGGGGACAAAAGGTAAATAAGATTTACGTAGTTTTTGTTATAAAAAGACACGACTGCCCCGTGGGCGGTCAGAGTGCCTTTGGCTGCCTTGCTGGTCAGACCCTGGTGGGCAGAGAGAAAACTTTGTAGATAAGAAATAATAAACAACCTTGAAGACCAAAAACCTGAGAGTCCAGCCTCGTCCTTTGAAGCCCGATCAGAGCAAACCCATCTCACGCGTGTCTGGTCAGAGACAGACAACAGCCGACCTGGACAGATGAAACTCAATTCTACAAGGTAAATAATTCAGCTTCCCAGTACTCATCTAGAGGCTACTTATGTTTTGGTGGTCTACCATGGCATTTTAAGGAACCCATATGACCCTTTTCAGCCTTGCAGCAGGATGAATTGCAAACCAGGTGATTGTGCTGGGCACATTCACCCCTGGCTGAGATACAGGTACAGCAATGGAGCTGGATGATATTAGATAATATGCACAGAAAGCATCACTGGTGGCAGGAAGGGAAAAGCCAAGGAGGGGAGACCTTTGCAAGACTGAGCTGAAAGACACAAGACAACAGCTGATTAGGATGTGGAGTGGAAAGAGAAGGAAGAAAGGTTTGCATTCACTTTTCATTTCTTGAGCCAAAATGTGGCGATACAGAGTAATAAAGAATGTGGATGGGCTAAAACCAGAAGTTGTTCTTCCATGTTTATTATGACTCATGCAACACTTGGGCTTGGAGACACAGACTTGTTCCAAAGGCTCAAAATGAGATAGTTTTCCCCCTTCCATCCTTCATCACATGGAAGACAACCCTGCCCATCCCCTGTGCTGGTGGGGATGGGGCTCACAGCAGACCCATACCCCTTTGAAAGAGGCTGTTTCAAGCAGTTCGTAGATGTGGGAAGGCTGCTGAGCCAGATTTCCCTTTTTTGGAACAACTGGGTTGACAGCTGACACTTAGCAGAGCAGATGCATTGGATGGGCATGAAAGGTTTCTTCTGGCAGAACAGAGTCAGACTGAGGATAGCTTGTGAGAAAGGTGCTGCAACCTGCCCAGACAGAGAACGATCGGGAGCAGAAGAGGTGAGTGGCCCCTCTCAGGGAGGCACAAAGAACCACCATTTCTTTGCAGGAAGGTCACACTCCAAGGTTTTGGGGCCTGCTGCTTTGTTTGGCTGCTGTTTTGCTCTTTTACTTGGGAGGACTAGTATTTTTTTTTTCTTCTTCTCCTAGACACAAGGGCAAGCAGTTGGCAGCCAGAAGCTGAACTGGCATGCCCCTTGAAATGAAGAATGGCTGGAAAGACAGTGGCTGAAATAAAGAGTGGCTGGCTCTGTTGGCATGGGGTGGGCAATCTAGAAAGAGCCCAGACCTCTGCTTTGCAATTGTGCCCATGTTTCTGCAGTGCACCTCTTGGAAGAGACAAAGGGGTGGGATCTGCTGCCTAGGCCTGCCAGGGAGAGAGGGTTACATGGAACAGACAACACAAATTGAAGGGTTTGCTTCAGTACCACGGCTGCACTGCTTCTATTAAACATTGAATTTTACCCACAGCTATGTCACATATTTTCCTGTTTGTGATGCAAAGCTGAAACAACTCTAATGGTCCCCCAGTTTTGTGCTGTCAGCCTCTGACCCTGTCAGCTGGAAGATTGCTGGTAGCATGTAATTATCCAGACATTGATTTACTTCATTCTAATGATGGTAGATTTAGGTGTACTTCTCATGGTGTGCATGTGAGACTGATTAGCACATTTTAAAGCCTCCTGGATTCCTCTCCTTCAGGTGTCCCAGGAGAAGTCATTCTTTATTTTCAGTTTCTCATTATTGTGAGTCACCAGGTCAAAGCAGTATGATCTACATGATGTTCTGACCATGTTTTCAGGCTGCCAGTTTGTACATGGCATGCAGTCTTCATGCAGTCTTCTCTCTTTGCCTGATGAACGATGTGCATTTCAGAGCAGTGAGCATCTAGACTCTGCTTGATGTATTACACTATTTCCAGTTCAAATGCTGCAACTCTGGCTTTATATTTTATACACATTGTCTAATACAGATAAAACTTACAGACTTTGTCCATCTAGCTGCCTGTCTCAGTACTTACTGGGCACCATCCACTATTGTAACTCAGTGCTGAGCACAGTAAGATAAGGAAAAATTCAGTCATGACAGATTTTTTAAGGGTATGTACTCTTGGGTTGATGGTAATGTATGTAAGATACATACATTACATACATACATGGGAATGTATGTAAGAGGCATGTGTTGCTTGTAGGAACATGACTAAAATAAGAAATTAATTTTAGCTTATTTGATTGAAAAAATTACATTAATGTAGGCAAGTGCTGTGCAGAGTTTCTTGGGGCACTCAGGAGATGGATTTACATGCTGACCTGCAGCAGTCCTACTAAAATTTTTCTGGGCCTCTTGTACCAACCCTGCCAAGTGTTCATTCTCCAGGCACATAGCAGTTTTCTATATAAAGGATGGTTTTAAAAATAACTCCCATGTACCTCTTAGATCCAGATGCTCTTTTTAGCTATGGAAAACTCAACATTGTGATGACATATATTCCCACTGGGGAAAATATTTATTCTCCTTGCGTTGCAAAACGCAGTGTGCAAAATCTGGATGATAATTTGGGACCACATTTATTACGAAATGCCTCAAATATGAAATGAAACACTTGTGTTGGTCTGATCCTATTTGTAGTAGAGCAAAGTACAGGAGTATGCATGGGAATATCATTCACACTCCTCCCTCCTTATATTTTATCTGTTCTATTTAGGAAGCGACCCTTACCCACCAGCCAGCAAAAGAAATTCTATAAAAAGAAAAAGGGGAAAAAAACCCGGATCTCTTTCCTCATTTCTAACAATAATCATGAGCAGTACCTCCAGAGATACAGTAAAAAGTACAAGATATGTGGTAGTCAGGTGTTATCTGGTACAGATATAAATAGATCAGACAAATGGCATCATAGGTTTTTGGGAGAAGGGTAACACTGATGAGCCTTTTGCAAAATAATGAACTTTAGTCCCTATGGCAGTCAAGGGTTCTTTTTTACTTTGGATTTAAATAGGATAAGATTGATATGGCATACTGCATTTATTCAGCATCCTCTGCGGAAAGGTGTCTTTTAAATGCTCAATAAATCAGACTTGTCTGCACATATTTAAAATAAATGAGTCGGGTTAATTTTACAAAGACATCTGTCTAGTTCCATTTTAGAAAACCTACATGGTCTCCAGTGGCTTCTTTAGAAGGTTGCAGCTCTTCCAAGTCTCCCATGACACTTTCTGCCAACCCTGTGTGTGCTCCTCTGATGGCACTGAGTGCTATATTTAGTCAATCGAATCTTGACAAATAATTAGAAAAAAGGGGCTGTAAGCATTTCTAAGGTATGCAGAGTTTGTAGGCGTAAATGTGGTAGTTCCACTGGGGCAATGAATCCACAGCTGAATGATGTTGGGCTGCAGCACTCATCTCCAGATGGAGTCACTGAGTCCAAGTGTAGGAAGAGGTCATAGTAAACTGTGATACTGTGTTATTTACTGAAGGGAGAAGATCACAATTTGGGCAGCTCATACTCAATTCATGTTGGTCAGCTGTTCCCAGCACATAGGAAAATATTCTACAGGCAGTTTTATGCTGTGATGAGATGTTGAATGGCTAAAACTACTTTCTGATATGCCAGAAACAAGTGTTCAGGGTGGCCCCACCACAAAGCTTCCCTCTGAGTCCACACGTTACATTCTTTGCAGAAATACATTAAAAATGGTTTACTAAATGTGGCAAGTGCAAGTGCTGTAAATTTTAAATGGAAATGCTCAGTAACATCTGTTGCTGATGGGTTTAGTGACTGTGCTTCAAGTTGGGTAACTGAAAATTCCAGTCTGATGCAAAAAAGCCAAGACACATACACTTCTATTCTCCTTCCAACCATCACATAGTCTTTATTAAGCAGAATATTAAATTAAATCTGAGCAGCATTTATCTCCTAAAATTCAATTTTTCTTAACATATATTGGATAAAATCCATTCCATCTTCTGTCTGATTTTTAACTGCTTGCTAACACAGTACCTATTGCAAACTGCATATGGTAGTAAAAAAAGTGATGAAATACTTGTCTGGATTAAGAGTAAGGCATCCAAAATAAATTTGAGTAAAATGACCTTAATTTAGCAAAGTACTTCAGCTTCAAGCATGGAAATAGCCAATGAATCACATGCTTAAAGTAAGACTCATGTATGATATGTGCTTCTTGCTAAATTAAGCATAAATTACATCTACATATTGAATGGCAGCAAAAGCCCAGTGAAAAGACAAA
Source organism: Fringilla coelebs (assembly GCF_963513975.1). NCBI lineage: Eukaryota > Metazoa > Chordata > Aves > Passeriformes > Fringillidae > Fringilla > Fringilla coelebs. The sequence goes on along the minus strand of NC_140028.1, from coordinate 105,233,044 downwards.
AGCAAGCAAGCATCCAACCAAAACACAAAGAAAAGATAAACATGAAAGCTTTGGTTCAGAAGCAATAGTTTCTCAGATGTAATGCAGTCTACATAAGGCCTGTTTTGTTTTTACTCAGTCACTTTATTATTATTTATTGCTCAGTATCAAAAGGAATAAAACTGACATGGATTAAAGGCCATTGTGATTTGTAGGTAATATTCATATAACTCTTTGAATAGTATGATGCACATTGTAGGGATAAATCAAAGTCATAGAAGACTGAAAAAGGGGGGAATCACAGTATGATGCAATCATGTAAACAAGAGCACATATGTATAGATTAATGCAGATTTCCTTTTCTCCACTTGACAGGCCTGATCAAAAGTAGCAAATACTTCAGTTGTAACAAACATTTGAGTTTTTCCTTTGAATGGGTGTATATATATATATATATATATATATATATAAAATAATCTTATAAAGCAGACTGGTTTAATATGTCTCTACTGCTTTTCCTCTTGATCCTTAAGGATTAACAGAATCCTCTCCCACTGAGTTTATTGGTTGTTTAAGAAAATGAGCTGAGCAAATGTTGTTTGAAGTGGAAAAAAAAAAACCCTGCTGATATTCCCACAGAAGGTATGAAATCAGATACTTCTGATCAGCCATGAGTTTGTTCATAATCAGTATGGACTGGTTGCATTATAAAGGGCCGTGTTTCAGCAGCTGGCAGCCCTGCAGCTTCCTCTGCAATTAAAGGATGCATAAGAGCAGCAAAATATGTCTCTAAGAGACTGAAGACCAATCTGCTCTGAGAACTTCGGGTCAAGTGTAGATTTCACCTGGATTTTATAAGGCTTTGAGCAAGATCATCAATTCAGATAGGGCAACTCGGCTACTGAGACCTGGGCTATGCAACACAGATTCAACCTGACTCAATACATGGGAACAGGATCAGTAGCTGCTTTTTTAGAAAGAGCATCAACTTTGCAAAGGCCTATACTAGCCTGGCATGCAGCAGCAGGATTTAGGACACCAATTTGTGGTTAGTCACTGAAAAGACAGGCATTTAGTTTCAAGCTAGTCAAAGAAGGCATGAATTCAGCATGGAGCTTTAGGATAGGGCTTAATCTGTACGTCATAATGCATGCTAAGCTGTTTAAGTGTATTTGGTGCAATTACATCCAATTAAATACTTGGAAATTAGGTTCCCTGTCTTCAAATATCATAGGCTCCTGCTCTACAACAGAATTGGCCCTGACTGACTTGTGTAATTTAGTCAAGACTCACAGATCCTACAGACCGCTCCCTGAAAGGTTCCTGTGCCCAGAACACATCTGAAGATGGAGGCTTATATGGACAAAACAGGGATGTCTGCACAGTCTCACTTGCATGGAAAAGACTCAAGGGATGATCACGGTGGTTTATGCCAAGGAAAAATTTATGTTGGTGTATTTACTGCTGAATCTGCAAAACTTCTATTTAGCAAATGGAGAAGAGAGCTTTGGTGTGTGAGCACACCGCCAAGACACTCGGTGCCTTTTTGTCACGAGTTCTGCATTTTGATAATTACAGACTTCAGTCCTGTGTGCAGCCTGTCCTTTCCTAACATTTACAGCCTTCCAGTGGGTTATATAACTGTTTTATTTTTTTATAAATAGGATTAATATATAAAATGTTTTAAGTGCAATAAACACAAAAAAATATAAAATGTTTCAAGCCTGTGGCTACCTCCCAGTGTTTTACCCATTTTCTGTATCACCAGATCAGGGTGAAGGAAACACAGAGCAATGCTTCCAAGCAGGCTTGTGAATCCAAGGATCAGCTATTTTTGTGACCTATGAGAGCAGCCAACACACACCCAACATACGCTGAGAGCTTTTGTTCATATACAGAGAAAACAAAGGACACACAAATTCGCTACTCTTTCCTACGGGAAGATTGCACAGAAAGAGAAAGTTGCCAGCTTCCAGGGCACAGTGCATTTCTCGAACTGACATTCACACGGTGTCTCCAAACAGATTTGTTATGAGACTAAACACCAGGACTAAACGCTTAAACTCGGTTGGGGACGAATCTGTGGGACCACAGCCACACTCTACTACAAGCATTGGACTGTAGTACGAGGACAGTTTGAACGGCGTTTTCCCCCCTCCCCCAAAGTACACACTTCAAACAAGAAAGCAGTCCGACAGTTTTCTAGGACACAAGAACAGGACGCTAGTTTAGTCCTTCAGAACAAGCTGTCTGTCTCCGTCAGGGTTGTAGCAGCCGTCTTGCACCAGGAATCAGCCCAGGCTCTGTTCTTCTCCCTCTCTTACCTTATTCCCGTTACAATCCAAGGGCCTCTCATTTTCCTGGTGATTTCTGACTACATTTTCTTTCAAACATTCAACTTTTCGTATTTTTAGTGTTGCTGTGGCAGTCGAAATGTCTTTTTCTTCATGTTGTTGCAGTTTTCTCACTATTTCCCTGAACATCTGCAAGACAGCCCATCTGGGTTGACACAGTGTGAGATGAGGCAGACAGGCGTTGCCAACAAAGGGCTCCCACTGCAGGGAGTGGGCTGTTGGAATCAGATGTTTTCTAAGACGTCTATGGGGACAAAGCCTTTCTTCTTCCCGCTGTATACCTTGATAAAGCCATCGTGCTCCTTTTCAGAAGTCACACAAATCTGAATACAGAAAAGGTATCAAAATGTTAAACTCTTTGCCATGATCAAAGAGACAAATTATTCCAGGATCTATAGCAGGCAGGTTAGACATCCTGCTAATTACTTCTATAAGTAGAATAATCCCTGTTGGACTCTCACTGTTTTGATAAGAATCTCACACTCACATATTTAGAGACTTACCTTTCCCCTATCTCCCTGAAGTGCCACATAAACATGAGAGATATCAAAATTGTTAAGAGCTTTGTGGTGGACAAAAGATTTTGAAACTTGAATGTTGACTTCAGCCTACTGTAATGATCATGCTGAAGTTGTCTGTGTGTGAGAAAAATGGGTATTTCAGATCATGAGCTGACTCCCTCAGCACCTAATGGTGAAAACTAATCATGAATCACTTGTAGCAGGTGACCTGAATGCAAGCATATTCTCTTTTGCATGTTAAAGGAGCCTCAGTACTTCTGAGACAAGCAGTGGATTATGACAATTGCTCAGCCCTCGCACCTGCAGATGCCTGTTTTGGATACCGAAATGTGTGACCCAAATCCAGCTCTTTGAGAGTGTTCCCTTACCACCTGCTCTGCAGGGGAGCAGTCCTGAAATCATGTGGTTTTATACTAGCACAAATGTTACACTGTGGTAAAGGCTTTCATTTCCTCCTGACCTTTCTCATCTCAGGCATTTCCACTTTAAGGCCCTTCTTGAAACATCTGGTAAGGGCCAAGCCTTTTGAAAGCCTAGTGGCACAGGCACATTAGACTGGGCACAGCACCACACCAAATAAAGACTTGTTTTCAAACGTCTGTGCCAAAGAACTATATATTTCCTACTAGTCAAACAAGGTTAAAATATAGCTGGAAAACTGATGGTCCTATTGAGACCACTCCACACACTGATTTCTCATGATGTCAGTGCCAGCCCTCTATCTGGACTAACACTCATCTCTGTCTGATAAGTATTTACAATGTTTATTTACAATAATTCACAGGATATGAAACGAACAAAAATAGCCCTAAAGTATTCCTAGATAAATCCATTTCAGCATGACTATTATGGGTGACACCTAAATACCACGTCTGAATTCTAGGCCAGCTTGTCCTGTTGTTGCATAAAATTTACTAGCAGCAAGCACTGATGCTGCCAGAAGGAAATGAAAAGAAGGTGGTGAAGCTGCTTCATGTTTACCGCCTCTAGTATTTGGAAATAGGTAAGTGGATCTCTGTACCTGCAGACAAAGTTTTGGAAAGTAAATGGACTCATTAATTTTCTTACTTATCCTGCCTACTCAACATTAATGGAATTGGATCCCTGGGGCAGAATGACTGAGCACACCAACGGGGCTGACATGCAATTAGAATGAATAATGTATTGTTGTTTGGGCTAAATCACATGGAAAGCGTGGGAGAGGTCTAGAATTGATGCTGTCTAGTTTAGGTTCTGTGACAAAACAGCCAAACTCATTTATGTCATGAATCCCCAGCACAGCTACTGCTTCCTCTGCAGTCACATCACCATTCAAAACAGAGAGGTGCAAAGCACATGGACAGTGAAAGGTGTTTCTAACTACTGCTATATGTTGGTCTCTGTCCCTGAGAAAGAAATGATGAGAGAAAAAACCTGCAAAGAAGCACAAGACTAAGGATGGCCATGTATGGAAGACTGTCCAAGTGTGGGAAGGAACATTAGTGGAAAAGTTCCCCTTTTCAGTTGATCTCTACTTCCATGAACCTTTGCAGCTTCTCCATAACTAGAACTGGGTGGTTAAAAGGAGTGCATTTTTCTCCTAACTGAGGATGTTTGCAAGACTTCTAGCTTTTTGATAGGATCCCCAAAATTATCACATCTCCAGCAGATCTACATTGCTCACTAAGCCTGGTGCATTTTTGTGCTTAACCTCTCTGGTGCTGTGCAGAACATGTTGCAAGAGCAGAGTGGTTTGCCCTGTTGTCTTGTATTATCAGCAGAATGATGTGTGGACAAAAAAAAAATACTGAGTTTTCTGAATACTGTTTTTCTTTGTTTTTGGAGTGAAAAATATGGCAGGTTTCTATTTTCAGTGGAGTGGGGTATTTTTTTTTTTTTTTGTTACTCATTTGAGTGCACCTTGATATCAGTGTGTCCTCTGCTACAGCAGCTTTAGATTTTCACTGGGCATGAGGTGTACAGTGCCTTTATGTGAGAACTCTCACTCTACATACCAATACACACATCTGAATTCTCCCAAATCCCAGCTGAAATTCTCTCATACTAAGACACTAAGCCTTGCATGCGCCAGACCCCAGATGGCAGAGTTTTCTCTCACTGCTTTCCCAGGAAGGTTAGAGTTCAGGGGCAGAATAAGCTCAGCCACAAAATGTCACACTTTCATAATCCTGTGCCACTCAGGAGGTCTCCTGGGTCTGTGACAGCTGCTGGAACTTTGCAAAGCTCTGGAGCTGCTCCAAATCTGCACTTTTCAGAGAAGACTGAATAAAATACCATCTATGGCCACTTTTGCTCTCAACCCCTTTTATGTATGCTGCCAAGGATTTCACTCACACGTTGTAGCCTGGAGATTTGGCTCTTGATTTTCTTACATAGGTGTTAATTCAGAGTAATCCCGATGAGGACATGGTAGCATCCAGAGTTTTGAATTTCTGCTGATGGATCAGCTGTTGTTGATGATTAGCCTTGATGAGAGATGGCAAAGATGATGGTTGTGAAGGAACGAGGTGCCACAGGTGGTCATGGTTTTCTGAATTAAGTTGGAAACTGCTTCAAATGGCAGCTATGCAGGCTGGCATGTTTTGGATGGCAAGCTGCTGGCCTGACTACAAAAGTGAGCCAGAGAAACCACTCTTCAGTGAATTTGGTAGGAATACAAAGGTGGATGGTTGGAATTTTGCTCTTGCACTCTGGCTCAAGATATTAGTAGTGGAGTAATCCGCAGGGTAAGAAACCACACCTCAGGCTATTTCTCACTCAAAAAGTTATCTTCAGAATTATCTGAAATTGGGATCTATTATTATAAAGTTACTTCCCCATTCTTTTATCTCATTATCTTTTAAAAAATAGTAAAAAAACCCCCCAAACATTCAGATTGTGACTGTTGTCTAAACTTGTCAACAGCTGCCCTGAGAATTTTTTATGTGTCAGTCAGCCCTGAGCAGGTGGGGGAGATGAGCAATTAGGAAACTGTCCTTTGACCTGCATGGTAATTCCTGTTTTTCTAAATCCTGTGCTTTGAATTTGGGCTTAAATGGCCAGTTCTCTTTGGGAGTAATTTTGAAATTGCTGTAACTTTTTGCAGCTCTTCTTTCTTCCACATAATTAACCCATCTGACAGGCACAGACCAGTTCTGATGAAGTAGGACTTTAGTTTGAGGGCAGTACAGTTTCAAGAGCTGTCTTGGAGCCTGTAGAGTGTGCCAGGTCAAAAGGTCTGCAAGTTCAAGTCTTCTGTTTGCAAGAATGACAGCACAGGGACACTGTGAGCTTCTATATCTGCTGCTGCCAGCGCACCAAGGTCCTTGCCTGTGAGAGCATTGTGATGGAAATGCTGAGCCATTCAGTTTCCAAACCCATAGAGTCATAGGGCAAATGATGATGAAGGGTTTTATATCAGTTGTTTCACTAACTTTTGGACCGAGAACACTCTCTTGTTTTACCTATATCACTTAAGGTTTTAAAGAAGACCTGGACTAGACTGGATGATCTGTGCCCTTGTTTTGGACTCCTGCAAATCTTTTGTGTCACTCAGCATCCCTGAATGAGTGGGGGCACCCATCCCTTCTCAGCAAGACTGATGTCAATGCAAATCAGGGAGAGCTGGAAAACAACCCTGTTCCCTTTCAGCCTAGCTGTGAGGTGCAGCACTCAGAGCTGGGGAACACATGAAGAGCTGCAACATCACTTCCAGTGATGAGTTTGCCTTTTAAGTGATTTCATTTGAATGCATAAGTCACTGTGACAAAACTGATTTTCAAAGGCAGCTGAGTCACGCTCTTAGAAGCTCAGCTTCTTTTACAGCATCCCAAAAATATCGGGACATAAAGTAACTCATAGGAAATGAGGTGAAAAGCCAGGTAGCAACAAAGCAACCAGGCTAATCAGATGACCTGAGAGAGGTGGATTTCCTGGGTTTGTAGACCTGTCCTCCAATCCTGCCTTATTAAGCCCAGCCTTGTGGATATGAGACATTTGTAAAACGCCCATCACAAAATGTTGCACTGACTTCTGTGTAAACTCACAGTGCACTCTGGATGAGGCAAAGAGCTTCTGATTCCCAGTTTGTTACAAATGTCATGATTTGGGGTAATTTCTGTTGCCCAAGATCACTTGCACAATTTAAAATCAATTGTTGTTGTTTAAATACAAAAAGCCCGGCTCTAAACTAATTTGTGTTAGTGTGACTGTAAGTATCAGAGGCAGCCAAGAAAAGGTGTGAGTAGGATCTTTTTCAAAGTAGAAACAGACATTCAAACAGCAGATTATTTTGACCTCTTTAAAAAATAAGGATGATCAAATACCTTTAAGATATTTTAAGAGATGCTTTTCCAAATATTGATGATATATTAGATATTGGGAATTTTATTTTCTTTTGTGAACATAGGTCAAATCAGAGCCTGTTGACATGCAAAGAACTATTTGTATAATGTTTGGTAATGAATTTGGGTAGTCTAGAGCAGAAGTTACAGGCTGGAGAAAATATTGCATATGTAAAAGTGATGATACAATCAGAGTTGGAAATTATGCTGTTCATATTGTTTGTGAGAACAGCTTGAATGTGTGGAAAGCCACCAAAATTGGTCAGGTTTGGTTTCCCTATTGATAATCTTGATTTACTGATGTCAGGGGCTATGCCTGGCAACCTCCTACAGATCTCTGATTGAGCCCAGTGGTGCCCAGTCATCTTCTGAACTGGTTTTAAGACTCAAAAATCTGTCAGTGAAACTTAAACTCCAAGATGTTGGCATCTCTGAAGCAGTACACTTTTTATCCTCCAGCCTGGGTTTCATATTGCATAGTGAAATTTTCAAGGGGTCCTTTGTGAAGACTAGCTTGTGCATATTGCTCAAGATGGGTGAACAAATTGTGGTTATTCTTCAGCCCTCTCCCTGAATGCTGGCTTTGCCAGAAAGAGTGCATGAAGCGGAAACTCCAAATGTTATTTCCAAGGCATGAAACTGCCAAATGATTCCAGAAAAAGTATCACTGTGCCTCAAACTTTGAAAGTATCTCTGCTTGTATCTTAAAATGGCTTTTCTTAGGGTAGCCATGTAGCTTTGTTGATATGAATTTATTGCCTTTTGACTTACAAGAGCAGACTCTTTACCCAGAAAAATTAATATAGGCTGTGAGAGGACAGAGACCTGAAGAATAAACCATGGGAGGTATCAAGAAATATAAAGAAAATTCATGTCATTCTCACAGGATAAGTTTTTCTGTTAGCGTATCATCCTTGCTTTCATTGTCAGAATGGTTCTGTGCTCTTGTTAGACCTCATGGAAAGGGACTCAGTGAAGTAACTTCACCATCCTATAGTCACAGGAATTTATTAGACCAGCTAATGAGTTTTTCTAGCTAAAGTGAGACTTGACAGGAATAAGTAGTGATGAATAATCTCCCCTGTTTGCTAATCTGGAAGAAGTCAGTGCTTTGCACATTGTACATGTATTGCATTCACAGCACTCTGAACACTGTGCCCGGAGACAGGTGACGTGGCTGATGGCATTCTGCAGAAATTCCCAACAGAACAAAACAAAAAAAAATTCTGCCAAAGTTTTCCCAGGAGTCCCATTCAGATGACTTTGTTTTAGCCACTCCTTCCCCTATGCACCTCTCTCTCTGCTTCACATGTAAAACAATGGAGAAATAAAGAACAGAAAATAAGGGAAATGAAGAAAGGCTGAAGAAAGAAGAAAGGAAATTTGACTTTGGAAATATAAAATAAATTTTTAAAGTAAAAAATTCTCAATAACAGTTAAAATGTTGCTTACAATAAGAGTTTTTCCACAGTGAAGGTAGAGTTGCTTTTAATAAAAAATATAAAAAATTGTGCCCAGTATGGAGGGACAGCAGGAAGCAGGCAAGTGTCCATAGCCTCACGGAGGCTGTCCCACCTGGAAATTACTCAAAATGACCTTCAAGCTACTCAAATGTCCCCCTTTTGCATAATTTGTGTGAGAGAGGAGTGGGATCTGTTTGCTTTGCTCTTTTCCTCTCATGTCTCTGCATTCATGTGTTTGTGCAGTCTGATCTCTGCCCCCTGTTTCACAACAAATATTTATTTCTTTCTTCCTCTGAAGCCTCTCCCACATCGAGCAAGCACCAGACAGCATTCATATTCAGCCTCAGCATTTGTGTGGGCTTGAGATAGAGCTGAAAAAGTTTTTTTAAAAAGTTAGGTAGTAGGGGAACAGGATCAATTCATCCCTTTCTTTACCTCCTGCCTTGCCAGAGAGGATGAGGCACCCTGACTCCGAGCTCCCTTTGTGATGCTATTATGAAATAGGGACAATAGGAAAGCCCTTGTGTTTAGATGAAGCTGCCAGAGCTGCCCACTTGGAAACTGTGGTTCTGTGAGAGCTGAGGGAAGCAACTGGGCTCTCACTGTTTCAGCAGTAGCCACGCTGACAGAGATGATCTGGTACACCCACTAATGAGAAGTGACACAGATCTTGACCATTCCCTCATGCTGGCATGCCATGTTCCAACACTACCATTTCCTACCCTTGCCCTTGTGTATTGCTTATTTCAGAACATAAAGCCTCCAAAAGCTCTTGTTCTGCTCTGGTAATATTTCTTTTTTCTGCCTGTACAGACAGAAAAAAATTAAAAGAGATATTGGGTAAAAATATGGTAAGAACTTTCTTTCTAGAAACTGCAGAGCTGCCCAATGTATTATGTGTACAGGGGCAGCCAAAATATATTCTGGTCACTGTATTTCTGTGCCTTCCTTAAAAACCTGTGTGCACCCAAGGATTGTTAGCACTTTTATGTTTTGCTATGCCCACAAAGCAGCAGCAGCCAAGCTGTAAGTTAATCTTATCCACCAGTGTAGTGAAGCATTAAAGAAGTTCTGTGTGGAAAAATCTACAGCCCTCAAGTCAACACTGGTTCTGGCTTCTCCTCCACTTTATTAAAATCAGTGGCAGTTCAGGTTATAAGGCAAACCATTTCTGGTGATGTGACACAATTACCACAGGAAAGGAGAGACCTAACGAGGCAGATAAACACTGGGCTTTGCAAGGTGCAGTGAGGAAAAAATCTACCTTTCAGTTGCATCCAGATTTCAGAGAACTCAAGCTGTGTCTACCCTTAGTACGTCATCATCCTATTTAGATGAGCTTGTGCCACAAACCTGTCCCTTAATGCAGGTTCTGGGTCATGGCTTGTGCCTAGTGAACCCACCTGAAGGACACAAAATAGAAGGAGCTGCTGAAAATACACCAGGGTGAATGGACCCTGCAAGTCCTCCCTGTACATAGTGTACTTAAGCTCACAGGAGCACTTAAAGTTTAAAATATATTACAGCCTGTAGAGGGGGTATGTAAGTGATGACACACACACAAAAAAGGATTAAATATACCTTGCAACTGGCGAACAAGTGTCACATTTAGGATTTACAGCTTTGTGTCATGCTGTCTTAACTCTCTTCCTGTTGAAGCAAAGACCATGGGCTGTGTTTAGATCTTTAGGTAAGTTAGGATCTGGAGAGGGAGGTACTATCTTTTATTAGATTAGCTCTAATAGTGAGGAGAAAACCAGATCATTTTACAGGCACACAAGGTCTACTGGTAAGACTCTGTGTTCATCCCTCTAAAGACAGTAAGAGCATGAGAAATGTGTAAAGTATCACTATGAATGTCTGTGAAACTGAAAATTCAGGCTATGTTAGGCATCAAGTATGTGTTTGCACAAGGCAAACACTGCTCTTAACTGGCTACTAAACACTGTTACCATTCAAATAAGAAACCGTCAAAAATTTCAGTAAAAAAATCTGCCTGTCCTCATGTTGCATAATTTTCCCTTCAGTCATTGGTAAGATTGCTGGATGGTCTAGTGAGTCCAGTGAGGGTCCAGCACAGAGGATCTTACCTGGTTCTCTTTCAGAGTTATCTGTCCCTGCTCCTTGCAGCCAATGAATGTCCTGATACACCTGTAAATCTTCTCATTTTGTTGCACTCTCTGAACAAAGTTAGCAGGAAAATATCCAGTTCTGTCATCAATTCTCCCCTATGAAGGAAACATATTGATAGAAGAAGACTGCTGACAGTAGAAGCCTTAATACAATTTCAGTATTGAAAACAAGATATTTTTCCTTTTGGAAAGAAAACAGATATAAACTGATTAGCACATACCTTCCACCAGTCTTCATTAGAGTCTTCCAGAAGTGTGATCATATCTCCTGGCCTGTAATTAGAAGAGGAATAAGATGATTCTTAATTGTCATGTTGAATCAGCTTTCACAATTCCCTTCCAATAGGAAGGTGGTCCTTACATGGTTATTTTGTTTGAGCATTCACTGAAGGTAGACCCAAAAAGGTGGCAAGGTTTTCTTCAGTCACACACGTTACTGTAGAAAGGCAGTCTCTGTATCTTGGAGAGATATCTCTTGTATCTTTATTTTGAGACAACATCTATGAACTGGAAGTTTTGCTTCCTGTTTATTAAGGAACTGTTTAAAATACAGTTCCTCTTTGTTAAAGGCATTATTGCTTTATTTTAAGGCATTTCACAGTGTTGGGACACACTGCTTCATCATCTGTGTTTTCAAGCTGTGATTGCAGAAGGAAGGTGGCAGGAAAATAGTTCTATTTTACTGACAAAGGCAATTAGTCAGCAGGGATATAATTTTGCCCAAGAATGTATTTTTTATTTGAATGGGACATATTTACCTTTCTAATGTGTGGTGCTGAGTTGTAATTGCTAAGTATCAGCATCCAGCTGACTAGGTCCAAAGCAGAGCTAGGAGAATAATTTGGCTGGAAACACTAATAGCAAAATTTGCTAAGCTGATTTTGTGCAGGTAGTTGAACAGTTATTTGACCTTTTCCCCCCCACTGGTGGCAGTTCATCAACATTCCTATGTACTTATAATAGTGGTATGTTGTAGAACGTAAGTGGGAGACCATTTCCAAAGGGATTAACTCCAGAAAGCTCTGTTTGCTGGATAAGAGACATTTCTTGATCTTAATAAAATTATTTGTTGACCCCTAATTATTCAGCTTTCTCTGTTAGGCTCACTGTATTGTTGAGGTATCAACACAAGAGCCTGAAAACACATCTGGAGCATCTGTTAAGATGGATAACAGGTCCAATTTAACAGGCTCTTTCAGAGCATGCATAGAAAATGTGGATCTGTCCAGTATGCAGCTGGATGTGTGGTCAGTGGTGGGCCTCTGGTCTCTTTCCAAGTGGTTATAATTGCTGCTGACAACTGGAGAAACAGGCATTTAGTTTTCTAACTGTGCAATCTGAAACAGGATTTTGTTCAAGCCCTCCTCAAGAACCTGTTTCAATGTGTTTGGAACAATTAAATGTTACTGAGGTGAGGAAGGAAGCTAGAGAAAATGGACAGCTTGGTATCCCAGTGGTAAAAGATTTTTTTTTTTTTAATGGGAAAGTATATATGAGACCTTTACTACAGTTAATATTTAATATGAAACACTCAAATAGGTTTTAAGGGATCCTGTAATTTCAAAGTGAATAAAGTGGGGCCAACACCATTGGAGTCGTTACACATAAAGGAAAAACACTTTCAACAAGAAGGATTTAGAGAGCCTTGTCCAACCCATACTCTTCAGCTTGGTTGTTAGAAAATAAGCCAGAAAATAGAAATTTATTTGGCTGTCAAAGAAAGATGGCAACTGAACCTAAAGTCTCTCCCTGTCACTTGCCTGAGCACAGAGAATTTTAGGTTGAAGGCCTGTTGATTTTGTTGATTTTCTTTTTCCTAGAAGAAAGCTAATATAGATGTCTTTAATCTCCAAAAAGGATTTAAAATAGAAATCCCATCTGTTATTCTTGCCCCCTAGATTTAGGCTGCTAATAACCTAATTGGTTCTTACTACTAGTTGAAATCAGTCAGGTCTCATATTTTTCTTCTGTAAATCACAACTTTGGATAAGTTGTCTGCTCTACCTCAGTGATCTAGGTTTCAGGAGGTGGCAACATGGCAAGTCCCTACAGGGCCTACTGCAGGTCCCTTCCAACTATACTATTCTATTCTATTCTATTCTATTCTATTCTATTCTATTCTATTCTATTCTATTCTATTCTATTCTATTCTATTCTATTCTATTCCATTCCATTCCATTCCATTCCATTCCATTCCATTCCATTCCATTCTCTGCAGTGTCTGAAACACGAAGTAGCTTGTCTTTAGGATTCTCTCTTGTAATATAAGGCCATCTCTTAGAACAAGTCTATTACTGCAATGTCCTACTTTAATTATGCCAGAGCACTGGAAAATCTGACTGACTGCTCCTGCTGTTAGGGAAGAAATCCAGGCTGTGGTAAATTCCAGTTTCAGCTGAAATCAGGGGTACACACCTTCACTGCAGTAATCTGCCACTCATTGTATCCTCTCAGAGATGAGCTGGGAACTCCAGAAATCTGCCCTAACTCTTCCTTTCAGCTTAGGTCCTTCCCCTGCTACTTGCCTTTGTTATGATGGAGCTGATCAATGCCTGGCTGGTTCCCAACTTGGGTTCCCTGGACAGTGCTTGACAACATTGCTCTGCTGAACCCACCTCCAGCACCTCAACTACACTAAATGGGAATTCATGCAACAGAGCTGGATCTTGGCTCTGCAGTAACAAAACAACATTACCAGCTATTTGGCATCCCTTATGGAACAACGTTAACACAAATATTACTGAATTTCTGACCAAAGGACAAACAGCGCTGCTGTGGTTGAGTATGACTAGTCTAAATCCTAGCTGGTATCCTTGGAAAGAGTCTGGTGTTCCCTGAAAGAGAATGTTTCAGACCACAGGCTACTTTCCCTCTTAAATGTGGAACAGCAGGATGTCGAAGGTTGATGTGCTTTCTGGATTTCTGGGTCTGGATGAGGATGGTGGTCTAGTGCAGGTTTATCTGAGAGATATTCTATGTCATGGAGAAATGCACAAGATGGAATACACTCCTAAAGAGCAGGATGCAAAGTGGAATCTTTCAAGCAGAATAGCTGGCAAGTTACAGTAAAGATGGCTGTGTACTGTGGTTATTTCCTGAAGAGCTGACATTCCTAAAATAATGATCAGGAAATGCCATTAAAGCAGAATGATAGGAAAACCTGTAATTTCTGCATGGCATCCCCCCCTTTAGTTCTAGAGCAGTGAGAAGGCACAGCTGGGAACAGGGAAAAGGCTTTCAGTGTTGGAGATGCTGAGGAGAGGGGCATTTCTCTGCCAATTCCCTAAATTCTGTGGTACATGCATGATTATTTTGATATAGGGATGCCTTGAAGACAGGTGACATGTTTCCCATTAAGAACTCCAGCAAGACCATGTGAGTAGCATGAAGAAAATCCTTTCAGTGAAAGAAAAGCTGTCCTTTTCCTTCATTGGGCTTGGATTAGACCTTTTAATGCAAGCAACTGATGCAGAACTAAGGAAGTAAGTGCTAAAAATAGCAATTAACAAGGTTATTTTGCAAAGTTCTCACTGAGAACACTGCCATCCAGCAGCTGGACACCATTCTCTTTTTTCAGACACAACTGAATAAGAGGGAGGATCAAAGAGGACTGGTAAAATTTTTAGCATGAACACGAGAAGTGGTGGAGAATTCCTAGCTGAAAACTTCTGATTGAAAAACAAAGCAACTGAGAACATTTTATAGCTGAAAGCCATCTTGCTCCTAAAGTGATATAAGTGTTTTTGAAACTTTTAATCTATTGTATCCTCGCCAAAAGAATTGGTCATCTGCTCTTTTTAACTGTGAGAACATCTTTGTATCTTGATGGCTACATCTATAAAAATGTGCAGTAAAAATGTCAGAAGAAACCTTCCCTTCCCCAAAGTCATATATGACCATCAGTGCAAGTGTGTCAAATCAACTAACAAATATTTTGGAGTTTACCTCATCTCCAAGTCTTCATTTTCTTGTGGTACAAATTTGTACAAGGCAACATAGGTGTTCATTTGTAACGTGCTTTTATAAAATGGTCCCTTTAAAAAAAAGAGAAAGAGAAAATTTAAATATCTGCTCTGTAAAGGAATTTGATTCACTTTGTTACAGACAGAGGAACCAGAACCTGATCTTAGAATAAATTAGCCAGAATCATTTCTCTTCTCTCACAGCTCTGAGGACTATGGCCCAGGTACTTTGCAAACCATTAAGGCAGTAACTTAATTTAGAAAGAAGATTATTTGAACTTGAAAATCAAATTCCAGGCTTCCAAAGAACACATGCAGAAATTTGCACTGGCTGCTCTTTGGGACAAGACCTTAAAAATGAGTGTGCCTTTTTTCTCTCAAAAAGTAGTACATATGATAGCTCTTTTGAGCCCAGTAGTGCACTACTGGCATTATATAAGGTGTCTAGTCTACAGTTCTCATTATGGATGGAGCTAGACTTGTACAGTGCACAGGCCCAGATTCAGAGCAGGATAATCACTTTTTAAATGTGATTTTAATGTGTGTAAGCTTTTTGTGTTGGGTTTTCAACAGAGAAGACTGGCTACTCTCTCTTCTTGCTTTTTCCACTATTAATCTGGGGGAAAAAAAGAAAAAGCAGCTGAAGCAAACACGAAATAATTTTCAAAATCAAATCTGTGGTTTTTATATTATGAGAACTCTATTGTAATTACATGGCCTGCACACTGGATCTTTTGCATTCCCAGATCCATTTGGAATAAGCAGAAAAACATAAGGTGATGACAAAGGATAAACCAAAAAGCCCATCCAGTAACACGTATTGCTTCCAGCTGTGGCCAGCGGCCCAGAAATGGTGTAAGAACACGACTGTCAGATATCAGTGACCCATCAGACCTAGTCAAGGTCCTCAGACAGCCGTAAAAACAAGAGTTTTACATGACTTCCCATCACCATTGCATCATCACAAAATTTATGCTCATACCGGGGAATGTATACTTTTTGGTTCTTCTCCAAAGTGTTCTGTGCCGTTTTCAGAGTATGTAAACACTGAAATAAAGAAAACACATGACATTTTAGGAGTAGTTTGAGACTCTTCACCTAAACAGGATCACTTGGACTTTGTTGATCTCTTCCCTTTCTCCCTTATTTTCCTTGATTCCTTGTGGTCTCATCTGAGCCCTTCTACACTCCCACCAAAACCAGAGATACCATTGGCACATGACACAATCTCTGTTCCCCAGAATTTGCAAGTGTAACAAATGAACCATTTTGATCAGATGAATATACACAAGTACAGCACTACAAACAGAACCCAGGTACTGTAAGTGCATTACTATTTAAAGACCAGCAGGCTTTTTCTCACGTGCAGTACTGGATTGTCGAGTTTAGGATAAGCAGTATTGCCATTTTAAAGCACCTGCAAAAGCTGATGATCATATATGAGCAACACTGGGAAAGTTTGTATGCAAAACCTCTTCCTTCCCCTCTTTGACCTCTACCTCTAAGTGTCTGATAGCCTTCTTTGGTCCCTCTCTCCACTAGAGAGCAGGGATGCCTGGGGTGCACTGGATACACTACTTCTCTCTCTGAATTTAAAGGAGGTACCTGAATTGTTTTCAAATCAGGGTAGATAAACTCAGACACAGGCCTGTTGATGTAAAAACTTGCTTTTAAGTTACTAAATTGGAAACTCGTAGAATAAGACAACAGTCACAGCACCTAACATACCTAATAAGTAATCAGTTACCCTCTATGGCAATTATTTAATGAGCTGACTGGTACTCGTCCTCCCTAGAAAAAACACAGTGGCTTTATCCTTTTGACTGAATTCCCCCTTCGCATTTTAAGAATTGTCCAGTGTTTTTTGCTTCTGGTTAAAGTCTGAATATGATTTTTTTTAATAGCTGGAGTCTTTGAGCGGCTAGAGCCATCAATGTCTTCTGCTACCATTTACCTCTGTATGTGTTTTGAGCAGAAGCTGGACTTCGTAGCCTCTAACAATTTGGCAATTTCCAGAGTGTGGCTTGGGGGCATTTTCTTTTTGTTTCTCTGGCATACAATTACATGCATTCAGGGAGAAAAAGGTCCAGGAAACACCAATCCACTGGATTTTTCTCTTCTGTTTTTTGACTTTGTGTCCTTTATTTAATTTACACATATTTCTGAGACTAGCCTACATGGTAGCTGACAACCTAACAGAGTGTGTGGAGAAGCTTTATGAGGAAAATAGTAAGGTTCTTTGATAGCAGAGAGTTGTACTTGAATATTGAAAAACATGACAGTGTTCTTGTAACAGATAAAAGACAAGTGAAACGACAGCCACAACATGCACAAGAAAGATTTGGCGCAGAGTGACAGGCATTCATGAGCACACACATCATCTCTGACATAATGTAAGACAATGTTGCAGTCATAAAGTTCAATCTGTGAATGTGAATGTGAGCTGATACCTGCCACACTGAACGTGAAAATGTCAGCACAGGTTGTGTCAGGCTGTCCTGACTGCAGTGGACCTGAGGCCTCAATGTGCTCCTCACCAAGTCCTGCTGCAAAGGGACTCTGACAGACTATCACAGATATGAGAAGGAAAACCTTAGAAATAAACCTAATGTACTGCATCATTAATATAGGGGTACATGTATGTCTGGCATCTGTATGAAGGGGTTTAAAGTGCTGCTGTTACAGTTTGGCAGGGTTAAAGTCCTATTCAAATCACTGTGCTTTGCTTTTTATGTTCAGAGGAGCAGGAGTAAGGAGGAAAATTGAAGATTTCTGGTGAGAACTGAGTTGGGTAACCAGGAGCCTTTTGCACTTGCAAAAAGTCTTTCACCACAGAAAGTAAAAGTATTTTTTGTACTGTCTGGAGTAATTCCTGTTTGGTGACAGAAAATAAAGCAGGTTACTAATGTGCTGCCTCGTGAACTCTGGATCTGACCCAGCACATGGGGAGGTAGCTGAACTGTGTCCTTGTGTGGGCTGAGAAGTGCTCACTAAAACTGGGCTTGCAGGGAGGACATCCCATATTTGATTCAAGGGGAAAGTGCTCAAATCACTGTTGATAACAGGCTCACAGGTAACACCTAAAGTACATTTTGGCTATTGGGACAGATAGTAGGTGACGTCAGTGAAAGAGTCTAACTGGCTTAGAGGAGGCTGAGGAGCTGGAAATTCAGTATTCCCATCTCACAGTTGTAAATGGGGAAGCTTTGCTTCATAGGATTTATGCCAGGGCCTGAGTGAAAGAATCTCACCTGGAAGTTGTTGTCATAGGAGTTCTACAGGGAAAATTACATGGCCATGCATGTGCTGGGTCCTTTTACCCTTCTGGAAGCTTTTTTTTCTGCTGTTTCCCTTTACCAAAGAGCATCTAACATACGTTTTCCCAAATACTTATTTGTAGAACAGTATTTTAATAGGAAAAAAATAATAACAGCAACACAAACTCAACTGGAATGGACCTGAGTCATTGAAGCATTAATGTGGAACTTCCTGATAAAGAGGCAGTAGACAACTGAGGAAAAAGGAGTCATGAGTCACTTTGTAAAAACATTTTGAATGTACTTATATTTTTAATCTATGTTTAGTTTGTGGTCTCTGGATGTTAATAGGAGGCACTTGAATCTGAAAGCCATAGAGGTATGTTGCTCATATCTCCACACAACAGAAATCCATCTATTTTCATACTTGTTTGCCCTAGCAGCAGCAGACCAAAAAATAAGAAAAAAAAAGAAAAGGAGAAAACCAGGGATTTTTACATTCTGAAAAAGATTTTACCATTTTGATAGCTTGTGCAAACAGTGCAGGGACTTTATTAAAAATCTACCAAGAAAAAATTTTTGGAGTGACTGATGCATAATTTATACTCTGAGCCCCTAAAGGATGGATTGTAAAAAAGCCAGTGCTGATCAAAGGAATCGTTAATGTGCGGAGGAAGTTATTTGGAGGTTTGACACATGCTGAGTTTTTAAACTAATCTCTTTAAGTAAGTTCCTTGAATGCTTTTCTGTGCTTTCAGTGAATACAGATTTCAGAGAAAAAAAGTTTCTTTGGGTTTCAGAAATGAAACTATTGACTTGTAAAGAAATAAAAAGTTATCTGAACATTCAAACAGGGTCAATTCAATCTCAGGTGGCCAGGATTAAACAATGTGGTGCAGACTGAATTCTCTATCTTTAACCAGGTCAGGTCAACTTGCACTTGCAAGATGGAAAACTTAGCAGAATTTTCTGGAGAAATCAGATAATATGGATGAGATATTCACAAAACGAGAGGAAGGAAATGACAGAACACAGTGAGGAGAGGTGATGGGACCAAGAGGGCAGGAAAGGAATAAGGAGGTGGCATAATATAGGAAGAGACAGCAAAGCTGGCCTTTCACCTACATGAATTGGTAGCAGTATGTAAGAAGCATTGGGGGTATCACAAAGAAAAAAAGTTATGTTCCATGTGGTTTGTTCTTGTTCTGTACATCTCGTAAGATTCAGCAAAGCAGATTTCAGGTGCTGCTAGAGAAGTTGCCATGATGGTTTGGGCCCGAATTTGTGCTGAGCAATAACTCCTTTAGTGTAGGACTTCCACTGCCATGACTGAATTCAAGAATACAGTCACAAACACCAACCCTTGGTGGCTGAGATTTCATGACTAAACTCTTGATGCTATGATGGTTTTCAAATTCAATCAAACCAATGCTGTAAAAAAGATTACTTCTGTACTGCAAATCAAACAAAGGAGTTGGGCCATTAGTGTTACTGGGCATGTACTACAGTTGTACTGAGAAGATGCAATCATAATCAAAATTCACTGTGCTGTGTGTTTTGCAGACACAAAGATCTTTTATGATGCATTTTTTGTCCCAAAGAGGTTATGATACACAAAATCATGTGGAAAAGTCAAACATATGGAAAAGAAAGTTTGGGGTTTTTTTTGTTCCACTTTGCCACTGTGGAAGTGAGGCATGTTAAGTCTACAGTCATGATCATGAAGTAAATATAGGAGATAGGGAATGGACCTGAACCTTGTCCAATTGCACTTTTAGACACACCACATTAAGGCAAGTGGTGGCTTCAATTTCATCTGAATGGCAAAAAGCATTCCCCAATTTTTTTGCACCAACTCACCTCCTGCTTTGGGAACCAGAACACTGCAAAAACCTGGACATGTCATAACCCCCCTCTGAAACAGGCTGTACATGGGCCTTTTGTTCTGGGGGGCTCTCCTGGCCTGGGGGCACTCACCGCTGTTGCTGCGTTTTCTGCTTATGTCGAGGGTGCCTGCAGAGCTGTTGGCTTCCTCTGGAACTTCCACCAAGTCAGCTGTCTGCAGGGACAGAAACAGCAAATGAGACAGGACAAATCAGAAAAAGGGACTGAAAAAGTGAAATAAAACCACGGCAAGGACCTTTGGGAAATGCAGTACTTGAGTGGTGAGAGAGCAGAGCAGAGTCAGCCTAGCAGGATGGAAGGAAACACTGGATGTGATGATGCACAACACATACCTACTGCACAGGGAGCAGTGGAAGCCCAGAAAAAAAAAATTCCAGACCAAGTTTGGAGTCTGGAGCACAAAAGATTTCTGCAGTATAAAATAAAGTGAAAGTTAAGGAACAGAGGATTGTGTTGAGCAATGTGCTTCTCTGAACAAAACAGAGAGGGCATGAGGGAATGTGCAGATTCTGCAGGTATACTAAATAGCTATCATCCAGGGAGACTGAACATTAGTTGAAACTACTGAATTTTAATCTATCAGTTCCAAATACATTATTCAGTAAAATAACTGTAATGTAAGGGTCATTTTAATTCTGTTAAAATGCTGTAAAAGAAAGAGCTAGAGTGCAATGAAGTGGATGAAGTCAGTCTTTAAATATCTGCCCTCACTTTCTTTTTAAACAGTCATCTGGCCAGTATGGTTAGGGAAATTGAAACCTAAGTGTTGCTTTTAGAATTACTATGATTTCTTTTTTGTACCATATTAATGTCAGTCATGATTAGGGACCCAGTGTTCCAGGGTATAGGAAAACGTGGGATGACATAATCTCGAGCCTCAGAAGTATACTCTGCATACAGATTCCTTGGTTGGGTAGTCAGCTTCTCCTTGTATAGCCCAACAGGAATTAGGAGCTGCTCCAAACAACTCTGTGCGAGTCTGACCTTAACAAAACTTCAGTCCTTGAACTCTCTGCGTCTTTGATAACCAGAAAAAAAACCCAAAGATTGAGCTTGAGTCAGGTGCTTTCTCTAATCTGAATACATGTAAATTTATTCCAAATCATTGTTTCCAAGATTTATTTTTTTCTAGCTCACAAATTTTAAGTCACAAGAAAGATTTAATGTTATTGTGACATTTTGCAATTGTACTATACACACAGTGGTCTCTATTGCTTTGCACTTCTGTGCCTGTATCACAGGAACATTTTTGTTTTTGTTTAGGGAGCAGAATCTGATTTGTTTTATAGATTTTACATGTTGTTGTTTTCCCCTTTTACTAGTGTTGACAGCAAAGCTTTTTTTAGAAAGTGCTCTCACAATTTTATTTCTTCTATCTAGTACTTTCCTAGCTATTTCTCCATGAAGGAAACCAATGAACAAAGGGGCTGAAAGATTTGTGCCTCAAGTGTCTTGTGGCTATCTTGTTTCCCTTGCTGTTTTAAGCATATATGCTTTACTTTGCTGCTCTGTTGCTCCTTGTTTTTAGACTCAGCCTTTTGCAGCAGGTCATGTTTGTCTTGCATCTTGCCCAAATAGGTCACCCGAGGATGAGAAGGAACTGCAATAGCAAAGTTTACACAGATCCAATGCAGAGCATATCTATGGATTCTGGTTGCTGGATGGAGAAGAGAAAGACTGGCTTTGTTGAAAGACTAAGCCCCAGCTATTTTTCAGCTCATTGCTACAACATGTTCCTCAGTTTTCACAGATTAGCTTCATTATTGCTGATTAGCAATTAATATTATTTTGTTAAGTTCTAGTGCATATGGGATGTCTAGTGACTGTCTCTTCAGTATTTACCTCATCCAAAACCTTCTGAGGCAGCCTCATTTACCCTTAATGATTTTTCAGTGAATGGCCACATGACAAATGTAATAGAAATGATAGAGGTGCAAAGCTGCTTTTGAGAGGACCTGATCCACAAAAAACTAACAAGAACCAGAGTCACATTTACATCACCTCAAGTGCCTTTTTGTATAAATGTGGGTTGCAGAAGCACAGTTTTGAAGCAAGCAGTAGGTAGTAAATCTGGAGCATATGGCCACTTTCTTTTATGGGAAATGCAGAATCTGGGCGGAAAAATCAATGAGTACGTCCACACAGCTCAGTCATGTTAAAAATACTTTGGCTAGTTTAGAGGAAGGTGGTTGTCTCTGTAGAGAGTAGAGGCTGTCTACATGAACTGCATGCAGTATGGAAGCTTCATGGCATGGTACAGCTCCTAAGCCAGTCACCTTTGCTGTTCATCACCTTCAGCAGGGGCACCTTTGCTGTGCTGACCCAGAGCCAAGCCTTGGACAGCTTGGATACCCCCTGCAAGATGAAGTGGTATCCCAGGTGTCCCCATGTCCCTGGTGTCCTTAGTTTGGAGACATGGCAGAGCCCTGCAGCACATTCCATCTCCCAGGGCTGGGACTCAGCACAGCCTCAGAGCTGCATTGCCGCTTCTGCTTGGAGAGGAGCAGAGAAGCCCAGAAGTGGGCATCCCTGGGGAAAGGTCCTAGTCCCTCTGAGTTATTAACTACACGTGCTTCTAAGGGCTCTGTGTCACATCCCTGCTACAGCCACGGGTCAGTACCTAATCCCAGGTCACACATCAGTTTTAAAGGTCCTGAGCTCCATCATTTTGTTCAGGGTTGTGTCTACCCTGTTTTTTATCCTTCTCTCAATTCACAAGCTTGTGCTGGCAAAATTTATGGTTTCTCAGGTCTGTTTATTCAATTCTCTAATGTGCTCTATTTCCTGTATGCTGACACATGTTACATTCTCTCTCAGCTTTAATACCCTAGAGAAATTCCTGTAATGAACTTGCGTTCCTAATTCTACGCCCACACCCCACCTAGTTATGATCAGCTCCCTAGAGTAAGCTGACACAGCATTAGTGATTTCTACTCTCGAGTTTTCATTTATAATTCAACATAAACTTTATTGATTTAGAAAGCAATAATTACATTTGTAGAAATTTCGTTTCAAAGGAAATTAAATAATTGAAAGAAAGAAATGTAATAATGCAACAGAAGGTAGAGTCACTGTGGGTTTAAAAAAAAATGGGAATTAGCAAATTCCTTTTAAGGCACAAATGGGGGTGGATAGAGGACATGTCCTTTCATAAATCCCTTGCAGACTTCACTTAGTTCTTGCTTAAATGAGTTCATCTTTTTTCCTGTCTGACATGAATTGATGCCTGTTTAAGAGTTCACCTATGCCACCTGAGATTACAGGTCAGCCTGTGAGCATGCATTCAAATGCCAGGGAAATGTTGTAACAAACATATACAGATATTAGCATGACTTCATATTAAGCGTATAAGTATTTCCTTTGAGACCTGGAGACCAACTCTCATCATGTCTCTGTGCCCAGTGATTTGTCTTATGAGGTGTGAGCAGAAGAGGTTGTGAGATAGTGTAGGTCTGATTTTTAGAGATGACAATCAGCTTTAGCCTCCAGTGAATGATTCAGGTGAGATTTTTTAATTTTTTTTTTATTTTTTATTTTTTAAATTTTTTTTTTGTTTTGATTTTTTTTTTTTTGAGGGGACTAGGGGTGGCCTCAAACATAAGTGTAAGCGCCTGTTTATGAGAGGCTGAGAAGGTAGGAAATGTTCTTTCAACACCATGAAGGAGCTCCCGATCTCGTGGATTCCAGTACTAGGATAAGGAAGAAAATGGCAATTTTAACTGCTGAACAAGGTATGGATATAACAAAGGCATGGCCATGGGAGCTATCACTTCCCTTGTTCTCTACCTCTTCTGCCATGGTCCTTAAGACAGTGACTTTTATGACTGGAGGGTGTGAATGACAAACATTAAGGCTAAAGCCTCACTGTCTGGATACAACAACCTTATCACACCTGTCTGTGTTTGGGGTTTGGAGAGAGAAGCCCCAGTCTGTAATGCCTCCCTCACCATTCTGCCCTGGAAAGGGGTGGAGGTCCCTTGCTTTGTTGCAGTAGCAGTGTCTTAATTTTGTCTGGGATCATGTACTTTTAAGTCTAGGTTCTGAGGACTCCAACTCATTGTTATCACTTGTATGAAGGGCAAATGGCCACCATCAACAACAAGCACTGTGCATCTGCTCCAGCCTGACCATCCGATATCTCTGCCACACTTCTATGTGGATATGCAAAATAAAAAGGTTAATATTTCCTTTTCTAATCTGATAAAAACAGTTTACTAATTTAATTAGCATTTTTCTCCTTTCACAAGAGTCATTTTGAATTTGCAAAAATAACAAATTTTCTGGTCTCTATATGGAAGCTGAGAGTAAGATTTTAGGGTTTTTTTACAGTTTGAAATACAAGTTTTGTGAACTCTGACACAATCTCATGTGAATGAATATCTGTTGCTCCTCCAGAAAGAAAATGAAGAAAGATGTGGGATACTTACAGAGTTTCTGTTGGGAGAGTCAGACCCACTTCCAGAACTTCCCTTTTTGGTTTTCTGGGCTAAGGAAGTCCCAAAGCGGAGAGTTTCGTATACAGGATCAACCTTATTTCCACAGGCTGCAACAGAAGGAGCAAAACATGCATCAATCCTTGAGGATATTTCTGGTCATGTTCCTGCTTAACTTGGAGCAACACCTGCCTCTGCCAAGAGGTTGAGCTGAATGCTTGGAAACAATTTGAGAGACCATCCTGATAAAGAGTGAGTGTTGAACTTAATGGAATTGCTATCAATTTTCTGCTGCCTCTCTCCTCCCAGAAAGAACATCCTCCTTTCATCCTGGCTCTTCCATTCTCAGCCATTGCCTTGTCTCTCTTCACCTGCCATTCTCCTTCCCTAATCATCACTGGTGCTACCTGTATGGTGGTAAGGAAGACAGAGTGCCAGGAGGTTCTAATCCATGTTTGTCTCCACCAGTGACTTCTTGGATTGCCCTCAAGAGCAGCTTTCCCTCACAGCTAGCCACAAAAATAATCTCACATGGAAGAAAA
This sequence comes from Fringilla coelebs, assembly GCF_963513975.1. Taxonomy (NCBI): domain Eukaryota; kingdom Metazoa; phylum Chordata; class Aves; order Passeriformes; family Fringillidae; genus Fringilla; species Fringilla coelebs. The sequence continues at coordinate 105,208,174 of NC_140028.1, read as the reverse complement.
ATGGATGCCTTCAATGGGAACAAGCAAATTCAGTTCAACTCTCTTCTACACCCTTAGACCTCAGCTTCCCTTGTGACACAAGGCTGTCAGATGTAGAAAACAGTACATTTGTGCCACTAGGTAGGAGAGAAATTTTAGCCAAAGTAGTGAGAAAATACAACAGATTTTAGATTTTGATTAGAGCAAAGCACGCCTCATTTTTTAGCCGGAGTTTATTTGAAATATTTCTGTTACTTCTGATAAAAATGATGGATGTTTTTGAGAAAGAGAAACTTAGATTAAATCCTTGTAATTAATTTTTTTTTAAAACTGATGACAGTAAGATTGCAAATGTCATCAGACAAGTAGTTTTAAACTGACTACCTAGTTTTAGCTTTGATTTTTTTGCACTTCCAGGTCTGCCTGGTTAGAGTACTGATGAGGAAAAATATTTTCCAGAATAAACTTAACTTCTCCATTTCAAAATGTTTCTTTTCAGAAATTTGGTATTGCAGTGAGGAAAAAGTGGTCTTTCAAGTACTCAGACAATGTGTAGACATGATCAATAAGTAAAAATATGAGGAAAGTAAAAAATATGGATGAAAAAGGACAGGAACCTAGCAACATCCCTCAAAAGCTGGACCAGTCATTTGGATGCCCCCTGCTATTTTGATCTCCCTGTCTTTTATTTGTTTTTTCCCAGCTCAGACCCTCATCTCAATATTTCAGCGTTTCTTCATGCCTCAGTTCCTCCCTTGATCTCAGGTAGTTGTTATGATAAGCAGAGTAATTGCTAAGAGGTGTGCATAAGAGGGTTTTGAGTGAAACACACAATGAACACACCCTCTCCTCTTCCAGCTTTGTATCTTTGAGGTGGTCCTTTCCTGAGGTGGCAGAAGGGCACCCAGTCACCCAAAGGAGCTGGACGGCTGCTGAGGGCAAAGAGCACGGCTGGAATTCTGCCGCTGCTGTTGCAGAGCATGGCCAAGGGGAGACTGAATGGAAAAGCAGTCAAAACCTACCAATAGGCATCACTTCTTTGATGCAGCCAAACTGTTCGTGAATGAGTAGTGGTGAGCTGTAGTACCGCCGAAATCCCTTTGGCTGGAGGGAGAAAAAGCGAAAACAAGTGAGATGCATTGCTTGCCTTGATTGGTGGGGTAGAAATAGCCTCAGCTCTTTGGTTAATGGTGGAACATTATGGTGAGGCTGGAAATTTGCCTCCTGTTGTAGAGTCACTGTGAGGTTGAGAGATCAGATGTTTATTTGATTTTTTGCCTAGAAAAAAACCAATTTCCTATATTTCTGTGGAAGGAGAGGCTCATTTTCAGCTCTCTTTTTTCTTTTGTTGTACACAAAAGCAAAACTAATTAATTGCAGCAGAAGTGCTGAATCATTAGAGGTTCTGGGAAGTTTCCCTCTCCCTATCTTATAGAATGTGAATTTGCATTGTATTTGTTAAACATGTGACTATCCTTCCCCACCCTAACTCCAAATCCTCATGTTCCCACATATGCATATGTGAAACCCAAAGAATTCAGAACCTTCCCATAGGTTTTTCTAAGGTTTACTGCTGACTGACTGCAGCTTCCACTGCTTTTTTTTTTTTTTCTTTTTTTCTTTTCCTTTCTTGTAAGGTCAAAAAGCTCTCCAAGCTGTTGCCAGATATTCCCACAGTGTCCACTTGTAGAAAAATGCACCATAAAAACTCAAGCTATAGCATTAAAGAATACCATAATATGGCAAATAATGGTGCCTATATCACTCTAAAAAACTTATTTCAATTCAGGCAAATTCCTAGTACTCAGAATGAATGCCTTCAAGACATTGGAATTTCACAAATGGTCTCTCCAATTTCTAATGTCTGCAGACTATGAGAACTTCTAGCCACAGTGAGAAGTGAGGAAGATTTGAAGAGATGTGGATATTTTCCATATCCTCTGTTCAGTGTGCATCAAAACCTGATAGACAACTAGTTCTTCAGGTAATGAGCTGCAGAAAAAACTGAAAAAGACTGAGGTGACTGATAGTCTTGGAGTCAGAGGAATAAATTGCAGATTCTTCAGCCTTTGTCTGCCCCCAAGCTAGATTCAGACAGAGCACCAGCATGAGCTCACTAAACTCCTGTGATTTTGCTGACAACTTCCTGATGTAAATTTGGCCTCTCTTTTTTTTTGCTTTTGTCGACTAGTAACCACAAGAGCTGAGGCTGGAATCAAGGCATGCATGAATCAATTAACATGGTGTAATATTTGTCCAGGGCTTGTCATTCAGCTCTTCACAGAGCAATTCCCTATACCAGAATGCCTCCTGCTAGAACTACGATTGTGGTTTAGATACATGAAGACTTGCCTCAAGGATATAAGTAGCAATAGCTTTCAGTGAGCACTCTTGGACAGAAAAGATCTTTCCAGTGAAAGGTGGGGTTTGTAGCACTTTTGAACTCAGTGCTTGCATTTTCCCATCACTTTACCCAGTACAACTGTTTGGTTTTAGCTCAGTTGTCTCAAGTGTCTTCAAGTCACGACAAATCTGAGAACATCTGAGACACGAATCTATGTATTATTCACTTTTCATATTCCAATTGGTATTTTTCCAAGTTCTTTTTCCAAAAGGAACCAGAAGGAACCATAGTCCCATAATAGTCAACAAGGTGGGTTAGAATTGTCTCAGACACAGCGTACTGCCATTGCCAATCACAAGATTTTGCTGCTCAGAAGGCAAACCAGGCACTAAAGTGCTGTGTCCTTACAGGGGCAGGCTCCTCCCAGCCTCTCCTGCTGAGAGATTTCTGCAAACTCTGCTGTGTCTTACTCTGAAATATCCCTTGGTTTTCTTTTTAAGGTGGATTATGTTTTTTTCTTCAAGCCCTAACAGTGGGGAAAACAATAAAACATAATTTGAAGGATTTTTCATTTGTTAAACCCTACTGAAATACTATGATTAATTTATAGCATTCTTTGAGAGGTTTACACTGCAGCAAGCACAGTTGAAACCAAGGTAATTAATTTTGTTAGCTAGCTAAATTTGTATTCTGTAACTGTATTTTCACATCCACAGAGCAGACCAGATTTGTGCCTTGGTTTAGTTTGCAACCTTGTGCAGCAGCAATTGCCCAAATTGACAACAGGGCACCACCTGGCTTAGCTTTTCCCACCTCAGCAAAGCAATCTGCTGTGTGCTCTGTTAGAGCAGCAGCTAAATACACACCTGGGGCTCAGGCACACAAAGAAATAGCTCCAGCACAAGCTGCCCCGGGCTGCTCACTTACCAGCTTGCCCATGCAGCGCTGCTGTCCGATGCTGTCGGCGCACTTGTGGTGGATGCTCATCTTGCACGCCTTACAGCGCAGCCCGTGCTTAGCGTTTGTCCCTGTGAAACGCACGGCAAAGACTGAATTAGACAAAATCAATAGTTTCCATCCATTTAAACAAGTGACCTGAAAGAGCTGATGAGGTCAGTTGCAGTAGAGCAAATACTGACAGCATTCTTTGCCTTACCTGCTTTTAAAAAATGCACATTTGTACGCCCATTTTCTTTATAGCCTCTCCATTTTAGGCATTTGTTCCCCAGGCTCTTTCCCAGGCTGTTGCTGCCTTTAGATTTATATTGGATTATGCTCTGCTGTATGATAATCTGACCATGAGTCTCTGCCTCATGAGCACCTTTGTTATCTTGAGAGGTCTTGGCACGGCTGTGCATGGCTGAGGGAGACCCTGAAGGAGCAGCCCAGCTCTGGAACAGCTCTGGGGAACTGGGCCATCAGTGGAGGCCCAGGATTTGTGGGTGAGAGGAAGCTCCAGGCATGTGTGAGAGGGTTAACCCATCTCCTTTGCCATTTCCCACCCACAGACAAACGCATCCCTGTTTGTGTGGTTTCTTGTTCCTGCGTGGTTGCACTAGATTAGTGTGCTGTGGGGATTTTTTCAGTTATAGTTTCTTTTCAATTACACATGCTCAAAACAATACTGACAATTGCTCCCAGGGTCTGCTGCTCTCACCATCCTGGGCCAGTGCTCAGAGGGTGCAGGAAGGGCTCCTTGCATGTCACTGAGTGGGGAAGTGAGAGTGTCACAGGTAGGGGAGCTACAGCAGAAATTTTGCTTTAAATAAGCAGAATTCTCCCACTAGGCCAAATGTAGTCCTGTATTAGCTTCAGTGAGGACCTACTCTTAAATGACAGACCCAAGTCTGCTTGCTTCCAGGCAGGAACAGTCACTTTTATTCATACAACCATAACACTTCGTAAACCGTGCAGAAGCAAGGATGCTGCAGCAACTCTTTTATCCCCTACAGGACTGTGTAAATGGAAGGAGTAAACAACATATCTGTTCATTATATCTACTGTGAAAGTCAGTATGAAACAAGGTAATGAAAAACCCTAAAAACTCTTGACATTTTAACCAGCCCTCATTAGTCAGACATGATAAATATTAGTCAGAAGGATCCTGCATCTGAAAGTACTCATTGGGCTCATTGGTTGTGTACAGCTGCCAGTTTGATTCAGTGAAGTGCTGCCTCAGAAAGAAGCACTTCAGGGAAGGTTTCATCAAGTTGGTGCCAAAACCCAAGCCTTGTGTTCCACTGTCAGAGGAAGAGGTGTCTGAAGTGGCCACTTGCAAGCCAGGTGAGGCAGGCAGAGGTAGCCATGGGTTGCTGCAGTGAGCCAGGCTCAGATGTTTCACCTGTGTGCTTCCTTTAGGACAGGGAGCCGAGATCCTCCCCACCTTCCTACAGAGACTGCTGGGGTGATAGGGACTAAACGGGGCTGAGGCTGGGGTGTGCCCCAGGGACTAAAGGGGGTTGAGGGTGGGGTGTGCCCCAGGGACTTCAAGGGAGTGGGGTCAGTGCCTGCTCCCACGTGTTGTCCCTTTTAGCCACCTTTCAGTGTGTGCAGGCATCCTTTCTATCCTCTTTTCTGGGGTCTTTTTTCGTAGCAAACACAGGATTTCTTAGAAGAACACATGCCTGTTTATTTGTTTCTTTTCCCTGCATGGCTGCACTTGGATTAGTGTGCTGTGAGGATTTTTTCAGTTACAGTTTCGTTTCAATTACACATGCCCCAACCAATATTGACTTCTGTGGCTTTGCGCTTTTATGACTGATGATGAAATGCTGAATCACCCTTCCTGGTGATCCACAATTGGCACTGAGAAAAGAGCAGTTCCCTCACAGTTTTTCATTATATTTATAGGGCAGAATGAGAAAAGGAAAATGACATCACAGTTGGCCTATGCAACACGTCAGTGCTTACACCAGGTCTAATACTCCTCTTGTGCTGCTCTGTACCAAGGTACTCCTAAGATTTATCTGTGAAGAGGCAGACAGTCTCACAGTCCTTCCTGCCGGCTATGTTATGCTCTTCCAGCCATTTTAATGTTAACTTTATAAGGTGGATGTTGATCCTTACATGTTAGAACCATGTGATCACAGAAGAGACACGTTTGTCAAAACATTTGTGTGCCCAAATGATATGCAAAATGAATGTGAAGCATCTGAGTTGCTTTCAAAAGTCAAACCCCAGCTCTTTCAGAACGGAAGTCTGTGGTCATGTGAAAATGAGTAAGACAATTACAAAAGAACAACACTATTTCCATTGCTGAGTGCCATATTTTTATATCTGAGTAGCTAAGTAATGGCTTCAAAGAGAGGAAAAGCATTTCTGTTACACATTTGAGTCTACAAGAAGGCTTTGTAAATCAAAATGAAATTCCTGAAACTACCAAAAGCTCCAATCTTCAACCCATTTTCAGTTCTAACTACTTAGTATATGATGGGGCAAGCTTGGAAAAAACTTCCCTGCGTCTCCCTGCCTCCCACTGAGGAATAACTACGGAGCTTGGAGAAGAAGCATTTATGTTGCATTTATGCTTAACCACCATATCTCAAGCTCTGAAAATGGCATTTCTACGAGAAACATCTTTTTTTTTTTTTTTTTTTGCCACAGAACAATTCTTTCTTCAGTTTCTCTTCCCCTTTACACTAAATCACTCAGAGAACTATGGCTAAACTGTTTCAAAACTAGTGCACACCAGGAATCAGATAACTACATACTGGCAAAGTACCTGACCCAAAACTTTCTGAGATTCAGAAATGAGGCACAATCACAGTTCACATCACAGATAAGAGATTGCATTCAGTACAGGTGTAAATGAGACCAGAGTTTGACTCATTACATCAATTTCTGGCCTCCCATTTATGCACACTTATTGACCTGAATGGGGCAGGTTTTAGGAGACATCAGGTAGTTGAAAATAATGAAAAAGAAGGCAGAACACAGATCTTGCAAGGATGTTATTTAACGCTGAGTGAGTACAGGGAAAGTTCCACAGTCATGCACCGGTACAAGAGTTATTTCATTATGCCTAAAGTAGTGGTACAGGATATAGCAATGTGTTGAAACATTGTTTCCTAATAAATTCCCCTGGAAATCATGAGAAAGTTAGGAATGTGGTCTGAACATACATTAAATAATGGAAAATAAGTGGTATTAATGACTCATAAAAGTAAAAAAAAAAAAAAAATGACAATGACAAAGATAGTAACAATAATAGCAATAGCTACAACAACACAATAGAGACTATTTGAGGATAATTTTCCTTTGTTGCCAGAGGATACCAGGCCTTGTTTGAAGTTGAAAGCCTCTCTGTGGCATGCTTAGTCCCACTGGGTTAATCTTTCTGTGGACTGAAGCTTGGGGCAGGGGAAGGGTAAGGAGCGGGTTCACGTTTGAGCTGGTTACAGCACTGTCTGCAAGGTGCAGTGTTCCAATCAGTGAAGTCTCAGACACTAACACAGTCTCCTCAGGGCATGTGCTGAACTCACACTGATGATCTGCAAGCCTGACCATTGCTGTCTAGGTTGATTTCTGTCCCCCCAAACAGCTGATGGCTTGATTGCAGGCTACTGTTTATTCCCACCAGGAGATACTCCCCTATACCAACCTTAAAGCAAAGCTGGAAGTTACTGATACTCACATGCAATAGTCACTGCTATATCTTGGCCCAACTGGAATAATTTCAGTCAGTGGTGGATCAGAAATATAGGAACTAAAGGCTTAACAATGAAGCTCCATTTGGAATAACCTAAGTACTTTTTTCTCTGGTTTTCACTCAAAGAGGGAGTAAACTAACAGATTTGATAGCTTTGCTATGACCTTCAAAAAGTAATCATCTCTCCTACCTTCTTCTCCAAACACCCTTGCTAAGGTTACTTAAGCTGGTTGGTAAATACTGAGCAGGACAGAACAAAATTCTGCTCAGTTGCTTTTTGGTTGCTGTCTGGGGATGTAATTTTCACTATTTTTATTCAAGGCACACTACTTCATTCACCAAACAGAGCAGACAGTGTTTGATGAATGGCAACTCTATTCAACATTTATTTTTTACTTTCCTCAGTCAGTGTGTGTCTTTAAGCACCATCTCTTGAGTCCCATGTTAGCCTTATTCCAAATACAAAGTGATTAACAGCCTCATGAGTTTTCTTATGGGCTCACTGTCTTTGTTTCTTGCCAAAACTTGTATGAGATGGCTCTCATTTAGGGGAATAAGGGGTAAAACTGTCAGAGGTTGAACTAATATTATTTTGGCCCAGATGCTGGTGTTTAAGTTATAAAAATTGTGAACTCTGAAAGTGGGGGTTTAGAGTGGAAATTACTAGACATGTTTAGCTGACTTATAGTGTCCATGAACACTTAACATGTCCTTTTTGGTGAATGAAGTAGTGTCTATGTGGTTATGAAATTCATACAGAGAAAAAACCACACAGACATTAGAACAAATGTCCTCTAATGGATCAACTATCTCCAAGTCTGTACAGGCTGGTATTCCTTTTTCAAACAGTAAAAAAGGCAAAACTGACAAAAGAAACAGTATTTCACTGGAAAAAAAGAGGACATTTCAGCCAGAATACTAAGTAGGTCTTAAATAAACTTACAAATGAGGTTCTGCCCAGTAATTTTCTTCAGATATCAGCTAATGTATCCAGGCACCTAGGTCTGGAAGGATGCATTGTTTTGAGAAGCAGGTCATGTTTAATAACACCTCACTAGAAATACTCTGTGACTGGGTCAGCTCCCATTTGAATATCTAAACCGGTGGCTAGGTTTTCCAGAACAGTCATGGAAAATTGAATCTTAAACTGTTCTGATAATATGACCTTAAATAACACTAAAAGGACACACTGCATCACTTTTGTAAATTTAAATCTTTTTTGGAGGAAGCCTAAATGGAAACAGAACACCTCAATATAGGTGAATGGAAATATTTGGAGGCAGAGAAAGACAGAGGGAAGAGGGCAGAATTTGATTCAAACTCTTTTTGTCTGTGTTTTCTTACAAAAGCAGTTTAGTAACTACTGTGCATTTCAGGAAAGTCACATTTTTCCTAAGGAATGCAAATGAGAATCTGCTTGTTACTGACACACAAAGGGAACCTGTGTCATCCTCTTGGCCAGCTCAGCTGTAGCCACAGCCCTGCTGGCTGATGCTTTTTGCCTCTTGTTCCAAGTCTCAACATAAGATTAATAACTGGAGAGGGAGAACGAGCCCTACAGCCTGGAGAAATTTCAAAGAAAACTGCAGATGTTGGTAACAACATGATGTTATACTGACTGTAAAAACATAACTATATTAGGCACTTACGCCAAAGTGGGGAAAAAAACAGAGAGGATAAAAACGTTCAGGTCTGTAAAAGAGAGAAAGGGGAAGAGACACAGAGAGACTGTCACCTCCAGCTAATCTAGCTATGACCCAACCACTATTTTTTTATTATCCCTGCTGAGAGGAATATACCATTCAGAAATTGTTTTGATTTAAAACTTTTAAAAATAAATATATTTAAAATTACATAATTTCCATAGAACTCAACTTCTGCTGTGGGAGGCTGATAAAAATATTGAGTGTCTTTCCCCTTTCTCCCTAAATGCATTTACAGTTGTCACCAGAAAGCTTCATCCATACCAAAGTTTATGGAAAATGGAGAATTTTAAGCAAGCTGGGCCAGTATTACAGCTGTGAAGGGTTTAGGATGTCACCTTAAAAAGAGGAAATCCCCCAAATGGGACTGGTGCCTCTGCAGTTATTTCTATGCCTTTGTGCACTCTACTCTCGTGCCCCCTTCTTAGTTTTTAATTAATTGGTTTTGCATAAAAGCTCTGATGCTGAAAGAGATGACTGAGATGACTATTTAAAAAAATTCCTCTGCAGCAGCTTCCTGCCCGTGTGGCTGGCTCCTGCTGGACAAGTGCTTCTCCTTCTCCTGCTCTATCTCAATCAGGAGCTGTGGGGAGATCAGAAAATGGCATTTTCTACACGAGACATCTAGACCTTAAAGTTTAAAACCTTGAGCCTGATGCATCCAAACCGCTAGGCTGGTTTATAAGAATGAGCTGGGGAGTCCTTTTCTCTCCCTTCCTCAGCCTCCAGCCTCCCCGAGTGCCTCCTGCCACCTTGGGAACTACGCTCTCTCCTAATGCCTGGAACCCTTCTGATTATTTTTTTTAAACTGATGCTGCCCCATCACTTTCCCCAGCTGACATTTTGGAGAGTACAGAAGTGCAGATCCTCACCTGTTCATCAAGTGAGCCACAGATCAAAGCCTGGACACAGATTTGCCCAGCCACCCTAGAGGGCTGAACACTGGAAGTCATTGCTGCCTGATACCTGATTGAGAATTTAAACTGATGGACAAAGAGTTACTCTTTAGTAATGACATTTTTTTCTTTATTAAGTTGTGAGTTGGATTTTTTACAGTTAAATCTGCCAGCTCAAAAAGTACAGAGCTTTGGGCATGTTAAATTTATAATTTCTTGGGATGAGGCACATTGAGGATGTCCAGCCGTATGAAAGGAGGAACCTCTGAACTTGGGAGCAAGCTACCCTGTCTTGACCTGATGCCTTGACTGCCTGAAATGTCCTGTTCTCATGAGTTTACCTTGTGCCACTCTAAACCAAACAGGGTGTGTAGGGAAGCTGGAGCTTGTATATTTATGTTCTGTAGAGTAGTAGGACTTGATATCCAGTACCTACCCTTTCAATTGAATAAATTTTCAATTATATCTCATTGAGAGGTGTGGGTCCATTTGAGTGCCTACCCCAGTTTCTCCATAACAATATCCAATGTTTAAATAGCAAGAAAAGTTGCCTTATGTGTAGGCAGGCTACATAACAGTGCATAAAATTAGAATTGACTTCCTAGTGGCATAGTTTTCTTTAGAAATGACATGCTGAGAAAAAAATGAGGCAGTAATAGGCAGGTTTTTCTGCAAGACAGTTATAGAGATGAAAAATATCCCTGCTAAAAAAAAGCCTTTTAAAAATTTGGCCATAAGAATTTTTTTCAAAATCCATTTTTCACATATTCAGCAGCTTTGCTATAAAAGTCTATCCCTGAAAGGAAATATCCACCTCCGCACTTCTTAAAATATCATCTCAGGTTTTTGATCATCTAAATGTTAATTAGGATGCTGGAATGCTATGGTAAATAAACTAACAGATATTATTGAAAGAAAAAGTCCCTGTCCCCTAAACACTAAACATGCTAAATCATGTCTAATGTTCTGTGCTCTGACCAAACTGGCACTGATTTATTGATACCTACTTTTCTAGATAATTTTCAAGATTGATGAACCTGTGCTTATAGGTCCTTGAACTGGGCTGTGTGGCTGAAAAGGAAAACATTTCAGAGAGGATAGGCATAAACTTGACTGTGTGAGATGATGGTGACAGAACTAAACAGGACAAGGGAACATGGAGAAATTAAGCTTGATATGTTATTTCAAATGAGGACAAGCAGAGATGAATGGCTGATGTTGGTCTCAGTCGTATTAGTAGTACATACAAGTAACTCTTCCTGAGGTGAAGATGATAAAAGTCAGATTTCAAACAAGATCTCCATTTTGACAGGCTCAGGTTACTTGCACCTGTGTTCTTACATGTTTTGAAATGAAAATTCCTCAGTTGCAGCCTCTTTTTTCCTGTGTATTGAAATGCTTTGAAAAATCAGTTGAATTTTGCAAGGCTGCTCACATGTGCCAAAATCTTTGTCTTCCAAGGGCCTGGTACCATTACAGAGGAGCTGGAAAACAGAAACCAGAAATCTGAACAAAACCTATGATGTGAAATGAAGACCAGGACTGTGAGCTTGCTGAAAACGTGGGAAAAGAATTACAGAACAAAAGAACAGTGTGTCCTCAGCAAAGGGATTTGATGTCCTGTCTTCTCTGCTAATGGATTTTTAACACAGCCTGTTGCTTATGTGTCTCCATCGTCAGCAGTGGGCTTGAAATGAGAGATGCTATTTGCCAGAAGATAAGGAAAATCAATTAGAACTATAAGATGTTTAGTTCCCATTATATATATATATGTATATGTATATGTATATGTATATGTATATGTATATGTATATGTATATGTATATGTATATGTGGTTGCTCACTGGCCTTCTGCTGTTTCAGACTTACTGAGGGTTTGGGCCCTTTCCTCCTACAGGCAAATTGACAGCATGATTTGCTTGGACTGGAGGGAATTCAGGGCACCACCATAACTGGCTAGTTACACCATTTTGGTGGGGTCAGTTTTCAGGGAAGTTATTTCTACAGTTAGTCACAATGTGCTTCTACCTTTCAGAATTTTACAACCACATTTTATAGCAAAATGTGTTTCAGTTTCTTTTCCATGTGAGGAATGTACAATCACAGAATCAACTAGTTTGGGAAAGACCTCTGAGATCATCAGTCCAACCTATGACTAACACCACCTTGTGAACCAGACCACGGCACTGAAAGATACATCCAGTCTTTCCTTAAACACTTCCAGGAACAGTGACTCCACCACTTGCCTCAGCAGCCCCTTCCAATATCATTCCTATTTTCTGTGAATTCTTTCTGATTTCCAAGCAATGGAAAAACATTCAAGTGAAACCTTTCACACAAGTGCAGGCTGGGGGGAGCGAGGTGGGGCAGGGTGTTGGTAATTTTTTTCTAGAAATAGCTACTGATTTCAGTGAAATCACACAGGCTGGGCAGTAAAAACACTTCATTTACAACTGTCAAAGAGGCAATCTCAGCCTTCACTGTTATAACCTGCAAGAATTCATTACTTGACACATAGCAGTGCTGGCCTAAAGCACACCTACAGGTACACTTCCATAAGGCACCAATTAATAATTAAATGAATAAGAAAAACTTCTGTCAAGTGATTTTACAGAAGTTTAGGTATCTCAGCAAAGTAAAAAGAACATTACCTACCCAAGGGTCAATCTGGACAGTGAAAAAAATGGGGACATTAAGCTGAAATTTCACTCTATTGCTAAATATCTAAATCATTAATCAAATTCACCAAATGTCTGCTTTTTAATATTTTGTCAATGAACATGAGTAATTCAATGCATCACTCATAAGCTGTCCATATTTAGACAGTATTTACATTACCTGAATTTCACCCTGGCTTCCAGCCAAGCCAACACAAGGCATAGATTTTCTCATCTACACATGTGGTTTGGACCAGCATGGCTATGTGGTTTGTTGTCCAGAAACCTTAATTAACATCAACCATGATTGTGCTACCACTGCCAGGGGTAGGGAAACCCAGAGGATCAGCAAAAGGCTTGGCAGGCATTATCTGTCTGTTGTACAGTTGTACAGTGTACGAAGCTGTAACATATAACAAAAGTCCAGCAAATAGCAGATCAATGTGTCAGAAGGTACTGGCACAGAACTGAGTGTCAATACAGGTATTAAGATTTATGAGCTGTCATAGGCAAAGATCAGGTGAAATTGGGAACAGGAACAGGCAGCCAGTAACTGCTGTGTAAGTGCATGGGTGAATGTATGAAACTGAACCCCTGAACTCTCAGACAAGTGGCTGTTACTTGCAAGCTGCAACCACTATTAGCTGCTGGAAATGTTGATAATGCTCTGACTAAACAAAAGCAGTGTATCCCAAATCCTGCAATTAATAAAGAGACAGGAGACCAGAGCACTAGTTAAAAGGCTGATTGTGTGCTGTTCTTATGCACATACATTATTTAGACAGGATGAACTGTGAGCTTGGTTTCCAGAAAGAAGATTTGGCGCCAAGGGTTCCTGAAAGAAAGAAGCATTTTCAGAAAGAAGAGGGCCAAAGGTGAAGATCCTGGCCTGGGAAGGGATCTGGGAAATGCAGGAAGATCCTGAAGATGAAGAAGCCATGGATATCAATGTTGTACATCAATGATGGACATCAATGTCAGGGATGGGCATCAATGCCTAAGGTGGGCAACTTCAAGCAGCATTCCAGCAGGAATAAAAAATTACTTTCTTCCCTAATGTCACTAGTAGTAACCCCTCCATGCAGGGAAAGGGAGACTTAGGGAATGAAAGGCTGGTGGGGAGGGAGGAAGTTAGTGTAAGAAAAAACAAATAGGGTAAAATCTGTAATGTCATTGTTTCTTCAATAAAACCTGGTACTTAGATGCTCTCCACATTGGAATTTTTTGTGGTGTAATAAACACTGCAAGAAAGGCAATATCTTACCTTGCTGCTGTAAACAGATATTATAACCTGAGAGAATTAATTACTTGACGCAGAACAGTACTGGCTTAAAGCACACCTACAGGTACACTTCCACGGGGCACCAATTACTGATTAAATGAATGAGAAAAACTTCTGTCAAAGACACAGACAACTCCCTGCATGTTCTAAAGGAAACTACAGTGAAATCACAACGCAATTACATGTCATTTTTAACTAAGCACGTCTTCAGAATTAAAAGCATCATTCAGTGTGCAAGATAAACTTATGTCAGGGGGGAAAACAGCTCTGTATTGTGTATACCTGGAAAACCGAAATTTCGGCAGATCAGAGAAGAGCATTGGTGAAGTTGCAGTAACCTGCGTTCCTATTTCCAAAGCGGGAAAACATGCGATGATCCATGTGAGCCGCAAGGATCACTGCTCTCTGAGACATCCTTCTATATCAAGGACAGCAACAAGCAAATGTGGGTAGGCATTTTACTCTACATGATGGCAGTATGCTATTTCTTGCAGAAGCATTTTTGTTAAGTGCCTCATTTTAAGATTTCTTCAACTCAGAATAAGGTAAAGTTTCTAATAATTTTGCTTCTGGATAATGCTTTTGTCAGCTATTCAGCATTGTAATTATCCACATAACAGTCACACTCTGGTAGATAAGGACTCTAAAGAGAAAAATAATGTTTTTACAAGAAGGTCAGCTTGAAAGAAGATGCACTTAATTTGCTTATCTGTAAACTCCCAATATCCCATGTGAGCTCTGGAAAAGTACATAGCAGGACATAAAAACCCCACTTGCATTCTGCTTCATTCCTTGGCCTTTAAAAAACCTTGAGCTTGCCATTATGTTCTTCACTAGAGCTGATACCAGGAGCAATGGTACCAGGAGCCTACTCACTACTGAATAGGGTGTTTGGTGGTTTTAATGCATTTTTTGGTTAGAAATCACCATGGCTAACGTAATATTACAATATTAATTGTAGATGTTCTAGAAATGCTTATTGTTTTCCATCTAATTAAACAGCTGGTCAACATTTTTTAAAGTCTCTTTTGACTGAGGATTAACTGCAGTTTCATATTAATAGCAATTTCCCCCAAATTAAAGTGAGCTTGAAAATTATCTAGTAACAAATGTGAAACATGTCTGATGCTGTTCAAGGACAAATTAGAATTTAAAATATATTTCCACCCTCTTTTCTCAGCTAAGCAGTTCCTGATTATCCAATTTACTGATAACATTCTTGTCTCTTCTCAGAGGAGAAAGCCCTCCCAGAGGATAAACAAACTAAATATTTCCTTTTCAATATTTGCTTTAAAGCACGTTTAACTCTTTGTTAACAAAGACAAGTAATGATTTGATGCAGGGGTAATGTGTGGCTCCCTGTAGCTTTTCTACAAATGTGGGAATGCATGAATTGGATACTTTTTGCCATGTATATTAAAAAATAGGAGTAGAAGTAGATGGAGCACATCTACACTGCCCATACCATTTTGTTTCTATGTCTTCACTTCTGTTTATTCCCACTTTATTTATTCTAACAGACAGAATATCCACTTTTGGGAAATTTTGGAGAGTCCAGATGATATTACCTATACCTGACTGGTCTATAACTAACAGTTAAATGCATATTTTACACTTTGGGTAAACCAGTACTTCATATTTCCTGAGAATTTTTGTTTGGCCCTTCTTACAGGGCTCTACTCAGAAGTGGGGAGGTCTGTGCTTGCGGAGACTTATTGACTCAAGAAAGAGATTGTAGGATAAGCCAGGTTCAATTTCAGTCTAATGGGGTAAAATTATTATTTTACACCAATTTTTAGCAGATGTGTGTTAAAAAAAATAGTTTTTGTTTGCCCTAAACCTTAGCATGGCAGAGAGAGATGACTTAAACAATTCTTACTCACATTGACTCTCAAAAGTGCCAGAAGATTTAAGTGCCCAGAGCCATTCATCGTTGTCAACTGAAATGGAGTGTCCTAAATCCAGGAGTAAATTTAGTGGAGAGAAGGAGGAGGTAGAGGCAGGGATCGCTTAGTAATATATGGGATGGCACCTGGTACCAGTTATTGAAAAGGTTACACAATGGCCCTTTTTCAATGAATCACAGAGTGACTGGGTTTGGAAATGTCATCTGGAGATCTCCTAGTCCAATCTCCTGCTGAATCAGGTTCTACCAGAGCAGGTTGCACAGGATAGTGGCCAGGTGGGCCTTAAGTATCTCTGTAACATGAAACCCCACAACTTCTCTGGACAACCTGGTCCAGTGCTCTGTAACTCTCACAGTAAATAAGTCCTTCCTCATTTTTAGATGGATCTCCCTGTTTCAGTTTGTGCCTGTTGTCCCTTGTCCTCTCCCAGGGCACTGCTGAGCCTGGCTTCAGTTCTTACAGACATTTGTGAGATCCCCTCTCAGTTGTCTTTACTCCAGGCTGAACAACCACAGCTTCCTTAGCCTGTGCCCTAAGGGAGGTGCTCCAGGCCCCCCATCCTCTCTGCAGCCATCCACTGGAGCTGCTCCAGGAGCTCCATGTACCTCTTGCCCAGGGAGCCCAGAACTGGACACAGCACTCCAGATGAGGCCTCACCAGGGCTGAGTAGAAGGGCAGGGTTGCCTCCTTCAGCCTGGCAAAGCTCTTCCTAATGCACTCCAGGATACCATTGGCCTCCTTGGTCACAAGGACACTGCTGGCCCTTGAACAGCTCGGGACTGCTGTCCGCTGGCACCCGCAGAGGGGCTTTCAGCTCCAGCCTGCATTGGTGCCTGAGATTATTCCTCCCCAGGTGCAGGACCCTGCATCTGCCTCCGTTGAATTTCTGGAGCTTCCCATCCATACAACTCTCCAGGCTGTCCAGGTCTCACTGGATGTCAGCACAGGACTCTGGGGAATCGGCCGCTCCTCCTGGTTTTCTGATGTCAGTGAATTTGCTGAGGATGCATCCATCCCTTCATCCAGGTCATGGATGAATGTGTTGCACAAGACTGGACCTGGTCCCAGCCCCTGGGGAACATCACTAGCAATGAGCCTCCAACTGGACTCTCTGTCTCTACCATTCAACCAGTTCTCAATCCATATTAATGTCCACTCATCCAACACTTCCTGAGTTTGCCTACCAGGATGTTATGTGAGACAGTGTCAAAAGCCTTGCTGAAGTCAAGGCACTCAATATCCACCACTCTCCCCTCACCTACCCAGCCTGCCATGCCATCATAGAAGGCTATCAGATTGGTCAGGCAGCATTTTATGATTTTTCCTCACAAATGAAAAAAAAAAAGCATTTGGCTGCTTTTGAAAGCTTCTTTCAATAGGGAAACTCTTAATAATAAACAAAACAAATTTATGCTGCAGTACTAACAGTGTCTCTGGAGAATAGATGTGGGGGGGCTCGGCTGTGACTACACAAGCCCTGCTCCAGGGGTTCGTCCCCCTTGCTGGAAGCTCTTTACCCTTCTCTACAGGGGACAACTCTGCTCTGATGAAGTAGCAATACAAATTTCTTCCCTCAAGGTCATCTGTGTTGGGAGATGCTAGAGAGACTAGGAAGAGTGGAGGGCAGGACTGAATGAATAACATTATTTTGTTCCTTCATCCTGCAAGATAAATAAAAATGCCTTTTTTTTTTTTTTTTTTTTTTTTCTCCAAGATCGCTGTCCAAAGAGCCTTCCAAACTACCATAACCTTGGAAAAAGCCAGTCACAGTCATGCTTTCAGGAATACTTCTACTTTGTCTTGCTGCCAAAAAGTGGTGATCAATCTGTGACCATTTACTGCACCTTTGTCCACCTGGCTAATGCTGGATATAGGCAGTTTTGGACCAAACCAGAATGCCTAATTCATGAAATGAGGCAGCAAGCTTAAAAAAAGTCAAGCATATTTTTTAGGAGAGAGCTGATCAGACTGGAGGCAGAAAGCACTGTGTCATAGTTCCTGTGAAATTTTTCTATATTTAATAAACATCCACATAAATTACAGTTATATAAACACTTCCTCTAACCATGGAGTTTTTCCAGTACTTATTAGTCGCAGCTACTGATAGTCTAAGAGAAGAAGTTCAAATGCAGAATCTAACAGAAAAAAGGAACCATAGCTTCAATCCAGACCTCTTTCTTTCCTTTATTCCTGCATTTGAAAAGCTTGCCCAATTTATCAACTTTGACCCTAACTTTCTGGAGGATTTTACAATGCTTTGGGGATAAAAGTGGTTGAAAGTTCTAGCGGCCACAACTGCACAGTGAAATAAAGAAACACAGGCTGCTTCTAAAAGATGAAGTGAGAAAGAATTATTCATGGTACTTTTTTGGCTGTCTGAACCCCCAGAATGACTGGCTAAACCAGAACAGATGGTGGTAGGAGTGAGTCAGTTCTGAAGGGATAGCACAATTTCACTGCTTAAGCACTACTGATTAATAGACTGGAAGGAAGCTATGCTACAGCCATGTTTTGGGTTTCTATTTTTAATTATTTGTTTTCCACTAACTGCAATCTGGTTAGTTCCCTGAGAGGACAGGTACTGAGTTATTTACCTCCAGAGCTACAAAGGTCCAGAGAATCTGCATCCAACCCAGAAACCCAGTTGCCTTGAGAACACCTATAATGCATATATGACTGGGGTGGCATGACCCAGAAGGACCTGGTTTTGACTGTTACTGGACATTGCAAACCACATTTTTTCTGCTCTTCCTGCATGTTTGTTCCAAGCAAACATGCTCTAACAGGTATGCCAAAAAAGCCCAGGTGTTTGATTAAAATTTTGTGCCATAGTTAAGGTTAAGAATGGAGTGAAACAGTTGCATACACTTTGGAAACACAAAGACAGATACAATATAAACAAGGATATATTTCTTTAAAACACAGCTTTGAAAGATTAACTTTAAAGTAATATATTTGCTTAAGCAAAGTGCTTAATTTTTTTGCTGCATTACTTATATTTGACTTAGATGGGAATACATTAATTGCATGTAATATGCTTGGAATATGTGGAAAATAACATTTTTTCCATGTGAATCAGCGCAGGAAATGATCTGCAAATGAGTAAAACGTTGAGAATTCTACAGATGGAGGTTTTTCTTAAAAAATACACAATGTTTTACAACTATAGAGTACTGACATCATGTTTTCTTCAACAGCAAATTGTCACAGAGATGATTGATGACACACCAGAGACTGAAGAAAAGCAAGAACTTGCTTCTGATAAGCATAGTTTAAGACCATAATCTGATGCAACATTTATTTAACAGTATCTGTCTTTGCTGGTGATAGGTGGTTTTGCCTCCCTTAATTTGCCATTGCCAAAGATTACCACATTCTTGCTAATCACAGAAAATGATAGATAACACAATGCAAACTGGGAGGTATCTGACTTGGTTTTCTTTTCGCTGTGATGTAAAAAAACCCCCATAAAACCAGTGTCTCCTAAATGAGGATCTAGTAATGCATTCCATAAGACACTTTGATTTTCAAAATTTTCCCTTGCTGGAGTTAGATATTAAAACAGTAATAAATACTACTACTACTAAAACCAGCAAATTAATGGTTTTCTAAGAGACATACTGTGAGAGGATGTTCAAGGGTGGATATGTTTAGGAAAATATGTAGCCCTCCATGCAGCTGAAACCCCAGTCCTAAACTAACCAATGCCTGGCACTCACAGCAGCAAAACAGTGAGTGGGAGAAAGGAGTGCAGTCTGCTCCAACACACTATTGATTTGCTCTGAAATTATGTGAATTATTACTGTTGAATTCATTATTAGAAATGATGATTTTATTGGAGAATTAGATGCTGTAAGAAGGCTCCATTAATGTAAAATGGATTCTGCATGCACTCTTCGAAACTCCCTCAAATGTGAAATTTCCTCCATTATTTCATTTGACAGAAAATTACCGCTTCCGTATCAAATTTTTCTTCTGTTTACTGAGGTGGAACTTGAGTCTCAGTCTAGTACAATTAATAGGAACACTCCAACTCCTGCCTTTAGAGTGTGGTATGAAGCACAGTATTAATACTAATTTTTCTTTTTTGAAATCACATCAATAAACAGATTTTCTCTTGAATATGTTGCATTGTACTCTGGGATGCATAAAAAACATTTTAAAGAGCAAGTCTGCCCTGCATCCCAACGGCAATATTTGGCTCCTAGTGCCCAGGGATCAGAGAGAGATGATGCACGTATTTTTTTCTAGTAAGAAAATGTTTCAAGTTCTTTAATTTTGCTGTGAAAAGAGCAGCACAGGGAACCTGCTGCCTCTGCTGCATGTGTCCTGCTCACGCTGAAGCTACAGACGGATTCTGCCGCGAGTGAGGCTGAAGCAGTCACTGTACATTCATGCTGCACACTGTTCATTACGCTGCCGTGTACCAAACAGAGCTGCTTAGGTCATAGATCAGAGTGCCTTTTAAGGTGAGCCTGGAATCATTCTTGGTGGCAAAATTAAAGCCATCTAAAGTCAAGACACAATTTTCCTGGAGTCTTTCCTCCAGCCTTCAAAACATGTATCTGTCTTTGCCTTTATTCTCATCAATGAGGAATTTAAAGTCATAGACTCATTACTCTTAAATGTCACTGCCTGTGAAAAATGCAAATAGAGAGAACAAATTGGCTCCATGTTTCAAGCAGTCAGAGTCCCTGAACAGAAATGAGGCTTTTTCAGCCTGTCTTTGGGAGCAGGCTTGACAGGGTCTCCTGAAAGCTGCCTGTTTTGCTTTTCTATTCCTATAACCCACAGTTGCACAACCTATATGGAATAACTGAATGGCAAAGAGTTAACATCGAGATCTACCATGCTGCTTAAATAACAATACAGCAAAATCAGGCACGAATGCGGTAAGGACCAAAAAGAGAAGATGACGGGAATAGAGAAGACGTTTGTCTATGAAAATCAGGGCATCTATGCTCTAAGGCATCTTAAGGTAAAACTTTCAACATCTTCTCTGCCTTACCTCTAAGCAAAGATGAGCTGGAGGAGGTCAGAGCAATTTACCTGACTCAGACTGCTACCAGACAAAATAGGTCACATTAGTTTCTTCAGCAATTATAAAAGGCTTCTTCAGCTAATGAAGTGGCTAAGACACAGAACAGAAAAACAAAGCCCCCAGCAGAGAGAACAGAAAAAAATTCAGAAAGCACAGGGGGTTAAAGCTGATGTTTTGAGGCTTAGAGCTGTGCTTCAGGACTTTCGTATTCCAGGCAGACACAGATTGCCCAGCAAAGGAGAAGGGCAGGAGTGTTTATGAACTGGATTTACTCTCTGCAAAGTTTGCTGCCAGCAATAATCCGTCATGAGCAGCAGTATTTTGAAACACTACTGCTGAGTCACGCAGATTTGTGATGATATTTATGTCCATACAACTTCACAAGAAGCTGCCAGAAATTTAAGGAACTTATATTTGCAGTATATATTTGTGAAAATAAGCTTTGATAGAACATCCATCCTCATTACTGAAGGAGAAAAATTCCGGGCCTTTTCCCATATATAAAGTTATTTCAATTAACTACTTTTCCAGACTTCCTGTCAAATTCTGGACCGTGAACTTCCCTGATACTTTACTGCTTCTCTCTTTCATTTATTTTACCACTTCAAGTAGAAATAACCTTAAAAGACTGGAAAAATGACACCAAAAAGTGGTGATTAAAATTCCTTCGCTTCCTTGGATTCAGTACAGCTGTGGTGAAGTGAGAATATAAGTTAATTTATGGAAGCAAGATTGTCTTGCATCAATTTTAAAGTTCTGTAGACAGCTGCCTTTTCCAAAGACCACAAATTTCTCACAGAAGTGGGGAACACTGAGCACCCTCATTTGAAAAATGTTGATCAGTCTTATCAGCATCTTTCAAGAACTTACCATACTGTTACCTAAAAGACAGTGACTTCCATGCCAAGGGATGTAAGTTTCTGACAGTAAGTTATACAAATTGCAGACAATATTTTGTACTCAAAGACCTGTAATACTTCTACATGAAGCTAAATCATCAGCATGTTTAGCTCCCTGTCCTGCCCATAAGCTTGGGAATTATGTCACTCACTTTCACATAAGTAAATTGCCACTGAATTTAGTCCTGCTCAGCTGTGCTGGGACAAGTAGATGGTAAGTAAGTAGGAAGACCAAATCATGTGCACAACACTAGCCATGAGGATGTGAATTTCCAGGACCAGATTTCTGAATAGCAGCTCCTGCAGCTTCCCACTGTGGTGGCCATGCACGTTCTACACCTCCAGGCACTCGCACCTCTCTCTCAACCTCTCCTTGCACAGCACCCTGGATGATCTGCATGAAGGCTGGCTTTTTAGGTCTTCACACTGCACTGAAAATTACCTTACAAGCAGGGCTCATCAGGGAGGTTTTTTGTGCACACTAGAGACAATAACAAAATTATCTCCTGTCAGTCAGTCAGTCAGTCAGTCAGTCCATCAGTCAATCCCTGGCCGGAACTTACATACTCATGGACAGCTTCAGAGAGCAGATAGGCCTGTCTTTCAAAGGTATAAAGGTAGTATGAGGTTTTGTACATAGGAGGGATCAGGTAGAAGAATCCCAAGAAAGTCCACAGTGTAAATTCAGCTGATATATTTGGTTTTTGACCTGGTCTCCCAAAATATTCATCCTAGGCAGCCAACACCCACACCCACACAAGCAGACAAGAGCCTACCACCCGGAAGATGCTACTTCTTGTCCCTTAAGTGACACGTGGGACAGCTGGGGGAGGTAGATATGGTCACCAAGTGAAAGGGATTTGGGAGTGATGGAGGGTGTGAAGGCAGACACGAGGAGGAAGAAAGTTAAAATTACTGCTGTGGGAAAGATTGAGGATAGTGAACACATTTGAAATATGGATTTCTGCTGCTTCTAGTGCAGCATACAACTTGTGCTTGGTGCTCAGTATAACCTGGATGACAGAAGAGTTTGATTCCAGCTGAATTCCTTACCTGTAATTTGTGATAACAGTATGTGTCTACAAGGCAAGACATCTGTCAGTAAATGTAGAACTTGTGTTAGCCTGTGGCAGATATGACATAAATCCAGAACCTCTCTACATGAATATTCTCAAGAAGACTTCTGGACTCACAGAAATTAGAGAAAGGTTATCCTGTAAATTCTAGCATGGACGCACAATGAGATTTTAAATAAAATGTCTCTTACCAACAATCATATGGTTGCAGACATCACAGAAGGTTGGTTTTTTGAAGATGTGCTCCTGGAAGATGTGAGTCTTGCTGTTTTCTGGCAGCTGTTGGGCTCTGGTGGGTGAAGATGCCTGGCTGTCTGAGTTGGGGAGCTGCCCAGTGCTTGTGCTCACCTCAGGCATTAAGTCTACTTGCAGTTTCACATCACTATTAGTCCTCTGGAAGAAATTATCTGCACTTTTACTCCGCAAGCTTTTAGTCTTGAAGGAGAGGGATCGCTTCAGTTTCTGCAGCTGCAACGAATAAACCAATTATAATTACTATTTTTTCTACTCTGAAAGCAATGCAAGGCTCCTGGTTTTGGGGTGTGATGTTGCCAAGCGAACTGGGAGCTACTGTTAGACCTTAAACCACCTAAGCAATAAAACTGACTTTAAAATTTAACCAGCAATTTCTGAGCAAAGAAAAGAGATCCAAATCAGAAAATAACCTACCCTACATATGTTTTCTGATGGACAATAAACTTGATAATCCTAATGAACGCTTCTTTTGGTCTTTATTTGCAGGTACGACAGCAAAGAAGTATTGCTGAAAGTTGTAGGCATGGGAGCAGACACCCTTTGTATTCAAGCATGAGGGAACTTAGAGCATTATTCATCCTCTAAGAGTACTTAATCAGTTTGTAAAACCATTACAGGAATAGCTGTTAAATGGTGGTACATGACAAGTGAATTCAGTGAATATATTTGATATACTTAAAGTTCTTGAATTTGGCAGAAACAAAGATTATATGCATATTTTATTATATATATTTTAGATTATATGCATTTGATTAGCTTTGACTAAGAAATTCTACTTTTATTTTTTTAAGGACAGAAGTCTTAACAGCAGGAAGAATGTAATTAGCTGGCCAGCTGATAGTTAATGTACTAATTAATACTAGTGAACACACATTCACATATGTTTTTGTATGTTGTATTGTATTGATTGTCAGACTATCAAACACCACAATAAGGCATTACTAAATTGGAGTTGTTAACTCAAATTCTTTATCTGTAAATGCTCTTGTGCCATATCAGCCATCCTCTAATTTTTCATTCTCTTCCCCGGTTTTGTATAAGGCTGAGAGGGGTTCTGGATGAGTCACTGACATGATTAGGAAATTAGCCACACAAATTTGTGGGTTTGTCAGCTCCAACATCCCACAAGGAGAGGCCAGGTAAGAGGAAAGCCAGCTCTGAGTCTGCTTTGTGTTTGCCCTCTGTGAAGTGCAATAATTCTGTATCACCTTTCACTCAGCATTATTCAAACCACTGCAAAATAATTTCAATCACCGCTGCTATTCTTTGGGTGACTGTGATGCAACAACTGAAATTTTCCATGCTGCTCAGGCTGTCTGTGGTAACCAGCAGGAATGGTTTATATTAAAAACTGTTTATGTTAGAAGCAATGATTATTTGGAATCATAATTCATGCTAATATAAAGGGAGGGAGTTTACATGCTTTCCCAAAAAAAGCATAGAACTGGTACGTCACACTGACTTAGTGGCCTCAGAGTACTTGCTCTCCCTAGATTCTGTTTCTTATCCATCCATTTTCTTTATGATGTGGCTGACAGCACACTGTTGGAGAGGAGAGTCAAGACACTCTGGGGGAAAGTCTCTCTTCCACCTTCAGAAGCAAGTAGCTTGTTCCTGGAGAGGGAGACACCAGCTCTCTACCCAGTCTTTCCCAATAAAACCCCAGAGTCAAATAAATGGACAAGGAGCTGCTGTTGGCTCCAGTTAACAGTGTTTGGGTTTGCTACATGGAAGCAAACTGTGTTCTACTTCCTGTGCTGTTCCTTCACTATGGCTTTGGGAGTAGGGAGGCATCAGAACCTGGGGCCCATCTCACATGCACCTGTCTCCAACCACAACTCAGTCTGGGTTCAGAGGAGGAGCTCTGGATCCAAAGGAAGGAAATATCTATTTGCAAGAAACTCTCAGTCTGTAGGGGAATGTGAAAATAAGAGCAATTAAGTAATTAAATGCCAACTATGAGTTAAGTGCAGTTTATGGTTTCTGATGCTTTTTCAGCTGAAGCTCAAGCCACGGGCTGACTGGGCCTAAAACTCACTGTAAACTGCACCATGAGAATGTGAGATCTTCCCTCTTCTTGGATGTTAAAGTTACTGGCTCTTGAAGTCACTGAGGTTAGTCAGTTCTGAGATTACTTCATCTCCCCAGTGACAGCCAGGAACTCAACAATAATTCACCTCCTCGCTCCTGAAACATTTCTCACTGAAGGCAGACCTAATTAGTGTAGCAAAACACAGAGAATTACAACACCACAAGGTGACTGAAATGGCATCCGTTATTGATTTGCCATCCATTTCTACAGCCACATGGAGCTAATTAAATTTCAAAATGCTCTTCCTGCCAGAGAAGGAAACCTAAGCTGTGCAATACAGTATTTGTGTTATCATGAAACAACAGTCCTGCTAGTTTGGATAATGCATGCAGTACATTTTAAGAACCTTTGCATTTACTATCCTTATCCCATTCTCCTGTGCACAGCCATTTACCAGTTGAAGGAACTACCAGCAGCTTTTCCTTCCCCAAGCAGAAAAGTCAAGTTTTCCAAAAAAGAATAGTCCAGCATTCAGGCTGTGCCTGCCCAAACTTATGGATAAACACTAAAGGGTATGAAACTGTGTATTCTGTGCATTCTCTCCCAGAATCTTCAGAGGACACATACCCAAGAGTTGAGCAAGTTACCTTAACATATTTGGGAGGCACCTCTGCAGCTCTGCAAGCTGATAGCCCTTTCTGAAACTCACTGAGAACCATCCTGGGTTCATGTGGTTAAATAATTCCCAGACAAGATGGGCATCCCTTTCATTAGCCAAAATACAGATTTCATGCCCATTTGCACTCAGACTGGAAGACACCTGCATGTGTGGCTTCTGTTGCATACCTAAAACACCAGTGGAAGTCTGGGACTACATTCCAAATAGGTTATATGTGTGGAGAAGTGACTTGGAGAAAATGAAGAATACTGGCAAAATTTAGCCTTTTGCACAGCTAATTACACACTTCTACTGTTAAGAATACCTCTCAGATCAGCAGGTTTTATGACCTTCATGCGTAGGAGAGAATATACAGGGCCACAGAAGATTGGCATCAGGTTTTAAGATCAGATCCAACTTTCCTTTCTCATATTAGACTCATGAGAGAATTCGAAATAGGGCAATGGTATGTGATTGTTTACTTAGGAAAAGTTGGCCCAAGCAAGGGCAAGGGCTGATTGTTATACATATTATATAAACTATAAAACCATAAAAGCTTAAGTAATTATTATACTGCACTTGAGTAAGCATCACTTCCCTTACTTAAATATCACCATCTCCTCATTTTGAAATTTGCTCAGGATTATCTCCATTCTTTTATTGCTAGATTTCAAATGTAATTAAATACAGGTATGTAATATATGTCTGATTTTGGTCTGCTGTAAAGTGAGTTAAAGCACTTGTGATGCCACAGCTGGTATAATATTCCCCTGAGGTGGGAATCAAATCTTTCAATAGAGAGGAACATATGCAAATTTTAATATTTACACTTTATTTCTGCAGAGCAAATGAGTCCAAAGTTAAACCTTATGAAGAAACATTACAAAACTTTGTGAAAAAACCCTGCAGCTGGGTTTGTTCTACACTCAGTACTTCAACTCTTCAGTAAAAAATCATGTATTGAGACTGAAACAACCCCTAAACTAAGCACAAGAAGGTTTTAAGAAACAGATTTGAAATGAATCTCCTAAGACTTTCACATTTTCTTCATTGTGAGCAAGGCTGCAATTTAGCTTTCATTTAAATAAAAATAACATTCCCAAAAGCACAGGAGGTTTTCTAGACTCGTGGTAGCATCACGAGACTTCACAGTGTTGACACTTCAGAAATATGAGTCCTTGATATTAAAGCCAGGATGTTCCTGTGGTTTGAAATTAGAGTAAGGGAAAAAAATCTTTGTTTTTAGTTAAAAGCTTTTTAGCAGTCACACAGATTCACAGTGACTGCACATACTACCCCACAGGCAAGGTAGAGATAAGTGCAATAGCTCAACCTCAGAGCTTGATTAACCTTTTTTTTCCCTGTATCTTCCAGCACAATCTCAATTTTCCTCCAAGTCAGTGACTGTTCAAGCTTTAAGGGATCAGGAAGCTCTGTTATCAGCACTCCTCCATTCCTAATTCCCCTATACTACAACTCTTTAGCTGCTGTAAGCAGAAAACAGAAGGCAGTAAAAGAACAGTTATTCAAATTCATTGCTAGTGTAAGCTACGTGCCACTGCTTTTGCTGTGAACGGGAATTGCCCCTGCCCTCACCAGGACTTTATTTGATGTAATTGTTGGAAGCACCCAACGTTTTTCTACAATTTTCATTTAAAAAGTTCCCACGAAAATCGGAAAGATGTGATTTGAGCTGTTTCACAGTCCCTAGCTTTGCAATTACAAAGATATGCATCCACCCCACAGAGTACTTTATTCAGGCTCCTGAGTGCTCCCTGATATCTAGGAACAATTTTCCCCTTGATTCTCCAGCTTGCCCACATTAGCAGTCAGCTCAGTAGGAGAGGATGGGAAGGATGAAGCGGGGGCTGCTGAGCACCCAGCATGCACACATTTCCTTACAGGCTTGGTCCTCCCCTCTTGGTCACTGCTAGCCATCCCTGCCAGCAGCAGAGGCGCCTGTGCAGTGTGGGGCCTATGGGGAAATTGCTTGTACATTTCCACTCTTAACTATTTCCCAGGAGAAATGAATAAATGAGTCCCACTTATCAGCCCAAATTCACTGACTCAAGCCCTTATTTTTCAGATATCAGCTGTTTGTTATATTGCTACTGGACTAGCAATAAATAAAAAAAATATTGCTTGCTGTTCTCTATCCCTTTCTTTACACTGGTGTAACAGTATCATTAGATCCACTACAAGTAATTCAGGGTATTAACAGAGCTGGAACGAGCCATCAAGCCAGTTTGAATCCTGCAAGCCTTATAAAATGTAGCTATTTTGTTTAGTATGCAGACTAAAAATGCTCTGTCAACAGATTTCACTCTGCTGTGAGATAAACATCCACCTTCTGTAAGGAACCATTTTTTCTTCCTTGCAGCTTAGACCAAATTTCCAAATTATTTGACTCTCACATTGTTATAAAAGAAGGACTTCAGCACACATGGCTCAGATGATGTTGCGTAGATTTGCTAGAGAGAATGTCAGGTACAGGGGCTATTACCAAAAGGGACTCAGACCAAAAGTGTTTCAAATAAGGGAGAGAACAAAGCCTTGATGAATGGCATCTCCTCTACGGAGTACAGTCCATTTTCTGGGTCAAGGAACATTCAATTTGCATTAGCAACTCTCAGAACATACTTCAGTTGTTTACTTGCATTGTTGAAGGACTGGATGTTACCAGGGTGTAAGCTACCCTGGCGGCACTTCTGGGCTCCAGCTAGCTGTGCTGATCTAGAGCCAACAGGGAACCAGCTCAAACAGGAGTGCTTACTTTTTGTGAGCATGAAGGCTAATAATTTTCTTCTTAAAACTGAGAGATACAAAAGCAAGTGATTTTTGAGGACAGACAAGAGCAGGTTTTTTACAGATTTTGAGTTGAAAATGCTCTGCCTTGACATTTTAATGAGCAGAAATAAGATTATAACATGCCTAAAGGCGGTATGCAATTTCATAAACAATATGTGTGTTTGCCTGCTGATGAGAGGAGTACCATGTCTTATAACATTAACAAGATAAAAGGATATTTCTAATACTTAGGGAGTTGTATTGTTTATTGGCAAAGGACCAATCATAAAACTTGTAAGCAAAGCCGATTTCTTTTCCACCATCTTCTTTCTAAATAATAAATAGTCAAAATACTCTGCTAGTACAATTAGCTAAACTGACTTCAGTTGTAGATGATTTATACAGTCTGAGAATCTGGCCCTATCATGCAGATGTGTTTGCTCTAGCCAGCTCTCTTGGAAGCTGTATCCTTTTAATCCACTACAGACTAAGAGGGAGTGTTCATTATTGCAGAATCTGCTACGTATTATATTTGTGCATTTTCCTGAACAGACTGCATAGCTATATGAACAAACATGTTCGTTATTGTTGTAAAAAGTAAATAATTCAAACTTTCTGCTTGAATATGGTATTGAAATAGTCAAAGAGGAGCCATTTTTCATAATACCTAGCAATATTATTATTAGTGATTCATTGTGTACCTTCAGCTGCTCTGTTTGGTTCTCGCAGCTCTGTTCATCGTCCTCAGATTCTCCTCCCTGTCTAATATTATTTTTTAAATCTGCTCACAGATTCTCAGACCTATTCAGAATATAAACCTTTCCAGGCAGGGCTCTTTCTGTGATGCTTTTTCACACGCAGCGTCCAAAACCACAATGAAATGCTCTGATTGACATGACAGAGCGTAGCAGCAAAAATCCTTGAAAGAGCCTCAGGGTTTGAAAGCATGAAATCTGAAGGGATGCCCAGGTGTCACCATCCTCACAAATCTATGTGTGAATCCCATGTCCTCAGCCCTCTCCTGATGTACTACCTCCTTGCCAGCTGGGCATTTGCATCTCCAGTTAGCAGACCTCTGAGTTATCAAGAGGTCAGCCTGCACATGTAGCCAAACAGGCAGTTTGCTTAGCAGAGTTGTTCATTCTCCACAACTCTGGTTTGGTTTAAACCAAGCTAAAAATTCACCTGGTCCTCAACAATTGCTCCTGCACTTGGTTTGAACTTATCCTACATTTTAATGTGTGTGGTCTTCTAACTCTTCAAGGAACCAGGACTGGCAAATATGTGAGGTAAATGTGAGATAAAGTACATGAAGTTTTAAGGCCTGAAAATATGAAAAGTCTCCTATGTGATCTGCATTCTTTTATAGATCAAAATTCAGCTTCACCTATGACAATAATAAAGTAATAATATGACAATAATGACAATAATAAAGACAAGAATAAAGTAATACAGTCCAGTGAGTGATAGATTTGAGGAAACACAATTTACTAAGTGTATCAATTGACATCAAATCTCAGGGAAATCCTTTTCTCTCTCTATTATGTTCAGAACTGTCTAAGTAGTCCTGAGGCATAAAAAGGGTAGACACTCTATTAGATTGTCTGTGACTTACCCTGAGCTCACATTACCTTCCCTGCTAAATTATATTTTCATTGTAACTTCAACAAACTCACAATCATTTTAAAAATTTAAAATAGGTTACAAAAAGGAGGAAACATATGCAAAAAAAAAAAAACTTGCATGAATGAAAATGAAGAAAAATGCAAGACTTTTTTAAATCAAAAACTGAGTAAAATCCACACCCAAACTCTCAAATTTTATATCTAACATAATTTTTGCTTTTGCGTGTTTGAACAGCTCTATTTTGATGTATTCCTTTGATTTCTTTTAACCAAGCTGTATTGGAAAGCGTAATCTAGAAAGAAAGGAGTGCATATTACATTATCTTAATAATGTTTAGTGTCTATCAGTATTTCTTCAAACTTCCTAACAGGTTTAAGTCAAGTTTATTTTTTTGTGGGGAAAATGCTTGTAATAACCCTCAACCATGGTTTGCATTCAGTCTGCTTTTATCAGAGAATCTTTCTCAAATTTGCAGTATTTCAAGATAACAAATCACAGTATCTTTCAGAGAATCTGTACTGTAGTTTTCCAAAGTTTGTAATCCAATTGACAAAAATTAGATTAACAGTCCCAAAAAAAGATCTACTGAACTCACTGATCATCAGTTCTCCCTCCTTTGTCAGC
This sequence comes from Fringilla coelebs, assembly GCF_963513975.1. Taxonomy (NCBI): domain Eukaryota; kingdom Metazoa; phylum Chordata; class Aves; order Passeriformes; family Fringillidae; genus Fringilla; species Fringilla coelebs. The sequence goes on along the minus strand of NC_140028.1, from coordinate 105,177,760 downwards.
ATGTGCATAAAACAAAACAGTTTGCAAATCAAACTAAAGAACACTTCAGTCATTATCAAATATCAGGGCTGCAAAATATTTTGTCTCTTTGATCTTCCCTGCTGCCTCACCTAACAAAAGACAGGCTGCTTCTCTCAGGAGCAAAGACTACAAATCCTGTAGCTATATCCAGGATTCTGTTCTTCCTGATGGTAAATAACTGTTTCCACATGGGGGGCACCAGCTGCAGGACATCCTTTATAATTCAGGTTATGAAAGGTGTCTGGTGCAGACCTTTATGTAGCTCCCTTTCATAGTCTGACAATAGAACTGTCTCAAATTTTTCCTCCTGAAACCAAAATAAAAGCTCATGAAGAAAGCAAGAGATGGTTAGGAATAGCCCTTCCATGAAAAAAAAAAAAAAATCAGCCTGTACTTTCAATTTCAAGAAAGGTAGGTGTTTACAACACCTGGTTTTGTACTTTGGGGTCCATCTCAGGCTCCTGGTTGCTAAGCAGCCAGTCATCTCCATACTTTGTCTCTATCAGGATGTTGTTATTTCTTGCCTCTGGATGTAGACAGCATTTGGACTGTTACCTCTGAGGTCCCTTCTGGGAATCCCATATTTTGCATCTCTTTTTGGATAGCTCTTTTCCATTTCAGCTTCTAAAAGGAACATTTAGAAGCCTTTGGTAACTCCTGATTCAGTAATTTATTAATCTTCTCTGTGGTGGATGTGGCACAATGAAATTTGGAGATTAAAAGGCTGGGTTTCAGAGTAATGTAAATCCAGGCAGCCCTGCTGAGGGGAAAGGAAAAACTACCTGCTGAGAGTCTTCCAGATTGATAATAATAGGACCTGAGTTTTGTTTCTTTTCCTTCTCATGAATAATCTGGAGCAAATGTGATTGTGAATGTAAGATTAATCATCCTTGACTGTATCTCATGTCTGTACCTCTATGAAATGTGAATTTCCCCTGCTGATCTTCTGCCTCAGTATGACACCCTTGGACCTCAAAAAAAAAAGCCCAAAACACAACAGTGTTCTGCTAAAAAATGCTGGGCTACCTACAGCAATAGTTTTCACTAATATGTTTTATCGATTTTCTTTTCTTTTTTTTTCTTTTATTTTTGTGAACAGAGCTGTTTTATAATAATTTAAATAGGAATTTATCTCTTGAAGCAAATATGGAAGTACATCTTGCAGAGAGGCTGATACTAACTGAGGGCAAATTAACATGAACACCACAACCCACATACTGAATTATCACATTTGTGTCATCTTAAAACAAAAAAGAAGTCCGAGACCTGTTGGGAGTTGTTATAGTTAATACTCAGTCAGTGTTTCCCCTCTTACTTTTGGGGCTCAAAACTTACACTGTTAAAATTGCTTTGCAATGAAAACATGTAAGTGCACAGCTCTACAACAGAATAATTGTCACTGGGCCAAATCCTAAAGCTCTTCGCTTACTGCTAACTCCCACTGACTTCATTGAGCATGTATCCTGAATAAAGGCTCAGGGTTTGGATGGGTTATTGGAGGTTTTATTGTTTGTATGTTTTGAAATAAAACTTTTTTTAGTGTTTTATACTTTAAACTAAAGGATTTCTGCAGGCAGCATGAAAGAACACCTGGCCACATTTGACATTTTGTTACCTGGCTGACTTTCAATTCACACCTCTTCTTCTTAAACTACTCTTTTCTAAAGTGTGCTGCTCCATAATCAATTTTAGGTAGATCCAGGTGACATTATGCTTCTGCTTCTACTGTCCTTCCTGGACAATTGTATCAATTCATACTTTGTGTGAATATATTCTGTCCAATTCTTGCCTAGCTACTCTGCTTTAACTTTGAGATGATATTATTTTGTTTTTCAAAGAAAGAGCTAGCACACAAGAAATGCAAGAATTTGGGTGCTGTATAGCCCATTGGCTTAAAAGAAGCCCACAGGCCACTATTTTGTCATACATGATCCCACAGGTTTCTTCACTCCTTTCTTTACTGCCTGTTCACCAACAGGGATTCAGATCCAAATTTTACAACTGGTTTTCATGCTTCCATTTCAAACACACCTCCGTGAGAGATGGCACAGGAACTCATACCTTACAGAATATTATCAGTGTTTGTTGGTTCCCTTCCAATTTTTCTTTTTCATGGTTCCCTTCCTCTTCTTGTGCATAGTTTGCAGTCTGGTAGCAAATTTGCAGACTGCTATCTTCCTTTTGCCCCTCCTGAAGACTAACAATGCCTCATCATGGGAACACTGCTTCTTGCCAGCCAGGGCATTTGGCCACCCTGGCAGTGCTGGTTCAGACACCACAAATCTGACAGGATCCATAAGGTCCTGGTGTACATTGCTGCCCTGAAACCACTCTGGCATAAAGTCCTGGACCTGGGGGCAGAGCTGATAGCACACAAGGATCAAAGCTAGTTAATCCTCTGGGCTTCTCCACGCTTTACCTGGGCACCCACAGGGTTTCCTTCATCTTGTATTTTCAGTTCTTAAGTCCTACAGCAGCTACTATATAAATAACAAATGCTGTGTCAACTAAAATTTTTTTCTACCTTGATAACATTTTCCTTGTCATTTTTTCCGCATCCAGTTATCTTACTGTCCACGATGACAAAAATATGTTTATTTTCAGATCCAGTCCAGATCAGATCTGGTACATTTTCCATTAAAGCTCCTCTCAAAGTGCAACTTACAGTATGCATTTATTCCTTTAAAAAATCTACTCTAGTAGCTCTCTAATTTTCAAAAAGCATTTTCAAAAAGCATTTCCAAAATTTTTTTGGGAATATTATGCTTGTAGTACCAGTTTCCAATGAATCTGTTACTGCTACAGAAAGTTTCCATCTACCTCTGTCTTTTGTCCTTTTGTTACGACTTTTTAGTCATGCCAAGCAAAAACTGCATTGAATGTCCAACATAAAGAATAAGCCAATTCTCCACATGGAAAATCTGTTTAATTGGGGATGATATTGCCATGCAGATGACACACAGTTACTTGGAGCTTCATGGCAACATTTGAAGGCCTAAACACTGCTTCAAGAAGTTGACAATGTAAACACGTATATTTGGAGATGTTAATTAGCAGGAGTTGTTAAGTATGAGATTTATGATCCATCTTTGACTCCTTTTGCCTCAGGCTAATCCATTTCTTTTATATTTTTTCCTAAACCTCCAAGCTGCTGAACATATCTTCAGCCAGCTACTGTTTCAAGATCAACCCTGCAAAACAAAACCATTTTATTTTTATCTTCACCAGCTGCACAATTTTCCTTCTCAAATTACCTCTATCAAAATTTCAAGATTATAATGACTGAACTGTAAAAATGCGGTTTCATACTGAGATAGCTGGTTTTGTGTAAAAAGATGGTTACATACAGGATACCATATGTAGAAAAGTAGAGAATATAAGACTGTAACTCTTCCTGAAGTACTAAATTTTTTTCTGACTATTAAGACTTTTTTAAAGTTCCTCAAAACTCTCTAAATTTAAACTGTTGCTAATGAAAACCTGCACACAAACATCTAATAATTGTAATAACGTTTTTGAAAAAAAAGCTTGTAATTCTGTCACGATGTTGTGTTCACCTAACAAACGAAACTTCATAATTTTAGCGTTGCAAGAGAAAACATTGTTGTCATTGACATAAGTTATCACTTGTTTAATTTAATAAGAGTTACTGCTTTGATGGGAAATTCAGGGATCTTGACCCAGTAAAACTGTGATGCCTTGTCTGACAAAAATAATATTTGTCACTTCAAGAGGAACAGCATATTGCATGGGGCTGCATGAGGGATTTCAGACAGGCAGGAAAGCAGGGACATAGAAGGAAGAAGAAAGGAAAGTCAAGTTAATAGAAAGAGTTTTAAAGAATGTGAAATGAATCCAATGAAAGTGGGGAGTTTTTCCATGAAAAGATCCCCTTTGTATCATCTATTCTACTGTTAGAGTAGGTGCAATTCTCGAATTCTTGATATTAGCTGAGTAACACTGACTTATAAGGCATGTGAAAAATTACAGCAGAAATACAGTTACTGTCTACTGCTGAACTAAAGAGCAAGTGCAGTGCTAAATTCTGAGATTTATATCAATTTTCTCCCATCAGTTGCTTTTTTTTATATGCAGCAGAGGCCATGTGTGGGACTGTACTGGAGAGATATTACCTCATGGAAAGGAGATTTTTTTTTCCTAGAATTCAGCAGGTAGTAGTGAAGATAAAATGACATTACGTCTATTGCTACTTTGGGAATATTGTATTTATTACAGTGTGTTCCCTACAATGCCAGAAAAAAAAAATAGGCTATCTTTCTCATCTTGTTTAAAAAAGAACTGATGATTTTTTGACTGGACTGAGTGGCTACTTCTTATGGCCAGCATCTAGTCATAGTTGTATTCTCCTCTGAAGAAAATCACTCTGTTCAGAGTTTTTCATTTAAGGTTTGACTGTCATTTTTTTGGACCTTTATGAAATGTTTTTAATTTTTCTACATTCTAGCAGGATTCAGGCAGATCTATTACAGCTGTTGGCATTCATGTTAGCTTTGATAATCTCTAAGGAAGATGTCCAGAGCATTTTTATTGGATGCCAGGCAGGTACTGCTAAAAAAGCCAGTGCTGTTGAAGGGCAGAATTGCAGCCTGTAGCAGTTTGTGGGAACTTAAGCTTCTGGAGAAGGCAGGAGCTCAAAAGACCTTCAGCAGCAGTGCACCTGAACTGTTTGAGTAGCACGGTCCTCAGTTACCTACCCCAAAAGGAGGGGATAAGATGGGGAAACCAGGAAGGGTCTTTATTTCTTCTCCATAAGGAATGCTCTGTATTACCTCATTGTTCAGGTTTTAAATGTGTGTATAGTTTCCTGCATAGACATGTAAAGACATGATGAGGTTACATCAAGGGATAAATAGGTATCCACACACAAGGAACAGGCCATGTAAAACTGGAACATATGAGGAAGTTAAATGCAACTGAAGGCATTCCTCTGTGAATAATGCAAGTACAGCTTGAGTATAGGTGAAAGGGAAAGTACCAACTGTGGGGTTTGCTTTTTTCCCAAGTGTACTTACAGCAGGAGCGTCAGCATCCACACAGTGTTTATGAAAGGCCCTTTTCCCTAACAGAAGGACCACCGTCCCTTTTCTTAACAGAAATATCTAAACTTGGCTAAGCCTGGAAACATGGACGTTTTTCCTGTAAAGACTCATTGTATCAGAGAGCCTGGTCATGGTTTAAAGCATTAGTGTGAGAATAGGAACAGAGAAGGAAGAAAGAATTATTGAAAGGCAGAGTGTGAGTGGGTGAGGTAGCACAAAAGTGAACTGTTTCCCTGGATCTTTAATGGTCAGGAGGATGAAATCCATTTGTCATTACAACCAGCTCCAGGAGGTATATCTAACTGCTGTGAACCTGCCAAAGACTCCTGCGAGCCCATACTTCATGAAACTGGTACATGATTCATCTCGTGGTTACAGCTTGACAACAGCACTTCACGTTCTGAAGCCTGGACAGGCTCACACTTTTCTCTCTTTTCCTCATAGGTGCATAACTTTCCATTATAGGACTGTCTGCAAACAGCAGTTTCACTTAGCAAAAATTTTCAAAGTTCAAATGATTTTGTTCCACGTTGGCATAAAATAACCCCAAACAAGTGCAGCTTTTCAGAATGCCTTTGAGAGACCTGTGGGCAGGAGAGGGGAATGTCAGACAGACCAGCTATGCAGGGGAACAGACAGTCTTCCTAGGCAAGGTTCAAGACCTCACTCTGACAGAATCTCAATGGTGCTCACCTTACTTAAATTTCAGCTTTTAACTCAGCTGTAGCTGCCTACTCTGGTCAATGGAAAAAAGATTTCTGCTCAGAGAGGCTAATTTGGATCGCACAAAGCGGGCTCTTCCTCTAAGTCACCTTTGATAAAACGGTTTTGGTCTGTGTTCCATTTATAACAGAGGAGGACTGAACTACTAACTTAGCTGCCTATAGTAGGTCTCTAATTACAGGTGAGGTTGTACAATGTAACCTGGGATGAAGTTTTTTTCCCCCTCCTCTTTTGTCTGGAAATTTCACTTGCAATCAGGGAAAGCACCTTAGCAAAAGTTTACGCAATTAAGAAACTGAACAAATCCTCAGGACCAGATGTTTTGACATTGAAAAATAAGCAGTAAATGCTTTTTTTTTTTTTTTAAAGCACTCCAGAAGCATGCATTTCACTGAAATGCTCGTTATCAGAAATATCTTGCAAATCATTACAAGTCACCTTATGTTTATGTGTAAATTATTCCTTAATTAGATAATTTAAATTAAAAGATGTTGTGTGAAAACAAGTGAGAAATTATCTAATCCACTTATAAATAATATAAATAAGTACACTAAGAGATACAACAAAAATTGTTTGTGCCAGGTCCTTGAGTTGACTAATACTAGCTGATAAGAGTACGTGCATTTTAAAAATGCATTTGGGCCTGAAACCTCTGAAACAACTGGATTCTCAATTTAACTGCACAGCAGCCAGGGACAATGACAAGTTAATCATGCTGAATTTGTTTACTTTTGAGCATAGAGATGCCCAGTCCAGGCCTGTTTCTCACTGTATGCACAAAGGCAAGAGAGGCTGGGTCAGGGCTTTTAGGCTCTCATTTCAGTCTCAAGATATTTTGATTTTGGGAACCACGGAATTTAAACTGGCAGGGAAGACACTGGCAAATCAATGACAAATAGTACACCTATATAAATGACAGTTTAGAAGGTGACTTGTTTGCATTGCGCCAGAAATCTGACCCTTCCCTTGGCTGACAAAAGCTGATGTCTCCCTTCACTATGAATGAACAATTTTTGAAAAAAAAAAAAAAAAAGTAGAATACTGAGGTACTGAGGTAGTGGGCATTTGTCTTTAAGACCATATTTAGCAGTATTTGCTATAACAATCTGTCAGGTTGACTTTGCCTTCTCACCTGTAGCTGTACCTCCAAAGCATACATTTTTTTGTCTTACTCTGATGAATAAGTGAAAAAAAATTTCTAAGTGCAGATTTTAATAGCTCTGTGAATACCAATTTATAGTAATTTTCCTCCTTTCTTAGTTAAGCCTAATCATCAGTTACTGTAGGTCAGCTTCATTTTCCTTTTCTATTCAGAATACTAGACTGCTAAAATGATCTTTATTAATAAAGCAGTGCATGTGTGGCATTTTAATAAAGCTTTTGAATGGCACTCAGAGATGGAGCATATTATGTCTACAAAAAGGAAAAGCGTTAAAGTTGTTGCTGTTACTTGCCTAAAGGACTGCAATTCCATATTGAACTTGCAGCCTCCTGTGGCTGGGAAATACCTCTGTCTCACAATTATTCATGCTATGGTATTTTTAACACCACTGCAGCCCCTAAACAGTAACACTTTCATTTGACAGTACTTAGCAAACCATTCTCATCACTTTAAAAAGAGGTCAGCTAAGAAATGCTGACCTGTCAAGAAGAAAAATTCCATGAGCCTCTAGTAATGTGAGACTACAGACATGAAACTCATTTTATTTTAATAAATAAGAAGATGGGCAAGTCATTTGTCACAGTTAACTGCTGATGTCAGAGACACAAGAAATCTGTTTTTCAGACATCCATTGTAAATATATTTTACAGGGTTCAGAGTTAAATTCCCTGACAAGAAGCATTTACTCTCTCAATTGGTCTACTGAATCAAAGGGAGTTTCCTCCAACAGAGGCATATGTCGAAGGAAAACAAATTCAAATTATTTCAGTCACTCACACATAGATTTCTCATTTTCACAGCTGGTCCTCTTTGCTAATGAACATGCAACCTTTGCTTATGCTTCAGCACTTTCCTGGGAAGTGCTTATTTAACACTGGATGACTGCTTGCCTATGCAACTGGAAGTTGTGCAGGACTGTGTACTGTGTTAAGAATATTCAACTCATGCTCACATCTGAAAGCCTAGTCCTCTGCCTGACAAACATGAGTATAAATTTGTCAAATATGCAATCTTATACCCATCAGGAGTATGCAGCAATGGGTCCTAGGCAGTAGGCAAAATCCTTGTCATACAAAGAATTACAGTTTTCTATCAAGTGGTTACAACTTACTTGCATTTAAATTAAATAAAGTGCACAGGAAAAATGAACTTCTAAGCCATGTTTTGGATTTCAAAAATCCAAAATTGACGTGCTCCATTACCCTGAAGAAATTTCAAGCCTTCAGCACTCTCAGATACTTAGAGGCATATTTGAGTGTGACACAGAAGAACCCAAACTTCTGACTGTAGGAAGGTATGAATGTCTCAGCAGTGGTCTGGAAAGCAGCAGAGCTGTCTTGAATGTGCTTGGATATGTAAGATACTTATAATTTCTCCAAAGCTGTTACTACTAATACCGATGCTATGAAATGCAGATAAATGAAAAGACTCTGTGAATGTATGCTCTTGGAAAACTGCATGAAAATTGTTATCTCAAAAAGGAAATTTGGACTAAGAAAAGAGTCTACAAAGAAGGTGGGGAACAAGAGAAAGAAAAAAAGTAAAACAAAAACTGTGTAAATAAAAGTGGACCCTTCAAGCACAGTTCCTTAGGTCAAAGGATATTAATTGTCAAGAAAAGCTGAGTGAGTCCTTTGAAAATGTATTTTAGGAATTGTCAATGGACAGATTCGGGCTAGGGAAAGAAAAATAAGAAAAAGGCTGTGGTACAGTAAGGACAGGATAAAAGGCTGGTTTGGACCTTCAGCAAGCACTTCAGCTTACCTTCTTCCCAGAACCACGATCCTGGAGAAAAACAGCTGGAACAATAGGAAAGAGACTACAGAAATTTATGGCATGACATTAAAAAAGCAGTTTAATGTGTCTGTTGAGGTGAAAGGGAGAAAATAAATGAGTAAGCTCTGTTATAAAATTTTACTTTGAAAGTCTAGAAACAAGTTTCCTTAACAAGCTTTATCAAGACAGAAATGATGTAAACTGAATGTAAAATGATGTAAACTTGAGATCTCTGTTGAGAGGCAGAAAATGGGATCCCAGCAAATACAGATTTGTAGATCTGACCTCAACGGAATCTGACAAAACCAAATCAAAATCAAACAATAAAAAAAAGATAAATCCTCCTACATCAGTTGTAATGAATAAGATGAACAATTTTCTAGACAATTTTCTAGAAAATGTATTAGGTCAAAGATACACTGTGTCTACTTGGATTTCATTTAAATTATTGAATACGTTGCTGAAAGGGAATCTATTAGCCAAGACCAAAAAGGAGGAAAGTTGTAAATAAGTTTTATGGAAAGTTCAGATGGAGATGGATGCTGTTGAAAGGAGAGGTTGAGGCTGGTCACTGGTGGAGTTCTTCAAAGAACAGCACTGATATAGTTTTAGGGTCGATATTGCTCTCTCTACTTTTATTACTGGATTTTTTGCAAAGATTACGCAGGTCATAAGGCCATTTCCCTCTGGCACTGTTGAGGAATACATTTAGCACAGACAGCTCTGTGTGTGCAGCTGCAGATTGAGCTCTGGGTGGCAGGACCCCAGGCAAGACTGTGAACTGATGACCCTTTGCATAACAAAGGGTGTGGGGACCTGGGCACAGCCTGGGGACCAGACACGGGGACCAGACCCAGCAGGAGCCACATGGCAGGAGCCAAGAACTCCAGAATTTCCTGTGCTTACCTGTAAAGGTGTAAAACCCCAGGGTTTCCTTGCTCTGGGGTCCCTCCTTGGAGGCAACCTCTTCAAGCTGTTATTTTGCTCTTGCACCATAATTAAATTGTTTCAAGGATCAAAATATCTGAGAATGGGCTGTGGGAAATCTGGGGTCAAGTGGGTAAGGAAACCTGATGTGACTGTGTGAGTGTGGAATGTGAGCTGGGAAGAGGCCTTGGTCCCAGCATGGTGGTCTGAGAGGGACTGTGCCAGAGGGGCTCCTGGATGGTCAGATGGGGAAGCTTTAACAGCTTCTTTAACATGAGCTGGGAAGCATTGTCACATTTAGGGAGGCCTGGGTCTTGAGGGATGGAGTCAGGGAAATGTGATGAAGGTCAGCCCTGGAAGTGCCAACTTCTGTGCTTGAGACCTGATTCAAACCACTGCAGATGAGGACAGACAAATGTATCCTGCCTGGATCCCCTGGAAATTCCAGAAAAATAGAATGGACATCTCTGGTTCACCAAGGGGTGACTAGGAGACACAAAGGTTAGAATCAAGGTTTCTGGGAATTAATGATACTGTACAGGCTCTCATAGAGAATACCATGCACAAACTCAGTCACTCTTTTTCAAGAAAGATTATTCAATACTGAAATGGGGGCACTGCTCTGCTACCAGAATGAGATGAAGAATGGAGAGTTTATTTTATGTCAGCCCACATTATTTAGTATAAAAATTAAAGGTTAATAAAAGATATGAAAGTCTATCAAGTGATGGAAACCTGCACCAAGAATGGAAAGGAGATATTTAACCTAAAGCAATATTATTAAAATTACAATGCCACACAAGCTGGCAAAAAATAAATGTATACTGGAATTAGAAGAGGATGAAGCATAGAGGACATCCCTTAGCCATTTTTAGACCATACAGGTGTTGGGAGAGTAGTTTAAAAGTAGTGGTAAAAGCTGAATTCAACAGAATTACTTTATGAAGAAGAATACAGTGTAAGAGACTGGACAGTGGACTGAACTCTCTTCCAGCTGTGTAAATAAATTGTTTTCTTTCAGGGAAATTTTCACCATTTTAAAAATCCATTTTTTTTTTACCACACCAGATTTCAGTCAAGTCATTTTTAGTTATAGAAATCTAATAGATGTCTCCATTTTAGCATCATTGAAAGTGTGAATAGAATGAACCGATCACATTTCTGTTTTGTCTTGGATATCTCAAAGTGCCTAGAAGCTTACCTGACACATATATCAAAGTAAAAACAATACCAGAGAGTTTCAATCAGAACAAGAATAAGAAAGAAAAGTCAAAATAAGTGTAAACACAAGAATAAGTCTGCTGAGGAGACATTGATTGGTTAGAGTATTACTTTCCTGCTTTAATGAAACTTTCCTTCACATAATTTGTTGCAAAACATGTAAAAATGCTTAAACTAATTTCTTTCCCTTAGTCTTACCTTCACAGCATGTACTCACCATTTGACACAGAGGCATGGAAGTAACACTGAGAAGGAAAACTGTTCTTTCTTCCCCTTTCATGGGATGTTTTTAAGCTGTTTGGTATTCCTTTGAAGACTAGAGCACCAGTTTACATGCTGGATATTTATCACTGGTGTGGAGGGTGAAACACTAACTACACACCATACTCCCTGCCCTTTTAAAATATTGATGAGTAACCATCTATGCAGCCTCATAAAGTATTAACTCTTTAAGTGGGGAAGGTCTCTGCTTAACAGGATAGCACAAGCTCCATGTGATTTAAATGCCACACAACCCAAAGAGTTTCAAGCTGTTTATGTTAGTTCAATATCCAGTATTAGCACCTGGTTTTGAACCTCAAGTAAGCAATATCCAGCAGGACAGGTATGTAAGTTCAGTCTTCATGACTGACGTGGGGATGTTCACAAATGAATTTCAAGTCTTGAACTTCAATGCTTAATCCTTTTATTGGATTCCTACTCTTTTCAGCTTCTCTTTTATGTACTGTTTATCAGGCTAGCTCATGTTGGAACAACTGTTGCATCTCCTGAATTGCCATACCTGAATTTGAAGATAATGGGCTGCATTTCCCTGAATATTGTCCACTAGGCAGTCAGTGTGTGAAAGTGTCAGACTGAGGCTGACTCATTTATTTTTTGAAATACATAGTCCAGATACCATATATATTTGCAGATCTAATTTATCTTTTTTTCTTCAATTTTTTAGCTGCTCAAATTACCTAGCTGATCTGAGTTTGAGCAACTTCTTTGACTCGTGAATTTGTCGTTCAGAGGAAAATTTTGAATCCTTCTAAAGATGTGTGATTACAGTACAACACAATTATAGCTGTATTTTAGCAAATAAAGTAGACAGAAGTGGAAAAACTGTGGGGGAAAAAAAATTGGTCTTCACAGAAATCCATCAATATTTTCAAATAACTTCTATATGACCGATTGCCTGCAATGGTAGAGGTAGGACTTGATACCTCTTCTGAGGTATATGAGAAAGCCTGAAAGACTTTTTAACATATTAACATGGAACTCAGCTCGAAGATCAGCAGTGCTAATCTACCCTAGTGGCACTAGCTCAAACATTGCAGGTGCGCAGGTATCCCCTAAAATTTAAAAATGCTAAAGGAATTTTGAAAGATAACCCTACTGCCTAGGAATACCCCAGCCATTGCTCACAGAAGAGTGATAACAACTTGATTCATACCTAAAGAAATGAGCAGAAGTGGGGTTTTTTCATATACAAATGTCGGTAAGATAAAACAAGAATAAAGTTAACAGAATTATTTGCCACCTACACCAAAACACAAAGAAATCATGCCATGTGTAGGATTCCTTTCTTTGGACACATATTTATTCAAATTTTAGTTTTCTTTATGAAAAACCAAGGTACATTTATATAAAAGACATCAGAAATATGATCTCTACTTCCACTAGATTTCTGCTAATATTGCTGAGTTAGTGGTTAAATAAATATGCTACCACCCAGAAGAAATTTTCCCTCAGGATTCATTAACTAGTGACTTCCTCCCTTGCTGAGTTGTACATTTATGAAAGACTTTGGCAAACTAGTAATTTGCCCTCCTGGAAACCAGATGTAAATGTCCCAAACAGGTGGGAGCCATAACTACAACTACATGAATGTAAGAAATTTAGCAACTGCATGTGTTTGTGCAGTATACCCTCCTAAAGTAATTCTCGTGGTAAACTTTAAAAAGTATCCACTCAAGTCATACTGAGGTGTGAAGTAAATGTTTCCAAGAGCCAATAAATTAGTTTAATAAATTAATTATCAGTTTTGCAAGATTCTTAGCCACTCAGGCGCTAGGGTTTTTAGCACAGAAGCAGTACATATAGTAGCACAGGATGGCTCCTTCAACAACCAGGGTGTGCTCACCTGCCAGCTGTGCTCCTAATCCACAGGGAAAGGTGGTGGGAGGCTTTAGCATGTGCTTAAGAGTGAACTGCTTTCCTGCAACAGAAGTGTGTGACTAACACAAGAGTCATCCTTCCAAATTTCAGCTACTAGGTAGCAGCTGAAGTTCTGCCTCTCAAACCCAGCACTAGTCAGAAGTTGCAGTACCTGCTCTCTCTCATCTTCTAAGTACCCTCTGGAGGGTGAGAGATAAAACTCATTTCTGGACTTTAATATGAGCAGGGATTATGTGCCACCAGTGTCTCTGATTACACTGGACTGGAAGGAAGCTTGCAGCTATTAATTCTACATTATTTTTTTCAAAATTGCTTTTCTGCTGGAGCCTTTTCGAAGGCATTTTGGAGGTTGCTACTGTCCATGTTGGTTCACTTTGTATATTTGGAGTCATAATAGGTGGAGAGTTTTGCCAGATAAAAAAACTGTCAAGTTTGAAGTATTTTGCCACAGAATAAAGTTGTTGGGGCCTAATTAGATACTGCACAAACAGTTTTGCAGTAAATGCAGCAGACATGAACTTCTGAACATGGGCAGCAGAGAGTACCTGAAGAAAGCTTAGTTTCCTGTGAATGACAGGATAGCTCCCTCACCATGGGACACCACAGGATAAAAGCACCGACCTCTGCTTCTCTCAGACTCTAGTTTGTGAAGTACCTTAGGAGGTAGAAAATTTTAAAAAACCCTAAGCATAAATATATTTATGAAATCACAGAATTTTTTCCATCCTCCTGTTTCCTTGGACCAGAAAAAGAAGGCTTATTACCCCAGTGATCAGAAGTCTCTTTTGACTTTATCTATTGAAATGACAATACATCATGCTATCTGATCATATTTGCAGCTCTAAAATGTGAATACACAGATTATTTGTTTGCTAAGAATATCTCTATCCAAGTAGTGGCATCAACTGCATGGTCATATCTTTTGCCTATTCCAGCGGATTGATTCAAATGCTCAAAAGACTGAAAAAAATTGACGATGATAATGTTTAATTATAAACTAGTTTGCAGCCTATTTGTTCTCTGTCCAGATGTGCCCAATTCCTCTGTCATCCTCGGAAGCACATGGGTGCACAAACAGCAAGAGGGAACCCTCTGAGCAGCTCTTCACTTTCTCTGAGTTTTGGATCCATGCCAGTCTGTTTTGGGAACAGCATTCCACGACCCAGCGGGAGAGTCCCTCAAGCACCGTTGTTCCCAAGTGGCACACGGAGCTCCTGAGCCATTCTGGCACAGGGTGAGGATCACAGCTGGGATCACAGGGAGCACACAGCCCACCAGGCCCATGCACAGCCCACAACGCTTGAGCAGCTGGCACTGGCAGTGCAGTGAAGGCTGCAGGTACTTTTGGGGCCTCACTAGGGGCAAAGCTTTCCACTGCCCATATAACACTTTAGTAATTCCAGAGAAGTGGACTCAGGGGGGTGGGATTTAGGTACCGTATCCTTTTAGAGCCTGGGCTTATACCAATAATCCATTTACTTTTCATTTTCCATGAACCAGGGAGACTCCAGTAGAGCTAAATGGGTATAGTGAATACTGTATGCTATTATTACTGGAAAAGATCTTCTCTTTAAAGAGGTTGTATTACATAGGGAATACCTCAGCCCTCCTCCTTGGAGTACAGCTTCCAAATAAATACATAAAATAAAGAAGCCCAAAGGCCGCGTCAAAACTCTACCCACACAGACAGATAATTTCAACTCACCCTCCGGAAAGTGGAAAGCTGTAACTGCAGGATAATGTAGCAGTCTTCCTATATTAGACCCAGGCAGCCACTTCCTTTAAACTCAGGCCAGCACAAGACCTTCCCTGTCAAGCAGCTGTTTTGCTCACACCTCCTGAGGCTTTACCCACCTGTAAGCTCCTAGTGACAAGAACCTCCCTATTTTTACATGTGTACACAGCATCACTATGAAGTTCACAGAAAGATCTGTCAGGTGCTATCATGGTATCAATCATAAGTAACAGAGGATCAGTAAAAGCATATTATCTAAGTCAGCTGCAAGGAACTTTCATTATGTAAGGTTACTACTTTACCTTTTGCCTCTCTGTCTTCCAAGTAGCACCCTGGCAGTCAGAAAAACTTTTCACATGCAAGTCAAAAATTCAGAGGCTGTGCCATTTGAGCTGAAAGTTGATTTTCAGTAAGGTAAATTGAACCACATTGAAAAACTCACAAACAGAAAAAAGGCTGTGGAAACAAAAATCCTTTTCTGTGTGGTGTGCACACATTGTGATAAAGCTGCGACTTATCTCATATTTTAATAAACTCATTAAACAGTGAAAGTTGACTGATGAGTCTGCCAGAGAAGTAAAGTCAGGTGAAATACCCCAAGCCTCCAGACAAAATTATTTTCTCTGAACCTTTGTGGAAAATCAATTTTTCCAACAAAAATCCTTTAAGTGATCTGACACTTGGTGTGAAAATACCTAACAATGCCCATTGACAGTGATCCCCTCCCTGAGCCCCATCACTACCCCAGGATGTTACCATAACGAGGAGAAGAAAACACAGGCAAAAATCCACAAACCCAAACATGTCAGAAGGCAGGTATTTTCCCAGCTCAGACTCCTGAGGTGACAGGGAGAATTCAGAAGCAGGAGTGTCGGAGCAGGCACCGCAGCCAGAAGTGGCTCATTGCACTCTGCCGCTGATCCTGGCACAGGGCTCCAAATGAAAATCAAGGCAATACATCTCTTTTCAAAACAAAGAAAGAGGGAAAGAAAAAATCTCATTCTCTGAGTACCTTTGATTCCTGGCTGGTAGTTGATGCTGGAGAGGGGGGCTGCTCTGTGCTCTCCACTTCATTCTCTTTTTCCACACTGTCCACGCTGACTTCAGTCGTGCTGCTCGGAGGAATCATTTTACCTCTAAAACACTGCTACTATCAGGAAAAAAAAAAAAAAGGCTACAGATGGTTCTTGCTTTTTTTCATTTAACGTCCTCTTTCTTCTCTGCTCTTCTAGAGCAAATGAACTCCGACCGCTTGGTTTCACTATATTTGCCAGACTAGAATTCTCTGGATTTTCTTTTTTTTTTCCCCCTTCTCCTCCTCCTTCCCCTCCTTCCTCCCTCCCCTTTCCTATGCGATTGTGCTGCGAGGGAGTAAGTTATCGATGGTTCTGTAGGTCAGTTGTGTGCCTGCTTTTCCCCGATTCTCCTCCCCTCCATATGAAGCCTGGAGGTGTGGAGCAGCGTCGTGACCGCCAGCCCCACAATCAGAGGGGAGTGAGCTGAAGCAGCGAGCCCAAGCCACGCACTCACACACAGACACAGACACGCACAGACACACAGACACACACACACACGGCACTGGAGGGAGGAGTTGTATTTCTAAGGCTGTGAATAGCTCTGGAGGAGCATGTGCTGTCATAGTAGTGAAAGGAAGTAACGTGTGCATGCACATGCACAGACACACACACAGAGGCAGGCAGTGTATATGAGGTTTGGAAGCATTTTACCTTTTAACAGACTGGCAGAGACAAAGTTGAAGGGTACCCTTATATTCTTTCATGTCTTTTACTGAAGAAAAAGAAGCCCAGCAAAAGGGCTCTTGAAAAAGAGGAGGAAAATGAATCTTTTTCCTTGTCCCAGAGAAGATTATTTAAAATCCTAGCTATTCGGTGTCTCTAAGGCTCCCACCTTGCTCACATCCCAAACTTGCTGGCAGATGACAAGACAGTCGGGGGAGAGTTACCTGTGGATCCACGTGTTCCTTGCTCCCCTCCCAGGCAGGGAAGCCCCGCTCTGAGCCACGCACACGCAATCTGGGTCATTTGGAGCTCCCACTATCATGCACATACTATACCTGTAGGTTGTCATAGTGATAACACTCCATCAGGCAGCAGCAGAGCGGAGGCAGCCATTGGGAAGAGCCTGTTGGCTTCCCCCAGTGCCGTCATTCCTGAGGATGCAGCACCTGAAGTCACGCTTGGGTCTGCAGTACTGCTGGCAGAAGGTCAGCGTGACTTTGCTGTCTGCCTCAGATTGCTTTATATTGCTTGAGATTTTGCCTCTGATTTAAATCTGCTGCAAAGGTGCATGTCAGCTCTCTTCCCTGCTGAATTGAGGTCTGTATTGTGAAAGGTTGAATGGATCTGCTTCCCACCAGATACGCTTCGCTGAGCGGGTGCCACTCCATATGGCTGGTGGAGATGACTCTTTCATTTAAAGAAAACAGAAAAAAAAGCAACCCAAATATGTTTCTAATCGCAATACTTACATCCTGGAAAGTGAGAAGAAAAACAATAGTTGTTTAGTAGATCTGTAAGGTAGGTGTTTGGAGGTGATTTGATGGGTCTAAGAGAAAATCTTTAGTACATTGTAGTTCTGGGAAAGGACACCAGATTCCCCTCTGGACCCATCCCTTAGAAACACAATTGCTACTTGGAGCTGCTTTGCAGGTCCCCTTCACCTCAAATAATCCATGTGTGAAAGTGGAAGCAAGTTTACAAGATAGTAGGGGTTATACAGATGAAAGCCAGAGCAGAAATTGCCCTGCAGCCTCTGTATTCTTAATAACTATGCAGAAGTCAGAAAAAAAAATCAGCTCCTCTTTGAATCCCCAGTGAATCTTGAGGAGTGGAACTTAGATGGGGAAAAGGTCTTTATGTTTTTGAAACAGAGCATAAAAGATATCAAAATCCTTAGCAGACAATAAAGATGAAATGCTGCAATGCTATTTGTACAGCTGCTTCAGAGCAAAGGAGTGTCTTAAGGGTCTGCCAGTAGAACCTATTATTTGGCCTGTAGTCACTAACACGATTACAGGGATCAGAACGTTTGTACACTGTTTGCTCTTGAGGCAGTGGCAGTAACAACTGAGATTGAAGCAAGGAAATACACAGCTCAGAGGGGCAGATTTGGCAGGTAAGTGGAAGAATTTATTTCCAAGGACTTGCTTTCTAAAATGCAGCCGTGTGTTAGATCATCCCCTTCAGTGCTGGAGGAATTCTCCAGGTGCAAAGGTAATTTCTTCACTCAGCAAGTAAGACTTGGGCTTTGCTGTAAGATCATCCTCTTAGCAATGAGCAGTGACTCATTAGAGCCACAGTTTCGGAGAATTAGGGCAGCTGTGGGCAACGGACATATTGGCAGGGCAACAGCGATTGAATGCTCCAGCCCTGGCAGTAGCGTCCTTCCCTGATGGTCCAGCCTAGAACAGCCAAGCCATGGTCAGCACATGGGGTCTGCCCCCTACAAGGACTGTTCTGTGTGCCCAGCAACCTGACAGGTGGGAATCATAAAACCAAATTCTTCCTAGTTCCCCACAAGTGTCGTGTTCTGCTCTTTCCTGTTAAGAGGCTCAAAAAACATCTTATGGTGAACTTGCAGGTTATCTTTGAAATGGATGTGGAGTGGCTGGTTAATAGTTAATTCTCTGAGTGTTGTAAAATCCTGAACACATTTTGTATGAAGAGCTTGTAACGTCATGATTGTGTAAGTGACTATCATACCACTCTTTTTCTTAATTGTTTTACCAAATTAGTACTAACACCTGCTGCACTCCTTCTCTTCCCCCAATTACTCACTTGTCATCCACGATGGATTTGTCAGTTTCTTGACAATTAGCTTGGGAAAGATGAGTCAAACATAAAATTTTACCAAAAATGCAAAAAGGAAAGGAAACTGGATTTGTTGCATTTTTATTTCCTTCCATGGGAGCTGGCTATGGAAGATCTAATATACAGTATAACAAAACAGACTGATCAAGTTAGAGGAACCTACATCTCTCACCCACGCATCACTCCTGAGAAGTTGGACTTGTGATTACTGCTGATCAGTCTCTACGTGGAGGTGCTCAGAGGAAATGGGAGCACTGCAGCGCAGTGCTAAACAAGAGGAAATTGAACAGTTTCTGTAGTGTAGAGAGGAGTGTAGATTTCTGGAGTGGGGAAAAACAATTTGGATGAATAAAACATGAGTGCCAATTCTCAGCCCCCAGCTGAAG
The DNA here is from genome assembly GCF_963513975.1 of Fringilla coelebs. NCBI lineage: Eukaryota > Metazoa > Chordata > Aves > Passeriformes > Fringillidae > Fringilla > Fringilla coelebs. The sequence continues at coordinate 105,158,759 of NC_140028.1, read as the reverse complement.
TTGTTTGGCTGTCTAAAGGCTGTTGTGTGTTGCCTGGAGTCCCTGCCAAGCATTCCTCTGCTGGTGGTCTGATGCTGGCTGCATGGCTGCAGTGGTCTGACGTGGGCTGCATGCGTGCCATGTCTTGTCTGCCCTCCTTCACTCCCACTCTCTGTTCCACACATGAAGGTGACAGGGTGTGGTGTGGCACAGCCCTCTGTGCTGGGCAGTAGCTCTTCCTAAGCTCTGGCTGAAGCCAGCCTGATGAGAGCATCCCCGAGACTCCTGACTCCCGGAATACATCAATACACACATCCTGTTCTGCCAAGTCCTACATGCTGGAGACCTCCAAAGTGGCAAGATTAGGCTGGTGGGATCTGGCCCATGCCATGGTTTTTGCCTCCCTTTTTTTATTCTTTTTGGATATGGGCAGTCCTTTGAAGTATTTGAGCACCTCTCTGCCAATGATATATATGCACAATGCTGTCTTTCACTAAAGGAATGATAAGAAATCAGTACTTACCAAATACTTTATTTCCGTTTAGACTCCCATTTTAGTAGAGAAAAGATAACAAGGAAAAAGGAAAGAGGGAGATATAATTGTCAGTATTCAGAGCTTGGTGCATGAACCATCCCATGCTTCTGAGCTAAGAGGGTCTAAGGGAGCACATAGAGATCACATTGCTTGTAGATGGCACTGGTTCAAATTACTATGTACCACCCTCTAGAAGTTTACAAAGCTTTACAAAGTGAGGAATCAGTCTGGTTGCTGCAGTCTGGATTGCTCTAAAGCAGACTCTTGAAAGAAAGCCTTGGAGTCCAACTTCCAAGAGGATGCAGACAGAGCCACAGAAACCATTAGACACAAAAAAACGTCGTCCAAAAATAATGTCCTAGTAGCACTTGCAGTGAAACTTGGTCAGCCTCATCCCAAGTCCCTCATGCCAATTTGTGAGCATTCCAGGTGTGAAATAGTTCTCTTTCTTGAGTATTCCAGGTGAGAAGTAGTTGTGTTTCTTTGTCAAATAGATTTTGTCATTGTGGAAACTGACAACAGGATACCCTGTGCCATCTCTGATGAGAATTTTACTTTTGGCATGGTGCTTTTGGCCAGATGCACTCGTTGATATCTTTACTGGACTCTCCTCTCAAACATCTGCTTCACCCACAGCTGGCTACTAGACTTCAAGTACCATTGCTCAGAATATCTTTCTGTGTTTCCAAGTGACAGGCTAGCGGGCTCTTCTCACCAGCAAACATTGTATCCGCAAAGAAAACAAGATTAAAATAGTATCATGTGGCTGGGGTTTTGTGTTTATAATCACTCACCCCTTGTTTGCTTACTATACAATCTTGGCAGTTCATTGAGCAGCTAACATACTAAAAAATCCCTGTGGATTCTGCTTATCTAAATGCCATCTGAGGGCTACAATCATCAGCTCATCAAGCTGGAAGCAAAAGCTGGTCAATGCTCTGAAAGCATTCCCAGTACTAATGGAACACTGGTGGCCTGCATTTTGACTAAATAATCTCAAAGTATTTTTTCGAGGTAAAGTACTAAGCCTCCCACTGCTCCAGGGAGTGTAGCAAATGAGTAACTGTGGAGGAAGCCAAACCAACAGATTTATGCTTGTACTTAAGCGGGAAAAAAACCAGAACCTCTGCCTGAGTATTAACTTCAAAGCCCTCTTTCTCTCCATCCACAACAATGCCACAGGGAGTGATGAAGAGATCACGCTGCATCTTGGGCAACTTGAATATTTCTTTCAGGGAGGTCATGATGAGATTGAAACACTGCTACACAGACATCTAGACCAGGAAAATGAAGAGTGCTGCATCCTCTTGTGACAGCAAGAAATGTTTGAGAAGGGGAGAAGAGGATGTAATTATAAAAGATGGAATTTAGCCAAGATACAGCATGTAATATGTTCAGTCTTACAAAAAGGATGGCAATACCTTTAAATAACCAGCGACAGTCCCGACCTGATTTTACATCTCTGCTGGCAATAAGATTCCTTCTCACTTTTTATAGGAATGCGATATAAAAAGAAGAATCAGTAGCAACATTTCCTGCAACTCGCAGATGCTCCTAGAAATTCCTGCCTTTTAATAGCCATTTACTGATTTGGTCCAACGTGACTGTTAACAGGAATGACCTGAACCAGTTCAATAGGTAGCTGAAGTGCTGATTTAGCCATGTACTAAATCCTTTCAGAGTATCCATGGCACAAAAAAATTTTAAGAGATAATAGAATTATGATAAATAACATAATTTCCTCTACTCTTTTGAGACTCTGCTTCACTTCTACTTCCTTGGATAGTCATTAAGACTCTTCCAGGTGACTCTCAGTAGCAGTCATAATGGCCTCACATAATCATACCATCCCAGCCAGGTCTGTGTCTCTTTTATCCTCAGCATTTTCCAGGATATGGTGGGAGGAAGGACCAACAGGGTAACAATGCTGGATCTCAGTCTTTTTTTTTTAGAAAGGTTTTTGATAGAAGGGGCTTCAATCACTTCTTTCTTCCCTTGACCTTTCTTGACCTGAATTGCTCCCTAAATTCCTTTGTCTGGTTGTTAGCTTTTCCAGGCATGAGCTGGGTATTAGAGTTTGCAGAGCTTTACTGGATTTGTTTCAGGTTCCTGTTCTTTCCATTTATTCTGGTATTGAATACCGTCATCATGAGCTATTTCTTAACTAATGTCAGTGAAAATGCATTGAGAGCAATGTTTTGCTTAGACTGTAAATAGAATCCAAAATAAGACCTGGCAAACGTTCCCAGCATAACCAGTAGTGAACACAAGGATGTGTTTCATATATTTTCATATATATGGTTTGCTTTTTTTTTTTTTAGATATCCTATGGGTACGTATGCACCAATTTTTAACAGGCTGTGCATGCACAGTATTTCCTGTCTTAGGTAGTTACAGCATGCTTGTCACTGCAATATTTAGGCACAAACATGCATGCTGAATGCAAAATGAACCTCACTGTTGACTGCAAACCTGCAGCTGCTGTACTAATGTATTTTGCTTTGGAAGAAAAAAATATTTCTCATTGTTCTAAAAGGGTGCTTTTCTACAGGGTTTGTAGAACTCAGCAGTGCACAGCAAATCTTTTAAATGCCTTTGGACATTAAAGAATGAAAAGCTTTGTAGAAATAGAAGAAATTATTATCTAGATTAACATTTCACTCTATCAGATTAGTGCATGTGTCAACTGGAATGGAAGTGTGTATGATGAGGGTTGCCCACAATTATGTAATTCAGTATAAAGATCTATCACAGCTCTCAAACAAGAATCAAGAAAGTAATTGTTCAGCCCTTTATAAATTGGATGAAAAAGTGAACATCTTGAAGGCCAAATATATTAGTTTTATTCCTTGATAAGATGTAAAATTTAAAAGATATTGATGTAGCTGGGTTGTTAGCTCTCAGCATATTTACCAATTCAAAATAGAAATGGAAATAAAATTTTAATTGAGCAAAAATTAAATTTTAAAAACACTGCAAGAGGTTATCTATAATGATTTGTATTGTTTTGAAACAATAAAAAGTCTTAAGACTCAGTGAAAAATGATAATAGGAAGGTAAGTTTGTCTTCTTAATAAAGACAAGACTGTCACAATCCTATGAGCCTATGAAATATACCATTTTATAGTATTCAGGTTAATTTACATAGAAAAAATCAGATCTTACTCTTAAGAATACAAACAGTATTTAAATCAATAAGCATTGCAGCTGAAAAGCTTTAAAACCTGGTTTCTTCATAGAAATAACACCTCCTTTTATTGTGCTTCATGTCATATAGTTGTTTTAACTGTGATGACTGATGTCCGTTTGAAATCTCAACACAGAGCATCCTGGACTCACTGCTTCTTCTGAGTCACAGGTCACAGCCTCTAAACATTCAAAGGGGTCAAGCTCAGCTACAGGAGCAAATGATTTTACTAGCAAAGATAGTCAAGATTTTAAGAGTGCAAATGTCATAAAGGAGGAGTAATAAAATAAAAATGAGGGGGAAATTGTCCAAAGTATGAGTGCCTTTACCGTCCTCATTCATAACTACTTTTTTTTCATTGGAATCATGAAAGAATCACTCAAGGTTTCCTTATAAACATGTTAGTCATACCACCTGCTGTATAACCACTCAGTAATTGTCATTCTGATGTCTCAGAGTCTGTCTGAATTTTTCAGGCAGAATGGGACTGCACACTGGACGCAGTAAGAATTGGATCTTTCCTGCTGTTTCCATGGAAAGGGGCATCTCAAATTCACATGCCTAATCACTGAGGTCTGTGATTTCAGACTTTGAATAAGCTGGGTACTGAAGTATGTTGGAGCTTTATACGTGTAATTGGTCAAAATGATTTTGTTAGGATAATTGAGACAGCTAAAGTTAATTAATAATGATTTAGGTAATAAATCTCTATACTTTCACAATTCTATTTCAATTTAGTAGTCCATAACACTTATGTGTCTTATTAGCCTCTTTACCTGGACCATGAGGAAAGAAAAGACTACTGAACAATGAGCATCAGGATGGCTGAAATTTAGCCAAAAGCAGAACAAGCCGAACTGAGTGCTGGTGGTTGGTTATATGTAAATACAGAAGACCAAATATTAAAGAAAGCAGAAGTTTATAGCAGAAGTGATACCCATCATCTCCTAAGGCAAGGGATTGTTTCAAACTAGGGCATCCCTCTGGAAGGCCAGATACAAGGAAATCCAGCTGACTCTGAAGACCACATTCAACATTCAAGAGATGAGACATTGGGAAAGATCATTTCTGTCAGAAAAAGATTTTGATTCACAGGAAAATATGAAAAGTAAATTTCTAGCAATCAAACTGGGATGGAGAGGAGGTTGTCTTCGCAAAGGGATGTGATCAGCCCTCCGATATGAACTTCTGAAAACATAAAAAATTTGTACGTAAATTGTGAACTCTTCAAGATAGGCATTGTTCTGATTTGAGCATGTACAGAAACTAGCAGATAGTTGGGGATTCTGTGTGGTCTTAAATATTGCAGGAAAAAATGGATCTTTTAAAAATGGACATGTTCTATCCCAGTAGTGCTGTAAATCTAAGTTGTGCAATAAAATGATTTTGTTCAAAAATCTTATCACCAAAAATTTCCCCTTTGCTGCTCCCCTCCTCTCAGTTTGTTATGATAAACAGAGTGCTGTTCTGCACTGACTACTAGAAACTGGAGGAAGAAGTAGAAAACCATTTTTCTTTTTAGAAAAAAACCACAGTGCTGTTTTCAAACCTGATACCTTAAGCAAAGACATTGAAATAAAAAAGGTGGAATCTAAACAGTAACTATATATACACGCACTTTCACATATGTTCACATGCTGCATACTTAGCAGAGTAGGGACTTCATGTATTGTAGACACGTTGAAAGATAAGGAACTATGCTCAGGAGAGATGGGGGAAAAAAATCACTGCACTAGGAATGCCATACATCAAAAGTAGTACTGTAGAGGATTATCTGATTTAGAAAAAAAATTCTGCTCTGTATTTGTTGACCCTCTAATGTGAGCTTTGTGTAAGAAATCTGTTTTTAACTTTCACATAGAAAAGCAAAGAATATGGGGTAATGTGAATGATATGATTTAACTGCAGAGTTGGTAAAGGTTTTGAATTTTCTGTGATCTCTTTTTTTAATCTATTGCACACAGTGGAATTATAAGGATACTTGGAACCTGTCTTAACAGTCATTTTTCCATGAAATTTCTCCATGTAATACACTGTTGTCAGATCTTCCTGGGATTTTTCAAAAATGCTTAATGGACCTTTCTCTTATGCCACAGAAGTGAAACCTGCTTCCTGTGGCCTAGACCGAAACCCTGGCCCATAATCAAGCACTCAGCTGAAAATGCTAACACCACTTTGGTCCAAAACATTTTCAGCCTATTTTTCAGGCTTTTATTATTTTAATATGGTTTTCTTTGGTTTTGGTTTTTTTTTTGGTTGGGTTTTTTTTTTTTTCTTTGCTAGGTTTGCTTGGTTTTTTTTTTTTTTTAATTATTATTATTAGTCACCTGAAGATTCTTCCTGGACCCTATGCTCAGAAGCAAAAATAAAAAGTAATATGGTGCTGGCTCTCCTCACCTCATAGCCATATTTTTTATTCCTTAAAAATGAGGAAAGAAAGTTTTATTTTAGAGAACGAAAACTTGATCTAAATGCAAAAAGTTGTAAGTAGCATAAAATACATGGCAACAAGCAGCTGAAAACATTTTTTTCCAGTCCTTTATTGTCAGGTGGTGTTTATTTAGCAGTTGGTAAATAGGCTGTTAAAAAGTCTTGGGGACAATTTTGCAAAAGACGTGAATGACACTCAAGTCTTGAACTTTGGTTAACAACAGACAGATAAAGCTAATATTTTAGTTTAAAGAGAACACATCTCCCTCCCACCCAGAGAAGCACATTTTGAAAATTACAGTAAAAGCATCTGTGACAGTTCTAAGAAACGTCTCTGAGCAATACAGCATTGCCCATGAAGTTTCAGTCCTATTATTCTATTGACATGGGGGAGTAATTCAGATTCAGCTATATATATATATTAAAAAAATGTTGAAAAAGTATTATCTTAAAAGGAAATGTTGAGGATGCATGGAAAACCCTGGGACCACTGGAATCAGTAAAAAGTCCCAGGATTTCATCCTTTCAAACAAACTGAAGTGGTTCCAGTTAGGCATGTCTGCTGCTATCTGTGGGAATAAATTGGTTCCAAAAAAACAGGTCATAACAGTTATCTGGCAAACAGATCAGACAGTGCTATTATAGCCAGCATGCAAGCCATTTTCCCTGTTAATTATATGCGTCTAATGTCAGAGATCTAATTATCCAAGAAAAATTAAAATTCCTAAAAGAGCACAGAACTGAGAAAAACTGGAACACAGCCAAACATCCCTGAAGTTTTAACTCATTGAAATCATAGCCAGAGAGATCAACATCAATTCTGACAATGCTTTAACTATGTTGTAGGTTTTTTTCAAGTGGAACGAAAAAGAGAAAAGAAAAAATGCTTGGATTTATCCCTCTCTAATGCTTACTTCTTTTTAGTGCTTTTTGTACCATCTGATTGTACCAAATTATGCCAATTACTTTTTCATTTCTGTCATTGTGAGAGAAGCATTTCCTGAAACATACAAATTTATTTTGTGAAACAGTTTTACACCAGTGTTCATTTTATCTCTGAGAAGCTCACTCAAAAATTCCCAAAGGCATGGAAGAATACAAATAACTGCTCTGTTGAAAAGTTAAGGTCATCAATTTTGATTAATATTTTAAATAGAAATTAAAGTTTAGGTGAAATTTCTTCCTGAAAGCGTAAGTTTTCTCTGGATCAATGTCCAGCTTGTTTCATTAAATGAGTTAGATATTCTGATGATGAGTTTTACTTCTTCCCATCTTCTGCCTAGAGGCTCCCTGGGACCAGGATCAGGTCTCTTGGGAAGCACTATCCATGTCAACAGCACGTTTGCGTTTGGCAACTTTGTCCCACTCTGTCCAGCTGAAATACCTCTTCCTCCTCTTTAGTCAAGATGTGGGACTGTGCTTTTCACACAGAAAGGGGAAAAAAAATTAATGGAAGAAGAGGTTATACTCTGTGAAATGTCCAGGCATTGGGTTGGCCCCCCACAAGAAAGAGGAGAGCCATAACCCAACTTGTTTTTGAATACATATGTGGAAGTTTCATTTCTTTAGATCTTATAAATTTTTCCAGCTCAAGCCTAAAGCCTCTGTTCCCAAGTTCAACTCCTCTTCTAGCAGAGGGTATAACACAAGCTGAGGGCAAGTTTGTAAAAAAATTCACCAAAAGGAGGAACAAGTATTAACTTGATATTACAGAAACTATATTAACTACATCACCTGGGACCACAGATGAGACACAAATTAATGGAATCCTTGCTCTCATTTTGTAAGAATCTATCCACAAGGGAACAACATGACAAAATATCAGTCACTGTTTTAAATGACAAAGCCAAACCAATTTGTTTTAGCTGTCAGACATTCCAACAGAGAAAGGACAGTCTCTGTTTTTAGCACACACATTCCTATTTTCTGTATTTTTGTGTATAGTCTATCTTACAAAGAAGTGTAACTATTTCAATGCATTTCAGCACAGTTTAAAAGCCATGTCCCTATTTCAGCCTCAGGGGTTCCTATTAATTCAATTCAAATGTTATATGTTAATTCAGGAAGCAAAGGTTTTCTGCTTTAATTAGTCACCTTGGTTATCAGCTCATATTTCACAATCTGTCCTGGACATGTAAATGTTTTATATATTACCCACAACTGTAGCTTTGATACTGGGGGACTTATCTAACAAATGGTTTGCCAGGTCTCTCCAGCAAATTTAACCTACTATTTTTTCACTCAGATTATACTACAGCACTCTAATCCCTATTGGGATTTATTGGCCAGTGTGAAGAAGTATTGTAACCAGCTGGATAAGTTTTCTCACCTGCTCAGGTGAATTGCTGCTCAGCAAGAGCATGGCCAGTGTTCTGGCATTTATTAAAGACTCACTGGAGATCTGGAAGAAATCCATGAGCTGTAAGCCTTCTTGGGGGACATTTTCTAAAGGCATGTGAGCATTTGATCTGCTGCTTGAGGATTTTCCCTTTTCCCAGGTGGGGAAGGAAAGACCACGGAGTTACAGAGTGATTTGTCTGTCAATCTGTTTGATAGAGCCTGTGTGCCTGTGTTCACACCATGTGAACTCAGGAACAGACTGCAAGCAGATTTCAAAACATGTTTAGGAGAAAGCTAGGGTTTGGTCAGTGGTTAGCTGATGGAGGTGAGAGGAAAAACTGCTTCCTATTTATTTATATAAGTGAACACCTATACACCATAGACTCACTGGCTGTTTCAGCTTGTTGCTGGCATGCAGATCTGTTATTCAGACTGAAGATAAAGAGGTGGTCTTTTATTCCTTGAAATTCTAATTCAACAGGGTAAAGTATCCTATCAAAGACTGTTGAGTGTTCCCTAAGCCCAGCTTTTCAGCTGTAATGCCTTAAGCCATGTAGGCATGAAGACTAATACCTATAATACTTACTGAGACACCAAACATAGCTCCTAGCTCTCTCACTCTTACACCAGCGCAAACTGCCCTCTCCCACCCACACTCTACCTTGGCCTTTGACTGCAATACTTGTGTGCACAGTTTATCTCATCTCTTCAGACAAATCTCTCCAGTGTTTACCATTTATGATGTGGACAAAGCCTTTCAAACCTGTGAGTAAATACAGTTTGGTCCAAGCCACGTGGGTGCATGAAAGGAGGAAGGAGTGTGCTTGTGGAAATGCTTTGATTTCTTATCTGTCATGTGTCTGAAGTAAGACCTTTTCTAGACAACTACTCATGAGCAGTGGTCTTTCTATAAAAGGAGGTAATGCACTGCGTAAACTGTGTGCAAATGAGCTTTTAATTCTGAATGCAAAATTCTTTGTGGATGTCAGCTGTACATACCAATGTATATTTGAAATGGAAAATGGATCAAATGTTGCACAGTGCTGCAGCTGTAACATCTTCCTTCTCCTCCAAAATGAAACAATTTGATTTTTTTTTTTGATCCCTTAAGAATAAAAAAAGGTAAAAGAGCAGAATGTTAAGAACTCAATTTCTGAAAAGGAATGTGGGGTTTGGTTTTGCTGAATCAGATACATGGATGGTGGATTTACTGCAGTGCTTTCAAAGCTAATGGCAGCACTCTAAATTTGCACAGCAGAACATCAGATTATGAAACACTCTCACATGCAATCAAATGAAACTGCAAAAAGTGTCCCTGATTTTGATGTAAATCTGTCAGGTGGTTCATCTGTGTTAGAGGAACATGATTTCTCCAAATTTTGATGCACTTGGCATTAACTGTTACTTAACTGTAGCAGAACTTGAACCTAGTAGAGCACTTGATAGTTTTAGGTTTAGAGCTATTTAGAGACATTTTCATTACAAGGTTCAACAAAAAGGAACATTTGCCCATATTAAATTCACAGCCCATATTAAACAGCACAGCATTCCTGTGACTGCTTGTCAAAGTCAATGGATAACTTGAAGGCTGTAATGTAAGAGCTTTGGTTTCTCTGAGAACAGAGCAATTGCACATTTAGGAGAGTTCAAAATCCAATTTCACACACACACACACACACACACATACATATATATATATATATATGCTGCAAGTGCTGCAAATGCTTTTCTAGTTATGGTGTGCTGAAATAATTATTTTGATTACAAAACTTCCAGCCAACAGAGAATTAGCCGTGGGGCCACCACTATAGAGTGAATAAATCGCATTTATCTAAACATCTCTAAGTTTCAGATGTAAAAGATGAACCGATGCCTGAATTCTGCTTCATACCATGCAGCCTCCTTTTCTCCCCTGTTTCCCTCTTGGTCTTGCAGCACAGAAGTCAGTCAGCTCATTACAGGCACAGCCCTGTCTCATCCTTCTTCTTGCTCCAGTGTAACCCATCATCAACCTCTTCGTGTGTTTTTATGATACTTCTACTAGAAAAATCTATTTCTTTTGTAACACTGGAAGCTGAGTTTCTGAGGCCCTGAAGGAGAATTGAATGAGATCACTGCATTATGAAAGGGCTGCAAGAATTGCAGCCTGAAATTATATCAGCTGTAGGCTCCCAGCCCCTGAAACAAGTGCAGTCAGCTTTTTATTTATAAATTCAAAAATCTAAATCTACAAAACAGATTTAAAGCAATCTGGCCAAACTACCTTTAAATGGAAAATGAGCTTAATCAGCCTGCACTAATCTCTATGTCTAGATCCCTGTTTTATGAATGTCTGTCCAAATCCTCAATCTTTGAACTCCATGGCTGTTTTTTTTTCTCTCTCTATGTAGCTACAACTTTAAAATTAAGACCTCAGTGTATTTGTGGTGTAGTTCACCCACAGCAAGTTAGAAGGATAGGTTATACTTCTTCAGCATTACACTGGTCACGCATCTTTGCTTCAAGCTGGCAGAGTGGTTCACAAAGGGCCTCAGCACAGGTTCATTTAACACACAAAAAGGAGTTAGAAATAAGGACACTGAGCCAAGCACACTCTCAATCAGGCTGGCTCGGCGCTGTGAACCAATCAGCCTAATTAGATAGATGTGATGAGGGGCTACAGACCTTCCTAGGAAGACCCAACTGTGCACAGAGATGGAAACAGTAATCAGCCTTTTGTCTGAGACAGGAAACAAAACACTAGCACCACAATCACCATGGACTGACACTCAGGTGCAGAGCCTTGTCTGTCTGTGTGTGTGTGCCACTGGGGCATTTTTAGGTTGTGGTGAAACTCTAATCCAGTACCTAAACTTACAAAGGAAAAAGAGTTAGAAGAATGAAGGATGTATATTAAGTTCTAGTGGAATTAATTGAAAACTGTCAAAACTGTGAGATGTTGGGGGAAAAACCTCCAAAAGAGGCAATTATATACCTGCAGTTTTATGAAGTTATTTCTGTGTTGATACAAAAAGAATTGAACAAAACTTATTTTAAAATGTTGAAATGAGACAGGATTTCTTTTCACGCTGTTGTAGCTGCACAGTTTTTTGAAAAATTACAGTTTCCAGTCCTTATGATTATGACTATAATTTAGAAAACACTAATTGGAGCACTATACAGAGTAGAAGTGTCTGCAGTTACTGCCTGAAACAATGGCTTGGTGGATGCGAATTAGCTCATCTTAGAATATATTAACTCTGAAGACATATAAGAACAATACAATTACCATTTTACTACTATTCATTTAATTTGAAATACCTAGCTAAAGCACATATCTCAAAAACTCAAAGCATAAAACCAAGCATTGTCTCTCTGCATTGAAACCCTCCTGACTATACTCTGTGTAATCAAGCATGAACACCCGTTTTTCTTCCAACCTGTTGCTTTTTTGGAGTTCCTCTGACAGAAATGTTTTATTCAGGCAAATAGTTTCTTTCAGCACCTTTAAAAGGGTCCATTTTCAACAAAATATGAAGTTTCAATAAAGCTGAAACATTTTTTCTGGAGCTAAAGTTGACAAATCTGAATTGGAAGAGGCAATTCCTTTCATATTTAGGTTACATACCTTGCCTGAGATTCCAAGGACCTAGAAAGGTGTGGGTCAATTTGCAAAGTAGGTTTTATTTAAGCTTTGCTTTAAATGGTCTTTAAGTTCCTTCAGGATCTGGTTAACCTAGTTACAAGCTGCACCATGTTAGACAAAAGACAGAAAACAGAAATGCCAGAAAATTTTTCACAATTTTTTTTCCTCCTGGTAAAAGAAGGAACCAAAGCGAAAGGCTTTGTTTTCTCCCAGTCCAATTCCTCTTGCATCTTATCTACTAAGTATTGTTAGTTTTTTCCCCTTGCTGACATTTTCTTTCAGATGCAGATCTGGAAAGTAGTCCCCTGTTTCTAAATTTGTGTCACAGGCACAATGAGCCAGTGGGAGATGAAGGCAGCGGAATTCCAGCCCCCCCCTGGACTCCAATTAAAATGAGGGCCAAAAAGCAATTACTCTGTGAAAGTATATATATCTGCAGCCACCCAGGAGGGGTGCCTTTAATAAAGAGTTTTAATGCTGTTGCCTAATTAGCAGGAGGAGAGATCAGGTTAGCAGTTTTGCATGTTGCAGTATTCAGAAAATGACAAAGAGGAGTGAGAAATACTACTTCTGAGGTAAAGAAGGCTTCTCTTTCAAGCTCAATCCAACTACCCTTTCATCTGAAAGCTCTATGACAGATGGATGGAAAGAGTCTAAGAATAACAGAATTTTTAGGTTGGGAAAGACCCCTAAGTGTAACCCCTCAGTGTGTGTTACAGATTCTGGAAAGCTGCATCTTTAAGAAAAAGGAAATTCACCCTTATGATTCCTATTTGGAAAGGAGTCAATTAATGTACTTCTTTTGAACCTCACTGCTATCCCATAATACTCTTTCTCCCTCCTCATGTCTCTTATTTAGGCAAATGCCAGCTTAGTGACGGTGACTCTTCGTTCTCTGGGTGATCTTTAAATTTTCTGGTGCTTTTGTTCCTTTCATCATGACATAGCAAGAAGTTCAGGGGCTGAAACATCTTTGTTAATCTTATCTGGACCACTGTAAATTAATTTAAAAGGGATCATCATCCTACTCTTGACACTCAGCTCTCCCTCCTTGCACTCACAGAGTGAACTTGGTTGGTGGCCTGCCAGGCAGGTTGGCTTCAATCTCCATCCCCTCCTCTCAGTGACACTTGTATGAAAAGCTCACCTCACCTCTTCTCAAGGAGCTAGAAGGAGGGCTAGAAACCAGCTGTTCAGCCAAATGGAGCTGTGGTACAAGGTTCACTAGGGAACATTTTCTGTACCAGCTTACACAGATGGGTTCACTGGATTATGTTCAGTCTGGATAGAACTTGAGACAGACGTTACTGCAATCATCCTTACTAGAATGGGTGGGAAACTCCACTCCCATGGCAGGGCATATGAGACCATGCTCTGCCTGCTGTTCATCAGAGCCATTGTTTTGAGTGTTATTAATCTGGCAGTGCATCCAGAAGGGGAGAGTTCCCTACAGCAAATTTGATCATTGGTGAATTTGAGGTAGAAGCACAAATATAGAATCATCTCTTCCTCCAAGGTTCCAGATTTCCAACCACTTAGCAACCACCCTTACCCTATCTGTATTATTAGAATTTTTTTGAGGCCATGGCCCCATGGACTATTTGTGCTGCCTAGGCATACAGATCCAATAGGTTTATGTTGGGCAAACTGGCACTGAGTCTGTTTATTAACAGAAATAATTACTTCTCATATGCTAATTATTTACTTTGCTACTGGGAAGCATGCCACCCTAATATCAACATAGAGCAGACAGCACATAGCATTTATACTGAACTTTGAGTCATTTCAGGTACTGCCAGAATATTTAAGAATGGAAATCTTAGAAACAGCTACTACTCTAATATATTTAGAGAATGACCAGAACAAGTTCAATTGCTCTCAGATGGTAGGGTCTCCTTATATATGGTCAGCAGGGTTAAAGGTAGGTATATATAATTTTTTTCCTCCTCTGCTGCACAATTAAAACAATGTATACACACATTACAGTAAGGCTATACAAGTCTTTCTCCCCAGGGCTAATATCAATCAGAAAGATAAAAGCTCAAGTGCTATTATGCCTCTGCACTACCAACCAAAAGAAGAAAAACACCTCATCCACCTTTCTGACATCTCTAATTGCACAGTTTTCCTCCCTGCAACCAGCCAGGTGGGGAGGTCAGACAAGAGAAATCCCTATATTTCAGGTCATTCAGAAACTATTCCTTCCCTGTTACTGTCATGAAGGAAGAGCAGAAATTTTACAAGAAGTCTGGAGAAGTGACAGGGCTTTCTTCCCTTTTCACCACCCACACAACAGGTCTGCACACAGGACAAGAAGAGCGCTTCTGATGGAGATTAAAAGCTTGCTCTCCCACTGCCTGCGAGGAATTAGACACCAGGGCACTGGCTTAAAATCCACCATCCAGTTCACAGGCTCCTAAGTTCATGCCAGGATTCCTGTTGTTATGAAAAATCCTCTTATTAATTTCAGCAGGAGCACAGCTTGTTTTACCTGTGCTACCTTGCTGGGTACTCTGGAAAAAACTCCTATAGCCAATAGTTTGGGTTAAAAACAAAGAGGGGGCAGAAAGAAAACAGTGTGAATTTTAAATAAATTAAAAAAACCCAAAAACCTTATTGAAGTCAGAAAGACAGTGAGTATATAGAATGTGAGCATATTGAATGGTGAGTCATTCTGAGTGGCCTTCTATTATGTGGACCTGGATGATACTTGGGGAGCCCTGAGCCAGTGCAGGGTGTCAATCTGCCATGAGGTAGTACAGAATTGCAGTGCTGAGTAGCTCATGCTTTTTTTTGTTTGTTTGGTTGGTTTTTTGGGGTTTTTTGGGGGTTTTGGGGTTTTTTTTGGTGGTTTTTTTTTTTTTTTTTTTTTAACATTACACTATGAAGTGTGGAAGATTTTATGATAAAATAAGAATGCTACATCTACTCAGCATGTGCCTGCACCATGCTATTGTTTCAGCTCTAGTCTACCTGGCCCATTTTAGCTGGAGGCAAATGCTTCACTCCAGCTTTGAGTCCATTTTGAAATGCCTGCCTTCCGTGCTGTTCTCACTGCTTGATAATTGTCTCCTGAGTAGCAGACTCACAGTATCTGTGTGAGGATGTCTCTACAGAAGCACTCCTGACAAATGGCTGTTAATGTCACCTATACGAATGGAAGGCAGGGGTCCTGAATGTGCCAGAGACCACACAGAAACAGAACAGAGTTTCTAACAGGACATGTGATCCCAACTGATTCTTATGGGGAAAAGGGGAAAAATGGAAAGGAATTAGTGATTTCAAAATTATTTCTTTAACTTGCTGAAAAGAGAAAAAATGGTGTTCAGTTCTCTTCTTAAATCTCCTAATTCAATTTTTGCATATTTCTTCTCCATTTTCCAGTCCTCATTCTTTCCCAGCTGCACACAGGAAATTTTAGATGCGTGATGGAGACCTTTTCTTAATGCTCCCACTTCGTGGAAATAGTACATTTCCTCTATATACAACTGAAACCCTCCCCTCTCTAAGTGGAATTTAAGAACCATCCTCTTAATTTTTATCTTGAGATTGGCATAATACCCACAGGTCCCTCAGGATCTGCTGCAAACCACATCAGACTGTGATGCATCATGCTTGGAAAGAAGTGAGTCATTATCTCCAGCCAGCATCAGTACCTGCACGGTTTTCCTTGCCCCTGTAGCCCACTACCAGGATCCTTTTGGCCTATGATCCCAAGGGCAAACTTAATCCAGTGGCTTGGGCATGGCTTATGCTAAAGCCCTGCCCTTAAAGAGACGAGTTAGAGATCCACACCACCTTGTAGGCCAGCCTCACTCTATCTGCATCCACTGAGTACCAGCAACCATTTAGCACAAAGCAGAATATTTGCAGAGAGAAGGGGAAGACTTTGAAGACTAAATGAAAAGACAGGAAGCAGAAGGGGGTGACTTGGTTACACAACAGTATTGCTGTTGCTGCTCATTACCAATAGGCACTTACTCCTTTATGTAGCTTTATAATAGAATAACAAGCCCTGGAAAAAAGCTGGCTGTGCCTTTACTTACAAATAAAAGACATCACAAATCACTGGAACCTCAAGGAATTGAAAAAGCCATCAAACAATTCCAACCAGACATGCTGGACTCCAATTAAGCTAGAAGTGAAAATGTACTTGCCTGAACATCGTTTTGGATTGAAAAACAAGTTTTACTCAAATTCTGAAAAGTAAAATCTAGAAAACTTGGTAACAAAGGTAGATGAATTTTCTCTGCTGGCAGAATACACGAGACTTGCAATTCTCTACTAGTGATAGGAAGAATTGGGTTTTCACCAAATATATTGAACAATCAATCCAGGAGTATTTGCAGCGCCATTTCCAGGAATTAATGTCTGCAAATAAAGGATGATTTTTCAAATTCTCTCTTCTCTTACCAAGACAAATAACTTTTTTGTATGTTGTTTTGAAAACTAGAGAACTCTCAACATCTTGCTGCTCTATCATTCATAGTGGAATTTTAAGTGTCTACACAGTCCAGCTTCTTGAGCTCTTTTAAAAGTCCAGCCTCTTAGCCTGGTGCCTAAATACTTACTGTGGATTGAACTAATTTGCAGAATCTGGCCTGGAATATGAGGACCACCTAACTTGTATTCAGATTAGATCCACAAACATCTAAAGTACCACTAAAGCAGGCAAGAGACACAAGCCCTTTAAAAACTAATTAATCTGTCATTAAACCAATAAAAGGAAAGAAACCTCAGAAACAGTTTAGCCAAAGAGACGCTGCTTGCATATCAGGGAAGACCATCGTGATTAAATATTTCTGTAGCTCTTTGCCAGAAGCAAAGCTGTTTGAAACTACTACAGCTCTGTGGTTTGGGGTCTGCTGATGTGGATGAGAAGGGCAAGGCTCAGGCATCCCGTGTGGATGTGACATGTTCCTTCTGTGGTGAGGGCAGTGGGAAAGGTGCCTGCAAAAGGCTCGGCTCCAGCAGAGAGTGGCTGGTGTTGCCACAGCCCCAGGGCTGCCCAGTAAGGCAAAGGGTGGCCAAGGGACACGGTTGGTGCTTCCCAGCTGTGCTCCAGGAGTGCACAGCCCTAGGAGGGAGGAGAATCACAAATCACTGAATAATCATGCTGGAAGGGACCCACAAAAATGGGAAGGGGGCTTTTGCATCCGTCTTCAGCCACGCTGATCTCACCAGCTCCAATTGCCAGCACAACAGGGGCAGGGGCACCAAAAATGTCCTCTGAGGACTCCCAGCATGCCAGGTGATGTGCTTGCATGACACTTCCAGAATCTCACAGTGGGCAGACAGGTGAGGCCTTTGGCCTTGAACTTGCTGCTGGGGATGTCTTCTCAGGGCTATGCAGACACGGGCACTACCGTGAAATGTCAAAGCAATTTTCACTCCTACAGATTCACAGCCACAAGATTAAACAGCTAAGTCCCAGATAAACTCTTTTCTAAACTCTTTTTATTTTTTTCCTGGTGCCAGCATAACAGCACATTGGGGTTTTTTTCTGTTGATTGGTTGGAGTTTGTTTGTTTGTTTGCGGGGTTTTTAGTTTTCTATAGTTTTGTTTGGTTATTTTCTTTTGGTTTTAATCTGACAGCTGATTTCTGGATAGGCTAACAAGGAAATTATATTATGAACTCTGTTATTGATTTTTTCTCTCTCTTCTTTTCAGTAGACAAAACAATATATTTAGAGAAAAACAGGAAAAGGAGATTAAAGAAACAGATTTCCTGTTATAGCACTTTTTTATCATTTCAGAATTGAGACTCAAGGAAACTTTTTAAATGGCTTGTCTTTTCCTGAGGAGTGTGGTAAAACACATAGAATAATTAACCTGAACTTCCTGCCAAAAAAACCCTAATATAAAACAACCTAACACTTCATAATTTTCCCTACAGCTGATTCTTCTTGGAAGAGGTAGACAGGAGGAGATTCTTTTGGCTTGAATGAACCAGGTTCATCAAAGGTGGCAGAATCTTAATACTTGGGAAGCTCAGGAATCAATTATGGCAGGATGAGGCCTTTTGAATACTTCTCTGAAGGTCTTGCAATGTCTTGGGTCTGGGGTGGGTGTGGGGTTTTTTTTTTGGGGGGGGTTAATTTTTTTTTAAATTTCGGTCAATTTTGACTAGTTCTCCTCTGTGTCTAGTAAAAATAGGTCATCTCACATGAGTTTCTTAGACACATCCTTCTAATTCCATACTTAAAAACAAGACATTAAGCTGTCCTCCTGCTATTTTCCAAATTCTGTATGAATACTGAACACTGAAGTCCATAGTTGTAAGAATAATTAATGAATGTCTTATATATGTTAAGCTATTTTTCATCATAGCTCTTGGAAAGATGGAACTTCAGAAATAATTGATTATTTTGGGCTAGTTACTAAAACTGTAAACTAACCAGTAACAAATAAAATGTAGTTTTCATAAGGTGCTTTCCTCCTCCAACTCATCACTAGATTAAAGAAAAAGCATAACAATTTTTGTTTTAGAATTTAAAGTTGCACTTTTCTATTAGTCCTGGTTTCTCTTTCTTAAATTTTAATTTTGTTTATCATGATCTAAAATGAGGATTTGAAGAGGAAATGTTTTCACTTTGAAAATGCTGCAAGAAATATGAAAAAGAATATTATAAGATCCTCATTTTTCCTGAAGGAATTATTTTTTTCTGAACTTAGTTCCCCACTGGGAGATTGTTTAGGTCATGCAAAAATTGATTTTCCATTTAGTGAACAATGTGACTGAAAAGTTTTACTTTAATCTAATATTCCATCCAGTTTTATGCCAAACAGTTCAGCGATCCTAACCTCATTTCATAGATTACTTTGTAGATCCCCTAATATTTACTTAAAGATAGATAAAATCAGATATGCCATTCAATCAAGTAGTAATTGCACATTTAACTAAATCATATGTTTTTCAGTAACCACACATTTTTATGAAGTATATTAAAAGCTTTGGTCTTCTCTGATTGGACATTCTAATTCACGAGCACCCTGTAGGAGTCAACACACTGAACCTTTGGGGTCCCTCTAAATGTAATCATATCATGTCATACATGAAAAATGTGTAATCATGGAAGAAAAAACCCATTTCTCCATGCACAGTAAGGTATTTATAAAAGATGCTAGCAGACTAATGCCCACACTTAGCATTCTGTGCACTTTAAACATGTGGTGATGTCAGTTAGGGACATTTTAAGAAGCATACCAGGATGCAAAAAAAATATTTACATCTACAAAAGTGCAGTGCTGGAAAAGATTGAAAAACTACCTACTTGTAACAATGTACAAAGATGCAGCTGGCTAATAAAAAAATTAGGAAAATGGTCCTAATAGTCCACTATGGCTGGGAGAGGAGAAAAACACATTAGGAAGACAAAATGTAGAAATAATTTGTAGGAATACATTTTTGGGTATCTATAGAAGAGAGGATAAAAGGATTATAAAACTTTATGTCCTGGCTCTGAGCTCTATGGCAGGTACACCATAATGTGTTTCTCCTGAGAAAAACACATACACATATAAACAGGTAATTAAATAGGATGACATTTCCCTGCCTTTACCTAAAACTCACAAATGAAGCTGAAGAACAATGGTGTGTAGCAGAAATTCAAATGGTCTACCATAGTCTTGGGGCCTATGAAGCTTTTTTGATGTAAATCATAGCAATTTCTGTAGCCAGGAGAGCTATTTTATTTTATTTGTCCATTTGAAGGTATCAACAATCTCATTAAAACTGACTAGGTTGTGGCTGATATTACCAATTCATGGAGACAGTGCAAAAGAATCTTGTTTGGAGAGGCAGTTTCTCATTTGCCTTAATTATGGCAACATGCATGCTGCAGATGTATCAGGCAATGCAAGCAGAAGATACCACGTGAGACTGTGACTGAAATACACCCCCAGGTCATGGTCATCAGTGGCAGGGCTGATTGCATCTGCTGGGAATGAAAGATCTGAATGCTTCCCAGGAGATGTGTGTCCCATCTTTGCTCTGCTATACCCTGAGTGGCAGAGGAGGCTGAAGGCTTGCATTTCCTGGGAGCAGCACAGGAGAGCTTTGCAGCTCAGCACCCCAAACCACAGCCAACAGCTTCAGCTGCTTGAAGAGAAGCTGCTCAGAGGCAGCTCTTGTCCTCGCTCTCCATCTTGGGTTTGGAGTGTTCAGCCAAATTAGAATTCTGTTTCTTCAAGCCTTGGGTTTATAGCTTTTAAGCCATAAATTTAACTGTGACTGGGGCTATTGTTTTCCCTTTGTAGCACATCTCAGTGATTCATCGTTTGAAATGATTCATTTACAAACTCAGGGACATGCACAAGGAATTATTTTTGGAAATGGTCAAATATCCAAGCATTACAATAGCATCCTGAGGAGTTAGTTATCCAAAGGCAGAGGAGATGGCTGGCTGAGGGATCATAAGCAGCTGAACCCAGAGCTCTGCTGCAAGCCAGTATGAGGAAATGCTCCTGTGTGTATGTCCATTTGCCTGCTAATAAGAAACTGAAAAAGATGGTCAGCAAAACAGTGATATGACTCACTAAGGCCACCAAATTATTTTCTTCACCACCTCAATATTTCCCCATTATATTTTCAACTTTTTTTTTTATTTTGTGACGAAAGTTTAAAAAAAAATAAAGAGTGTTAGAGAAGAGACATGGCTTTTTGATTTCAAAGGATTTTTAATTGAGTTTCCCTCAAGGTAAATAATTCTCTCTAACTGTTCCCTAACTAGGCAACTCACACAAAACCCACTAGTGATCCATGCTGTGGGACTTGGATAAAAAGACCTGTCAGTAGAGAGGGAAAAAGCCCTGTCAGTGGAGAGGGAACAACCCTTTTATTTCAAAGGGACATAACTCAACAGCCCTCTCTGGGTGCAATGGATCAGTGCAGTGGAGTATGTTCAATGTAACACCACTCCACTCAGCCTCAGGCAAACAAATTCTGCATTTAATGGGAGGGACAAGCTTCTTGCCCAGTTCCCCACAGTATGAAGAAATGAATGGGGACAGCAGTAAATGTAGGAGTAGTCCTGGTTTCTCTGTCTTGTCAATAGAAGAGAAATAACTATTGGCAGCAGAAAAGGGAAGACCACCAATTTGTGAAGTAACCACCCTCCCTCTAGACTGAAAGGAAGTTTCTCACCCTCATAACTTGATTTTAGGACCTTCTGGATAGGTATTTTACCCCTGGGAAAAGCTGTGCAAAGTTACAGTACTTTTTTACAGGCTGCTTTGCAATCAGAAGGACAATGCTTCCCCACAAAACTCTCCTCAAGCAACCTACCTGAGCTTTACTATCACTCTGAGTGTGAGCCAACACCAACTAAGGAGCTGCAGGAGTCAGCATAAAGCAGCAAAACCTCATGAAGACTAATTCTTGCCCTGAAGAGGAAGAAGAATAAAATAAGATGAATTTGCTCTATGTTTCCTGGTAATAAGCAAACACATGTCAAGTGAGAAAAGAAGTCTGAAAGGCTCTGGAATACAATCTGGCTCTCTGTATAAAAACAGTTTTGGAGAGGAGTGGTTTTTGTTTAGATTCAGTTTCTGCAGTTAGGAAGAATCTTTTGAATCTTGGATTCTCAAAAAATTGCATTTTCTCATAATCTCATTTTCTATACATATCTACCTTCTGTGTAGGAAATCCATTCTCACATGGCAGGGCACATCCTTCTGCCTACATTAGGAGCTCCTGTAAGTGAATAATATGTCTTTCTGAAAATGGATTCTTTCTGGTTTCTTTATTTCTGGCCTGGGTCAGGACTCTTTTGACGTTACACAAATAGCAGTTTTATACTTCTGGTAATTGTAATTCTCTCACACTGAGTTTAGGAGTTTGTGACTCTCATGCAGTCTGTCCACTCTCTATATTTAGACTCATAAAACTAATATCCTTCTCTCAGGAAATATCACATTCAGATCTGTCCTTTCATCCTCTGAGAATTTCAGCACGCTGGAATCATACAAAAGAGACAGAAAGGCTTGGTTTTCCCCTATATTTAGTCATGGGACAATATCATAGTCTGAGCTGTCTTTTTTTTCCTAAAAATTACAGCTTTCAGTAAGTGACTCAGCTGCTTTGCCCCAATCCCATTGGAAATTCTGCTGCTGATTTTAGTACAGGAAGAACAGTTCAACTTGTTACATCTAAATTTAATCAAAAATGAATTATCTTTAGGATACCACAGTGATATTAACTTTATGCCATTATTTTTTTTTCCACCACTGGTCAGTGGTTTGATGTAAAGAAAGACAAAATTATTATTATGGCTTTTGAAAAATGTCTTTCTAAGGTACTGAATTTTAGAGCCTTCATGGCATATTGATATTTATCTAATGCAACTGAACATTCTTGTTATCAGCTGAGATGGAACATCAATAATAAGTAGCATTATTTTGCAGTGATGAGATTATATTTTCATTCTGGAGAAGAGTGCAGTATTACTCTCCACTAATTGTTTCCTGGGGTGCATACACACTTGCTGGAAGCTTCAATCAGAACCTAATAGAGTATCACCTAGGGTTAAATGAGAGTACAGATAATTAAGTGCAACATTTATTTTCCTGGTTTTAAGTACCAGTTTATTTGGTGATTTCATGTTTTTTCACTAGACTGTCTGCTTAGCATAGCACAAAGCATGGAATATACTCTCTAAACACAGGTACAAAAAGGTAATCACAGGAAGTGAAAGCCAGAGACTCTCAGCTGTAATATAACTTGAGACAGCTATATATCGTGCCTGGAAGAGAAAACTTATCTTACAAAAAAAAAAGGAAGAAGATGATCAAGGAAAAGAAATATTTAACTTGAAACTTACTCATTCAAATCAGACATAGGATAATATCCAAGGCATGGATTCCAAAAGCCACGTGCAAAAGAGAGAGATGTGTTATATGAGGGTTCTTTGTTAGCCAAATGAGAAGGTAACTTACAAATAACTTTTATGCATAGTGTATGCACATAACCTATTTTTACACATGCACACAGCTGGAAAAGTACCTGAAGTAAAATGAGTATAAGCTTTCTGCTCATCATGTACTTCATGAGAGTCAGGTGATTCTTCCAAATCTAACTTTTCATGGGAAGAGTACATGCTGGAAACTCAAGTTTGCACTGAAATAAAGAGTCTTCTATATCTTGGGAGGTTTGGCAGAAATCAGTGAATATTCACAAATTGCAAATCTCCCAGAAAGGACAATACTCTGATTTCCTGTTTATGCCTCCGTAGACCAAGATTACTAATTTAAAGGGATGAGAGCTCACAAGAGAAAAGGCAAGGCTGCATATTGAAGGTAAAATATTGAAAAGGTTTCTGGGAAAACTGAAAGTGGAACATGAAAAGATACAACATTAAAACCTTATCTCTGCAAGAATCAAACTAAAGCACAATTTCCAACGCATTCTCAGTGTGTCTGGTCCCAGTTGTGACCTTTTCAATCCGAAAGGGTATCAATCCCCTTGCACATCTGGAAAAGGACCATACCCAGAGAGATGTATTTGAATGGTTTTATATATGAAGGTAGAACTGCATTTTTATTTGATGCACTTGCCAAGAACATTTGGATTTACTATGTCTAAACTAAGAAAATAAAATTTCCCGCACCTGTAGTAAATGAACAATCACAAAACATGTGTTTGAAGGAATTGTTAAGTGCCTAAGCAATTGGCAGCAAGTAAAAATCACAAAGAAAATAAACACATTTAAGCTGAGAAGTCTGAACACAGCAGTAGGGAAACAAGAATTATTAGACTACTTTGGAAACAGTGAGCTGCATTCATCTGGTATTTTACTCCGAGTTTAATCTGAAATATAAACACACACACACAAAAGTTGCAATAAAAGTGAGCAAAAAATGGACTGGTAATTGCTCTGTCATTCCTCACCTATCGAGACCTGATTTCTGATCTGCATGTGAAGTGTGTTAAATGGGGTAACAGAGAGCAAACTCACCACCTCTACCAGAGTGACACAATCTTGAGCCTCCCTCTCTCTCACAGCTTGTTGGCATGAAAAGAAGGTCCATGTCTCTGGCAGGTTTGGTTAAGACTGGCTAATGGTATCACAGATACCAGAGATAAGTGAAGGAGAGGATTGGTAGTCAGAATATTTTTGTCAACACTTTGTTGGCCTAGGAAATACAGCAAAAAAAAGCTCTGAGAAATTGTTCTCCAACACCATTTAACGGAGTTAAGCATTAAGTTTAGCATTACTGGGTCTGTGTTTATCCTTTGAACCAGAGTGACGGCAGAGAGGAGTTTGCTACAGCTCCAAATAAGGATTCAATAGCAGTATCACAGGCCATTAGACATCTTGGTCCAATTCTGCTTGCTTAGCCAACACAGGAACTCTCACACCAGCAGAAATTATCTTGGAAGAGGTTCTGTCAGCTCTACTATCTCATTGTTAACTCTCTGTTTGGTAAGTAACAATACCCGTCGAGTAAGCATTAGCTAAGAAAATATGGCAGAAACTGGATAAGTAGGCAAATGCAAAATAAAGAAAGTCTGGTTTTTCAGCAAAATGGAATTACAGAGAGGGCATCTCAGAGAATAGGAGCAGCAGAGTCAAGTGTTTTGCAAGTATGTTTGAGACCCCACTATCAACTTTAATTAAAGTCCTTCTTCAAAACACCGTATAATGCATTTGACTGCTCAGAAGCAGGCAGACATAAGAAAGTGTGTTTTTCTAGAATATTGCAAATAGAAGTGAGGAAAAAAAACCCCTAACCCTTAGAAATATTTTGATGTCTCCATGTCCTTATAGGTCCAAATATAACAAAGTAGGACAATTTAAACCCTAAATGCCTAACCACGAATCAGTTTTACTGGAACATTCCTGTCTTCCTATGAAATTATTTGGTAAAAATCTCAATTAAAATACAGATCATTGAACGGTAATTATAAAACTTTCTTTCAATATTTTCCCCTTGCTGTCACGTAGGAGGCTGTGAACTATTATTTATAAAACATACTGTTCCTGTAATTAAAGGGATCACAGTGGTGGTAGTGAGAGGGCTGAATCGGTTTACATCAAAGTGCTCCTCTCAGAGCCCTTATTAATTTAGGAGGTTAAGCTGTTCATAATTTTTTTTCTAAGTTTTTGAGCAAATCTTTATGTGCTGTGAAATAGGAGGAAAGTCTGTTTATTTCCCCTAAGCCTAAAATGTGGTAAATGCCAAAGTTTCAATTAGTTCAGTTAACAATTAATATGAGTTATAATATTTCCACTAATATTTCCAGCCAAGGGTTTAAGAGAACCCTTTATGTGCTTCATCTTAGGTGTGAAACCTTGGTTCTTTCAGCTCTGCCCAAAATCTGGCAATTTATTTGTTGCTTAAGCACTGAAAAGCTGCCTAAGGAAACCTTCCCCTTTTTGTGCCCAGGTAGAGCGCTTTGATTTTGAACTTTGGTCTTGAATAAAGACAGAAGATTTTTGCAATGCAAAATGGTCGCCCCTTGTTTACCACTACACAGGGCACAAAGGATCAGTTGGACTGTGTTGGAGCTCTTCCAAACCCATATTTTTTTTCCCTACAGAATGAAGGTGAAAATTGTAGCAAGGGTTTCTTGCATGTTGTGTAACAGTCTTTAAATGCTGTACAAATGTGCTCAAGAACTGTATTGGCTACTTGAATGCAGTAAGTTAAGCTAAACATCTCATCAGCCTCTCAGACTAAATGTCCCATTCCCAGGCTGCCTCTCCTTTGAAATCTGCATGAGAAAATATCCCTAAGCAGGAGAGCCAATGAATATAAAATATGTGGGAGAACACCACCCACGACAAAAATGCCAACTTAAAGTACCCACATAGACTTGAGAAACCTTGTTGTGTGCTATGAAAATAAGGAAGATTGCCTTAAAATCCTCAGCATACATCCACATACTGCATGGAGAGGGTGCCAAGGGTTTGCCCTGCTTCTGTGTAGAATGCAAGCTGAGGCTAGAATCTTGCAGATAAACTGTGTGAGTCACTTTCCAAAGCTGAGAACTCAACCTGGTGGCATTTTAACTTTAGATAAGAAGAAGATATTTTTCTGTCTTCCATCCCTTCGCTGTGCTTTCCACAGAAATGGGAGCTGGGCATGTGGGTCACAGCCAGACTGCAGAGCACCAGTCCCTCACTCGTCAAATAGCCACAGCCCAACTGCTAAGCCTTCCTTTTCTGTATCACATTCACCCCAGCCTGATATAGCTGAGCTACAGCTGCAGCAATGTGCTATGCAAATCAAATGAGAAATTGCTTTAATATTCCCTTTTCATAGGCTCTTTTAAGCACTGAGGTCTCATTTTCCCAGTTTCAGGAAATGTGCTGCTTGGGCTTTTGTTTTTCAGGCTCAATGTTATATGTTGTCCACAAGTGAAAAAACAACTGGTCTTTTCTTCTTTGTCCACCTTTTCCTCAGTGTGACATGAGAAAGAAAAATGAACATTTTGACTGACTTACTTGAGGCTTGTTCTTTTCTGCCTGCTACAAACAATGTTGAAATGAGTTCATTTTAGTTCATTCCCATTTTAGGGGTATTATGAGTTGTAGCATCATCTCTCCTCTTAAAATGGAGCACACTCTCTGGATCTGGCAAAGACACCACAAACACCACTTCATTTAATTTGTCCATTATATTTTGTATTTATATTACTTAATAAGAACCGGTGGGGAAATTTTGACTTCAATAAATTTTTGACCGGAATTTTAGCAGGAGGGGAATCAAGGGTTTTCCAATATGACAAAAACTTGTTTTACATTCAGAAAAGAAACTATTGAGGCTTGTGCCTTTTCAACTAAGAATATTCCATTTTATCCAGTTCATCAAGAAGCATTAAGCACATATCATGTTTGATAAAAAATTATGCTCTTCCTCATACTACAGCATAGACTTGAGAAAAATGAGTGTAAGGTCTGATTATTTTCCCCATGGTGGTGCATTTCCTAGAAGTGTAATTCTTCCAGGGTGAGGTTATACAGTACTTTTCCTTCTTCACCAAAATGATAGAAAATATTCTACATCTGTCTGTTTCTGTCCTCGACCTCCAATGCCATTCACTCGGTGATCACACTCTAACCTTGGCCATTGGACTGGGTAAGACTTTGGACTGGAGCCCTGTTTTTAATCTGATTTACACTGTGGCCCCCAAAATCTTCCCAAACACAGAGGTGTGGAAAGAGCAGATGAGTGCCAGAACATCTCAGTCTGGCTTTAGTCCTAAGTGCAGCACACCCTCAGGCTGTTCCTGTGCAATGGCCCCTGCAGCCATCCATCTAGCCTCTGATTCATGAACATAAGGTTCATGAACCAGAAGATGGGATTGTAGGAGATGCATCCCATGGGAAGGATGCTCTCTCTGGAGGGAGATGCTGAAAGACCAGAAATTCAAAGGGGTTTTTCCCTTTTTTTAAAAATTCACACTGATGAGGAAAACATACTGTGATAACTTACTCCAAAGTATTATGTGATTTCAAAGGAATCATCCTTTGCAAATTTTAATTGGAACAGCTGAAACATTCTTAAATTTAATGACTTTTGAGAATTTCTGATTTTACCACTTTCACCAACTGACAGAATATCCTATACTTTTCTATGAGATAGGAAACTTTTGGATGTTTATTTCAATATCATCAGATGTCATATAGAGAAATACTTTAGAAACCTTTGTGTATTTTTTAAAAGTTAGATAAATACCCAAGGGGTATAACAATATAAGCTGCAACTGAAATAATTTAAAGCAATTTATCATATTCAAGTGTTGGACTCAACCCTTGAGTTCTGTTTTTTTTTAATTAGACATTTCCAACCTTTTAGGGGGTATAGAAAGATCTACAGCAAGCAAAGATACTAAAAAGTAATCTTAGATTTCATCAAAGTTAATTGTTTTCAAAATGTTAGTCGCAGAAAAATATATTTAATGTGAGGCATTATCAGTTTGGAAAATGTCACTCCAAGAAGTATCAAACAAAAGATTTAAGTCTCATTTTGCTTTACTTAGCAGTTCAGAAAAATGAACAGGTTTGGAAAATGAATTTGGTCAAGTCAAAAGCATGAATTTTTGGGGGTGTAAAATAATTTAGGTTTTTTTTCCTTTTCTATTCCAGCTACTATTTGGCCATCGGTGCACATGGCTGATGCATCCTGTCCCAAGCCCAGATGTTGATGATTCACCAGCAAAAATGAAAGATAGAAATGGAAAACACTTGCCATAGTCAGGGATGATGCATAATTGTCCCTAGTTCATACTATTGCAAGACATTAATCTTACATGGGCAGAGGAATAAGTTTAGATTCCTGCTGGGGATGTTGAAAGGATTATAGTTCTAGTCCTTCCTATCTTCACTATGTTGGTATAGAGGAGGAGTAAGCTTGACTATAAATCATTTTTTTGCATACATAAGCTTAGAAAACTCATCATGTTTTGACATGATGTGTCCCTAGGCCTTAAAAGAAAATTTCAGAGAGAACTGATTATATTGCATTAGGAAAACTAATTACCTAAAGCACAATCCAATTAAGATAGGGCATTCAGGGGATAGGATCCCAAAGCTAGGATTGCTTGGGGACTGTTAGTAAAACACTGAACAGGGAGCTTCTGCAAAGCACCATATCTCCTCTATACCCCCCATTAAACCAGTGCCATTTTCTAACAATACTCCTGAGAAATCTTTTCTCTGCTTGAGGTCTTACATGCTATGCAATTTCATTGTATAACATAATGACTCTAAAATATGTGTATTAAGCATAATGTAGGGGTTTCCATTTCTACATCCTGAGGACCTATGTCCTTCTATTAAAGGTAATATAAGCCAGACATGAGCGTGGATATAATACAAATAGTTTGTACAAAGTCAGTCTGGGTATGTAAATAATGATACTTTGCAATTACTCTTTAACAGCCTTCACAGAACCAGCTCAGACTTGGGAAAAAAATAAGAAATTATACATTTTTTCACACCTAATTTGCAACACTTTATAAAAAGCTTGGGCATACAGCTTTTCTAAAACCTACTGCTCTCTATGGTCTCCTGCTAGATACCCAAATCAACAAAAATCTCACTCTTTATAAATAAATATACGTCAAAATTGCACTTGACATAAACTGAAAGAAGTGAGCAATTAAATCCCTCAATATTATTTTTTTTAACTTGGGTGTTCATGAGAAAAAAGTGAGAAGACTGTTCAAAATCTCAAAGAACTTTTCTTGAAAGTGAACTTTGTGTCTATTTTCTGTACTATGCCTTTAGCGATTGGACTGCCCCTCCTGATGGTCTCAATACATGAAAAAACACCATGCATGCCTATCATCAAGTTGTGGTGTCTCACTGAATAAGTGGCCCAAAAGTTAGCAGAAATTAATATATTTAAATGATAAAGGTAGAAGGCATGAATTCTAGCACTTGCAGGAAGATATACTTGATTAATTATTGAATAAATGATTAAGAAATGACATTTCTCTTAATGACTAAACCAAGGCATGCCCCAAAGATAGCTATTTCACTAATCATCTACAATGTAGCTTAGAGACTAAAAAGAAGAAAAAAAGAAATATTGCCCGAACTGTTAAAAAACCCCACTAAAGGTAGTGTCCATAAAGCAGTGACTGAAAAAGACATGATCAGAATATTTCTCTTGGTTTTCTCAGAGTTTGGTGGTTTGATTGTATAGGTCCTTTGGGACTGATTTACTGTGTGTCTGGACTTTGAATACATTGAGCATGAGCAGATGGATATAAGAGGAACACTCTACCCATCCCTGCATCCCTGTCAAATTTTTTAATGGAAAATTTGGACAAAAAGTTTCAGAAAAGTCTTGAAGTTGGCCTATGCTGGGGCAAGGTCAGTCTCTAGCCAAGAAGAAAATCACAGAGCTGTCAGCAACTCCTCTGTTGCTCTTGTATTTGTTGACAGAGGATATTTGGGTCATGACAGAGAAACTGACTCAAGTAATTAAAAAACAAACAAAAAAAAAAGCAAACAAACCCAAACCACCAAACAATTGGAGAGGGGAAGTTGTGGTGAGAAACTAAAGAAAGAGGGAAAGAATGTACCTGGAGACTGATATGGTATAAAATAATAGAAAAACAAAAATATTTCAGGCTTATGCCATCAATGTAGAATTAGCCATAGTAGTCAAGGAGAACACTAGTGATTTTTTTTTAAAGTAATTGTCCTGATGTAGCTGATACATGCCCAAAACTTATCCTGAGGTACTCTTCCCTAGGGTCACACATAGTACCTTATGTAACTACTTTAATTGTCTCTCAAACTCTTACTGCCCACAGTAAATGCCACTCTTAAAGACTGCATGTTAATACAATATATGCACTGGAGAAACTACAGCAAATGAGCTCTGAATGGGCATCTGTATACTGGAAATCATTAGGTTTTCTGAGGAAATATGGAATATAAATGTTATTTTGCATGCTAATGAGATTTTGCTGAAGTTTCAAGTCTACTGAGATATGAGATTTATTATCAAGATGACCTAGCTGCTACCTAGTTTCCATGACATTTTTCTAAGTGGGCTGAACTGAAAATTTTGTGTGTAAGCAAGAGAGCTTATTTTTAGGAAATAATAAAATAAAAGCAAAGTTTTATTATAGGGTAGAGATACACATTTATTCTACTTCAAATTAACTCTGCTTAGAGTTAGACTGTTAGGAAATTAAATTCTTGCTGCCAAAACAAAGCCCCAAAATAATGATAAGTTAAGTTGGCAATTCAAATATCCATGTTGCTTGCCCAGAGAAGAACAATCTTGATGTGTTCCTAGTGAGAATCCCCAAATAATGCCTTCATTTTTTTCCTAGCTTATTTATTTTACTTTGTCATCTTCTCTGTCTTTGTGATACTCCATTATGGTTTGACTTGTGACAACTGGAAATATTATTTCTCCGATTTTCAGTCAGCTCTTTCCCAGCTTATGCCTGCACAATCCTTTATCTCAAATTTTATACAAGAGGAAAGATTTAACTCAGCCTGCATTGCTGGTTTTCACTGCTCCCCTGGTAAATATGAAAATGATCTTACTGTGTGCTTTCTGCTATTCTACATCTGAGGGTTGGGGAAGAGTAACCTTTTAATAACTGCAGTATTACATTCTTATCTACATCCAGTGACTTCCCTAAAACTCTTACTTCAAAGGTTACAAAAAGGCATCTATTAGGGTCTATTCCTGTCCTGTTTCCTACATATTCACAACTAATCTTGACAATTAGACCACATATATGGTAAATGCACTCACTCATCATCATCAAGGTATTTCTTTGCATCTTTAAAATTGTCTTCATCTGTCTTGCTTTTCTATTCTAAATTCCAGATTCTAAAATCTTTCTATTTATATAGCATAGAAAATAAGGTGAGCCTAAACCATACCTTGAGATCCTAGCCACTGAGTTATAGGTAATGTCCTCTGACCGTGAAATCTCTTCCTACACTTAAAATAACAACTGCAGCAACCTCTTTTACACAGTGCCTAAAGCATTTGAAATCTGAGCTTTCCATGTATTTCACAGCTATTCAACAGCATCCTATATAATGAAAAAATGGCAAAAGACAAAGCTAGTAAGTACCCCTGTTATAGCAACAGTGATAAAGAAGTATGAGATTATACCATGGAGGATTGTTGGTGACAACTTGCTGTTAACTCCTTCAGCTAGCTCCCACACTAACTCATTGATACCTCTGGGAGATACTCTTTGTGAACAGAAGGCAGCCATGCATCTTCTCTCAGTTAAATATTTCCTGCTTTCATTTCAATACTGAAGTGAAACACATGTAGATTTGATTAATTCTTTATGATACTTAGCGAAATTGATCACCTGAATTGGAAATATTTTAACAGATATAACTGGGGATGAATTTCTTCAAGATTTTAGTGTTCATTTAGATGCTAGAAAAGATGGTAAGCTTTTCAGAAGAGCTTGTCATGGTGGATACTGAATCAGCCTAGAAGCATAGCCTGTATTTATAGATGTGAATAAAAAGTTCTTTTGAAAAGCTTGCTGAGAACACTTTAGAACAGTTTACATTTAAGGTGGGTGCATTCACAAGTTCTCATAAACTGAGGCTCTGGTACAGTGTTGCTGCAGCTACCCTGGACTGATACAGAACGAGTACAGGAATAGCAGAATAGTGAAAAAGTACCAAATACACAAAGACATAAAAACTAAGTGGTTATTGTCATCCATAATGATGTCACAACATCATTATCATATTACATCATCATTAAAGGATCAAACACAGGAGATGAGTTTTCTTAAAATAACTACTTCCAGCAATTAGCAGAAGTGGTTAAGATTAAATAAAGAAGGAGATGCAAAGGAACTTTAAAATCATAAACCTCTATTTTTATGAGCTAAAACTCTCCTTGAAGCTGCTGTAAGAATGCACTGAAATAATGAACCCAGGAATAGGAACTTCTAAAAATTTCTGCTTCTACGGAGAGCAAATTTGGAAGAAAAATTGTCAAAATCCTTCAGTCATTAACTTTACTTAGCTTAAGGGAAGCATAAGAGCAATTAAAGGGTCAGCTTTTAACAGACATCTATCTTCACATATAACAACAGTGAAACACTTGATGTTTTCACCACAGCTACAACAAGACTTTTCTCATGAAAGTTTTCTGTGGGTTCCAAACTTGCAGAAAGGTCAGAGAAGATGACATGCAAGAGAAAGAACTACCTCTCTTATACCTGGAATAAAACTGAGGGAAAGAGATTTCAGTGTAGCTTAGCCCAGAGGAATACCCAAGGTAGCTGATCTTATAGTTCCTTGTCACTATGCAAAACCGTGATGATTACCAACCATGGCTCTTCCGCAGACTTGGTACTTGAGAATAAGCATTGCTACAGCTTCAAAATCAAAGGCTAGAGCATGTTTTAACTATGGTGAAGAATATTGAACTGTTTTCCTTAGAGAGCCCCACTTTTGACTTAAAAATAATCGTATTTCTTCATGTAAAGATAGCAGCATGGTGGCCATGAAAACAAGCCAGCCTCTAACTCAGTATGTAACCAAAAGGCCTAAAAGCCTTTGCAAAATGCTAATGGTTTGAATACCTTGAATACTGTAAGGAAATGAGATATCTAAGAAAAGGATGCATCTGAACTGACAAACAATGAATGGTTGCAAACATAAGCATTTCTTGTTTCAAGTATTTGTCATGCCATTAATTTTTCTAATGAATGTCTTTCTCAGATGACATTCCAGTATTTTTCTGCAAAATTCTTTGGATTTATTAGAATAAATAAATCAGGATTAAGAGCTGCAACAAATCACCAGTTCAGTAGGAATTTGTTTGTTTGTTTGTTCAGGTTCTTTTTGCAATTATTATAACTAAAGCCTGTTAAAACACCTCAAATTTCCTCATGGAAGATGGATGATAATTTCTCCTTCTTTGCAGTGTACGCAGACACAAGCACACATACACACATGTGGTGTCAGGCAACATTCCATATCTCATATCCAGAAAGAAGGTACATATCTACCAGGACATCTAGGGATAGCATTGCCATGTTTGCATCATTCATTTCCATTTTGAAAACTTCAAGAAACTGTCCCTATAGGCTAATTCAAGTTTTAGTAACAAACCAAGAAAGGACCAGCATGATAAGCCAAATGGAACAAGAAGGGCACTATACATACTTGAAATCATATTAGAACATAGAAATTTTATCCCTCTGTTTGCTCCTAGGCCTTTATCCCAGTTGAAAAATATTCAAACACTTGACTGTTGTTCAATGTGTGCGTTCAAAGAATTAAATAAGAGTTAATAAGAATTTTTGTACAATATTATCTGCTGTGTGATTCATGTGCTCTTTACCAAATTTTTAAGTGTTTGAACAATCGGGTAAGTCTCTTGTAAAAATCCAATACTATGAGACACAGATACACTAATATTAATTTTAAGGCCACCTTTTTAGTTTAAATAATTCAAAAGCTTTGCAGTGTACAGGTGAATTCTCTTCTACACATCAATTGCATTAATGAGTTCTAGATCAGAGCAATCTGTGTAAACCACATGGATTTTCAGTTCTAGACCTAATTTTCTCCTTACTTCCAGGGTTTACTACACGCCACATATTGCACCACAACAGCCGAGGCATCTTTCTGCATCTAACATGAACAAGCTCTTGTTTTGCAGCAGGTGCTACCAGATCAAAAGTGGTTCTTCACCAACCTGTATTTGGGTTGATTTTCTTCCTTTCATAAGCAAATAAGCTGAAGACAAGATTTAGTGTCTTGCTCCAACTATCTGTAGATTCAGTAGCAGAGATCAAGTCCAAAATTTTGCAGCAACTTACTACCAAAGTGCAGCAAAAACCAGTGGTGAAATCCCCATGAGTGCAGAATTGCTTTTGGTTACAGCATCCAAGGAAGAAAAGGGAGAAGTAACAGCAGCTGGCTGAGTAAAGGGACACAGTCTCAGAGTTCATAGTCAGTCCTGAAAGTTACTGAAGATACTAAGAGCATCTTAGTTTTCATGTTCTACCTTTTTTTAAAGAATATTTTTCACTCACAAAGCAAGTTAAAATGTTGTGAAAAGAGGACAGGAAGTGCTTTAGATAAAATGGCCACAAAATGTATTTCTAAATTAAAACTCTTGATAGAAAAGAACAAACTCTTTTTGTTATAGTTGCTGTCATTTCAGTCTTGCCAAAATACTTAAAATTCTCTGTTGGAAGCCACACTGACATAATTCCTTGTGCCCAGCTCAGTGCAACTAGCAATGCTGTGAATGCAGGTGTGCCTTTGTCTGGCAAGACAACTGCATATGTTCCTTTCATGTTATTTTCCACCAGCAAGAGAGGTGAAGCCTTTTAATACTCTTAAAGTGGTAAGAATCCTTGATAAGACAAATGCAGTGTTTTTCAGGGGGAAGAACAGTTCAATCTTCATGAGATTACTCTAATTGCTTGGCAGTACTTTATTAGGGCTGGATTTTGTCATTGTGAGTCAAGAAATGGACTGTTGGAATGCCAAGCACAAGATTTTGGATGCTCTGACTTTCTCATTTGAATACTTATAAAAACTCAACAGGTTTATTGTGTTTTCACTTTCATTTCTTTCCCCATGAATTAATCAACAGGCTGCAGAGTAGTCTGGAAATTGAAAAGACTTTTGACATTAAAGCCATTGCAAATGGCTCAGCTTCTGTAAACAAGACCCTAAAAAAATCAGGGCTATTTGGACCAAGTTTTCGATTTCTTATCATTCAATCAAATTGCACAATATTTTCCAGTTTTCATTCTGGACTCAAAGCATGCTGCTGAGGCAGAATACATTTTCAGAAGAGATCTGTAAGCATTCAAGAAAGAGCTAGCAGGGAAAACACTAGGAACAAAGGAAACGTGTATCAGAGACTCCCTCTGCTCTTCCCACTGGATGACCTGCATCAGGCTCAGTGTTGCAGAGGATTTCATCACATCTGTGCCTGCACCAAGATCAGTTGGGTCAGTGTCTCTACAGCATGAATTAATACAAACTAGGAGCAGCTTTGAATCTTCTGGGAGCCAGGGCTGGCCTTGACATAACTTTCTAAAATTTCTCTCTCTTGCTCCTCTTCCCTGAGCCAGGGATGGAGCAATGCAACTTCTTCCTGGGCTGCTGGTTTAATTCAGCAGTACCAAAGTTAAAGCTGGGAAGAGTAGGGGGTGCAAGACCTTCTAAATGTCAGGGCTGTGTCATAAAAAGGATCCATCAAATTGCACATGAGCCAGAACTCAGAACTTTCTATATCTAACTAAGGAGAGAAAAATAAAGTGACTGAGGTCTAAAGTTAGGCTACTACCCTGACCTGCAATAAAGCGCTCTTTTCTAATTTTTTTCTTTGTCCTCCGTTTAAAACTGGCACAAGAAGCCAGCAGTAAAATTATTAAGGG
The DNA here is from genome assembly GCF_963513975.1 of Fringilla coelebs. Classification (NCBI taxonomy): domain Eukaryota; kingdom Metazoa; phylum Chordata; class Aves; order Passeriformes; family Fringillidae; genus Fringilla; species Fringilla coelebs. Next base: position 105,122,790 of record NC_140028.1, on the reverse strand, counting down.
ATTACTTGCAAGTTTCTGACTTTAGAAGATTTTTTCTCAACAAATAACATGGGTGTTGGGAAAAAGTAAAGCAAAAAATTTTAAAAAATAATAGAAACATTAGTGAGCAAACACAGTTTGCAGATCCATGCTGGTATCACTGGATGCTTGTGCACACATGTGATGTTTTGTCAAGTAAGGTGCTATATACTGCAGATTCAAGTTATCAAATAAAAATAGCAGAGATAATTTCAGCTCCATCCACAGCACTGGGAGCTGGGGAGGGGAGGAAAGTGGAGGAGGGAAGGAATATTTGTGGAGTGAAAAAATTCAGAATTTTTTGGGGGTGAGAAAAGGTGAGGAAAGATTTACATAAAAGCTCTGCAAAAAAGTGCTGGAAGAAGAAACCACATTTAATCCAGGCCTGATCCATACGCAGCTTTTTGAGAGTCTGCCAGTCTATACACACAATGCTGTGTGCCACACATCATCAATATAATTCTGTAATATAATTCTTGTGCCATTGGCCTTTGCAAATATATCCTCTTCAGCCAGACAGCCTGGTCAGAATACACAACAGAGTTAATAGGCCTGTGAGAGCTTAGACTTGGAAGAGACCAGAAAGCAACTACATGGAGAGCTCAGGCAGCAGGACTCTGAGGTGCAGGACTGACAGCTATGGGCTCAGACAGCAAAAGCAATGCAAACAATTAGCACAAACTCTTAGATGAGAAAAAGACATCTTAGACATCAGAGTAAATCTATGTTAGGACATTCAGGAAAGTTCATCTGGACTATTTCTTAATGTTGATTGGCCACACAGTCTTAAAACTAGTAGGTGAACACTTACACAGTATAAGAACAGCTGATATTCAGCTTCCCTTAAAAATAGAATAAAATGAAACAAGCTTAACTTCAGCCTTTTGTTTCACTGAAAAAAAAAGTTGACAAGAAAGGTATAATACACTCAGCTATAATAGAATTATATTCTCTCTGAATTCTCTGTAGTGGAAAATGAAACCCTAAAGAGATAAGCCTAGATATTGCAAAAAGAAATTTCATACAAGAAGAGAAAATCCCTCTCAAACAGATATCCATATATATATATGCCCTCCATGCTAACAGTTTAAGAGCAATTTCCTTTTCTCAAATGAAAGTCTGTGACAAAATAACATATGCTGATTTATTAAAAAATTCTGAGCAAAGCAGATTTTCCTACCCTTGATATTCATAAATTCGATGAGGCAAATCTTTGTATCACACAATCTGTGTTTTCAGCAGAATCATCCTTAAGGCAGCCAAATATGTCAGTTTGTGGGGTCTAAAAAGCCTTGGGTATAAATAACACTTGCACATTCCAGGGAATTTTAGCCATTATTGACTCAGCAGGAGCAACATCGGACCTATGGACTATCGACTATATTCTCTGTTCTCTTTCTCTCTCTTCTCCACGTTTATTTTCCCCCTCCCTTGCTTTGCTTGGGCAAAGCACAGCTCTCATATTCTACTCCATGCTCTGTACTGAAGTTTATTGTGGGACTATGGAGCTTGTGGAAGAGTGTTTCTGCTTCTGTGCCAGCATCTTTGAGAAACTTATTGTGAGGAGCTGAGAGCCTACTGAAGGGTACTGTACAGAATTAAGGGCTTGTTACCAACCACTTGTGGAGGTCTATTGTACAAACTTGAGGGCTTGTTAGCCAACACCTTCGGAGTCCAAATAGTGGGCTGGTTGCCAGAGTGAAGGCACAATAAACAGAGTGAAGTACAATAAAGCACAGGAATTCCCTGACCTGTGGTCTGGTGTCTTTGCTCAGAGTAATGACAATTTATAACAAACATCATGGTCCCTACCAATGGGTGACAACACACACCTTCCCCTCCACCCCTTCCTTAATTGAACAAAATAAAAAAAGAAAAATTAAACAAGAAAAAAAAATGTTGTACAGCTGGTTCCCTGTGCTATCTGAAGTTTTCCCCCTCTTAAATGCTGGTATCTCTTCCCCAGGAAAAGTCTTTCCCAGGAGACCCTCATTTTCTAGGAGAAGGGTTGTTTGGAAAAATGGATGTGTGGTCCAGGATAACCACAGTTGTGGCTTCCCATGTCCTGCATTGCTGAAAGGTTTGTGACAGCTGTATTTCCTGTAGGTAATTCAGGTTTAATCCCGTGTTCCCGGACCACCCCACAGGCCTGTCAGCACTGAAAGTCTGCTGGGCTGTGTTTGAGCAGCCTCATGCCTGCTGGCAAAGGTTACATCTGCATCCCTGCTCTTCAATTCTCTCTTCTGGGGGCCTGGTCAGTAACACAGGATATTTTCACTGCTCTTGTGTGCTGAGATTACAAGTGCACGTGTGCCCTCACACTTGCTCAAGATTTGGGATATATCTGCAGCTGCCTCAGAGTCCCATGTATAGAGATACATTTGGTCTCCCCTTCCTCAGTCTCATTAGTCTTAGTCCCAGAGCTTTTGCATGTGATGAATGAATTTCTCTGAGTCTGAAGTTAATATTTTTAAGCATCTTGGTTACCACAGGAGGAGAGTGTGAGACAGAACAACATGCTCAAGCACTACCTGCTTGTGAGCAGCACTGACTCACCAAATTACAAAGGAACAAAAAGCAGTCCCTGCTTTTCCTTATTTTCCAGATGTTTTTGTAATGTCGCCATGTCCACTCATCCAGTAGCAATGACTGAAATGAAAGACAAGTGGCTCTGGGAAAGTGTTGTGCTACAATTTTCAAGGCAAAGTGGATTTAAACAGAGCATCTCCCTACAACTTCATTTTTGTAATTCCTTTTCAGAATTTAATCTCTGATTACTCCATCAAATCAACTGGTTGCAAGAGCAAAGCTGAGCAAGCCCTCTCCTTCAGGTGATGGTTGTTTTCCTAAACAAAGCCCTCCAAGGCAGCTGACTGGTCATTCTGTGGAGGCTTTCTCATTCTTCTCACAATGCGCTTTTTTTCAAGAGCTGCATAACATTGCTCTGCCTGCTTTAAGGCTGCATGAACACAGCTGTCACTGGCTGAATTAAATGAAACAGTGACTCATACTACATCTTTGATATTGAAAAAGGCGTGGGTAGTATTTTGTAGCTTTCAAAAAGCTATGATTTCACATTATGTTTAAATAAAGAAGGGCAATGACTTTAGAACATATAAACCCTAGATGATAGATGATGTACTATGTATTAAAAAGTTTGGGCAATATTTTATATGGTTTTGTCATCATCCATCATCATGAGGATCACAAGCAGAAGAGAAGTTCAGACAAACTTTCAGAAGAATAAGTATACATTGCAGGAAAGTAAACTAAGGAATTAGAAACACAAAGCACTGGTCTATTCACTCCCAGATTAGATTTTCTTTGGTAGGGTAAAAAGAAAATCTGTACATGCAGAGGCTCTGGCTATATTTGGCTTCATCTCACACATTCAGTCACCTTTCTGCAAAGTGGATATAAGTACTATTGTTCTTGCAGAGTGGCATTCTCACGTTTGCCTTCTGAAATGAAGGCACCGGGTCCTAGCGATGGATAATTGCAGGTAAGTAATTTATGGTGTTAGAAACACATTTAAGTTCTGCTTCTCCCCATTCCTCTCCTCTTCTGCAACTTACTCCAGATGAGCAATTTTAAAAATATTTTCAAAAACTGATTTCAGAGCAAATATAGTAGATGCCAGAAGTACACTGTGCTGCCTAAACTCTGCAGGAAATATAAGTAAGGAAAACATACCAGGAGTTTCTAGGATTTTCATAAAAATGTGCGTACTTAGAGTGCATAGTGAGGGTGCACTTATTCTGCTGAGAAGCAAGCAGAAGACACAGTGGTAAAATTGGTAATGAAGGCAGCCATTGGAAAGCTTGATGAACACTTTCCTTTTCATCTGCTTCAAACTACAATCTGGTTAAGAATCACCTAATTTTTAATGTTCCTCTCTTGCTGCGTATTCCAACTCAGCATAACTCATTTCAGGTAAGATACTGATGTAGAAGTAGGTTTAAGTAATCTGGGAAGTGTTAGGGAGATGATACCCTGGACTTATTTGGAGGACTGAATTCAAATACTCCTGATCGTGATTTTGAACCCCTCTGAAGTCCCACTTCTTCCTAATAGCCAGTAAAAGAGTGACTCAACCAAGACAGTTTTAATTTATTATGTGTACTTTGCACTCACCTTTCTAACATGCATATTTCCCAATGATTTGCTGTCATTCTGCTTCAGTCCTCACCTCTTGTAGTTTCTTCAATTATCAATGGAAGTTTGAAGTTCTCTAGGAGGCCACAAAGTACTAAATAAAGAATAAGCCTTCCCCAGTATTTTCCCCATATTTCCTTTGTCTTCATCATGGCCCATTAAATCTAATTATATCCACAGGAACATCCCCAGGGTTTTAATCCAACAGCTCTCCATCTGTCAGATAAACTAATAGTACACTCTAGAGAAATGTACTCAAAAGTCTGCTTGTGATTCAGGCCCCCTGCACTGAAATATACAGATACAGATTTATCTCTTCCTCTGACTCTCATATCAGCTCACAATTCTATGATTCTGTAATTCACATCTGGCTCTTCTTGGTCCTTGAAAACACTCTAGTTATACAGAATTTTAGGCTTAGCATTAATATTTTTACAGTAACATAAAGCAAAAAGAGAAATAAGTATCGGTTTTACACTACTACACAGGATTAAGACTAGGCCATTTGGGTTTTGTTTATTTGTTTTTAGAATAATAGAATATTTTTGTTTGTTTTTAGAATATCAGAATAATTTAGATTGAAGGAACCTTTGGAGATAATCTGGTTCAAACCCACTGCACAGTCTTGGTCAGTGTCAAAGTGGCATTGGGTTGCACAGAGACTTATTAGTTAAAATTGGGAAACATAAAATGAAGGAAGAAATGGCACTGTAGTGCTGAGGGTGTTTATATTTTAAGAACTCTTTATTGAGATATCAATAAAGAGGAAATAAAACTTGATATCAATAAAGAGTAAATAAAATTTGATATCAATTGAGATATCAAATCAGAGCAAGAGCTTTTCTTGCCTTTCATTTTACTCTATCTCAGGAAGAAAGGTACTGCTGATTGCATAGTGGAGATCCAGCCAATTAAAGAATGCAAAACCTTATGAAATATGTCTTTCTTCCTTAAAGCTTGTGCACTCTATGCCAAAGGGAATTTGGAGAAAGAATGTGGCATTGCAAAGCAACTCTGGCAAAAAAAAAAAAGGAAGTGGTTTGCAAAGAAGCTTCTTCCTAGTTGTAAGGACTTAAAGAATACAGCTGAACTGTCTCAAAACACTGTCAAGGCCAAAAGAATGAACTTCCCATAAGATTAGCCACCACAACAGGAAGTTGAGAAAATTGCAGATGGCACAACAGGAAGGAACTAAGTCCAGGCCTAATGGAGGTGAAGGTTTGTTTGCCATCCAGACAGAAATTCCCATCATGGCATCCATACCCTGTGGATACCTGGGACTTGGACTGTATAAAAAGTGATAGCTCCAGAAGAACAACTCTAGGACCCCCAACAACAATAAGAAGACCAGGGTGAAGAAGGACTAGCAAGACACTGCAGGGATCCATGTGGTGGTGATATATTTTACTTAATCTCTCTCACTCCTGCCTTCCCCTCCCACAAACCTCTAAGGGTTTTAACACAATACTACTAAGATCCTCTTCTTGACACACAACCTATTAGCAGTGTATCAGCTCTCTGCTCCTAGCAGAATGCTCCCTGTCCATGGAGATCTCTCTCTTAGGTATACTGCAATATAAATGAAAATGTTCTGGCAAAATAGTGTCAGAAAGAAAATTAACTGGAAAAGAAAATATCTACAATCAAGAATTTATTCACCCTTTGTTTGTCCATGCAATGTGATTCTTTGTCCCTCCTCACTCTCTTCCCCCTCTTCTTTGCTGCCAAAGTATTTCCCTTAAGATTTGTAAAGGAACAGGAGTTCTCTAGAATGACAACATTTGGCTAATTGCAAATTTAATTACCAAAGGAGTTTCTCTGTACACTCAAACTCAGCAGGACCATAAACCATAGGGGACAGACAGAAAGGTACCCTCTAAGGCAATGATAATGGATACTGCTGTCCCTTTGATAAAGGAGCTGTTCCACAGCTCCTGCATGGGAGACAGAGCTCATCTATAAATGGATAAGGAACCGAGATTCCCCCCTCTCCCTGCCCGAGGAGTTCTCTCTTTATTTGGTGCATTTCCCTCCTTCCAGCCATAAACCATAAGACACCAGTCACTCTGATCAAATACTGTGACCCAGCTTCATTACCAAAACTGTCCAAAGAGTAAGACTATGCAGAAAACCTTGGGAGACGTATGATTCAGCTGATGAAATATGAACAGTGAAGGATAGAGGCTTGTTTTGTACAGTGATGATCATGCAAAGTGACACTGTCACACATTATGTGACATTAGATGACAAACACAGGGTGGATGATGGGAAAATTTAAGAAGGTGATGATGCATTAGGGGTCCCAAGCCACCTTTCCTAATTAACACTCTTAAACTTCTACACCCTGTGTACATTTATGATGAACATTCTGCCTGACAGATTATGACAGAGTGAGTATTTTAGTTACAGGACTAAACATTACTATTTTTCTGAAGCTGATATTCTCAACCTGGGAGATCACTGCAGTGATGTGGGCAAAGGTAGGGAAGGAAGAGACTGCCACAAAGCTCTTCTGGCCAAATGAGATGGACTGGAAGAGAAAACGTGAATGATCATCAAGTGTTCTCAGAAGCAGAGACACTGACTAGTACTAACAGGCATCAGGCAGAAGACAAAGAAAAAATTAATTCCTCAGATCACATGAATGTCATTTCTTGCTGCATCATATTGTAGGTACTGAAAGCTGGCACAGCCTCAAGGATTGATTGAACATGTTCATGAAACTGGAACCAATTTGAAGCAATTAAAAAGATACCATCTTCCCTAAAAAACCAAACAGCTTTGTGGCAGAGCCCCAGATTATTTGAAAGCTGAGAGAATCTTTTGAGAGAAACAGCATGATATGTTTCCGCCTATCAACCATACCTCCCTCAGGATCAGCTTCATTGCCAAAGATCTAGCTGAATCTTTGCTTCAGTGACTGCTTTCCTAGACGTATTCTAGGAAAATTACTCTGATAGGAAAGAAGAGACTGATCACCAGTGTAACTGTAAAGGCATATTTGGCCCTCCTTTTCAAATAGATATGCTTTGCATTGCAGCTTTACAATTGCGTAGAAGCCTGAATGTCACTTACTGATTACTGATGACATTTTAGAGTACTGGAGTGATACAGGACTGTGAGGCGAGGGTCTGAAGTGATGCAGGGTCCCTAAGCAGGTGCAAAGGAGAGCCCCTTTATTCCAAAAACTCAGCTTTTTAAAGCCATTATCAGTTACATACTTTTAAATCATAACAAACATAATTCAACCAACAACATACACCACGATGTGAACACACAATGGTTGTGTAACATTTTTTTCTACCCCTAACTCAGCTGAGTCTCTTTCTCATAGTCCTTTTCTTGCTTAGCTGAAGTAACAGGCTGAGACATGATTTCACAAGGCCTCTCTTTTATAAAGCCTTACTTATTGGTAACACAGGACAACGGTGATGCTAATGCAAACTGGGTGCTACACTACAGAGTCACAGCATATACTTATGTAAATTCCTTGGGCTCCCTAAAGTTACCACTTTTATGCTTATCCCCACCTGAGAATAGTTTGCCATGCTGTGTACAGTCTGTGGAATGGTGGAAATGAAGGAAATTACACAGCTTCTAAGCCAGCATTTACTACTGAAGTCACAGATGCCCTGGGAGAAAAGGCCATATTCCAGTGACCCGATGAAATCATTCAGTAAATTGCATAGATGGTAGAGTTAAAAAGAGAGCAAAAGAAATCCATGCTGATATCTCAAGTTTAAACAGAAATTAACTTTGTCCTTGGTCAAGGTACCTACAGTTCCCAAGAGCCTAGGCACAAAATGGCTGCATGCTTCTACTGGAATGTCCTTCAGGACAGTAGGCTAAACAGAGATTAGCAGTGGCTTGCATGGCACAAGTCTCTGAGTGAACAATTATCTGTCTTGCTGAATTGCAAGGGAGAACGACTTTAATGATAGGCTAAAGTTCCACTGACAAAGCGCAGTGATCCACAGGGTTGGGCGCTGGTCATTCCAGCACCTAATGAAAACTGGTGTTATGGCACTCTAAGGTTCTTGTTTCTGCTCTGAAGAAAGACTGTCTTACTGTAGAGAAATCAAAATAATTTAAAAAATGGATAACTTGCACTTTTTAAAAAAGCATTTTGCTGCTTAAAGATGCCGATTGATTTTGAAAATTCCTATTGGGTGTTGTACTGCAACTTCAACTGCTCATCTTCAGTATGTCTACAGATATCTAATCCATATCAGAGAAGGAAAATGTTGATCAACACCCTTTCCCTCTTCAGCTTTGCAACAGAATGGTTGGGAAGATCCTTTATTTCCAAATCATCTTCAGTGGTCCAGCTTTCAGATATACATAGTTTGCAAAAAGCTTGACTCTTAGAACAAGTGGGGTTCATACATAGTGCATGGGGGAAACCTGGACTACATGTTTTATCTTCTCTTTTGAAACTCAAAGGCCAATAAAAAGTAGTGCCTTTTATCTATTTAAATAAATTATTTAAATTAAAGGTTTAGGATATTTGGGCTACATTCAATCTGCATTGACAAAAATGAGGAATGAAAGAACAGAAAACGTGTATTAAGTTTCCTCTGGTTTGATTAGAACAGGTCTGTTTTCATCTTCACTGTTTTAACTCAGTTTACCTTTATAGAAAGGAGAAAATAATTTCCTACTCTACTTTGAAACTTAAGAGGCATACTTGTTTAACAGAGGCTTTGAACTAGTAAAAATTACCCTCTGTTTTATAAACTATATTACAGTTTGTTGTCACAATACCAAAGTCCGTCTTTGTTCTTCAAAGTCTTCTGAGATGAGTTCACAGGATGAAAAATTCCATAAATATGCATGGGACAGCAGTGTGTCTTTTGTTCCCTAATTAAATATTTATGTCATTTAGAGCTCCAAACACTTCAGCATATACAGATCTGGAAACCATGGTACGTAGCCCAATGATATAAACTATATAATGAAAAGTACCAGAGACAGCCATTTCCTTCCACGCTTTTCAAAAGTTATAAGAAGGAAAAAAGAAAACTGTATTGACTCAGACCAGTGGAAGATTTAGAAATAATTCTATTAAGAATTTTAAAGTGCGTTTCTCAAGAGGATGAAATCTTGACTTCTCCACAATCAGTATTTTCAATCCCAGGAGGACATAAGAAGTAACATGTTCCCATTGCCATTCTCTTGTGTCCCTACATTGGTTCATCTATGCCTGACACCTTCTGATAAAGCTGTGAAATAAACATCATGAAAATCAGTCTGTCTAAGGCTAAGACAATGAAGACATTATCTGACATACTCATCCATATTGAGAAGCAGTGAAGATACTGACCCTGGGATATATGGATTGATAGAGCCAGGAAAACATTGGAAACTTGAGGAACATTCTTGACATACTGTCATATGCCAAAGTGAGTTATTCTTTTTTTTTCTCTAGCTACATAGACCTGATGGGCATTGCATTAAACTGGAGTTCTTTCCTGGAAGTTCGGAATCATTAAAATGCATTATTAGCTAAAATAACCATAAGCCATGTGGCCACCTGATATTTAACTCAAAGAAGAATTGGCAGGTGTTTGGAAAATCTAAATTGTGTTCTAGAGGAAAAGGAATTTCCTCCTATCAATACAGGACTAAACATGATAGAAAATGTTGGAAGTTACTGAAGAGAAAAAAGTTTTCCAAAGATGAAATGTGACCAGGAACTGTGGTGGAGAAAAAGAACTGCATTCTGAATACAAATAATTCTCTCTTCTTAGTACCAAACATGACATAATTTTTATTACTTTCTTAATAATTTTCAAAATTTGTACAGTTTCAGACAGTTTGCAATTTTAGCTGTTTGCTTTTGGGGTTTATTTTATTATCTTAATTTTTAGTATATGCAGTGATGGGAAGAGGAAGGAGAAAAAACCAGGAGAAACAGCAGATATCAGAAGATCTTTTGCATAATTTTGGACAAGTGTTTCATATTGATGCCTGCAAAATAACCAAGGAAAAATGCATTTGAAATGTCATTACAAAACAGGCACACTTTCCTTAAGAATGTCTATAGTAGGAACTCTGAAAGCGTTAGAACTGGAGCTCTTGTTCATAATGTTCCACATTAAGATTAGAACTAATGAAATCATCCAGACTAATTCTAAGATGCTGGATTTTCTAATTGTCAACAAATGTAATAGTGAGAAGTTGTTACAGCTATTTTTCCTTGATAAGTCTCAAAGCACCATACATTCATTAATTACAGACTAGAGCAATCACATCTTCTTGAGAATGTACTCCGAACAAAACCAGAATAGCTTGCATAAACTTTATCTCCAAGTGAATAACCTAATCTTTTATTTCAAACACATACCCTAGCTTACAGACAGTCTTTATGTGGTGTTACTAATTTTAGCTACTGCTTGAAGGTAAGAAGGCTGTAAACTGTTAATCAATTGAAATACAGGATTTACGCAAGCAGCATTTACAGAACATGACTCAGAGTGCTTTCTGAAAAATACAATGGAAATTTTTGAGTGCTTGAATATCAAAAAACAAGAGAAAATTCTGGAAAAAACCCTCACAAGTCTAAATAAACAAAGAAGATAGGAGTTCATTACATTGTTCCCTGGATGTCTCCACATTGCCAAGTGTTTTAGTTTCCCTAAAGCTCCCTACAGACATCTGAACCCATCTGACAGGTATAATAGAAAGCATGCTGCAAAATACAAAGCAAGATGTTAAGCTTCTTGGTTAATTGAAGAACAAACTAAGTCACCCAACTATTTCTTCTTCATATTGTAATTAGAAGACAGTTATTCAAGAAGAAGATAATTTTATGTTTTACCATGTATACACAAGCCCTGGATGGAGGAAAAACCTAGATCTCCTGGAAGGTAATCTGACTGTTTTAGCTGGTTGTATAAGGTGATACAAACGAGGGAAGAGCAATAAGATTCTGAAGAAACACTTCAAAATCTGCTTCTCTCTACTTGTCATTGGAAGTAAAATACAAGTCTTGCCCATACACCATATTGTTCTAAGTATTTATCAATACCGTATCTGTAGCATAGGATGCAGGATTACAAAATTTTTGTGCAGGTACAGCTACAAGTGTGCTTGGGACTGACTGGTCAGTAAAAGGCAAAGAAACAACAGGCAAAAACAAGGCAAAAAGAAAGCAGCTAAACAACTCACAGGTCTAATAAACACAGGAATTCCCAATGATCGAAAGAGCACAATTTTGTATAACACATTGGAGTGTGTGCTTATGCTGCTAAGAATTTACTAAAATACTGCTTAAATCTAACAGCCAACATATATGCCCAGATCACTGGAATGTGGAGTAAGATGTGCTGTCTTAACCAGCTCTTGAATACAGGCTTGTGCAAATCCTCCTACAAAGAGGAGAGCACAGCTTTATTAGGGCCCTAAACTGCCCAATGGTTCATGGAAAAACACAGTATGAGATCCATGGCACAGATCAAAGCAGGGGAATTCAAAGTAAAAGCAGTATGAAGAGTTAAAATAAAAATTATTCCATCAATGTGAGTATAGTTTTGTAAATGTCTTATAGCTAATTATGAATTACAAGATTAAATCTCTTCCAGCCCTTGCAGAATACAAATTAAGTGCTATTTTCTGCCTACTGCTGTAACCCTAGGTACCTTAGGTTTTCAAGTGAAAAATACAAGGAAGGAAGGAAAACAAAACACCATTTCATGCACCTTATGTACATACTTAAAGGTAAAAAGTAAAAAAAGGCAGAGATCACTCCAAGGGGCAGAGAATTCATGCTGAATCTGTCCCATGTTATTGCTGAACTATATTATGTATATGGGTATTGTTACACACACACACACTACACTGTATTATTTCAGGCTTTCCAGGAGATTTCTGGGATGCAATTCAAACATTTTAAAGCACATTGCTTCAGACAAAGTTCAGCACAGCAGGAAATGAGAAGGCAGGAATCCACATTTATATTCAGAGTAGCTTATCTCACTTGGTCCCATTAGATCTGCAGTATCATCCAGATCTGCAAGAAATCCAAGTGCCACCTTTGTTTTGGGAATTTCTTTCCTTATATTAAGAGCTCAATGTGCTGATTCATTACCTAATCAATATTGTAGACAAAGAAAGGAGGGATATGGTAAAGCAAATGGCTTGCACAAATTCTGCACTTTTCTGTCAAGGAAGGAGTCAAATAGTTCAGCTTGTGAAGAAAACAAGTGAGAAGCCAAGGAAACATTAGCACAACCCTCACTAGCACAGCCCAGAAGACCTCAAGAGAGATGATAAAGCTGTGTATGCAAACTAAATATATTGTGCATACAGCACCTCAAATACCATTTTATTTTGGTCCCAGGGTAGAAACGGTCCGTGACAGTGACTGGTTTCTCCTGGCAAATAAGGCCCACTTCAATTTGGGGCTAGCACATTTCAGACAATTCTGTGCCTCTTACTCAGGTGTTACTGGAGTGTTACAAGGCCTTACAGAGCAGCCTTGCCCTTTTCTCTCATTGCAGCAGACTACTGGGCAATATGTAATCAATCCCCTCTGGTCACACCTGACTTTAATCAGCGGTGTCAGGCCCAGCTCCTTCAATCATCTCTCTTGATGTCATGATACCTGATCAGCACCACGAATAGTTCCTTGTCTGGGCAGCCGCTCAAATTGCCTGCTTCGCAAATTGGACAACCTATATGTATCATTGTGGCTCATTTTTCTGACAAAGATGATCTGTAAACTCAGAGATGTCAAGGCTACTGCCCATCTCATTTTTCTTTCAGCACCACTAAGTCTTCTTGGTACTGTGTACTATGCTTCATCTTTTGGCAAATGTTTTTCTAGGATGGGGGAAAATATGTCTGCAGCGGTGTTCGGACTCCTAGGTGTAACAATATTTCAAGCTATTTTTTTGTAACACCTATTCAGAAATTAGGCATCTAACACTGCAGTTCAGTGACTGTTTCTTAAGTCAATATCATTTTTATTAGCAACAAAATCCTACCACCTGCAGCAGTAACTGTGATATTTTTTTCCAAGGGACAAGGACAGGGAAGATGTGGAACACATCAAGCACACAACGCACAGAGAAAAGTTAAATTTTCCTGTAATGGATATAGAGGTTTCAGGACCTAAAATTATTTTAATGGTCAATAAAACTGAGAAATCATTGGTACAAGACAAACCCTCCTATTTGAGAACTCCTTATAACAATAGTACTTCCATGAATCAAAGATGTTAAAAGATTGTTAAAGCTTATTTTCCTTGCTGTATAAGACATTCTTGAATGCTCCCCATGGCACTGCATCATGACAAAATATCACTTCATAGGTGGTCTAGAACATCCTAATGAAAACATTTCTGCTTTTCCCCATGGTTTAAGATTATGAGAGAACTAGGATTTTCTACCTAGTGAAGTTCTTACCAGCTTTAACAACTTTTTACCACATGCTGACTATGGGTAACTCCAGCTCTCATGCTCTGCAGCTCTATAAATGGTGATATTTGTGTCTTTCTACTTGACTTTATTAATTCACAGTTACTTAGGCTCAGGTTTCCATTCACTTGGACTGCTAATGACATGCAGAACTAAATCAAAGTGGTGTCAGTCACTGAACTGTTGAGCTGGAAGTGCAAATATTGGTGCATAATTGCCAATTCCCTCTAACTAACCCAAAATACTTTCATTGACTGTAGTTACAGAAACCTAGATTGCAACAAGTCTGTGTCATTAACAACTTGACATAAGGCAAAAATAACACCCTCACTCTTTTCCAGTTTCACATCTAGAATCTGCAAGTATCAGCCTCACTCTATGAGAAGTCCACTTGGAGATAACAGCATGGCCAAGACACAAGGGTGAAAATTGATTTTGGACTTGGACAGAGCTAGTATGAGGCTGTCCAAATTGACCATGGGAACATGGCTCCCTAAATGAGCAGGGCCAAACAGTAGTCACCAGTTTGAGAAATTAGCAATTTTGAAATAATGCAAAATGTGGTTTTCAAGATTATCATAAATGGCAATAAAAAAAGGGATATGTTATAAAGAAAATTCCAGTGAGAGAGCAGTGTGAGGATTACACATCTGCATCATCCAAGCCCTAAGAAAACACTGTGAAACTAAAACATCCGTAATGCAAAAATTATCTTTTGGGCAATGGGAAGATGTAGAAGAGATGTTTTCTTTAAGTATTAGTAGTTAAACAATCAGTTCAGTATTTTTAAAAATCTTTTAGGGTCAACCTGTTACTCCTCTCAGCAAATGATTTGCCGCTATGAGAATCGCTGACTGCAGTGCTAGGGCTGGAGAACAGATAAACTTCTGCCATAATTCTAAGTATCAGGATGTAAGATTTTAAGCATATCAAAAATTATAATCAATTATAGTCAAAAGAAAACATAAGACATTTAGCCAAAACAATTACTTGTTACAAGTATAATTACAAGTTACTTGAGACACTTATCTCTCCTGATCAATCAGTGGGGAAAATTGTTTATTTTAAATGAGTGTTTTTAAGTGAGCAGCCTAAAGAAAGAAAGAAAGAAAGAAAGAAAGAAAGAAAGAAAGAAAGAAAGAAAAGCCACAGAAGGAAAAACAGCTTTCCATTAACTTTCATGGACATTCAATGAGGATCAAGGTAACCATTCAGAAAAACCAACCACAAACATATACAAACCCACTGATTATTATGTTATGTCATGCAAGCTCAAGCTTGAAACAAATGACAATGTTTAGGAAGCTAAAATAGTGACAATTCTACCATAATTCCATGTGATCTACTAGTTCTGCTGAGAAATCATGTTGCTTTAGTTGCAGCTTGGCAATTAGAATATTGGGCAAGGTTTACTAAGAGTTTTCATAAGCAGAAAAATGAGGCCAAGTGGTACGTGAGAACTCGATTCAATCTGGTGTGGCAAAGAACCAAAAAAAGATGTTTTAAAAAAACCATATCCTTTACCAAACAGCCAAGTTTATATTATTTACCTAATAAAATCTTTAGTTTCTTCTTGATCAATCCAGAAGTTTATTTGCCTACATTGACTCATAATAGTCATGCCACCTGTCTACCAACCTTCATAAACAGCCCTCCAATACCCTGATGTATGCTTGAGTCTACCTCCTTCATGTGCTGTTTGAAAGAAAACATTCCCCACAACCTTTTCCCAACTGAAATTTCTCAAAAGAGCAATTTCTGACATTTTCATATTGCATCCATCAGACCACAACAGAAGATAATTTCCTCTGGTCTTCCTTTCTTGTAATTCAATTTAGTAACAGAAAATAACATATAGACAAAAGACAGAATCTCCCAGTCTCTGGTAGGAAGAAAAAGAACAGCCAGCAGAAGCCCTGCTTTTCATGAAAAAGGGAATTTCTCATCTATTTCTCTTTAAACTCACACACTTTCTTCAACTCCTCTCAACTCTTTTTTCTCGTCGGGTCTTTCAGGATTTTGTCTTAAGAAGAGAAGGAAAATGAAACCTAGACTAACCATCCAAACTTTACTTGCTTTCTGCTCCCCTTGGAAGCAAGTCTGGTCTTTGCCATTCCCATTTTACTAGATCAGTCATATAACAGCTGGGCTGTAGCTCTGCCTCTTACCCAGAAAGTGGTGGGAGGAAAAAGCAGTACTGCTCAGGGGGCCAGCCCACCTTGAAACGTGCAACCCTTTAAGGCAATTAAATAAACTGCTACTAATTAAAGCAATATCAAGAAACTTTTCAGCAGCGACATTTAAAGAACAAGTCATACACTTTGTGATAATTCACCTTGAATGTTCATGTTCAGATCAGGGAACTTTTCTCATGTAGAGTTTAGGCTGGACATATCAAATAAATTTAAAATAGGAAAAGTAGTTTTGAAACTGAATGATTTTCTTAAGATGGATTTCTAAAGAGCAGAGAGGAATTAATAGTCTCCAATGATACTCTAATTATCTTATAAAACCCTGTTCTAAAAAAAAGTCTACTGTAGAGCTGGGCTAATTTGATGTTAAAATATCTACAGCTAAAGAAAACCAAAGTATCTTATTAATATTGTATAGAGTTTCTAAAGCACAAGTAATTCAAATACACATTGGGTTGATGTTGACAGAAGTGATGGGCTAGCGCAGAGATTGCTATCAGGCAAAGAGTAAAAAGATGATGGATAAGCTTCCCTAAAAATGACTTGATAGTGCAAACATGTTGTGTATCCAGTTTTAATTAAAGAATAAAACTGGAATGGAGCAATAGGGTTACCCTTTTATACATATATATATATATATATATATATATATATATATATGTATGTATGTATCCATAAATATGGCACTTCATCAACGTATTCAGGTGCAGATATTTCATCCCTTCACAGTTAAAGCTGGCCTCTAGGAGTTCAGAGCTCTTTGCCATGATGCAGTATATTTTGAGAAGTTCTCTGTGAGGGATAGCATGGTGAGAAAAACACTGGAGGAGGGCAGTGTCTTGTGCCTATGATCTCAGCTTGATTAGGCTGGCTGGCAGCCCATCCACCCACCAGGTTTCTATAGCTCTTCTATCTTGACACTACCTGTGAACATGTCTCTTATAATAAAAGAAATGGTGGTGAGGGTGTCATCTTTTGAACGGTCTGAAAGCCAAGTGAGAAAGGAGAAACTGTTATAGGATTTATCTACCAGAGTAAACAAGCAACAACAAACAACCATTAGATCCAAATTCCGGCAAAATGTACATCTGGGATTTTGACATGGGCATCAGTACAACGTATCACCCAGCCTGAATGCATTATGTAACATTATCTATGGTACTAAAGTTGCTTAAGTAAAGAAAGTCCCAGTTAGGGTCATTGGTATCTTCCTACGCCACTGCAGTTTAATTTGCTGGTCTCTCAATAGAATAGTGTGTGTGCTTCTGTGTGTCACGGTTTAGCTGCAGAAAAATAACTATTTGCACAGGGAGATCAAATTTCAGAACCCAGACTCCAGTCTAAATGTGTTGAAGGTAATTTAGATTAATTAATTTTGTTGCAAAGAGCGAATATTAAAATATGAGTTCTTAGGAGCAGATTGGGAAAGGCAATGCAAGAACCTATTAGAAAGAAGCAATATTGCTGAAAGGTGATAAAAGTCTATAAGTCTGGGTGCAACTTGGCATTTTCCCAACTACAGGTGCAAGCTTTGGAATTAGAATGACAGCTCTTGGCTAATGAGGTTTCTTAGTTATGAAACGGATTAATCTTTCACAGAAAAGTTTCTTGGTGAAGTCACATCTCTCCTGATCAGATCTGCATTGAAGGAGATCAGGAAGGTTGTTTTCATTATGACAACTGAGCAAATAATTTGCAACAAATAAAGTATTCAGTGCTGCTACGCCTAAGAAGTTAAAGAATCTCCTGCAATCTTATCTCCAAGTTTTGAAAGCTTGGTTCCAAACACTGAGGCTTTGTTTCTCAGAGATATGCGACATTTAGGAAAAAAAACCCCAAAACACCCAAAAAACCTCCTAACCACCCCCAGCCCACAACACAGTGATCAAGGCAACTGTGTCACAGATTGAATAAATACTAACAGACATCATCTCAAAGTCCAGAGACTATCAAGCAAAAAAAATAAAAATAACCTAAACCAAAATATTAAATAAAAAACTGGTCTGTGTTTGTTTATCTTTAAATAACAGGTATAACCTGTAGAATTGCAAATCTAAAGATATAAATTAATCATTAGATTATCCTTTTCCCTCCCAAAGCTTCTATTTTTCCTGTTTTACCAAATTCATCCATAATTGAATTTGCTTGGTTCCACTTGTCAGGATAAGATGCATAACTTGTTTACTAGTGGGTTCATTTTCCACACTCTTCCATAGATAAAATTCCTTTATTTTGGTCTTGCGAACATTTATTTATTTATTTCTAGCCATTTTCAAGCTAGAAATTTCAAGGCACAGATACAAGTGGCAGCATGGCTTAGTAAATTGCCAGTATCCTTATCACTCTTCTCTGTGCCTGGAGAGGGGCAATGGGATTGGGGGTCCAATGGCCTAGGGAAGTGTTACCTCCTGAAGGGTCTGATGTTCTACACAGATTGTCACAGGGCTGAGCCAGGCAGCCTGGTGGTGAGCATCCCCCACACAGAAGAGTATCTATGTGAAAAAGAATAGCCCAAAGTGGTTTGCTATAGCTTGAGAAAAGTGATTAGAATTAATAAGTCCATATAGGGAGAAGGAACATAGTACTCCTCTCACAATAAATTCAGTCATTTTTGTACAGCAGCTGTACGCATATTATCAATTCATGTACAGCACAACTTCATCTATTTTCCAAGCAGCTTCTGCACCTTTGAACAGAGAGGATTTCTCCACAGATTACCTTCAGAAATCCTCAGAATTTCTTAACATTTGGAAAGATAACCAACACCATAGGCAGTATTGCTCCTTGATAACTACATCTCACCTCCTTCATTTTTCCACCTTCCTCTAGCTTATGTTTAACCAATTTTTGATCTTCGTCATGTTTTGTTTCACAGCTTTCACACACATAGTTCCTACACTTACAGAGAGCTCTATTCCTACCTTTCTCAGGTTAATTCATGTATTTCTCCATGACAGAACAATTAGTGGTTTTGTACATGTTTCCTGTTTATTAATAGGCAAGGGACCCTTAATTGAAAATATGCTAATTTTGAAAAGAAATGCTATTGTTAGAGTTGCAAATGCACTCAGAGCAGCCACTTTATTACAACAAATTAGATGAGTTTGCAGAGATAAGGTCTGCTGGCAAGCAAGGTAGGCTGGCACCATCTCTATTGGTTTAATCTAGAACAGCCTTCTCAATGCTGCCTCTTTTTATTCAGCACAACTGGTGCATTCACAAAGCAGCAAATGTCATGAAAGAATCACAGAATAGTTAAGGCTGAACAGGACCTCTCAAGATTTATAGCTAACCATCCCTGCTCAAAGCAGCATCTGCTAGAGCAGGCTGCCCATGGCCTTGTCCCATTAGGTTTTGCAAACCTCCATCCGTGGAGTCTCCACAGCCTCACTAGGCAAGGCATCACCTCCTAACCCCTCCTGTCCCACCCCACTCCCCTGCTTTTTTTTTTTTTTTTTTTTTTTAACAGGTTGGCAAACTTTATAGGAAAAGAACCTGCACTATTTTAGCCAAAAGTTGTTAGTGTCCCTCAAACTAGGATCCTTGAATAAAACAGGTTTTTCAGGGTTGTTACAGAAGGGGTTGTTCTAGTTCTGCAATAGTTCTACAAGAGCTATATTAATAGCTGGTGAGGTGGATCAATTTATGTATTTTAGAAAGATTTATCTCACCCGCTATGCACTATCGTCCTTTGCTTCCCTTTTATCTAAGTTCTTAATTTTTCACCTGCTCTTCAAAGAAAATCATCCTTATTTACTCCCAGTGTACAATGAGAAAAAAATTTCCTTTTGCCTGACCATAAGGAGACACCTGAAAATTAGCAAAGGCGCAACCCTAGAACAACAAAATACTGCTTTTGTGTCCATCAGAGACTTTGTTTCCCCAGTTTTCTAAAGTCAGGAATTTGAAAAAATGTGCAAACATTTGTGACATGACATGGGTGGAGCCCACAGCACAGGGTTGCTTGAGATGAAGGCAGTAGGACTGAAGCTCTTCCTCTGGACAATTAGCAAGTGAGGAGGGAGAGATCTGCTGAGATCTGATCTCTTTCCTTCTCTCTTCAGATACAAGAAATTTTCTCTTTTTCAGTAGAGAAAGAAGAGCTGCACACTAAAAACATTATTATTTCAAACCACTGTTCACCAACATTGAAAGATTCATGTTTATAATTTAGAAGCAAGCAAGCCACTAACTCTTGTCATTTTCATTCTTATCATTCTTATCATTTTCACACTAATGATAAATGTTACAAGTACCTGGTAGAGAAAGCCCAGGGCATCTTCAACACTGCAGTTCTCTTTTACTCTTTCTTGGACTGCATGATCCCTTCCAGCTAAATCCTGGCTGGGAATTTCCTCTGAAGTAAGGGCAAACAGCTATTGGCTAACAAAAAGAGTGAATTTAAACAATTTATCTATGGCTTCTCCACATCTCTTGCATTTTTAAAATTCAGTGGAGTCTGCAGATGTTTCAAGGCTTTTTTTTCCTTTTGTTTTTTTTCCAGAGTCATCCCTTTCCTCAGCCTTGTTATAATAGAAAGGTGCTCAGTAGCCTTAGAAGGCTTGGAGAAAAAAAAAAAGTCACTTTAAAATTTTCATAGTACATTAAAATCTCATCCTAAACTCAAATCAAAACCCATTCCAATTGTGTACATATGTTCAACTAGTTAGATCTTCACCTAAATTTGCAACAGTTTCTCTCATGACTGCCTCCAGGTTTCGTTTTCCCCCTCAACACAGCTTCTGGCTATGTTATCTCTGTGCTTTTAGGTATTTATGGTTGGCCTTTTTTCAGTCCTTCTGCTCATGAGCTATGGAGACTCCAGAGACTCCAATGCACCAGTGACAACAGTGAGAATTTGGGCTGGATTGCTCTTCATTTCTACACCACCACCTTCCTATGCTTCCTTTTTATTTCCATTAATATACAACAAATTGTCAATTTGGCTTTAGTGGTTTTCAGGTTTTATAACGAACTCACCATCTACAGCATACAACTGGTTTTTTTTGGTAACAAACTCTGAGAAAGTGAAAGGTGAAATTAATTGATCCTGTAGTTTTACCCACAGATTTGTCACTTGATTTAGACTAATGAATGTCAAAGCAAAAAAGCAGAAATGTCAAGACATTTTCAATATTTCTTGACTGGTGTGAGTAAAAGAACTAGTAATGTCATTTTAAGGCTGGAAAAAACAGGGATCAAAACATGCAGTTCAGTTTACTTTTTCTGCAAAGAAATTGATCACAGAGGCTACAATCTGATAAGAGCAAAGTAGTCACAAAATATAGTTTCGTGTGAGAGGGGAAAACTGGAATAGAATAGGAGAAACATTTATATTAAAAACACAACTTTCAAAGAAAGACAATCTAGAGAAAAAATCAAAATAGAAAATGTAAATTTCAAGATATTCTGATTAAGAAAAACTTACATTTATCACTAACTTCCAGCAAGTCCAGTGTTGATACTGAACCTGCTGAGGCTGCCCAGCAGTACTGCAGAGAGAAGGCAACCCTGGTATTCCTTGATAATGCTTCAGTGAGAGAGCTGTCCTAGCAGGCCCTGTTCTTCTGCAGCATTTTCTCATAACAAAATCCAGCGCACAACAAGTTTGGATTCCATCCTTTAATTCAAATTTTATACAGCTCAAGTTGGCTTTATTTTCCTTTGGTTTATGGCCAAGAAAGTTGTCTCCAGCTATTTGGCTCTCTCTGCCCTCAATGAAGCAGCTTCAGACTTACCCCTGGTAAGTCAACAGAGTTCTGCCACGAATCACTGCACTAACATTGATATTTCTCCCTAATTAAGATCTTTAATTCTTATCAGCTATCCGAATAAAAGAGTCAGTAATTTGTTTATATTAATTCCCACTGTGCTACTTATTTTCGTTGAAGGCTGAGGGAAACAGCACGTTTTTAAGTAGCAGGGTCTGGCTGGTTTTCCTGTTGGCTAAAGCAGGATTTTCAAGACATACAAATCATGATGTGAAAGGAAAGTTTATGGTCATTGCATGGAATCAACAGATCTGGAAATTATTAATTTGGTGTTAGGAAGCTTTTAGGTGAACAGCAATGCAGCAAAAAATGTTTATTGCCTAATATTGTACTAGCTATTTGCTCCCTACCTTGCTTTCCCCTTTCTATTGTTTAATGATTTGTGTAGGCACCAATTCAGAATGTCTCATGGGATGTAGGAATTTTTCAATAATGGGTAATATTTCAGTAGAAGGAGGCTGATGTGGAAATTTGATATAACAAACCTCTACTTCAACTAATAGGGAAGACAAGGAGGAAGGAAAGAAGCAGAGCGTTCCTGCAGCTAATAGGAGTTTTCCAATACAAACAAGAAGCAACAAGTTTATTAGACATTCCATTACTATCAAATGGTTGTGTTCTGCTGATACCCATTCTACTTTATCCTGTGCAAAAGGCAGATGTGCCGTTAAGTGTAGACAAAAAAACCAATGAGACGCAAATATGCAAGAGACAAATTATCAGGCAGGCAAAAGAGCTTCGATTTTGCTTCAGTTGAACAGGGGATTAATTTCTCGTAATGGAAGTGAAATGTGCCAGATCAGTCTCCTGTTTCACCAATTGCCTTCAGATTCTCACTGAACCATCATCTTCTGTGTTTGCACTGAGCAATCTGTTTTACCCACACATGGCATAGTCCCCAGCTCAGTCTTCTGTGGGGTCAGATTTTAAAAAGGGAACATTTCTCAATAGCTGTCATTGGGCACTCCCTCCACAGGCCATTTGAAACAGAGTCTCTTACGCACATCAAAAATTTTTCTGCACGTTAGTGGTAGAGGTTTGAGGCACAGAGTACTCACCATGGCGTTGTAAACACAGCCCAAAGCAAAAAGATTAAAGCCACAGTGCTGTGTGTTCACTCAGCAGTGTGAACTGATGGATTTCCTAGGCAAGACTTTTATTAAAACATGGTGGCCACGACTCAGCCTGAAATACCATCCTGTACTCTTCACTGAATTACCCTCCCTTATGTATGACAAAGTGTGCAGAGGCACCTCTGACCCAAGGATTGCTGCAATCCAGAACACGAAGTCTCACTTCTGCCAGGAAATGTGGGTTTCTGTTGTACTGTGTGGGTTTCAGTTCTACAGCAGTCTCAGCCTGTGTAAAAATGTGGCTCAAGAGAGCACAGAGAGGTTCATGGAACAGGATAGTATCAAGCCCTGTTCAGAGCAATACCAGACCAGCTGTAGAAACAACAACTGAAGTATTTAATTCAGAAGTACACTTAAACACATGCTTATCTCACATGAGCTGATGAAGCTTAAACAACCCATTTTTGCATAGAGTATTATAGCTCAATATTTTTAAATAACATCAGATGCTTCAAAAATTATAAATCTTTCGCCCTTTGAGTACATGCATTCCCTTGAGAAACAGGATGATATAGTATGCAACCTCTGTAATTTGTCATCATTTTCCATAGTTTTTTTCCTTGATTTACACCTGTTTTTCTCTGATATTTAACCTTGTTTTTCATTAACTCCTCTTCTTTCTGATGAATGTTATCTGCAGCAAAATTACTACTCTCATGACCTAAATGTCTGATAAATTTTCTTCCTTTCACTCCTTAAATGGAAAACTATATTGGAAAAGTAATCTGAAACTTGGAAAGCAAAGATTAAACCAAGTTCACCCCCGAATGTTTTCTTCATTTGTTTAGTTCATTTCTGTTTCAGGTTTTGACCCAGTTTTTTGTCAAGGGAATTGATGCAACAAGGTGCTATAGGAACAAAACTATTCAGGGCGCTAGAACGGAATAACAGGTTGGACTATATCAAAATTTAAAATCGACTGAGGAATAAAGAACATATGATGTGCACAGGGACATTTAACTTCATACATGGATGATGGAAAAGACTCACACAGAACAGCATGGAGCAAGACAGAAGACAAATTTCTGCTTTAGAAAGTCAGATTGAGAACACAGGGAAACAGCAATTTTTGCTGCTCATGTGTGATTCATCTGTCATCTGTGGCCACTCAAGGAGAAGACCCAAGTACCACGGTGGGCAGCGAAGCAAGACCGTGCTGTCAGCACAAAGTGGCAGCAAGAGCAAAGAAAGATGTTCACCTGTGGAAATGGAACTTGAACTAACGGGGGGTACTAGCACTCATTCCAGTCTTTCTTGCTAGTAAGAAGCCAGCGCTGCACTCTGACTACTGCATGTAATTTGCCAGGCCTGTTTTAAAAAAGAGATAATCAAAATATATAAAAATAAAGCAAAGAAAATGGAAAGATTTCCAACAAAGGGAAAAATGAAATAAAGGCCTATATAAACTGCATGCAGGGGGCAGGATGAGGAGACTTTCAGAGCAATTTGTTACTTTAAATGCAAAGTTAACCAGACACCTTGCTTACTGCTTTCAGAATACAGAAAGGTAACTCTGCATAAGATAAAAAACTTAATAATAATTAACATTTACACAAAGTATTTATTAGGACAAGGCATTCTTTAGAGCGAAAAAAAATGTAGGAAGGCCTATAAATATCAAGATCAAACCATTCTGAAGCTAGCAGACACTCTCTCCTGTTGAGAAAATTACTTCATTATTTTGCATAGCAGAATTTAAACTTTTAAACATCTTCATCTGAAGCATGTTTTGCTGACTACTATCCTGAGGTACCACTAAGGCCAGATATTTTCATTAGTTTCCCTGAGATTTCTCCAGCCTTCAGTGCCAGATAAAGAATATTTGTCTCCTGTGAACACTGATTTGATGGCAACACTGAGCAGCGTTAAAGGTGCATTTCTTTGTAAAAATCACAGGAGCAGAAATTATAGGAATATTTGCCCCAAGACTAAAACAACTTTGAGGAACTGGTGCTACGAACATTTTCCCAAAGACCAGTGACTCAAGCCTTTTCAAAAGCTTGATAAGTGACCTTTGATGTCACAACAGTAATGACTGGCCCAATTGCATTTTGGTTTTTGTTTGATTGGTGTTTGGGTTTTTAAAAAATATTTCATTTGTAAATTTCTTTTGACAGTTAAAATTTTCACTCACAAAGCAAGAAATTAGGTTCCCAAAGAAATCAACCATACATTCAAATAAATATTGCAAATATCAGGAATGCTGACAACAAAACCAAAAAGTCATCCTTTAAAACTCAGCAGTTAAAAAATGCTTTGAGTTTTTTAATCCAGAAAACAGAGAAAGCATTTTATTTCATTATGATAAAAGCTGTACAACATGCTGCATATTACTTTCCTTCTTCAGCAAGCAAAAAACTGGACTGGGAAACACTCAGAAATTTATCATTGTGTTACACTGCATTTTACTCTCTTGAGGCTGTGGAAAGTGAACATTATAGAGAGCTCTCATTTTCTTACCAAAATATATTGTTCTGCAGTTGCTGCTTATCAGCATGTTTTATGTCCTTAGAGACAATAATCTTTTGCTCTACTTACCATAATAAAGGCCCTTTTTTAAGTTATTGCTGTAGTAATACACATTATTCAGTTTGATATATTTTCCTGGATCTGCATTTATATGACCAACTTAGGCAAAAGTTAAAAATGTTCAAAGGGTAAGTACTGTAATGCACACACATATGTTCAGGATTTTAATTAAACTGACAGCAAGCTTTTATGTCAGCCTAAGAAAGAGGACACAAAGTGTTACCAATGCAAGCATAAGGATAGCTAAAACACAGGCACTTAACTAAGAATGCATTTAGTTAAGGACACCAAACAGAATAACATTCTAGGAAGGAAAAAACAATTAAGAAGAAAAATTTCTATGCAGGGACATATTATTTTCCCAAAATATATTCTGGTGTCTCTGTTGATGCTTATCTCATCTGCCTTACTTTGCCTGATTGAGGAATATGAGTAGATTTCCTATTAGCAAGGCTGACTGACCTAATTTCCAGAAAAGCAGAGAGAATCTCTGGTCCTCTGTGTTTTGAGAGAAGAAATATTAAGCTAAAATATATCACCTTCAGAAAAGGAGCCATGGATATGGGCAACTCCAGGATGAAAGCTGTTTGTAATTGGACACTGCTCTGCAGCAGCTTGCACCATGTGGTACTGGACAGTCAGGCACCCAATGAACCCAAACTCTTCCAGGCAGCTTGGCTCCAAGTGATTATTGAAGAATGCTGGAGACTTGGATTTAAACAGACTGGAATATCCTTAGAGGAAGGGCAGAGCAGTTAAGTACCCCACCAGACACATGAAAGCACTCAGAGATACAAGGCCATAGCAAACACTTCACCCCTCCCCGAGAACAAAGGAGTTGCATTTTCAGTTAAAAATCTATAATAGGAAAACCCAAACAGAGAGAATTTAAATGATTACGCGCATACATTCTCTGAAATATTCAATACATGTGATCAATACATCTTCTGTTGTATTAAAGGAAGCCAGCAGACAAATGTCTGGTCTCAAAGATTGTGTGAATTATGCTTGCCAGAGTCCCTGCTGAAAAGCAGAGTCTGGAGAGTCTAATTCCTTCTGTAAGCATAGGGTGGTCAGGGAAGAAAATACCTCAGCAGTATTATCAATTTAAAAAGCAGTTCTGGGGACAAGAGAGGATTTTGTTTAATGCCAAAGGAATGTTGACTCCTTAGATGTTACAGAGGAACATGTTATCAAGGATACCGAGGTTATTTGTAGACCTAGAAAAAGGGCCAAATATATTCTACATGAATCCTCAGATGAACAGAAATATTGAGTAAACTATTGAGGCTGTCATGTATGACAAAAACACAGGCCAAGTCAAGCAAAAGAATCCATTACAGTATCACAGGAAAAACTGGCCCCAAAGGGGGGAAAAATGCTCTAGACCTTTTTGCAGAGCATGTGTATGCAAGCAAATCTATTCACTCTGTTCAGCTGTCTTTTACAACAGACAGTAGGACTTTAGAAGTCACTGCATTTATTACTTGCTCATTCTCACTAGAGGATATGTATCTAATGGGTCTCAGTTAGTCCAGTATGTCTCAGCATCTATCAGCAGTGTAAGGGATGATTTACATGCATTTAACATGAATTTTCACAATCAGAAGCAAGCAGCAGTATTGTGGTAGACTGTCACAGTCAAATGGATATTTTGGGGGATAATCACACCCTTCACAGCTGCTTTAGAAGGGATGCAAGAAGCAGAGACCTGGCTGCTGGGCTCTGGGACCACATGAACTCTCCAAGACAAAATATACCCCAAAGCCTTTTATGTAACAGCCAAACTGTAAAAAATTGTAAAATAGCTATGCAGAAAGCCCCAGAAAACTCCTAAGCAGCAGGTTGTTCAGATGCATTTAAAATGCTCTATTACATGGCTGCTGCTTTAGAAACAACTATTTTGTGTACCAAAGCTATTGTTAGTATTTTCATTACTGAAACTTCTGACAGATGATGAAAGGGGAAAAAACACCTTTTGGGCAATCTCACCAAGCCATTTGGAGATGGCTGTTGTGTTGTGCAGAGGCTGTAGCTGCAAGCTCCAAGGAGCTTAATGGAGCTATTGACAAAGCCAGCCTCTGCCAGATGGTTTGGCTCAGGATGGGTACCTAACAACATAACCCATAAAGTTTAGGTTTTTCACCTGTCAAACTATACTTTTATTTATTTTTTTAAATTTTCCTACATTGTATACAACTGCAGTAGAAAGAACCTGAACTTTCAAAATACTTGCAACAATGGTGGTTTAATGTGGGGATGAGAATATCATGGTAAGAGGCATTCACAGAACTTGATCATTTCTCCTGTTGGATCCAAACTTTATAGTATGAACTTTCAGGAATGTAAAGGGAAGACTTGCTGACAACATGAGAGTAGTTAAAAATATCCACCAGAAGGGAGAACAGGAGATGTAATAATGAGCATGCAGTTTAAAAAGTTACTTTGAACCAGGAGCTTTCTGTCTTGTCTAAATTTAAAGAGCCACCCACAAGAAGGGCAAGTGAGAAAGAGGCATTGCAAAAACAGAAAAAATAAACATACTAAACCCCACTTCACCCTTCTGCATGCATGAGCTGCAGCAGCAATCAATCACATTTCTCTGTTGGGACTGCTTCTGTGTCCTGGATAGGAGAGCTTTGCATCAACACATTTATGCTTAAGTAGCTGAAGCACATCCAAAGGCTACAGTAAACTTCAGACCGATTTTGCAAACAAATAAATAAAGGTCAAGGCTGAAATTTCAGCCACTGCCTCTGGCCACACATGGCTCACTATCCCTAGAGACATGGGACGAAGCAGGCACGGTGCCGTGACACAGCCTTGTGTATTGGCACAAGTAGGCAGTGTTTCCAAAATAAAGATGTGGGCAGGAGTCCCATAATCAGAAAAAATAGGAAGGAACAGTTTCAAAAGTGACTTCAGAAGGTAATTTTGTGTCATGTGGACTCTAGAATCACTTGGAAAATATTACTTCACATCTGCTTGTTCCTGCAGGGGGGTCTGACAGCACCTCTTCCCAGTGCCAGCACTATATTTGCTTTCAGAGACAGAAAAAACAACCATTGTGCCAGCTTTCCAGAGACTACTTCTCTACCTAAAGGGACATGAGGCTGCTGGCTTGCTAGGCTGCCCTTTACATACGCTAGGACCTTGAGGAGCCTGCTACGATTCCCTCCTAGCTGACATAGCAAGCCATGTGCCAAACCATGCCCCAAAAGAAGCATCTTGGTAAAGAAAGGGAATGGTGTGCATAAAGAACCAAAGTCTCACTACCACACTTTTCAGACTTGCAATGGCCCTATGGTCATTCACTCCCACATCTTAGAAAAAAGAAACCAAAGCCTTAAGTTATCTTCTAAAAATCAAGACAAGAATTAGAGCTTTTGAACATAGTAGAACATTCCCATTTCTACAACTGTATAATTGCCATCATTTTACTAACCATAAATCCACTACAGTAGTTTCTAAATTATTACAGTTACTTGAAATTGAAATAACTAAGACTGTGAAAGAAAAGGAAAATGGCAAAGTAATTGTTGAGCATGGGACTCATATAAGAGAATGTCAACTAATAAACAGTAGGAAAGATGGAAAAAAGCAAATGACTAGACACTCAATTTGCATGTGTAATAACCCACTACATATGCTGTAACCCCACAGATAACATAAAGACACACTGCAAATAGTATACTCAATTTAATCTCTTTTTGTTCTATTTTACAGATGCATTTGTAATGGAGATTTTTAAAAATTACATAATATTGCTTTCCAACACAATTTGTTACCCATAGATCCGAGTATACTATACCACAACACAGTAAAAGGAAAAAGGCTTTCCTTTCAACCTTCAGAGACAGAGCATATATTGTTTACACATTATAAATAATGGTAAGGGAATACTACTGGCCAGCAGCAGGAGAGATGAGGCAGCCTGTGATTTGCATTCCACAAAAGAATAAAGAGGAAAACTAGGAGTTTCCTCTCCCTTCTTCTTAGGGGCTCACAGACTGAAGGGATTTACTCAGGCACAGATAATACATCATCAGGTTGCAGCAATTCTCTGGGCAGCAATGCGGTCTGCAACTAGTAATTTCAAGAGTGAAATTTGAAAGGAAGTTTTTGAGATGTCTTTAAAACTGCGATGCATTTCACGTGGCTTGCCTGGGCTTTACAGGAGGTTACAGGCTGTTGCATTCTACTACTGATAGTGGCCAGAAATCTCCCAGGATTATGGGTGGTGCTTAAAAGAAGTGGTATCCAGCAGGCAAAACCACCAGTGGGTGTCAGAAACTTGTCTCATGCAAATCCAAAGGCTTATTTTATATCACTAAAACTATTAGGGGCACCTCCCCAGAGAAAGAAAAAGATGGAGCTTTAAGCCTTCATCATTATATATTAAAATCAGGGGGGTTTCATCAGGAGAAAAGATGAAAGCAGCCGCCAGCACCTGACTTATTATTTAGGGATTCCCAAAGCATGAATCAGCCATGCTAATAACCAAAGACAAGAACCTTGAACGCTGACATCAGAGATATTAAAAATTTAATGAGAAACTCTGTAACTACAAACTAAACATTGAGAGATTATTTCCTCAGTCATTGGCAGTAAATTCCAATTCCCAATATTAAGACTACATCCACTGAACTAATTTTGTGATTTAATATTAACTAATAGAATTTAACCTATTTTTCTTTCACTCATATTGGGTTTTCATCTGCATAATACTTAAGGTAGAGGTGGAGTTGGTGGGTCTGTGTGCATAAGAAAAACGGAGCAATCTGACCATTAGGAGCTTAATGTTATATTTAATGCTAAATTAAAAAAAAAATCTGATTAAATGCTTTCAGGTAATTCTTGTAATAATCATCTTCTGATCTTTTCAGCCATTATAACCTTTAGCTGGTCTTTACATTGAAGTTAATAAGGTCCAGGTAGAGGGCCCAGGACTCAGTCAAGAAAATCGTTTTACGTGGTATGGAATATTTGTACATAATTTGTGCTCCCACATTGCAGTGTTAAACCATTATAATGTTCAGGCCAGAGAAAAACAGACAATCAAACAAGTTAATTTCAAGCAGCAGCTAAAGTAAGAAAATTAATCTGCTAAATAAGTGTGACATTTGCATCCCTGTTTGTTTATGGCAACAACTATGGCCTGATATGTTACTGAGACCTCCAAGGTCTTTGGTTGACTTTTTGACAAAAAACATTAAGGATCTCTTCCGAATTTCTAAATTAAAGTACACAGCAGAAAACTCAAAACAGCATGACTGATTTAAATGCTACATGGCTTAAAATCACCTACCCCTTTAATAGATGAATACCAAATTTCAGCTCCTTCTGTATGATGCAAATTACAAATTGGAGTACAATTTTTATACGTGCAAGAAATAGGATTTAGCAGAGGCTGTTTCTGTCTTTCAAAGATAAAATTTCCCAAACATATGTTTGCACCTCTCTTCCTCCTGTGATCTGGTTATATCTTTCGAGGAATAGGTGTTTGGGTCAAATTCTAAAAACACTCAAACTAGTACGCCCCAGTTATTTTTAGGGATGTTCTCCCTTACTCAGAAAGCCAACATCCAGGCTGTATAATCACAACAGCAGTATATATGTAGTAAAAAGTATCTAATTTGAGGACAGATCATTCATTTCTTCTTTTAATTTTCTTTTTCTTTTTTTCATTCTGTGAAAAAGCAATGAGTATGTCCTGCATTTGTAACTTCTTGTTTGTACTCAATAAAGTGTTATGGGGCATAGATTTTACTTTTATTGTGCTTCCGAAATGTTCTTAACATTCTGAGCACATTAAACACACATCTTTCACAACTCCTTAACCCTTCCTAGACATCTGCACTCATATTTTGGCACTGCCTGGTGTACATCATAAAACTGAATATAAAAGATATGTTAGAGCTCTGCTGATGAGCTGTTTGCTGCAAGACACTAAAATTCACAAGCACAGACTATCAAAACTTTGACTAATATTTCAACTTTTACTAACATTACTTTTATTAATATTTCAACTTTTCATGCTCCAGGTTTTTACTACTTTAAAAAAAATCAACATCTTAATTTACTTGAAAACTACAACAAAGCTGACAGGCTATTGGTTTTTTTAGTCAAGTCAGCCAATTTTGACACCTTAAAAAAAAAAAAACCTGGAAAAAGCAACACACTGCATGTTGATTACACAGTGAATGATGGTAACATATAAGTGCTGTTTCCAGAAACCTGCCACTCCTTTTGTTAACATGTGTGAGCCACACATGTGACTCATGTTTATGACTCACAATTAAGCAATACTGGCCAATTTCCGTCACGTTTCCTCACAGTGGGTTGACGCATTAAAAAAAAGAGTGATGTCAGCATTAAACAGCTTGAATCAAAGAACAGAAACAAAGGTAAAAAGGAACATAAAATTTAGGAAAGTAATACGTACTAAGTGCAGACACAACTGTTAATTAAACCAGAAGTTTCCCTTTGGCACTAACCTAAACCAAAGATGTGTCAATAAGAGTTAACCCTGTTAACTCTTTATCCGCAAAGTCTTCCAATTTTGCTTCAATTCTCCACTCAGAAATCCCCCTTTGCTGCTTCCCATGGCTTGCTCCCTCTGACAGCTTGTCACTCTCAGACAGTTATGCTTCTCTCGGCCCCTCAAAGGAACTCCCTTTTCAACACGATGATTTAACTTTCCTCCTCAGATTCCTGAAGCTGCTCCCCCCTGCAGTAATGAGTCAGATGGCTGCTGCCTGCCTCAGGCAGACTTCCCTTTGCTAACACCCTTCAGGGTCATTTCCTGCCTGACACTCACCTGTGAGTTTTCAGGGACATCCAGTTCTCAAATCCCACTTTGCTCACTATCTTGGTGAACAAATTCCTGCTTCTCCAGACTTCTACTGCCCTAGGCAACAGCAGGAATGGATGCTTCCCTAGTAAGGGAGACCACTCATGCGGGCTCCCCCATTATTGCTAACACCAAATTTCAAAGCCCCAGCTTTGGAGGTCCAAAACTCCATTGCATAACTGTGGCCACAGTGCCATACCAAAGACTCTGCTGCTGGACTCAAAGCAAACTCCAATGGCAAGTCTGCTCAATGCAGTCTGATGTCAGGCATCATTTGCTTTGCTCAAAATGGTACCTATCAACAGCACAGCCTCTTCCCCCAGCACCAGGGAGATACTCTGAGGCCCCTGTACTGTGATCCACAAGGTCACCACCCAGCAAGCAAAGGCCACACATGACAATGTGCTTGCAACAAATCTATTCTCAGTGTATGTTCAGGATCTACCCAGCTGATCTACCCAGAAATGGCCAGCCCAGCTTGCTACACATGATAGTGAAGTTAATTTGTCACACAGCCCCACAGCTGAGTCAATCAACAAAGCTCTGTATACACATAGCTTGTGTTGCTAATCACATTGAAACTCTAGACAGCAGTGATCAAGTAAACATGTTCCTGATGTCTTGTTTTTACTGAGTTTCTTGATGACTTCAGATCAGCATGCTCCATTCTTCTACTTTTGTGTGTATTTACAACTTTTTGGACTGTTTTTGTTTGTTTCTTTATTCAGAAATATTCCCTTGTACCTGAATTCTTCCCTGTAGATTATTACTCTCTCTAAGACAGTGGACAATTCCAGAAGGAAGAGGGCTACGCAGAACCTTCACAACTTCTTCAAGTCCTAGCTCTTTCTCAGGCATGAATCAGAATGCCTATGTCTGTGTCTTGTGCCTGCATCTTCTTTTGAAAGGAAACATTCTGTGAGCCCCACACTTATGTCCCACACTCCTTAAACTTTCCCTTTTTGATACACTTCCCCTCACCAAAAGAAAGAAAAAAACCAGAAAAAGGTATTGTGCTCATGGGGATTTTCCAGAGCCTGCCAAATACAAAATATCCATCCTGGTCCCACTTGCAGCAATGAAGGTGAGTCAAACATTATTTGTGGAGGAGGGAAAAAGATAATCTTTTATATCTTAGCTCTTCTACCAAGATCACAACAATACTGCAGTTCATTGTGACTGAGCACAACATTTGCTCCATTGCTAAATAAGTATCCAAACAAATCAGTTACAGGGTATTTTGGCTAGTATTACTCCTGGGTATCAGACCACCTAAAAAAAGTAAGGTTTATAGCACAAAGTTTTGCTCAGTTTCCATAAGCAATGCCCAAAGATATTTAAATACCTTCAGAATCAGGCACATCATCCTGGTCAGCATCACTTATGCTCCACAAAGGGAGTGTTTTAGCAGCTTTGTGACAAAAGTGCCCATGCCTGGCCCATGGATCAGCCAGATGAGAGATGTCTCTCTCACCAAGGCAGAAAAGAAACACCATAGCATCTGTGGAAGAGTCCCTCTGCTAGGCATCCTTCCATAATCAATCAGCATAACCCGCTGAGAAAGCAAGCAAAAAAAAAAAGAGAAAAAATTCTTTTCAAAACTCACACTTTTCTGTTCTTAATACATTTTGAAATTAATCTGAAGGTCTCACTGTCTGAGACACATATATTTCTCTTCAAAAACTTGATTCTCAGTCCTGCCCCAGTCCTTCTGGCATATGGCTCAGTCTAAGTTTTCCAGCTGTAAATCATAGCCAGGGATGACTTTCAGCAACGCTGTGCCTTTACAGTTAACAAAGCAGGACAGGCTGGTTCTCTAGGGTCACGCAGGTTACAGGAGTTCTCCTGCAGAGGTCAGCTCAGCCTTTCATATTTGCAGAGATAATTTGGTTTCTCTGCTGTTTATTCTTTCCTCCAAAGACCTAGGGTACAGCAGAGAGCTTTCTAAATATGAAAGTATTGACTTTTGGTGTTACTCTTAAAAATGCCTTCTCTTCTTCCTGAAGGGGTAGAGGGGTCTGCCTGCATAGAGTATGTGATGGCTCACTTCCCAAAGCTCTGCTTTTTGACATTTTACAGCCAGAGGAGAGCTGCAAGACTGGAGGGTGACAAGAATAAGCCACACACCACTGAACAAGCCACCCATAAAAGAAATTACTTGCAGAAAGGATCAGAATCTTGATTTTTATCCCTTTGAGAGCACTGCTTTATCTGTGTTTTAAAGAGAAGCAAATGGAGCAAAGAGAAGAGATAATTAAGGGAAGACAAATGGGAGGGAGAAAACCAAACAAGTCCTGAAATATCTGCTCAGTACATGATAAAGTTGGACAGCATTTACATGGAATTTTAAGGAAAACACATCTATGTTTCTCCCAAAAGATTTTGAGATGAATGCTTCACAACAGACTTCATACTCAGGCTTAAAATGTAAGTCACTCTTTAAACGAAATTGGAGCTTAATTTTGACTTTTTTTCTTTAGACCATCAAAATTGGATTGTTTCTATGTGAAAACTTTTCGCAGCTTTTGTGAGAAAACAGAAACTGAGTGGGGGACTATTCCAAACTCCTTAGGACACTTCAGTTGAGAATAATTTCGGGTGAAAATTTAGGGGTCCTTTTAGGATTTCATTCAAAAATTGGTTCAGATCTAGAATCCAACAAAAGAAAGGTCTGGGCTTCTTTTTGGCCAGTGTGCCAAGCTCTTAAAGAGTCTGAGTTGCAGGCTGCTGGTCCTGCTTTTATACCAGGTCAGGGCGAGAAAAATGCAATTTCCTGAAGCCAAAAACTCAGTACTTTTTGGCCTTTACATTAATAAAACTAAAATGTAAGAAGCAGAAAATATTAAAAATTGTATGTTTAGTGCACAATCACAGCTGTAAATTGTGCATATATGGAATTTTATCCCAGCTAGGCTCTATTTTTATGAATTTGGAAAGAATGTATTTTTCCTATTAAAAATGGCAAAGTAATAAACTTTCTTGTCACTGGACATACTGTCTTAATTTTTCTACACTACATTCATTCAGTCTGTAGCTCATGCATTAAACAGTGATTTGGTAAAGTGCTTTTGAGCTCATATAATTGAGAATCAATGTACCTTCTGCACCTAACTAACAAGAGTGACTGGAAATTGTCACTTCAATATCTGCTTATTCACACAACTGTTGCCCAGAAAATCTGTAATCATGGCAAATTTCAAACTGTGACTCTGAAAAATATTTCTCTTTTAGGTAGCAGCTTCTCTCTATACTTTCCTTATCCCCTTTCTATTCCTTTTCAGCATGCAAAGGAGTAAGAAACCTTTACTGCTCTCTGTAGCACAGGAAATAGACATCACACCTGCACGTGTGAATACATGTGGAAGAAAGAGTTTGTTTTCTCCATCAGGTGTTTTTACAGAAGCAGCACAGGACTCCCCAAATACTTTCACAGTAGCCAGAATAAATAAAACTTGCTACATCTTCTGGATGCAGGACAACAAAAGGAATATGCAACACTTCTGGGTCAAGAGAAAGTTTAAACTAAAACTAGGTACTGATCTAGTTAACTTTGCTTTAGTATTTCATATTATTAGGGTTTTTTCTTTTTTTTTTTTTTTTTTTGGTTGAAAGGATGCTTCTGGCAAGGTCTGCATGCCCTAGAAATCAAAACATGACCAAGTTCTAAGGTTTTCTAACCCTTTTTTATCAGTGGTTCTCCCTGAGTGATTACATGCTCCAGAATTTTCTTTCCAACTACTAATTTCAAAAGATAAACTAATCTGAAAAATTGAATGGGAGCACTGAACCACGAATTCTTTGGCCTACTGCTCAAAGTCCATATGATGAAGGTTTTCAGACGTTTTTGCAGCTGACACTGAGAATCAGTTTATGTGACTGATAATTAGATTCATTGACGTGTGCAGCTTAATATTTGAGCCTTCTCCAATTTTCCTGCGTGACCTTATTTAAATTACTTAATTCACTTCAGTTTTTCATCATTAAAAAAAACCAAAAACCAAACCACAAACAAAAACCCCCACCAATTCCAGTACCAAAATACCCCAACAATAAAATCTTTCCCCATCCAGACTCTGTATATCTTGCTTGTATGATGTTTTAGTTTCAGGTGGGTGGACAGATATGGCCTTGGTTATCATTAAGTTTTCCATGAGATACTGCATACATATAGTCCCCTCTTCCAAAATCCAGAATAAAAGTGTATCATATTAACATCTATCTGAGGCCAGAAGATTTATACATAATTTTTTTTTATCTTCACATTTCCATGAAGCTTGAGAGCCTACCTGCAGCAAAAAAGCCTTCATAGAAAATGTGCTGAAAATTTATCATTTAAAGAAAAAAATTGGTTTTTAAAAACAGAGTCTTGTCTAAATGACATGTGTTTGTTAGTAGAGCTTTCACCACATCAAAGTTACTGTGTTGTCACTTCAGACAGTCCAAGACTTCCAACGCTGCACAGCACTGGAGGAAGAAGCAGTGACAAGTCAAAACAAGTGCAGAAAGTGAGAGTTTTGCAGGGCAGGGAAACTCCCAGGGTTGGCTTCCACTCAGGCTACCTGCACTGCTGGTGCTGCTCCTGAATGGCTTCTTTTAATAGCTAGCCCAGGGAAATGTGTGTGCAAGTACAGTACTAATTGTTCTCAGCCTTTTCCTTCCTTAAGCAAAATCTTCAGATTTGAAATAAGATCCTTGAGAAAATGGCTTTAGCTAAAATTAATATGACCCTCAAACTTTGAAGGATTTACGTTGGATATTCTGTACCCACAGGCAATTTAACACAGATAGTTTGGATACAGAGTATAGCTTCTCTCTATTGATGAGAGTGTTCTTTATGTGTCTTTTAGCTTGCCAGGCACTTAAAATATTTCTTTTAGCAAGGTAAAAGAAAGACACAAACAATTTGAAAACAACAGCCCAGTTAATCTTCATTCAGATGAAGGATTCTGTAAAATATTCAGACAACCTTAATGGAATCTGAAAGAACTAAGCTTCAGGGAAAAAAAAAAAAAGGCAAAACTTGTCTTAGTCCCTGTTTTTCCAATGGAGCAGCTAGTTTCTTACTGCAGAGACCCAAAATTTAGGGGACAGTTTTTAAGGAGACATCCAGGGATTTAGGAATGCTGTTTTGTCAAGGCTAAATCTCCCAGAACCTCATGCCTAACTGAGGGAATCAGCTAATGTATGCCATAATTTTACACAGACAGCCCTTGAGTCTCTTGCTGCTGAATTATTTATTAGTGAGACTAGTTGTTTTTAAGGCAGATAATGGGGAAAATGTTCCCTGGAAAAAATAGATTACATTCATTCTTTCAGTTTAAAAGAGTATCGCACTTTATGCGTTCAATGATATTTTTACTCTCTGAAGTTGAAAAATATTTAATAGCTGCTCTTAATAGGTTAAAGAACACTTTAAAAACAGAAAGATCTCAAAAGATGTATTTAAACTGAAGAATAGTCTCTTTTGGTAAAGAATTCTGAAATTTTTCACTTTTGGAAATCTACCTAAGCACACCATTTTTCTGAAGTAATGATTTTGATGAAAAAGTTAATCTTCTCATGCAAAAAAGATTTCAGCTTTTGTTACTGATAGTGATAAAAAGAAAAAAACCAACATGGGGTGGATCAGTGAACTTGATGGCCTTAAATATAAGAAAGAGAAAATCTAGTAATACACACTGCTATTCCTGTCCAGGCACCTCTGAAGCAGCACACCTTTCCCAACAATTCCCTTGAAAAGGTCTCAACATTTTTCCCAAACAGCCCCCCAGATGGGCAGTGAAACCCAGTCTCACTCTAGAGACACACCTTTCCCTGTACTACAGTGGGCATCTTGATATTACTGAGGGAAGGACACTGAATTTCAAACCTTGCCTAGGCAGGAATTTGTGCGTGTATTGACCAATGCCTGTGGTAACATGCAGCTTTTGAATGCAATTTATCATTTGCTCTCTAGTGGCCTGATCTGGTTTTGGATGAAGCCAGTGGAAAAACTCCTGCCAACTCCACTGGCAACTAAATCAGGTCATAGATGGAAAGATACAGAATTTCTAACAAATTTCTAAAGCATGGAGAAATAAGTAGGCAAAACTAAGATTATGTCTGGCTGCCAGTTAAAAGAATAAGAAATACCCTTATAAGTTACATTTTTAATCAAAACATGTTAAATCAAAACTAAACTCCAAGCATTAGTAGCATATTATGTATTAGGCTGCACATCAGGAATGAGGTTTAGCTACATAAACTTGTAATTATGGCAAATATACATATAAGCTAGAACCGTATCTACATTGAACAACAGAATTGGTGAGCGTACTTTTGTTTTGCTTCTCTCTGCCAGTATCAGTAAAACAGTTATGGCAAGGTTCAAAGTAGAAATCATCAGTAACTTCCAGCTGGGCTCGGGGAACTAGTGAATGAGGTCCCCTGGGAAAATGCTTTAGAAGGTGCTGGGATCTATCAATGCTGGTCATTTTTCAAGCACCACCTCCAAAGGGCAGAGGAATGGGTGATTCCTAGATGTTGGAAGTCCAACAGGTGAGGGAGAATGCCAGCTTGGCTGACCAGGTGAAGCAAAAAAGGATGATCCTTGTGGGTCACTTCCAGCCCAGGATATTCTGTGAATCTGTTTTCATTACTGTGATTCCATGGCACAGAACTGGAGCTCTAATGTTATAATGCTCAGTTAGAAGAAAATAATATCTCCAGAGAAAAAAATGGGGCAGGAGGGCTAGGGGGAGGAATGTCATCATCCTACATCTACTCAATGTCTATCTCTTGGGCACAGGCAAATTTACCAGTTGCCTAAGACAGAAGACAGATAAAACACAATGAGAAATAAAGTAAAATATTAGAATGTGGATCCTGCTATACTGCTAGGACAAGAAATTATGGAAAAATATTAGGAATATGGAATACAGGACACCTTGGCGGGGATAAAGTTCTAAGGATCTCTGATCCTCCTACAAGGGAGGAAGAATAACCCTGGCTCCCTTTAGATACTCATTCTATTTCCTTTATTCCTACTCCATGCTACTGAGAGACTTCAGCAGCCTCTGAGAGATCCTTTACCCAATGGCTAATAAGTGCCACTTTCCACTGGAAATAAATTTGAGTACATGCTGATCTTTAGACTGAGCAGCAGTCTTTGGAAATACACTCATACAATACCTAGAGAGTAATAACAGGAGACAGTGTAGCTATTTAAAAAGACTATAACAGAACAACCAATTTAGTTATTAATCTATTCTTGGAAACAGAGAAGTACCATCATAGCTTATGCTTTCCAGATGACTGCTCTAATCAGACCCTATAAGTTAGAGAGAAAGTCCATTTTCCCCTGTGATCACTACATTCTTCATTAAGCTGAAAATCAGCATGAATTAATCAACCCTTAATCTGTTCATTCTAGGAGTAAAAAAAATATTTCATATAAAAGAATTTCTGTTTTCTCTAGAGTCTCTAATTCATCCATATTAGGCCTTGAGAGGTAGGAGAGCTCCACAGAAAGCTCTCTTCTCCCACTCAGGCAAATTCTCACTAACTCAACAGCTGCTTGCTGTGCTACATGCAGTGAAGTTCAACAAGGTCCATGGTGTCTCCTTCTCTTCCAGCATATGCTCCATCTCATTAAAGTGAGTACTTCACTGTAGCCCCAGAGACTGAGAACATCTACCCTGGCTTTCTTCTTGTCACCCAGAATTCAAAATTCCTGACTTAGGCAAGGAATTCCTTGACCACAGCTGGGAGGGAGGATACTCAATGAGAATGGAAAGAGATAGGGCAGCTATAGAGCACTTCTCTCCCCTATGTGATCTCCAAGTATCCATCAATCAGGAATTTAGGGTTTTCTTAAGGCAGAGGATGCATCCATATCATCATAATTTACTATCAACTGATAAAAATGTGAGCCACTCTGCAAGTCCCCTTCTTATATGGTTTATATTATACTGGTCTCTCATGCCACTTCTAGTACTAAATATATATTTTCATATCTCAGGGCTGAGTTTACTCCCTTTTGATTGCACTAGAAAAACCTACAACCATTTGAAAGCAGATGTCATCTGGATTTGAAAGAATCTACTCATTGTCCCTAATATCAGAAACTGAGACATCAACAATCTCTAAAAGCATTATGACCCTAAATGTTACTTCAACTCTTACTTGGCCAAACACCACTGCCAATGGCATTGCACAAGACTTTCAGAGAAATCTTGAAAATTTTATGTAGCCTACTAGAGAGTGCTCAGGATTTTTTTGTTTAAGCTTTTAGGGAATTGAACTGTAATAATAAACACGCAGATCATTTGCAGAACACTGTTGATACCAGTGCATACATTTAATTCTCCCTTTCTACAACTTGGCACCATTTGTAGTCAGAGGATGGCATGGTGCAGTTGACACACCTGAAGGATAGGATGCTATCCAGAGGCACCTCAACTAGTTCAAGGAGTGGGCCTGTGGGAATCTCATGACATTTAATAATATCAGGTAGAAGTGCTGCACCTGCATCAGGGCAACTCCCAGTATAAATGCACTCCGGGAATGAACAGATTAAAAAGTGGGAAGAGGACTTGGGAGTGTCAAGAAAGACTTGGTGGATGAGAGGCTGGGCATGAGCTCACAATGTGTACTCAGCTCAAAAAGCCAAGTGTGTCCTGGATTGCATCAAAAGTAGCATGCCCAAAGGAAGGCATTCTGCTTTTCTACTTCACTCTGCTGAGTTCCGATCCAGCTGTGAGGTCCTAAACACAGGGACATGGAGCTGTTGAGCAAGTCCAGAGGAGGATCATCAACATGATGAGAGGGATGGAGCCCCTACGAGGAAAAGCTGAGAGAATTAGCATTGTTCAGCCTGGAGAAGAGAAGATTTTTGGGGTGACCTATCTGGGACCTTCCAGTACCTGAAGGAAGCTTAAAAGAAAGATGGAAAGACTATTTATGTATAGTGACAGGACAAGGGAGAATGGATCCAAACTGAAAGAAAATGGGTTTAGATTATATATAAGGAAGAAATTCTTGTGTGAGAATGGGGCAGGTTTCTGAAAAAAGTTGTGGATCACTGGAAGTGTTCAAGACCAGGCTGTAGGGGGCTTTGAGTAACCTGGTCTAATGAAACGTGTTCTTACCCATGGCAGGGGACTTGGAACTGGATAATCTTTAAGGTCCCTTCCAATCCAAACACTTCTATGAAAAACTCTCTCTCACCTCTGAAATAAACCTAAGTAATTTAAGAGAGAAGTTGTTTCCAATTATGTTTTCTGTTTTGGCAATAAAGCCAGCTTTTCTTTTCTGGCAAAATTCTAAGGCATCCCAGGCAGATTTGATGTGTTTCTCTCAGACATACACAGTACCATGTGTATGCTGGGTGTTGGGTCAACATTCCATAGCACTCAGCTGCTTTCATTAACCCAGTGTTCCACCTTATAATCAGCCTAAGCATAGCAATTTGAGGCAGATGTCAGGTTTTTCAATAGAAAAGCGTGGAGCAATTCTCCCAATTGAACCAGTTCTTTTTCTTTCACTTACCTTTCAGAGGGGAGTTGACTTCCTCTGAGCCTAGCCTGTGCAAATATTTTTGTAAGCCCATTTTATATGGAAACAATCTGAGCATTAAAAGTGGCTCTTCTTTAGATTTTCTGGGAGTCAGCATTTCAGTCACTAGCAGCCCTGCCTGCAAAATATCTTTGAATGCATGATTACATCTTTCTACAGACCTTCCTCTAGTGGGAAATCAGTGTTCCATTTTCAGGAGAAGAGCTAAAAATGGTTTAAAATTTAAAGAGTTGTCATGGATTACCCCACAATAACACAAATAAAATAAAAAAATCTACTTTCTAGCATCTTCCTCATTGACAGTGCTAATGTACCAAAAAATTACCTGTCAGACAATTTACTGGGGAAAGTGCCCTACCAAGATATTCTGAAGATACATGTGAAAAATAAAGGTATTTTTCAGCAAGAATCACATTGCAACAGGTGTGAACAAGAAAACAATCACTCAAGAAACTGGGTGGTGTGGGGGAGGGAAAGGAGGAGGTAGAGAGTAAGTATTGAAACCCTGCCACTTATCCTTTATCTTGTACAGCCTGCATGAGAGCCTTTTGTAATTCTACTTTCAGCACACGTATAGACAAAGAAAGGAAAGAAAAAGAAATATCTCTGTGTCACTTTTACGTACTGTGGTGTTTAACAGGTTTTGTATGAAGGAACAAGTACCATCTGTACCCAACTTTGTAGAGCTTGAAGTAAAACCTGTGCAAAAAGACCTTATTTTCAGAACAAAACCACTTACATTTTCAATGTAGTAGACAATGATAATTTTAGTTTATTTAGCAAAGATAACTTGTGAACAAGCAGGTAGCACAGCTACAGAGATATCCTTGGGCTGGCAGGTACCACCAAAGTGCCTGATATGTTGCCAGCAAGAGAGAAAAAAGAAAAGCTATTTCAGCTCCTTCCTTCTATTTCATTTTTTTCTGTCAAAACCCACAATGCCTGTGCCATATTGTTTATTTTTCCAGACTTTATTTTTTTTTTCTGCGCCCTAATTTACACTGCCACACATTCTACACGCACCCTGATTCAGCTTTCAGTTTTTGCTTGTGCTAAACTAAAGTAGCTATACTGAAATCATACTACACTCCATGATATCTGAAAAGTCATGGGAGTTAGGTGAAGACCTGGGTGATTGGCAAAAGAGAGGAATAATTGCACACATTTTTTAAAAAGGTGGAAATGTGGAACTACCAACCTGTCAGCCTTACCTCTGTGCCTGGGAAGACCCTGGAACAGGTCCTCCTAGGAGCTGTGCTAA
Organism: Fringilla coelebs; assembly: GCF_963513975.1. NCBI lineage: Eukaryota > Metazoa > Chordata > Aves > Passeriformes > Fringillidae > Fringilla > Fringilla coelebs. Next base: position 105,079,904 of record NC_140028.1, on the reverse strand, counting down.
GGCACATGGAATTCAGTGGAGTGATTCAGGACACACAGTGTGGCATCACCGAGGGCAAGACCTGCCTGACCAACCCTAGTGTGCTTCTATGATGGAGTGACTGCAGCAATGGGCAAGGAAAAGTGATGGATATTGTCTGTTTGGACTTCTGTCCAGCTTTAGACAGGGTCCCCCACAACATCCTCTCTAAACTGGAGGTGGATGGATTTGATGTGTGGACAGTTCTGGGCACGAGGAATTGGCTTGATGGTCACGTCCAGAGGGCAGTGGTTAATGGCTCAGTGTCCAGGTGTAGGTCAGTGACAAGTGGTGTCCTTCAGGGGTCCTTACTGGGGCCAGTAGTGCTGTCATTGATGACATAGGCACTGGCATGAAGTGTAACCTCAGAAGTTTGCAGATGACACCAAGCTGAGAGGTGCAGTTAACAAGTCTGAAGGACAGCATGCCATCCAGAGGCACCTGGATAAGGTAAGGAAGTGAGGCCATGGGAACCTAAGAGGTTCAACAAGACCAAGTGCATGGTCCTGCACCTGGGTTGGAGCCACCCCCATTATCAATACAGGTGGGGGAAGATGAATGGATTGAGGACTGCCCTCTGGAGAAGGACTGGGGGGTGCTGGGGAATGAAAAGTTTGACACAACCCAGAAATACATGCTTATAGCCCAGAAAGACAGTTGTATCCAGGGCTGCATCCAAAGCAGGGTGAGGGAAGGGATTCTGCCCCTCTAGTCTGCTCTGGTGAGACCCCACCTGGGGGGCTGCATCCAGCTCTGGGGTCCTCAGCACAAGATAGGCATGTACTTGTCAGAGCAGGTCTAGAGGAGAGCCATGAAGATAATCACAGGGCTGGAGCACATCTCTTAAGAGGAAAGAGTTGGGGGCATTCAGCCTGAAGAAGAGGATGCTCTGGGAAGACCTTACTGTGACCTTTCAGTACCTAAAGTGGTCTTATAAGAAAGAGGGGAATAGACTTTTTAGTAAGGCCTGCTGTGACAAGACAAGGGGTAATGGCTTTCAACTGGAGGATGGTGTATTCATACTAGATATAAGGAAGAAATTTTTTATTGTGAGGGTGGTAAAACACTGGAATAGGTTGCCCAGAGAAGTGGTAGATGTCCCATCTCTCAGAATCATTGGATAGGGTTCGGAGCAACCTGGCCTAGTTGAGATGTCCTTGATTATTGCAGGGGGGTTGAACTAGATAACCTTTAACAATCCCTTAAACCCCAAACCATTGTATGAGTCTATGAAGCAGATAACAATAAACTCTCACGGCATTACTCTATTTTGGTGTTTTGATACCACCTTGATTAGGTAGAAATATGACCTATATTAAAAAATACACCAGAAACCACCAAAAAACCAAAACAAAAACATCAACAAGAAAATCAACCAACCAAAAAAAAAAAAAACAACAAACCACCAAAACCCAAAAAATCAAAAAAAACCCCACAAACAAAAAAGCATGAACAAACCCAAAATATGTATGAATGTAAATGGATTTTTTATTCTTCGAGTGTGTTTGGGTTTTACTTCCTTTACCTTTCAAAGCCGTCAGTGTACCTGCTTTTAAAAAGAAAGGATACCATCCCTTCATCCCCTCCTTCCCCTTACTGTTTTTGCAGGAGTGGTGTAGAGCAATGGGCGGTGATTAGGTTTTCAGCAAGGGAATGATAATAGGTGAGCATCTGCAGGCTGGAGAGAAATGCAGATTTGAGATATTAGTTGTTTACAGCTGAAGTCTGGGTCCAAAACATAAAAAGTCACATTTGCTTCTGCAGAGGAAAACATATAAATATATGTGAATGCCTCCAGTGCCTGGTGAAACTGGACTTTACTTGAAAGTAAACTCTTCACCAGCATGATTTACTGTGAAATGTAACAACTTTCTTAGCACTTTGTATTTGCTTGGGAAGGAAATAAAAACATGTTCTCTAATATAGGACTTGATCAGCCTCAGGGATTCCTGAGAGATTTTATTTCTGATGGGTCATGTTAGATGTATTTCTTATATGTCAATGGATTGAATTTGGGTGAAACCTATCAGGCATATTGTCCACTATCTTACACCAGATCTATGCTACCACAGCACAGCCATTTCACACCCAGCACAGAAATCTGGAATTAGATCTTCTCCATTAAACTCAGCTGAAGCTTTTGATTTTTACCGTTATACAGACTTGTAATGCTGGTGATCACATTTAGGTGTAAAGCTTTTCTCTCCAAAAGCAATTTAATCTATATTTTCATGCCTAGAAGTGCACACAACAGTTGTTATCTAATGCAGATTCACCTGCATTTTTACATGGATAAATAGCTCCCACTGTAGTTATAAGAACGTATTATTCTCCTATATCCTTCAATCCCTCAGTGCACTTCTGTTTTTCCAGATTTATATGTAGCTTAAAGTCTGTAACACTTCTAAAAACCTGAGAAAACTGTTAAGAGGTTCCTCAAATCAACTTTGATGAAATTAAATATTAAAGCAGCAAAGGGAACATTTGCTTAAGACCCACCTATACTTCTGTTTGGAATAGCACTACAGCCACAGAATGTGCTTTTCAACTGTCTTTCCACATAGGACATGCATATGTGTTCCAAACGTAGCATTTCAAATCTCAAAAGCAAAAAATACAACAGAAAGAATCAAGATATGAAAGAAAAAAAAAAGGGTTGTTTAACATACAGTTCAAAAAAGCACTTCAGCAAACTAGTAGAGAGAAAATGCTCAGAAAGCCAACCATTAACATAATTTCATAAAAAAACCTTACTGGGTTCATGGAAAGAATAGATAACTTTCAATGAAAACTAACTATAGATCTCACATAGTATTTTGTTCTTGCCAATAAATGTTCTAACCTAATGAAAATGAGAAACACCATAATAATAATAATTGGGTGGCACCAATTTCCTTTTAACCAACCCCACAGATATTGAAGCAAAGTTCTTACATCTTGGGGATGCTTCAACTAAGCATGGAGCAGGTCATTAATGTGGTGATCAACATCAGAAAAGTTTGATTCATGACATTAAGAATAGTAATCTTGACTTGTAATGAGAAATTAAATGTCTTTGGATAGCCTAATTATTAGTTTTTGGTCTCCACTTGCTCTCACAGGTCACTGAGCTATGACAAACATGAAGAACAGCCATGACATTTGCCAAATCATGGGAGTGTTTGGAACTAGCAAGCCCAGGAGAGATGTGAAATTACACAGATGATGAAAGGTTTTAACAATGTGAGTTATTTCAGCTGAGTCTGTTTCCAGGAAATTCATATAATAAAATTTGTTTCCAGGAAATGGAAATAAAGGAAATGGCCCAGCTTAGTTTTAAATTTTGGACATGTCTCCTCCCAGTCTTCAGAGAGTATTGCATTAGATTCATTGGTCTCTGTACTAACCCACAAACCACACACCACAAAGACATAAAATATCAAGTTAATTATGTAGCCCAGGGACATCTCTTTTTCACAGACCCTTGGCTGCTCAATAAGCTATCAATCTTTTTCTCCAGATGGTGCTGCTTCCATTCAGTTGCTCCATTGTTTCCTTCGTTATGCAAGTGGTTTCTTGATTAAAATTTGTCAACTGCCCTTCCCCTAAGCATTCTCCAAATTCAAATAATATCTGGTGTTGTTAAATGAAAAAAACCAACAAACCCCAAACACAAAAAAACCCCGCTCCCAAACAAAGTCACTCACTAAAAATATTAAATAGAGAATGAAAATGTGTTTTTTTTCTGTATGTTCTCCCAGAAGACAGATGTAGAAGAGTTTATTGGTAATATTCCAAAGGCTAGATGTTTATCTGGCTGCCCTATGTGTGTCTCTGCACCTGCCTGCTCTCTGCTGCTAGCAATGCAGATAACTGAGCTATCCTAATTTCCCAGCTTTTATAGTTATGCATACAGTTTGTATCCTTAGATATTCCTGAAGCAAACTAGTTTCAAATGAAGCATTTTCAGTTTGTGTTGCCCCCGTAGTGATAGGGGACTATTTTCTATTTTCACCACTCTCTCACCACTAGTTCTCATCACCTTTCACCACTAGTTCCCATCAAAGCATACCAGTAAAAGGTGACCTTTAGAAGATTTGTAGTTTTAAGCATTGAAAAGAAACCACTTGAAATTCAGAGGGTTCTCTAATTGGTATTGAAGTTTTCTGTATTTTAAGTGCTGGAATGAAACCCTGTGAGTATCAAGTTTCATAAGAAGTCCTTGAGAATGCTGCGGTTCTGCTGAGGGAAGAAGTCTCAGGAGGGCAGCTCTTACAATACTGTGTCAGCACTGCCTCTAGTCCTGGCCAGACTGCACCAAGAACCACAACCATGTAGAGACTAACAGCACAAGAAAAAGAACACATTCTGAACGTTTTAAGACTAGAGGATGTCACTGATATATTTTATGAAAATCCTTTTGCTAGGATTTTTCTCCTGAGAAGCTGATAAGCCTCAGAAAAGAAATGTAAACAATAACTATCTGATGGTTGTGGAATGTGGTCTGGAGATGGTTTACTAACAAATGCATCTTTGATTGGTCTCATGTGAATTGTTTCTACTTGATGACCAGCCACAGGTCCAGGTGTGTCAGGACTCTGATCAGTCACAAGATTTTATTATTCATTCCTTTTCTAGCCTTCTGATGGAATCCTTTCTTCTCTTTCTTTAGTATAGTTTTAGTATATCATTTTCTTTTAATATAATATTTACCATAAAATAATAAATCAGCCTTCTGAAACATGGAGTCAAGATTCTCATCTCTTCCCTTGTCCTGGGGACCCTCAAACACCACCACAGAGAAGATGCAAACGAGGATGCTGGGGGAAAGTGTAGCCTTTTTAAATTTGTCTGCTTCAAATCCATGCATTCTTGTCTATGTGCCTGTTTTCACATTCTACTCTGAAGTGAAGAAGCCATGTGGCTATAACTTGTCTTTAAATCGAGAGCTCCAGGAAAACTAAGGATGCAAATATTTGCTTCAAGACACATTTCAGATACAATTCACAAGATCTATGTTTGCAAAACTGTATGGGTGAAGAGGGTTTCAGTGGCATTCTCTACTCCAAGCTAAAGGACTGGTAATCATTTCCTTTTTGCTAGTCACTGGACATAAAATAAAAATATGAAACTCTCTCAAGATATTATTATTACTCTACATATAAAGAAATTCTTGCTTTTTAAGCAGACTTATTAAATTTATCTTTTCCTGTCCATATTTTATATATATATATATATACAAACATATATATAGAAAATATTGTGCAACTGTCAGAAATAGATCTTGGCAAAAAGGTAAAATCATTTACATTTAAAATGACAGGCTTATGATTTTTTTTTCCGAAATGCAACTCCCACAGTTTGACAAACATTTTACTGTGAAATTTAGAGGCCTTAAAATCAATGGTAAAAGCCTGATTGACTTCTTCCAGTCAGAAGTTCTCTTTTCTCTGCAAGACCTCTGACAAATGCTTTACCTTCAATGTCTTATAAGTGGCTCTAAATTCTCCAAATCAGCAACACTTCTTCAGTCAAGTAAGGTTTTCTCGTATCCCAGGATTTACCTGTGCAACATGCCCACAGGCCAGAGCCAGGAATTTGATTTTTCAAAGGTGACTGCAGACTCAAATTTGACTTTTCATCAAGGAAGACCAGACCTTTTTTCTGTATTTGGAAGTGGGGAAACAGAACAGGAAGTCCTAAAATAGTAATGTATTTCCAAAATCTTAGTTCAGTTCTTCTCTATTGCTTGGAACTCGTGGAAAACATGATTGGATATTTCATGAACACTTTATTTTCAAACTTAGCGTTGTAACTGCACTGATATATTGTGCCATATGCTCATATATCAACCATGAGAAGATAGTTTTTCAGGGTTCCACTATCAAGAAAAACTATTCCCAGAAAGCACCTATAAAATTTCATTGTGTGATTTATTTTCACAGTTAGTATTGCAACCATGGCACGTGCTGGCTCAGATATACCTTGAGGTGTTCGTTCTAAGGGCCCTGAACTAGATTCTTCAGTACATCTACGGAGGCCAGATTTGCTTCATGCCAGCAGATCTGAGTACCAGTAACACTCTGACAAGGGAAACGCAGAACTCCTGTCAAAAAACCCAGATTAACTTGGACTGCACCAAGCTTCATCCATGATGCTGGTAATGAAACCAAACAGTTTAAAAGAAAGTTTAGAAGTGTACACAGTACTGCTATCACTGCAGTGAGTCTGTACCTTTGGCCCTGCTTCTTCCAGAGGCTAGGAAATATTTTCCTTTTAAACCCAGATTTCAGGCTTGCTCCCAGCTTTTGTCTTGTGTTAAAGTAAGTGATATATTTTATCCTTCTCTGTCCTACCCACAAATGCCTAAGCCATTTATTCCATAGCATACTAGACAAAGACAATGATGTTTGAAAGAGCAGTTTCTGCAATTTTTAGCCCTTTTAACAGACAGAGGACTGAAAGCTTTAAGGGTTGCAAAGCCTGATTACTGTCTGTGCCTTCAATTTGCGCAATGGCACTAATAAGGGATGTGAGACCATAGTAGCAAATGGATCCTGAGAGGTCCTGACATGTTTGTTTCCAGGCAGGTTTTCAAAGGCTCCTATGTGGGGGTACAGGATAGAAGATATTGTCTAAAATGTCCAAGATTACAAGTTGCAATAAGAAATCACAGGAACTAGAACAGCATGCTGTGAAAATCCAACCAGCACAGACTGGATTAGCCTTTTAAATGAAACAAACACAACCAGATGCATATTATTCCAACCCAAAGTTCCTGCAGGATACACACTTGATAAAATCTATGTAGTGAAATTTTATTTACATTTCCAAAAGAAGGCAATCATCCAGTCCCGAAAATGGACTTATTTTACTGTTTCTATGGTAACTTTGCCTTTCAGAGCCACCAAATGAAATGAATGGTGAAAAATCATTTTGTATGGTAAATTGACTCTCTGTTCTTCATCCCATATATGTAGCGCTGCTTCATTTAAGATGCTTAGTGATTTAGCTCTATCATGTTTCTAAATAGATATTTGTACTGTACATATACAGCAATAATCCTAAGCCATGAACATCTGAGGCCTTAGTAAAATGCTTGAAAAATGTTTTAGATTTATGCCTGTAACAAAATCTTAATTTTGATCACATCATAAGTCAAAATGTCTTTGTGGACCATCTGGCAAACACTGTGGGTTTTAAAATATTCTGATATTCTAGGTGGGGTCATATATAGTCCACTTCTTAGCAAACATTAAAATGAAGTAGTTAGTCCATATAGAATTTCACCAATGGAATATTGCTGTGGCTGCTGTGGTCTAAAGGCACAAAAGAATAAAAAGTTTTAGAAACCATGTCCTTTTCTTTTAACTTAGAAAAGCTGAAATGTGTACAAACACTTCCCCATGTCTGAAACAGAGCCTGCAGATTCAATAGCTGAACTGGGTTATATAATTCACTTTTCTCTGAAGTGGATGTAATTTTTATTTGTGCTTTCTACAGATCCTATTTAAGTTACCTTGAGCTTCTTTTTCATTTGTCACATCATTTAACACAGAAATGTCCTTGTGGTGGTTATTCTTCTCTTCCTGCAGATGTTCTTCAAGTGTTCCAAGAGCCCATTATTTTCGACAAGTTCAGCTTAAAAGTTGAACTAAACTTTCCTGTCTTGTATCCCTGCCCCATTCTTATGGTGAAAGGCCAAGGATATTTTAGATCTTGGCAGGAACATTAAATGAAAGAAAGAACTCAGCCAAGAGGCTTTAATTGAAAACTGCCCCAGGAAGAAACTGAGGAAACTGAATCACAGTTTCTGTATTTTTTTCTTGACAAAATAGACAATTTACAAGGTTTCAGGTATAGAACATTTTAGGGAAAATGAATGATGTAGCAAATTTATATGAAGAACAGCTTGTTTTGGAGAAGGGAACCTTTCTTGCACACTTGCAAATTGATAAACTCACATGTGGCAATGCTATTGTGCAGATATTTTTCAACGCAGAGTCAAACATATATAGGCAAGAATACTTATATCAGAAGTGGATACATCACTGAAGTTAGCTCAGATATGTGCATGGGGTCACTAGTCAGGACCTAAGAAACCCCTGCATTGAATAGGAAAAAAATATTGAAGTTTCAGGTCTAAGTCCTCAAATGAGCAGAATGAACTTGAACTTAAATTTTCAATATCCCAGTCTACTGCTCTGGTTATTGACTTTCATGCTGGAAAAATCACCTTGTCTAAAGAAACTTTCCCCTCCCCTTATGAAAAAAATGTAAAAGCACATTCTTTTCTACAAGAGGTTTGACTTTCAAGAAACTACATTTTTTCCTAAAGAGAGGAAATAATTGCTACCCTTAGAAAACCAGTCCATTTGGACTTCCTTCTGTTTCAACAAATAGAAGGGTACTGAGAATACAACGTGTAGTTACAACAACATAGTGTCATATGTGATTTGTTGTGAATATAAGAAAGACCCAGGTTCTTAATTTATCATCTATGCAGGAGAAAGAAAAAAAGCACTGTAATTCTGTATGCTTATGTGAAGACCATCCTTTTTTGGCAAGGCCAAATAATAAAGGTCTGCAACACTTCGCATATAATAAACAAAATTAAAATTTATCTAGAAACTATGCCTTCTCACCGAAATTTCACTACCAAAGTTTTAAGTCTGGTACTTATCTCAGGCTTGTAAACAGCCTGAGAGGTAGGGAACTTGTCAGGAACATTATCTGGCTCACTAAACAGAAATTAGGGCTTTTTTATCACTATTGCTACCGGCCACTCCCCTGTGTTGTTCCACGGAACACTGTCAGGATGCAGCCCTTGGGACACTGCCCTGAAAAGCACTGCCTCAAACACTCATGCATCTGCAGTGACTGCTGAATTAAGCCAGGCAATAGCCAATAATACCGTAAACCACAACAGGCTGATTTCTACAGCTCTGCAGGGGAAAGCACGCTCTGTGAATAATGAGATATTGTGGAGTGGGCTGTAAATGCTCTGTAACCGCCCCATCTGCTGGTGTGGGCTCAGGCTGCACACAGATGCCCTGGAAACTTCCAGCTCACACTGAAACAGGCCAGTGCTTTGGCTGGGCTTTGTGTCATGAAGCAGCTGGGCTCAGGTGTGGCTCAAGAATAGCCCTGGCCAGGTCAGCCCTGAATCACGGGGCAAGAGTGCAGAGGGAGGAAGAGTGCTGGTTGCCTGGTTTGTTCCCAAATCCTGGCAATGCTACTGACTGCTCATTAGTAAGCTGTTTCATCTGTATGCATAAACAACTGTGGCATCTCCACCTTCTGAGGGATGCAGCATGTGGTGAGCATGATGCAATGAAATACCAGCATTGATCAGCTCCAGCCCACTGATGTGCCAGCCAAGTCACTCACCATCTATTAGCGATGTATCGTGACTATAGTTACTACTGCTAATTGCAGCATTACTACTAGAGTTATTGCAGCATTCCTTAATGACTACTGCCTAATACATTTATATGACATATTATTATATAATAACTGACCTGAATTACACAGAAATTATGGAAGAATGTTAAAAATTTATCCGTATACTACCTCAGGTAGTATAGAAATCTTGATGTTCGTATGTTTGTGATTTTGTTTGACTTTTCTCAGGTACAGTGAGAGACAATGCCCCATAGAAGACCAAAGTCATATTTCCCCTCTGCTTAATTCTGGCTAAAACTCTCTGTCACTAAGCCAGCTTTTATTTAGTATGCTAAACTAAAGTTTGCCCACTCTGGAAGTCCCACAGAAGTAGTTTATGTTCTGCTGATTATAAGCACAGGAGAGTTATAAGCCTGTTCATGCATTTATGTTATCAATATGTTCCATTGCTTTGTAAAGATACAAGAGTATGGCACAAGTTACATGAAAGCCAAGCTGTCTAAACTTGAAATTCTGTCACAGAATTTCATTTTGTTCTAAACAAAAATAAAAAAGCAATGGAGATGGTTTGCTTTCCCCACTTCTCCGAAATGCTCATAAAACTGAATTATTTGAAACCTAATGTAGGAGAATGCTCTCTTTGGAACATTACCACTGTGTCACCATTTCATTCTATTCTATTTTGGGAAACAAATATCAAGGGAGCTTATTTTGCTCTCCAGCCATCACTAACTAGTTAAAATATCTTGAGTTAAGTAAGCATAAAAGTACTGCTTTGCAGATCAAATAGGACAGATAAAAAGGTTTTAAGTAGTAACTGAGGTTCGTTACAATAAAAACAATATAGAATATTGAGAAATACAAAACATGATGGTCTATAACATATCAAAATACAATTTGCACCTATTTAGTAAAGACTGACTGCTGATCACAAAACTCTTGATGGAAATATCAGAACTCTTCTCTCCAAATCTTCAGATAAAGACAGGTTTTTCCCCCCCTGAATTTCCTCATTTTACTCTGCAACACCTTTCACACATCAAAAAAAGTCCTTTCAGCAATCTAGCCTAACATGCAAATTTTTGCCTTCTTGTAGAACTCAGTGAGCTATAGATCTCAGTCTATCATCTAGGACATAGATAGAGGAGAAAAAAGCCTTTATCTTATTCATTTGAAATGAAATTCCTCCCATTGAGATACTTTGGAAAGCACCTAAGTCCTTCTGCACTTTAAATTAGTGAAACTGAAGCTCCTGGAGTACTTACAGGACTCTTACAATTATAGCCATATTGACAGGACCACTGAATGAAAAGGCTGTGATGAATCAATCTAACATTTTGTGGCTTTTTTTTTTTTTCCTCACAGAGATAAGCACTTTGGATTTGTCCTTTTTGCTGGTGGAGCTGCAGTTGACACAGATTAATAAATGTACACTGGACAGGCCCCTCCCCACCCACCAGGATGGAGCTGCTGGGTCCTACACCATCCACACCTGGGGATTTGCACCCATCCCCGCTCTTTCCACTGCCCCAAGAACATGACTGCTCATCTAGTTTTCTCCCAGTTCATTCCCATTTTGTGAGGATGAGGATAGCATGACAGAGATTTTTCTATTATGATCAGCAGCCTAAAAAGTCACAGCTTTGTAAATCTGACTAAGCTGCTGTTCTCACTGCAGAACCCTCAAAGTTTCTAAGGAACCTTTGAGAAGCAGCAGTCCGGAACACATGGAAGTTTATTAGGTCTAAAACAGGAACTTCTGAATTTGTGGGGGCTACTGCTGATTTTAATGGGGAAAAATCTAAGCAAAAAAATTAAGGTGCTGTGCAGGCCAGCACTGAAGGCCCTTTCTTCTTCCTTGGGTTTCCAGATGAAAAAAGGATAGACAAGATGATTAAAAAATGTAACTTTGGTTAGCCTCTGAATTTTGCCTCCTTTTCCTTCTTCTCTCTTGGTTTATTTTTGCTGTTGTGTTCTGCCTAGATCCTCCAAGTGCAACAAAACAATGTGTGAAACACCACAAAAGAAGAAACCAAAGAAGAAAAAAAAGAAATCCCACACAAAGGGCATTAAAATGGTAGCAGAACTTGTGCTTATTTGTGAAGCTGATCCGTGAAAAAGAATTATGCTTCCTTATACGAGTGAGAGAATACATTTTAAGGTGTTCCTGTCTCAGTCTTCAGATATGTATTCTTTAGTTATACGTACAGAAAAACATAAAGGAAATGCCTACATTTAAAGACAGCTGACTAAAGTTTCCAGAGATTAATATCTTACAAATGAGACCTATTAGCCTGTGAAGAAAGCAATACTGACATACAGTTTCCACCCTGCACCAAATGCAAGTGTTGAGTTCTGCACAACTTGGAACTATTAGAAATGCTGATTTGAGAGGTACACCAAGGGGTTAAAAACTCGATCCAAAACACACTGAAATTGATAACAAGGCCTGTGTACACTGCAATGGGCTTTTGACTAAACATTGTTGAAATTTCATCACAGAGAATGGATTTTTTTCACCATGGTCCTCTTCAGGCATCTGCAGCAGCAGCTGTGCAACACTCCAGATTTTTTGTCTTCTAGAAATCCACACTAATTTTCAGTGCAAGTTTATCACCTCAATTCAGGCTTTACAACTTGTGCTATCTTCCCCTTCTCTCAGGACCTACTTTCCACAGTGCTTCTACAATAAGTCCTTCCTCCCCGAGTTCTCGCTGCAGCTTCACTGGAAGCAGTCAAATGAATTTATTCATGTTCTAGCAGTGTTCCCTTTGTGTGTGCTAATGAAGAGCCTGCAGTAGCACGTTGGCACTCACCCAGCTGAGCTCTTCACCGCTTTCAGCCACTGCTTCCAAGTTGCACAAGGCAAATGGCAATGCTTGTGAGTTGTGCTAGCTGCTAAAGGGTAATAGGAAATCTTTGAGGAAACTTGATCATGAGGTTAGCCTGAGGGGAGCACAGCATTACAATTCTCTGAGCAGTTGCACTATTCTGACGTTCAATCTTCATGAGAAGAAAATATGAACCATCATATTTCTGAGGGAATGAGATCTACTCACACTGACATCAGATCTCTCCGTAAATGGGTGACTCCCTCAGCAATGATGCTTCAAGGATCAATTCTGCTCAAAGCAGGGAGGGCTAAATACAATCTGCTGTCATGGACAATAACTTGTCATCTTCCTTTCTCTCTAGACTGGTAAAACTTGGTTGCAAAATGTGCTTGACTAACAGTTTTGGGTTTAGGAGATTCATGGCCTGAATTTGTGTTAGAGGAGGTTGAGGCTGCATATTAGAAAAAGATTCTTCCCCCAGAGGGTGGTTGGGCACTGGGACAGGCTCCCCAGGGAAATGGTCACAGCACCAGCCTGACAAAGCTCAAGAAGTGTTTGGACAACACTCAGGCACATGGTGTGACTCTTGGGGGCTAACACAGAATGGAAATAAAGCAAGACATTCCTCAAGGAGACAGCTTACACTTGCACCAATTCTGATAAGCAAAATCATGTATTTGTGCAGTCATTCCTGAAATATACATAGGAAATGAACTTGTTCACCCAAATTACCACTAATAGTGAATTAACAACAAGGGCACCTTGGTCAGCTATAGAATATGGGACTATGTGAAGTAGTCATTTTCTGCCCTGAGGTCAAGGATATGGACACCTAAAGCATAGGTGTCCAAGAGAGCCAGCCTAACCACTCCACTCTGCAGTACTACCTCAGCTCCTATTGTGACTTTATCCTCTAAATCCTCACAGTATTCTATAACCCAGGAAATTTAGCTGGCCTGAGAGCAAGCATGTTTTCTTTTCCTGGTTCAGCTGCGTACTTCATTTTTTATGGCCCATTCTAAAAGCCCTTTCAGCTGCATTTGGTCTTTTGAGAAGTCAGACTGATTTTTATTCTGGCCACTAGACATTGCCCAAGATCATACATCATGGACAGTACTTCACTGTCATCTAAGCCACTGCTGTAGTGGTGGCTGCTTGTAATGTAAAAGCCCAGCTGTCTGCTGCTTGGTGATAAGTGCTAAAAATGTACATTGCATTCCAAGCTACTGTAGCATTATATCCCAAAGAGGATTACAAATGGCATGGCTGTTGTGAGGAAGGGCTATATACAGCTGCACATATGCACTCCAGTGATTCCCATCATGGGAGTGGAGAATGGCATTTTCACTTTTAAGAAATACTTATCTCCAGAGTGTACTACTGCTACCTTGCTGCCAATTACTGCTTCCTGGCAGTGAACAGAGACCATATGCTTTTAGGCTGTGACATTTGATTAATGACTCTAGTACAGAGTCACCTGAGGAAAGAGTGGTGTCATTAATGTGGGAAAAAAGGAGTCAATAGCTGCAGCACTGTCTCTCCACAATATTTTGTGGGAAAGTGAGGGAAGGAAGTGAAGTATATTAGAGCTGGAGAAGAATGATGATAGCTGTCTTTAGATAGCTCCCCAGAGGAGAAGCATTTGACAGCTTTTGCATGGATGGGGCTATTCCCTTCCCCCATGCAATAGCCTCCCTCTGGTTATGTGTCACTGAAGCAGACTGAATCTCTGCCAGGAGGAAGATGGCATCCACAGGCAAACCCAGGGACATTTGAACAAAAACATTTGTAGCCTTGAAGCCCGAAGCTCTGGCAGGGCCATAAATGCAGTTCTGCTCATGGGAGACATTGAGAACATCTTGGTAGTCTTGGAGGGGCTGGGACTGATGTACAGCCCTGCTAGCTTGTGGCCTGACCTTTCTGGCAGTTTTAATAACTCAGCTTTAACAACCCAGCAAACTGAAGAAGTAATTAGGATCAGGAGAATTATTAGCATGGTTATGTAGCAGCTTTACTTCATTTACATAAAGTAAGAAACATCCAGCATGAATGTAAAAGTTTGATTAATTAATTGAATTTGATAAATACAGACCAGAAGTCACAATCTTACTAGCATACCTTCATCTAGCTCCCAATGAAGCCAAATAGGTAAGAGACAAAAGGAATTATCTAAAGCCAAAATGGGTCTGCAAAACTGCAGAAAAGCTACCTTTTTTTTCATCCAGCATTTTCCCATTCACTATGGAGTACAGCTTACACAAGTATTTGGATCAGTGTATCCAAGCCCCATTTGTATCTTATTTTCTGCTAGATACAAGAAACCTGTGTGAGGTTCACAGCCTGAATCATGACAGATTTCTGAGGGCCAAGTTTTATCTCTAAGACTTGTTTATTTACTTGCTGCTATAAATATTAAAAGTCTTTGATTTAAACTCAGACCTTCCATATGAACATGCTGTGCTTTTGGACCACAAATTACTTATAATTTCAGAATGCAAATGAGCAGGGAAAAGAGGAACCAACACAGAAACATTGCTTATTTCTCAGCTTTTTGCTCTAATATCTCCATTCCATAGAAAAACTATGGATAACAAATCAAGCTAAAGATTTCATGCTTCCCAAATAGAAAAATGCCATATACAATCATTAAACGTCACACAAAAGACTGAACAACCTCACAAAAAGCCTGACCAACAGCAATAATCATCTTCAAAGAGTTGAACTGAGAAAGAAAAATTCTTCAAAGGAGCACAACCCAGATATCATAATAGAAATGAGCCCAGACCAAAACTCAAGGTTTATATTTTTGTCCTCCCAACTTGGACACCAGATTGAAAAACTTATCTCTGAGGCAACTAAGGTTTAGGACCAAAACTCGTGAGACCAGCCATCAATATTTCTTCTCCCTGAACATTGCCTAAAGAGTTGTGGGTCAGAACATTCATGTCCCAATTGTATCCAGTTCTAAAGACTGTAAAAGAAAAAAAATCTGATGGCACAGTTTGATTGTGACAACATGATCTTCTTGGAAATACAATAAAATAATCACAGATTACAAAATAAATGTCAGCTGTTTAGTATGACACAAGGGCAATTAAGGAGTAGCTCCAACTGCCAAACTCCTGTTATTGCCTTACAGTTTAAAATTAATTGAAAAAAAAAAAAGGCAAAACAGGGAATAAGGTTTGCAGTCTGGTTATGAAAAGTGTGCACAGCAGAATTTTAAGAGCAGAGTTGTAGCACTGACCTGAATTCAGAAGAAAGTAAAGCAAGGGAAGTAGAGCATCATTAATGGGCCTTGTGGTGCAGCTCTTCAAAACAAAGTCCCTTGACACCAGAGAGCAGAATTGAGGCAGGCAGGCTGGGGAGCCCTGCCGAGATGGCCATGAACTTCATCAAAGGAAGAGGCATCAGGCAGTGGGTGTACTATAACTTGGAGGATCATTTCTAATTGTCCTTTATTTTGAAGAGAAGTATGCTACAGACTGGTCTTTTAAATTAGATAGTAACAAACAGTAACACAGAAAATATTCCAGAAGGATGGCAGGAAGGAACAACTCCAAAGTGCAAGGATCTGATTTGCCCCATTGTATCATCTCCAAAGACTATGTTGGTTGAGATCCTTAATGTAGTACCTCTGTGGCTGTGAAACCCCCACACAACAGTACAAAAAGGAACTATTTCAATTTTTATAGATGCCCCCATGCAGAAAAATATGTGTAACCAGCTAGAACTTCTCCTAAGCAACAAGATGCACAGCTCACCTCACTTTATCACTGCTTTTCCCCACAGTTAGTTATGAGAGTATTTCAGACCGGCCATCCTCTAGAATTACAGGAATTTTGTAAAATGTCACAGACTCTCCAGTACATCCATGAAGAAAAAATATTTTTTGCAGTGTTTTTGCTCTATCAAGAGATGTGTTTATTTCCAAGAGTTGTACTGATGTATCTGTCTGTGTGTGCTAACAGGGAAGCAAACCTCTCAGGCATCCAGGCAGTGCATGGAGATTTTAACTGTCAAGGAAAAATACTTCTCATGCTACATAATGCATCAAAGGTTTGGTGCACTCTTTATTTTACATTAGGATGATTTTTTTTCAAAGCAGTCACTGAGGTTAATGGTTGATCTGTAAATCAGACCATGTAAATATTCCCAATATTTGGCCCTTGAAAATGACAGCCAGCTAATGATATATCCTGAGGCAAGAAGTTAATTGCTTCCACAATCTAGAAATGCAGAAACTGCCATTATTTCCTGAAGATTGTTTTTATACTTTAGATATTATTCTCAGTGTCAAATAGACTATGATTTATGTCAGGCATGCTGTACATTCACCTCAGTGCTCTCCTCCTGTGAAACAAAGCCCTCACACAGGAAAAGAAAGTAATTAAAAAGGATGTACACAGCTGCCTTCCTGCCCTTGACAGAGAGACAGAGAGGTAACAATGCTCACCAAAAAGTGATTTGCCTTATGTGGTAATGGAAAAGAAATTGGTCAAAACTATTTCTCCAATTTTCCAACCACACTGTCTCCTTCACAAACCTCAAAGCCTCATTTACCCTTTTTCCATTTTCATGTGAGATAAAATTCATGAAGCTCATGAGACTTTAATAATAAGTTAATTAAGATGAAAAATAAGACTGAAAAGCTTTGCAGACTTGGTTCAGAGTGTCTTTCTATCTCTAATTTATCTAATCACTTTTGTCCTAGGAGTTGAACTAAAATTTTCATGGGATCAGTTATTTCACTCTTTGGGTCAAAAGACACAGCAATTATTGTTTTATTGTTCCCCTGCCTTCACCACTATTCACTTCGATCTCAGCACTCAGGAACAACAAAAATGAAAACAAAATTAATTCAAAGTTTATTGAACCTGAAAGAGTGAAGTCTCATGAAACTTCAAAGCAGATTCATGTTAAAGAAGGATAGAACTACATCCCTTAAAGCTGGAGCAAAATACCAAACACACAGAAGTCTGAGGTTTTAGAGTCAGATGAAGCAGGCTCAGCTTTCATACAAATCCCCAAACTCTATGTTTCTGGGAGGGCAGGTTGGTAGTCTTCAGATCTAATGGAGACTCACTAGAGGCAGTGAGGAAATTGACTTTTGGTGCAAGGGCAGAAAAAATATCAGTAGCAAAAGAAAAACAAACATATCCTCCCCCTTCCAATCACTGTTTGTAAAATACTAAAAAAAAATTTAAAATCTAAACTGGATTAGAACCCAGGCAAAGGACAAAAACCCAAAACTTCTTCTCCATTGTAGAAACCCTATGTACACCTGATAAAGAGATGATGAAAACCATGCCTAAGAAAGATCACCAGTATTTAAAACCATGTGAAGATTACTGTTCTGTGAAACCTGGTTATTAAGTTTCTCCTTCCTGTTTGTACTGACACCTTTCTCCTGTCCCTGCCTGACTTCCTACAAAATATATTTAGAGCCAGAGTGGATTCTGGTCTGTAAGACATCTAACTTTACCCTAACCAGACAGCCCATCTCAGAATAAATGTAAAATAATCTAATAAGTAAATTACAGTAATAGTCATTTAGAAGTTGCAACATGCCAAGAGTCATTACACAGAAGGACTTGCTATTGTACAGTTTTCTCATTTTAGGAGACACAGGAAATAACTGACTCTGTGTGGTGTGGGCTGAGAAATGAGAAGCATCTACTGTCAGCAACTTTAATTATGTTTCAGGGTTAATTAAATTCATGAGGTACCAATGATCTGACTGCTCTTTCCTTTGGCATCTGTGAAAATCTGACTCCAGCTTCATATAATAAATCTTTAGCAAACTTTGCTAAAGTTTTATCAGTATAGAGTTATATTCAATATTTTCCAAAAGATTTTTGATAGAATATTACAACTTGGAGGTCTTAAACTCACTTCTGCTGTCATTTTTACCACAGGACATTTGAGAGCCCTTGGGGATATGAGAAAAGCCCCTTATCAGTTGTGTTTCTCTCACTGTACGTAGAATAAATGCAGCTTGCATATCATGACAAATCAACAAATCTTACACAATCTCCTGGCCTTGACTGGGTGATCCCTGCAGAACTGGATCAGCCAGGTTAAATTTAGCTAAAACTTTATCACCTCATACTCTTTTATTAGCTTTTCCTTCAGTAAAATTTGACATCCCTGTATAGAAGACAGATAACGCGAACATCCTTCATCAACCCCAGTGCCAGGCTTGACTGAAACTACCCCAGAGGACCGTGTTTTTTACCAGTTAAAGGAGCATGTACCCTGGAAACAAAGCAAAAAAAAAAACCTAACCAGAAAACAAACAACCCTTTCCTGAAAAAACAATGACTTTGGATCACTCTATCCACATTTAATGTGTATTTGTTTTGAAAATATTCCAAAGGGGGCATGGTTACTTATGCCAACATTGCCAAATGCTTAATTGCATAAATGCTTCCATCTGGAGGAAGGAAAGATTTAGAGGTTGTTTAGCCAAAACAAATTATATTTTAATTCTGAGATATGAATGCATCTGCCTGGGAGATCTCAGCTGTAAAGTCCAAAGAGCTTTTCAAACGTGGTAGCTCCATCAGCTTCTGAAGCAGTCTGATAGGCTGACTGCAGAGCAATTACCAGAGAGAGTGGGCCAAACCTTTCCCAGTTCATTTCCTCTGAAACGTGGCAGAATTCCTGGCACAAGAATTTCCACTGCCTGTGTGGGGCTGTGATAGTCTCCAAAGAGTTCTGGGCCCACAAATAGAAAACATTTTCATCTACACACCCAGCCATCAACATGTATTGCATTGTATTTTAAAGAATCTTTATTATTTTAGACAGTATCACACTCTACACAGCCAAAAATCATTTACTGTAACATTCTGATATGTATTATGTAGACAGAATGCATCTCAGTTTAGCTATTTCTAGCACCAAGTTTAGGCAAAATGCTAAGCATTTCTTCTGAAATATTTCAAAACAAGTATGAGAGTTCACAGAACTAAAAAAAAAAAATCTGTTGCAGAATGTTACAATATTTAGGCATCAGGCATATTGCAGCTAACTATATATTTTTGATGCAAAGCAGACTTAAATGAGAGAAAAGATTGCCAACACTGTTCATCTTGAAACAACCTCCTTTCAAAAACAGTAGACAGTGAAGAAGTATTGCACTTTCCTTTATACACGTAGGGAAGTTAAGACATGAACATGTACACAACATTAAATATAATAGTATTTTATTTTTTATATGATATACCAGTAGCAGATTCAAAAGCAGAATGCATGTTTCCCAATAACCATTCCCTGTGCTAGTTAGTGTAAAAAAAACCACCAAAACTCACAACAAAACCCAAATTAACCAAGCCAGGAATATGGGTCTAGTTACAGGTCAGACTAAATAATGTGAAGCTGGCATAAATCATTATCCCTGAAACAAGCAACACTACTTTGTCCAACAGATCCCACATTTGGGTTAAGTGGCTTTTAGGGGCAGTACTGGCAGGGTGACACCCAAGCTGACATCTCCAGCTAAGGGTCTGATCTGTGTGCAAGTTCAACTAGTAAAGAGTCTGAGCCAGGGGAGAGGAAATTAGTTAGTGAATGTGAATGCCATGGCAATATGGACTTCTAGAAAGGGCATATTTTAGTGAATCTGAGATGAACTCATCACTCTTACATTAGGCTGGGTCATTGGAAAGGAGCCAAGAAACCTTTAGACTTCAGACATTGTGTCTCTGCCACTCATTTTTATTTTGTTTACAACTTATGGGTTTGGTTTTTTATGTTTTTCTCCAGCTCATTCCATCTTTTGAAGTCTTTGTTACTATGGAAACAATTACAGAGTTGGTCTACTCATAGTCTAGTGATCTCTCAGAGCAGAAAAAATAATAAGGAGAGAGTTTGGGGCAAAAACTGCTTAGAATTGAAATCATAAAGCAGTGTAGAACAGTCTTCTGTCTCCCTTTTAGCTCTCTAATTCACTGCTGATAAAATCAGAAGGGTTAGCTTACACACTTTAAATAGGTGCTTTTATCTGAAGTGAATTACAGGAATACTGGCACAAACACAAAAAGCCGGGTTGTGCCACCTCAGTATTTGGAAATGAGCAGTAGCTGGGCACAGCAGAGCCTTCTGCTGGAAAAGGACCTCCCTGGACTTAGAGGCACGGTAGTGGAAATGTTACACACTAGCAAAGTTAATTTGCTCTGGACTGTTCTTTGGGATTCACAACAACAAGCAAGAAATGGCTCAGGTCCATGTTAATTTTTTTTTAATTTTCACAGTAAGGCAGCTATATACTTCCTGCTCGTAAACGATGGCATCCAGACCATGTGAGTTCCAAAACCAATGCAATGAACCTTTTTGAAAAAAAACACCAGCTGACCCAGGATAAAGTCACATTAGGGGTGTTCTAACAGTTCAACTAAACAGAGGTTTGCACTTCGGAACACAGCATTCTTTATTTTTATTTTTTAGTGTCATTGTCACTTAGCCATAAGTCATGTGGCACTTAGCTGTAGAGCACAGCTACTCTGAAAAGTACTCTGAAAAGGGCCAAGGAACACGCTGAAAAATTAGTCTCTGATCATCTGCAGCACTTTATTGTTAGCTCTCTTACCAGCTCTGTTCTGAACTGCTCCTGCCACCTCCCCTCAAAACTAATTCTGTATAGAAAGAGCTAGATTTAAATTCTGTATATACTACACAGTCAGTTCACAGGATTTTGAGGACAGGGATTTATGTTTCCCCTTCCTCCAGTGAAGAAGGTACAGCCATGCCTTTCCTATCACAGGGGCTATCAGAACACCTATGTACACACTTACTTAGCTCTTCCCCAGGGGCCACGGCTGCTTACATCCCAAAGAACAGCAAGGACTGAAAACCTGGTCAGAAATTCCAACCAAGCTCCTAAATGAGCCTGAGGTGCACCCTAGGGAGCCACAGACTTAAAGAGAAGGTTGGAAAGGTATTTTGCAAGACAGGCTGGTTGCACAGTAGCAGCAAGATCCTTCTGCAGCAGAGGAGAACTAAAGGATGAGTTCAGTGGGTGAAACCCTGTGGCAATATCACAGTACATCTACTTTATAATTGGCTGCTAAAATTGGTTTACTTCAACGAGAAGATATTACTAGATGTGAGATGACTATAAGAACTGATTCTCTTCATATGAAAAGGAAAGAAATAATTTATTCCCTGTCAGTTGATTATTTCAGAGTTTTTTTAGATGTGTGGCAAGTACTTGTTTATTTGTAATATATGGAATGATGCCTAAGAAGACAAATGTATCAAATTCTGTTTTCTCTCCATCCTAGTATTTTTCTCCACTATAATTTCTCATGGCTCAGTGTTAAAACAAAATTTTTTCCAAAGATTTCTTTCTGCACAAGAACACTTTCTTACTTCATTTCAGACCTGTCTGTTCAAAGGCAATGGATTTTTAGGTGTATTTATTATCTTCCAATATATGTGCCACTTTTCTTACATTTTTACTAACTTTTAGTCAGGAGGAAATCCCCTGAGCTTTCCTGCAATACTCTAATATACTGAATCTTATTAACTAGTGATACCTTTTTACTCCCAGAAAAAGAATTGACTCATTAAATCCACTTTGACTTCACTGTGAGTTTGGACTGAATAAGAAATATAGATATGAGTGCTAGTAAAACCTGGAAACACTGCAGAAGTCAATTCCTCTGTGACTTTCAGATGTAAGTGAAGGTCTTCAGCAGAAGGGATTAACTTTTGGTTTGGTGTTTTTTATATTTGGAGTTTGACAGCCCAAATATGGGAATGATGCTGTAAACAGCAGACAGGAGCAGTTCCAGCATGCCTCTCAAAAATGCAAACATGGACTGAAGGAGATGGGTACTCTTCACATAATTCCTTTTTTTTGCACTGATCAAGGGAGGAGAAACTGGGGCAAAAAGTTCAAGGAATCAGCTTAGGTTACAACCTGAACTTCTCACTGCTTGTAAGGATCCAGTCATCGTGCCCTGCAGAGGCTTCATCACAGCCAATGGTGGATTTGCTGTTACACATTAAAAATCATGTGTAAAAAAAGCTATATATGCTTTCCTTGTTGGAAAGCCACAGAAACAAACAGTTGCTTTGGAAATATTTCTAACAGAAACAGATCCTTCTTTCTGAGAGTGGGATATCAGTATCAGAATTTAAAAGACTGTTTCTCTCGTAAAGATCTAGAAAGTTCCACCAGTATCAACCAAGTCTGTTCTGGTAGGTGTGGAGAGCATCTTTCGGTGTCAGTTTCATACTTACCAAAAGGACTTTATATGATTAGTTTGCATATAAAATCAGATAATCCTGATTTTATTTCACACTGAATGAAAATGTAACAATTACAAAAAGTCAAATTTGCACATTTACATATTCCATGTAATCAGGAGAAATAGAGGCATATACAGAAGTGCGAGAGGTATCACAGACTCTCTATGACTTGCATAATTCCTGTGTGACATTTCAGTACACTTTCTCTGAACTAAATTAAAAGTCATGAAACCATTTCAATGAACTTCATACATGGGGAAAATTTCTGCATGGAAATGTATATGTTGCTGGAGAAGCGATCCTTATCTCAATAAGTAACACTTTGGATATAAGATAAGAACTCTAACAGCATCTGTCCTCTCCCCATAGACTACAGCAGGTGCCTGGATGTCCATGCTAGCTTAGGCACCTTTCTTTTAGTGGCTAATATTGAGGTGAATCTCCCTTAAGAGGCCGAAAGTATATTAAAAAAATTAGGTTCAATTTAGAAGTTCAAAGCTGGCAGGCAAGGAGACTCTGAAAGCCTGAGTGGTTTAGAATGCTGAAAAAATGCAAAAGCTGAAAGCCTTCCTGAAAAGCAAACTGATTTGGAAACTATGTTATTGTATGAAAGTAAACGGAAGCCTCACTCCTTACTGAATTAGGTTTTCTGGACACAGATACTGGCAGGAGCAAGTTTGAAATCTAAGAATGAGAGGAAACATGGGAAATATGTCTGGGAGAGACCTTGAAAAGACATTTAATTTTTGCTTCAGAAAAGAATCATATCCTGTCTTACACCCAGGCTGTGCTTTGTCTGCTTTTAACACTGTCAGCATTGAAATTCCCATGTCCTCCCTAGGGAAGCTATCCCTGCATTTCACTGACTATCTTAAATGCTAGGAAGATTCCATACTGTCAAATCTGAATCCTGCTTACTGAAATTTACTTCTCATCCCTTTAATCATCTGAATACTGTATTCTCCTCTCTTTTGCAACACCCTTGTATGTGTTTAGGGAGTGCTGTCTCATGTTTCCTTAATCATTCTCTCTTTGGAAGAAGCAATCCTAGCTCTGTCAAACAGTTCTTGGTTGCCAAGGCCAGAACACAGCACTGTCCCCTTGGAGCTCTCCAGAGTGTGTTGCAGTGGGCTACAAATGCATGTTCTTCCAATTAACGAAATTTCATCTCAACCAAATTGCTACTCAAATAACCTATTAAGATTATTTTGTGCTATCAACCCTGAAGTATTCACTACTGATTAAAGTGACCTTTTCCATGAAGAGGAATGGAAATGCAGAGTGCTTCAAAGTCAATGAAACAATAATAGGTCTCATTCAACTCTTATTTTGTCTGGCTTGAAATTCCAGCAGCTTAGAAATACTAAGAAAGAAAACAGCTCAACATGATCATATGGAGACATAGAAAATAATTAAGTAAATATTCTAAATAAATTTAGTAGCAATGAGATAGTGATTTTCCTTAAGTAAGCAAGCAATAAGAGAAAATACATCTGATTTCCTTGAGATCCTTAATAAGCTGTCCAAGTCAAATTTGTTTATTGTGTTATGAATCACTGCATTTCAAAATTCAATTAAAGCAATTACAGCTAATTAATATGCTTAACAGCCTTATTTGATGGAAAAAGAATGAATACATACATCCAACAACAACAAAAAAAATCACTGTAGTAAATAAAATTGCATCATCAACCACTGCATTTTCTCCTAGTCTGGATCATGTTTTGATTTTGTACCTGGAAGATGAATATTCTCCTCTTTCATTTCCCATAGGATATATTGTGCATTCAGAAATTCTCCAGTTTCACATTCTGTCTACTCAGGGATCAAGTTCTGGGCCTTGCTTTAGAAAGTTGCCTTCCTCCCCCAAACTGACACCATCTCTTTACATATCTAAATTAAACTAACATGTTCTCAAAAGAAAGTTTCTTATTCTACAGGTCAGCACCTACATATGAAAAAAAAAACTTTTTAAGAAGTGTCCATGTCAGTATTCTCTCTAGCAGGTGAAGACTCCAGGCCCTTTTTCTACAATTGCAATCTTTTAGATGCACCTTTTTGAGGTACTGTAGAGGTCCATACCAAGAAGTTTGTTACTTGAATGTAGGATCAGGACCCTAGCCATTGGGGAAAAAAATAAAAATAAGAATTTTTTTTTTCCAATTAAAAAACTTTAACTGAACTTTTAATTACCTTTGCAAAGCTTTGGATTTGTATGAACTAAGCTTTCCTTATATTGAGTTTGAGCAGAGACATGAATGCCTGACACAGAACAACATACAAGTTGTCTGGAGGGGACCTCTGGTGACCTCTAGTATTTAACAAACTAGTGGACTATGTCCAATAGAAAATATAGGGGTCATCTTTACTTTTCTTTGGCATGATGGAATTATCAGAAGTTGGAGAATAAAATTCTTGGAACATGGAATATATGTCAGAGTGGTGTTCATTTGCCTGATATTTGAGGTCTCCCATGCAATTAGACCAGACAATAAAAATATACTGTAAGGAGAATTACAGAGACATATCTAACATTTCCATTTCGGAAAGCACTTCATAGATATGGAAAGGAGCATTAATTATTCCCTTTTATTAAGGGGTTTCTGAGAAAACATACCTGTTTGCTAACAGAGCACTGTTGAATATTCTGCTGCTCAGAAAGTTTCCTTACTCATGCCACAGAACCTTAATCTGGGTGCCAGGTAAGGACATAGTACACAATACATCAAATTAATGGAGAGCATGAAATCATCCCCAGGTTGTAATATAGGCCAGAACAAGACAAAACTACTCTCTTGAAACTAGATTCTGGAACATTGCTCAGGAAGGCAATGTCAGGCAGTGCATGGCATTGGCTGAAGAAGGACCTAGTTCTAACAGCATAAGAAAAGGAGCTCAAAACAAACCCAAAAGCAGAGGAGTAGCTAACATGTGAACATAGAAATACACCTTAAAGCCTGAGGCAATTTCTGAGGCTGTGTTCCAAGCCTGGACAGACAAAGCAGGAGTGAACCACAGATTATAACTTCCACAGGACTTAAATAGATATATCACTACGTCCTGGAGTTGGGCATAGTGCCCGGCATTTGCTGCCCAAGGGGCAAAACACAAACTTGAGCCATCAGAGTTCTTCCCCTTGTCCTATCTCACCAACATCTGGTATGATGGTGGAGACATTTTGTGTATTAGTGATCAAAAAATTCATCAGGAGCCAGTTTTGACTGCAGACAAATAAAACAGCGTCAAACTATTTTAATTCCTTCCAAAAATTAAGTGGTTAATCAATAGAGATACTTGGACTGAAAACAAAAATTAGTGTTTGTCAAGACATAAATAATTAAAGTAAACCATTTAATTTTAAATTTGTGATGGCACCTTCCCAGATAGAAGTAAAAAGCATGAGAAAGCTGATTTTCCAGTAAATAAAAAGCTATGGAAGGAATTAAATGAAAAAGAGGACCTAAAATTAATGTTACCCATCCAAGCAACTAATGATTTGAAAAGTAATGCTCTTAGTAAGAGAAGCCAGAGCATTCCAGCTGTATGCAAAGAGAACAGATTGTTGCAAGGCACATTAGTGCCACAAAAGTTGAGTTGCTAGTATTGGAAAATGATGAGTCACTAATGATTTTCAGGTAAAAATAAAAGTACAAATGAGTGTTAACAGAAAAAAAAAACCCAAAACTTAGAGGGCTCTTTTAATGAGGGATAAAACTAAAAAAAAAGGAGGTGAATAAGTATTAAATCACAGTGAATGTGTGACTATGTGCATGTTAATGCTTTAGAAAAGTGGGAGAGAACACATCACAAGCCTAGTAGAAGTTAATTACAGCATCTGAGTATGAAAAGTCTCATTGTATTATATGAGCATAAAGAAAAGAAGAAACATCAAGAGTCATACATGTGAACATCCATTTGCTAGCCTTGGCCACATCACATGATGGGTGCGCCAGTCTCAAATTAATCACTACATTTTAAACTCAGTCACTATAGCCGTCTGGAAATAATAGTCCTTCAAATTCCATTAATTATGTACTTGAGATGGCAGTAAAAATTTAGGCTGAACAGAAGCTAGTGTATAATATGAAAAATGCCCAAAACCCCACATTAGAAAAATATCTAAAATTTGTTATTTTCATCTGCTGGAAAAGAGAATAACATTCAGTTTAAGTGTTCTAAAACCAAAATTAGTTTTCAGTTTTTCATCAAAAACATATATTATTTCAGAATGAAGGGACAATCCACAGAAACTTCAGCTAAAGGAGCAATTTTCAGTAAAAACAATGGTCAAACAAAAAACTTTACTCACATGCAAAGTTTGCCTTTAGAAATATTTAAACATGATTTTGAAAAGGATAAGTAAGGGAGAATAAAAAAGACCTCTAATATCAAATATTGTCACCCTGTTGAGGTGTCTAAAATTTTTTGACTAGTATTTTCTTAACTCTTTTTGATAAGTTAAGCAGCTTGAGCTCATGGGATTCTTCATGGTTACACAAGCAAGAGATCATTCTAAATCCTTATCTATTTAATAATTTCCAAATTTTTTCAGTAATCTTTCAATTGTAGAGGCACAAGGCCCAGCTTCATTGCAATCAGTAGCAAGCTCCCTGTTTAATGTCAAAACTCACATCCACTGCAGGAAAGTACAAGGACTGAAATGAATCAATCTCCAGGGTGAAAATATTTAATCTCAATTAACAAAACTCCCATTTATCCAAGTATAAATATAATAGCGTTTATCTTCAACAATGTATAAATTTTATTACTGCTTGATTGTTTTTTAGGATTTCTTTGCTTGACAATGCCTAGACCTTAGAATTAGCCTACAATAGTAAGTTTATTTAATGTTCAAGCCTCTCAAATGGTCGTTCTTGGTGATTAAAAAGACAAAAAAACACAAAACAAAAAACAAAAACAAAAACAAACCCAAAAAACAAAACCCCAAACAAATGAACAAACAAACAAAAACTAAAGAAAAAAAAAAAAAAAAAACAAGGGCAAGAAATTTTTTAAAAAGCCCAAAACAACCCTTGGCTTCTTACACTGATGAAAACAGAACCAGCATTGGAAGAACAGTCTGCAAATCTGGTCAAATGCTGGGAAATGAGATCCTTTCCAAAACAGAGTACCATTAGTCTGCTGGTGGCATGGAGAGAAGCACAAGAGAGACTAAAAAGCAGAAGAGATGTAGTCTTGGTACTACGAGTACAGAAAGGTAGCTCCATGTGAACAAATCCCTACCCCAGATATAACTCAAAAAATGGGTGAAGAAAGTGAGTGTGAAGACTTAGAAGTGGAAAAGCAGCAAAAAAGGTGATAAAAGAAAGCTGTCATTTGAATTTGAAATCTCCCATGTGATCATAAGGCTCTATTCAAATTTGCATATACATATTTACTTCACAAAGTCCAGAGATGCTCAGACTAACTCCCAAAGCAGCTCTGCAGCACACAAATTCATGAGTGTACTCCACAATAGAATGGATTTCTTGTCATGATCTGCAGGAGCAGATCCAGGCACTGCTAAACGATTAGTACATAAAAAAGACAGAGAATACATTTAGAGAACACTGAAGAAAAACATGCCTGTTGAGAAGCAAGCTGGGATTCAGCACCTGAAAAGTTACTCTCAGATGAAAATACACATCTTGTGAGTTCCAGAACTTCCAAGTGACTTGTTCAAACATGCAGATTTTCCTCTAGTGCATCAGTAATAGTCTCTTTTAAAAATTTCCGTGGTGACGACTGAGCTTTGACCACCCAATTAAAACTGGGACAATACATTTCTATAGATTCTTAAAAAGAGAGAAAGGAATAGCCATTCTACACAAACCCCTATAGAGCAGTGTCCAGTATTAAAGAGTTTGCACACACATTACCCCATCCTTTTACCCCTGGAGGGCAGGTGACCTTGACCACTAAGCCCTGCAGGCACCCTGGAAGGCAGTATCTCCCTGCCAGACAGCATCTCCAGTTCCAGCCAAATGCATGTCAGCCAAGAAGGTGCCACACAGTTACGTCTACTCTGCAGCCCTCAGATAAATCTTGTTGACTTGTTACCAAACAGGAGGTTTGAGAGCAGCCTGCCCTCTGATTCAAGCTACCCATGAAGAGGTGCTCATCCCCTCAAGTGCTCAACTTGGCCATCCCATATTCCCACTGCCCTGGTAGCCACTGCTTATCAGACCTGATAGGAGATGGCCATTCCTGCAAGTCAGGCAGGCAAGAACTATGAGCAGCAAACAGAGATGCATAGAGCCTGAATCTAAGAGCACTCCTGGGCCTCAGGGCAAAATTGGATCATGCTAACTAATGAATACTATTGATAGAATCTATGGACTTAGTGATTATTTGTGTTATTTATTTGTGCTAATTTATGTTTTAATTTCTGTTGTCCTTAGAGAAGAAATGCAGACTTGTTTTTTACATATGCTTTTATTAAATGTATCCTGGTGAGTCTTTTTTTTTTTTTCCTTAGTAGTGCAATATATTAAAGTATATAGGACTTGCAAAGAAAGTTGTTCACATAAAGAGTAAGACCTTATTTCACCTCAGGAACTAGCTGAAGATCAATATTTCATCTACCAGAACTATGAAAGCAGCAGACTACAGAAAGCAGCAGAGAACAACAGGAAGTGATGGTGATGAGGAGCAGGAGAGCTCTCCCTATTGCCCTGAAATCCCAAAGAGAGAGAAAAGGAAGCAAAGCTATTCTGAGGATGAGCAGAGCAGAGGAGTCAGGTCTCCAAGGTACAACAGATGCAGAATGCAGAGGTCTCTGAGCTTGAACACCACTGAAAGTGAATATTGTGCTCACATTAGACTCTGATGTTCCATAAAGGCTTTATATACAAGATCTTGCTGAGACCTTCTGGACTGAGCAGACAGTCTGTGCTGTGAAGAGCTCTTACAGCTAGAGATATGTTCCCTGTCCCTGCAGCAGAGAACATTCATGGGATCATGCTGCAGACATGTTTAAAATTTAGCTGCTTCATTTTTACCTCTTTAAGCAGAAGGTGATGTGCTTGAAATTCACCTGGGCACATTTTTTTGACATTTCATCAAAACAAGTGAAAATAAAAATGTATGAAGAACATATTCTCTGATCTGCAATGTCAGTGCAAACAGAAGAGATATATGAAGTAGTCTGGGTCAGGCTGTTTCTGGAAACAAACCTTATTTCTGCTCAACACACTGAATTCCTTTCATAGCATAAATGCTCCTACAGAAAAGAATTTGGTTTGGCTTTATTGAAAATGAGTGTGTACCAAAGTGTATATATAGGTGTTTCCTGTGAATAACCCACAGAACCACTATGCAGCAATAAGCCCAGGCCGAACTTGACATCAGGAGCCATTTCTGAAAAATGTTTTCTCTTCATTTATATCTCCCTATTGTTTCTCCCTTTTTAAGAGAGCTTTTGTGAGAACTTGAGTCTTGGGAGATAGCTGTCACTGGTAAGAAAAGTTTGTTTTATTTGTGGATGACAAATCTTACATCTGCACAATTCTTCTTTTTATCTCTCTGTCCACCCTGTCATTTCATTTA
This sequence comes from Fringilla coelebs, assembly GCF_963513975.1. Taxonomy (NCBI): domain Eukaryota; kingdom Metazoa; phylum Chordata; class Aves; order Passeriformes; family Fringillidae; genus Fringilla; species Fringilla coelebs. The sequence goes on along the minus strand of NC_140028.1, from coordinate 105,049,860 downwards.
ATATTTCACTTATAAGTAAACAGAAGGTTAATACTTAAGAAATAAGAACACAACAACATAACAAGCAATTTGACGCAAATCCATCAGAAACATTTTCACAGAGGATGTTGCATAGACTTACAAAAAAGGAAATGAAGAGCTGGAAGCTCTTCAGGGTTAAGCAACTAATTTCATTCCACCTTCAAGTCCTCCGAGAGCAAGACCCAGGGTGGAACCCAAGCTGATTGCCTGAAGGGGAAAACATTACTATCTCACATTTATGACCTTTCTTTATTAGCAGGTAGTTTGTCCAATATTAACTCTTTCCCATCTAAGACCACTGGAAACATCATGCCCTCTGGGACTGACCGAGCTATTTGAATCCTTTTTTCTGTAACATTGAGAGAGTGAGGGGGGGCGGTTGAAAGAAGAAGGATATGCAACACTAAGGTTTGCATGTAAAACATAAAAAGAAAAAAAACCCCAAATGGTACAATTTTCAACTGTTTTGAATCTATCTCCAAGAGACCAAGGATGAGGGGAGGATACAGATTTCATTAGTGCAGTCTTGAATTCTTCATCACACTCCATTAAAAATTAAGACAAGGAAATAGCGGCTTCATAACAAAATCATGAGGCTATGGATATCCATTTCTAAGGCCAGAAGGCGCTTTTACCTTAATATATATAGTCATGATCATTAAAGGATCAGTTTGTTGAAAATAAGGCAGAAATAGTGGATGCTTAATTCTAGCAATGCCAACCATCTATTTCAAAGCAAAACTTTCAAAAGTATCTGTCTTTGCAAGGGGTTTGAAGTGAATTTTAGGGAGGGGGTAGGGAGAAGGAGAACAGGAAAGGAACAGCCTAATGTTTCTAACCTTTCAGTAAGTATACAGTAGAAAGGGCTGTCGGGGTGAGTCACCGTGTGGGTGCTGGCGGAGCGCTGCTGAGTGGAAGAACAGCGGGGGCGGAGGGAGATTACGTGAACTCATTGATGGCTGCTTACATAAAGAGGAATTACTACACAGCAAGCTCTCTCTGTGCTACTACTGCCTTTCTGGGAAGTCACACAAAGCCCAGTTTTCTGCTCCTTAGGTTTGTCTGCAATTGTGGTACACTGGGCAAACATCAAACAGAGGTTTATGTGAGTCATAAAATAAACTCTTGCACCTTGCACCCCTTTTTCTTAGTTTCCTGTATCCTGTAACATGTCCCTCAGTAGAAATGTTATAGAAAAATGTAGCCATTTTCCATATTACAGCTGCCTTTCTAGTGATAATTTTGAAATCCACTACCTTACAGAGATAAAAAGCCTCATTCCCTCTTCTTTTAAAGCTCCGGTAGATTTTGGAAGTATTTTCATTTTTGCAAACCTCTGTTCTCCATTAAGGTTTCTATAATTCTTTTTTATCTCTGCAGACTGAAAAATTCAGGACTCTTTTTTGAACAAAGTTTCACTAAAATAACATATGCTGATTTGCTTGTTCCTTTCATCATCCTTCCTCTTGAATCCCAGACAACTGTTTGGCAATTTGATTTGAATTCAGAATTAATTTTTTTTTTTGTAAAGGTTAGCAAAAACTGGAATTACAGTACGCTCCTATGAGAGTGAAAAGATGTTCCTCAATGTCTATTACAAAAAGCATTCCATTAACTCCCAAGACACAGGATGATTAGAACATTTCTTATTTTATGGACACAAAACACATCCTTATAATGTTCAGGATTAAGCAGGAACTGCAGGATTTACCTCTTTATACTCTAAGCTCAAAGTAAAATATAGACTGAAATATATTAGCGTAATTTCTGAACCCATGAAACTCTCTTCATTCTTGCCACACTTTCTTGGTGAAATCATTCTTATCATCAGAAGAAAACCATACAATTAATAGGAAATGAAATATGCCGCAAACTGTAGACATTCAGACAAAAGAGATTCATAATTTTTAAACAAAGTAGCATGTGTGGAAGCCACAGTTTTATAAATAGTGCTATCTAGTTCTACTCTTCTAGTTCTGACTGCTTAGCTACTTCCTTGGAGTTTGCAGTTTCCTATGACAGAGGAAGGTTCTGAGCACTATGCTAAAGGCTGGCCAGGACAGTCAGGTCAAATGGAATGGCAGCTCCTTTCTTTGTGCAGGTGGAATTTAAGTAAAACTGAAGCAGGTCCTGCAGAAAGATACCAAAAATTTTCTGGGTGAAAACCTTGATGAAAATCATAAGAAATTTTGAGCTCTAGGAAAATTCTTGTTGAAGATCCAACAAATATTGAAACAAAGTTTCTAGAAAATTAGAACAGCATCTGCGTCAAGTCAATGAAAGACACAGGATAAATATAATTTTAAAGTCTGTGGGATATGCAGAGCTGTTCTTCGTGCCAAAATCTCCAAGCTGCTCTGAATCTGCCACTAAAAGTCTCTGTCCAATTCTCTCCAAACTCCACCCACAAAGTCTTAAAATCCTCCATTCTTTTTTTCTAATCCTTTTAATCTTTCTAGAAGTACCTTGAAACCCTTCTCCAGACAGTGTTTAGGAGTTGTACCAGGACATGCAGACAAATGGCTCACATCTACAATGAACAAACACAGTACAAACCTGGGGAGAAAAAGCCCGTGTTTCATATTAAGTTCTCCCATGCACATATCTGTAAAAGGCAATGAATAAGGCATGGAGGTCTGGGTCCTGAATGATATCATTAGCATTGTTCAGTAAAGATAATTTTAGTTAACAGACACTTTTTTTCCCAATTAATTTGTGTCACCCCAATATAAATAGGTGGACTTCATATCTTCCTTGTGTGACTATGTTTATAACTCTTTGAATGGCAGAAAGTAAGCCAGATAATTTTATTTCCATAACTGTTTTCAAATCCATTTACTGGCTCAAAATCTTTGTTATTTCTGTTTTACATATGAACAAGCCTAAACACTCAGAGTTTAAATGATCTGGCTCAAAATCACATAGAAAGTTGATGGCAGAGCCAGATTTTCTGATCTTTAGCTGACCAGATTTTCCTCTTCTGAAAATAACACATTAATAATACAATGATCATATTGATTAGCTAGTACAATCAAAATGTAAATTTCTGCTGCTCCAGATGGCTGCCTCACTAATCTGGTCAAACATGTCTCAAGAGAAAAAAATGTTTGCCAGTGCTCTCAATTCCATTACTTTTGTAACAGAAGTATAAAAATAAAAGCTTTTCTTCCCCTAGAAAAACATCATCACAGCCACATGTCATAGAAGACTAAGTTAGCAATACTTTGCATCTTCACTGAGTAGTGTGGATATAGGGGTCTGTGAAGCTGGGAGTTTGCTGGTAGCTTCTAAGGGTAAGTAATTAATAAAACCTGGCATGTACCTGTTGCACTGAGACCTGAATTGCCACTAGAAAAATGTTGAAGAGTCTGGAAAATAAAGAAAAAAATTTACCCAAGAATTATTAAATACAACCCTCAGGAAAGAAAAGGTTTACCAAGCTTGTTTATAACATGTCTGAAAGAGGAAAAAACCTAAAATTGTTGAAAAAAAAAACTTACAAAGGGCCTGATCCAATAAAAACACTACTCATAGAAGTCAGTGTCCATGATACCTGACTGCATAAAGTTTCATGTCTATGAAGAAGACCTGATTTTCAGGCTGGACAAATTTAAGCTGCAGTACACTACTTTGCAGTCTAGACTGGACTGTGGGAGGGAACTGTCATTTCTTTATTGTAGTTCATCCTGATGAGGGAGGAGGACTGGAAATGGAGTTGGCAGAAGAGAAAGCCCAGTACCATCTGTGAGCAGCCTGTGTAACACCAGTTAGTGCTATAACTAGAAGCAGTGCAGGACAGACATGAGTTTCGGAGGCCATAGAGAAGTTTAATAGAATCTGCCTCATTGTTGACTTATTCAGATGGGATCCAGTTCTGGAGTTACATATGCTACCCCCAGAATTTCCCCAAAGATTTATACCTCAGGACATCCTCCTCCTTTTTTTCCTCCGGGCTTCTTGGACCTTCCTCCAATGTGCTTGGTCTGAGAAGAACGAGGGCTATTATACTCTACTCTGAAGGAGGCAACGCCTTTCCCTTCCTGCCCTGCCAGTATGGCAGTAGCAGCTTGGGCTGGGTCATTCTTTGGAAGCATAAGACTTATAAAGGTAGCCCTGGTATGTTTACTTGGTCGCTAAAACACAAGGTCGTAAATGCGTCCTTAGAAGATAGGGATGAAATGAGCTGGTTTGAGGAGGGTCCAGGCACTATACATGTTAGAGAATAGCAGGGCACCTGCCCAGGTCAGTGTGCAGGAAGGGAGCAATAGATTAAGCTGGCCCATGGAGGTGCTGACTATCCTGCCAGTGAGGTTTCTCATCAGCCTAAAGGGCTCTTCACTCGAACAAATCAAGTCAACTCCCCGACACTCTGGCCAAACTACCCCTTTGGGCAGGCTGCCTACCCTAGTTTGTCTGAGCTCTATGAAAAAGGACCTGTCTATCTTTAATCAATTTTTCACCAATGTTGTCAACTGAGTTTTTAAAAAAAAACAAAATACAACCAAATGCAACCTCAAAAACACATAACAACCTCATACACATAACAGTGCGTAGATAAATGGAAGGTAGGAAAAAACATTCAGGGATAGAGAACAAGAGATGAAAAGACAAAAGACAAAAGGAAGGATCATCCACTAGAAAGCACTAAAACATTGCCAAATACCCAAAAAGTTATTTGAGAAGAAAAAAATATGATTTTCAAAATACAAGGCCTTTTTTAATAAGTTTTAGCATCTCTAACAATATTTACCAATTTAACTTTTTCATGTGACTTAAGGAAAGAGAAGTTTAAATCAAAGCTTAACAAGGTCACACCATCAAGCACAGTGCATAGGCTGACAGCCTGCTACATTTTTTTGGTCATTATTGAACTAAGGAATATTTAATTTTAGCTACAGGATAGAAAAGTCAACAAAGAGTTTAAAGATTTCACCTGAACATTTAAAGTTGTTCCCATCATCTCTTATAGGTTTGGGGTTTTTTTTGGTTTTTTTGGTAAAATATCATTATATCACTTACCATTGTGCTTTCATTTTTAAGTGTCCCCACTCTGAAGAAACAGCACATGGTAAAAGTATAGACTAAGAACATTCAGATCATTGCTCTCACAGCAAACCAATACAATTCATTCTATTGGATGCTACTGTCAAAATTGAACCATGTAATTAAATTATTTTAACTGCTCTTTCCAAGACCAGGAAAGGAGAATTACAGCTTAGCAAACAAATGATTCCTAAAACAAAAACTAAAGAAGGAGAACAACCTGTTATCAATCATAGGATGACTATGAGCCAGCAATTAGATTTACTATGGAAAATGATAGATATGTTCCTTTATGTAACTGGAAAGGTATTTTCAGTTGAAAAAGAGAAAAATTATCCAGCATCCTGAGATATCTGGCATACCAAGTGTATTCTGGGACATTAATATTCAAGAAAAAAAAAAAACAAAAGGGAATTTACACTGGAGCAGTGGCAGAGAAGGGCAATCAGAAATTCATGAAAATGACAAGTCTGTACTGCTAGAGGAGACTGCAAATGCTCAATTTCATCATGTGGGAACACAATGAAATATCACTGTTAGCTCTGTACATCTATGAAATTACTAGAAAAAAGATAAGAGATAGATTTACCATGCATGTGCATAAATAGATAGTAAATTGCATTTATGAAGACTAATTATCAGAGACAAACTTTCTGATTAGTGGGGTACATCAAGAGGATTCTGGTCTACTGTGAGCCTCAGGCTTGCCAGATTTAACTCAATGGTTTGGAAAGGATAAGCAAAAAAATAATTTTTTTCTTATTTAATCTGCAAATTCAGCAAGTTAGAGGGGTGGCAAATGCACTGGAGGAAGAAAATTCAAAGCTATCTTGAAAATGGAAGAATTGGTCTGGGCTAAGAAGATTGTAATTCAGTAAGGGAAATAAAAAACTCTGCACACAGGTAGGGATAATCATCTGTTTAAGGACCATAGAGGGACTGAGTGTCATTGATATTGCAGCAAGGAACTAAGATATCATTGTCAATCACAAGCTAAATGTAAGACTAAAACTTGTTTAAAAACTCCATATGGGAATGTAGCAGGAGTATTGTCTGTGAAATGAAGCAGTCCTTCATCAGTAGGGCCTCAGCTGGCATACAGCTAACATAATTTAGGAAGGATACAGTTCAATTAAAGGGAGGCTGAAAGACACTAAAGAGAATTTTTAGACACCTGGAAAAACTATCCTATGAGAAACAGCAGAAGAATTCAGGTTATTTAGTTTGGGGAAGAGACAATTTAGGAGAGATATGATAATAGTCCTTAATATTTGAAATGCAGCTCTACTGAGAAAAAGATAAATATTTTCCCACATTCATTGAAGATGGAAAAAGAAGTAAGGAATTAAGGGGAAAAAAAGCATATTTAGCATTAACATTGAGAAAAAAATATCTACCAATAGGATAAGGGCGAATCATAACAAAAGGATTTTATAATTGCTACTATTCTGTTGCTGGGCTGAGAATTTGAGAATTATTGGTCAAGACTGATGTAGATATTACCACATTCCAGTCCTTCCCTGCTGCACTCACCCTGTCATCTCAGCAGACTCTGCACCCTGCAGCATTGACCATCACTGACCAAAGTCAGCCCTTATGGAATAACGCGAAGTGAAATCCATGCCTGGGTTTGGGAAACAGTTGTACTAGTTGTATTAATTCTACAAACTCATCACCAGCAAAGGAGAAAGATTTCCTCTGGATTCTTGAACACCATCCTTTTTATATATATCTGGCTTTTCCCTCATCCTCTGATCTCTGGGGCTCTGTCAGAGCACTGGATGAAACACCCTTGTTTGAGAACTCAGAGCCCAGGAGAGTTGCTCCCCTACACTTTCTTCAGTGCTTGCTGCTGCCTCCATTTCTGTGACACTGACCCCCAGGTGACAATCCTGCCACAGACAGCAGAGCCAGCATGTGAGCTTAACTTCCTGGCACTATCAGGAATTCTTCTGGAAGCACTGACAGGGTGCTATACAACAACATAGGAAACCCTTTTTCTGAGGTGTGGCTGACTAGTACTCCAAAAGGCTCTCTGAAGTGACAGTGCCTGAGTGTGCTGACAGCTGTAATTAGCATTCTTTTTAAAATCTTCACTAGGGCTGTGGGGAAAAACTCTAATTCTTTCAGCAGTAGGTGTTTTGGTGTTGCTCCAGTTCTCACTGTGATGGCTGGTCTAGAGGATCAGTGTCCTTTGATGTTTTTCTCTGGGAAAAGAGTCCTGATATCACAGACAAGGAGAATCCTCTCCTACAGAGATAAACCTTGCTGTCAGAAGAGATCTGAACAATCATTTTGCTTTCCCTGCTAGAAACTCCCTTTCAAGCTCTTTCATTTGCACATAAACCTTCACAAAAACACCCATATGGTGTCATGCCTCACAGTCTTCCAAACAATACTGATCTTCCTTAATCCTCTACACACCCATGTTCTGAAGTGATTGTGCCAGCCACCATGGATCCAAAGGCAGTTAACAGCAAGGATCACACACAGCAAATTAGAAGCATTTTCTGGGTTCTTGCAATGAATATTCTATTTCTTCAGCATCTTTGATTTCCACATGGAGCAATAAATCTCCAGCTGGGAAAACCAGTGCTAGTGTGTTGTCCTCAGAGAAACAGTAGAGATTTATATCAACTGAAAACCAAGCAGAACTAATAGAAGAAGAAATAGAGACAAATTCTCATAAGTTTGCACACTGAATGCTAAATCTAGGCAGTTTAACACTGGCCACTCACAATGGTAACAGAGACTTCCTTCTCTACCAATCCAACTGTTGTTGAGTCTGGAGGAGCCATTTCCTGTAGGAGCCCATGCTGGGAGAGAGGCAGGGAGGAGGCAATGCCTCCCCAGTACAGAGGTTAGCACTGCTCCACTCCAGGAAAAAGTAAGGAGCACAACAATGACATCCTACAGGACCCATCTTTGTTTTTTCTCCCGGGCACCTGTCACCAAACACTGTTGCAGCTCTGCTGATGTGGATAGATGCAGTGCTGTCTTATAGCAACTTTTGCATCCCCTACTCTTTCAGCCACAAATGCTGAAGAGCTTCTTTGGGATGCTCAACTACTTTTCTCTTCCCAAAATTCAAAGAATTAATGCAGGAAATCCATAACACTTAGGAGGTCTAGGCAGAAACTTTCTTTAGAATGCAGGTTCCCCACCATGAAGGAGCTAAATGGTCTGCATGTCTCTGATTATCTCCAGATCATCAGAAACAGCCGATGCACTGTTAAAGTCTTTCCCTGTGACTTCAGGTCTCTTCTTTTGTCACATGGCTTACAATTATTTGAAGAAGTATCTCATCTCCAAAATTGCAACATTATGGTTTTGTGGCTAGTGGCATCCGCCTTCCAGAGCAAACAAGATTACACTGACAAACCCTCTGTTCAAATGCACTCTTTGACACTGTTGGATCTACCTAGAACTGCATTTACAAACCAGATTGTCGTGCCAATCACAACTAAGAAAATTTTCTCATGAATATGAACTTTCCACCTATCTGGGTGGACTGGTTTTTGTCTGAAGGACAATACATCTTAGAGCAGCATGCTATTGCTAGCAGATATTTCAGTGGGTCACAGATTTCCCGTACAACTCCCAGTGTTTGAAATCCCTGATAGCAGCCTGGAGAAACACTTGTATGGATAATACTTCAATATTTTTGTCAGATAACTAAGTATTTCAAAATGAACTCATCAAAACATCCCTGCAAGGTTAATAACAGTGTAATTAAGCTAGTGAACTACATCAATCTGCTTAGCTGGTATGAATATGAACTTCACTTGACTGACATATCTTGTGCAAAAGAAATTGAAATAGGAAAAGGGATGCACTGCCACAGGAGGTAGTTTTAGCTGCAGTGAATGGGAGCTAAACCTGTTGACATAACTCCAGTAAGAATCTAAGACTTCTTATGTAATTTGAAAGCAGAGAAAATAATGTCTTAGTGGAAAAAACATTGTAGCATGTCCAAAAGTACACAAAGCAAAGAGGCACACTTATGTCTATTTAGCTACAGATGTAAGATTAACAACTGAAACTGCAACTTTAACTGCACATAATACACAAAGAAGCTTCTACTACATGCTGGGGAGATACAATCTTGCATCAGAAGCATCAATTAGAAGATCCATCCTCCAGTATATTATTCAATCCTTTGGCAGTAAACAAGTATAAAAAAATCAGCGGCCTTCCCTGTTTCTCTGATTGCTATAAAAAAGAAAGCAACCACACCCACTTAAGAAAAGCCTTTTTTTTCTTGGAGTGAGAATAGACAATAGATCACTATTCTCCTAATCTTTTCCTTTGAATGAGTGCTGGGACCATTCTTCCCATTGTTCTCATCCCTGTATTCCTGTCTCACCCAGCTGGATGTCAGGAAAAAATTGGGTGGATATGACTCCCTGGTGGGTGGTCTAACAAGGAACAATCTGGTGCTGCTGACAAAGAAATGGGTTCATGGTTGAGGAACCTGAGGCAGATGCTTAGTTAAAAGCCAGAAGAGCAGTTTGGGTTTGACACACCCTTGAAAAATTGTTTTTATTGAGAAATGCAGTTGATGAAGGAAGCTCAGTGTACAGCTACAGTGCCAGCTGCGGATTGAATTCTGGGCGCCAGGAACCCAAGGCAAGAAAACATGAACAGCTGCAGACCCTTTGCACAAGAAAGGGAACCTGTGGATGACCTGACAGAACAGGAGCTAATGACTCTGGAGGAAGATCCCACACTTTGGCATGAATAGACTGTGAGAGTATAAAAGCCAGGGGTTTACTTTCTTTGGGATCCCTCCTCAACAGCATCAGCTTGAGCTGTAATTTGGTTTTTGCACCAAGATAAAATTACTTAAAAGAATCAGAAGTCTGACACTCTGCTATGGGAAACCTATGGTGAAATCAGTAAGGAAACCTTGTCTGACAGTGTGTGGGTGGGTCTAGGGGGTCAAGTGGGGCACCTATAAACTCACCAGAGACACCTGCTGCAAAGGGGCTTCAGTCACAGCCCTGAAAGTCACAAATGACCTTTCCCCCAACATGTCTTCTCAAATCCAAGTTAAACTCCACATAGATAGAACCTGGGAGCTGGAAATTTTTGAGGCAAAAGCTATATTCCTAGATTTTTCTTAGGAGGTCTGCTGCACCATACTCATTTAAGGGTGGTGGGAATGTGACTGCCAGTGTGATTAGACAGATTAGAAAGAAACAGGAAAGTTTCCTTAAAACTTTGCTTGGTAGAAAACACAGAAATAATTTATTGGGACTGTGTAAAAGCAAAAAGTACCCTGCAGTTGCATGGTGATTGATACTGTGCTCTGTAAGACTCTCAGATTTGTGCCTAGACACGTGGGACCATTAGTCTTTACCCAGTGATCATTTTCCTTATAATAATTCAAGCTAAGGAGAAAGGATTGGTCAAAAGGCAGATCTATTAGAGTAACAAACGACTTTTTCCCCAACATGTCTTCTCAAATCCAAGTTAAACTCCACGTAGGTAAAACCTGGGAGCTGGAAATTTTTGAGGCAAAAACTATATTCCTAGATTTTTCTTAGGAGGTCTGCTGCACCATATTCATTTAAGCAGAGGAATAAATTCCCACTTCCTCTCCTGTCCTTCCTTTTGGCTTCTCACCTACAGCCTCTCATCTTGGAGCAAAGATTACTCTCTCCCCACATGCACAAATGCCCCCTTGATGGAGGCAGTCTAGATTATCCTGAAGGCATCTCTTCCCCTCTCATGGAGTTAGCTTGCAGGTTTTAAAAGTAAAATAGGACAATACAGTTTTACCTTGAAGCTGTGAGACAACTGTCTCCTACTGAATAATCAATAGTACCCAGACAAAGAAAGTTAGCTTGCTTCATAACTATTCCAACCTCTGGAAAAGCACTCTCTAGCACGAATTCCTGGAAGTCACCTGGCAGTAACTAATATCTCCTTCTTAGATGTGTGTCTTAATAATCAGCTTTAGCACTTTGCCACCCATCTGTTGCACATGCATTTCATGTCTTTTTCATTTTTATTTTTTTCATCCTGGAACCACAGTATAGCCCTCAATTTATTGACAAGGTTGCACTCTTTTCCCTCACCCTGTAACAGTGGCATTCAAACTGGAGGTGGGAAAGGGGAGTATGCAAAAATACTTACTACAGAAAAAGTTCCTCTAGCACACTCAGCTAGCTCTAGCACTGACTAGATACTACATTATTTTTGAAGAAAAAGGTGTCAAAAAAGTGTAGAGGGAGGTTTAGCAGCTCACTAGATTTCAGGTGGTGTTTCACCAGGCTGACTTCTCAAACTCTTCAAATGGCTAACTGCCACAAAACCATTAGAACTATGCTGCTTTACATCAGGTGAAGGCTGACCTACCCACACCCAGGAAGATGTATTCTTTTTTTCATGCAGGTGGGGAGGAAGTGTAAGTGTAAAAATAACAAAAAAAGGGTCAAAATATAGGTGTGACAATTCTGTTTTTATATCCTTAATACCTGCAGATTTCTTTATTAACAACAGTAAGCATTCATGAAAAGGCTAGGGATTATTCACTCAATGGGTTATCAAAATCAAACAAAATGAAAGCTGACATTTAGTTTATTTACAGTATCCATTAAGTTTATCTATTGTATTGATAACTTCTTCTCAGATCCATGACCAGAATAAAAGCCCAAGAGAGAAAATTTAGCAAAAGTTGAGATAGAAATGCTGCAGGAGAAAAAACACCCACCGTGTAGTAGAAAATGAGTGACTGCATTCTGCAGAGGCTGGTTTGATTTTTACATTTCCTGCATGCTTCCATTTCTGCAATTAGTAGTATTACTAGATGAAAAAACCAGATGTTTACATTTATAAATCAATAATTTTTCCGTTAAGGGGTCTGTCATGTGTAATCAGTTATTTTATATATAATAAGTGTAAGAAAAATAAAGCATAAATAAAATAAAATAAAGAATAAAGAAAAAAAGAAGAAAAAGAAGAAAAAAAATACGCATGCCACTGGAGTCAAACACTGTGGTCACATTTGGTTTTAAGGTGATTTTCACCTCACAGGTGCTGATGTGTTAACTGCTGAGCTCCACTGACAGCAGCAGAGGTCTGTGTGTTCAATAAATGCTGTTCATGGCTTTGGCTAGTAACTATCCTCCTGGCCTATGCCACAAGGAAACAGGGAAAGAGTGCTTCCATAGCCAACCCTCTCTCTCCATATGGCAGCTTACATGGCCACCAAGATACACTTTTTCTTTTAAGCAAACACTTCCCCATTCTCTTGTTTCTCTTCCTATATACCAGCTGTCTATAAAATGAAAGGATGCTTATTTCTCCCTTCATGGTCTACTACACAGACCCAAATTTGGTATAACTCTGTTCCCTTGGTGGGGGCCTGAGGCAGACACACTGAAGAAATGTTGTGCCTGTGAATTGCATGCGGACTGTGGCTATCGGCATGCATTTTTCAGATGCTATACTCAGATTTGGGGAGCAAGGAAATCACTGCTGTCCTTAGCAGAGAGTGTCTCTTTCTAGCCAGTATCAGCACCTTGACACTGACTGTTTGCTGGTTGCCACCCAGTGGGAAAAGAATTTAATTTTCAGACCTTTGATCAAATTCCAGTGGTATCCATTGGAATTAATTTCTCGAGGCAGGAGCACATTCTCATAGTCATCAGCTTCCATGTGGGAAGCTCAGGCAGATGTCACTGCCTTCACATTTGCTCAGCCAGCCATCAGGTCCTCACATCCTGCTCCCTTCAGGAAGTACCCTCTGCCCACAGAGGGCATAAGCAGGTTACACCACTTGGCTCTCCATGTCCACACAGCGTCTGCCCAGGAACTGGTAATCATTGCACAGAGGAAAAGAAGCCTGGTGTGTCACTGCCCCTTGTGTTTTTCTGTGATTTACAACAAGGAATGCACCTGGCCACGCTAGGAATGGAAACCCACCGCTCCCCAGAGCTGTTAGATGATCTGAGAAGGAAAACCTCACTTAAAGGGTTAAATATTCCAGGTGAGGTTGCCATCTATGCACAGCCCAGTAACTAAAGAGGTATTCAAGCCAGAAACACAAATAATGAGTAGCAATTGCAGTTTGACTCTTCACTGGCTATTTGTCTGTGTTCAGCAGGCATCCTGTGAGATCAAGGACTGTCCTCCACACCAAGTGCTAACACTCACAAGTCACAGCACGGGCACATCCTTAGTGGCTTTTCCTTCATGCTTCAACAGACCTAAGAACTGCTGATAGGGTCAACTGACCAGCTACTTTATTCCTTCATCCTAAACCAGAATAAATTGTATTTTATTCCTCACAGATGTTTATACAACTTGTTCCTAAAAAAAATTTCCAGAGAAGGATGCTTTTCTCAGGCAAACAATTCCTGAGATTTACTGCTAGTAGATTTTAATGACTGCTGCAGTCAGCTGGCTGAGACTTTTATACCTTCATTATGACCAAAAATTTACAAATATTTTTATCTTCAGCTTAGAAAGTTTGGGAAAAAGAAATTAAATGCCTCACCTAGGCTTCACACTTTTTTTTTTTTAACCAGTTATTCAGTGACATTTTCCTTTTTCACAACCATATGAATAAGCATTATTTTAGGGGACTTATCTGCCATTAGGATCAAGAGTAGAGGTGAGTACAGTTTTTAAATAATATATTTTGATATTAGAAGAATTATCTTTATTGCTATTTCCTACTGTTGCCATGGTTTCTGAGCACACAACAGTATTATTAATGTTCAGTTTAACACTTCTAATAAATACCTGCTGTTCCCTGTTGGTCAGTGTTTTCTGGATTTATTTTCTTCCCTAACAAAACATTAACAAAACCACAGATTGCAATTAGTGTTATGAACTATTTAAAATGCTGCTTACCTTTTACTTTTCATTTAACATTTGATTTTATTTTTAAAAATCATCTAATGGTAGGTAGGAATCAAAACAATCCCTCAGCCCACAGTTCTGAGTGCACATACTTCTCATAAGGGAGACCAACTAATAAGTGGAAAAGAAAAGGCCAAACATAGCAACAAAGAAAAAAATTAAAAAAAAAAAAAAACAAACAAAACAAAACAACCCAAACCCAAATCAAAACCAAAGCAGACAGAGTTATTATTTCATAACAATTATGCTAGACAGACCCCTGAGTGTGAAGGAAAAGCATACTTTTTCCCCACTGAAGCAAGAGGAATTGGAGAGGGAGAGAATATGAAAGCATTTTTTAAATCCCTACCCTTAATGTGTTTAAGACTATTTACAACTTATTCCTTCAGGTCAGCATTGCCAGCTTAAGACAAGACGTGTTTATGGAAAGAATCATGGACCACCCTTCTCAAAACAAACCTCATCTTATCCTGATGGGAAGTATTATAAAGATCAAAACAGGACATTTTCTAATAAATTACTTTTGCACTTGAAAATGCTGGTTCAGTGCCACTAACTGTGATGAAGGAAAATTGTTTAATTGACTTTTTTTTGTAAGAAACAATTGAAATGCCCTATTTAGACCAAATAATTCCAACAAATACAAAGAAACCATGTTTTTTCCTGTGCTAGGAAACTCAGATTTCTTTCAGGATCACTCCACCCCTCACAATGAAATATTTTTGATTCACTGGGGCCATGCTTTCCAATCATATGATAATTGGGTGGAGCAATTTTGGCCAGGTCTGATCTTTATACTAGTTTCAGTTTTTAAAGCCCTCTTTGAAGGACACTTCTGCCATGCTTATATAATAAAGGGCTTTGTTACACACATGGCCACTGGTAACTATTCTCAATTACACTCACTGCTTCCACACTGCATTGCCCATTCTGGGACATGAAACATAGCAAGAACAAGCGAAAGCTGATAACTCCTGGATAAGAAAAGCACTCATTCAAAAAAAGACTCAATGAGACTTGGATTTGGCTTTGTTTTTTGTATTATCACCTGTCTCTTCTTTGTTACCAACTTTTGAACCTGCTGCCAAAACGCAAGAAGATTTCAGCAAGGAGGATAACTCAACCATATTGAATTCTCTCATCAGGCAGATTGAAAAGGGGTTATTTTAGTGCTGCAATCAAGAAAATTATTGAGGTGTGAGGGTGCACCTCATTAGGCAGCAGAGCATCCTTAGGGCACAATCATATATATTTTAACCATGAGGAAAAACTCCAGTCTGAGCTTCTACCTTCTCAGCTGACACCTCAACTTGATGAGCTTTGGGACACAGTCTATATGATATCTGATTCTATGTGATTCCATATGAATCTATATGATTACATAATTTCACTGTTCATGAGAGAATTCATTAGAGCTATTAAACTCTTTGCTGGTAGTTACTAGAAAACAATGCTGGAAGTTACTGGGAAACAAACTCTTCCTATACGGGAAAGCATTCTGCTTTGACAAACAGACCCATGGGGAATGGAAAAACAGAGCATAGTGCCGATGTGAATAATTTCTGGGACTTTTAAAGCTAGAATGATGCCTCCTTTTTTTTGCCTCCCATAGAAATAGAAGGAAATTGCTGCTTTATAGCTGCAGTAAACCAAGCAACAGATGAAGCTAGAAATGGTAACAAGATGAGCTGTTCCTGTGTGGGGACTAGGAGAGCAGATTCAGACTGCTGACGTGTATCCACAAAATGAGTGTGGAGGGCCCTGGCAGGCTCCTACCCATGAGACAAACCCAAGCCACATCATCCAGACAGGAAGGAGCAGGTGCTGGGGCTGACTCTTGCTCACAGACACTGAGAAGATGGAGCTGTGCTTCTGTGGCAGCAAAAGAAAAGGCAATGTTGTGTACTTCAAAAAAAATTGAAATAATGGTGGCAGTTAATGTATTACTCCACTGAAGAAATCTACCCCTGCATTAGGGTGTATGTTATGGACTTTAGGACAGGCTGCTCAAATCTAATCAGATTTTGTAAACTATGCTGACTGGCTTTATTTTCTGAGATATAACTGCCTATATATTTTATACAAAAACTTACATAATTATGAAACTCTTACATTTTATATATTAAGTATATAAGCATAAATATAGATTCTTGTGTACTTACTTATACATAGATATAAAAAAAAGAACACATAAAAAGATTTTATTTTATTACTTTTAATGCACAGAAAATGTAGCTGTCAGAAGGAAAAAAATCATAGCTTCCTCTGGCCCAGTACATTTTTGTAGTTAAATAAAACACATTTCAATGGCAAGCACCAAGGGATGCGAGAGTTCTCATCACTAGAAACCTTGTGTTTATCTCAAGCCTATGAAATGGACTGTTCTGTTCATCAATTTGAGAACTGTCAGGAATTAGACACCTGGATTATTTATGTGGCGTTTTTTGAAGTCTCTTTGAGAAAACCAAATGTGTTCTTTCCCTTTCATAATTCTCAGTAGTAGAGTAGTTCATAGAAGATAAATTAAGTCAGTTACAACTTTGCAATCCTGTTGTATTCTAATTATATCCTGGACAGCATCTGTCATAGCACAATTTCTTCAAAAGGATTTGAAAATATTAATCATTACTTGAAATTTATTAAGGGCTTAGATGAAAATTCATGACATGAAGAGGCATTCAGCTAAGTCTCATCTGAACTGCTCCCTATAGCTGAACACAATGAAAATCAGTAAGTATTATTTTCACTGCTAGAGGTGGCAGATCTGACAATGCATTGTGTGAGCCTGTTTTTCCAGCAAGAATATGCTGTTTTTCCAAAGACTCTAGAAGGACCAGGCTAGAAAAAAGTACAGATTCAAGTATGAATAAATAAAAAAGCAGGCATCAGTTAAGCTTTTTAACAATTTTTGTCAATTTCTGCAGTTGGTTTTTGTAATTAGTTGCATTATACCAAGATGATGCTATGCACTCTGGCCATAATACCCCTTTTTTATCATGCATCTCCACTTGTCCTGATTACCAGGAATATGTAAATATATGTTGATTATGTTTCACTATGAAAGAGAATACAACTATTACAGAAAAAAAAAATATGTCTAGGCTTTTTCAAAAGTGATAATTGTCATCTAGTTTTCAATAGAGGAAATCATCACTGAAAATTCATACAACTGATGACTGCAACCCCAGTCCTGAGAAATGCTTAGCCACCTCAGTATGGAGGGGGTCTACTCCCACAGAACCTCATCCTGAATGATTTTTTAATTCCCTCCTTGATATAATGGATCCATTTCTTCCCACTAAAGCTGTATCCAACATAAATATTTCTCACTGACGCTGTTTTCATAAGAAGATCTTGCATAACTCCACAGTTGATACATGTGTTTTTTTAAATCCATCAGGGGTTGCCGTGAAGAGACATAAAATACAGCCCCTGCTAAAGCAGCATATTTAGGATCTTGAAGAAAGTGATGAGTTCAGTTCATATCTCAACTTTCAATTCTTTAAACCTTTTTTCCAGACTTGTTCCTTCTCTCACTGCAAGAAAGGGTGTAATCTGAAGAGCACACACCTCTGTAAGTCTATATGCACAATTGAGAGACCTAGTTAAAACAGCTCTGCCTGCTTGTTCATAAGAGTTAGGGAATAATTTCTACATCTGAGCACTCAAAGCGCTAATATAAATTCAACCAAGTGGTTCTCTCTTCTGATGGAGAATTTCAGTTGAATATCAAAGCCACAGGAAAATCTCCTTCAGTGTGTTCACTGATTTTATGTGTATCTTGTGTCCAGTTATGTATTTCTAACTTAATGCAAACATTCCCTCCCAAATAAGACAAATGTGGTTTTACAGACTATGTCAAGCTGAAGTTTATTCTGACAACTAAACTGACATTTGCTAAGTAACATTCAATCTTTGTGTCATCATAATTTATACGGGTTCTTCTACCACCGAATGAGAGGTATTCCAGTTAACTACTAAGGTACAAAGGAAGGTTTAGGGGATGTTCAGTCTTGAAGGAGTACAAGTATAATTTACAAACATACTGAAAAGTAATGAATATAGCTTGTTCTTGAACAAAGAGTTGAAGACAAGATGAAACAATATAGCAGTGCCATGCTGTATTTCCAGACAAATGATTACAAATAACTGTGGAAAAAAATGTTAGAAAAGAAAAAACAATTTTGACAGAAAGTAATACACATCATGTGCTCAGCATCCTTACCTAATATAGATGAGAAAAAACATGAACATAAAGCTATATTATCTGTCTAAACAATCAAGAAGCACCGACCACATTCTGCAACTCTAGGCTTTCTGAAAGGGATTGATAATTGGATCATCACATGATTTTTTTTCACTTCTCCAAATTACAACATAATAGAGTTTTACAGAGGTAGAAAGCACTGTAGCTCTTACACTTGGCTCCCATGTTAAATGTTCCTCCTTTAAGACCACATTTTAGCCAAGGGCACACCAGAATTTTCCAAGGTAAAGTAGTTCCATGAGAGCTTTATACCTAGCTTTATACCTAGTTACTATGCGCAGTATTTTTAAAGAGTTTGGCTTAGGCTGATAGCGACTCTGGATCTAGGGAGAACTGAAAACATAGAACATCCTTAGCTGGAAAGGACCCACCAGTATCATTGAGTCCAGCTCTTGGCCGTGTGCAAGAAACCCTAAGAGTCACACCCTTTGCCTGAGAGCATTATCCAAATGCTCCTTGAACTCTGTCAGGCTGCTGCTGTGACCACATCCCTGGGGAGCCTGAAACAGTACCCAATCACCCTCTGAGTGAAGAACCTTTTCCTAATATTCCACCTAAATCTCCCTGACACAACATTCCCTTGGGTTCTGCCACTGGTTGTTGTGGAATCTCACTGGTGACTGGTCTCCAGTCTGATTTGGAACTACATTTACCCTTTTTGCCTGACCTATGAGCCAGTTGCTTACCCATGGTGTGTTTATCCAGCTGTGTGCTGGATGTTTTGTCCGTAAGGTTACTCTGAGAGACTTTACCAAAAGCTTTACTGAAATCCAAAAGGATTGCATCAACTGGTTTCTCTTCATCAACTAGGTGTGTTACCTTGTCATAAAAGGAAATGAAATTTGACAAATAGGACTTTCCTCTCGTGATGCTGTGTTGGCTGGGACCAATGACAGTGTTGTCCTTCACATGTTTTTTTAATACCTTCGAGGTTGATTTCTCCATAATTTTTCCAGTCAATGAAGTGAAACTGACAGGCCTATGGTTACCGGGGTCATCATTTTTGCCCTTCTTGAAAATTAGGACAATGTTTGCCAGCTCTCAGGCAACTCAAGATGCCTAAGGTTGTTCAAAAATCTTTGAGTCCTCACAATGACATCAGCTGTATTCACACTAGATCAATGCAATCAGTTATAATCATGATTTTTTTTAATCATCCACAACTAGCACTGACCAAGAGGAAGGCGTAAAATATGACTTTTTTTTTTAAAGAGGCCTGAGTTGACACAGAGTTGTCCTGTTAGAGCTGTAGTTGACAAAACCTCATTTATAGTAGAAAGGAGGTTACACACTGGGATTCTGGTTGTGGCTTACATGCTATTTCTGTCTTCTGTGCAGTCATCACTCATCAATCCTACAGCAGCAGCTCTCCTTTTCAAACAAGTTTCTGTGCGCATTTTACGATAAGATCAGGCATGCATTGTTGCAGAGAGCAGATTTAAAATAGGAATAAATCACCACAGCTTTGAGAAAGTCACCGTAATCTTTCTAAGAAAGGCTTAGGTGCTCAACTACATAAATTGATGTCATGGTTGTGAAGTCAATGAATTATGATGAATTAGTTAATGCAGGTTTTGTCAGCTGTGGGAGACTCTCCTCCTCCTCCCCCTCCCTCACCTACTGACTCCTGATTTTATCTATCGCTTTCCAAGGCTGATCAGTCACAGCAGAATGCAACACAGGTGCAGAGGAAGTTAAAAGGGCGCATGTTAAAAGAGTGCCAGCACTGATTCCAGCTATGGACTGTTATAAGTAAAAAAAGTGTTACCCATTTTTTTAAAAGGTTGTAGAATTACAAGTTGAGCCAGTTCTGGCAGATGAGAGTTCTTTGTCATGTTGTAATCACCTGTTAAGAGCTGGTCCTTAACTCCCTACTGTTGAGAATTCCTTTTTTTGTCAGTACCACCCTGCCTTCGGCCAGGAGGATGGCATCCCTCCCTGACAGTGAAAGGAGGGGACCTTGGAGTTGACGTGCAAATAACCTCAGAGCTAGGATGACACGGGGTAAGCCCCCCACCAAACTCAGCTAATAAACCCCCCAAAACAATGAGCTAACACAGAATTAAGAGATCAAAGTGATGTCTGGACATGAGGAACAAAGTCCAGAGCCTGCAGAGATGCTGAGACCCTTTTTTTGCCCCTCACCATAACCTGAAAAGATGTTGGCTGGACAGAGGACCTCAAATGTCAAACCTGAAAACCGGGAATCCCTGGTTTCTCTCGTGAGGACAGAACCCCCAGCTCTGCCCATGGACTAGTGGACAAAGCTGCATTTATCCTCGTCCTCTGTGCCACTCCTGGGAGCAGCGGGGGTGTGAGTGCAACCCATCAGTTCTCCCCACCTGAGCTGATCACTTTTAATAAAGGCATTAAAAAGGAGAAAGATCTCCTGCCTTTTTTATTTCATGGATGGTCTGCTCCTCTTGGTGCACATCACACACCATATTCACGTTCACTCCACGTACTCCTTCCACAAGATATTATCAAATATTTCTTATCAAAAGTCCTTCACTCTAAACACAACCTCAAAAATTATCAATAAATTAAAACTTTCCAGTAAACTAAACCCGACAGCATATTCCTGTAATGAAATATGACAAAAGACCAAAATCCAAAAAACACTTCACTCCAGCTGATCAAAGTGTAACAGTTCCTCAGGATTATTTCAAGTAACTTGGTTTCACATGGAAACTTTTGAGGTTCCTTTTAAAATCTAAAGTTAAATACATTTCACTCTTTCTAGGAAACTAGAAATTAAGGAACTGTGTTCCATCCTATGACTTACATCTAAGCAGTCACTTTTGATATTTTTGTGACTCCAGCTGTAAGATACAAGAAAGAAAATACCTAGTTTTTACCAAATTCTTTATGTAAAGCAGAAAATAATGCTGTCACATAGGCACTTTTCATAGTTTTAAAATTAGAGAATACACGCAGTACAAACGCAAGATGTCTGACAAAAATATTGTAACATTTTGTTGCAGCTATTTTCCCCCCACTCTGATTTCTCACACATGGTATTTTGGAGGAAACAGGAAGAAGTATTTTTTTCATTCTGCTTGCTGCTGCAAGTCAGCAGCCCAGAACTTCTCCAAAAGTACATTTGTGAGCAAGTCTGTGCAAAACGCTCTCAAAATAGAATTCTTCTCTTCCATATTTTACATGTGGTTTTCAAAATTACAAATCACTGCTCTGCTCACTTAGGAGAGGTATAAATACATGTTGAATCTAATGTCTCAATTTAATCCAGGCCTCATTAAAATTGTCTTGACTGGAACCCTCAGCTAAACCAACAACAACGCTATCAGCTCTTGTCTGCATGAAATGTAGGTACAACAAGCTCTACTTGCTTTTGAGAAAGGGCAGAACTTTACCTGTCATGAAACCTACTGAAAAAATCCCTAGTACAATACAAATTGTCACTGCATGTTCAATACTTGACTAATTGGTTCTCAAAACAGTTGCCAGGTGCTTACAATCTCTGCTCAGCTAACTTGGATTAAATTCAGAGATACTTAGGCAATGCAAGATATGATTTTAAATTCCCGTGTTAAAAGTAGGATCTAAGAAGGAAAAATAAAACTCCTTGTTTGTCTTGAATACAAGACATAAGTAGACACTAAATACCTAGATACTATTTTTTAAAAGCCAAAAGGAACCTACAACATATTTTACAATTGCAAACAAATTGATTGCTGTGAGGGAAACACTTAGGGAGCCTGCAAACCTACAAAATTGTACCTTTTTTAGTGCTTATTGGTTTCACCTTCCTGTGTTTAATAGAGAAATATTCTCTACCAAGATCTAAGCTGTCATGATGTTCAAAAATATACTATTTTTAATTTCCTTGCTTGCCAAAATCAGTAAGATTGTCTTTAGTACACAGTATAGATGAAGTGTATCACAGTCTGATGGCTTTTCTAGTTTGCAGTTGAACATTAAGCCAGTTTTTTACATCAGCATATTTTTAGATGTTTCTACAGTATCTTAAATTGGACTTTTTTGACAAGACTATAACATAATCTAAGATATCTGATCCTGACAAGATCACAACAGCTCCTCTGAAGTCAGAAGAAGATACTTTTCCAGATTCCAATTAGAGGACTGACTGACTGTAATATGGCTTCCTAGTGAGATTTATACACAACGGCAAACAAGGATTGATTATTCTGCCGTATTAGCAGGGTGATATAACTAATCAAGCACTGAAGGTAATTTGCTTACTTTGTTGATTTTGACACACAGTATTTCACTATTAGTTATTACAAATTTTGCTAGCTCAGTTGAATAATGGGAGCTACTTAGTTTTAGTGACAAACTTTGTTGTTTTAGTGAAGATTGATAACCTCGAAGTTCTAAATGGAAGCTGATGTTTGCTTGTTTTTCAGAAGGCAGCATGGATCCATGTCTTCTGCCTATGAATACCCAGGATAGATAGCAAGTGGTTGGCCTGACATCCTGAGCCTGCTAACAAGTTTGTTTCTCACTCCACTCTAACAGGAAAGCATCCAGCACACTAATCACACTGTTTTTTTCAGTAGCAGCTATTTTTTTCACAATCCTGCCTCTGGCTTTTCTTTGAGTGCCTCTGAAGAGAAGGAGACAGGAAAGAAATAAAGAACATTTTCTCCTCAAAAAGCTCATCCAAGATACTCTGAGCAGTAGCACTATTTTTAAAAGGGTAAAAGGCCCCCCAAAGAAAACACAAGCTATAGCATGTGATATCACAGTTCCCCATTAATTTTTCTACCATAAATGTCACAAGACTGACCAATACTAGTACATTGAAAGAGCAAGGATAATAACAATTAGCCCTAGATGATCTCAACTGATTGTGAATACAGCCCCAACAACAATACTTGTGTGCATGAGCGTGTGCATACAAATATTTCAATTTCTGTACAAAAGCTCCAGAATCTCCCTTAACAGCATAAGTTACCATCCAGGTAAAAATTGTGTTTTTAAGGACTACCACTAGTGCCTGGGCTACAGCAATGCCACAGCTATGCCAGTGATCCCTGGTAGATTTGCCATGGTGGGAGGGGGTAGGGAGAAGTCAAACCTCCGAACAACCTCAGGAACTCCATTTTGCCTCACTCAAGATGATGGCAGACAGTGAGCATTTCTCTGTGTGACACTTGTACACACCTGAGCAATTCCACTACACAAATTATCTGAAACATCTGGCACTTTTTTGTGCATTATTTCTGCTTGGCATCCTAATCACAGTCAGACCCTCACCCTTAGGCATCCTTGGCAGGATCTGAAGTATGCTGCTTCCCAGAGCACCACTAGCCTTTTGGACAGGGTGTCAGGTTTGTTTCACGAAAAGCTCTGAGGAAAACCAGCTCTCTCTCTGCAAGGATTACTTCTCAGGAGGAAATATTCTCTATATAAAGAAGCTGACCATGTAAATGGATTTAATCTTGTATAAGTCATATCAGGAGTCACAAAAAGGAAATTAGCTGCTATTGAAAACCCCCATATATAATCTTTTACATGGTACCCACATGATGCAAATGTGTGATTGTCATTGCATCCTTCCATTTTAAGGAGAGAAGCAATGCAATAAACTTGTTTTCAAATCTCTCCTCATTGGCACAGTGTAACCCAATCTTTTTATAGAGAAAGTCTTAAAATTTTCATTCAAGTCTTAAGAACATGGGAAAACACAGAAAGCAACACTAATAGTTCCTTTCAAAATAAATACAAACTAATTAGCTACTTACTGAGGTAGCCAATCTGCTATTTACATAATTCTTGTTTGAATAATTGTGACAGAAATGTATGGTGGCACTACAAACTCTTTAAGACAAAATATCACATTCACTACCAATAAAGTTAGGACTTGTTTCTTCCCATGTAATTAGGGATAGGTCTTTAATAGCAGTAGCTAATTTATAAGGAAATGAGGAAACATAAGATTTTACAACCTGAAAATGTTGCAAATGTGTCCTCTTTCAGGACAAATCATACAGTGATTCCCTTTACCCTGTGCCTGCAGGTACAGTGAGAAGAGCCTAAAGTTAACCACATCTCTGGCATTTCATGGGAGAATAGGGCAGAGACCAAGGAAGGAAAGAGTCTCTTCTCTCACCTACCAATGCACTACACACTGCTACTGTTTAGGCTAACATCAGTGTTTTGTTTTCCAGGTACTCACTGTGGTTATTAATCCCTAAAACTCTCCCTTGAGTGGGAAAGAGGAAAGACAACTAAGCTGAATATGAAGAACTAGTTTTCATGTGCAGTTCTCTCCTCTCCTGCCTACCTTTGGGGCTCTCCCTCTGAACATGCCAGTCTGCTTTCATTACCAGCATTTTTCAAGAGCAAGAGAACAAATATTAAGAAAGAAAAGGGTGGAAAACATGGTTTAACATGTCAGTTTTAGCTGTCTCTGGAGTATGAAGTCCTCTGTTGAAGTCCTAGAGAGAAACTCCTACTTTAATGGAATGAAAATTTTATTTAATGAACATAGGTGGTCTTTAACAAGTTAAAGATCCTACTGATTCATCCGCTGTGGGAAAGACCTCTACATATGCCCCTGCCTACATATTATTAGAGATCAGAAAATCAAGTCTGAGGGTTTTGGAGGAGGTGACAGGGAAACTGAAACATTGTGAAATATTGTTAATCACATGCTGACAATGGGAAAAGATAATTACAGAGCATTGCACTAATGAAGACAAATAATTCAAATGCACTCACAGCTAACAAATGCATTGTCTCCTGTTTTATTTCAACTAAACTGATTTTCCATAGTGTCAGAGAAAAACAAACTCACATCCATAAAGCATAGCTCTGGGAGGATGATATGCTGCAATATTTAAAAGAAGCCCTGCTAAAAAATGACAGAACGGTTACACACCACCATCTACACTAAACTGAAGACCTCAAAATTCAAGGTTGATTACTGTTACCCGTCTTTGACATGCTGATGTCCCATATTAAAAAAAAACCACCTTAGTAACCTTTCTGGAGGCAAATCGACTCAGTAACTGAAGAAATCTCTCAGCTATTGAGTGGGTTAATTTTTTGCTCCACAGAGAACCTTAAAAGACTCCCACTACTGAAATACCTCCCACCAGAGCCTTTTTTTTTTTCTCTTTTTTTGTGGTCTTTTGACTTTCATTATGTTTCAGAGCCACAAAGCCTCTCCCTGTCAAAGCCACTCAGATTAAATCACAGCACCAAGAAGTAAATGGTCCTTCAGTAAAAAGCCCTCTCAGGTTAGTCACAAGAATAAAGCAGGCTTGAGAACACTACATAGTGTTTGTACGGGTTTTTTTAACAGTACTAGACATAGATGAGGAAATTATAGTGTTGGATTATATGAGAATGCACTGTGGATTTCCTGCAGCATTCATTTACTGTGTGACTGACAGCTCCTGTACAGCTGGGGGGTGGCAGGAGAGGTGGGAAGTGAGGAAACCACAAACTAATGAGAGACTTGTGGCTGTGACAGGTAGCAGGAGAAGCCACGAAGATAACTATCAGCCAGAGAACAGTGCTGCCTATGCTAACAGCTATTTTATTATCAAATGAGACAGTAGTTATAAAACAGATGTTATAGAAAACTTGGAAGGTAGAACCCAGACATGATGATAAGCATAAAAGACAGTTCTTCTGAAAAAGAGAGGGATTTTAATTAGTAACAAGAGGAAGGACAGATGAATTTAATTGTGAGTAGGAGGAAATAGCACAGAAGTGTGCTGTGGAAGTAGTTTGATTCAAGTGACAGAGACTTGAAAGATGTATGCCATATTTGACATGAATATGGGGGTATTCATTGGAAACAAATAGTAGCCTCTTCCTTCAATGTAAGACTTCAACAAAAATAACCTGAAATATTGTACTAGAAGACATGAAAATAGATAATAGGGCAATCTTATACACTGCTTAGAAAAAACCAAATACTACTTTACTAACCTGTCCAGCTAACACAATTAAAAAACAAAACCCATATAATAATGCATTAATTTATTGGAAGCATGCACTTAAAAACCTCTGTTGATCTGCCTTCGAGGAAAGGAACAGTAAAACTTCAAAATAACCATTAAGTAAGACAACTGTTTTAAGAATCAGAATCCACAAAACAATGTTGCCCATTTTTGATTATTTGAATACAGAACCAATGATAAACCCCATGCAGCACAACTGGCATTCTCAGGGGCCACTAGGAAACATACTTGAAATTTCTACAGCTACCAGTTTTGTTATTAAATATTAAATTTTCATTTAAACATACTGGTTAAATTTGTCATTTCTCCTCCTTTGCAGTATCTTTGACTTGACTTGTTTTAGAGGAACACATTGATCCAGTGAATTTCATTTTCACAGAACTTTGTTTTTAAAAAGTACATTTACCCCAAATAATGTGACTCAAAAATGAAAACTGAAAACCAATACCATCTACTGATACTTTTATCTCATGCTTACAGTAAAAGAAGTGGTGTGGCTTAAGTACACAGTACTAGATTATTTTGGTTTGGTGTCAACACTGGAGAAAACTGTGGAAATACGAAAGAGAGCAAGAGAGGACTGCAGAACTGCTGTTTTTCAGATTAAGAAATTTAATCTATTCAGCCTATCAAAGTGAAGACTGAGAAGTAATTTGATCACTGTGTGCCAGTGCTTTCACTTGGTGAAAATGTTTAATGGCAGGGGACTTGGTGACTGTGTTAATGATAAGGTAAGAAAATTAAATTTGCTGTATGCTAGAGCTAAGTACATTGAAGCTTGAAAGATGATGCAGTCCCCCAGCAGCCAGGGCAATTAAACATTTCAGTCAGGGAGGCAACATCACAGGTTTTGGGTTCAGTTACAGCACAGCTGAGAAGTTTTTATATTTTGTCCCATTTCAGTTCAAGACTTAAAACATCCATTTGATTTCAGAAATTGCTCAAACCTATTTTAATTTTGAGCTGCAGTAATGCCACTGATCAAAGGCTACATGTTTGTAAATGGGGCAGATTTACCACCGTAGTGGGAGAAAAGTTATTCTGCTTTAAAGGAAGAAAACATAACAGAACCAAGTTTTTGTGGGAAACTAGGCTGAGAGTATGATGGAAGGAAACCTGCATCATCTCACTCATAGTCTTGTGTCCGCATTAAGACCATAACTCTAATAAAACATTAAGCTTCTGTGCTTTAAACTGACAACTCTAAGATTCAGGGGAAAAACTTTCCTTTAGGGAAGATGGTCAGCTTCTTGGAGAGCTGTGTGATCTTTCTTTTTTTAGGTTCATTAATGCTTCCTTAGCATAAGTAGATCTCTGTCTGTCATCAATCCTTGTCATAAAGCTCAGCTGTCTTGAGAAATGAAGGATTTGCCAAAACAAAAATATTTGACTAAAAGAGGACCAGCTAAGAAAAAAAAAAAAAAAAAAAAGGATTAAGGCAGTACAGCCCAAATTTGTCAGTTTCCACATCTTCCAGGTTTCATGACTTCCTTCCCCAGCAACAACACAATATGCTCTCACAAGACACGTGAACACCTACTATCTCCTTCCCTCCTGTGCCCATTGTGGGAGTTCAGACAGTTTCTAATGTGTATCTGCTCTTACCCAGCTTAATAACAGCAGCAAGAGAACTGCTCTCAAGCAGACATTTTCTTGCATTCATGAACCACACAAGCTGGAGACCTTCATCGTTGGTAACCAGGACAATCAATAAAATCTTGGCTATTTTGGCTAGCTGAGATACTTTCTCCCCTGAAGCTGGCAAATACAAACAGGTGACCTCAAAATATCCTGAAAGTACACACTCTATTTCTTACTCTATGATACAACTTTTGAGGGTGTGCCAGGATATGTCAAATTACCTGGTGAATATTTACAAAATATAAGTTCATTTGTCAGCACCTTTATTGGTGGAAGCAAGGACTGAAAATAGTTTTATGTGAGAAAAGTAAGCCTTTTATCCTCTTTGCAGTTTGCTCTTATGTAATACTCCTTGAGTTTTCAAGAAAATATGTATTCATCATCTCCACAAATATTTTTTTACACATAACTGAACTAAGTCTAATGAATAATGCTGAAGCTGTGCATGCTCCGCTGCTCAAACTGATTTCAGGTGGCTTTTTTTAAAACTATCCACATACTGAGGATTGCTTCCCAAGTTAATGCCTCATTAACTCAAGGCATAAAAACCCTAAACAACAACAACAAATTCATGGTAAATACAAGATCCATAATTGCCTAGATTTCATACACTACATTTAACTGATCTGTGAGAAACTACAACCTTAAAATGTTTTCGTGAACTATCCCTTCCCTTCAGCTGTTCTTTATACATACACATTTTTGGTTAAATTCTTTTTGAATAGATATGAATGAACCAGACATCTGAAAAGGTAGTTAGCTATCTGGGCTCAGAATAAACAAACAGAAGTCTAGCTATATTATGCAGGCAAAGCCTGAATAGTGCCAAACTCCATACAAAAATACATCATTTGTCCCCAGCAGAAACTGAATAAGAAGGCCTCCAGTAATGTTTGAAGACTGGTCTTTAGTTTAATGACACTGAAGCTTATAGGATATGAAAAGACTGCCTCTTATTCAGTTAGATGAGATGTGAACTACTCTTGTTGCATTTGTCAAGTGTTTGGAGTATTGTAGCCAGAATCAATTAACAGCAGAAAATAGATTTGGGAATGGTGAACAGACACAATGGTGGGTGAGGCAGCCTGTGGGAAATTTCAAGGGCTAGGACATGCCTCTGCATTGACAGGCTGGGAGGAAAGACACATCCAAAGAAACAGAACATTTCCTATCTCCATAACTGAGATGACCACATGGAAATCGCAAAAAAGAGCAACCCTCCCAATGGAAAACAAATTCATCAAACTGCTCGCCATTTTCTTCTTTCTATTCTGTCACACACGCACATGCAGTGAACTAATAACTCCTTTCTTCTCTGCTAGCTCAGCTCCCCAGGGAGAGGAGCCTAGCAAGGCTGATCTTTCCCAGCAGGTGGAGAAATATGCCTACCTGGAGCATTTCCTTTGGCCATATCCCAAATTCCACAAACCTACGTGTCCTGGCATTCCTAAGAAAAAGCATGCTCGGGGCAGGCACCAGTATTGTGCTATTTGCAGCATGACTTGGGATGGCAGCTACAAGGAGGGCAGCAATGCCAAGAGACATCTCCGTGTCTGACAAGAACAATGAGCACCCGGCAGTAGAGCACAATGACAACAAGAAAAGGAAAATAAATATGGGCTAGACATCGCTCTTCTTTTCTTCATAGATCAGGTAAAGCCCACAGGGGCTTTGGAAGAAGGGAGAAAGATAACCTAAGAAATTATTTCAGGGTCTGTGCACCTGGTCCCAAGAATAAAAGAGATGGCATATGAAATAAACAGGGCAGGAGAACTTTCTCCTTTTCAATGCCTTTATTAAAAATCAGCTTGGGGGGGGAAGAACCCACAGGTCACAGTCACACCGCCACTTCTTCCAGGAACAACTTGGAGTAAAAAAAGGGGAGCTTTGTCCTCTGGCCAGCAGGCACAGGTAAAGTTTTTCTCCTCAGAAAAGCAGCAGAAAATTCACACTTTTTTGGTTTGACATTTGGGGTCCTCTTTCTAGCCAATGTCTTTAAAGATAGGGTGAGAGGTAAAAAGGGTCTCAGTGGACACTGGATTCTATTTCTAACGTCTATACATCACTTTGAGCTCTTAATTCTGTGTTGGCTCGTTCTTTTTAGGGGGTTTTGCTAGGTTTTGTGAGGGGCTTCCTCATTTGCATGAGGAACTTAGTCATAGTTAGAACTCCACCCTGGCAGCAACTGGCCCAACCTGTGAACTCTGCAACATTTCAAAAACTGGATAACTTTTCTACTCATAACAGCACAGGATAGCTATATGTTAACAGATTCCCTTGCTTAGGTTTTCTGCTTCCAGGCAAACTGGAATGACAGTCTCCCTTATACTACTCTGTTCCTGTTTCCTGCCAAAACCGGGAAGTAGAGAAAATTATTTATTTCTTTGGAAACATACAAGCAAACAAACAAAAACAACAAACCCCCAAATTAACTGTTGATTCTGTTTCAGCTTTTTCTCCCAAAACAACCTTACGATTCTTTACATAAAAATAAAACATATTTACTTCACTTGTTTTTTATATGCCTTGAGTGAAAATAAACAAACAAAAAGCATTCCAGGGGCAGCAAAACCAAGGAAGTGACTACTCCAAGAGATTAATATTTCTGAGTGGATTTCCTCATGTTTGCTAACAGATGAATGCTGACTCTTTCTGCTCCATAAGAATGCTAACAGGGTTTCTCTCCATCACCCAGCTGTCAATTTCTGTGCCATTTGCAGGAATGTTATTGTTTTCAAGACCTTTGCCCCTCTGCCAAATGCCACTGGAATTGACCAGTGGTTCAAAACTTAAATGCAACAATCTGACAGACATATAGAGAGGGAACAAAAGCCTCATTTCCTTAGGAAAATAAACAAAAAACCAGTTAATTTTAATTTGGATACTCAAGGATAAATATACAATCTTGTGTAAAAGAAGACTAGGAACAAAACAAAAAAGGATTTCAAGAGTAATTCATATTTAGCCTGGTAGCTGAAATGGACACACAACTGTGAGCCTTATAAATAATCTCTTCTGCCTCAAAACAAGAAGTTTGTACCTCTGAGAGCTGCTTACCCCACCAACATAAGCAAAGTATTGCTGGTTATTGATTCCATTAACCACAAATCCAGATTGTGAATAAAATGTCATATTGATGAGATGGCAGCTACTACTGAGTTTTGAAAAAGAGGGTTTAGATGGAGACTGCAATCATGATAATGTAAGAACGCTATCAAGGACAACATGCAACTACTGCCAGTGCTGAACGGCAAAATATGTCTCATGCTAGGAAATAGCTCCATCTCCTGTTCCACATACAGAAGTCCTCAAAATCCTAATTTAAACAAATAAGTAAGAAAAACACACTCCACAGATGCTCTTTAAAAGACTTCAAAGAGAAAATAAAATGGAAGCTTATATCTACAAAACTAAATTCTTCTCATATACACATCTAAATACCCCTTTTATCTTGCTGGGATGAAGCATTAGCAAAAAAGATTCAAGTAGCTGCTAAGAGAAAGATGTTTCTATTTGTCAAAGCATCTTAAGAAATGAGGGCCTCAGCTCCCCCCTAAGATGTGTCATGTGGTTGGAACATAAATCTGTCCTGCATACTGTGCAGCAGCCTTTGTTCACTTTTGGAACGTGTTTTAAAGCTTTTGCTCCACAATGTGGCCAATCTTGTTTGCTTTTCCAGCCTCTCCAGTGACATAGTTACCCCACTGGATGCTTAGACGAAGTCAATAGGAGTGTTGTCATAAATCTTATTGCAAAGTTTTCCCTTGAAGTCAAGCAAAAAGAGTTGGGGAACTGGGGTGTAATACTTACTCTCATACCAATATATATTTTTATACTACCAAGTAGGGAGAGCTCTGCTACCCACCAAGCAGCCTATGCTATATCAGTAATAAAATTGGCATAGAAGCCATGCAGGACAGCATCATTTCATTCTTCTACCAATTCACTCACCTAAGAGGACTTGTCATGCCACTGAGAGCAGTGGGGAAATTCTCCTTCTACCCATGCAGGAAGGCAGAAAGGAGTCTTTATCCACAGCTTCAGCAGGGAAGATAAAACAAGAATGTTTAGACAAGACAAATTGACAGTCTACTTCCAGGAGTGGGAAGGTGAGAATCAAATCCCATGCAGAATTCAAGAGAATGATAGCAAATTGAGATTTTTACCAAAGGAACAAAGGGACTCAAGTATATATTACAGAATGACATGTCAACTGAGTTGTCTCAGAAGGATCCAGGTAATCACTTGCATAGCCATTAAGAAATGTTAAAGATGCACCCTTCCTTGAACAAGGCAGTATTTTGCAGTGCTGCAAATACAAGTGGAGAAGAAAAACTCAATCTTTCCTATATTTCTGTGCTGTGAAGCCATCAGATTCATCATTCTTTGCAGAGCAGTAGTTTGCAAGGAACTGTGAGCCTGTTCCACTGAAAACTCTGCACTCCTCTGGTGCCTGTAAGACATCTTCACTTTCAGAGCATTAGGTAACAACCGTGACCTATGTTCCAAATATTGACAGAAGTAAATTTACACAAGCAGGCTTTTATTGAAGTCTATTGATAAAGAAATAGCTATTTTGTCTCTGTACCTCATCACTTTTTTTTGTCTGCTTATTGAGAAAAAGTAAGAGAAAATACAACTTCCTCTAAGTGTGTAGGACCAAGCACAGGCTTTCCTCCAGTTAACACCTACCCACAGAGGTAGGTTAACAAGCCCCAGCAGATACTTGACTTCCAAGATCACAGTGAAAGGTTTCACAGCTGTTGAATAGCTCTTTTTGCCACTTATTTATTAACTACCTTTATCATTTGCCATTTACAGCCTCCTTGGATGTCTTTAAATCTGCATTTAGCCAGCCAGAATAACCTAGCATTCAAATAGAAGGCAGCTGACTTGTGAATGGGAGAAGTTGGCAGAGGCTGCCAGAAAGAAAGAGGGCCCTAAAGGCTTAATTTATTTGTCCATAAATTGCAATGGAGATGGAGGCATTCCAGTCATTCTATACCACTCCATCAGCCTGCTGGCAGAGGCAAGAAAACCTACGCTGAGCATCTTAAATCTTTCAAGAGAGGCAGGTGGTGCACTGCTTGGACTTGAATACTGGCAACCAAATATTCCCCTGCTGGGAGTTCATGCCCTCTTGAGGAAATCTGTCTCAAGATACAGTCTGCTTGCTGGAGAAGAGGGAGACTTCTCATCTCCTTCAGGGAGTAATGCAGGCTGAAATCCTGCTTGCACCCTTACAGCACTGAAGTTCTGTATGTAGCATGGGATCATATATATATATATATATATGGGATACAAGGAGTCTGTTCTGTACCTTTCTGTAAGGCTCAGTGCCAGTGTCAGTCTGTTATTTCATATCAGATGAGTTAGCAAGATAAAAATTCAACTCTGCAGAGCTAGGAGGTATGCAATTCTTATATATCACACAACTTATTCAGACTTTGACACTGAAACAGCGTCAACTTTGACACAGACTTTGAATATTTCATAGCCTGAGAAGGTAAAAACCACTATTGTCTACTTTTAAATGCCCAGCACTCAGCATAAGGCTGGTGGATCTGTAGTGAGCATCGGTCAAGTACGTGCCCTCTGAAATTGTATGAAAACCCAGCAGTTTTGATCATCTACCTGCAGTATTGCTTGATTGCATTCCACTGCAGAACATAAAATTTCTCCTTGCTTTCTTTGCACTGCAAGTATCAGTCTTCTCAGCTAAGAGCTCCTCAGCAAGGAAATCAGAGCAGTACAAGAGAAATTTATGAGCCCTTGCACCTTTTCCTGTAGGCTTGTGAAGGCAACACCTTGACAAGTGCTGCCTCCCTTAGCCTGTGCCATTCCAGATATTATGGGATGTCTCCACAGTGGGAGCTAGTCTCAATCCAAATATCACTGCCCAAGGTCTCTGAGAGCAACACAGTTTTAAGGGCTGGATTTAGAGTGGATTAAAGGAGAATGAAATATTTGCAGCTCCTGACAGCTTCCTCTAAGAGCGCTATAATAAAACAAATAGTTGTATGAGATTTCCTTCACACAAAAAGCATTGCAGCACATAAAGCAAAAGAATACATAAAATTAAGCCTGTTTAGAACAGCAGCATGGCCTGTCTGGACTCCTTTCTGTTGAGGCATTGGTTTTCACATAATTTTGATGTCTCTTTTTGAGGACAGCAGAGCTGAACAAAGGCCAGTCAGGAATAAATCCAGGGAGAGGGGAAACAAAAGGGCTGCAGTTGCATTGCTAATATGTCCCAGAGCAGCACACAGAGATGTATTACAGGAGGAGGAGGTCTGTCTCCTGTGTGGTACAGCCTATGCCAAGGCAGAACAGGAAGATGTCAGGCTGAGCATCATTACATTGAGCTCTAACTAGCTTTCTTCTAGCATCTCCAGAGCACTGTAGAGTCACAGTCTTGTCCAAGGGGCTCACCCCACCTCTCCCATGTTGACTGTACTGCAGTGTGTTTATCATGCTGCTCCAAATGGAATGCTGAGCTTTTGTCAGAGACACTAACCCAAGATTCAACAGCTTGAGCTATAATTCCTAGTGCACACGCTTCCTATGAGATTTTGGGTAAATCACTTTGTGCCTTTGGCTTTATCCTCTACTGGGATTATTTGCATTTACTTTCTCTGCCCAAAACCTGGCCAAGCAGCAAGCATTCCTGACCTCTGTGACTGCTGCTGCCTCACAGCATGCACAGCACCAAACTGGCTGTGCACAAAACTCCCCCAAAGGGACAGTGTGCTCCTTCTGTCAGTCCTGTAACAATACCCCTGCTGATTACCTATGCCTCTTCCTGGGTGGATCACTCAATTTCAGCAGGTAAAGCCTCCACTGTATAACAGTTATTCTCTTGCAGGTGAGATTTTGAAAGAGCTGCTATTAAGAGACGGTGTGTGAAGCGCAGCAAGAGAAGAGATCACTTTGAATGACAGATGGGAATACACAGGGGTATAGCCCCATCCCGAAAGTGTGATGGAAATGTTCTCACCTACAGAAATAACAATTCTTACAGCTTCAGGTTTTTAAATATGAAATATATATATTAGAAGTAGAGTTGGTTAAGTAGTTCAAATAGCTAAACTCTCCAGTGTACAAGGCTATCATTTCAGATAATGAGACATTTCTCCATTTTCTAAAAGGTTAAAGACAGACTCTATAAATTCTGCATCTAGCAGCCCAGGGAGGCTTCTCCTAATGGCCCCCACAGATATAATTTCATTGTCTGGAATGCATCAGGATCAGTTAATGCTGATGAAGTGCAAGGCTTTGTGTTCAGAATAAAAGCATGAGCAGGTAAGGCTTCATGACTTGAAACTGCAAAACAGCTTTTCTGCAAATAAGCTTCAGGAGGGGAGAAGAAATTAACTCTCACTAACTACAATGACATCAGAAAATAACTGCTACAAAAAAGTCACCGAGAGAGGAATGTACAAGGTCATCTTCATACTCTGCATCGCATAAAAGTTGATATCTGCATACCCTCTCCCTGGGCCACCCTGTGTTTCACAGAGCAGGTGGCAATGCTGCCCTTTAGGTACCAGCAAGCCAGAGGACGTGTCCCTCAGCCATCTGGAACTCTGTCAGCACACAGTCATGCTGGAAACAAAATGCACAAAGATTTGCATGACTGATTTTCTGCTCCATGCTCTGGCGAGGACAGCAGAGACAAGCAGCCTTGACCTGCTGACCACTTGTGACAAGAATTTACTTGGCAACAGAGGCCCTCAGGTAGCCAGATGAAACCAGCCATCTGTCAGCTGTGAATCTGCAGCCAGCCACTGCATGAAGAGGTAAAAATCAAAAGGGAGGAAAAAAAAAAAAAAAAACAAAACCAAAAGGAAAAAAAACACAAAAGAAAAGAAGTCAAAGAAAGGACAGAGAAAGAACAGTATCTGTGCTGCAGATATTTATTTTTCCTTACAACAACAGAGGGCGACAATCCTCCATGGTGTCCACAGTCCTGGCCTGCTTCTAGCCCAGTGTGGTACCCTGGAGGTGCTCAGCTCTCCCTTCAGCAAAAAGCAGCAACTTTACTTCTAGGGAACAACACATTTTTATGTGTTCTAGCTTACCAGAAGCGAGAGGCAAGAGGACAAATGGTGGCTTCAGGCAGTAAAACAGACACTGCTTCTCCCTTGTTAAATGATGAAGTTCTGCAAGTGGAAATGCAGAACTATTTTTACACTGGCATACATTAACAGAAAGGCAACTTTAAAAAAGAATCCACACCAGCCCTCTAAGCAGGCGTTTTGAGGTCTGCTGGAGTAGCAATCTTCTACCGTGGGACACTGAGGCTCTTTCTGCTCCCCTTCCTCTGGGCACTGAGCCCCTTAAGAGGGCTCTGCATCCTCCCTGCAGGAGGGACCATGCCACTGCCAGGAGCACCAGCCACATTGTCAGCCCTGGACCACAGAAATTCCACACTGCTCGAGCTGATCACCTCTATCTCAAATCCAGCTGGACCCCGAAGGGGAACCCAAGCACTGGACTCAAGATGCCATCAGGATGGAACAAAGGAAAAGACACTGAAGCTCTTTAGGGTTTATGAAAGAAGAAGCAGGTAAGACTCGGACATTCATGGTGCAGTGTTGGCACATAGCCCACCTTGAAGCTTAATTGCTTGATCTGGAAACAAAAACATCATCAGATCATGCGCTGGAAGTTGCATCTGGTGTTGATAAAAAAAAAAGGGGGGGGAAGGGCAATAAATCCAGACAGATTTCCTGCAGCCCCTCTGCTTAGAGGCACTCTGACATGAGTGTGAGCACCTCCTACAGCGCAGATCAGACTATCTGTCCTCTGTAAGATGCACCAGGGGCCAGGGAGCAGAAAAGAAAGTGCAGAAGGGCAGTGTGTATTCCCACATCTGCCATGGAAAGCCAGCGTCCACCTAAACAATCAGTGCAACAATACAGCCGTGTCAGACAGTCCTTGCTAGAAAGGGGGGTATTCAGATAAATGATGTGAAGGCTGTGGAGATCATGGGACTTGTCCAAAGCCACAAGGTAAGTCCAGGACAACACCAGTAACAAAACCTGCACCTCCAGAGTCCCTGGAGCTAATGCCATACTGCCACAACACTGTCCAAGAGCTTCACCTCTGAGCCATGAAAGGATGATCAAACATTTCCTGCTTAAAACATAGGCCACATTTCAGAGAATTTTTGTGGCCCAGATTTCCACATGGCCATTTCTGCCCCCCAAAAATTGACTCTGAATGGCAGATCCATTAAAAAAAAAGCTTTATATTAGCTCATGTTAGCCCCCCAGCTCAGATATTCAGGACAATATTAAAAGACAAAGTTTGGATCTCAGTTTCAGCAATATTCACATTTCCACTGTGAGCTCCAGAAAATATTCACAAATGCAGTCAAGCCTTGTCACTATCAGGTGCTCAAGTTCTAGCTCAAGGGAAACAGGTTAAACACACACTCCTTGGAAAAGAAGAAATTTTGATTCAAAGTGGCAGAGGGACTGAGACTTACAATGAGCTCAGAATAGAAAAACACAACTCATGATCCTGTGTTGCATAAAGAGATCAGTAGCTGCTGAATTATACATATATAATTTATGCTGCTGAATCAGCCATGTACCAAATTTGCAGTTTTAACTATTAATGCAAATGCAAAAAAATCCCCCGCATTTAAACTACAGGCATACATCTACAGTCACTGAGTAAACAGATCATTTGGGCAAAGCTCTGAAGTGTTCAGAATTATTAGGTCCTATATTTTTTTTTTTCTGACAGGAATTGTATTTGAAATCAGCCAAAGCCTTGTTGAAATATCTGTCGTAGCTGTTTTCATTTTTCAGTTAGCAATCTAGTTATGAATAAATAACGAAGGTTCCATTTATTTAAAAACATATTCAACATCTCTCCCTTGGAAGCCCCACAGGGTGAACATACAGCTCTACTTTTCTGTTCACCTCACACTCAAAAACATGGTGCCAGAATTTAAAGATTGGAGTAGTGACCAAAGTACATCTATACCCTCCCACCCCACCTTCCCCCTGCCAAAGACTTACCATGGCAACAGAAACCACCATTTTTTCACATTGTCTTCACAAGATTAAGTGTGCTGAAACTTTCAATGTTGAAAACAAGCAACTACACAGAAAACATTTTTTTTTCTCCCAATCAAGTCTACACTTTTGGATTTTGTTGAATCTAGGTTTTCAATGAATGTGCAAGAAATGCTTTTGTAAGGAAAGAGCATTCATCTGCTATGGGGTTTTATTCTTATTAACTGTCTGAAGAGAAAATTTCTGCCCGACCAGGGGTGTCAGTGCGGTGTGTTCATGTCTGCAGCTGGCCAATCTGGTTGCATAGCATGGCAGACATGCCCCAAATGCTTCCTTTCTTGCTATTTCACAACATTAGAGGAAATCCACCATTGAAGTTGTTCACAACCAGTGGCTGATCTGAGCACTGTGTACTCTGTATATAATGGGAGGGGAGCAGATAGGAGCAGGAGAGCATCAGTTGTTTTCCTGGAAACCAGACAAGGGCCTTTGCAAGTAGTCTGACACACCTGCAGAATCAGATATGGCATCTTTTTATTTGTGCTCCCTGTATCAGGTGGTGCAGAAGCTTAATCTGACCACTGCATCAATGCAGAAAAGCAAAATCTGGAGTCTTCCTGTTCAACCTCACTTTTAACCATGAATTACCACACAACATTGATTAGAACAGCAAAATACTATTTCTGAAAATTATGCCCATATTTATACACAGAGAAAAATATTTTTAGGGGAATGTATTTTCATGCAGAGGGCATAACCTTATAATTAAGGTTGAGATTTTCCCTCATAAACAAACTTTTAAATAAGTTGTTTGAAGACGTTGCGTAGTTTAGTTCTGTACACCAGAGTCTGACCCTCCTATAAGCAAGTCCAGGGCAGTTTTTGAAGCTGTCTCTTTCTGTGCACCTCACAAAACAGATTAGGGAGGACTACAGTATTCACTTTCCACAATCCACAGGCTTTGCAAGAGCTTGTTATGCTAGTCTGGCAAAACTCTCTAGCAGCTCAGGATATATCCTGATCAGAAGGATAAAGACTGTTTGAAAACAGCACCCAGGTTGAGGCCCTGTTCTTTGTGTCGAGGAAAGATACTCCCATGTTACAAAAGAATTAGGAGGGGCCATTGAAAGGCCACCAAGTGATGTCACTGGAGAGAAGGACTGAAAGTTTAACTTAAATGCTATTATTGTTGTTATTACCACAATATCAAGCTAATTTGTGGCCCTGTCACATAAAATGGACAGTGCCAAACCAGTCTGGGTGGCAAAAAGAAATCTGTCAGAAGCAGGCACACCCATACCTTCTAAAACCAGAGGAACTGAGGTAGAAAAGCCACCCTGAGTGCAGGAGTGGCAGGACATCCCTGGCAGCAGGAGGTTCCCTGGAGCTGCCTGCAGCAGGTGACAGCTCCTAGTTAGGGACACAGCAGAGCACACCCTGCCTGCCAATGATCCTGTTAGCTGCAGGGACAAGGAGAGGTGGGCAAAAGCCTCCACCCACCCTAATTACAGGAAATGTTCATTCTTCTAAGCAATCAGCTGTGTGGAGTTGATGAAAGCCTCTTTTTAAGATGGGATACTTCGTTTCAGGGGACAATACCAAACCATATCTTTACAGAATAGCATCTTTGCTTCCATATGATTTTTTAATGGGTTTTCATTTATTTATTTTAAAATTGAAACAGATTCTGTTTCTTAAGGTCAAAAGCACTCAGTTTGCTATTTTTAGCCATGCTGAAGAGATTCATTGAATTATTCTGTGAATTATTCATAGTGCCAAGAAACAACTTGGGCATTCCTATGATATTTGAAGACAATGACAGCTTCTCACATTTTTGCTGTGCAACTGCAAATCCAGGCTCCAGCAAGAGTCTCACAGGTTTGTCAAGGGATACCAGAAATAAGCCTGAGTGTTTTCCCCTGTGCTCAAGTGCTGGTAACATAGTGAAAAATCAGTAAGGCCTATTACAATGAAGACAAAATATCCTGTTGCAGGGGCTTTTTAATTTTATTATGATTTACTGTTTCACTCTTACCTAAGTTTTTATTTTTGTGTTTTCCGGGCTTAAAATAAAGCCACAGCTACCAAAACTGACAAAAGATCCTCACAGCAGAGAAAGGAATAGCAGAGAGGAAATTGCTGCTGATTGTTCTGGAAATGTCCTCCACCCAACTTACTAATTACACACTCCGTTGATCACGTATAATTATGATCTGAAAAGAAATTCTACACCCTAGCAATTTAGCCGGTGTTTCTTTTTTAAAGTCAACCATTTCCACTCTAATGAACCTCAGTATGAAGCAGCAAAACCTTGGAGGGAAAGGCTACAGACATGAAAATGAGTGCTTGCTGTCTCATTAACATTTTACTTGCTTGGCTAGGAGTCCTTTTGTTACAGGAAGCTAAGTGGTTTTATGGCCAACTCTCCTGAATCTGTAATAATATCCAATATGCATGTAAGTGATTTCTGCTTTTAAGCCACTGAGCCTCTAAATAATCTCCACTAAAGCTAATGTATCCACAGTCAATGTGCAGCTCTTGCTAAAATTCAAGTAATTGCT
The DNA here is from genome assembly GCF_963513975.1 of Fringilla coelebs. Taxonomy (NCBI): domain Eukaryota; kingdom Metazoa; phylum Chordata; class Aves; order Passeriformes; family Fringillidae; genus Fringilla; species Fringilla coelebs. The sequence continues at coordinate 105,009,461 of NC_140028.1, read as the reverse complement.
GCCTTGGCCAGCTCCACAGCACAGCTCTAAACCTGTCATTTGGCAGCTGTTAATATTTATAAATGGATGGATCCAACCTGTCACATATGGTCTTCCTGAAAGCAAGTATATGTCTGGAGCTAAAATTTTCTTTCCAGTCAGTAAATAGTTAATGCCAGGCTGAGGTGCCCCAACACAGATCTAAGTCCCCAGGAACCACAGAAGAGAGATTCCCTGTACATATAGAACAGAACATACCTGTGACACACATTTCTGGTCTTTTCTTCAAGAAAACTAAAGCCTGGGTTTAACACATCCTTTAAAGAAGAGTTGTAGGGGACCGTAAGAAGTACTAAGCACTAAAACCTATATTTAATACAATTCTGTGAAATTAATATAGCAGATATTTTACTGAAATAAATTACAGCTAAAACTCCTAGTGCAGTGGGATCCTTTGTGACTGCAAAACCAGCCAAAACTGCTGCTTCATGGCTCTTGAAATAATTCATGATATAAAACCAGGTCAAATACGAAAATGAAAAGAGATCTACCTCTCAGAGAACAACTACGTGTGAGAAATGTGCTTCTCCTGAGCCTGGCTCTCACCTTGTCAGTGGGCAATCAGTTCTAAACAAGAACAGATTAAATGAGGGTGAAGAGTGTGGAAGAAAAATGGGGCTACCAATCCTCTTCCACTGCTGATGGAAGCTGTAAAGCAGGTGTATGAATAAAAGCTCTCAGTAGCAAGGACTCAGCCTTCTTCTGAAACTAAGACAAAGACAAGCACAGATGTTAAAACTATATAAGCCAGTAATTAATATTTCTAATTAGGACTGTTACTTGTTCTTTCTGTCCTTCCACAGAAACCAAGGCCAGTTTGTTTTTTAAAAGCTCTTTCAGCATGCATTATTCGATCTCACAGACAAAAGCAACATGGGACACATCTCTACCATGGATGCCTTTGGGCCACCCCCTCAAAGACCAGGGCCGGTCATGCTCCGAGCTCCTAAGAAGGTGAGGGCTATCCACTGCAAGAATCTCTTAAAAAATTTCCTACCACTTTCAATGGTAGTGATAGCCACGTTTTCCTTAGAAGATTTAATTTCTGCATGCTGACATTCTAATACTGGAGTAAAAGGGTTTGCAGTAGAGAATAATTTTTGTTCACATTAATGTACATTAGTTTATTTCCACCACTCCTTTCCACCACTCCTTATGTTACTACCCCTTTGAAATCTTATTTCTGTTTCAGTTGTATTAATTCTTCATAGTCTCAAGACTCTTGTGTTTGAAAGTGTGATGTTTTATGGAAACACAACAGAAGACTGCCTGTCGTAGATCCTTAACTGCTCAACTCAAACTTGCCTTATGAGCTTTGGGTTGAAGTGGGTATTGATAGGCTACTAACATAAAAATATTGTCACTGTGAAAACTTATTTTACTCAATAAATCCTCATTCAAATAACAGAGACTAAGTACCAGATTGGTTCCGTGTACATTTCCCATAGGCCGGGCATTTGAAACATTGAATGGCATTGTGTGCATTACTTCCAACAACAGCTGAGAAAACAAATAGTCTCACAGAGACCCAAGAAAAGAACAACTTGGAGCCTGGGATTGTTTCCAGCAGTAGCAAGCAGCAGAAGCTGGGAGAAAAAGTAAAAAAACTATGAAAGAGAGTCAATTTGAGAAAGAAGCATACCAGTCTGTGGCAAGGTTTTGAGAGCATTGGATGTTCAGAAGGGTTGAAAGATTTGTACAAAAAAGCAAATTTAATTTTCACTGTTTGAAAATTGTATGTCAAAGTATAAATTGTATTTGTAATCAAATTTTCAGTTTACTTTGTTTTATAAAAGTAAAAAATTAATGAGAAGCATTTTTCAAAATTTTGATTTTAGTCATGCACATGAACCTTGGCATTGTGGACAAAGCCACACTGAGTCAAATGTAGAAGTGATGGCAAACATCATGCTCAAAAAACACTCTTCCTCTATGAATATTAATGCATCTCTTTTCCAGTCTTAAACTGAGCCAAACACTCTTTTTGTCATCTGGATAGTTTTCTAAAGTCTCTCCAGATCTTCAAAAAGAACTCTTAGATATTTCTCCTAAACAGACTGAGTAATGCTCTCCTTCTGTGTCTTGGCCATCTCAAGAGTCAGATGAGATCTCAAGAGATGTGCCTTGCTGCTAGAGCAGGACAAGAGTCTCTCTTGATGCACACTTGCATAGCTAGATTAGAGTTTTGAAAAATTTTTGCCGGATTATCCAGACCTTGTATTGTAGTTCAAGCAATAGGTCTGTAGCTGTAAAAGAGTCCAGCTCTACAGAACAAGACTGGAAAGCATATTCAAAGAGTAGAATGCAGTCTTTGTTATTTGATTTCAGCTGTTTCCCTGACACATTAAGCAGCATCATATGAATATGACCTTACAAAACACTGCGTGAGAACATAATTCTAATTCACCCTTTCTCTGTTGAGAGCCAGGAACCTCAATTTCAAAAGCCTTACCACATAAAATTGTGCAGAAATCAATAAACACATCCAGAACAGTTCTGATATGAGGTCTTATCAGAGGCCAAAAATTTGTCATTCACAGCATATTGTCTCAAATAGATCACATAGGAAGGGTCCCAATACTGAAAGACCTTCTGTCACAGACATCCTACTGCAGCATCCCAAATGGTTCCTTTTGGAACCATTACATGCTGTAATGGAAACACTTGTCATTATTTTTACTGATATTGACTAATTTCATATTTCAGTCTTTGGCTTATCCTTTCAGAAAACTTCTTCTTGTTTAATCTGTTGTGGTTCAAACCACAAAAATGTTGCAAAACTTAATCCTTCCCAGAGTGAAATCCGTAACTGGGAGTAAAATGCATTAGCTTCCCTACACGATAGGGGTAGTCTCTTACCTCAGAATGACTGCTAGGATGCAGTAGAAGGGTAGTCAGAGGAAATGCCCAGCACAGAGCCACACCTGCATCTCTGACAGCTGGGAATTAGTCACCTCTGGCTTTTGGGGATCCGTAACCCCACGCTTATGAGGGGAGAATCATCCCCCTAAAGGTAAATTCAGTGTCTTTTCTGCGGAAGAGCTATGGAGGACTCAGCCTTCTTCTGAAATGAATGCAAGAGTGGTGATAACTGGCTTTTAAATCAGCTCACTGACAGAGCACCCACATGGTGCACCAACATGAAAATTCAAGTTTAAATCCATCCAGGGAGCAGAGAACAGAGGAAGTTCACATTCATAGCAACATTTTCATCTTTAAAATAAGTGCCCAACACTGGTATATATGAAGACCTATATTCCATTTTGTTTTCTCACTCCCTAGCATCTCAATTCTTGAATTGTTTCCTGCAGAGTGACACAGTTTCAGAAACTAGGCAAAAACTGCTTCCCATCTACAGAAACATCTCAAGAAAGTCTCGTAGTTATGGCACTGTTCTAGGAAACGAAATGACAGTGAACTTCAGTCCTGCACTTCCCAGGCAAGTGCACAGCTTAGTGGGAAGTCACACTGGCATGAATGTCCCTGCATTTTACATGGAGCCCAGTGCTGGGTCCCTTCATCCTTACAGCTCTTGCCAGTGGAACCTCTGGGGAACAGACAGGGAGGGGATCAGATGCTGAGCGTGTAAGTCAGGCCAAGACATAGGCTAAGCACCATTCTCCTGCCAAGAGAGAGAGAATTCTGATCTGCAGTCCTGAGGAGAGCTCAGAAGGTGAGCAAAGAAAGTACCTGTGAAACACAGGCATCTCCAGGCACTGCAGCAAGTAAAAGGAAGGTTTGCAAGGTTACAAGTTTAGATGTAGAGATCTGAATTCCACATGCATGTCAGGCATTTTAGGAGCTAGAGACTTTACAGGTTCCATAATCAAGTCATGCCTTTTCTCCTGGATTACACAGAGAGGCTGACTTCAGGTTTAGTCTTCTTTCCCATTCTCCATTCTTGAAGCTGTCTTTTAAATTCAAAATGTGTGAACTTACTGGGAAAAGAGATGCACACTAGTTCCCCTGTAAAATACATGGCAACAAAGTCCTTAAAGGAGACAGTAAAATCCCTCCAGGTGTTTTGTTGGGTTTTTGTTTGTTTTCGATTTTTGTTTTCTTTTTTTGACCTTTTCCTTCTCTTTTATGTACCTTTTTTTTTTGTCAGAAACAAAGAAACTATGAAGGAATAGATACCAGTACATCTAAGAGTATATAGAAAGACATATCTCTTGTTTTCTAGCTAAAAATCAAATGGCAACTCTTAAACACATCTAATGATAAGAAATTCATTAAGTGTGTTATGTCCTCTGAAATATTTCATCATTAACTTTGGTAAGATTTCTACCTTTTTTTGTGCCATACACAAATGAAATGTGGTTATCCACAAGAGAATCCAAGCCTACTTTTCTGCTAAGACAACCAACTTAATGAATAATTAGTCGAAGAATATTAGTAACATTAATGCTTAATGAGTTAAATCTTCTTTGCATCATATCCTCTAGTTTCCCCAGCTCACTAAATAAAAGTTTATTGTCTTAAATTAAAGGACATTTCTGAAATGAAAGATAATAAAATTGCAAAGAAGAAAAAGTTAATCAAGATAATTAAAATGAAAAATTGTTAGAATCATTCACTTTTACCTGCATTTGCAGTATAGTTGGACTAAGTTTCTAATTAAATGAGAAAGTATGTGCAGTTCAGCTGATTTGCATTTATGGAACTGGAAGAAAATATTACCTTATTAAAGTGAATTTCAGAGGAAATGTCACGGCACAGAGGTTGGCCTGACTTGACTTTCTAGTAGATTATGCAGTCCTTTATAAATTTGACTGCTTCACAGAGCCAGCTCCTCTGTGGCTCTAAATCAGCATGGTCTCACTGAAGTTAATGAAGCCACATCAATTTATACCAGGTAAGCATTTGCCCACTAACACTGTGAGTGTGTATGTTGCTGCACAGAGTGAAATTCACTACATCTACCACTGTGTACACCTGAGAAGGGTGCCAATGAAAGGTGTGTAATGCTGCTGTGCCCAAATGATCAATTTAACCAAATTCTGCTGCTTGGACAAGGGCTGTAGCACACTGCCTGCCTCTGAGGATACATTCCTGCAGATGCATACATGAAAACAAGCTAGGTGATATTTGCTGGCCTTGACCACCGCTGCTCACAGTGCTGTACACAGCACTTGTTAAAACTACCAATTACTCCAATTTGTGACAGATCTGAATCTGAGCTGACCTCATATTCTCACAGCTGGGAGGGAGAAGGGGATTTTGTTGCTGCTGCATAGTGTGATGCATGTTCTCCCTCATGGTGAGATCTCTGTGCTCTTCTACCTGGACTCCCAACAGTGAGGTTAACAGAACTGTGTGGTTGCAGTAAAAACAGGGAAACCAAGCCCTCTTTCACTGTCAGGAAGCAACACCTTGTTATTGCTTAAAAAAAATACTGTAGCCTGTGGCTAACCCTGTATTGCCCTTCTGCCTGTGTACGTATTCCCGATGCAATACAATTGAGGGCATTCAAGATTCTGATTAGGTTAATGTAGGACAGATCTCATATTTTAAATTCCTGAGGCAGGAGGAAAGATTTCAAGATTCAAATAATGTATTTCATCTCACAAATGGAGAAGAACTCTTAACTATGGGCATCTGTTACAACATCACAACTACATTCAGATTATAAAAATGTAATACTTGACATCAGTAGAGCATTCACCGTGTCTCTTTAAGAAACCAGGATTCACCTATTGAAGAAGCAAAAGCTATTCCAGCTATTTACACTTACATTCTCTACAAAATAAAATGACCACTTCTGCCATCCCTTTGCTGGGTAAACCAAGCTGGTTTTGGGATGCATTCTGTGGTCAATGATTCAGCTGTCAAGGTTGTGATACATCAGACAACAAACACCTGCTGGCAGAGATAACAAGTCAACCCAACAGAAGAGTAGCTTCAGAGAGAGAAGGCTCATTTCCAGCACTGCTTCATTCATTGCAGCTACAGGCCTGAATCACCCTATCACCCTCGCAAAATTGTCAGGAAAACTTATCAGACCAAGCATGAAATTAATTCTACAACTCACTGTTGGTTATGATCCCAAATGGTGATGACAAGAAATATTAATGACATTCAGTTCACCCGCCAAGTTGATTGCTCAGACCAGATAAACAGCAACAGTTTTGTGAAGCTGTTTCAGCTGGTAAACCCAAATTGCAGCCTCATCATAGCACCATATCAAACAATGCAGTCACGTTCATTAGGGGGTGTTCAACCCAGTCTTTTTCTCAGCTGCCAAGGGTCAGCAGATATCTAAATGGCCCAGAACACCTTCACTGTTAAACACGTGTCACCAGCTCAAATGACCTTCTGGTCCTACTTTACTCCAAGTTCATTAATTTAGGTTCCTTTTACTTGTATTTTAAATGCCTTTGAATTTATTGTTGACTATGGAATTACATATGTATTTGGAAAATCCAATTTACAAAAACTATGTTTCTTTAATATTAGGTATGCAAAAGCTACAGTTGACTTCTCTGCTACTTGCCACAGGAACTCTTTTAAATGCTTTGAGCAACCTTGTTAAGATCAAAGATAATATTCAGTGCTACCAAACAGATTAATTACAAATAACATGCAGCAACTATCACAAAAATTATTTACTAAAGTGAGGAAGGCAAAGAAACTCACAATGCAGGTCACTTAGAAGACATTCCCCCCCCAAAATTGAGGAATTGGTGCAGGTAATTCTCCTTTTATCTGGCCAGCTCAGTCACTGCTGTGCAGTAGATTGCAAGGGTGTGGAGAGGAGGAAAGATGAACAAGGAGAAGAAAGAAAAAGAGGCAAGGAAGAGACAGCATCAGGCTTCCTGCCTGGGCTGGGAACACACCTCTTGCCTACCTCAGCGTCTCATTGTTTTACACAGGTTGTGGTTGACACAGAATTTACACACAGAGGAATTGTTACAGGAGGAGATCAGCACAGGACACTTTTGGAATTGTACTGGATGCTGGTAGCGAGGTGCCTGGCAGAGTGAGGAGGGGAGAGGGAAGTGAGAGATACAGCCCTGTGAGCCTGGAGGAGGTGCCACAGCTTGCTAAGGACTTGTCACCAGGCTCGACACATCTGGGGATGCCAGAGGTGCACAACACAAATCTCCAGACACTGGAATGGGTGCTTGAAGATGGAGGTCAAGAGAAAGATTTGTCATTAGGGCTAGAGAAGCTTTTTATCAATTGGCAATTTTTTAATCATGTAGGTTTTCTCAGGTGGCTATTAAATCTGTGATTACAGTACTTTGACAGCATCTTTACATTCACCCCTAATGTCTATCAAAGCCACATGAAACGATTGGTAAACTGCTAAAAAAAGAAAAAGCACCAACCCCCCCCCAGTTTCCTAAATCTCCCAGCACCTGAGGCACTCAAACTTGTTGTTCTTGGAAAACCAACATCATCTCAAAATCAGCCAAAACCTAGAAAGCACACTGGAAATTGATATTACTATAAATGTGTTTGCATACACTGAAATGAAATTATACCCACAGGAAGATGTTGAAGGAAGAGGATTCTTACAAGGGAAAAAAAAAATGAAGAATAAGAAAATCCTGTATACACAGAAACAGGTACAGCTGGGAAAAAAATCCATGCTTTACCTGAGATTGAAGTCTTCTCTTTAAAATACAATGCATTATAACAGAGATGTTTAAAGAAAAGATATCTTGAAACCCTTTGTAGCATCATTCTCTATGAAACCAAGAGCCATTCTCCAAAAATCCACATTATTTGGCTGCGTTCAGTCTGGGAGAAGTTGGAAGGTAGTAGGCTGCAAGCTGATTATGCATGGCCTTTAAGGCATACAGAGGAGCCAAGAGGGCCAAGTTTAGCCTGTACTATTTAATGATGCAACCTCCCATTTGTGATCACTTGACAAGACATGCTTCAACTATTTGATCATACCTAGTTCTCCTTCTAGCTGCACCTCTAATGGTTTTCAACTGGCTTCACACAGCAGCACGATTCTTTAAAACTTACAGCACATTCCCATGGAGCCTGCTATGAAATGGAGGAGTTGGAAGAGGCAGGAGGTATAAACATATTATCTCCTTTGCTTTTCTGTACTTCTCTAATCTATGATGATTACAAAACATTATAGCAATCTCTAAAAAAGACTTACTACTGAAAGACCATCATGCTGAAATAGGTGCTATATTTACAGCTGTGAGCTCATGAGGGTTTTTTTTTTTTGATCTCTTAAAGCATCAAGAAAACTGTACTATAGATCAGATTTAGTGAACTTCTAATTTTTACTGGAAATGGTTATTACATAATTTAATCCTAAATGTAAGATTAAGGAAATCTGCAGTGAATTATTTAGTGTCAGGATTACATAAATCAGTGGGATACTGCAGCACTTTAATAACTGTACTTAGTTCTGCTCTTGTTTTTTTCTTCTCTTACACAGATTCTGCTTTGGTTTCCCAGGGCATGTATCCAAATGTACATGAACTACACCGAATTTATTTCTTCCAGAAACATCAGGTGTTCATTCTCTTTCCCGTCCCTTTTCAGTAGTTCAGCATTACACGCTTGACCTTTTTATTTTACTCTTGTAAATACAATAGCAATGAAGGTAAAATTTGAATTCAAGTAGGAAATACTCTGTTTCTAGTGTAGGATGTTTCAGTGTGATTCCTTTGAATGCACTTGGTTATGTACCTGTCTGTCAAGGAAAAGTTCTGTTGACAGGGTGCTACTTCTGCTCATTTCTGAGTATTATCTGTTGAAGTTGAGTTTTAGCAGGACAAAGAAATAGACTTGATTCTATATCTACAAATGCAAGGAATGAGAAAGCAAGAAGAGGGGATTCATTATATACACAAAGCAAATGCTATTAGGAGAACTTCTAGGGTGTCTTTTAGAAATAGCTTCCTCTTGGAAAGACACGTGGATGTAAAACAGAGATGTGGTTAAAAAAAAAATCATTATAATGGAATGTCTAGCTAGAGACACGTAGAAACAGCCTGTAGATAAAGGCTGTTTTTAAAAGCCTTGCCTGTGCCCTGATCACCAAGGTAGCTAGAAGGTTAGGCATTTCTAGCCTCTGTTTTAAAGGGTCTTTACTCTGTTGCTACTAAAAGCAACAGAAAAACCTGCAGTGGTGCCTTATATGTGTCAGGGAGGCTGACTCTGGAAGGTAGGGGTGGTGGATAAAAACCTTCCAGCTGGAAGATCACCTTGACAATCACCAGTTCCAACCCCTCAGTTCTGCTGATGCCACTGTTTATGGATCCATGCTGGGAAACAGGTGGGGAAATTAGACAGTTCCTGGAGTGGAATGAAAGAAATACTACAGCTTTTCTGCATCACTCTGATTTTTTCATTTGCTACAGGAAGAATAGACAACTGCAGGGCAAAAAATTGCCATGGCAAGGTGAAAAGGAGCAGCAGGTAAAGATGGAAACCCTGAAAGTTATCACCAAAAGTAGTCACATGGAAAGTAGTGGAAAAAATTGGTGGAGAGGAGAGAAAAAAAAGGCATTTAGATGGGGCGAGATAGATGGGTGTATGGATGTTTGTAAAGACAAAGACAGAAAGATAGCTGAAAAAAAAAGCTGTTTAAAAAGAAACTTGAAGAGACAATAGTGAGTAAATGTGAATGACATGAATGGATAAAATGACCATGGACCTAGAATAAGGCAAGCTAGAGCTGAAATGAAGCAGCAAAATTAAAATTGAAAGACATCCTGGAAGTGGTTGGAGTAAATGATGTTATACATGTGTGTGCTATGGTACTAGGACATATCTTACATGTACCACTATTTATGAAAATGAAAGTGTTAAAAGTCATTCTTCTAACTGGTCCCTCTCTCCTCTGAATCTCTCTTTCTCTTCTGATTAGCTCTTTTAGACTATCTGTTCTTTGTTCTGCTCCAAGTCTTAGCATTTAACCCTGCTTTTAGCACTAAATCATCTTTTATTTGATGTGGTCATCTGTGAAGTTCTGACTTGTGGCTTAAAGTTTAAATATCCACCTATTTTCTGAAATACCTATATATCTCTATACATCAAATATATCTATGGTTCTAGGAAATTCTGCAAAATCTAACGTTTATGAATACTTACTGGTGCAAAAACACTAGTTAGGAGTTCCTCCTTCATGTATTTGGTATCCACTGCTCTCTGGTGGATTTCATCTTTAGGAACATCCATGGATAAATTATCATAACTGTCCAGGCAAATGGGAAATTACGTTGAAACAGCCATAATACATTGTGTTGGCTGGAGTGCTGCAGCCAGGAAATTCAATCAGTACCTGGCCTCTTGCTCTCCATGAAAATATCATTGTAAGTGCAGTAGCAGAAACACCTAACAGGTTGGAATATTCTCCTAGAGACAACTTTTTAAATAATTTTGAATACTAATGTCTTCAAACCAGAAGCATATGCATCATCCAGACATAAAAAAAAAAAAAAACCAAAAAAAAAAAACCCAAAAAACAAAACAAACCCAAAACTACCTTATTCAGGTAAATTTTGCATTAGTTGACTGGCTCATGGAGGTTTCCTTATGCTGTAGAGTTCACAGGCTTACAGATTTAGAAAGATGTTACAACTTCCTGAGGCAGCACCTAGGTCTTCCTAAGTGTCAAAAAGCTATAAAGGGAAGGTGTGGGAAAACCTCAGAAATCTGGCTATAACATGCTAATTACAGGTTGAAGAGAGGTTAATGCTGGAGGTTTTTATTTACTTCATAACTTTGTTTCCAGCTCTGTGCTCAAGAGTACATTGGCTTGAATAAAAATAAATTACAGTGTCCTAAAGGACTGCAGGAATTTGGGTGAAGCTGCCTGATCCTTCCTCAGAGATAAGGGGTAGAAACAGCATGCAGGTACTCTATTCCTGTAAATTCAGGTCAGTCTGAAAGTGCTGGGAATTAGCATGTGCATCTCGAGAAGCTGGAAATTTGCAGGGAAAGTTGATGCTGCAAATGCCAACTTCTGAGGAAAAGCTCTTTGCAGATCCACCTAGGAGGGTGCAGGCTAAGAAACAGTTCACAATTTATCTCCCAGATCCCTGCCCTGGTACCTTTCTACAGCATTTAGTTTGGTTGCAGAAAGAAACTCATCACTTTAAACATAGTAAAACTACCTAGAATTAAGAGATCACCTATCCTAAAAATCAAACTTCATTACTAACATAGAGTTTAGAATCAGAAGTAGGGGTGCCTTTATGGAAGCTTGACAGTCTGAGCTAGTGATTTACCTGTTTCACCCTTTTAAATAAAATTTCATCATGTTGAACAAGAATGTTTACATTTCACCTAAGAAAACCTACATTGGCTGATACCCCATGTGACAGCAGACCTTACCTAAAATTAATAGAATCCCTATATGACCTAGTAATCTAGTAAATGCTGTTGGTATCATCTCCCTTGCCCAAAATAATTTACTCTTTCTGAAGTCTAATACCTGTTGAGGTGGTTTTATCAACTGAAATTTCAGGAGAACATAATTAGCCAGGTATTTCATGGCAGTTTTTTATTGCCTTTAGAGACAGTGTTTTATTCTTTTTATGACTACCAACACAACATATCTTACATGACTGCCCTATTTAGTAATTGTCTGAGCAAATTGATTTCTTACTAGCAGTGTTGCTCAAATGACACAGTTCTGAAGGACACTAAACAAAACCAAAACAAATCAAGACAGTTATTACACCAGCAGTGTAATTTGTTTACTGTTCTTCCCACTTCCCCAGTAAAAATAACATTCTTACAGACCAGTATGACTGCAGATAAGTGATTTTATATGCTGGTTTATCAATTCTATTTTTTTCTTACCAATGTAAATAAAGAGTAAAAGTTTTTGATATAAATGCAGACCATGAAGAGAATGTGGTTCATGGTATAAAAGTGGTCATACATGACAAAAGGTGCCAGATAACCGATGCTTAAGTTACAGTTGACTGAAAATGCAAAAAGCTGCTAGCATATTCCACAATAAACAGCAGGAAAAGGACAAGAGCATGTACAAGGGAAAACAAGGTCATACTCAAGGTAAAAGAACTTGGTTAATTCTCAGGTTTTTAAATACCTAGATAAGCCCCAAAGATCTTAAAATTAACTCAGTTGACTTTGTGGTGCCTCAAACATATAACCTTGCACACTATCTCTAGTATATGACTCCATATATATCTGTGAAATATACTGAAAAATTCCATTTCTGAGAATGAATGCATTTCCACACCACTGGGTTGATGGAAATACATTGGGAAGTCTGGACATGGTCTTAAATGTTTCATAATCTGTATTTTTTCTGAAAGGAATGGTTTCTAGGCAGTCATTCAGGGACTTCACAATGTGCCATCAGATGAGCCATATAAATCAAGTAAAGCTTAAAATCTAAACCCACAGAAATAAAATACAGTTTGAGCCATAAGAAGTGGCAGTACATCTTTCAAATAGTGATACATTGTGTCTCAATTGTACTGAGGGATGATAACACATAATGGTGCAGGAATAATATAATTCATTAGCGTCGATACACACTAGTAAGTAATGAATTTATTCAAAGCTGTAGTGTCATTAATCTCTGCCAAGTGACACAAATGAAACCAAACATCTGAAGACAATATTGCAGGAAAAACCTAAATGGAGAGCATCCTGAAGAATATGATCTGCATGCAAAACACATTGTTGTTAGTCCCCTCAGCCAAGTAATACTGTCATTTTAATCATGGCATAGCATAGGTTTGTAAACCAGTTTTAAGAAGAAAAAGCTATAAATCCCACTGTGGCTGCCATTTAACCTTTTTCCATTTGAATTCCTCTAGAGGCAGGAAGACACAAATGTGGTCAGATGAGCAGAGAGCAAGAGGTCACATTTCTCAGGTACATGGGTGCAATATTTGGAGCTTCAGTGAGTCCTGGGCAAAATTTTCCTTAGGCAGTGTCTGCTGGTGGTGAGTATAGAAGAAGAGCTGGTGGATGGGGTAGATTTCACCATAGAATGGTGGATCCATACAAAAACAGGTTCAGGGGTAAATGAGAAATATCAAAACAAGCTGGAAACTGGGAAGTGGAGTGTTGAGGTGGATCCATACTGATTTGCTGTGTGACAGAGATAACAGGGGAACAAAAAGGGCAGAAAAACAGCACAAAAAGCAAAAAATAAAAAATATAATAAGGTATCCAGAGAAATAAAAGAGCAAGCAGAAACTACGTTCCAATTATACAGCGTTGGGACCTCAAAGGGTGAATGGGCTTTTATTTCAACATGCCAAAATTTATTCTGCTGGCAGCACAGAGATTAGCAACACAAAAGATAAATGTTAGACTGTCATTAGACTTTTGGAACTCATTGCACACATTCCTGCTGTCATATTTCAGCATCCCATTAGAAATCACTGGTATTAAAGGGCATTACAAAGTGGGACCTTCCTGAAAGTGTTTTAGAGCAGTACTGATCTTTCATGATGACAGGGGAAAAACCTCAATTCGCTCAGGAGACTGCTCCTGCTTCAGCTTCTAAATTAATCTGGGACCAAATGCCCAGACAGACACACATTGCTAATGACAGAAGCCTTTTGCTTGTAAGAAACAGCATTTTTTTTCTAATTAAAAAGAAATCTTGCACACGATATAAGGGAGAGTCTGATTACCTAAGAGACGGGTTCAATAGCTAGAGTTGTTGTTGTAGCAGCCATGGGATTCCCAGAAGTGATGCTGCAATGAACCCCAGTTCAGCATTGATTACTGTACACAGAAACACAGCTATACTACCATCCATCCCAGAAAGGGGAGCCTTAGCCAAGGAAGTATCAGAAACTGAGATTTGATCACAATGATCACCACTCTCATTTTTAGTAAAAACATAAGTGCTGAACCCTGACTCCATCTGGCTAGCTTCAAAGAGAACATTTTGCTTTAACAGGAAAAAAGTGATTAGGCACTTACTACATTTGGACAACCTATGAACTCAAAAATGATGGTACAAAATGTGGGGCTCCTACGCTTTTCTTCAGTGTTTTTACATATCAATAAAATAGAACACCATTGCTTTGAAAATTAGAAACTGTGACACAGATTATGATCCAGTGGCTTAAAATGTCTGACTGATTGGGTCTTCTGGGCCTCATCCAAATTCCTGACCCCGTAAGACTGTAGGTCTGTCTTGTGATGGTGTTTATCCCAGGCATAAGGATGCATAGCAAAGCAGCTTCTATGCATGTTAACCATGCACAAAGCCACATCTGAACCTCAGTATTCTTCTTTGGAGATGCAGAATCAAGCAAGCATGGAGCCTGCCAGACAAGAAACATGAGTCATTATTTTGATTCCATAGTTGCGTTCAGACATTAAAAATGCCTTTTTTGTTTTAAGCGTGCTTCCAGTGGAAATATCCTTTAAAACTTTTGTTGTGATGGGGTAATCCCAGTTTCAACTTCTTGTAGTTTCCCAATGCATGATCACTCTTCTGAATGTCTAGATTCCCACTACCACGAATGGGGGCCAAGAGAGTCTTGAAAGGTTGATTCAGTACTGGAGGCTGAACTGTGTGACTTTGTCAGCTCTGTTGGAAGTTATCTCACCAAACACTTTTATTCTATTTCCTAGAGTGCTGTCACTTCTTGCTCCCAGAAGTTGTATGTGCTCGTTAGGTAATGCTCTTGGTAGAGATTTCAATTCCAGCCTGTGCACAGAGCTAGCACAAGCTCATGTACTGCATGAGTTTTACTTTATAGGCAGCCAAGGAGACTTACAGTACCCTCTCTACCACAGACTTATTCCTTCTTGGCAGCAAGAGACTGTTTCCATTATTACACCCACTTTAAACTTTTAAATCCATTCATTAGGGCATGAGCACAGTTTCTAGGAAAGCACACTGGGCTCAGCCTTACATGGAATTCTTCACTCTAGTATTTAACTACATAATCACTCTTGCTTAATAAAAACTGACATATTAAATTCTATTTCTGCTGAAGTGCACTACAGTGATTCTCCTGGAGATTATTTGATTGTAATGTCAATAAATCAGTCACCAGGTTAGAAAAACCAAACAACAGCAACAAATCCCCAGCAAGACAATGTGGGCAAGTGTAGGAATTGTAATATAGGGAGGAAAGAAGCACATCAAAAGGCCTGGAAGGGAAGGTGCTGAGCCTTGTTTAGTAATGATTGTGTTCTTACTCTCATTTGCTCACCAACAACAAAGCAAGCCACCCTTTCCCACTAGCAGTAAAGACACAAATGCATGGGAAGACATATTCCCACCCTGGGAATAACTGCAAGACACAAAACACCAATGGTTTTCAGCTGGTATAAAATTGCAAGTGACATACACCACTTTGTAGACTATTACAGCCAGGAAAGAGGCAGCCCTTTTTCCCCTGTGTCAGTGGCTTGCTGGCTTTCTGAGCTGCAGCTGCTACAATGATGTACCAGGGTGAAGGTGGATGAGACCCAGTCTTTGAAAGAAAACAAAATGTGTGTGAAGGATGTTGCCCCTTTAATCAGCAAAGGGTTAATCATCTGTCATTGCAGAGCAGAATGAAGAAATCAGACAACTTGAGGCTTTCTTCACAGTACAGAGTTACAAGATGAGCTTGGACTTGAGGTCAGTCTTGAGAGAAAGAACTCAGATTTCCCAAATTTGCAGAAAACTGATAACTTTTTCTGGAGTATAATGGGAAATCCTAATATTGTAATTATAGTCTATGCAAAAGAAGTGCTGATAAGAGGACAAAGAAGAGTTATGATCATGCCTCTGATCCTATATCTTCTAATGAGAAAACGAAGGACACGCATATGAGTAACCTACCTTGGCCATACACATCTCTGTAGCTTGAAGGAAAAACAAGGTCAAAAAATTTAAGACAAGGAAAAGACTTTCACAACACCCAACTGTAATTCAGTTTCTCTTCAAATGGAAAGTTGCATATTTCAGTTTAGCAAAGATAAAGTATATTGTTTGTATGAAGGCTTTTAATACACAGCTACTCCAAAAAAATTATTTGGCCCCTGAGTACAGCTTGATTTTCACCCCCCAAGATTGCAGCAGAGCACTTAAAGCACACAAAGTCAAGCAGAAGATGGAAACGCAAAGATGGCAGCAGAAGGCCTTCTTTCACCACACAGTGGCTTTTTGTGGGGGGCTACAGATCTGGACCAGGCTCACCAAGCATTGCCAGTCACACTAAATCCCCTGCAAGGAAGGGAGCTGACTCAGCTGTATTTTGTCTGGTCTAGCACATCACATCCTCCCAGAGTTTTCTAGCCGAAAATGCCACCACAGGACTTCTCCACTCTGAGCCTGAAGCCCACCTGGAACCACCTTGCACCATCTCATCCTGACCTCATTGATCTAGTTCTGATACTACAGCTTCAAGGACACTAAGTCCAGAGGACAGCCACTCAAATCAATTTTCCCACAGCAGCCACCTTGTTACCCTAAGCCAAGTGGGACAATTGTCTGGGGTTCTGAAGCAATATTTCCTATGGTCAGGAACATATGTTGTTCTACAGCAACATTTGCTTGTTGATCAAAAAAGTTTGCTTTGCGAGCTTTGCTTTTGCTTAATAGTTATTTTCTCAGCACCCTTGAGACTTCTTCTAGGAAAAAAGCTGTAGCAGTTGCCAAAGTCTGGCTCGCTCATTTCTTTAATGCTGTAGTTCTAGTTTCTCTTTCCTGACAAATTCCAGTTGTGTCATTTCTCCTCCCAAACATATACAACCAGGTGTATCCACTGTCAACTGGCCTTTCTCAGCTTTCTTCTCTTCAAGCAGCATCATCTTACTAACAACTTCATCTCATGGACTCCTGCAGGTATTGCATTGACCTTCAGCTGAAACCGCAACATAAAAGGCAACTCCTGCACAGCCTTACAATATCTTATTCACGTATTTCCCTGGCAGTAGACAACAAAATTATGTTTTTGACCAAGGGAAATATTTAAAAACGAGTAGTCTCTCCCAGATATCCATGTAATCATGGAGTACCTCACAGCCCGGCAGGACGCTTTCTGTACATCTACAGAAACAGCAGTCACCCTGCTTTGCAATTATATTTGTTGACAGCTGGCTACTTTTCCTATGTCATCATGATTAACATATTGCCCAGTACTGAATGTCACTAGCTCTCCTTCTGCTGGGTACCTGGCTGCAGCAGGGGACTCACTGCAACACCCATTACATTTACAGCGTGGAGCTAAGGTTCCTCTGCCTTGGCTCTGAGTCTCTCTTGCAATGGCTGACTGCTGGCCATGTAGACCTTGTTCATGAGGAAATATTGCAAGGACTACAGGAGCCTAAGACACATAGGCCACAACAAACCACACAGATTGAGAAGGTCTTGCTTGGTCAGTATCCTTGGTGCAGTCATCCTAAAGGAAAACAGCCAGTTCGGCAATCTGTGGTGACAGATAGTTACTAAGTTTCACAACTTTACACCAAACTTACGGGGAAATAACGTCTGGTATGACCCCACATTTTAGTGATCATATTACTTCAGGTTCAACATTTGTCTAGCAATTTGTTCCTCTGATAGGGTGTTGGAAATACCTTTACAGATACGTCCGTGACCCTGTCTGCTGCTTTGCAGACACCCATATACATCCCAGAAACACAGCAGACTATTTCTGTACCCTAGACAAAAATCTGTCTGTTAGGGGTGTATTTTTGCCACTTCTGGTAAGAAATCCATCCCTTTTGGTACAAGGGCAACAGTCTCTGAACTGCTTTTAATTGCATAAGCAAACCCTGAAGAGATTTGTCCTCAGGACTTTTTCCCAGTAACAGACAGTATTTTAATGACAAAGCCTGAATAATTTAATGACTATATTTTTATTTAATGCCAATGACAATATTTTAATGACAAAGCCTGGCAAAATGAGGCTGCAAATAGTTATGCAGATAAGCCAACACTTTTTCTGAAAAAAAATTAATGTGCAAGAGATTGAGACCAGTGAAGTATCAGGTTGGTTATAACTCAGTAAGGGAGGCTTGGACAACGCTGGCAGTCCAATCACTTGTCCATTTGACAGAAATGAGCTGGCAGCTCATATGACTGGGCTGCAATAGCATGCTCTGGATCTAGCTGCTTTTGAGTGCAACTTCCAGTGACAGGGACAGCAGCACACCTGCATTTCATATGGAAACAACACAGGGCAAAAGATTTGCCTGCCCAAAACTCCTTGTGGAGAAAGAGCCTGAGGGCCTCTGTGAAACCTGAGCAGCATCTAAATTTTCCTCAGGAAGAATTTGTAGAATTATTTAACTACATCCTTAAGTATGACATCAATGAACATGGAAAAGCCTGATCAGATAATAAGGTGCTACTCTAAGACCTGTGAGGAGGACAAGGAAAATCTCAAGACACCTTTTATCCTGTTTTGCATTGAAAAGGGCCTAGATAATTCTTAGGAGGGGAAAAACCTTTTTCAGCCCAAGATCTGATAAGCTACATGTGCTATCAGCCCACAGGAGAAGTAAGGTAATACAGCTTAACTATACACTCTTCCTTTGCAATTTAGGCAATAATAAATTACCTCACATTTCCTGGTGACCACGAGTCATGTACAGAGAGCTGCAGTTATAACTCAGGCTGTACACACCACATGTTTAGTTAGAGCCCAGATGTCATCTGGTATCTTAAGGTGTTATGGACAGTGAGATATGCCCAAGGACACTGAAAGTCTCTTGCCATAAAGGGTGGCTCATTTCCTCAGAACTTGCCCCATCTCCAGGCAGGTAAATTTAAATCTGCCCCCACCCTGAAAAAAACCCTCAAGAAACCCCAAAAACCACACACATACACACACACAAAAACTCCCACAAAAACAAAATTAAACAAAAAAATCTCAAACATTTTGTCTTCAGATTTGGTAGCTTGCTCAGCATTATAAGCCTTACCTAAGTCCTTTGCAAGCAGAACATTTAATTCTCAAGCTAGTTATGCTGAAGCCATCAGTAATACTGGCCAGTGTGTGCATCATCACAAGCTAGCTTAAACTATAGCTGTGACACCTGGAAAGATAAGCAGGTTTGCACAAAGGAATGCTAATGTATTTCTAAACCTGTGAGAAAAAAAAAGGAAACAGAGTACCATGATTTTTCAGTGGTTTTAAGAAAAAAAAAAAAAAAAAAAAAAAAAAGGAGCCTTTCAACATTTTTCCTTACTTTGTGTCCTGTTTTTCTGTTTTTTTTTTTTTTCCAGGTATTAGATTTAATTCTAAACTACCTCTAATTTTCTTTATGCAGGTTATGAAATAAGTATTTCCATCTTATGAACACTCAAGATAACATATTATAACAATTCCTCACACTGTAACGTATGTTCCATAAATTCCAGGAAACACCATCATCTTAAATGCATGTTTCATTCAAGATCCCAGCTCATTTCCAACATAGGCCAAAAAAAAAAGATGAAATCATAAGAACTAATAATCAAAGACACTTTTATGAGTCTCAGTGCTCCTGACTCTCCAAGTTCTGTAACAACAATAGAAACTCACTTAGAGAATAATGATGTTCTCAATATTTTTTTCCTGTGGCTGCCATTTGTACCGTCCTAAGGGTGCTGTCTGAGAAAATAACAAGAGCTACTACAGAACAGCTTGTTGTCAGCATTGAACATCAGCCTAAGTGAAATAGAGATCAACATGAAGTGCACTTTAAAAAGTTTATCTTCAGACCTCAGGTATATGCCTAATGGCAGAAATTCTTCAAACAGCTGGAAACATCCCCTCCTTCCTGCTCCCTCACTACCCCCTGCTTTCTGCAAACTGAATTGAGGCAGCAACATTTTAGGCAGGTGCTGCATCTGAACCATTAACACTTTCTTTTTACTTCTTTCTTTCTGATATATGGAAGATGCAGAATTATTTTTAGAGATACCATAGCTAGAAGAGTGAGTGAGTAGTGGACATCCTAGGTCAATGGGGAGGTGATTTTTTTTTTTCTCATGTCAGATAAGTCAGACAACTTCACATTATGTCTACCTGTGTAGGAAGTTGTTTTGTTGAGCATGTCAAGAAATAAATATGCTGTCGCTTGTTTTATTCAGGTAAAACAGTTGAGTTCAGGGATATAGTAAAATTGCACCACTGTACAACTGATACCTGGGAGGAGAAACACCCATTGCATGCTGCCATTGACCTTTTAATCACATGTAGTTAACAGCTATGATCACTATTATTTTGGGATGACCTAATTGCAACTTTCCAGGATCCTGAAGTGACCCTACAAGAAAGGGAGAGAGAGACTTCTCTGTCCTGGCATGTAGTGCCAGGACAAGCAGGAATCCTACTGAGAGTAGGATTGGGTTAGAGATTAGGAAGAAATTCTTTACTGTAAGGGTGATAAGGCACTGGAACAAGCTGTCCAGAGAATTGTGGATGCCCCATCCCTGGAAATGTTCAAGGCCAGGATGGAGGAGGCTTTGAGTAACCTGGTCTAGTGGAAAGTGTCCCTGCTCATGGCAGGGGCATTGGAAGTAGATTATCTTTTAAGTCCCTTCCAATCCAAACCATTCTATGATTCCATGATCATTTTACATGTGGTGTGTGTTTTTTTCCCACAGTCAACAAATGATGCATTTCCCTGTGATAAGTATAACTTACCTGGTTTCAGACCTACAGCTTTTTGGGCAGTACATGGGAGAAGCTGCTTACTACCACCAGCGGTATATTTTGGAGAACAAGCTGTTCTGCTATTCAGGAAGTGAGGTAAAAGCAAAGAAGTCATTCCACTGAATCCCACCCCACAGCCCTCTCTACACAGAAGCAGTAAATTGTTGCACATGCCATAGTCATTCTGAGACTGTTCTGGCTTAATCACTTGGGCACTTTCTGAAATTCTACATTAACCTTCAGGGGTCAGTTCATTTAATGAGTTGGATAAACTGTTTCATCAGTTTGCTTTCAATTGATGAAAATACAAAAATAATCCTTGTGAATTCATGAGTCCTTCTGTGTTCCTCTTTGTAAGCTGTAAAATAGATAATTTATGATGCACTTGATACGATAAATTACAGAATTGTTTAGGTACTGGATTGCTGAAGCACTAAGAAGGGAGATGGATAAGCATGGAGGAGTGGAAGTGAGTTTATGGACATGAATGATGCAGCACTTTCCAGGTTTCCTTTTACTGTCTGTTAAAACACTTCAATAAGTCAGGCACCCACTACTTTTTTTTTTTTTTTTTTTTTTTTTTTGACATGTGCAGGACCTCATCAAAAAGCAATAAATCCGAGCAGTCATACACAACAGTTGGATACTGGATTCAAACCCCTTCAACTTGAAGACAAGACCATTCCTAGGCAGTGTGAACTTCCAGGCTTCTCCATGCACCCCAGCCCTCATCAGAGCAGTCTTGCAGGTGACTGTGCTGCCCTCCCTGTCTCCTTGCTCCTGGAGATGGGCTCCTTCCCTGCATCACTCTGCATCCAGTTCCAGTGCAGCCGTCTTGTACACAGAGCATTTACAGAGTTTCAATGAGAATGAGACACAAATGGTTCAGTCAGGGTTTAGACAGCACCCAATTTCTGGCAATTAGTCATGGTAAAAGGGTCACAGCTTTTCAGGTATTTTCAGGCAGTGCATTTTCCTCACAAAGAAAAAAAGAGAATTAAAAGACATCATCTCTGAAGAGCAATAGAGGTAACTCCTACTGGCTTGTCTCCAGGGAAGAAAATACATCTCTTGACTGCAATATTTACTCCTATAATTTGTGGTTTAACTTTTCATCATCCAAGTGCTAGATGTTTTCTTAGAGTTGTAAACAATTTTGTTTGCATCTCATCTCTTCAATTGTCTTAAATTGTAATTCTTTCCAATTAAATAGGACATCACTTTAAAGTGTACTATTTGTGTTCCAAAGGTAATCATAGGCATCAGATCAACTAAAACTTAAAGATGTATATATATACATAGATATATAAACCAACTTTTCTGCCATTTCCACTTGACCAGAGCTCACCCACATAGCCTTTTCTCTAGTACTCAATTATAGCCTTTTTGCTAGTACTCAGTTGAGAAGTTTGCAGACAATTATCCTCTTTCATCATTAACAGTACAGTAAATTAAGATAAAACTATGCCAGAATCACAGAAATCTCCAAAAATGCTGAGCTGGAAAGGACCCACAAGGATCAGCCAAGTGCAATCCTTCACCCTGCACAGGACAGCCCCAAGAATCATACCATGTACCTGAGAGCATTGTCCAAACACTTCTCGAACTCTGTCAGGCTTAGAGCTGTGACCACATCCCTGGGGAGTGCCTGACCACCCTCTGGGTGAAGAAATTGTTTTTAATATCCAACCTAAATATTTCCTGACACAATTTTAGGCCATTCCCTCAGGTTTGTCTTTCTTCCAGATCTACTGTACTTTGTAATGTTCTTGACTGTGTCAAGCAGACTGAATAAATTTCAGCTGAGTACTTCCAGTACATGCATTTCATGCTTGTCTCGAAAAATTGGAGTAAAAAATTCATGTAAAAGAATGGAACCCTGGAACTCACTTGAAGCATAATATGAATATGACCTAAGACACCCCTAAAGAATTTTCCCATGCAGGATTTGTTACCTTAAACCTGTGGGCTACTATGGCATCCCATCTTATAATAGGAACAGGGGGCATGCACTGGTCTCATTTATTTATCTGTGTAAAACAGTGTTTACTGCCAAGCTACTGCCTAGACAGTGGTTGGGCTGTATTAACACTCAGTGCAGAGTTTTATTTATTGCCTGACCAGAAGATGGCCCTATACAGCCATGTCTGGAGGACAACAGCACTTTTTTCTTCATTCAAAATTAAGCAGGGACAAGAAGTACACCTAGGGACAAAAGAGTGCAAGAAGCAAGAAGTTTCCTCACTTCCCTCCTCCTGATGCCTTAATTAAATATTGCTTTCATGAATTACAAACTCTGAAAGCTGAAGGCCTCTCCAAAGGAGAAAACAGCAGAAGCTTCTCCCCAGACATGGTCATGGAAAGCATTATCTAAAAAAATATCTGAAGTTTTGCAAGTAACATGGATCCCAGCCAGAGAGATGGGTGAAACTAAAGATAACTAACTTGCAGAACCATTTTGCTAACAAGCCTGCCTTCTTCTCATTAGTCTCTGCCTGCAGACCTAAGTTTTGTCAATTTTGCCTGACAGCAAACTAGATGTGTCCTTCTCTAGAACTAAGATGTTGATCCATTAATATGTTGTTACAAAAGAGCTGGTACCAACCACAGGACCTGGAGGGAGGTCCCTGTTCCCAGGAAGAGCAGCTCATACAGAGGCTGGAGTCACCATGCACACATTTCATAAACATCAAGAACATGCCATGGCTCTTTCACTGAGCAGTTGCTGACCAGTTTGTGCTCTGAGATGTCTGAAAATTGGTATGGGACAATGTTATTAGCCAGGCCATTATTGATAGCAGCAGGTTATCATTGGAGTTCTTTAAGGAACTCCTTTGAATTGAGGACCCTTTGCAAGTCCTGGCTTCAGAAGCTGACTCAGCAAAGACAGGGAGCTCTAAGAGAAGCACTTCTGCATTAAGATCTGGATAGATTTTTTTTCCTCAAAACATGTCAATTAACACTACACACATGCAAAGTATTTGGGTGGAGTAGAGCTCTAAGCTGGGGCACAGGTCCACCTAGATGGACTGATTTCCTAATTCAGTGCAACCTTGGGACAGCTTCTTCCTTTTGGCTTTCTTATACGGCCACGGCCCAAAAAAAGCTTTCTTCTCCCCACCACATTTCCATTTCAGATGAATGCTTTAAATTTATGGCTTTATGTCTTCCCAGGAGGAGAGGACAGTAAAAAGCATTGTACTCTCATGGGTCTCAAAACAAAGGACCAGTCATACACACACACACACCCCATTTTCTACGCAAATTGAAACAAGCCATTTAATCAACAGGTTTTATGTGCTTTTCCAAAATGTGGACATCATTAAGGTATTCACTAGCAGTTTGTTGGGATGGAGTAGAAGGGCTTATATTGTGGAAACACTGATAACTGCATTTTTTTATTAACACAATAACAGTGATGAAACTAGAGTCATCAATGGGTTTCTAAACTTTACATTTGCTAGTCCACATGTATGCACCGCAACTAAGGACAACCTAACTTCTATTTCCATCATTTTCCCATTCTTTCTAGAGTATTCTTTAAGCTTCTACAAAGGGTACTTTTCACACTTAAAGGCAATATTGCTTATAACAATCAGCAGAGGAGGCAGGAGAGCTCACATATTACTTAAAAGATCATAAGAGGAGGGAATAAAAAAATCCTTCAGCTCCATTAAATACATAGCATATAAAAAAACTAGCTAAGTTGGAAATGTCTGCCAATTACATGGCCAAATTAAATACATAGATAATTGGTACAAGATAATTGGTACTAAGTTAAACTCACATCTGAAGGATTGTGAAATCACAGATGGGAGAAGTGAAATGAGGAGGAGCTGTAAAGTTAGCCCTGATTACACCTTGTTTGACTTGACCATTTGCACAGCTAATCCTTTGCTAACATATCTGTTCTCAGAGATATGAACTCATTTTTATAAGGCTGAATCAGGTTTTGTCTAATGTCATATGCAGGATGGTTTTGATTTGATCTCAGGTTTTGGAGGTGGTGGCAGGTTGTTTTACTGTGCTTCAGAATAATGAATCTTTAATCACATTGATGAGGAAAAGTTAATAGAAAAATTAATGAAAACACAACATCAGTGTCTGTGATGTGTAATGAATAATAATAAAGAGAACAACAGATGCAGTCTGGTTGATGGCCCAATTTAAAATACTTCATGCCCAATTACAGACACACTCATTTTCTACAAGGCAGACAGTTGGATAAGAAATAGACTATAATTTTCTGCTTTATGACTGCTGTATAGAATACCTAAGGTAATAACATGGATGATTCACAGAATACAACACTTCTTATAGGTCAGATGTGTGACAGGGAGCTCCAGTTCTCACCAGACAGGCAAAGGTACAACCAGGAGAAGCCTGGGATAGCCTTGTGAAAGAAAAACTGCAAAAGTGAATCTACTTTTCTAAAAATCGCCAAAACCAGAAGAGTTTGGCCTTGAACCGTGTCACTCAGATACAGATTTCCTGGCCAAGAAAGAAGGTTGGGATACAATCATGTCCTGTTCAACTACAAACTCCACATTTTTCACTCTTTCTTCCTTTCTTCCTACCCATGTCAACTATATCTGTCCTTGTTTCACCTTCACTGTTTTGTTTGCACAAGAGAACCTTATTGCCATAGAAGATCCAGCAGAATCCCCTTAATTTTGGTGACATCCTCTCTTTGATGTCCTTGAAACCTATTCCTCTCACCCAGGCAGAAATACAGGTCTCTTTTACTCAAAGAACTCCCGAGTCTACATTTTGTCTTGTCTTGGTAAGACAGGTGCCTGCTAAGGAAGGCAGGAGCCTCCCCTGAAATGGAGAATGCAAACCTTCCCCACACCTCCAAATTGCTATGAATTTTAAATTAAGGGGCTCTCAGGCAAAAAATATTAGAGCAGGAAATAACAGTTCTTGAATAGGGAAGAAAAATAAAAGGATAAGATAAACAATGCAATACACTAGAACAACACTGACAGAGTCAGAACTCAACCTGACACCCTGTGGGTCAGGGTGTTGGTAGCAGTCCCATTGGAAATGTGGCTGCAGTCCTCCTGGAGTGTCAGGTGTGGTTTTGTTGGAGCAGGGGGGTCTTTTAGAAAAGGGGTGTATTCTTCCTCCAAAGATCCAGTGGAAGAAGAAGCAGCTGCTGTTCCTCTGGGGAGTCCAGTGGAGAAGAGCTGTGCTGGTGTGTCAGAATCTCCAGGTTATATCTGGGTAGGAATGCTTGGCTCCTCCCTCTGGGCGGAGCATCTCACAATGGGATGTTACAGTTCTTATCAGCCATGCAGTGACATTCAATAGCCCCTTATCAGCAGATGTCCCCTCCCTAGGGAGGAGTGGTTGTGATCACTCAGAGAGAGACATAAGGAAAATTGCCCACTTGACACAAGACAACTGCCATACAGATGGTAATAGAATACATCTTGCCTTGCATTCTGGAACATATCTCTCTTTCACAAACCCCCTCTGATTTAAATTTGAAAAAAAAAAAAAAACCCACCCCAAAAGAGGTCTACACCAGTAGCAAAATCAGAGAAGTAATAAAATTAGTAACAACCAAAAAACCCCAACCACCTCATCATAAAAGGTCCAGACCAAAATGTTCAGTTCAAAATAGCTAAGTATAACATTGTGATTTCAACTTCCTCAGTCATAAACCACACTTTGAAAGTTTCAGGCCACATGTATCTGAAGACAAAATTCTAAGTGTGTTCCTTACTCCTGTTTTCACAGGACTCTGTAGAGGCTTCGGAAGGATGGTTGTGGTGTTTGTTTTGGGGGTTTTATTGATCTAGCTCAGAATGGGGCTTAGTTCAACCTCTGATTAATTGGTATTTTTGAATGAGAGAACAGTCTTTTGGGAAATTTCTGGCTGAATATACTTCATAAGGTTGTTTCAGTTGCAAAAGGCCTTTAAAGGTCATCAGGTTCAACTATTAACCTAACACTGCCAAGTCCACCACCAAACCACATCCCTAAGTGCCACAGCTATGCATCTTTTACTTGAGGCCTTTGTAAGGCTGAAGCTCAATATTACTTCAGGAAGTGATTTATGACAGGCTGAGTGCTTTAAAACAAGTCCAAATAATGGCAAAGATCCTACATATTAGTTTCATCCAGGACAAACTTTTATAAAGATGACTTCAGATTGCTCCTAGTATGTACTCCTTTTGCCTGTTGTGATCACAGGGTCAAAACACCTCAGAGAAACAATTGCTTGACTTATTAAGCCCATCTGGATAGCACTGAAGTGCAAGGTTACTGTTCTAACAAGGTCTTCTTTAGTGATTCTCTCTCTTATTGATTTGGGAAGAACATAAGGGCTAGGAGAGAAGTTTAAAAAAAAGGCAATATGAAGTTAAACTAAACTATTTTTGTTTGCTACCCAGGGCAAAGATACAGTGAGGTATGAAATAAGTCCTGTTTTATCAGTGGCTGCCTTTATTGGTCTAGATGTATAAATATATTAACTATCCCTACGGTTATTTTATCTAAACTAAATATTCTGTATTATTGGGAAGATAATTTTCAGATTCATGAGCTTGTAAATAAACACTTTTGAATGGACCTAGTTAGAAATGGGGGTTAATATCTTTTTACTAGGTGTTCTACAGACACAGAAAATAACAATAATAAAGTCTCAGAATTATACATTATCAAAAATAGGAACATATCAAGAATCCTATCATATTATCACACCTAGAACAAAGATCATACTGACAGTTAAACAAAATCTTCGGAGACCAAAGGAGAAAATAGGCTGTAGTGAATCAGAGCAAAGCCAGTCCAGCACTTAGTTCTCTCTCTGAGCCCAAAAAGAAACATTTTAGGAAGAGTCCAAGACAGGGAAAACATATCCTGTTCCTTCCCCATGATAGTCTTCAAGCCCCTTAGGATTTAAGGCTCAGAGGACTTTTCAAGCCTGAGACAATGCCTTTGGCTAAGTATTATCAAAGATTTTTTCTTCCAGCATTTTTCCTATAAATTGGGGCCATCAAGGGGTGCATGTGGCAAAGAATGCCAGCATTTCAATTAATATGATATTTAAAAAAAAATTAAAGAAAAAAATCTTTCTAGACCAAACCAGAAATAAACAAAGCAAGTAACCTCCAAAAATTATTCTTAGACAGGAAGCTGCATCCTGTCAATGTCCCACTACATTATAGAGATATAGAATTTTCTGCTGTGTAAAGAAATTACTAATTGCAAAGAGAAGACAATATTAACAAAAACATTGCCAAAATATCTCCTGTTTGTGGGTACTTGATACCTTTTACTGGTACTTGCCTGTAAGACACTGTGAAACATGCAGGACTTGCATAATCAATCTATGGATGCATGGCAGCAGAACATGCCATCCCATGCCACAACAGCACATGCACAAGAAATAAGTGAATATAGATTTGCAGTCTCAGTCCTGTAACCTTTCATGGACTCTAATGCATATAGGAAGAAGCCAGCTATCTCAGGCAATATTATTGCTGCTGCTCCTGGGTGAGATGCCATCTCTGACATTAGCTTTGCACTGCTTCACTGCAGAAGCTTGTGCCCATCAGAAAAAGCTGAGATTCTCCAAGAGCAAAGGCACGAGCTAGCAGGGGATAGGTGACAGGATGGCACGTGGTGTGCCAAAGAGCAGCACAATTACTGTGAGGTCCTTATCAATAACAGAAGTGGGGCAGTGGTTGATGAAGAACACCCTGCTTTCAGATGGAAGTGAACTCTTATGTCATGGATAACACATGAAATCGAAATGATAAAAACACAGCACAGAAAACAAACCTACAAGGTTTATTTGATCCAGATAATCTTTCCAACACTCTATCAGAGAGGGCAGGGTTACAATTGGCAAACAGCCACTGCAGCATTCACTAAGCCATCTCGAGCAACAGGGTGAAACTACAACAAGCAGAACTCTCCTACACTTAAATGAAAGTATTTCTGCTTCTGCTCTTAAGGGAAGAAATACTTCCCTAAGCTAACATTACATTTAAGTGATCTTGTTGAAGAAACAATGTGAAAAAAGTAATAATTTTTGTGTTGCCAAGTCCCTCAAAGCTGCAGCATATTTACCCTCTGTGCAGATATCATCTGCTTTCTGCAGTGGGCTCTTCTGCCAAGCAGCTGGACTGAGGCAATACAAACAAGAGCAAGCATGTAGGGTGTGTATGAGGCAAGGACTTCAGTTTGTCACAGCTCAAGGCCTCAGGAAAGGAGCTGATCTGAGACTCAGGCTACACAGAAGTAGGGTTAGAACCTCTCTACTGAGATGTCCTAAAAGTGTAATAGGAGGACTGGGGACCTAGGAGAAAAAGGCAGGGGCACAACTTTGGGGGGATGCATAGAGGAACTTCGCAATTTGCAGGAACTTTGTACTACTGCTCACACTTTGGTCTCCCCAGCACACGTTATGCCCTTCAAAGCATTTCACAACATTTATGAATTGATTTATACATTTCCCCTGTTCCTTACAGCAGAAAATACATAACTCTGTTCACCAACATGGAAGCCAATCCAAAAAAAATCACCTCTCAGATACCAGAACTACATAATGCAGAAACAACTAGAATTGGTACTCACCAGTATTGACTCCCAGCAGGCTTTGCCCACCATTTTTTCTTCCCAAGGAAGAAATGCAAGCCATCAGGAAGATCAATTATACTCAGCTGACCCAGTACTACCACCAATGACTCTAAGTAATTCACAGCTGTTTTTTTAACAAAGCCAAGACTTAGAGAGTGTCATACCCCAGCCCCCCCTGAATTAATAGCAAAACCTTATGGATGTTTGTGGAATACAGACTTTTTCTTTCTTTATTAGGGTTTATCTGTGAGGTACATCTGATCAAAGTTCTAGTTAATGACCAAAAGCATGACAATAGAAGAAGATGTTTGCCCATCTCTTTCTTATTTTGGAGCATTCCTGTAAGACTGGACAGGTAGTGTGTAGGCATATGGACACATTTGCTGCCAGCTAAATCTTTATTCCTTTCCTTAGAACCCTGTAGAGGTGTTTGTGGAGCAGAAACCATTCAGAAAGCAACAGAGTGCTGCATAGAGATCAGCTTTCAGCTTGGTAAAGGGGTTGTGACTTCTGGAAAGATCAAAAAAAGTGGATTTGGACAAACAAAACCACATGAAATAGCTACAGGTCCTGACCCTTTTTCAAACCTCAAACTTGTCAGCGCAGTTACAAAAAAATGGTCTCCTCTAAGTAGCTGAAATGCCAGCCATGAATCAGAAAAACAAATCTGTATCAATCCCTGTTGCTACAGGGACCCCAGCATGGGTGTATGATACCAGCCCAAATCTCTCCATACTACATACCTCAGAAAATAGTGCCAAGGGGTCTCAAGGGCCTTGATGGGCATAGCTCCAAACCATGCACACAGGGACAGGGGAACAATATTTCTATATAGTTTTACAGTCATCCATGAAAGAAAACAACAGGCTGACACAGTTCTTTGGACACAGTTCCTTGACATGGAAGGTCCCTTTTGGGCTGTATTTCTTGTTTTCATGCTTAGGTTGGTTTTTACACAAGAAAACACTGATGCATCATGATGCTTAACTATTCCACGCGCTTAAAATGTCCCTCAAGGACACTGACTTTGGTCACAGGCCCAGCGAGACACTGAATGTGTGTGTCCAGGTGGGAGCACCATGGAAAGGTAAGATGAATGAGCTTTCAAAGACTGGCATTAGCATACAGGAAATCCCAATGAGCCCATTCTCATGCTGTAAAACTGCAGCAAACTGAGAACAGGATTCTCAAATAAAGCCTCCCCAGGAGACTTCATATGCTTTGTGTTCTTCAAACCTTGCCTTGTTGAGGAAATTTAATTTCACGGTAGGTCTGATGCCAGCAGGGGTGAGGAAGAAACCTGAGATTTTTTATCCTTTCCTCAAGAATCTAGATTCATGTAACATCCATGTTGGTCCTTTCTTTCCAGAGTGGAGTGCACTACATCTGGGCTCACAAAACACAGAGTTATTTTGCTGTGTCTTGCAAGAACCTGGCCATTTATGGTATGCCTATGAAAATCTCCACACGTGGTACAAGCAAAGCAGGAAGCCATGTTTCATTTTCAATCCTGTTAAGTGACTATCTGCTTTTTCTACACTGCAAGACGAGGAACCCAGACAGTGGCTGCTGCTGAGATGAACATTGGGGCATACAGATAAAAAGTTATTGAGTCATGGACTTGGATCTGCCAGATCTTCACCCATTCCCCAGCAGCCACATAAGGGGCAGCAAGTGCTGCTTTGGAAATATGGCTTGGCACTATACTGTCTCTTGCCCACGCTCAAAATTTTCCTTTAGCAAGCGAACTCTGGATCTGACCTCACTTCCATCACACATCTTGCTTTACTCTGCAAGTGAACTTGCTGCAGAGCCTGAGCAATGTTTAACATTTGTGTAGATGGAGCATCTACACTGGCTTTAAATGGAGCCACATGCTCACCTCGGCTGGATTAGCTCCTCTGCTAGCATTAGTACCTCTTACCTCACTGCCCAGGATGTGCTCCTGTGCTCCAGCGATATCTGTCCAAAATACCAGTCCTGCTGCTCTAAAAATTATCACCAGCTGACATGTAATATAGTTACACTCCCCTACAGGGACATTTCTTTCTCTCTTTTGTCTTATGTGAAGGGAAAGGAAGGCAAAAGAGCCTGCAACATGTACCATGCTGCATTTAAGCAGAAACATAAGCACAAACTCACTGGAGGAGAGTCCCTTTCCAATGAAAGACATTCCCATTCTGCTTTCTGCATGTCATGTCTCAACTTACCATGTATTTCAGAACTTCATAAATTCAGAATTCCCATGATTTCATGCGAGTTGGGAGACCTGAAACCTGCTCCTATCCCTGCCACTGAACCAAGGCCTTAGGTGGTTCATTTTTTTTCCTCTTTCTTCTCCTCTTTCCTCTTCTTTCTACAATTAAAATCCTTTTGAGGAGTAATTTCACAAACCAGCTCTTCTGCTGATTGGAACCATCATTCTCCTTTGCCTTACCCAAAAAATCTGCAAAGCTGTGAGCAAACTATGGCATTGACCTGGGCCAAAACAATGAGGCTATTTTCTGGTTTTGGGACAGTGCTGGGAGCGAGTAAGAGGAGTGCTGGGAGAAGTAACAACAACAAGAGCAGAAGGAGAAAGACAGAAAGCTTGTCCTGCCCCTTGACTGACAGAAGCTTGTGAAAGGATAGCTCACATACATGGTCTGTAGAAAGAAGCAGCCTCCTAACCTGCCTGTTCTAAGCTGCTCTCATACTGGCAGCAGCCCTACACTACATGATTTATACCTGATGCACTCTCGGAAAAATTAAGGAGCCACATCTGTGTTCATAATCCACCCTGAAAACATAGCCTTACCCCATAATTTCTGGTGCCTTCCTAAATACAGTCAGCAGCTGGAGAAAGCTGGCAGGCTGTTGAGGTACATAGCACCCTCCCATCCTCCCTGCTCACTGAAGCACTGTTGAAGAGGAGGATATTGAACGAGCATAGGGCAAACATGCTAAAATGGGACGAACCCAAGATGTACTTCAAAGTCTTCTCAGTGCCAGACAGAAGCAGTACAATTCAGATGTATTTAACATCATGTTTCTGCTCAGCTTATACTCTAATGAGATGCAGTGTGACATTATTTATTCATTCTAAAATAATTTATTTCTGTGATGGTGAGACTGAACTATAGCTTCAGCAGAATATTATTTTTCTTACCAGCTGTAATGAAGTTGGTTTCATAGGAGCACTCTCCCTGTTGTAATGAGCTGCCTGTCTCCTGCCACTACAATCCAGTGAGAGAAATAAGACCAGCTGAGAAATACTTTATACTTTGATCTGTCTCAACAAATCAGTTCAAGAGCTCTAAAACAGAAACCCCAGGGAGAGGGAAGGGGAAGAGGAAAAGTTCAAGCAGGGAAGTTTTAAAGCTGTATTTGATTTGTTTCACTAGAGCTGTGGTAGTTAAAAAAAAATCAAATCTGTCCATTTCTTCTTTGAGATTTGCCACCTCTCTCAGGGCCTCTACACTACCAATTCTGGACAACTTTATTTCAGTGATAACCAAAAGAATATATATATATAAGCCTCTGACACCTTGAAAAGTCAGATTCTATAATTCTATAATCTGCCCACATTGGATTTCTCCTGTTGGCAATATATCAACCACTTGTTATCCACCTCTTATGAGAAAAAATGAATTGAGGGAGAAAGAACAGTATGAGAAAGCAGGAGTGGAACCACAGAGGTTTTACTCCTTGCTTTTGAAGTTAAGCTGCTCTGAATAAGCAAGGCATGAATCCTACCTCTGGGACTCATCCTGCACCTTCCTTTGCAACACTGAGGATAAGGAATTCATTACAGCCTTGAGCATTACCATGCTGATGTCTCCTAGTTTTAACGTCAGCTACATGGAGGAGCTTTGTGTTTCTCTTGAACTCTTGCACTCTTTTTGTCTTCTGGTTGTTTTTTCTTTTGCTGTCTGCTAACTTCCTGCATGATCTTGGTCAAACCCCTTCACCCAAGTGGCTCCATCTGCTAAGAAATGATGAGGCTAATCTCCTTACGCAGGGAGTATACAATGAAACATCTGGGGAAAATTATTGTCAAGAGTTTGGAACTATTGCAGAGGGTTTCCTATAGGATCAGCACTTCCCTTGAAAGAGGGTAGAAATATTAAGACTTTTAATGCAAAGGAACAGGAAAAAAGCATATTTCAGTCAGGAAGCTCCACATTATCAACATCTGAAACTATCCTCATTTTCCTGTACATCATTGCCATTATTGCTATTTCTAGATACCAGCAGGCACTAGAGGTTGAATCTGTGCATATGGATGGCAACAGAAATGCAAACTGGTGACATCTTAGCGCCAGTTCACTAGTGCTACCTTGGTTTAGGTACTAGTGTTCTACCTTGGGTAAAACAGGCAATTGTAAGGACCTTGCAAATCTAGTCCCTGAGATGGCAGTTTTCCTGCCCACCTGGGTTTTGTCATGTATTGGTTTCTCTGGGTCTGGATTGAAGGCACTTGAGACAGTAGTTCATGTTTGGACTCAGGTGTTTATTTTTTCTTATCAGTAAAATAGTCTCACAACCATGAGTTTGGCAGCTTTTCATTAGAAGGCACAAAATGGCTAACAATCTCTTGTTACAAGCTCTTTTAAGATTAAACTATCCAATTAAGAACTGACACCTAGATTATTTTCCCTTTTAATCCAATGACTGATCCCAAAGAGCCCGCAATGCGGACTTCTCTGCCCAATTACAGAATGCCACCCAAACCCATGAAGAAGAGGGAAGAAGAAGCATAAAGAAACCCAGAACAACACTCTGTGCCCTCCATCTTGCTTCCATCCACAACATACTAAAAATCCCAAAACCTAAATTCCTCACCAAGTGATACACCTACACTACTCTCTATAATCTATTTCACACTTTTGTGGATTCTAGTCTATATAGAAGTCTAGGAAACTTTCTCTATGGATGAGGGTCAAAGTCAGAGCTCCCCTGGGGGTGAGGACAGCCCAGAGCAGACAGAGAAATATTCCCAGTGCTCTGGGTTTCCACAGTCATAGGCAGCTCCACTGCACACATTCCACAGGAATGTTCTCTCAAAGAGATGTGCCAGTTTAAGTCACATTTGGTATCTTGTGTATTTAACCCAAAAGCTAGCCAGAGTGCTAACAGCAGGTAAGATAACCTATCTTATGGAAAAATATATTTTTCAGCATATTGGCTGAAAATTTGGTTTCTATACACTCAATACCACATTCTGTTTCCAAGAGCACTTTGTAGCTATGAAGACTGTTTCAAAGAAAAAAATAAATAAATTAAGTTTAGGAGAATATGAATCTAAAACATACAAAATTCAAGACAAAGGTCAGAGACAGTGTCAATGCTCAAAAAAAAAATCCTTCCTTCTCTTCTAATCAATGTGCAATGCTGAATGGCATTTTAAGAAAAATACAGAACTGTGAAAGCGCTAAGTAGGAGCAAATAAAAATGAGTGAATAACTAAAAGCATTCAAGTACATCACTAAATTAGCTAATTAATTACACTTTTCCATGTTGCTTTTGGTGTTTGCCATTCTCTCGTGGTAGAAGAGACAACAAAATCAGAACACAACACAGTTTTAATTAGCTATGTTGGTATAAACCAACTTTCATATGTGTCCTACCTCTTTCTATAGAAGCATTATGGAAATGACAAGGATAAAAAATTCTGCTACCTCATACAGTAGCACCCAGTGCATTTAACTTAAGCATGTACCAGCATCACTCTTACCCCCCTAACTCACAGTCTCACATTTCTGAGGGGAAATAACGTTAGTGTTCTCTGAAAGGTGGACTGAGATTATGTTTAAGAGCAAAGAGAGGCATGATTGGACTCCAGCAGTGTGCCTGTGCAGGAGATTTCAGGTCGCTGCTCCAGTTTCCAGGAGAGCACACATTTTTTGGGAGAATGCATCTACCCTGACTGAGATTGGAAAAAAACTGCTGGCTAAATTGGCTGTCCATTCCCTGGAGTGCTCTTCCTCTCCTAAAAGCTGAGCAATGTGCAATATTTATACTGGTCATATCTGCGCATTTCAGCGCCGGGCTTTGCCCAGCAGTTTTGAGTGCTGGCTGGAAGGAGACAGCACTGCTGCCTTCTGAAGCCCAGCTCCAGATTCCAGTGCCACTGACACAGGGCTCTCTTAATGCCACTTTGGCTGCTGTAAGTCAGCAAGGAACAAGTGCAGGATTAAGTGTGGCAGCCGATTACTGAGCGGGATGCCTGTTTTATCCTGACTCTGAGCTTCACAGACACCAGCATGACTCGGTCCACACAAGTGGCCAGAAGGTCACATAACTGCATGTCTGGGGCCAGCGGCAATAGGCACAATTTGCAAGCTAAATGTGGATGTGAATCAAAGCTGACTGACAGGAATGTGCATCTGTTGAGGCAGTTGGGCCAGCAGATGATATTTGTCATTATCTGAAAGCCACCAACAATGTGGATCTCTGCTGTGAGGGTTTTAACTCCTGCAGGACCCAGTTTCTCTTACAAGCTTACAGCCACCATTTCAATCTCAAATGCACCAGCTGAGAAGCCAGACACAAATAAAAGACTGTTATAAGGAAATACAGTGGGTAATAGGCTGAGAGCAGTTGTGACCCTTGGTTTTATGGGACTCACAGACACACAGCACTGAATGGAAAGACTTTGCTTCATTATCTGTCAGCAGCAAAGATCACACCCCAGAACTTCCCTTCAGTCATCCCTCAGCTCAAGATGTTACTATTTCTGAAGAAATAACTATTTCTGTGAGACAGTATCCCATACCTTTTCTCCAGCTACTACCCATGACACACATTTCACTGATTCATTTCAGAAGGGCTGTGCTCCAGCTGGTGGTGGCAGTGTGCGCCCTAATGACAGCCATCACAGGGCACTGGCAATCCAATAGTTGCTGTTGGTGTTCCTGGAATGATTTCTGTACTCTGGGTATCATTTTTCCCACATCTTGCTGTCTAGAAGTTAGATATAAAGCTGCACTAATTACCTTGGCTCCCCTAGAGAGAGGAATGGGAACTTGCACTGGGCAATTCAAGCCACCCTAGAATACTGCATCCTCACAGATCTCTGTAAAGGATATGTCTTTATCAAGAAAAACTGAGGATAATAGCTCTTCTTTTAAATGAAAGCAGCACCAGCAAAAGGAATATTCTTTGCTGCTAGCACAGTTTGAGAATCTCAAATGGTGCCTTTTCTGCCTGCATTTCTCTGTGTGCTCAAGAGATCAGTCCTCTCCCACAGAACCAGTCCTATAGTATGGTTATTAGCATCTGTTTCATCTCTCCCCTGGATCTCAAGGGTGCCAGAGCATTATGCATCCTTTTTTTACTGATATTTTACATATTGCTGATGTTAGAAATGCCTTCCCTGGCACCTTGTGTACGGCCACAGCTGGCTTTTTCATGCTTCTGCTGTTCAAAGACCACTATCACACTGTCCATAATATGCACAGGGAACAGGCAGCCATGGAATGACTTCATTTGCAAGCCACATTGGCATCAGGTCACACACATTTCTCACGCTGGTGCTGATGCATCCTCACAAACCATCATGTGCGCAGGCTCCTCATTTGGGTCAGCAGCTTCAGAGATTTTGCCATGCTAATCTTCAGGGGCTCAACTCATATTCCTGAAGCACACAGCAGCATTTTAGCAGCTCTGAACCTCCTCATGTGCTCCCAAAAAACAGCTGCCATCTCTCTCACCAAATCTGAAAGCCATTTGTTTTCTTTGTAAGATGTTTCAGAGATTACACCCTGATCCCAGCAGTATGAGCTTATTTATCCAGAATAAAATTGAGCAGCAAAATAAAATAAAAGAGAGAAAAAAAAAAGGAAAAAGAGAAGAAAATGGAGTAAAAATTCTGTTTCAGGCACCTGGCTCACAGCATCCAAAGAGCTCATCACACAGAGCTAAGTAAAATGGCCAGCCACTGCAGCTCGCTGTGAGCTGTTTCTGATGCTTTTTAATGCAGAAGAAATTATCAGCTCTCAAAAAACAACAACAAAAAGGACTTATTTATTTGCACAAAAATATGTTTAAAAACCAGTGGTACCTTTGTAGTTAAGCACCACCCCCTCTTTTATAAAAACCCCATGCTTTATAGATGAAAGAATGTTATACCAGCAGGGTCCTCTATTGGATGAGTGGTTTTAAAAAAATTGCAGCTTCCCTTTTCATACCTGTGCTTGGACAATGCTTCTCTAACAGACATTTTTTTGCTAAAGAGATACTTATATCTGTGCAGAAAATTCACCTTTTCACTATAAAACCAAAACAAAACCCAAAACAAACAATCAAACAAAAACCAAGCAAACAAAAAATTGAGCCAAACACCAGGTGTTTCCTTAAGCAAAGAGGGGCAATGCTCCTAGCCCTGAACCATAGAACATCTGCTGTAGTGCAAGACAGCTTTCTAAAAAATACAGCCCCAGTCCAGGGGAGCACAGAAGCACATGAATAAATAATAGAACAACACTCAGAATATTTTCCTGTGCTGTATGAATGCTTCATGTCCAGAGCTCACTCCACTGCTGTGTGACAGCTGTGATGTCTACGACATCTTTATTCACACATCAGCAGTAACTCCTTCCACCACATGCCAACTACATATAATCTTAAAGTCCCAGCGGACTGGGAAGATATAATATGTTCAAGAAATACTTAAGTCAGTATTTTTTTATTCTCCTCTCTGTCTCTGAGACAGCACAAAAGATCCAGATTTATCCATGCATCCAGATTTACCCAAGTGTTTTCCATATAATTTGGACCCCTTTGTAGTTTCTGAAACACTCCCTGATAATTTCAGCTCCGTGGAAGATGACAGCAAGCCCCATGCCATGTGGTTTTCTGATATCCATGCCAATAAAAGAAGCATCAAGCTGTGCACAGCCCATAGCCATGGGAGCGTGTTGCCCAACAGGCTCGTGCACCCAGTAGGAAGCAGGAGTGTGGATGCCTGAAGCAGTTCTGAATTACAGCATGCTGTCTGTCTCAGTGTTTCATCTGCAGAGATGAAACAAAACAAAAGGGTGGCCATTAGCACACACATGAGCTCTGCTCAAGTGCCACATGTGAGCTTCATGCAAATGAAACTCTGCTGGCTTCCTGTGAAAGAAACCTTGCCTCAAGCTAAAATGTAGCCAGGACTTGACCCTCACTGAATATTTGGGCCAGGGAGATTCTGGATGCTTGCTGGCCTCCATTTTACTTACTGTTAATGAGATTAGCTGAGAATGTATGTGCAAATTGCTCTAAACCATTATTTATAGGAAGCTTAAAAATATCCAGCACTTTGCTTTAAGGTCTGACCTCCTGGTTTTTACAATAGGCATTGAGACACTGAATGCTTTTTTGTTTTTTCCCTGTGGAGATAGTCTCTAATGTATTTTAGAAGTTTTTATCTCAAAGGCAAAATTTGTCCAGATTTTCCAATTAAGGTCTGATCTCAGTGTCAATTTGTTTCCTCCTCGATTCCTAGATAAGATAATTTTTTTCCTGCCAGCATCTGCACGAAATGTCGCACATCAAAGGGCCATACTGTAACCACTCACCTTCTGACATTGTGTCCCATGTTTCATCATGTCCTCAAAGAATCAATAACACTTAGCTTGGAAGACAGGAGCACAGTTCATGAGAAATTTTTTAAAATCTTGTTTTAATTGAAGGGTTTTAGAAAAATCCAAACAATTAATTTTTCTTAACCACAAAAATTTTTACTCATATGCACATACATTCACAGAATCCCTTTTTTCCTACAGGCTCCACCAAGCATAGGAACCTGGTGAGATCAAAGTCAATGGGAACTAAGTAGAAAATTTCTAGTCTTGTCTACTATCAATTCACTTGTTCTTCCAGTCATACTAAGAAGACACCGCCTCAGAAAAAAAAAATATTGCCAAAGGAGTTCATGTACATCTGTTTTCCATGCATATAAAAGCAGTTTATCCTGGTGGTAGAGATGATCTGGCACAAATTTGCATGCAAAGCCTAGCTATGGCAAGTGTTTTGATTCACACCCATATGATTTTTCCTTAGGGTTAAAAAACCCATGTAGCCGTGGGATCTGTGAAACCTGCTTTTTATCTGAAGATACACAGTACTCTTTGAGGGGATCTTTTTCAAATATTTCTTTAGGGATATATTTAGTAGAGTTCAATGGGTGTACCATGCCATACATAGTTTTACATTTCCATTTCACAAATGCCTTTTGTAAAACTGTACCCATAGCATAAAAGGCAACTTTTTTTTGACCTATTTTCTAAAACTATTTCTTAACAACACAAGGATAAACTGGAACACAGTGCTTCAAACTGGAACGTAGTGCTTCATTAAATGTAGTTTTGCAGCGGATCTCTGCAAATAAAAGCCAGGGAAGAATTTAATCTTGCTTTTCAACAAGATGTCCATAAGTCTATCCTATTCTTCAGCTTCAAAGTTAATCACAGTTCCTCTCTTCCAGTTTTTTCCTGCAATTCCTACATCAATTAAGCCACCTTAAGTCAATGAAAAAATACTGTCAAACCCCATTCTTATAGCAATTACACCTGATGCTCAGGAAAACCAAAACTTCTGACATGAAATAATTATATATCAAAAGCCACCTAAAAAAAATTCAATTATTACCAAGTGAAGCAAATCAGTCTTAGCACAAAAGCATTGCTTGTGAATTATTGACCTTTACAACAATAATGAACAAGTATATGCTACAAAGAAGAAATGAAAGATGAGGAAAAAAACCATAAGGTGCTTCCCCTGTAAGCTTTATTTCTTTGACATTTATTTCAGTGTCAGTAACACATCCTGCTCTGAATAGCAGAACAAACACCTGTGTAAGGCCAGTCATAGTCACTCACGCAGTCAGGGCCATATGACACTAAACAAACTGAAGAAACTTAACCCAAGATTAGTCTTACCCCCTCCCTCTGTTCCTTTGTTTTGTTACAGGATGGACTCTGATGGGCAATACCAACTATTATGATACTATTATTATTATTATTATTATTATTATTATTATTATTATTATTATTATTATTATTATTATTATTATTATTATTAATTTTTATTTTTATTTTTATTTTTATTTTTATTTATTATTATTATTATTATTGTTGTTGTTGTTATAAACTGCTTTATGGAACTGCACATTCCATCAGGTCAAAGCTTCATTCCCAGTCCAATACTCATCTTTGACAGTGTCTGGAGAAAGGATTTATGGATGGGACAATGATATGGTGACATTTCTCCAGGTTGTTTTCTGCCTCTGTGGACTAAACACTGGCTGGCTGTATTTAGCAGATTTCATTCTGTACAACATTCTTTTCTGACCATGCCCACCCATCTCTGAAATGGCACCTAGCTTCCTGCTGCAAGGAATGCCACAGGTTGCCTAAATACTCTGCGGGGAAAAAAGGAGCTCTTATGTTTCCTTTGTTTGGAGAGCGCTGGTTTAATAGGCAAAATTTCTCTTATGTCCCCTAGTCCTTATACAAGGAGAGATAATGAGGAGTCATCCCCTTCCACAGCTGGTGAGATATTGTAAAAAAGAGCCAGAAGCCTGGGGGTTGATTCCCCCTTCTGATGTGCACTGAAAAGGTGTATTTTCAGGAGTGTGCAAGCCAGGGTCTGCAGAACACACAGGAGTACATCATTAGTTCACATCCCTCTCTGAACACAGGGCCAACTGTCCTCAGAAACACTCCATGGCATTAAATATTTAACCATCAACCACTGCCCCAAAGGGTCATTATAAGCACTTAAGAGTGAAAGCAACCAGCAGGGAAGACAGTATATTCCTGAAGAAAACCAGGGGCAGAAATCCAGCTGGAAATGGTCTTCTTTTGCTCTGATTTGGGAGCAGATACACCCCAAACTGATACATTACCCATACTGTGTTAAGTGCAGGCAATGTGCATTAATTGAGGCTTTTTCTATTCCAAAACACTCAAGGCATTTCTATATCCTGCTACAGAGATATGAATGATAGGATCATCAGGGTTGGAAAAGACCTTTAAGATCATTGAGTCCAACCATAAATCTAGCAGCACTATATTTACCACTAAACCCTATTCCTAAGTCATCCATAAGCCTTTTGAATACTTTCAGGGATGGTGTTTCCCCCAGTTCCCTGGGCAGCCAATTTTAATGTCTTACCACCCTCTCACTGAAGAAATTCTTCCTAATATCCATTCTAAACTTTGGTGCAATTTAAGGCCATTTCCTCTTGTCCTATAGATTGTTACCTTGGAAAAGAGATCGACTCCCACCTCGCTACAACCTCCTTGAAGCCTGTAGGATTGCTGTTGAAGCACCAACCTGAACTTCCCTCATTGTTTTCCCAAAACTGGCCACTGCCCAAAATGCTGATGCCCTACACCAGAAATGTGGTTTTAGGCAACAGGAGCTAAGCAGGTGTTGCAGCTGTGAGCATTTCTGAAGCACGGTCCCTGGGCTAACCATGAGTGGGACAGTTTCAAAG
The DNA here is from genome assembly GCF_963513975.1 of Fringilla coelebs. Lineage (NCBI taxonomy): Eukaryota > Metazoa > Chordata > Aves > Passeriformes > Fringillidae > Fringilla > Fringilla coelebs. The sequence goes on along the minus strand of NC_140028.1, from coordinate 104,967,788 downwards.
ACTAAGGACTACTCTCCTTCTCCCTTACCAGTCAAGAGGAGCTCTGAGGGACAACATGCCAAAACCCCAAGCCTGGACTGGGCATCATCTTCCATCAGAGCCTCTCCACTGAGCATTAAGGGAGGAAACTGTTTTCTCTGCTGTTGGCCCAAAGGGGAAACATAGGTCACAACTCAACAGACTGCTGAACAGAGGGGCTGAAAGGACACTGATCTGTGCACATTTCAGGGACACCAAGTGAAATAATTGTATTGAAGCATTAGGTGTCTCTATCCACATGCTATGGAGCCACTAAGAGAGCAGAGAGCAAGATTCTTTGGCCCCTCTACATCCCCCCTGCACATTCCCATTCCTTGCTGCTGGGATAATTTGTGCAGTCTTCCTTCAGTACAGGAAGCTTTCCACCCAGAGTTAAACAGAAACATAAGTGAATACAGTTTTAGAAGGAAACAATTGACTTCTTGGGCAGCACAAAGGGCAAAACAATAGCAAATGGCATCTGGTTTCCGTCAGGACGCACAGCCTCTGCAAATTACAGCCAAAATGAATAAGAGCCATCCAAAAGGCCGATCAGTGTCATCTAACAGAGTCAGCTTAATTCAGGATATGCCTCTTTGGTTTCTCAGTGCAATACAAATTAGAAAAAAAGAGTGGCAAATTAAATATGTATGGGCCTAGGCAGAACTTTCCATCAGCTATAGAATATAAAAAAGGAGGAGAAAGCAATATACATTTAACAAGGCGAGTATGCAGTAGGCAAAGGAAAAATGCAACAAACAGTCCCTAGCACAACAACAGGGCTGCCACGGAGCAGCTGCCCGAGTCTGCCAAATTCCAGGGGAAGACTAGAGAAAAACAAGCCCAAAGAGACAGACCCTCCCCACAGGAGAGGCAATTTCACTACTGTAAACTGGACTCTGAACTCATGGTGACCAGTTCCTGAGTTGCTTTGTCTGGCCATGTTAATCCAACACCACTCCTTTTACAGATTACCTACAAATATTTCAAAGGACTGAGGAAAAAGCACTGAGCTCCACCTATGATTTTTGCTATATGTATTCACATCACTTCTTTTTTCCTCCTCATTCCCTCCCATTCTGATGATGCTGAAACATCTCTTTTTTAACAGCAAAAAGGTGCTAAGCAATCCAGCTTAGTTTAGAATATTTTTACTAATGAACAAAAAATAGGATAAAGACTTGAAAATAAAGCATAATAAAAAATTAGAGGTTTTTTTTTTGCTTCACTTGATATAGAAAAATTACCTAATTGTCTTCAAATACAAATTCTTACAACATAAAGCAAATACAATGGGCCACCATGCGAGATGGCTCCCCCATGTACATAATACTGTAATAATTGTGGCATTCTCCATAGCTGAGGGAGAACAGATTCAGTTTCCTCATATGCCTGTCACTGTCATATTTTCTGGAAAAATCCCTTTACCAGGATTTTGCTTCTGGGAAGCTGAGAAGCCTCAGAGAAAAAGGAAAACAATTATTATCTGATTTGCTTCTCCTGTATTTTGCTGCTTTGGAATGTGGTTGGACATTGTTTACCAACAGGTGATTGCTTCATTGGTTTCATGTGAATTGTTTTGACTTAATAACCAATCACAATCAAGCTGTGTCGGGACTCTGGAAAGAGTCATGAGTTTTCATTATTATCTTTCTAGCCTTCTGTAAGTATCCTTTCTGTATTCTTTAGTAAAGTTTAGTTTAGTATTCTTTAATATAATATATTATCATAAAACAATAAATTAGCCTTCTAAGAACATGGAGTCAGATGCTTCATTCCTTCCTTTATCTGGGAACCCTGCAAATACAAGATATGACTAAGGAGATTCAAACTTTTTGGACAGCGAGACAATCAGATGATGTAGGCTATTTTGGGGCGGGTGGCTGTGACCGTCTACCAAAACTGTAAATTAAATTTCATAAAAAAAGTTCAAGTCTCCTATCAGCAGGAAGGCACATTAACATGCAGGTAGCTGCTGCTGCCACAAGGCTGAGAGGTCAGTGGGATCCCTGCTCCCACAGCTAAGTAGGTGTTTTCTACCAGGTGGTCATTGCGCTAGCAGACAGGTAACATGGGAAAGCACGGCCATGGTCAGGCATGGGATATGCTGTTTGCCAAGGGGACATGACCTAGGGCAGCCTAAGGACACAAGGAAATACTGTCTACAGAAGCAAGATTCCTAGGCTTTCCTTTTTGAGTCCCTGCCCCATCTCTCCTGAGAGCACCCACAGCCCAGCTTGCCATCGATCTATGATGCTGAGGGCAGATTTTTGTTTACCAGGCAATTCATTCATTGTTCCCTGACAAGAGGGATTTATATGGTAACAGTAGCGCTTCAGAGAAGAAATGGGACTTAAATATAGCGATGACCAAAGGGTCTCTTCAACCCAGACACGGGGTGCATAGAGATTGTTCCTCCCTCCCCTCTCCTTCAGCCTGGGCACACACAACCTGTCCTGCACAAGGTCACCTGCAGGACAAGGTCCTTTCTGCTGGACTGGGGAGCCTTGGCAGAGGACACCCATTTGATCAGCTGTCAGTGATGCCACAGCAGCAAACACAGCACCAATTATGTAATTATATCCATGCTAGGACAGAAACCTCTGTTGTACATGAAACGCTTAAAGGAAATAAAGCATAAAATGCAGGGAATCTGAAATGAGAGCTCAGGGTCACAGGCAAAATTCAAATGAACTATCTTGATTTAAAAAAAAAAAAAAAAAAAAAAAAAATCAATCAGCAGTCTCTCCCAAGGCATTTCACCTCTAATTGAAGAGTGAATTGTGTTTACTTAGCTGCTCATGCTCTTGACTGTCTCTCAGCAAATGAGTCGTGATTACACTACATAAAATTCAGTGTTTGGCTTTCTTATGATCCCGCAGGACTGGATTCCACACTTTAAGACACATATGTAAAAAAAGAATTGAACTCTGAAAGATATCTTTTCATTGTATAGAAAAGAAAAATGTTTCCTTCAAATACAGATTTGAAGCCCCTCCAGCTCCTGTTTCCACAGCTGAAGTGGAAACCAAAGGAAAGGCCACATATGCTAAAGGTGAAATAAAAGCTGTTTCACATTCAGATTAACATTGGTCAAGGGCTATGTAGGCTGCTGTAATCTTGGATACCTAAAATCATATTATGTCAGAAACAGATTTTAGACACAGAAGGATCTTTGTTTTTTTCACTATGTGTATGCAGAATTCTGGAGTGGTTAACTTTAACTATTGTAAAGGTGCTCAAAATTGATCAAAAATGAAGTTTAAGTGAAAAATTACTCAGACTTTTGTGTCAAATGTTGTCATCACTGAAGCAAAATGAGGAAATGCATGCAGCATTTATGAATCAAGAATAATTTATCAGAAGCTGGGAATTTGAGTGAAGATGGACATAATAATAAAGCACTACCACAGGAACTGAAAAAAGTTCTAAAACTTTCTGGCAAACCAGTGTGTTTTAAAAGCCAACCTCCCATATATATTGTTCATCCCCACTTACTTGAAAATGACAGATCTGATTCTTGGGTCATCTTCTTTTGTCAAAATGGCTTTGCAGCTGGAGTACCAATAATTGGGTAGACCATCGCTATGTAGCAGGATTGCTGGGTACTGTGGTTGCTACATCAGTATTAACTGATCTTCCATCCAGTGGATGGGATATCATGGGACAGCTATATCTTCTCTTGTGATTCCTAGGCATCTATGCTACAATTCCAAAGTGGTCTTAGCTGTTATGGTACCTCATGCTGAGACACAGCTGTGTTGCCTTCTCATCAAACTCCTCTAAGCCAATTAAGCACTACTGCCCCATTAGCTTCACCTGAAAAAAGACAATGCAGAAACTAATGGAAATTCACTCGGAAACAGAGGAGACGAAGCAGGTGGTAGAAACATGACCTTCCTTCATGAGGTCAAATAGCTTTATTGTGATTAAGCACTACAATACAGTATATATCCATAAAAAAACTCTATAGTGTATATAAATTATTCCTTCCATTCAGTAATTCTCTTTTTGTTTTCAATTTTTTTTTTAATTTCCATTACAGCTTTGGTACAATGTGATTTTATTATATTTTTAAATACTTTTAGCTTCACAAACTCAACACAAAGTACAAAACTAATCCGAATCGGGGATATTACAATCTACACAGTGGTGTTTAGTGGTAGGAAAAAATCTTACCTCAATGAATTCATGTCACTAGCTAAGCTATAAAGGCATACCTAGCAGACATGACAAAAATATGCACCATTAACCAGCAAACATTTTTTTTTTTCAAAATTTATTTTACTTTTTTTTTTTTTACAGGTTTTTCCAGCAGCAAATCACTTGAGCATTGTCAGTACTCGTGTCCTCAACTGATTATTCTGTTGTGTTCCTCTTCATTTGAAGGCCATGATTTATTTGTCAAATAATGCACCTCTATCCTCATAAATCTAAGCCACAGTGTCAGTACTTGACCTGCCACCCTGCATTGTTGATGCTTGCACAGTTTGTCCTGCAGCTGGCAGAAATAACTGGAACGTTATTGGAGGGGCAGTGTGGGGCAATCAACCGGAGGTTGTTCTGTGGGGCAGGAGGTATGACATTACAGTAGACAGGCATTCCAGTGGCTGTAAGTGTTCCTTGACCTGATTGACTAGGTAGCATGATTGGTTGTTGATATGATTGTTGCGGCAATCCTTGAGAACCCTGGGTCATTGGCACCTAGGTAGGAATACGGAAAGACGTAGGGGAAAAAAAGACAGCAATTACTAAGCAAGTTAAAGTAGGCTCCCAGAATTCCTACATTCCTTCTAGCTGAATTTGAGTATACTATATGCTCTGCCAAAATGTGCTATTTTCTGCTGCTCGGAATTGTTCTCATCTCTGAGGATTTTTTTGTTACAGAAGGTTTTAAAGAGAATTCCCTCTGCTTTTAGGCCTAGAAAGTGTCTCTAGCATGACCTAGTAGAATATGCATTACTGGGATAAGTGCAAACAGAAGACTCAACCCTGGTTATCTAGGCCATCTAAAAGGTCTAAACCTTTAACTTGATCATCAACCTTTAAAATACGTTTTCCATGTAGTAATTCTGAAGATGTAAGGGGAAAATTTTACCCATAAGCAATTCCCCCATTTCCATCTGTGTCGCTGAAGTGTTTTCAAAGAAGCTGAGGGAAAAGGGGAATGGCTGCTCAATCAGTGCAATCTATTAAAATGAATTAGATGTCATTTAGTTTCTTAACTTCCCAGAGGGACCAGTAGGAAATGTAAGCACAGGCCACCTCTCACATGTGCTTGGCATAACTCACGGAAACTAGGTATGAAGGTTGGGAAATAAGTCTGGGTAACTTACGGACTTGGTAAAAATCAAGCCACTGCCTTCCCTCTCCCCAGAACCCAATAAACAATAATCCATCTGGCTACAGCTTGTTATAGAAGACATGTTGAGATCCTTGGCAGGAGTCTCCACAGATGAGTAATTTTTAACTGGATCAGGCAAAGCCCTCAACTTCATTACAGGAAACAGTACTGCACTGGCAAAAAAGAGAAGAAATGAACAATGTTCTTATATTTTTTAAAATTAATTTTCTTCACAGGAAGAAGTCTAATTCCTTCGTTCTTTGTGACATTACCCTCACTGCAGGCTGTAATAAATAGTTCATTTGAAGCATTTCGAAATCAGAACGAAAATCAGGAGTACTAAAACCATGTAAATAGGAAACAAAGAAACTGACTTAGAAGAGTATTCACCAGAAGGCTTCCTGCCACACACTACCCAAATGAAGTTATAAGGGCACTGTGTGATGCAAAAACTTAATTCAATTAAGCATTCTCCAAGAAAAAACTCTTTTCTTACAGCTCCTAAATACCTGATAAGACGACATGGCTGGATACTGCACCATCATGCCTTGCACCTGATTCCCCTGTTGATTATTCATCAGGTTCTGGCTTTGGGGCGGCTGCTGCATTCCCATGAGACCCTGGAACCCCTGCTGCTGGTTCGGCAGGACAGGCTGGTAACCTGGAAGAGAATAGACATCTTCAAATACCCTGTTGCTTGTAGGGGCCAAATTGCAACAGTTCTAAGGTACTGCAAACGATCCCATCATTTATACCCACGTTAGTTAAAAAGTGACTTGCTCCTGCAGAAATGTTACCGGAAATGAAAACTGAAGTGTGATAAACAAGTGCCATGAGCTGGCAGCCCTAGCAAGCTGACCTGAGTGGGCAGCACTTTCCTTATGCTTTTTGACACTGTGGCAGAGACCACCTGGAGGACTGTCTGTCTGCAGCATGGGGCTGTAAAGCCCTAAAGAGAAACAGGGTGCTACTGTCTTTTGGCTAGTTCCTCAGAGGCAAAACTCCCAACAACTTCAAGGACACCAGCATTTGGTCTTCATGGTCTAACCTGAAAATTTCTTTCAGGTCATATTTCTTACCTTACCCTCTTACCTTCCTTGTAATGCAGCTCCCTAGCCCAATTTAAACAGAGAAGCCTTTATTTAATCATTAAAAACACCTCTATACACACTGGCTCTCACTTGCAAGGTTTTTTATGCAAATAGAGCATATTAAGGGTAATATAATCCACTGTACTATTTTCATGTGCGTCAAAGCAGGAAAATAATAAATTAGGGAGTATCCTCCCCACTGCTTGGTAGTACACTGCACAAGGATAAGAAGAAGCTGATGCTTCTGTTTTAACCTGTGACTAACTGTGTTCAAAGTTACCACAATATTGCAGATTTTCTGCTGGGATGGCTCCTCTAGGACTGAACAGAGAAATGGGCAAAGACGAGATGATCTAGAGAGCAAGCTGCTAATGAGGCAGCAGTGCGGATGGGAAGGCAGGCACAAATAAAGAATTGCTCAGCAGCAATGTGATTTTGCCTGGGAATGAGCCTAGACAGATGGAACTGGGCTGGTTGGGTGACGGTGATATTTAGCAATTAAGAACTTCACAGAAAAAGCAGGAAAGGAAAGGAATATGCAGAAAGATACTGCCCTTGAAAAATGTGGCCAGACATAGGTATTATAAATCTATGAATAATTTATCCTTAACACATTCTGTGTTCTTTAGCACTCATATTTTTAACATGCAGTTCTGCAGTGCACTATTAACTCTGTAGTGATGTTTTTACAATAAGCATATTTCAGACAAAGAACTACCAGAAGAAGCAACTCTGTGTCATCTTTCTATGAAAAAATTGTGTCACGTCTACTCAATTTTATATTCATGAATACAGTACCTAGTTCAATATACTTCACAAGATAAACCATCATCTGTATATTTCTTCATTATGTAAGAGAAATAAAGTAACAAATGTCTGTTTCTGCTGGTCTATTGTCAGTTGATAACTTTCCTTCTAAATCTGTTCTTATGCCAGGGAAATGTTGAGATTTCTGGTCAAGTATTTGGCATTAAGGATGCTATTCCAGAGATTAATGTCTCCAGTCAACTGAGCAAAATTAAAAAAAAAAAATCCATGAGTAATTAACTTGGCTGGGATATAGCATTAAACATCTCCCAAACTCACCAGATTATTATACATTCAGATTTGCTCTTTTCCTATGCCCAAACACTGTGTCAGCATCTTTTTTAGTCATAAAAATTACCAACATCAGAACTGCTGTAACTGAGTTTACAGAAGGCTTATACAGCAATAATAAAATTGCAAGTTCTCTTCTGCTCCAGTACACCAATTACGGGGGGAGGGGATAAAGGATAGAAATAAAAAAATCAGCATTACTCTTCTGGTATTTGCAGGACTAGAAGTTAAGCACAGGGGTGTCAACTGACAGCAGAAACAGCAACACTAAATTCATCCCCTCTCACCTCCAGTTGTTAAAGTTAAATCCCAGAAATGTAAAGAACCATAGATGGATAGTGAGCCAGGGATCAAGTGACACTTTTGTGGAATGTAATCCAACACTGGATTTGGGCTCAGAGGACTGGATTGTAATGCACCAGCACAGGGTGGCAGACTGGTGCTCTGCAGAGACAGACGGACACCACTGGGGCCAAGTAGAAAGCAGCCTTCTGTTATCTCTAGTAGATATGATGGCATTAACATTACTTTTGTGAGACTACCACAAATGCCCTGGTGTGTGTTTAAATACACAGCTCTCTCTTCACCTCAGCTTTGTGTTCCATATTCTCCAAATATGACAGATTTATGACCCAGTGCAGACATGACTATCAAATTGAAACAAAAAATCATGGAAAAGCTGAAGCAGCTACCTGCATGATGAATGTATATGCATGATCTCCTGGGGATTACAAAAACATATAGCCATAGAACAGGTTTGGTTGGAAGGGACCTTAAAGACCATCTAGTTCAAATGACACACACGTGCACATAAACACCCAGCCCTGAAAATCTCCTCTGTACTGGGAAGTGCTGCTTAGTACATGGCATAACCACTCCACGTTTTAGGTGCAGAAATATGAAAAGGAGACAGGCTGAAGAGCTGAGGCCCACTGGGCTATGCATTACTACTTCAACAATTTTATTCTAAGACTCTTCAAGGACTTTAGCAATTTCTCCTGACCAGAGGACATGTGCACTCCTCACCCCTGGCCCAACCTGCAGAGTACATCAGTTACATCCCTGAAAGTGAGAATAAGACCTTTTTCCTGCTCCTTGTGTAAGCCTTTTGCAATGCTCTGACCACACAGAAAAGCCCCAATGCACTCTAACATACTTCCAGTTTGATTAGATGGCAACAAATAGGTTGCATCCTGAATCCTCTTAGAATGTACAAAAAAATAAGTCCCTTCTGTGTCCAGAAGGAGGTACTCTTGAATATTTAATGCCCTGACTTGTGAGTAGAAATGTCTCTTCCTTACTTAATATTCATGAACTTTTTTTTTTTTTTTTTATTATCAGTACCATTTGGAATTAAATGAAGCTACGGGTGTCAGACTGTGCTGTAGAACCCAATATAGCATTTAGTCAAAACCCAGCATCTTCTTCAAGATCTTCCTCAATAAAGCCACTTAATTTTACCTGATAGCAAAGCCTGACCCTTTATTATGTCAAATACATGAAGCAGGATGCAGGTTTGTCCATTCTATTGAACCTGACACGACATAAAACATGACAAGGTACAAAAGTACAAAAATATATTCCAACATTACAGAGGAGGTAGAGAATATTAAAAAGTGAATCCATTTTGTTTATCTACAACAAGCTTTATAAGCAAAAAAAAAATGCTGTGACAAAACAAAAAAGCCAATATCTGTTCTGCTATATGGCTTCTGTTTCAGCACAAGTGAAAGTAGAACAATTGGCAGTCTAAGTGGTAATCCATTTGGACAAGAAATTGTTAATATTAGAAACCAGCTGTTCTGAATTTCCTATCAATGCAGCCCAAATTCTCCATGTAATACTTGAAACAGGTCCTCCAATGTTTACTGGATGTTGATATCTTTTTATGTTTCTGCACTCTGGCCCGGAAGAAGAATGGAGGTAGGAGAATTGAGACTAATATCAAAAATATCAACCTTTTAGCACTGTTTGTGAAACTATATTTTTTTTTTTTCTTTTTCCTCAGGCACAGACTATCAGAGAGTGCCATTCCACCAAAATTACTTATTTTGTACACACACAGCACAGTCTTAAACTATGCCATGCTTTTCATGTGCTATTTACTTTTCAGCGACATGGAAATAATACTGTATTCTCAAAAGTCTTGAAAAACTGACAGCAATGCATGAGAAACCAGGCATTACTGGGCAGAGGTGGATATTTTGGAGCTACACAGGTGTAAGAAAAGTGAGAACAGGAAGTGGCAACATGCTTATGCAGCAATAGTTTTCTTTGCACTTGCTCTTTTGCTCATTAGCTTTCATACTACATTAAGAGTAATCCTTAAAAGCCTCTTTACAGTCCCCTGAGAACATACATACGTGGGTTATTTTCTAATGGCAGTACACATCAGATGAACCATCCTATTACTGCAAGCTCCAGGGCCTCTTTACTGCAATTATATCATCCTGCTCTATGTTATCTCTGCTACAAAGGAGGATTTTTTAAATCAGGGCAAACATGAGAGACATTGTTAAACAACCAGAGGAACAAATCGTGCACAGAATTTCAACTAATGCCTCAGAGGAAAGATGAGCCTTGAATTCCAGCTGAAATGGAAGAGGCTGTCATATCATCAAGGTAATTCTCTGAACCTTTACAGCCTGCCTCACCATGCTTAAAGTCATCTAACTTAAACATCCCAGGGAGAAGGACTGCATGAAAGACCCACAAACATTTCAATTTCCTAATGAGGCTATGCAGCTCAAAAGACAAAATGCAGCAGTTTTACACCTTTTCTGGCAGTGTCACCCACAGCTACAATTAAAGCATGTTTGGTGCTTTCCTGGCCTCAGCATACATCCTTCATAAATGGCACGTTCATGTTGGGAGGGACTGTTTCATTGCTCATTCCAGATCTGAAGCACGTGTTACCAATTTTGGGAATATGTGTTATCAGCACGGTGGGTAAAGAGTGTCTGATGAATGCAGGCAAGAGTCCCTGAACTGCAAATCTTATTGTACTCTTTCCATTTGAACAGCCTCCTTGCATCCATGCCCATCCAATGCAAACACATACACTCATAGTGCTTTTGATGTAACATGATTTGAGAACTGACCTGCTCCCTTTCTGCTTTACTCAGTGTAATACCACCTGAAATTCAGATACCTCAGCAACATACTGCAATGGCTTAGGTAAGCTAAGTCCAAAAGAAAGTTAAAAGAGAAACCCCAAGGAGAGGTAACTGGGCTGGGTGGAATGCTGCACAGAATCAGGTCATGCTCTGGCCTGCCCTGTGCAGTGCCTTTCTGGTGCCCTATGCCATCCTCCCTTTCCTTTCCCCTCCCTCCCCCAGTATAGACCAGTTCAGCCCTTGCAGCAACTGCCAGGAGCACCAGGAAGAGACTGAACTGGAGCTCACATGAAAAAGCCAAGAAGAACAAGCACCAACTCTTAGTGTGGACCCTGTGAAGCCCTTGAAAATAATTTAGCAGCAAATTCTGCACACAGAAGGTGCTTACATTGGCAGAAGACTCCCCAAAACTGTAAGAGCTGAGAACCAAGCTGAAAACATGATCCTTCCAGTCAGGAAGCACATCTCTTTCTGAAAGGCTTAATGAGCTCACTCTGCTCAACTAATTAAAAAGAAGTACCTGCAAATGATAGTTGTGCTGGTTTTGGCCAGGGTAGAATTAATTTCCTTTCTAGTAGCTAATATGGGATGAAGTTGTGGCTTTGTGCTGGAAAGAGTGTTGATAATTCAGGGATGTTTTAGTCACTGCTGAGCGGTGCTCACTCAGACTCTCTGCTTCTCACACCATCCCATCAGCAAGGAGGCTGGGAGTGAACATAGAATTTGGTAGGAGATGCAGGCAAACAAAGGAATATCCCATGCCACATGACAACATGCTCAGCATATAAAGCTGAGGTAAGGAGGGCATGGGGAACGCTCAGAGTGAGCATTTTTCTTCCTGAATAACTCTTAGGTGTGAAGGAGCCCTGCTTTCCTGGGGGTGGCTGAACACCTGTCTGCCCATGGGAAGTGGTGAAGTTTGCTTTCCTTCACACACAGCTTTTGGTTTCCCTATTAAACTGTCTTTATCTCAAGCCATTAGTTTGCTCATTTTTAATTTTCTGATTCTCTTCTCTGTGCAGCTGGGGAGAATGAGTAAACAGCTGCATGGAGCTGAGTTGTTGGCCGGGGTTAAACTGTAACAATAGTTCTTGAACAGACCAGAAAATGGTATAATAAAATTACATGTCTGGAAGATAAACCTAGAACTTCATGGATTAGAAAAAAAATTCAAAGTTTCATCAGACCCTATAATTAACAAGGAGGCAACTTGCTGAGAGTAGAAGAATTTTGTATCACTTAAAACCTCTAAAATGAGTTTGGACACCTTGCTAGAAGATATTCATCAGTTTAATAACTAGTTCTGGTAATAAAAATTATTAGAATGTGCTCATTGTCCAGTATTAGTCAGACCATTAAATTACACATTCCAGATTTGAAATACTTAGGAAAATGTTAGCCAGTTAGCTCTTAACATTCTTCCTGCCTCTCGAGCAAAATGAACGATCTTTTGCATAGGAGACAGGATCCTCTCCCCAGCCTCTCCTCCCTTTAATCACAGGCCAGCAATACCACACAGTTCATTCCACAGGCAGGGTTCACCTGTGTATAGTGGATATTCTAAGGGATATTTCTGGCCTATTTTAGTTTACTTTGCCCGGGCTGGAGTAGTGGTCAGTAGACTTTGTAGACTGAAGAAAAAGGTTGGTATCTATTCCCACAATTTTATTAGGTTACATTCTCCTTTACCTTTTTGAAATAAGCTATGGGCAAAGTATTAAAGTGGATGGATGTAGCTTTCACTTTCTAATAATACAAATTTACAATGTCCATGATTAAGTTATAATCAGAGAAGAAAAAATGTCACTGTAGAACTGCAATTCACTCATAGACACATCAATACATTTTTGACAACTTTCTTTCCTACCAAAAGCTCTGAGCTGGTCCATCCCGAAGTATTTGCAAAACTGGAAGGAGGAAAGAATTGAAGCAAGCTGTTCAGCAAGACCGAACACTGTCTTAGAACCACAGAATGGAATCACAGAACTGAATCAGAGAATTGCTTAGGGTGGAAGAGACCTCTAAAATCATCAAGTCCACTCATTGCTCTAACACTGCCACATCCCCCACTAAACCACGCCCCTAAGCATCCCAAAGAACCTTTGGATTCTCAGATAGACCCTAAAGGTTATCTGTAAAACAGGAGGAAAGCCAGCCTAATTGGGGAATCTTGCATAGGACAGTTGGCCAAGTTGTGGGAGCCACATAATGAGCACAAGTGTAAGCAGGGATTCCAGGAAAGTGTTTTTGGTGGCCAGAACAAAGCCCTTCTTGTTCCAGTGGTCCATCAGTCCGTCCTGACTTTGCATGAGATATTCAAGTACTGGACTGCAACCAGGTGTTTCACCTCCTACGTGGACATTGTAACACCATCCCTATGCACTGCTTCCTCTAGAGGAGTGCTGCTCCAAGGCACTGTGTTCTTGCTGGCTTCTCATGTCCAGCTGTGATGTGTTAGAACGGGGCGCCCAATGACCTGAGGAAAAGGTTTGGGGTTTTTTTTCCGTTATGCAGTTGACCATTATCTGGCAAGTTTCACTGGAAATGATGGACAAAACTGTCATGGAACATAAAATTAATCTATTAATTTAAGCTGATTTTGATATTAGCCTCACCCCAAAGTGTCTGCACTTTGGAAGACTCACACAGAAAACATAATAATTAAGTTCTCCCTCCTGGTGGTATTTTCTTTGTGAGTCTGAAGATTTTAACTGCATCTTGCGCAGCTGAAATTCAAACCACTTTGTAAACAATTCTGTAGTTTAAGCTTGGATCTAAAATCCAAAGCACACTGCAAAGCAAATCGGCTGCAGTTGGTCTATCCATTCCTACTGCGCTTTCTCTCTGGAATACGCAAAAAAAAGTCTCAACCTAGTAAGATATTCCATCTTTATATTCTACTTGAAGACATCACAGACAATTTCTAGGTGTGAACTGGACACCGTGTGAGCTAGAAGGACAAGTACATAATAGCTGAATGCTAAAATTCCATCCCTTTCCTCTCAAAACACAAGTCCATGCAATTATTTTATTTAAGTTTTCACACACATACAAAGGGGGAAAAAAACAAACAAGAATACCTATGCCTGAAGTAAGGAAGTCTTAAGAAGCAACAGAAAAGGTACAGAGGTATGAGGTAGCACATAAAACAGCACATGTCAAAAACCACAGCAGCACACAGACTCATTTTGCCATGGCACTTGGCAAGTTCAGACCCTCCAAAAACAAGAGAAGCCTTTTAACACAAGTTTGTCTTCTTTCATTTCAGGTAAAAGCACATCCCACTCCAACAGTACAGCTTGCAGGGGAAACCACGGGTTATTATGTTAGATTTGTTTTCAGAATTTTAAACTAATGGCATTGATTCTTTCAAGTTTGTGAGATCAAAACAATTTTTAGCTAATGGCACTCCAGCTACATTCACTGGAAACACACAACACAGCAAATGTATTCCTAAAGTGATTACAATGACAGTGACTCAAATAATTCTCTGCAGAGCTGAGGTTATAAAACTGCAGGATGTTGAACTTTGAGTCTTGAAACATAATTGCTGCCAGAACAGCAGCTCCAAGTCCCTAAATTTGCCATAGCTTTGCAAAAAACACATTCATGCTTCCCAAACGTGGTAACAGACCAACATCCACATTTGTTGTCAGACTCACACACAAAGAGCCATATTCAGCTGCATTAAGAAACTCAACAAGATGCATATGCATCAAAGATATGACCCAGTAAGATTTATTATCAGAAGAGAAAGCACAAAAATCCTGGATAAAAGAAGTTGGACTGTCTTCTCCCCACCTCTTTCTCTCTCTGGTTGACAAAGCTACAAATCCCATGTAAGCAACAGGGGCAAAAATGGCTTCATCAATCTTAAGAACAAGAAATAAAACTGGGCAATTTCCCGCAATTTTGAATTATTCCAGAGCAACCTATTTGCTTGATTTAATAAAAACTGCTGATGAAAATACTGTGCTACACTAGGGGATTTTTGGTTTGCTTTTTTTCCCTTTTTTTTTTCCTTTTTTTTTTTTTTGGTGGATAACAGCTCTGAAATTCCCCACATGGCAAGTTCCTCTAGGAACTACCCAGGTGAACTGCCCCTCCTGGTCCTCTTGTTATATTCTTCCTCAAAAAGCTCTATGAAATCTTGGTTTTACTTGTTTTGCAACCCCAGGGGCTGGAAGAAGCCCTAAGCACAGAGTATCTGTAGTTTCATGTGCTACTCCAGACAATGCTGCCAACTGGGGGCATTTCTCCAGTGCTAATAAAATGGAAAAAAAAAAGTTACAGAAAAAACACAACTTCCCAGGCAATCAAACCTTCCTGGTCCAAAAGATGTGCAGGTTCAGAGCCTCAAAACCATACTTGTAAACTCTGCTTTTCCTATATAAACTAAAAAAAGGGACATTTTTACAAAAGCCAAGATAGACTGCTTTTTGCATAGACTTCTCCTTGAGAATAGTCACTGCATAGAACAAATGAGTTCACCTGGGAGGTAGAAAGCCTCCTGTTGGGATGATTTAGATTATGGCAATAAGAAATGATGGAAGTAACACCACATATCACAATGTAAGATTTAGCACTTCTTATATGTCAGAGAAATATCCATTACCTTTTACCCATTCTTTTACCTTTTTTCTATGATGCCAAGTTCCAACCTTAAAATGAGGAATAGCATTATCTTTTAAAAAACATTTATATGCATGCTCACTCTCCCATGGGTGAAAAAACTGGTTGCAAGGAGTGCTGAACTTTTATTTAATGCCTTCTACTCCATAATCCAAGCAACTACCTTTAGGACAAATACGCCAAATCGTGTGTAAATTGAATTTATGAATTACTTAAAGATACATATCCACCCCTCAGTTACCTTTTCACACCTGAACAGAGTTGGTTTAAAACTCTGTGACTTCACTACTGAGTAAAAAGGTCCAGACAAGTAAGAGGTATGATTAAATACTTTCATTATATTCCTAATGAAATCACATACTGTAACATCTTCTGAGACTAAAATTTTAATTAAGGCAGGCTGGCATTTTGGGTTTTTTTGTCCCCCTTATATTCCAGGGGAACAGCAGGTAAGGTCAAACAAAAATCTTATGTGATAAAATTGTGTGAGAGTGCTCCTGGGAGACCTGGCATTATTAACAAGAACATGAATAAGGGCACAGTTGAACAGTTCAAAGATAAATTACTGCATTCAGTTTACTTTTTGCTATCAACTGGAGAACCTGAGAGAGCTGTTATTTGACAAGAAATGTATATAAACAGGCATCAAAAAGAGCTTGAATGGATACAAATACAGGAGACTCGAGGCTGGAGAAATGTTTTTTGTCAGTTTTAAATCTGTATCCATTCATTTACTTCTCTATACAAAGGATTTTCAAATTATAGGGACAGCTTTAAGAAGAACTTGCTAGTAGTAAGTGGCTTGATGCTGAAAATAAACCTGTTCTTTCTGAAAACCTAAACCCATGTAATTATATGACACTTTAATCACTTATTTTATTTCCTTTCCAATACACATTTATTTTATGTTTTGAGATCTTTTAGTACTCTTCCTGCTCTTCAAAAACTATGACAAATATTTCTTGCTCTTCTCCTTCAAGATAAATCTAAAGATAAACAGAGGGACATATCTCACAGACATGGTATATAACTCAAAGCTTCTGAAAGATTCTGAAAATTCTATTTTTAAGACAAATCCTTTTATCTCACTTCAGTAAAAAAAATACAGGGAACAGCCAGCTGCAATCCAAAATAATTGCAACACAATAATGCAGGGCTCCATTACAGCAGCCTAATTCTGGTAAAGCAGCTGATCCAGGATCTTGGCACTTGCCCAGGCCCTGGAGCCTGACTTAAATGCATTAACCCAAAGCATGTGCAGCTGTTTTTGTAATCTGAGGCTTCTGCATTTTACTGGAGACCAAGAAAGAAGGGGAAAAAAAAAAGTCACCCAGCTAGCAAATGACAGGCTCAACAGCTTTGGAGAAACGAGCTTCGGACAGCATTTCCCCTTGGCCAGTACCACAAGTAAAGGTTTACAGTGGAGTGTTGCAGATGCCCAAAGTCAGCTGAGGTGCCTTCAGGGAGCGTACTACAGGACCTGGGAGGATACTACATTATTCTGAGAAGGGTGAAGCCTTCTCATCCCAACAGAGCTAAGCCACTGGAGGCATGTATTGCAAGCTGGTGCACAGTTCTCACAATAACAGGGAGGTCCAAAATAATGCTAAGGATCATCCAGGAATAATCCTGCTCTCAGTCCCTGCCCACCAATCCCAACAACCTAAAGGAGAGTCAACTGAGACCCATGGGCAGGGAAATAGATAATTTTGGAGAAAATACAGGATGCTCTTAAGCGAGATTTACAGCTTAAAGACCAAAACAGATGCAAATCTGGTAGTAGCCCTTACTGTAGACACAGGCAGTTACATTGATGAGGTCTGCTGCAATTCCTCTTTAGGAGGTTTTTGAATAGCTAATGAACAACTAAAACACCAATGTGAGAAACCATTATGATGTTTACAGAATCCTTTGGCAGATGACATACTCATTAGACGAAGAGCAGCTGCAATACTGCACATATGTACCGGTGTCTCTGTTTGCATTGTGTTACATAAAACAGTTCATGGCCATAGAGTAACTGTTATGTGAAATATCTATTGATTTTGTCAGTAAATCCCTAAGGAACTGTGTGATGGGACTAATCTCCAAAAGAAAATTCTGTATGATTCAGAAAAAGCACAAATACAAGACTAGCGGGATCAGATTTTCCATGCCAGCTGCCAACCACTGATTCAGATTTACTGAATTTCAGCAGATTCATTTCTTCTGCTTTGATTTTTTTGGATTGACCCCTAATAAATAACGGCAGGTTGGAGTAAAAAAATTGTTAAGCCTGTGTATTGATCTATCTATAACTTTGCTCTTGATATCAGCTTGCTATCTTGGCATCAGCTCTTGATACTAATGAAATATCTACAAGCACAAGCTCAGGATGAACTTCCATGCCAGATACTGTGCAAACTTCAAGGAATAGCTGCAGTCATTACAGCAAAGATGATGCATTCCTGAAAAGACAACTGCAGGTAGAAAAATAAGCACCCAAGGGAAAAAATTTGCCCAGAGAAAAGGAGGACTGCACAATACTCTTCTGGCAGTACACCAGAATGCGTGTGGAGTGCTTAGACCTCTATTCTGAGCAGGGACTGCTCGGGCAGGCTGCTGCTCACTAGCATGGCTGTGGAGATGGAAGGTCCCTGGGCTCTGGCTGCCCCTGCCAGGCTGTTTTTTTCCACACAACTCCAGGTACAGGTTCCTGCCCTGCCCACATCCTCTCTATTAAAGAAGACTGCAGTGTTCTGGTGATACCATTCACTGCACCATGTTCCATTGTACTGTGGGCAGACTGGGGTAGACGACTGCTACCACCATATCAAACCCTGCTTTTTCACCTTCACAACCTGGGTTTTGTTTTGTGTCTTAGCCTCAGGAAGAGCTCTCATAAACACAACACCAACTGTAAATACTGCCAGCAACAAAGACACAGCCACTGCCTGATGCCACTCTTCCTCCCCACGGCTTCTGCACGCACCAAAAGGTACCAAACCACAGAAAGCCGTGAGTTTGTTTGTTTACCTATAACATAAGGACACAGCAAGCTGCAGACTACAGCCCTCAGCTCGATGCAAACAGGCACAGAGATGTTACTGAAGCCAACAGGACTTTGATGGAGCATATGTCTGTCCATATGGGTCGAACTGCAAAAATCTCATCTTTTCCAAGTGCACCCATGCAGAATGCAATCCAGAGACTACTGGGGTTAGCAATCAACCTTAACCAGCTCAGTACCATATTAGAAGCACTTGCCTGCAACACAGTGATTACTCTGGTCCCTATACAGCAGAGCCCTTGAGAATTTGCTTAACTTTTAAGCATAGAAGATAATTTCTTGATTTCAGAGAAATGATTTTCAGGCTTGAATATACTTCTGGACCACAGAACTCAACCTTTTGAAGGAGAGGATCTCCAGTGGGAAAGATACAAGCACGTTTATTCACACTATATTCTTATCATTGCTTTAAAAGGTTACTGAGAAACTTTACCAGGCAGGTAGCAATCAAATTAAGGAAAGAGGGGTCCTGTTCCAATAAAACTCAGTTCTACAATATATGAAACAAATTAATTTCTCAAATCCTTCTGCATAACCACAGCTTAACCCACAAGAGAAAAAAATGGGGCAAGGTGGGACTGAGCCTGCATTAATGCATGACCCTTGCACTTGTATGTGTCTGTATGAAAGAGCCATCATACCAAGCAGGGCTATGTACCAAGAGATACTGGCAACTAATAAAGCAGATGGCAATCAGGCATGAGTCTACCTTACTTCACTTCTGTGGCACAGACACAGGGATGTCCCACTCATGTCTGCCTTGCAATTACCAACTCTTTTAGTTTTCTGCAGACACTAGTTTACATTTCCTGTCTTTCTTGATTCAGAGTGCCTTAATGAAAGCGGGTTAAGCCTTTGCTAAAGCAACTGCTATCATTGAGACCCTCCCTTCCCTTTAGCCCTTGTACAAAGTACAAGACCTGTAAAGTACCTATAAGTACTTTTTATCAGTGTCTCCTCTGGGCATCCCCTCCATTCCATATCACTGCAGTAATATAAACATTAATTGCAATTCTGACACAGGTACAAAAGCATTCAATAGATTCAATTACTACACCGTAACTGGGCTGTATCTTCCAGCTAAAGCTTTTTCTCTGAAGGAAGTGAAGGGTGGAATCAGGTGTGGTCATCCCAGCGCCTAGTTAGCTTCCCCTGTGCATCTTACAAAGGAGGGAATAAGTGAGTAAAAGAAAAAAATCTCTGGAAAAGTCAAAAACATTCCCCTTTGACATCCCAAATAGAACACCACCAATTTCCAAAACTCTTTTTTTTTTGTTGCTTGATTTAGTATCTATAGGCAATTTTGTTTTATATTTTAGTTTGCTTTGGGTATAGCGGATGTGTGGGGTATGAGTGTCATTTCAGAGGAATTTGAGTTTTTGTTTCAATTGTCCAAGGAATGTGCAAAATAACTTGTTCTTACAGTTTTACAAACTCTTTTGATTAATCGGGCAGCTAAATTCACAAAGCCTGCCTATCTCCACATCACAGGCAAGTGCATTTTCAGCTCTTGCAGAATAATACAAACATCCAAAAAAACAAAAAAGGGGAAAAAAAAGAAAACAGGGAATGCAGCATTGTGGATGTAAACTTTCACCTTTGTCTTTTCTAACGAGGGCTTAGTGTCACTTTTGAACCAGAGGATTAACACCTGGAGTCACAAATTCCTTGCATAATTCACAAAAGAATTTAATAGAAATGACACTCAGCAGCAAGCTTTCCTGAACAGCTGTGCCTAGAAAGATTGGCTCAAAGAGAGCTGAAGAAAGAGAAAAGGAGAGGGAGGATGAAGCTGACTTTAGAGGTCTTCACTTATTTTGGCATTGATTCCCAAGTCTCTACCAAGTTGGACAACAGGCTGACAGCAGTGCTTGGGAAAGGGGCAGGCATCACTGCCCCAGTCCCTGCCTCACTCATGCTAGGGGCAGTCGTTCTGCAGGCTTGAAAAAGCTTGGAACCAGACACCTGGTCAACAGATGTCATAATGTCCAGCCAGAACATGGTTCAATTTAGCTACATGAACCAAAACCTCCCCTCTATCCCCAGCTTCCACTGCACAGAACATTAGCTGGAAAATTCCCAGTATAGCGGGTCCAGTGCTATTGCTGCAGAAGAGGATGTTGGTTAACTCCACCAGTGCAGCAGCCTAAGAAGGCTGATCTGCCAAGCAAGAGCATTTTATGCAGACTCCTTCTGCAAAACCCACAGGATCAGTCCTGATCCCCTTATCATCTCCCAAGGTATCTGCAACTGTGCAACTGTAAAAAATGCAAAATACACTTTCATTAGCAAAAAGCCCCCAAAGCATAGCACAAATTTAAATGTAGGAAAGTCTTCTGAATATTTGTGCTTTGTCTGCTGTGGGGAAGTCGTCCCTCAGAAATCACTGGGACAGACCTGCCGCAGCACATTTGCTGCCACACAGCACACTTAGTATTTTGCAATCCCAGCAAAGCTGTGTTTCCAATCTTCATGGCCAAAAGTATTTGCAAAGTCTGAATTCCTGATGGATGCCAGCTAAGTAATCAGAGCGATGGAAAATGCACAATAAAGACCATAAACATATGGAGTCTTCAACTCAGCATAAATGCTAAAGATCAACCTGAGTGTGTTGTCAAGGTAGATTTGAGAGCCAGCAGCAGCAGAACTTTTTTTCCTAGCATACATCATAAATTTTGATAGCTATTTTCTTGCCTGGGACCTAGTACACTCTGAGTGCATTACTTCTTCTTTCTGCCTATTAGTTTTCTCATCTGTAAAACAGGGTTTTGAGGGGTGGCATCTTCGTAAAACATTTTGAAACCCAGCGCTGCAGGAAAGTGCTATATATTCAATTGATAAAGTCAATGGAAAAACATCTGATGTTCAATATAATCTATAATAAGGAGAGACCTTTAAGTACTGAATTAATTAATAGTTACACACAGAGCTTTGCAAAATTTTCAGTTAGATGAAGTATGCTTCTTTGACCCAAAAAAAAAGCCTGTTAGTTTTTTTTTTCCTGGCAGTGCCTGCAAGGGGTAGGGCCACATTCCCAGAGCTCTAAGTCTGTTAATACTGGCAGGAAGGTGAGGAAGAGGGCATAGTAAGAGTCAGCTGCCAAAGCAAAATCTTAACTACAGGTCTCTGTGAATTAGAAATTTGTCAGCAAAGCAATACAAATGGATGTTTTCCAATTAAAATGGAAGGGTTTGCAGAGGCTTTACAATGCTTGCTAAAGGCACCTGCCAGCTCCCCAGGCTCAGCTGAGGCGGGAGAGATGTTTTCTGTGGGAAAACCAGGTTTCTTAGTGCTTTTTGTTTTTCACATAAATTGTGAGTATCCTCCACCCTTAGTTCCTCTCATCCTATGAAACAATCTATGTACGTGGGCAGAAGAATATATTCATTATCTATTAATTCCTCCATGTGCAATCATTGAATTTAGTACAGTACCATCCTCTAAATCATCCTTAAGCTAAAAAACGTGTTTCTTGCTTACGTGGTCTGGATGGGGTAACTGATTTCACATACCCTTTCTGGGGTTGCTCAAAGTCAAACCACAAAGCAGCTGCCAAAAATGTCTCTTCATGTAAAATTTACAACGCGCATTTCTGAAGTGGTAGCTGATGTGCCTAGCCAATCTGCTGAAAATGTTTGTGTAGCTAAAATTTTTGAAGAGAGAAAATCACAGGATCTGCAAATACATCTGCAGAACATTCTTTAGCAACTACTGCTCATTCTGAGTGCGAACCTTGAGAATAAACACTAACTTCTGTAAAAGGACAAACCTAAGTCATACCTTTAGATTACTGCTCATGACAAGGAACTTGATCTACACCTAAAAAAATTCCATCAGAGACACTGCTCAATTTTAAACAATTAGCATATCTTTTTCACATTAAAAAACAGAGGACTGCAATCTTCACATTTTAGCAAATATATCTGCTGCAAATAAATAATTTTCTAATTATAAAACTGACTACTTTATGGACCTTGTTCTCATATTCTGGAATGAGCTATTGCATCAATTAAAAAAAAAAAAACCCACACTTTTTTTTTTCCCATCACAGGAGAAGCCATGGCAAATTGGTTCATAAATATTCACTGGTTTTTTAGGCATGGCTGTATAAAAGGAGATACTTTACTGTTCTGGAAACAGTGCATTTAATGTCAGAGCACCTCTGAGAAAGAAGAGCTGAGGAGAGTCTCTTATTGCAGTGAAGTCCTAAACCAGTCACAGGTCACACTCATCAACAGATCTAAAACTATGGCAGAAGACAAATATGATGGATGAGTGTGCACCTGTGCAGAGTTTCCAGCGGTGTTAGCAGGAGCCTGCCTGGTGGGGAAGCTGAGCTGGCAGATGGGAGCAGCCCCGCTCCGCACTCCCGGGACAGGGATGGGGCGGGCAGGCAGAGGGGGCACAGCTGGTCCCTGCCCAGGCGGGTGGCTCTGGCTGCTGAGGCACAACTGTCCCACTCCCCAGCCCTGCCTGAGCCAGGCACAGCTCTGAGTACTCATGCTGCTCATGCTCCCAGCTGCTTGCTATGGTTCAGGGGAAGCACTCCCAGATGAATGCAGTAATTACACCTTAGGCATAAATAACTACTCATGACCTCCCTGCCACACTATCCTTGAGTTCTCTCTCCTTGAGTTCTTGCCTGCAAGTGCTTTCTGGATTTCACAAGGCTCTTTATTTTAAATCCACACAGTTGATTAATTTGGTGGATATTCTGTACAGATAGCAAATAAAATCTATGAGGCAATGAGGCTCCTCCTCCCCATCTCCAACTCCATGGCTCATGACTGCCATGTAGCTGCTCTTCCTGCTACACAGCAGAGCAGGAGAGGAAATGAGCTACAAAAACCAAAGCTGCCCCAGCTGCATGAACTTCTTAGAAGAATGAAAATTAACAAATAGAAAGCAAACTGCTAGAGTTCTTAGAGCTAATTACTAATAAAAAGTAATAATTACAACTATAAAGCATGTCCCATAAAATGCTCTTCTTTACAGTGTTTCCATGTAAAAATAGAATAATAATTAAAAAACCTGGGGCTGCTCAAATTTGTTTGATAAAATAAGTTATGATGCATTACAACTTAGACAAATAAAAGTTCAGAATAGTACCAAGGCTATAAAGCATGAACATAACATATTGTTCTGGCAAGTGATAAAACTGCTCACAGTGACAGCTGTGATTTATGGAAGCAATTCAAATACACTTTGAAAGTATATTAGCGTTGCCTCTGCCCACAAAGGGTGCATATTAGCAGGGTAGGCCACGCTACTGATAAATTACATACCAGCAAGAAGTGAAGGCAATTGGCAACATCAGATGCCCAAAGGCCCTGAGTTACTGTGATAATGTGGTTTTCAGGATAATACCTCACATGCAATGGCATCTGAGCACCAAAACAAACACAGCAAAGCTGTATTTTCATTGGCCCTTTGGAAGATAATGCTGCAATGGTGAGAGTTGTTTGGGACTTCCTAGCTAAACCTGACATAGAAAGCATTTACAAATTGGCTCTGGAACAAAGTCTGGCTCAGAGGGTCACAATTTAGATGCTACCTCTTGGGTGGAAGCTGGAAAATAATTGCCTCCTGCTTCCAGGTTATAGGCACTGAAGGAAGGTGCAGGCTATGGACCTACAGCACAACGACTGCATGGCTTCAGCACGGTGGGCTAAGGAACCCAAGAGCTGCTGTGGTCAGCTCTGCTTAGACCCAGAATGGGATGGGGACACTGCAGTCACGACCTGCAGCACCCCTTCTGTGAGGAATGAAGTTGCTGGGCACACTTGTTCACTGATCACAGCAGTTCCATCTCACAGAAAAAGCCACACCCTTCCCATGGCTCAGAGCAGCACTGGAAAAGGAGCACAGAAAAAGCATGATGACAATGTCTTAACCCACAGCAGGGTTTTACTAATGCAAAGCACTGAAAAATTATTTTAAGACACTTTGGGCTAAATGCTGACGTACTAGCACAGATGAAGACTGAGTTCAGAGTCAACCTGTACTTCAGGGGGTGTCCTTTGAAGAGCACACATCCCTGGGCAGTGCTATGGAGAGCCATGTGCCAGGCTTTTCTCATATTACTAGGGAAAGTTTAATAAATTCTATCTGCCTCCAATTACTGCAGTCCTCCCATTCTGACACACTGGTAAAGCACATCTTTGTGTCCTGAATTAATGACTAGGCCAAAGCAGTTACATCTTGCCACGGATCAGAAGAAGTTTATCAGAAGTTATACTGTAATGAGCTCATCTGCAAAAATTAAAACACATTTAACAAAGACTTCCTGTCTGAATTTTTAACTTATTTAATCCAAAACACTCCCTTAGGAAGTGATAATGAGTATCTATCCTATTTCTATGATACCCATTACTGTATAACCTGAGGACCTCAGGCATATGGTATGCTCAAAGAATGAGTCTGTGAGTAACTTTTTAGTGGAAGTTGGTCATTTCTGGAGTTTTTCTGTATTTACAGGCTCTGGATGAAAAATGGCCCAGTAACACTGTAACTGAAAGGATCTAAAACACCGATACATGGATTGATACTTTAAAAGTAAGTGAGCTAAATGCTTTCTCTACAGATGGGGGCTTGGAGAAAATGCAACAGTGATAAAACTGATTTTCCTAATTTTTCTAAAACCTATAGGAAAAAAGAGCTTGGTACCTCTTTGAGCCTTCCCCCTCTGTAGTTCTAAGCTAACAGTTAGAAGAAAAAACATTTTTTCTTGAATTGAAATTTTAGGTACTAAAGCACATTTCAGGCTATCACTTCTATTTATTTACAGCTCTGCAGCACCATGCTTCTGTAGAAACATTTGCAGGAATTGAACTGATTGTGTGTTAAGCCTTAGTCTAAATAGCTTTTTCATTGCTTGCTAATGGAAATATGGATTCAACATTATTTTAAACTTAATTCAGCGTAGAAGAATTAGTTTCATACAGTGTAATTACAATTGTTTTCAACAGCACTTCATAGAAATACAAGGCATAAATAGATTACTTCAAGCAAGGGAAAGGAATGAGAGCATTTTTGTTTCTTCAACGACAACTTGGATATGGAAACTGTAACAAGGAATGCACTCCCCTACTTTCTTTTTCTTGTCTATACATTTCAGATTCACGTTTTTCACTTTAAATAAAGAAATGTTCACAGCATTCCTCAAATTCTACTTTACCAAAAACCGGGAAATATTCTGCTAAACTTTACGTCTGAGCAGGGAAGGGATAATCCCCCTCTACTGCAAATTGGGTAGGAGGCAGCAGTCATTACTACAGCCTGTCGTCTTTACTTAGAAGAAACAGGGATACCCCTCTCTGTCCCATCACCTGCTTGTGACTTGATGTCCTGAAGCAATGAAATAACCTTCACAGCATTCCAGCAGTCACAGTAAAAGTGACCACAAAAATGTTTATTTGTACTCCTCCCACATACTCTAACCCAGAAAACATTCACTTTATCCCCTGTTCCCTGAAGATTTCACTCTTAAATACATTCCAAATAGGCCTTCTTCTCAAAACCCCATTTCTATGCTGCAGGCTTTGAAATGTCTTTCAGGACACTTCCCTGGAAGGATAACTTCTCTTTATGGGCACAGATGCTATTTTGTCTAAAGAGCCAAAATTACTGGAAACCTATTGCTCCATCTCCAACTCCTCTGACAGCTTCCCAGCCTTTCTGGCCACAGCATCCAGCCAAGCTGCTGCAGCTGCAGCTCATTTTTCTTCCCAAGGGAGAGCAGGAATAGAGTCCTGGGCCTCTGAGATCTCATTACAGAACAAAACCAACATCTTTTAATAGAGTGATGGACTTATGATTTCATTATTTTTGCAAGGGAAGTTTCCACAGAAAGCACCATCAAAAGGAAAGGAGAAAATGTGGTCTCCGAAACTTGCAGAGGTATACTGTCCCCACCACCCCCTTCACTTTTACTAGGTATTCAATAATATCCAAGTCATGGCTTTATTTGTGGGCTCAGCAACACTAACCAATTAACACAAAAACTAGAAATGCTCCATACATGTCACGTTCCTTAAGTTTCCAAGGAAAACAGCAGCAGGATTCCCAGGCCTAAGACAGTGGTTCTGAAAAGCTGTCATGGAAGGTTAATATAATATAAAAGCTGAGAGTGTTTTGCTACATGCTTTTACAGCCTAGTAACTATAAAGAATTTCTTTGCAGTGCTGTCCTTCAAATAAAAGGAAAATTCCCCACTATATAATATTCAATTTTTCAGTTTCTGTTATGTCAACATTACAATCTCTTGTAACAAGACAAAAGCTTCTTCATCTTCTTGAAATCAATATTACTTCTCAGGCAAGGGCAACTGGTGTCTCTTTGCTAAGGCTCTATTTTACCATACTGCCAAAACACAAATACAATTCTTAATAGATAATAATCTGGTTTTCAAGACCACAGATTGAAGTAGCCAGGATGAAAAGCCTACACATATTCTAGTGTGCTGCATCATTCTTTCCCAACCCTGCAAGCAAATCTGAATTCTGATAGTGCAGGATGGTCTGTGCAGATGCACCTGTCCAAATGGCAGCTCACACCAGCAGAAGGTTAAGGTCCAAAGTAAAGAGAAATCTTATAATCCCCAAGATTCCTTTCATGCCAGCCCTGCTCTTCCACAGTGTGATCACAGCAGCTTCACTACTGAAGAACACTTCAGCAGATAACTGCATTATTCCTCAACTTAGGGATGCATGAACTGTAAGAAAAAGCTTGATAAATAAATCTGCAGCAAACCACACACTGACAACTATACAGAGACAAACAGATCCCTGAAATGAAAATCAAGCACTGAAAACTGGAAGACTTGTCATTGCTTGGCTATAGCTGCTTTCTCTTTAGAGGTCATATTTCTAGCTTTCAAAAATAGGAATACAGGTCAATGCATTTGTGTCTGAATAGCCTGCAGAGCACCAGGGAGCAAGGCCAGATATTTGGAAATCAGAAAAAAGACAATGCAAGAGTAGTCCCTACAACCTTATTTCCAGTGACATAGGCACATATGAATGAGATGCAGAATTTAATCACCTAATAATCATATATACATCAGAATTTGCCCTAAAAATTGCTGAAGAATTGGAATGAATGTGAAAAATGCCTCAGCAGAATTTCTAATCTTTACATTTCCTATGTTGCAAACCACAGGAGAACTTCAAAATGGTATTCTGCATGACAGCTTATAAAGACTTTACCTCAGCCCTTACACAGGTCTAGACATTCAAGAGCACAGATGGATTGGTAAACATTGCTTAGCAATTTTCTGCAGATGGATCCTTTGTGAGCTGTGGGAAAAATCCTGTGAGAAGTTGGCTGAGTAGGCAAAGTGAATTTCAAAAGATCAAGCCTTGATGAAATCTGCATCTGCTTTTGCTGGGACTCTTCAAAAGGGCAGACATCTTGTCAAATGTTAACCTCCTGCCTGGGGAGAACTGGTGCTGGAAGCCACAAGTTTTATTTCCTCCTTGTTTAGTCACATAGGAGAGAACAGATGTACCTAAGCACATTCTCCTCTTCTTATTCAGAAGGCACATGTGTAGGGTTTTTGTGAATTGTATAAAGAGGTTAATCTTTGGAAAGAAACAGATGGACACAAGGCAGACTGAAGAAAAAAAAAAAAAAAAGAAAAAACCTCCACACCAACTTGTCTTGGGGTCATCACAAAGCCTTCATATTAAAGGTATTAAAAAATCAGCTGCTGGCCAGTTGGGATCCAAGAAGAATTCACTGTTCCTAAGGAAACAAACTGCTCTGCCTACGAAGACCCCAACATTCATGGAACAAAGGACAGCTCTTGGGCCCAACACAAATGTTCCCAAGGACACCAGCAGTCCACAGGCTGTGTTTCTAGTAGGAACTGATACAGTGAGTTGTAGAAATTACAAGTGTTCAGATAAGCTAGATTTTAAAAAGACAGACTCAGCACCTTATTTCAGGCCTTCTTTAGACACTAAAAAGCAATAGAAAATGCTTGGATAGCCAATTTCTGGGCAAAGGTAAACATTCAGCTAATATACTGAATCCTGAAACAGTGCTTTTACTATCTTCATTGTACATCAAGACTAAGTGAGTTTCTTGAGCAATTCATAGGCATTTTTGGAAAATTATTCTAAAGCTATACCTAGTTTCAAAACCACTGGAAAGATGTGACATATGACCTTTACCTAAAGGACTGAATAACAATTTTGATTATGGCTTTTCCTCATTTACAGCACAACCTAATTATGAAACTACATGCATGACCTCACCTAACTGTCAGACTTTTGGGATTCATTCCAGCAAACTAGTTCTTCAGATTTTTGAAAAGAAGTCAAGTCTTGCAAATTAAGCAGGTGGTTTCTGAGGGCTAATTCCTGCCATGGACACTCAAACTTTCCCCCCTTTTCCAGAAAGCTCCCACCTTCCTTGAAGATTCTCTAATCACTAAGCTCTATGGACCTTACCCTAAATGAAGAACAGCTGGGAGTTCTTTGACTTTTAGATATTATAAAGTGACTCTAATTCCTGAACTGCTGAACAAAAAGATGAATGACATATTCTTGCATTTACTAAAGCAAAATCAGAAATCAACCGCCTGCAGAGCAGATCCACCAATATCCACCCCTGCTCCATGGCCAGCACAGTGTGCAGTGCAAGTCCTATCTCTCAGCATTATAGATCTCTCACAGCACAAAACAGACAGAAATCAAGTGAAATCACATTCACAGTTAACAAAACTTACTGAGATTTTCAGATTACTACAGTATAGCATAAAAACTAGGTTACCACTTGTTTCATCTCCAGATCAAACATCTCCAGACCTAAAGCTTTTGAAAGCACTGGGACAAAGCTGCTTTAAAACACACAGTCAACAGAAGTTTTTGACATTTACTTTTGCGCTTAGTGAGCTCAGCATGATTAGAGCTCCCTAAGTAACTACTGATATACTTGCAGACCACAACATAATGAAAAGAAGATGAAAGAAAAGGTGCGAGGTCACTTCAGGGGAAATCAGAGAAAGATTTTGGTTTATCAGCCCCTTTTTGGTGCCATTGTTCACCTTCTTGGTATGCAGCAGCCACCAGAAGTATATTAAAACTTAAAGAAACCTACGAGAAATAAGAAATTCAGGATTTGTTTTCAAAGCCAATTTTGCAATCACTCAGCAAAGCACCCTGCTGGGATTACTTCAAAGAAATACAACTGCTTTGCTAACTGGAGACTCAGGCTGTTCCCCCCTCATTCTCTCAGTTTCAATTTGATGGATGTCCTGAGTCTGTTTACCTACAGAAGGAAACTCAGGAAAAGACTTCTTGCTGATTAATTATGGCCTACTTGGAATCAACATTTTACTAGTCATCTAGAAATAACTCTCTAAGACAAATTGTTTTTCCATGTGCCCACACCTGTTTCTCCAATAAATCATACCTAAGTACACAATGGGTCACATTATAGCAAAAAAACCCCAAGTCTAATGCATTCCAAATACCACTCAAAACTTATGCAATGTAGCAATCAGGACCAAATAGACTGAGCAGACAGATACTGAACTAAATGTCCCCTTCCTCTAGTTTCAAATTGGTCAGAAAACTGATTTAAGACCACACATAGCCTTTAATAAAAAATGATTAGCTTTGCACTCCTACATTTTTCATTATAATGGAACAAATAAATACATCAAAGGGGGGGGGAAGGTGTGTGTGGGGGGGAAGGTACAAACATTAGTTCCATATCTTCTGTTCCATACCTTCTTTAGTTTCATAACTTTTGACACACCACATAAGCCTTTGCAGCCATTTGGTTGGTCTCAAATTTCCAGAGAAGAAACTAAGAGTGTATGAGCAATTGTACATCACATTTATTTAAATTTTATAAAAGAAAGAAATCTTCAGTTTAGTGTGTAAATGCTCCACAGCACTCTATCAACACCTAGACAAAGTGGGTAAAAAGTGATGAGTCTTAATCACTGTGAAGTGTCCACCAGGGAAGTACAAATATGGCTCACTCCAGACATACATTATCTCCATGAAATTAGTGTGCAGACTCAACAAAGTCCTACAAACCCACTGCCATTGCTAGCTGTGTTTTCTAGGAACAAATTTCTTGTTCCTTATACTGCAAAGACAGATTTCTGGGAAACAGAGATGAACAATTCAACGAAAAGCAGAATAATATTTGCTTTATTATATTTAGGAATGCTTTCTTCCTGAACAGAAACTGACATAACAAACTCGTGGTTTCCCATTTTTATGGAATTAGCCTGGGGCTTCAATAGCTCCTGCATATTGCTCGAGTGGAGCAGTATGCTGAGCCATGGTTCTGCACTAAAAAAATACAGCTCTTTTCACTCCTGCATTTATTTTTTTTCTCACATCCTTTGCCTCTCCTTACCAGAGTATCCTGTGCACTGCTCCATGATATGAACTGCTGACCCGTTCATACATGCTTCATTGATCCTTTCACTGGCCAGCCTCCACTGAGTTGGCTGAAAAATCCCAAGGTGAAGCGAGGTTAACCCCACTGCTTTGGGATCTGCAAGGCTTGCATGGGAGCTGTAAGGAATGGCACAGTGGGCAGGAGAGAAGCTCAGGATAAAGCAGCTCTCTGCTGTATCCTCAGTCTCCTCAGCAGCACGCCACAGTGGAACAGAAACTTTACATGATGGACCCACTGAAAATTTTGTGGAAGGCAGTACTGACAGTAGGGAGCCCTTAGTGAAGAGCAGGAAATTATTTGACAGATGTTAATGCATCCATGCACTTTGGACATCACCTTCTCCCTCTGTAAAACAAGTCCTCTCATCAGAGGCTCCATGTGAGTTACAGCTGAGAGAGCACAGCAGCATTTGCCTGTGTCAACACTGCAATATAAATCATCTTTGTGTATAAAATCCGCTCTGTAAAACCCAGCTCCGCTCTCTTATGCGCAAATCACAATCAAATTCATACTCTTCTGGAACAAAGAACATCAGGAAACCTAATTCAAGTTTCTTATTCCTGCATTAAATGATAATTCTATTTTACCAAATTACTTTTGCCTTGCGATGTAGCTGCATTTATAATTATTTATTGCTCGGCTCAAGGTTAAGTGAAGGAACAGCTTCATTGAGATCCTGTAGAAGCCCTTATTTTTCACAATGTGCTACAGAAGATTAATTGCTTTCTATTTCTCCAATTGAGAGAGAATTAAAATGGCCATTTGATACAAACTATTAATCCAGCAATCATTTTGAAGCAGCACATTGCTTCTTATAATTTAATACATTTCCCCTCTTTTTCTTATTCTATAAAGTAGTACTTGGGAACCTTAAAAATTCAATTTGTGGAGGTTCATTTGTAGGACCTGTAAAAAGGTCTGCACTGTGAGTCTGCACTCCTGCAGACTCAGTACCTGATGAAAGGTAGCTCTCAACAAAGAGAAAGCTGGAAATGCAGCAATGTTGAGCAGATGCTATTGAAGATGTTCTGTTTTACCAGCATGCTACTTGGAAGCCCTGAGGACAATGCTGAAGCACATAACAAAATATTATGATAACACAGACTGACAGAAAGAGCAAAAATACAGATATTTACATATATACACATAGCCTAAATATTTGCTTGCTCAGAAATGGCTGGGGGTTTTTTTCTTCATTTTTTTTCCCTTAAGCAATGCCACAGGGCCAAGGTCCTTCAGAAAGAGATTATTTGCTTCAAGAAAACGACTGCTGTTATTTTCAGGCAAAGTCCACTACCCATGTCTCATGAGGGCTGTGGATTTTCATTGTATAAACAAATCTAAGGAACACCAAGAATGAAGACAATGAGAAATTCAAACAGTAGGAAATCCACAAATTACTCCAAACACTAACATTTAGGAAAGCACACTTGGGGACTCCATATGTACAATATCAAAAGTATGCTTCCTGTTTTCAGCACTCAGTAGGAGCTTTGGATGCCAAATTTTTTACAGGTGTGAATGAATAAACAGCTGCCACAGTAAAAGCTTTTTCTTTCTTTCTTTTTTTGATTTACCTAAGCTTAGGAACATTTTTTAGAGCTGGAAAACAGCCCTAAACTGGATGGCCACCATGGCAGCTGCCTTAACATTCTTTTAGCCCTGACTGCAAGCTGTCTGCCTGGTCCCAGGAATGAAAAACAAAATTTCTTCATATTCATACTTCTTCATACCTAGTTCTTAGTTAAGAGGTGTCTTAAGATTTGCTGTAGCTCCTTGGTATGACTATGGCACAAAAAACCATTATTGCACAGGAAGGCTTCTTTTTCTTTCCTTGTCCTTAAGCATTTATATGACAGTAATCAAAAGACCATTTGTAATCAAAAGACCACATTTGTAACCAACACACTACGATCCTGGGAACTGCACTGAAAAGTTAAATACGTAAAAAATCAGAATGAAAATCTGTGTTGAAGCACTTTTAATCTCAGCTTTTCTCAGAGAAACTGTAAAAGCTTACCTAACTTCCCATTACTCGTTGCACTAGGGATTCAAACTTCTAAAAAAGGCACTGTGGAACAAGGAACCGCAATTCAACATATTGAGTAGTGTTGCTTGTTTGTCTCTCTATCCTGAAAATAACATTCCTGATCGGGTCATATTCATGTCTTGTCACCAACATATAAGCAGAAGCAGAAATAGCAGCTTTATTTTTCCATTCTGGAGTGAATGAACATCAAATGACTCGCATTTACAGCAAAGTCCTAAGACTGGCAACCAAGGCCAAATAAAGAAACACCTCTTTCCTTCCTCAATCTACATCCCATCAGACTTGAAAGAACTCTCACCAGGGTCCGCAGCAAGAAAACCTGTGTTTATCCTTATCATTCATAATGACAAATGCCAGAGATACCCACTGGAAGTGAAACCTCAGCAGGGGCTATGTATTACTAGTAATAACAGAAATAATCAAGCTGTTGTTAGAACCAGACACTCAGACAGCAAATTCAATTTTTTTTTATTTTCTGTTTAATACCAATGACAGCTACCAGCCATCACGCATTACAATTAGCTCATGCTGCAGGAATGCTTTCTGCTCTGGTGCATAATGAGTGAGCTGCAACAGAGAGCAGGACCTGGGGAAGAGGTGAAGAACTTTTTGGAGGGGTATCACATATCCTTGCCAGTTGCTAAGGAAACCAGCTTCCTCCTTTGGGACGACTCAAGGGCTGCCTCTTTCACACACCCATACTATGAGCATTATTTCACCTGCAAACCAACTAAGAACTTTCAAAAATTGCTCACTTGCTATATAAATTCATACATTCTATGTAACTACCATTGGTGAGTGAAAATAAAAATATCCTTGCAATTGCAGAGGGATGCTGTTCTTGTGGGTAGTTTAGGTAAACAACAGGAGCCTGTGACAAAGGCTGAACAAAATTC
Organism: Fringilla coelebs; assembly: GCF_963513975.1. Taxonomy (NCBI): domain Eukaryota; kingdom Metazoa; phylum Chordata; class Aves; order Passeriformes; family Fringillidae; genus Fringilla; species Fringilla coelebs. The sequence continues at coordinate 104,934,068 of NC_140028.1, read as the reverse complement.
AGGTAAAGACACTGGGGTTTTATAAGATATCAGGACTGGGTTGCAGAGCACTGCTTTAGTTACTGCAACATCATTCTTGAGGTCCTCTGCCCTAACACTGAACAAACTGTGGGCCCTTCCTCCAGCACACTCACACACGATTCTACTACAGCCTCCCAGTCTGTGTCCTGTTCTATGGAGTTTTACAACTGCAAAGTGTGCTTCGACTCTTAAATCCTCAATCAATAGCAACTGTGAGGCAAAAGCTCCCCCTGCTCTTCCTTCCTGCAGTGCAGATCTCTGCTGTATGTTCAGAGTTTTTTCCATTATTAGCCGAGACTCAAAAGCCCTCCACTTCTGCATCCTGCTGCATGCTTTCATCTGGAGAATAGCTAGAGAGAAGTGAGCCCCAAAGCCTACAGACCTCCTGTGAGCACCATGCCTGAAGCAGAGCTGGAGATGGCCTCTGTCCCTGCAGAAAGGCTTTCTAGCATTTCTGTCAATGGTGGGGCTCCACTAGTTCTACCAATAGCAGGATGGTGTCAGAAAAGGAAAAAAAAAAAAAGATGAAATCTGCCTTTGCTCTCAAGGACTACAATATAAACCTCTCAATTATTCAGTGCTGGAAAATTCCACTGCAAGAAGTGGGAGCGTTGCACATTGATCCAACACAGAATCAGCACCAGAGATTATGTATGACTCTTTCTGGCAAAGAAAGCCAGAAATACAAAGATTCTTTGTAGACATTGTTGAATACCTTAGTGTGTTATCTTCATTATCTTATAGCCTCTGTAATTTTCACAAAGGCTATTTTGAAAACACTGCTTTCAAGTTTTAAAGAGCAAGTACAACACTGTTAGAAATATTCTTCTTTCTCTGTTGTTCCTGTATATTAACTAAGATGAGACTAACACATTCTCTGGAACAAAATTAAAATTAAAAAATTTGTATTTTACTTTGAAACACTAGAAATGCTGTCAGAAATAGCTTAAATTCTAATTAGTATTAGAGAAGGTGAAAACAATTTGTGATGCCTTGAAAGAAAACCAGAAATAAATGCCCGTCCAAAGACTATTCTACCTGCTGAACCTACCAGTGGTCTCTTCCCTCAATACTTTCTCTTTCCCGGTGTGAATGCTGAATAATACAAGTCATTTGAGGAAGAACAAAGCTTTCTGACAAAAGCAATTTCATCTTTTAATTTTCAGAGTCAGGTATCTTGTAGGAAGTGTGATAGTATTAATTCTTCTATTAATTTAAAATACCAATATTCTACAAAGTTGAATGCTGGTTCAGTACTGGCGCAGCACTATTGCATTAAGTCAGAAAGACAAAACGATTTAGTGTTTTTAAGACTAGAAATTGAAAAAATTTTAAGCCTCAATCCTGACTCATTTAGGAAGCTTCTCAAAAAGTCTTGAATGAACTATTTGTTCACAGCATCCTCCTCAGGCAGTAGGAAGAATGAAATCCAGAGCACAAAACTTCAGGTAGCATGGGCAGAGACATCCTATCTAAATGGAAGCATGCTTGTAGGTAAAGCTCTAAGCTCCTGGATAATTGAAACATAAAACACTTGAACAGAAATTAATAATATTGGTGTGGATCCTTTCAAGATCACAATTTTTAACTTAGTCCAACTGAAATTGCTCCAAACTCCTTCTTGATCTGGTCATACTATTTCACTAAATTCTTTTAAATTTCAAAGCCTTCCAGCAACATTAATGAGCATAGCACTACACTTATGTGTCTAGAACAGTAGGGCTCTGTCCCTCCTATTCCTGTCAAGCCTCTGTGAAAATGAGATTCACCCCCCTTGTAATGCTTTTTGGGAGCAGAAGTATCTGCTGAAAAGAACAGCACTGAACACAGATGGACACCTTCCATACAAACCTGTTTCAATAATGCAGTGAGCAATTACTGTTAGAGAAACAGTTTCTTCAGATAATTAGATACTTAAAAATTGAAGTTGTTTATGTTTATATAAGCAGTGAAATTATAGACAGAATTATGCAAGCAAATCCATCATGGACCATGAGCTCCTGTCAGGTTGCTAATGAAGGTAGAAAGCAGCAATCTTTCTTTATAAGGTTCTCTAATGACCATGATAACAAACCAATTTTGTTCTTAGTGCTGCGCATTTCCCTTCCCCCATTTTTTTCCCACTAAACATCAGCTTATAGTGACAAATGCTTTCAGAAGACAAAGAGGATAAAAGAGGCTTGAAGTTAACACTCTTCAATTATGCTGACACCGAAATGATTAAATTAAGCAAAAATTCAGTATTTCATTGTCTATTTGACTCTGATTCCCACCTAAAAAAATTTATGGACTCTGTTAGAGGTACATTTTGTCTTCACTTAAAATTTGTTTCAGAGTGCATTTAAGAGACAATTACCCCTTCTACTTTACTGGAAACTGTAAAGGCTTATAATAAATACTGCTCTCCATCAGGAACCTTTTCTTCAAGACAAACACTTGCTGTTTACAGAAGATCCATTAATGCTGGTTAAGAAAGGATTGTACACCCAGAAAATGTTCAGATATATACTTCCCTCAGATAAGGACTTTCTTTGCCTACTGTACACAAGCAAATATGTTGCTTTTAGGAAAAAAAATAGAGATATTTCATATTCTCTCTGAGTCTTCTCCTGATATCTGGGCCCTGAAACAGGTTATAATGGCATTATTTGTTGATTCTTGAATGTATGAGAAATCCTAACATCATTACATTAATCGCCAGAATTACAGAACAACAAATTATGTCAAATAGCATCTTATTTTGTCTGGAAATATTATAGCGTAAAGTTTTGGCAGGAAAACTTACTATCAAAGTACTATAGTGACTTAAAGATCTCCTCAAAAGATTATTTCATTGCTGATGCAAAACACACTCCACAGACATTTACCTTACAACTGCATGATTAATCAAGCTAACAGCCTCTTAGAACTAGACCCAAGCAAGAAGATAAACATTATTTTATCCATAAAATTTCTGTTGTACTCTGAAATTATCTGGAACATGAGGCAAACATACAACAATGAACCAGAGAAGGAAAAAATAATGTAATTTGTTGCAGCTTGTTCATTTGTGAACAGCAATAAGAGTTGCATATCCGAAGAAAATACTCATGTATTTATCCAGCTCATACTTATGAAGCACTTCAGAGATGAAAAATCCTCAAAGTGCTCAGCATTTGCTAAAATAGGAGAAAATAGAGACACAGATATAAAATAAAACATTGCTGACTTCTGTCATGACAAAATAGAAATAATTACTGATTTATCATCAATACATCTCTATTTTTCTACTCAGACAGTAACTAGGATCAGTCTATCAAAATAGAGATAATTACTGAAGAATGAAATACTGATGATGGCAGACATGCAATTTACAGAGTACTGCTAGATGCAAATACAGAAATAATATTTTCTTCCATGTGCTTCCAAAACTGGGCACTCCACAGTATCACCTGTTACAGAATGCAGAAATGGAAACAGCAACATACCCAAATGGTCTGAAAAATGAGCATACTGTTTTTCAGAATACCTGCCTGAACGCACCTTAAGAATCCACCTGTGACATTGCACATATGCCATGGTGTGACAGACACCAGCTCAACCCTGGCCCCACCCAATGGCAACACTTTGAAAAACTCTGCACTGAGCAGCTCTGAACACAAAAATGGTGCAGAAAAAGCATAACAAAGAAGAGCAACAATGGCATGAGTGAAACAAAAGTATTTCTGTTGATACTGATACCACACTTTGGCTTGAACAGAAATGAACGTAATTCAAATGGCAGACGTTTGTACAAAAATCTTCATGGTGGACAGTGTACTAGGCTTCTGCCAGAAATGGGTCACTTAGGTTCTCACATAAGCCAGCACTTAGGCATATAAAAATAAAAAGGGTAAATAAACACACAAAATGTTTTCAGTCCTCTCCCCAAATGATTTATTGCTGCCAGAGCTCTAATCTAATTTTAGGTGAGCTCATCCTTTTTTCTGCCCTGGAGCCATTTTAACTCAATATTGCTCTCCTTCCAGAGCCATGAGAGAGTACAGGCTCCCTCAGCCACCACAGATGCTGTGCAGACATTTTACTTTAGATGTTTGCTGCAAAAGTCATCAATATCGCTTCATCCTGAAGAGACCTTTTCTAACAAAAATGAAAACAAATTGCTAACATTAGATGAAACTTTGACCTCTGCATCCCAAAGTAGGGGAAGTAAGATCTGAGCTCCTTGTTGTTGCTCTGAAAGCTCCCAAAAGCTGCTCTAGGCAGGAAAACTCCTGATTTTAATGAAATATTTCCTGAGCTGCCAGGCTGAGGGTGCCTCCTTGCTTGCCCTGCCATAGGAGCCAGCCTGCAGGTCCAGGTGGCCAGCTGGGCTTCCATGGGCCTGCCTGCACCACAGCCGTACTCTCCCCGAAGCAGCAGTAAGTGATGTGAGGTCTTTGGGGAAACCATTTCAGAAATCATCTTTTCATCTGCCTCCTTCCCATCTGCTCACCCTTCCCATCCTCACTATTCCCGTACTACACTCTGTTTCACAAACACTATTTTCCATTGTAGCTTCTTGTTCTGGCCCCTCGTTATCATAACCTGGCTCCTCGTGTGCTGATCTGAAGCTAAGTCTGTGTGGGAAGGAAAATGGAAGTCTGAAACACTTGCTTGTGGGTTGCTACTTTCTGCTAATACACAGCTATTTGTTTCCCAAATACCAAGAGATGCAGTGGAACGTAAATCCACCTCCAAAACAAGATCTGTAGGGAACTGCAATCTGCTTCCTGTCACACTTACCACACACTGGGACCATGACAAGGGAAAAGGATGTATCAGAGGCCAAAGGGATGAACTAGCGTGCAAAATTGTTCTCAGACATGTCTCAGGATCTGAGAATAGCTAAACACTTAAAATCATCACCACAGCAGGGAGTCTAAACTGTAGACGCAATGTTTTCATTTTTAAACAAGGGATAAAAATAATGCTTCCAACTGAGCAGGCAGCTGAAAGAGCGAATTGCAGGGAAAGACTGATGCGCTAGAGATTTTACACCAACTCCTTGACTCGTGTTTTCCAAACATGTAAGGAAAACGATGCAGTAAACACCGAAACAAAATTAGCATTTGCATCTCTGCATTGTCTACGTTCAACAGCTCCTGTGCTACAGTGTATCTTAAAAACTAGGATTTTCACAAGCTGGATCTTCTCCGGAACATAACTCGTACATCAGACCATCTCTTGTGCATATCACTTACCATACTCTCTGCTAGGCTATAGATGTAGCATTAAACTGACAAATATGGTTTTATAACAACACAGTAATCTAGATAATGTCATCTAAGTTGATTTGCACTTTGTTTCAAGGATCCACTATGTAGAGATAATAAATATGGTACCAGACTGTCAGGGAGGAGAAGCTAGAAGAGACAGATGACCTTTGTAAATACTTCACCCTCTTCTCTCTCAGGAATGTATAATATGAAGGTATGAAAGCAGACACAGTCAGTCACCACTGACACTGACCAAAATGTCACCAATTTTATTAGAACACAGAACAGCATAAAAAAAAAAGTAATGAATTGCTTGGTTATAGCTGTGTTTGCCATGTCTTTGTCTCCCTGGGCGCCTGAGAGAGTGGAACAAAATTGCCAGCAGTCACATTACGGAGATAGGCTGACAAGCTGGATGACCCCATAAGTCTTGTTCACATCTCATGTCTGGGCTCTTGACTTGCATCTTAAACGACTTCCATATCAAAGCTATTGCAGGGAATCTGCTTTGCCATTCTAAAGGGTTTCTGCCAAACTGAGATCGAATGATGAATGCTTTGTTCTACCAGGCACATCTGGAAAAACAAAACCCACCCCTCCACCTCCTCCCCCTACGCCTGGAGTTACTGTTTGAGACACCCTATGAAGGAAGGTGTGCACTAAAGAAATAGACAGGAAATAAATACATTTTAAAAATCTCCAACACCAGAACTGTTTATTCCCTTGAAATGTGACGGCTCCTTGGCAACCACAATTCCTGTTCTCTCCCAACACGCACCAGCCCGGCTCCCCCGCTCTGTCCCTCTTACCCTGGAGTCACCTGGAGTGGTGTGACACAGCAGGAAAAGAGACCGGTTCACTGTGAGACCTGCTACTCACTCTCTTACAGTGTAACGGCCCCCCTTCCAGCCGCACGGCGCTGCGGGCAGCCCTCCCCACGGCCCCGGCCACGCACAGCCCTGCTGCTCCGCCGGCACCCGCACAGCACAGCGGGGTGGAGAACAACCAGCCCCTCCTGCCTCACAGCAGGCCTGTCCACCACGGAGGGTGGTACGAACGCTCGAGGAGCTCCCACGATGGAGGGCAACCACAATGGGTGGCTTGAACATGCGGTGTGACTGCTGACACCAGCTCCCTCTCAGCTCTCCCTGTGCCCAGCCACTTGGAGCATGGACACTGAGGACACAGCAGCACTGCACACAGGACAGCAGGGATGGAGGATGCAAGCCCTGCTCTTCACTGCTCGGGATGTCCAAGCAAAAGGTTTCTCAATTTCTAATTTTCACTGCATTTTCAAACAGAACAGCAACCAGCTTTCTCCTCTGCTGTTCAATTAGAGCACAACCAACAGCTTTCACCTGCAAAGCCACTGTAAGCAGCTGAAGAAAGGAGTACCAGAGGTACATACCTGCTTGCTGGGCAGTCTGGGGGATCTGTTGACTCCGCTGTGCATTGTACTGAACTGAGGCAATGGGTCTGTACTGCTGAGTTGTTGAGGTAGGGTACTGACCAGATGGGTAATAATACACTGGCATCTGCAAAGAAAGAGAACAGTAAACTCTAGAGATCAAAGATTCATAAAATAAAACAAAACAAAAGAGGGAGGGGGAGCAGAAGTTCAAATCAAGCATATAAGTGGTAATGGCAATCAAGAGAAGAGGTTTCCCTCCTGTCTCTTCAAGAATTGCTGCTGTGCTAGGAAAAGGACTATCAGTGCCCACATTTATTTTACGATACTTTAAGAAATACGAAAAAAAAAGAATTTTAATTGAAAGAGGAAAAAAAATAGGATTCATAAAAAGCGAGATGTATATACCAAAGAAAAAAATATCACAGTAACATTTTATTATAGTAATATATCAAAAGCTGTAGAAAAATAGATGCAAACAACACCTTCTGTATCAACATAACACTTACAGACAGCATGTTGAACCACTAAAGGAACTCTGGAGAAAATGGTCCAGTCAAAGCAAGGAATGGCCTGGAGTACAAATACATAGAAACAAGGTGGAGAGCAAGATGGAGTGTGTGCACCCTTAACACTTGAAAGGAAATTATCAGATTGATGCTTCTGTTGAACATGTACATCCCTCCTCACATTAACATCTCCCTCTTGTTGTGAAAACTTGCTCTTGTTGTGAAAACAATTACAGTCCAAAAAATAATCACAGCTGTTTTCTTGCAGGAGCCTAGGATAGGCATTAAGTCAGCAAGTTCTGCTAGATGGGCTTCTTTTTTCTTCTATTATTACTTTCATTACAGAAAAACATGTACTTCATTTCCTTATCACAGAGGTGAACATGAAAGTTTGAGGGTGACTGCAGCAAAAGGTTTGTCCACCACTGTTACTGAGACATTTGAGTTAAACAGCTTTCAGTTGACCATTCACAAGCTCAGAGCACTCAAAATTTTTCATTTTCAGCTGTCAGGGACACTGTAGGCATCTGATAGAGGTTGGCAATGTATGGTATGAACAGACTGCAGAAGGACACAGGCTTGGGAGAACATTGCTTCTCTCTCATTGCTTCTCTCTCTCACCTTCTGCCACAGCACTCAGCATTCCTAAATAAATCATACAATTTTTTTCTCACTTTGTGCATAGCATTTATCCTACGTAGACATATGCACAGAGTCAGACCAAATGCTTTTATCTTTTTCATGCAAAAACAAGAACTATTTTTGCCACTTTTATTTGCATGGAAGAAATATTCCTGATCCAGATCATTCAATTTGATCATCCATAAAGTTAGCAGAGTAAAGGTAACTACTGCTAGGACATCGTAAGAGAGATCAGAAATTTTCATTGGAAAATTTCCAGTTTCAAATGAAGGAAAAAAATGGCATAGACACAAAAGACTAGACAAGAATAGGCTATGGATTGCTACTTGGGCAAGTAGAAGCCTACTGAATGGGTAACTGTGGTGGAAGAAGGATTAGGATTAACAAACTGGGCTGGGTGGTGTCAGTGAAGTTAACACTGCAGACCAACGGCCAGTCAACAGCATCTGTCAATCAAGAGGCTGAACACCCATCCATTCTTCAAGGTTTATTAATTTTCTTTTCAAACAATTGATTTCTTTTTCCCCCTCTCTCTGCTTATATCAGCCTGAGTCAAACAATTATGAGAAAAACAAAGTTTTGACTGGAAAATGTTGTAAGCTACCCTCCTCCAGACAATACCAAGTGACACCTAATGGCTAGTGCCTGCCCTCCTGCCATTTGTTTTGTTAGTGACTAAAGTAACAAAACCAAAATGCCTTTGTAGAATGGACACCACCATTATGAATTTGTTTCTCTGCAAAGAAAAGCCACAAGGAATAGGAAAGTGGGCCCACACATTTAAGGCGCAAAATCATTCTTTAAGCAGTGTAAACTGCGGATCAGGAAAGTTTAGTGTGATAAAGTCATCTCGTGGACAGCTGATTGCTCTCAGCAACACTCTGCTACAGGAGGCTTGAACGAAATGAGGAGACCCACTCTAAGTCAAGTCAATGCAAATATATGATCCAGCCTTGGAGCAGGGGAACAGAACAGGCATTCTTTCAAATATTCTTTATTTTCTATTAACATATTCTAGAAACTAAAGAATATTAAACCCCTGTGGAAATACTCTCACTTATCCTGCCAGCAGCTTAATCTCACTTAAAGGATTTATTTTATCTGCCCTCAACTTCCTCATTTTCCAGGGCAGACAAGCCCCTAGATATTTCAAACAACATGAGCATTTGGCAACAATGAGAATTATCTCTTTGGAAATGGTTCTGCAGGTATTAACCTTAAACATAACCTGAAGAATCTAAGTTTTGAAGTCAGGTTTATAGTTGAACCAGCAGAGCAAAAGAATATATACACTGAAGCATACTCTCCTTTATTTTTACCACACACATAAAACCTCAGCATTAGTCAAAGGGTTGTCTCCCTTGCTCTCACTTTCTTAATTCACTGGAGTACATTTGTTATGCAACCCACTTAAAAGTTTATGGGAGTGCAATCTATCAGCATGAAAAAAATGCTAGTAGTTAGTAGAAGGGTGAAAAAAAATTCACTTATAAAGATTAATGGAAGAATTAGACAGTAGTCATGCACACATGACAAGAAAACAAGAAGTCTGGCTTTTGATGGGATTTGTTCTTTCGGTTTTGTGTGTGTGTGTTTTGTTGTTGTTTTTGGTTTTGTTAGCTCATTTTTTGTTTGGTGGAGGGGGTCAGGCTTGTTTGTTTTTTAAAAGCCCACACATTAAAAGAAGGGCTTGGTGTAAAATATAGACATGATCTAAAATAGGTCTTTTATGCTTGAGGGGCTTCGAAGGATCCATTCTCATTTATCTTGAGTACATCTCTGTGTCAGTAGTTGAAATGTTATTTTTCCTTTCTGATTCTACTTTGGTGAACAGTGGAATTAGCGGGATCAGAGATAACAAGTATCACTTACATCATCTGCTCTGATCCTCTTGAATTTTTTACCTTTTCATCACATCAGTGTTACTAAAATGTTTACTTATGCACTCTTCAACAAAAAGCATTACATTTCTGTAGCAGCCAGCCAACATGCCAAATTATACATGCATTCCCATGTGAAATGCACAATCCAACCTTCAACCTTTTGCTTGTAAAACATTTTATTTACAGAACCAGAAGGTTTCCATGGCACTAACAAGCATGCCAATGAAGCTGTACGGTTACCCTAAAACTAAAATAAATTTACCAAAAAAATGTTCTTCTAAGACTATAACCTAAATAAATGCCACCTCCTTTAGTCTAAAAGCACAATTTTTGGTCTTTATCCTTGACACTGTAAAAAATCATTTTTTAGTATGATATTTAATAATTACCTTGTTTGTAGGCTGACCATTCCACTGCATTCTGTTTTTTCTCTCCTATACAACACTTTAACATAAATTGTAACAGGACTGGGCATGCCACTTCAGAGACACTCATGAAATGGCAGAGTGAGACATTACTTTCTCCTCTTTCTAATGTGCTTTGTCCCTAGATGATGTGCAGAGACTCAGTACAGCACTGGTTTTCTACTTTGTTCTGTCCACATACAGCCTGGAGCCATTATGAGGCTGGGTGTCTCCCTGGCTGCTCTCCACCCATGAAATTCACTGGTACTTTGTTTATTTCCCTGTGACAGGAGCCCACACACACTTCAGGAAGATTTTACTTTCATAAACTGCCTCTCTACTGGCTTACAGCTTGATTCAGCCATTGGACTGGTGCTTTACCTTCTCTGAACACTGCTGATATCCAGACAGGCTTGGACTAGCACCTTTGTCCAGCTGCTGACACCATTGCTAATGCCACTGGTACAGTCACATAAATGGGAGTGAAGAAGACAAGAAAAACCCCAGTGATGCACGGACACATGAAAGTGCCATTTCTTCCCAATATCTAACTGACAGGGATCAGTCATTCTTCAAGGTCTTTTCCTCCCTGCCCCCTCCATAATAATTACAGTAGCAGGTAACAAAAAAATAATGCCTTGTAAGATGTCCTCCATTATAATTTTCAAAGATCATCAAGGAAAGCCCTGCTCATTTTCAGTGACTCCCCAACCTTCTTCACAACAAGTTTCCTAGAGGAGATATGCTATGAATAAAGATTTTGTCTTAGAGTCATTACAGACTCTCAAGGAGAGGGCTTCTGCAAAGAGACAGATGATTAAAGATGACACAAAATTAATGGTGACACAAAACTAATTCAGGTGAAAAATCCCCCAACATGTTAATTACATCTCCAGGCCTCTCCAAGAATTCATACCATCTCAGTTTCGGATATAATTTTGCCAGTATACCTTCCAGAATGAGTCAGAGGTGAAAATAACTTTTCAGAGAGTATATCCCTTCCCACTGACATAATATTCATATTTTTTTCCACTTCTCCATTTGCAAAGACAGGCACCATTGATACAGTACTACAAAGCAGAATGTGGAACTTTGTTAAAGTGTTTGGTCCATAAGTGCTACAGAAAAAATATCAGGAAGAGAAGAAATCTGAAAATAAAGAAGGCAAATATATATATGTTCAATATCCATGACAGAAAGCAAACTGGCACTTGCTTTGAAAATCTCTTTCAGAAAACACTGGGTAACATTTGGGATTTGGGTTGGTTTTTTTGTTGTTGTTGGTTTGCTGTTGGTTTGGTTTTTTTTTTTTTTTCCCCTAATTGGCTGAACAAACAGAAATCCTTATTTTCAGTTTATTAAATGATGACTTTGTTGTCAAGCTGGGGGATACCTGCGATGAAAGAAGAAGCAAAAAGAAACCCAAAGGTTTCTTAAACCATTTCTTAGGCATGTCATTTCAAACTCAGTCTGCTTCTGCTTTACTACAGACTGGGAGAAAGAATCTTGGAGAGCAGCTGTAGAACCACATTTAACTGAACTTAATAGAAAAGCTAGTAATTTAAATGCAGTACTAGTGGGTGTGTAGGCTTGAAACATTTCTTTCTCCTTCTTTCAGCTCCCAAAGGAAATAATCATACTCACAGGATCTCCACCCAAGTTTTCACTGCTATTTTCCAACAGCATACGGGGTATCACAGCCAACCTTATCAGCAGTGCATTTACAGGAACTAATTAGCCATTAAAGTCATGCCACTTTTATACTGGTATAAATTCAATAGCAACATTTAAGATATAAAAGTGCTTTTACATTGATTGCATTGCATTGATTAATGCATCACATAATGTTTTGCTTCCATTACCATCTTTATTGCTTTCTTTTTTTCTCAGAGCCTGCCTCAGACCACCTGCTATGGTGTCTGAGAGCAGCCTTACTATTGCATCTAAGCCCCAAAGGGTAGCAAAGCTGATTCAGACTGACAATAGCCATTGCCACAGAGAAGCTGTGCCATGGGCAGGACAAGGATTTAGGATCCACCTGCCTGTGCATAGAAAGCTAAGCTCCCAGGGCAGAAGAGCTACTATTTCCCAGGGATTCACTCTTTTTTTTTCCTAAGAGGGATCCCCTATATGCCTAATGTAGTATCCAAACCACTTACTAGGACTGAAGTGAATGTATTAAAACCTGAAATGTGAACGGAAGCTCCTGTCTGCGCATGCAGATGCAGAGAGTGGTTGCCTTCTCTCCCTTCTGGCAGAACAAGGCCACTATGCTTTCAAGGGATAAGGGCATGGGCAGCAGACACTAAACCCTGCCATGCCCTCCTTCACAGGTATCTGACAAGGATTTTTTGCAACAGCAACAAGCTGTTGATGGATGTTATCTGCAGAACTAGAGGAAACTAACAGCACTGAATTTCTCACCTGTCTACACGTCCCCCCCAGGACAAACCATTCCACAGTGAAATAACTGAAGCTGTTGCAAAGCCAAAGGATATTTTTCTGCTGTCAATAACTTTCCACTGTGTTAAACTACAGGAGGAAAGCAGTTGGAGGATGGACAGAGACACAGTGACCATTAGACACATCAGTACTGTACTGGTCCTACAGCAGCCTGTACATGAGAAAGCACCTCCTCATCACTTGGTCTGTGGAAAAGTTATTCGCGCCTAAGTAGCACCAGTACAAGGATTAATTTGGAAAAGAGCTTCACCAAGTAACACTGCACTGTGCTGAGTGAAAACCCTGTGCCCTGTTGCGCATGCATGGGTGAAATACAATGCTCCCATGCAAGGCTCAGCCAGGGGCAGGAGCAGGGGGCAAACCCACCCAAAAGCAGCCTATGCAAGGCCAGCCAAGGCAGGTCTAACAGAGATCCCAGGGGGAGCTGAACATCTGGCCTCAACCAAGGGGGTGAGGAGCTGGTGTGGGGTCCCTGTCAGGACAGGCAGCACCATCCTGCAGCCCACTCAACTCCCACAGCAAACCCTAGCTGGCAGAGCCGGGAAACATCAGTGCCTGCTGTGGCGGCGCTGGAACACGGAGGTGCTCACTGGTTCACTGGAGTTACCTGGTCCACTGGAAGTGTCCTGATGCTGGAAAACACTGAGGGCACCTGGGGGTTGTACATGAAGACTAAAACCTGGACAGCCTATACTTAGGACACACAATCTAGATGGATTCATCAGGGAATTTTGCTCTTTAGGTCATTTTTTTCTCCCAAATTTTAAAAAACCACCAAACCTGCTACATTTGGGAAACTGAAATATTTTCCTAGCAATATTTTTCTAGTAGTATTTTCAATTTTTTGTAAAAGAAATCACATTATATTGAACTTCAGCTCCTTCCAACTTGTTTCTTGCCAAGCCTTCTTTAAGTAAAAATAGCAGCACATTTTTTAATCACAGAAATAATGGATTGCACAGTCCTCTATGGGATGTCAGCATCCAGTAGTCCTCAGATTTCTTTTACTGTTAATTAGTGATTTAATTAACTAGATCCTTAGCCCATTTAAAACACTGTAACAGTAAAAATTATTCTTTTCTATGTCAACACCGAATTCCATTAATAAGCACAAGTGGAAATTTTCAGTGAGAAGCAGTAAGCAAAAACTGACCAACCAAACAACCATTTCCAATAAGGTTTACAAAAGAAATGGTGAAGTTTTTTGTTTTATTTTTACATTTTTTCTTCCAAAGCATAAAATGAAAACAAGAGAAATGCTATTAATACCATTTAAAGTAGAGCTTAAATGAAGTTATTTATAATTGGATAAAGAAATTTGTCTTTTTAATGTGTATGCCTTGAAAATTGGCCAGAAAGTCATCTGTGCATTTTACTTCTTGACAGTAATCACTTTCAATATTCTGTAAAGGTACCCAGGAGACAAGCAGAGATGTTTGGTAGTGAACAGTAAAACATAATCAGTCTTCAGGAAGACAGTTAAAATTACTGATCTGTGACACCTCACATGTTCAAGTCAATTAAATATGATTAACGACTACCTGGGCTGATGTGCATTTTGCTCTTTTGGTACATGCACAGGGAAAAAGGAGTGTGGGCATATACTCACCCTCCTCCTTCATATTCATGTGCAGATGTGTCATGGAGTATGAACATATGTTCAGAGAACGTTTTGAAGAGAGGGAAGGAAATGATGAAACCCAGGAAACAACAGGGCTCAGCAAGTACCCTGCTGCCTAAAGATCCACTAACTTTAACCAGGGGAAAAATAAGAAATAATCTGGAATTTCTGTTCCCTCCCTGATGCTGTGAAGGGCACAGGGCCCAAGGGTTTTGCCTACCTGAGCAGGTGGCGGTGGCTGTTGCACGAAGCCCTGGGGCGGCGGCGGCTGCAGCACCTGCTGGGACACCGGTGCTCCTGAGCCCGTGAAACCTCCTGGGGGAAGCTGTTGGCTTGGGGAGGCCATGATGTAGCCTGTCTGCTGGGCAGGCTGCTGCAGCATGGCCGAGGGGTACACGGGACCAGAAGGCGACTCGGGGTTGTCTCCTGATGACTGACGACTCAAGCTCATCTGGTTAAACTGTGCTGTCATGTCATCGCGCTGCGGGGCAGAAGGCAGGAGAAGAGGATACAGATGCAGCAGGCACATGAGTTAGCAAAACAAAATAGGCTCAGAGAGAGAGGGGGGAAAGGAATCACTCAGTTCTGATCCATGCCAAACTTTGCAAGGATCTTAGCGAAAATGGAGGCAATTAAAATGAAAATCACCGTAAATGCTTTGACAAAGACTTCCAGACTGCAAGGTGAATGGCATCATTTGGCAAAAAAGCCAATTATTTTGGCTCTTTCCCCCTGCCACCTTCACCCTTAATTCCAAAATGACGAGTGAACTTTACAGTGTTCAAAAGAAGACACTTTAAATTTAAAGGGCATGAAAATAACACTATGGATACCTCTATCCTCAAATACAGGATTTGCCAGCCAAACACATGCTGGTAATTGCACCTGTGTTTCAAACTGGTCCCAAGAGGAATTCAGTAGGATTCAGCTGCAGATCTTTCCCTTTTTGGACTGCTTTAAAAATCCAAGGTTGTAAACATAGAGAAAGTTAAAAAAAAGCTAAGCCTAATGTTGCTATTTCAAGGCTTTTTATTGCGTGTTGAAGAGAAACAAGTTCTATATCTGATTGAAGGGGGAAAGAAAAAAAAAAACTATGGTAGGATAAATGTACCACAGAAAGTCAATAGACCTAAGCCTCATTACATGCTAGTAATAATACATGCATTCTGAACTGTATCTGTTCATTCTTGCAAAAAGATTAATACTATTCAACGCTCTCAAGTTCATTCTGTGAAGGTCAAAGATTTACAAATGTGGGTGTGGTTCTAGGCATCTTCTTTTGTGCCCATATCATAAGACCTTTAAATACTCAACTTAAACTCCATTGTGTGCTAATATGCCAATTAAAGACAGGAAATAAGTACCAAAAAAAGGCTCTTTTTAAAAGAAACCTCTTAATATTGTTAGTAGCCCTGTGGTATTTATTCTCCAAAACCATCCTGCACAAGCACTTAATGTCTGGAAACGTCAAACTGTGTTAAAAACAAAACAAAACAAAAATAAAAGATTGCTTGTGGAAAGCACTTCTGGGACTCACCCTCACATAGAGAGACTCACGCTCACAACTGAGAGCAGATGTCATGGATCAATGTTTTAAACACTACTGACAGATCATCAGGTGGTTTATGGAAGAAATGCTGTTAACTTTACTGTCATCCTACATTCATATTCAAACCCAGGAGTTATCTCTGTGAAGTTGTTCCTTTAAAAAGCTAGGATATTCATTATCAGAATGACAAATGACTGCAAACAGATTCTGCAAGAAACTTCGCTGAGCCAGGAATGCCTCTAGATTTTCCCAAAAGAGAAAAACATCTTCAAACACGTATAATCTATAAAGTGTTTGTATAATGTAATGTGTACTGAAGATAGTAATTCAGATGAAGTTTCATTATCAAATTAACCAATAAAAATATTAGCTTTCTTGTGACTGTTACTAGGGCAAGCTGATAGTCCTGCAACAGACTTTTCAAGAGAATTAGCATTGAGATATGCAACTTCATTCAGCATGGAAGATTTCTTTTCCTTTAAATGGTATCACTAGTCATTAATAACATTATTTTATCTGCAAGGACCCATCAGCTTTGTTTACATATCTTACTATAACTATGTGACCAAAAAAAAAAAATCAATCTTAAACAAGATTACTAGACCAAGAGTGAAAAACAACAGAAAAAAATCTTGTGGTGCCTCTTTAAAATGTCAGCTTCATTTCAGAACAGTATAATCTTAGCCCTGTAAGCACCAAGCCAGAATCAGACTCCAGAAGAACACTCTATTTATTTTCATTTTACATGTCCATTGGTGCATTGTCATGATGTACAGCACACCACACCTTCTGGAGCTGGTTCAGGGCTACTCTCCTTCCCAAGTCTTCTGATATCACCAGGGAATAAATCCAGGCAGTGAATTTAGTATATGGATAAAAGAATATAAAATAAAAATAATGATTTCTTGAGGTCTCTTCTCCTCTCTTTGCGGACACAAAAGAGGAATAATCCAAATCTCAACAATTCAAGTTAGCATTTTAAGGTCATTTGGCATTAAGTGAGGAGACATAAGCTCCTACCAGCAGGCAGAACAAAATATTTTCCTGGAGGGTCTGCTAAGCAGGTAGAGAGCTGTAACATCACCTTTCAGGTTAGGCAACCAGGATCAGTGGGAATGCTCACACAAAATGCCTGTCAGTACCAAAGCATTAAGGTGAACAGGTATTTAGACAGGGTTCTCATGTAGGACACCTGTCGCAGTGCTCCCCAGAGGCTCTTGGACACACATATTCACACCTCCAACTTCAAGGAAAAAAAAAGAAATAAGAAATCTTTAGTACCACAGAAAACTGCTGTGTTGGAGAGACTGGCAGGAGATGCTGAGGAGGATAAGAAACTGCTGGATATTGGACCGACTGAGAAGATGGCTGCATTGTCTGAACAGGCTGCAAAACAAGCAAAGGGAAAGACAATAAATTCCACCAGAGAAAGATAACAAGCACCATCACCACCACCTTTGTTACTGAGAACAAAGATCTCAAACACAGCTCTGAAAACACAGGTGACTCATCCCCAGCCTGAGTACAAGAGGTTAGTCTTGCGATTTTAGTCTTCATTTTAGCCTTATACCAAACAATTACTTATTACTGATATTTCTGCCTCTTTTCGTAGATTTGATGGCCATTAGATTAAATATAGCCACAGCTATACCCTCTTACTCGTAATATGGGGCAAAGCCAAATTATGACTCCGCGTTTAATTTACTGAGATAAAAATGGAAAGCAGCATAGCCTAAGTGTATATTTGAATTTCGCTGTTAGTGATTGATTTAACTCCAAGTGTGTCATAGGCAAAGGAATAATGATTGTAAAGCTGCTTTGGGAGAACACAAGACTTTAAAAAGTGACAAAGAACAGACTGTGAATTACCAACAGACAGGCCATCAGCTTGGAGCAGATGTTTATTTAAGCAAAAAAACCAATTTTCCACAGCACTATTATCCTGTAGTAGCTTTAGTATTCCTTTCATTTTAACCTCTCATATAACTTCTTACAGGTTTGGTACTATCTCTGTCTTCTAAAACTGTGAAGACCAGATCAAGAAATAAGAAATAAGAAATAAGAAATAAGTCCAAACCCAGTAAAATGATAGCAACTTCACTGAATTCAAACACTGTATTACTGTGTAAGCAGGGCTGAAGCTGTGCCAAATTATAAAGCTACACAAGAACCAAAGTAGATCTTGGCTGCTCTGTGACTAAGCAGGATATAGGATTCTTGCTTGAGTAGTTCCCTCTGCCTGCTCTGCCCTGGGAGAACAGGCATGCAATCCACAAAATTAAGTTTGAACCAGACCCAAACCCTGCTGCCCATGCTCAGCCACGTCTGGCCATGTGCCACAGCCAGCACAGGGACCAGAGAGCCAACATTGCACTGTGCTCAAATAAAATTGCTCTTCCTGCTGCAGCTCCAGAACTTCTAGCTCAGAGCAGGATAATGGCCAGAATATTGGTGCAGGCAGAAAACCACCAAACTGGGGCAAAAGTGCTTGGAGACCACGCATAGATTGGGCCCAATACAACTGGACATGAAAAGGTTTGTAGAGCTCTTGTACCTTGTTCTTTGACTCAACCCACTGCTGTCAAAAGAGAAATGTCCCTGGTTCTCAGGAAAGAATTACAGATGGCACTGGTTTGAGAATGAATGGTTCAGCTTCCACTAATGGGTGAATTTTTCAAACTAATTTTATGTAGACATGCACCAACACGCTTAACAGTACTTTTGAAAATGAAATCATGCTTTAGATAAAATTGAAGATGTAATCTTCCCTCTCCATCTGCTTTATCCATGTAGAAAAGAACATCCTGACATTTGGTCTAGCTGCATTCCTCCCTTCTTTCCTTTAGGTCATTCTTCATATCCCCAAGAGCTCCTTCTTTTTTCCAGAGACACCACACCTACCTGTGTGACAAGGTGACTTGCCATTTGCTGCTGTGGCTGTTGAACCTGCTGAGGCTGCTGGGGTGAAGGTGGCTGCTGAGACTGTCCCACCACCTGGCTCCTCATTGTCTGCTGGCCACTGGGAGGATTGTATATTGCCGGTGTCCCATCAGGATTTACAAATGGTTGACCTGAAACAAAACACCCGGCTCTTGCTGGACACTTAAGAAAATACTGTTTTCTGTGTGAAAGCAAACAATTTTGCTTGAACTGATCACTCTTTAGCTGACCTGATACAAGAGTAAAGGGTTCATCACTCACAAAATCTCATTCCAGTAATTACAGTATCAGACAGCTTTTATTTTTTTTTTCAGGCAAGACAGCAGATATTTGTTTCAGCAGCATGATCTTCCAAGGAATAGGTGGAAAGTTACCATGGCTATAAGATGATTCAGATGCTATGGTTACTTGAAAACATTCAATGATGAATCAATTAACATTAAAATTGAACTTTGGAGCAAACACTGAAGGTAGAGAATGTTCCCTTACATTTTCCTCTAACACAACAGCAGTCAAATGTACACAACTACTTCTGAAACATTACAGTTTGTAAAAAAGGGGAAAAAAAACCAAACCCACTCTTGTTACTAATTTACTTACGCATTCTAATAACACAGAGCTGTGCCTTATGCTTAGAGGAGCTAGCACTCCAGTTTTCAAGGAAGCAACACTTAAGGTGTATTTAAAAATCTCTTATACACAAGACAAATTTTTTTCAGGGTTCTACTAAGCTATTGAACTCATTTTGCTTTGGATAATTAAGCTGGGGGGAATAATCTTGGAAAAAAAATGCTTCTTTAAAATAAAAATTTTACGCAAGTCATTGTCTTGAAAACAAAAAAGAAATGGTATTTCTCAGTAGGAAAAATGTTTTCCATGACTTCTGTTCTCTTTTCACTTCCATTATAAATCTGTAAATCAAAGGAATTAGGAATACTTCCAAGAGGAAAAAAAAAAGTAATTTTAGCAATGATGTTATAACCTTTGAAGTAGGTAACTAAAGTATGAATATCTAAGATAAAAAGAGAGATCTAGAGAAGTTCAGTTACTTAGAGTAACAGTAATGAACTTCTGATTTGTACCCTACATCGCAGATAGATCCAGACAGATCATCTCTATCTGCTCTATCTACTCCTCAGACTTCTAGTTTCTCCTTCCAATGAACCACAGTCAGAAATGCATTAAGAGCACTGGCCAAAGAAGCTTGCCTTCTGTCTCTCCAAAGCATCAAGTTTCTGGATGAACTCAACACCACATTCATGCTGAGAAAGGTCATGAGTGAGTGGAAAAGAAGCATGGGGCAGTTCTGTCTACTTATTTCCTGATTCTTGCTGTGAATCCACTGGGTGACTATGGCATGGACTCCCAAGCTTTGTGAATCTCAAGCCCCACAAGTACTTTAGAAGAGTGAGTGAACAGGATAACATGGTCCCAAAGCCTGTGTCAGATGCTAAAGGGAAGCTAATAAAGAGCATTTTTGGTGACTTAATGAAAGATGGCAGAATTGCAAGTGTTGCAAGAACAGCAACACTTTTAAAGATAAAAAAAGAGAAGACTTCTCATGAAGAAATCTTGAAATCAGAAATGAAAAGGAGAGATCAGAAGGTAACAGGGAAGACATCTGTAAGTTATGAACAGTGGCCCTGATAGAAGGGCGAAGATTGCAATGTCATTTCAAGGAGTACCAATGAAAAGTAAATGCTCCTAAATTGTCAGAGGGGTTAAGGAAGAACGTGTCAAGAGGAATCCTTTAAAGGGTAAAGCAGGCTGATGAAATAAGTGAAATGGAGAGCACAGCCCCATAATTGGTTCTTTGCCAAAGCAAGTAAGAAGCTTGACTATATGGGAGGGAGAAGGATAAAGCAGAGGAGAGAAAATAAAGGAAACTGCAGATATGGAATAGAAAGTGTGTATTCCCAACATCTGGTAAGGAGAAGAGTTATACTCAGAGCAGGAAAAAACTGACTGCATCTCTGGATGCCATTAGAGGCTTGCACAGTCAGTGACTATGTACTGTGAAAGGGAGGAAAGATCTTTAAAGGACACGGTTTTATGATCAAAAGAGAGAAAAAGACTGGAAGTAGCCTCTCTGCAAGAGGAGAAGAAAGAGCTAAAGAATGGTATGACATTGGGAAAGAAAATCTATTCATTACAGGAAACAAAGATCTTTTTTCCTTTTCTTTCAACTGTCTTCTCTTCATCTCTGTTTCTGACAGCATCCATCACTTTGATAGTCGATCACAGCATCCAGCAATCTAAATTTCTTCCCCATGGAGCTCCTTTTGTAATGTTTCCCTAATAAGATGCAAAGATTCTGAGCCCAAAGAGTGACAATTTTGCAGCATGTATTTATTTTGCTGCATGTGAAAACCACAGCAGATGCCAAAGTACAGTCTGATTTCCAGCACGAGGTAGCAGCATGAAGCTATGAGTGCGAGACAAGAATTTCAGGTTTTTAAAGAAATCTGCTCTCTCCATTACTTTATTATGCATACATTTACATGGGAGCTGCAGAAATGAAACACAAGGTTTGAAAGAAACACAAAATAATATATATACACAAAAATACTTGCTGAATGTTAACCATACAAACACGCATGGGTTTCCCAATGATGCATCTGCAGACAGAGGCACACAGGGAGGGAAGATAAGGTGCTCTGGTCTAAAGAGAGTATTGAAAGGCATTATACCTATAGCAGAAAAAAACCCAAAAAAACCCCTGTGTACCAGGCAAAAATCTGAAGTAGCTGCTGCAATTTGCTAAATTGACAAGACAGATGTAGGAGATGCTCCTCTTACGTGGCTCTTGCTTTCAAGTGTGGTGAGTTCCAGTGTCTGTCCTTGCCAGGAACAAGCCAAAGAACAATCCTGGCCAGGAACAAGCAGTATCTCTTAGCTGTTTGTGGGCTCCATGCAACATAATTTCCTTTCATTTGTTTCTCAGTTCTGTCACCTGAATTACCATTGACTCCTGCCTAGGCCTGATGAGCTTTGTATGGAAATGGACCATATGGTGGAACACAAAATGTTGTCTTCTGTATTGACTAAGAAATTTCAGTGGTGCAGACAGAACTGTCATCTATGAGAACAGAAATGAGCAGATGAATATAATGATGGATCTTTTCCTTGCTGACAGTATTAGGCTCTCACGTCAATAATGCAATAGCTTAGAAAAAAGTACACTTAAAGAGTAAAGGCTTTGGAAGAGTAAATGTTTGTGCAAGTTACTAAGTCATGTCTCTGGACAGAACATATCAAAGTTACAACATTCATATATAAACAAACAAGAACTCCTCCTTGATTTTAAATATGCTAATACATATTGATCAGCCCCAGATATTACCATCTATAAATATCTGTGTTAAGACTGGCTGAAGAGTTTGCCAAGGCTGTATTTTTCTTAAATGCTGCAACTTTCTTGGCCGAACTATGGTCAAAAAAATGATTCTTAGTAGTGGATGCACAAATAAGCTTTAAGCATTTCCACCAAAATAGTGGAACACAGGGATGTAATACATATAAAATACAGGCTATAAACAAAAATCCCCAAAGAAAAAGCTCCTGAATGTTCTTTTAAGGACTTAGAAAAAATATACCAGAGTTTAACCCTCAGCTTTCAGTATAATGGAAGCTAAATTTCACTACAGGCTTTTTTGTTTTAAACCCAGCATAACTCAGCTAAGGTTGACTGCACAGCCAGCCATGGTCACTGGAATAGTCCAAATTACCAAAGAAGCACCACACCTTCAAACTCCCTGAACCTTCGTAACTCTGATAGTACAATACAGTGGGGAGTAACAGCATAACATGACCCAGACTTCATCCAGACCAAGGAGGTAACAAATTGCCTTAGGCTTTCATCAAGCACTCAAATTCAAACTGAAGAGTTTCTGAAGTGCCCACAGTACTTTGGTGCTTGCAAGTGCCTCGTTTGTGAGCTGCAGTTATGAAAACTATCAGGAATTTAAGAGTTACATCTTTCTCTTATCACAAACTTCACAATTTAAATTCAATTGCTAATCATACAGCTCACATAAAATTAATTCTCAATTTCAGATTCAAATACAGCCTTTAAGCCTTTTGAAGTTCCACTGTTAAGCACAATCTCTAAGAATGTGACTTTATTTTTTGGTTGCACCATATCTCAGCATGTTTGATATAGAAGAGCATCTGTCCTTATTGATGCTAACGGGATCTTTGAGGATTCACTGAGGGCCAGGGAGCACCAGGACTGCTGAATGATGAATTTCCTGTCTGGGATAGAGCAAGAGTGTTTTTTATCACTTCCCACCAGCTATGCCACAACAGCCTCAGAAATCAAATCTAGCTTTGCCTGCACATTTGAAAACAACAATTTGCCAAACATCATTTCAGTGTATATTTGCTCATAAATTGCCGCCAGAAAAATATGTCTTGAAACAAGAAATCTGCCGATTCACCAGCTGACATCAGAAACACCAAAGGGCAGCATCAGGCAGGAGGGAGCTGTACTGACCTGTATGTGGGTTGAGAAGGATACTGCCAGGAGGTATCCCTGCAGCTTCAAGTGGAAGAATGATATAGCTGGTGTTGCTGGGGGCCACCTGGCCACTCATCCCGTTCTCAGGGTAGGACACGCTGCCTGAAGAATTGGCCGTCACCCCGGGGACGAGAGATGCACTTTGGAGAGGCTGATGTATTCGTGACAGTGATCCTGAGGAGCCAGCACTGCTGGAAGACTCTGAGCCTAACAGGGAGACACAAGCACAGCAGGAAGGGGGGGTTACCAAGGCACGCCAGTCCCCATCAGATAGGGCACAGACAAGGACAGCTTCACAGATTGCAAAGGTATGCACCACTCCATGCCCAGCTAGTAGGAGCAGGATTTTCACTCCCTAGTGAACCCAGTACCCAGTGGCAATTTTCACAATCCAAAAGCCCACTTTCCTCATGCAACATCAGCTTCCCCCCAGCCAATAAACAGATTTACCAAAGAGGAACACAAAATCCTCAGCATGTATAATACCAAGGTGTCAGTTCATAAGGAATAAAAAGTAAACAGAGTGTTTATAAATGAAAAAAAAACCAAACAAAATGGAACACAAAAAAAAAATCACCTAACAATCTCTGCAAAGCAACAGCAATTGAGTTATCAGTCCAGTCACAAGGTAGCTGTGTAATATCCATATTAACTTAAAGCTACCTAAGATGCTACCTAAGACTTTTGCCATTTTATTAAAATTTATCAATCAAGATAAATCAACTGTGCTAAAGCACATTTGTGCCTGACAGAATGGGAAGACACAGTATTTTAACCCCCAAAAATAATATTCAAACTTCTGAGATACTACTTGATTAGATTTTAATTTGCTTCACAGAAAAAACACAAGAATTTCTGAGAGCATAAGGCTCAGGTGATCAGCTTCCCTAAAGCAGGATGGCATGGAAGCTTATTCCACAGAGCAAAGTATGTTTTAATTACAACTTCTTCCATTTTACTGGAGTCCACTGTCTATGCATCTAACCTCCACAGTGTCCATCTGCAGGTACAGACTAAAAGGAAGGACAGAATTCAGACTTCAGTTTAGCAAAGCTCTTTGAGGCAAATTATATCCTTTCAGATATGGGATACTGCAGGTGGACCCTGTAGTGGATTGCTTAGAGCCTCAAATTAATTTTCAGTCAAATGCATTTGAAATTCATTTATTTTCTCATATTTAGAGAAATGAGAGCAGAAGAGGTTCCTTCCGAAGAAATCACACCACCATCTTATTACTTAACAGAGGATTTTTTCCACAGATTACTGCGGATTCCTGTGTAACACACATTTTTTTATCCATCTTCAAACTTTGGGTTCATACAGCAATCACTACAGACACAGTCCTCTATATGAGCTGTGCACTATTTGCCATAAGTAGGACCCTATATCTCCTTCTCTGGTATCCAATCAAGAAAGTAATAGAGATTTCCAAAGAATTTTTTCATTTCATTAATTAAGTCTTTCAATAAAACATCAAAGTTTTATTAGTTGCTATATTTTTTCTCTCCTCGCAGACTGAGGTTAGAAATTTAGAAATATTGTTTCTGAAGAAACAGTTTTATTTATTAGATAATTTCAGATTCCTGTGTTTCTACAAATTGCAGAATTACTCCTGGATGCCATCCTCATCAAGTTGCAAGCAGTATTTGGCATCTTCCTTGCAACTGTAAATGCAACTGCTGCAGTACAATTTTCCTTCTACATCAGTTACAAGGTCCTTTGCTGTATTTCCCTGGCCTTTCTACATGCATTTCATGTTGTTTCGTTGAGTTGTCTTTTACTTTCTCCTCTTTTCCTTCACCTTTTGAATTCAATGGGTCAGGAAGCTGCCTGGAGATGGTAATGGTTATGAGATTTCTTAAACCTCCCACTATTTCTAGGGGTGTGTGTGAGTAGTACCAAGCCTGAGTTCAGACTCTCTCCACTCTTTGTGCTATTCCAATGAAACGCTATTGGCACGAAAGAAGATTGCAGCTCTGACATTCAATTGTTTGGTTTCTCTTTCCTCCCTTTCTGCTGTTCTTATGGCAGAATTATGTATTGATCTACACCAGCTTCTGAATGATAAAAGCCAGAGGACTGCAATGAATTCAGGTGTACTCATCACATGGCATGGAGGCAGTGGAAAATACTTTGAGGCTATCCCCACACATTGGTCAAACTGATAGCTTTGAAATCTAGTTCTCCCATGTTAGTAGATTTGAAAGAACACAAATAAATCACAAAACCATATCAAGAGTTTTCTGAGTTTAAAAACGAAAAAAAAAATTCCAGAAATTACTGCGGCACCGATTTTACCCCCATTTATACCATATAAGAATGATCTACTTTATTTAGTTCCATTACTGTAACTTATTTCCTATCATTTTAAGTCTAGACATATTAAGCCAAGTAAATTCCAATACTAATATTTGGAAATTAACACCAATTAATCTTGTCTTTGTAGCTCTGATTAGCTGTTTTCACACTGCCTGAATTTGGAAGGGGAAATCACTTTATAATGAATTCAGTACTGTAAAAATGGGGAAAAAATAAACTATCTGACTTTATTCAGATTCACATTAAAAGATGTCTTGCAAAAGACTTCTGAAAGGAACTTGGACTAAATGAGATTTTTGCCCCCATTACAAAATCTAACCTCTTTTTTTCAGCATGTAATGATGGATAGTTCTTCTAGATAATTCTATAATTTTCTTGCTGCTTCACAGTTGAGATAATAATAACCTTCACATTCTCATCACTTTCCATTAATATATTTTTTAAGTATTCTGGGAGATACAGAAGTTCAAAGAGCTGTAAAGAAAAAGAGACAGAAAAACCACCAAAAATGCCTAATAGCTTAGAGGGTTTGCAGAGGGAGAGCATGGAAGTACCATTAATTTTCCAATATTCTAAGCAATAGTGAGTGATGCAACATGTCCTGCTCTATTTTCCCTGGATCAGCATTCAGTATCTGATAACTTTCAACATCTCTGCCCATCTCACCTTTCAAGTCCAAGGCAAATTTCTCCTTTCTTATCAACTACACTCTCAAATCTATCCACTATCACTGCTTACTCTAGACCATCATCATTTTCAGGGACAACAGAACTGGATTGGAATACTGGAAGTATTTTTGTCTCGGATATAGATTCTTAGATTAGAAATAATTATTTGCTACTTCTGTAAGTCACTTGCCTTTCTCTATGAAACAATATATTTTGTGATCTTTTAAGGAAATGTCATGTACTCACATGAACATGATTATTTCTCTCTAAGCTGCACTTCTGAAAATAAAACTAAAGCTTCAGCACAGTCAGTGGGAAGATTATGACTGGAAGCAGCTGGATCATGACCTGCTGCCCATACATCAATATTCTGACAGTTTTTGCTGGATTTGTAAGATTCATCAGGCTAATGCCTAATTCAACTAAATTATAAAGAAGGAAAAATCTAGTTTCAAAACTCAGAGAAAAAATATAATATACAGGACACTTGATTTAAGAAACCCCAAAACCTAAGCAACAAACAAAACAAAACAGCAAAGGAAGGTTAATGTATTAAAACGCCTGCTGTAATGTATTGAAATGCCTTTCCCAACAGGAGCAGCAATGAGCACCTAACAGGAGAGATTAGACTGGGTCTCCGATTACTTGGAGCCCTGCCAAGGAAGCTAATGATCTCTACAGATCTGTATCAACACAGTTAATACCCCAATGCAACCAGCTTTTTGCAGCTAAGGGGGAAAGAAATACACTCTGACAGATGTGCATTCCACTGAATGGAAAATGCATTAGGAGAAGCTAAAGGTGCAATAGCTACAACTTTTAAGCCTCCCAACAATTATTTAACTAGATATGTAGATACACATAGGACACTTCTGTGAAACACATCTTCTCTCATGATGTTAAAACCTGTTGCAATGTGTCAGTGACAATAACATGGTAGTTGATATGCTAGATTTTCTCTTTTTGGGTGTTACAGACTGAACGTGTACCTCATTGTGCCCCTACAATCACAACCATTTCACTCACCGCTCTTAGTCAGCCCTGGAAAGTTTACTGTATTATTAGAAAGCTAAATAAACCAACATTTTGCATGATGTCCTAAGTAGTAGGAAGGCAATCTGATTGAAATTTGTTAAATTATTAACTCCCCATATGATATTGAATTATAGCTTAAAACATCTCTGTGTACCTAGTGAACTGTAGAATAACAAAGAAGGAAATTTTATTTGCATTGTACAATCTGTGCTTTTCAGTAGAACAGGGTATTCTAAACAGTCAACAGGTGCATGAAAATAACCATCAGTACCAATAAGATAACCATGTAATGGGTTTCAAACAGCCCCTTTTGTGAAGTTTGTAAAAATGAAGTAACATAATTCCTTTGCAAAGCTCCAATTCCTGTGCAGCTGAAAACAATAAAGTCTAAGACTAATTGACACAACTGGACTCTACTGCAGAGAACAGCATGTTCTGTGATCTCTCTGTGAGCCTAAGGGGAAGCTAACATCTTTCTGAGCTTCAGTTCCTGCTTGTTTGCTATGTACTATTAATTACTGATTTATCACAGGTTAGGGGCAGAACATTTAATTTTGGTGGCAATACGAAAAGTGATCTAGAAAGGCTACAATGTTAATACTGCATCACTGTATACCCTGTTGAAGGCAGCTGTAAGCCTTCTATAAAAATCCTGAAAATTTTAATACTCCTATGCTCAGGAAGAATGTTTAACAATGCTTCTGGATGACTGCAATATATAGAGAGAATAATTTTCACATTTAAAGATTCCATAAATATTTTCCATCATTTAGCCAATGAAGAACATTTTGACGAACTAATGATTTCACACTGATTCAATACAAATTTCATGCAAGACAAAAATATTTTAAATTCATTACTGTGAACCATAAAGCCCTTCAGAGAAAAGTCTTTCTGTAGGAGAACTGGGACAGAATTGGTGCCTAGCAGACTCTGGCATGCTACCAGGGCAGCATGTCTAACATGGGTAGCAACACCTCTGCAATTCCATTTCAAATACTGTAGTGAACATAAGGGAAAAAAACAAACCAAAACAAAATCACCCAAAATAAAAACATGATCAATCTTTAAATGTTTACTTGGACTACAGAACACCAGGGCTGCCTATGGCAAAAGTAGAAAGTAATGAAGGCAGTAGGCAAAATATTCACTATCAAGTATCACTTGGTACCTAACGCACCTTAGAAAATGCAAATATCACATTGACTACTGTATGAATGCACTTAGCATTTTTTTGGTGAAGCGAAAACCCTTTATAAAGACGTATTTCCCCATTGTTTTTTGAATTGCTATTCTTTTCTGCTTTAATGCCATTCAATAGCATTTCAGAGAGAAGAATAGAAATAGTGATTAGGGTAGTAGCTCTTCTGACTTTTTTGAGGCTGACTGTTTGACTTTGTGTCCTGGCTTTGAAGGTGTCTGTTTGTTTTGATATCCAGTCTGGCTCTTCTTCCCCACTTCTTCCTTTTATCTTGCTTCTCTTTTACTCTTTTTGTGCCTTGGCTAGCTTTACAGTTTAAACGCATTCCTTAAAAAAGTCAAAGCATTTAAAAAAGAACGTGGAATTTTAATATCACTGATGTTTTAAAAATGTATTATAAGAGCTTACATTTGAAAGCAATTTGGGGTTTGGCGTCTACAGGGTGCAGATGCATTTACAAGCATTGGCATGGTTCACAAGTCTCTTCTTTAATACATTTCCTAAGTGCATCCTTTTTACTATGCTTGATTTTAACACTAAAATGGCTTCTTAAAAATATTGCTCTTGCAATTAGATGTCTCCTCCAAACTGGATTTCCCTGACACCATTTTAAATGCTCTGCACCTCTGCAACACAATGTTGCAGAGAAATACATCTACCTGCACTCTACTTAATGTAGAATGATATAAAAAAAAATGTATAACAGGAACCTGTGCCGCCTCCTTAATTCTTGCACATCAAATTCAGTTTTGATGCTATTCAAATATTCATGGGAGGAAAAGAAATCTGGAAGTGAAACCATGCTCTATTCCATAATTCAAGCCCCACTGTATAGCCTGTTTAGTCTATATACAAATAAAAAATACACTAGAGTGTAGTTTCAGAACTATGTACACACTGAAATTGCACCTTGCCTTCCATGGGGGCACATCCCATAGGCAGACATAACACATGACAGGGAGGATTCTGTCATCTCTCCACCTGGCTGAACACAGGGATGACGGGACAGGGGGAAATGGCAACAAGCTCCTGCCCAGCACAGCAGGCAGGTCTCCTGTGTGATTATCTCACTGTCTTAGCGGCCCTGGGATAACAGATGTGAGGCTCTGCAAGTGGAACCAAACAACAGCAAGGATGGTGGTTCACTTGGCTGGAGGTTAATTCAGACTACTCCCGGCATCAAAATTGCTTCCACATAGAGAAAAGGATGGGTCATGGTCATGGGAGACTCGCTTCTGAAGGGAAGAGAAGACCCAATATGTGATTAGACTCACTTCTTGGGATTGTCTGCTACCTCCTCAGTAGGAGGTAAAGATGTGAAAAGAAAACTCTACTCTGATACAGCTCTCAGTTCATTATCCATTACTGATTTTTCAGTTCGGCAGCAATGAAGTCCCAAGAAGAAGTCTGTGGGCAATCAAGAGACATCAAGGCCTTGGCATAACTGATTAAGGGATCAGGAGAAAAAGTAGGGCTCTCCTCTGCCCTTCCAGTTGCAAGGACTGATGAGGGAAGAGCCGGCAGATTAAGAATAGACTCTGAGACTGGTGTCATTGACAGAACTTTTGGGGTTTTAACCACTGGCTGGTTTATAGAACACCAAGCCTAGACAGACAGGTTACACCTGTCTGTCATAAAGGGAGGAAAGTATCTTTGCAGAGGAGTTATCAGGTCTTTAAACTAGATTTGAAAGGCAAAAGGAACGTTATGCAGCTGCCTGTGTTTAAGGTATGGTGTGCTAGTGAGGTTCTTTGGTCTGACATTCCAGTGGAGGCAGGGGATGGAGATGCATGAGACGGTGAAGACACAAAGGTTACTGATGTGTTAGAAATGAAAGAAGTGCCTGAAAATGATCAGTAGGAATTACAGCTTCTTCCCACAAAAAGGGGGCAGGATCAGTAACTCAATATAAGGGCATCTGTGGCAATGCACACAGAATGGGTAACAAAACAGGAGGAGCTGGAAGTAACTGCACTGCAGGACAGCTGTGACACAGTTAACCATCACATGGTGAGATGACTCACACAAGGGGAGGGCTGCAGTGGATATCTGGAGATGCCTCTGAAGGCATGCACAAGGAAGGATAGATGGTGGGATATGCCTTGTATGCTAGAGATTGTTTTGATTGTCTAGAGCTTGACAGTGGTGATGAAAGGGTTGTGTGTTTATGGGTAGAAATCGGAGAAAATGCCACGAAAGCAGATGTCAGGATGGGAGTTTGTTATAGACCATCCAAGCAAGATGAAGAAGCAGATGCAATATTCTATGAGCAGATGAGAGAAGGCTCATGATCACGGGCCCTTGTTCTTGCACACGACTGACTTACCAGATAGCTGCTGGAAATATGACACTGCAGTGAGGAAACAATCAAAGAGGTTCCTGAAGTACATGGAAGATAATTTCCAGGCAGAGTTGGTGAGGGACCCAGCTAGGGAAGGTGCCCCACTGGGCCTGTTTTTATGAACAAAGAAGACTTGTGGGTGACGTGATGGTTGGAGGTTTTATTTGGCAGAGTGATCACAAAACAGGCAGTTTTCAATTCTCAGAGAAGTAGGAAGAGGGGTCTGCAAATTGGCTACCTTGGACTTTCAGAGGGAGATTTTGGCCTTGGGAGGCAGTCCTGAAGAACAAAGGGGTACAGGAATGCTGGACATTCTGCAAGAAGGACATCTTAAAGGCTCAGGAGCAGTTTGTAACCATGTGCTAAAAGACAAGCCAGCATGGAACACAGCCACCCTGGCTCAGGGTGAAAAATGGCTATGAAGGGAGAAAATTAGAAAGGCCGAATCTCAGCTAGAAATTAATCTGGCTACTGCTGAAAAAGACAACAAGAAATCTTTTTATAAACATATTAGCAACAAAAGGAAGGCTAAATATGATCTCCATCCTTCATCGGCTGGAGGGGAAAACACAGTCACAAAGATTAAGAAAAAGGCTAAGTTACTTAATGCCGTCTTTGCTTCAGTCTGTAATATCCAGACCTGTTCTCTGTGTACCCGGTCCCCAGAGCCAGAAGACAGAGAGAGCGATCAAAACAAGGCCCCCAAAATTCAAGGACAAAGGTAATGATGAGCTACACAACTTAGACCCAC
Organism: Fringilla coelebs; assembly: GCF_963513975.1. Classification (NCBI taxonomy): domain Eukaryota; kingdom Metazoa; phylum Chordata; class Aves; order Passeriformes; family Fringillidae; genus Fringilla; species Fringilla coelebs. The sequence goes on along the minus strand of NC_140028.1, from coordinate 104,902,557 downwards.
ACAAGTCTATGAGGTCAGACAGGATCTACCAAGGGTTCTGAGGGAGAGGGTGGAAGTGTTCACTGAGCCACTTTTCATCACCTATCAGCAGTCCCAGGGGGATCTCCCAGCTGAGTGGAAGCTAGAAAATGTGACACCCCCCCACAAGAAAAGCCACAAGAAGCATGTGGGGAGCTAAAGACCCATCAGTCTGACTTTGGTGTAAGAAAACTTACAGAGCAGATCCTCTTCAGTGCCATTACATGGCACGTACAGGATAATCAGGCAACAGGACCCAGCCAGCACGAGTTTATGAAAGGCAGGTCCTACTTAACCAACCCAATCTCCTATGACAAGATGACCCACTTAGTGGATGAAGGAAAAGCTATGGTTGTTGTCTACCTGGACTTCAGACAAGCCATCTGTCAACACTGTTTTTCACAACACTCTCCTGGAAAATCTAGCTGCTCCTTGCCAGGATGGGTGCACAGTTCACCCTGGCTGATGGCCAGGTCCAGAGTGGTGGTGAATGGAGTTACACATAACTGGAAGCTGATCACACATGGTGTTCCCTGGGGCCTGTGCTATTTAATGTCTTTATCCATAAGCTGGACAAGGGAACCAAATGCATCCTCTCAGGAAGTTTGCAGATGATACCAAGCTGGGAGGGAGTGTTGGTCTGCTGGAGGGTAAAAAGGTTTTACAGAAGGATCTTTACAAGCTGGAGCAATGGGTTGAGGCTAATTTTGTCATTCAATGAGACCAAGTGCCAGATCCTGCCTTTGGGTCACAACAGCTACAGGCTTGGGAAAGAATGGCCAGTGGAAAAGGACCTGAGGGTGTTGGTCATCAGCCAGCTGGATATGGGCCAGCATAAGTCACCAAGAAGGCCAATCCTGGCCTGTATCAGCAACAGTGTGGCCAGCAGGACCAGGGCAGTGCTTGTCCCCCTGCACTCAGCACAGGTGAGGCCACACCTCAAATCCTGCGTCCAGTTCTGGATCCCTCAATACAATAAGGACACTGAGGTGTCTGGAGCACGTCCAGAGAAGGGCAGTGGAGCTGGTGATGGGTATGGAGCACAAGTTTGATGAGGAGTGACTGAGAGAACTGGCTCAGAGGCTCAGTGCTCTTTTTGCTCTCTACAACTACCTTAAAAGAGGCTGTAGCAAGCTGGGCGTCATTCTCTTCTTCCAGGGAACAAGTGACAGGATGACAGGTAATGGCCTCAAGTTTCTAGAGGGGATGTTTAGGCTGGATACCAGGAAAAAATTTCTTCACTGAAAAAATTGTCAAGCACTGTAACAAACGGTCCAGGGAAGTGGCTGAGTCACCATCCCTGGAGGTATTTAAAACACACGGAAGTGTGACCCTTGGGAGCATGATTTAGGGATGCACTTGACCACGTATGCTAATGGTTGAACTTGATGACCTTAAAGGTCTTTTCAACTCAAGTGACTTTATGACTGTCTAAAATTTTAAATTTAATTTCAACATCCAGAGATCTAAAATATAATTACTATGCCAATGGCTTTATTTATTTATTCTAAAAACTCCAATCCCTAGCATCCTGAACCACACAAAGGATACTGTAAAATTTGGGGAACAGGAATGAAATCTGACCAAGTCAGGTTTGATAAAGTGGGTGTAAATTAAGTACCATCCATAAAACACTCTCAAGCCGAAAGAGCACTAAGTGCTACATATTGATTACCATTTGTCCTGTACTATAGGTATCAAATGAACCAATCTGATGGAATCATCTGATGGCCTCATTATTTATTATGCACTTTCAACCTAAAGTACAATAGAGTAGCCTAATGGCATAGCTTGAAATTACTTAGATCCAGACCCTGTGACTCACTCATATGTTAATGTAATCGTAAAGTTAATGCAAATAAATCCAGACTTCCCACCAGATTCATAGTCCCCTTAAAGGATGTTTTTTTTTAATGGGAACTAAACAAGAAAATGGAGATATTGTGGGACCTCTGTGAGTCCACCATGACCTCAACTGCCACGGCCAAGGCAGAGGCTATACTCCAAAATACAGATGGCATGTACTTCAGCAAATGTTCTTGTATTTCTCCTCAGATATCCGACATTTCATTATTCACGCCTTAAAAATATTAAGGTTAATAAAAAGGTAAAATCTGTGCTTTCTCTGAAAGAAGTACCACCTTTTCAGGCTACAAGTGCAGTATGTGCATGGTGTGCACACACTATACTCCAGGGAAAGCCTACCTCTCCTATGATTTGCAAACCTCATGCACTGCATTTTTTCTTGATTCCTAAAAACTCAGGGGCAAGTACCCACATACTAGCATCCATAGAGGGGCATACACATCTGCTGTCTTCAGGAAACACACCTGTTTATGTATTTTGCAATCTAGTCCAATCACGAGGGTCAGACTACCTGGTCTCGGAAGGTCCCTTCCCACCCAAACCATCGCGTGACAGACCATACTCAGACAAGCACCAGCACAGCCATTTATCACCACACATCAAGAAGCACTGTGAACCCAATCCAGTACTAGCTACCTGTTTTAGACAGTTTGCCGGTACTTCTGTTGCTTGATGAGCTATCTCCTCTTGTCAGGACGGTTATCCCACCAAAACTGGCTGTCTTTGTTATGGCTGGCTTCAAATTTCGATTTGAGCTGTCTGAGTCTGTGCTGCTCCATGGCCTCTGGTGGTCTGTCCACTTCAGTTCGTTCTCTGTACTGCTCTGTCGACTGCCAGATGTCTTCCCAATGCTGTCCCTGTTGCCCCTACAGATATCATGAAACAAAGAGTCATACACAAATAAAACCATGTCAAGGCAAAGTCAATCTTCAGGTACCCTGTAGCAACCCAAATAAAGAAAAGGAGATACTCTGCCTTTACAAAAGCAGGTCTGAAATGGGATTTAAGCCCCATACTTATCTGCCTTCAGCATGTAAAACAGCTATGCCCTCATTACATGCACGGAACATACTACCATCCCCTTCTGGATATCTCCTCAGAGCACTTTACCAGATGGGGCCGACACAGCACTATTATGCAGCACTGATGCAGCATTTCTGCACCCATTGAGTGTTCTCTTCCCTCAGCAAGCCCCTCACCACTTCTCACTTTGCTGTCCATCCACTGTGATGTTGTTGTCATCAACTTCACCTCCACTCTACCTTTGTCTTCATATCCTTATTTCTACAGCAGCTCGCTCCCAGTCATTATCAGCTTTGTGAGCCCATCCTAAGCCTTGCCTAAACATGTGTCCTCTCAGCGTGACCCCAATCTCTTCACTGTTAATGCTTCCCTTAGAGACCCACAAGTCAGTTTACTCGGTTTCCACTCTGCACAGAATAATAATGAAATTTCCTGGGTAGAGGCTGCCTGTCCTTAAACAGTTGCAGAGCACCCAGTGTACTGTGAGTAATAACACAGTAAATCCTGTCATCAGAATTTGGCTTATTTATGGTAAACTACTTGCACTGTACTGCCAAAATGACAGAACCAAAATGCCTACCACGGCTTAGTGCACCATAACTGTTATCCCAAGTGGTGCTCGTAACACTGTATTTGGAAGGATTTTAAAAGACATTTTCCACTCCTGTCATATATTACAGCATAATAGCTTGCAGGCTCAAAACTCTTTCTACAGATCAAAAGGATGGGATTGTATCTATTTAATATTTTTTTTGGTCCCCTTTTTCCTTGTGGACTTGGTTCCTGCTTTGTATTTGGAGAACCTGCTGAGCTGTGTCACTTGGGATATGAAAGAGGCAGTGTGTCAAAGATGGGATCAGGCTGTTGCATTCCTCATCTGTAACAGAGTCCCTCTCAGATGTGATCAGCAGTATAAACCTGTTGACCTTTTCTAGACCCACACAGGGGGAAAGCATGAAGGGAAACAGCACAGAAGCAACAACACAAAAAAAGAAAAAAGATTTTAAAAATAAATCATCCTTTAAGATTTAATCAGAAAGAAAAAAACCCAAAGTATATTATTTACAGACTCGTTTGTACTCTTGTGCTTAGAAATTAACAATTCTCTTCTATTTATATGCTAGAGAAAAAGAGGGAGAGAAGCCGAATGCTATTGTATCCCCATTATCTGTGGCTTTGGGTTACAAAAAATTTCTTTTAGCTCCCCAGACTCAGACGTTAGCCTTTAAGAGTGTCTGTGTAGACACCTCCTAAGTTCTGCATGCCAAATCCAAGACTCTCAGGTCATCAAGGCTAACCCAAAGCAAGGAGAAAACTTTTTTTTGCCTGCTGCCTGTGGTCATGTGCCGCAGAAGCAGATGCTCCAGCACTGCTCCTTATCTGGTGCAATCTCTCCATCTCCTCTGTGGCTGCTGTGATGACATGCAGACTCAGCAACCACACATCAAATTTTCTCCTCACACATCCATTTCTCCCCACAGTGAAAAATTATGTAATATAAATGATATAGGTTTGAAGTGACATATGCAAACCCCAATGCACACAGACATCTAGTGAATCTCTGCCTTGCTGTCCATGGGCCTTAACAGATGAAGGGCATACTTCTGAAAGCATCCATTCTTCTGCCTCCTCTGCTTAAGACTTGTGGCAGTTGACTGACTCTTAAAAGAGACTGGTTGATGTGAACTGAACGTGTGAGCGCTCGTGGTGGGGGAAGACAACCTTTCTAAAACTCTCAGAAGAACACTGTCATGACCAGATTCAGACTTCCACTGATTCAGTGTGTCAATTGGTAGAACTGTTCTCCACAAAAACAGGACTGAATTTTAATGATTTCCTGTTGGCCTGGGATGCTCTTTGGGATATGGAATGCATCTGAATGTGTGGAAGGAATTGGAGTTGAGAAGATAAAGTTAAGAGAAAAAAGTTTCAAAACACAGATACTTCAGATAAGGGAGCTTCAATCAGTTTTGCCTCAATGTACTTTTACTTTAGCTTTTAACAAACCAACAAAAGGAAAAAAGGTCAGTCTGGGCGCTAGTCTATGAAACGTGCCTGTCATATATGCTCCAGGAAAAATGGAGCTTCTCCTGTCTCTCCCAAACAGTCACAGTCTGAGCAGCCAGGCAGCTGAAAATCTCATGTGGTTCCTGAGGCAGTGACCCAAAGAAAAGGGTCCTCTTGTTACCTCTTCATTCAGAGAACATGGGAAGAGTGGGGTAGAACTCTGTTCTCCATGCTCCTTTCCAACCAGCAAACTGATATACCCACACCTGTCAAGGTGTGCCTCGGCAAGGACACAGACAGAATCACAAGTGGGATACACTGGGAAATAAATATTAAATAAAATTCATACAAACCTGAAGAGCTGTCTTTTCTTATGCATATCATTGCATATGCTACTGTCTTCCAACAGCCTACTGAAAAATGAAAAGAAAAATTATGCTAAAAAACATGGTAGTTCAAATTTATCTGATCTGTAAAGTTTTATTTGATTTCTAGGTACATTTTTCAATTTGTTCTAGATTCAGTTTAAAGAACCGAGGCTAAAAATGCCCCCTCCTCCTTCTCCCATAGCTGCACACAGTCAACTGAACATAAGAAACATCATCCTAAATTGAGGGCCAATTTAGCATTTCCTGTTACCGAGAAAGGTAATTCTCAGAAGCTAAGGAACCATTCCATCCAAAGGAAAATTCATAAAAATATCACCTAATAAGAACATTAAAAATGCAAGTCAGCAAAATACTGCATATGTAATTTTAAGTACTTGCTAAGTCGCTAGGAAGTCTTTGCAGCTCAGAGAAAGGCTCAGATCCTCTGACAAAAAAGAACGGCAAAGCACTTAAACACACACCTAACTTTCAACACAGCCAATCAACAGGACTGCTCATGTGCACGGAGCTAAGTACAAGTTTAAGTGCTTCACCTGATCAAAGGCTGTAGGGCATGCAGCATGAAAAAGCAATGTTCCGCAGAATGCAGCTGAAGTCTCCCTCAGGACAGCAACAGTCAAGGCAGGACAATTCCCAACCTGACCTTTTAGTGGTCTCCACTTGCGTATGCATCCTCACACTGGGCTGGTTAGTCAGCTCCCGGGTTCAAGGACAGCAAGCCATGTGTAAATACCAGAACTGACCACATTCTTCAGCACACAGGTGTGGGATTGAATGCATAGACCAGGGGAGGCTGGGCTATGGAGTTTGTGGTTCATCCCACAGAGGTACTGACCCTACCCTTGGCAGTGCAGCCTCTGAGTGCTTTCCATGCTGACTTGGAAGTATGAACAACTGTGTCATCTTTGTTGCCCAAATCTCCCCTGAGAGGGAAAAACAGGTTTATGGGAGCATCTGTTTCTGGCTTTATGGGTTCCTCTGTTGGAATTTTGATTTATTTTGATAAAACATATCTCCATAGTCACAACACAGAAGTAGCAGCTGAGCAAATACCCCTGGCCCTCAGAATATGAGGTGGTTAGATGACAGTGGCCATGATCTCCTGAGGGCCTTCCCTCATTCCACTTACAGAAGCGTCCATTAGAAAAGCTGGTTTGTACCATTACTGTGGAGTCATTTTCTATGGGAACAGCTTCACCCATAAATGCATCTGACAGATGTAAGGATGGACAAAGAACAAAATACTATGAGAGAGAGCCTCTACTTATTCAAGGGTGGGGGTGGTAAACAGTTTTTAAACCTGTGGAGAACACACTTGGGTCAGCACTGCTCAAACACTCACCAATTAAATTCCCCACTTTTGGTTAAAATCCTTATCTGCCATAAAGGTGCACAATTTTTAAGATTTTCAACACAGTTAAGCTACTTTATGGCTGCTATGGAGCCAACACTTCATATTCAACATTTCAAACACACTTTACTCTTCCCTTTTGGTTTGAGTGGACAACAAAAACAACATTCACAAGAACTATCATGCAGTAATGCAAAGTAACAGTGAGCTCAAACATCATCAACTCATTACTACACTGCAGCAATAAAACAGGAACTTGTGTGGAACTTGTGAGCCTTCACAAGCAACAAGCGATGTCAATGCTGCTGCTCAGTCCCACAGGAGAGCAGGTTAAACAACAGACACCCAAGCCTGGTGTTTCATAAATACTGTCATCCAGCCACTGCTAGAGTGCTTTTTAAAGATCAATAAGTTAAATAGTAAAGGCACTCCAGAGACAGAATGGTCATTTGAAATAAAAGCTTAGGTGCCCCCCCCACCCTCTCTCCCACAATCTGCTTTTTAAACTGAAATGCAAAAGCCTCAGGAAAGCAGCAGTAATACTTTATCTGATCAGATACCATACTGCAAGGCAAGCTCTATTACCCCCTCTTAAAGCACAAAACCACTGCAGATAACACAGACTGCAAATTTGCTCAACAGTCTTCACATTAGGATAAATAACTATCGAACTACAGATAGACAAAAAAAAAAATTAAGAGAAACAGCTAAGTTTAGCACACACACACAAAATAAAGCTCTTTTTTACCTGTTTTCCACAAAAAGGTTTTCCTGGGAGCAAACTGACTGAAAAATAAAAAAGGCATTGTATCAGACGTTCTAGATATGCTCTGCTGTTCCAATTTCTTCCTTGATTTTAGAATTACTTCCCCTGCTCAGGCTTAAGGGGATTTCAATTCATGCATCATTTGCATTTGCGGAAGACAAGAGGGGAAAAAGGGTCAAGAACAAGGTCAGGCCAGTAAAATAAATTCCATGCATTACAACACATTGCCAATAAGGTGTCTCAGTTTGGGAACAAACTGAAACTTCTCAGTTAAGAGATCTGAAGAAGGCACTATGTGCAAAATACTGGCAATCTGAAGGGAAAAAATGTTTTTCCTGCATAATATAAGGTTCCACTGGTCTGGCCTATCACCTCAAAATAAAACTGCAGGATGGCACAGAACTGTAGGTAGGAAGGACAAACAGAAGGAAAGCATGCAGAATTTACAAAGTTCCTCAAATGGAGAGAAGATACTGCAGTACTTAGAAATAGTGTGTGACTTCACATTTTACGGTTGCAGAGGGAACACTGAGATATAAAATGATAATAACCTTCTTAATGATATTAACAACAACCATAGCAAGAAGGCTCTCTGCCGGAGGACTTTGATCCCAAAAAACGTGAAGGGCTCAGAAGAAATAAATCCTATGGGCAAGTGTATATCTCTTTCAGAATTATTTAATTTTTTATGCAGAGAAATGAAGCTGTGCTCAATTTCCCATTAATAATTCTCCCTCTTTGATTTTTTCATTTCCCTCCTATTTCATGTTCACTACACAAAAAGCCTCATAGCTGTCACTGGATTATATCTCGATGAGGTACAGAAGAAAGAACAGTCAGCACTTGCACTGAATTTAAACAAAAGGCAGGTAAAGGAAGGAGGACAGCAGAGATCATGGCCATTAGTTCTGTAACAACAGGACTCAGCCCAAAGAACCATAAAATGCCATCATTAACTGTGTCAAATTTTAACAGTATGGAATAGGCACAGATTTTGGATGTTTCTGTTATGTAAAGGATGAGCTAATGACCCACTGTTAGTCTCAGCTAACACCAGAAGTAACACCCTGCTCATTCTTAATGCTCCAGCTGATGCCTAGAGAAAGTTTTCCCTTGACACCCCAGCTAGTGCTGCCCCATCAATCTACAAAAGGAAGAAATTTAGCCCTGAGATGGCACTACAATTTTGCATTAGAGTTTACTTCACCCACTCAGAATCCACACTAGGGAACATGTGACAGTTCTGTGGGCTTCCCAAGTGAGCTCCCCCCTGCACTCCTGCTAAATTTGCAAGGCACTGGGCTGCATCAGGGGCAATATGTTTCTCCTTAGCACGAAGCCTCAGGACATGAGAAACAAGTTCTCCATTGCCAGGAACCAAATTCTCACCAGCTATAGCAGACCTAGGGTTTCGCCTCAGGCTAAGAGAAGATACAAATGGTTCCACCTAAAACCAGTGGGATCCCTTGTACAACTACAACACTGTGGAGAATTCTCTCATTTTATGTACCTTACTCAGGTACCAGGTTTCACTAACAAATGTGCAGAATTCAGCATAATCTAACTATGCTGAAGCAAAAAGCCCCAGAAAAGCATACTGAGATCACCCCACAACCTCAGCTGTGGGGTCATCGTCTCGAGCTTCTGTGCATTGGACATCTGGACATCTGTGCATTGACTCTGTGCAGTCACATTCCGAAGCACAGGATTACAGCTATTCTTACAGAAAAACCTTTGCTCAGACCAGAGTACTGGACTGTGTACCCACAAAGTTACAAAAGCAAAGGGGTCTGTAATGAACTTGTCTGTATTTATTTTATTTTATTAAAGTTTTTAAAGAGACTGAGGCATAAAGCAGAATAATTATCTGGGATTTATATTTTATCAAGCAAGCAGAAAGTCTGCTTCCTTCTCAGTGTCTTGATGGGAACCACTATCAAGTGTATTACAGACTTTAAACAGAGTCCATAGTAATTCAATTTTTCTTCTTGGTTGATGATGTTGGCACAGCGCCGCACTGTGCCAACACATTTCCAATCTCTGGAAATGATTCTTCAGTAAAGGTGTGAGGCTGAGAGGCAGAGAAGACAGGCACTTTCTTATTATTTTATTCGCACTGTTAAAAATCCAGTGGCTAAGCAGCTCTGGACAGAAATTTACTACTACAAGGTCAGGACTCATGTTCCTGATGTATAGCATCAACAGTGCTCAATTTAAAGCACCAGGAAAGCTTAAATACCCAGCACAGATGTTGTCAAAACACTTGACTCTTGTTTACCCTTTTAACAGACTGGCAACAAACCTATCAGATAAAAAAACTATGTAAGATTACCTACAAGTTAGTGTCCTTGGAGATCTCTGCGTGCAAGATTTCCATGAGGATGCTCTGTATGACTAGTTGTTATTTATGAAATGAGTATTTCACTTCTCCAATTTCCAAGAACCTTTTAAAGTCTCAACTGGAAAATGTGCATCAGTTCTGCCAATGCACTAGACATACTGGGAGTTGCTGCTCATGTTTTTAATTACATTAGCAAACACAGATAACCATTAACATGCAGCAATATCCTGCAATGGATACCATCAGGTAATAATTTTCATGTCAGTTAACAAGAAGTGATAGATCTCAGGCTTCCAACTAATGCTTTAACAAGCACTTCATCCTCAGCCACAAAGAAAGTCTCTGGACACCAGTACAGGAGTTTTAGTACCTACAGCTTTATGGTGGACAGAACGAGGTGTGCCTTTGATTTGTTTTTATTAATTTTAAGCTGTCTTCTTCCTGACCTTTTCACATTAGAGGGACAGAACAGGCTGAAGCCATGTCTACAGGTATTTCTTTTGTTCCACTCTTTAATCAGAGACTGATAAAGATTCTCTGAGTTTTCTTAACTAGAGGAATTGTGACCAACTGTACCTAAAGGATCTGGTTCTTTAGAAAACACTCCTTGGTGAAAAATAGCCACTACAGTTGACAACAGAAAATAAAGAGCATAGTATATTTCCTTTAATAAGTTCCATGTGCACCATGGGAAATTCTAGCATTTGTGTAAGTAAGAAAACATCTACATTTTTCAGTGAATACAGAATGATTCCCAGAGAATGCATTTATGAACACTGAATGGTCCTAGCATGACTCTGGCCCATGAGGTTATATATTGCACTAACCTTGAAAAATGAAATTTCCCCTATGTAATTAGATTGCTAGTCTTTACAGGCAATTTTCTGCATGCTTCAAAGTCAAACATCATGTATTATTTATGCACGCATTTGGGATTCTCTACATACAGGGAAATATTCCTGTATGTTGTTCTTTGTCCTTCTTGGACAATAACTCTTCAGCTTCTCAAGCACAACTAAAGCAGTTCAAACAAGGAACTTCTCTGCAAGACCCAGACAGTGCAGATCCTCTGCTCCAGTGTACTTGGCTGTAAAATTCACAAATTGTTTTAAAACTAAGTTTTCAATAAAATAAGTTTTGCAATTAAAAAAAAAACCTCTTGAAAACAGTTTTGAGGATAACAGAGCTCAGCCTCCACTTTTTTCACTTTTTTTAGCAGCCTGAAAAATTTGAGGTGCACTTTGCAGTTCTTATTTCAGTGAGCTGGTATGATCATGTTTATTAGCTATTTATTTCTTCACCAATCCTTTTATTAAAATATCAAACATGCTTCTCAATCTTGCTGAGACTGGAGTCATTAAAACTTCCAGCTCTCCTTGTTGAAATTTGTAATAGCCAACACAGCAGATGGAAAACTTGCAAGAAAGTATCATTTAAACTGACTAATACTAATCATCACAGTGATGGCATTACTCATGAACATACTTATTTTGTTAAAACCTTCCCACTTGGAAATGAAGAGATCTGGTGCAACTAGAGTTCTACAAGATCAAAGGAAGAACAGGCAAGCTTTATACTGTTATGTGGGGTCCAGGTTAAGACATTGTTCACAGCACTCAAAACATGCATGGAATTTTTTGACCCTGCAACCAGACTGCCTTTTCCTTATAAATTTCATTTAAAGTTCTGACTCTTGGGCTGTTATCTAAAGAGTTTTGGGTGTCTCAAACATCTTTAGAGGGGGGGTGCTGCTGGATGCAACAAGTTAGGGCAGTACTCTTGACCTTCATGGCTGCACTTTGAAGACCTCCCATGCAAGTTCTCTTCATGCAGGCTCTAACTAGAAGTGATGTACCTGTGATCCATTTGCTAAGATTCACAAGCAAGGCATTGATAAAGGCTTGACTACAGCAGTGTAAACAGTACAGAGGTAATAAAAATACCACATGATTAATCCATCTTTGCCTCTCTGCATCTGTAATTTGCAGAGTAACAAGGCTTAGGTACCTACCTCACACAAACCTGGGGAGAACTGGATTAATTAATGACTGCAGAGGGCCTTAAAACTTCACAGTCTTACATGCTGTGACTATCTATAACAGGAAGCCATTTCTCTCTTTCCTAAAATTGAAAAAATACATTGTCCACCACCACAACCACTGGCACCAACCTAAAAACACCTTGTATCTGGCAAGGGTTGCTCCACTCAAAAAAGCTCAGATACACATAGATTGCCTTTGACATTAAAAATACAGCTTGCTGAAATTCACTGCACTATGATGCTCACTAACACCTGCAATAGCAGAGAGAGAGAGAGCAAAGGAGTGGATATGAGAGAGAGAGGGAGAGAGATCTAACATTCCTGATCTTTAAAAATGCTCCCTCCCAATTCCATTTAAAATGTCTGCCAAAAAGCACACTTTTACTTAGGTCCTGCCACTTGAAAATGCCAACCCAATGAACCACAACAGCCTCCTGCTGTGGGCAATTCAAATGCTCTCCACTTGCCTGTTTTAGAACTCAAATATCTAAAGGTAACAGCAGCAATAGACTATAGAGCCACTTTCAGCACACTTTTCCAGCCACCTCTGTTTCCCAGCCTGGCATTTCTAGTTGCAGCTTGTGATAGAAACTGGACTATTTTGGAAATAACTTTCCATTTGGTAATTTTTAGCATTTTGCCTCATCTAAATTCTGCATCAAAACCCAAAGATTTTTTGGTTTTGCACAAGGTCTTTTGTAATGTGTCAAAACCTCTTATATTTCATATAAGAAACTTGTTGCAAAGTGGCTTTTGCAGCTCTTGAACAACTTGGCAATTCCACCATGCATAGCCTGGGACAATATTTATATCAGGTTAACATGCTGAAAGAAGAACAGAAACTGAAGGGCCTCTGCTTTTACTGGAACCATCTCAGCCAGGAAAAAGTGAGGCTAAAAACATTTAGATGTAGCTAGCTATTTACTAAGAAGCAAGTGAGACAACACACACCGTAAAACTGTACAGTGTATTCTGCCAAAAAAATGCAACTTGGACATGTGCAATTCCTAATAGTACTATTAGCTCTGCAATATATGAACAGTTTTAATTTAAAAGGACACTGCCCAATATGATTTTCAAAAATATTTTTAATTGGATTTATTCCCATATTCCTCCTAAATGGCAGAACTCCCACTGAGATATGAAATAAAACACTAAAATCTGATGTTTTCCTTTTTTTTCTTTTGATTACCTCATCATTACAGTATTATAGCAAATTGTGATTTTCTTCTTTTATTTTTTCAGGAACATCAGGTATTGCTCACAGATGTTTCAGATTTAAATATTTTCCTTAGCAATATACCTTGTCGTGCAAGTTCTGATTTTCTGGTAAGGGCAAGAATTTTAATGTCTGCTTCATTTAATCCCTTTCAGAATATAATCATCAACAGCATGACTGACTCTTTCTGATGGTAGAAGTACAGGTCTTTAATCAGTCATTTCAAAAAAATGATGCAACCCCATGTTTAACCTCTGCCCTTTTTTTGTTCTCAGCGTCTTGATTCAACAGCATTGGCCCAAAAAACCAAAACCCATAGGGAGTCTCTGCAGAAGGACACTTATAAAGATTTGATCCACTTTGAAAGAAATATAAAATAACACAGCTATTTGAAATTATTGAGAGTGTCCACTTAAATCACTGCTCTTTGGCTAGCAGAAGGAAAAAGGAAATAAACCTAGGCCACGTGAACATGAACATTCAAAGAAACAGGATAGGCACTCCCCAGACAACATGCTGGGCCTGATCTCTCCTCTATCTCTCTCCCTGCAACTCTCATCACCTCACTCTCCAGAAGCCAACCTCCACACCTCTAAAGCTTCTCTGAGACCCTCTGAGCCAATCTGCTTTCCCTGTCACCTCCAGCTCCACAGGGCAAGTCCAGCTGCAGTGTTGTTGTAGGAGGGGGGCAAAACTGTCTGACTACCGGCAAAGGTATGGCACTAAAGAGGCAATTAAAATAACTACTCACATCTTGTGCAAATATTCTCTCCCTCACTCTCTGATACTCCTCTTCTCTCTCTTCAATTGATTTACTTCGTCTGTCATCTCTAAATGGAAGAATTCTGTTTTGCTGAGCAGAAAGAAAACCAGGAGGGTTATATAAGTTGAGCTGTTAAAAACTGCCATTAAGTAACTGTCAGCTGAGAATAATAAATGTTCACTTAAACAAATGAAGCACGAAAATGATAGCTGTCATTCCTGCACAAAGAACCCTGTGAGACTGGGTACTCAAGGATTTCCAGATAGATATTGCACATGGGTTCATGGAGCAGGTGGCCAAAACGAGGCTTTCTGCACAGCTTTTGTGGACCCACCATCCTAAAATTGGGTGTCCTCACCCCAGGTCTAAGCGCTATTGTTCTCAACTGCTAACATTTCTTGGTTCTCCTACCAGCTGTGAGGAGCAGGAGGACAGGCAGTGGTGGGCTACCTAAGAAATCAAGGAAGAAAGAGGGTAACTAGGCTGCTGGAGCTAAACTGTAAACCCTAGAAGAAATCCACAAAGTCTGTCTGTGCGAGAAGAAGTCCCAGATATTCGGCACAACAGTTTTAACCATTTTCACACTGTATGGAACTCTCTACTGAAGTCTGGCTGGAAAAGGAAGGGCTGTTTTTGCCTCTTGGCAAACCACAGTGTGGGAAATGGCTGTGCCATGGGAAGGAGGAAAGGAGATGAGCCCCATCGGAAAATGCTTCATTGAAAAATGGGTGTCAATGACTGGTCCTTCTCCCCCTGCACCCCAGGACAGGGTGGGATAGGTCATGCTGCTTTCCTTTGAGGGATCCCCACAGTCACCACACCTTGAAATTGCTTGGGGTTTGTTTTCAAAGCCAGCTTGTATGCAGCACAACTGGCAAGACTGCCATGAACAACTGAAAGTCAAGGAAAAAGGAGTGAAAAAATGAAAGGAAAAAAAAAAGGGTCCTTTACTGAAAACATGAAGGGAAATGGCAACAAGAGAATCACTGGTTGGTTCCTCCAAAACCATAGCCCTAGCAAAGAAAGCATATGCTGTCCTCTTACCTGTGAGAATTTTCTCATAAAAGCAAATCACATCAGAACCATTTCAGTTTTTTTTTTTTTTTTTTTTTGTTAATCTTTTTCCACATACACAGCTTGTACTGGATTGAAACAGCACAACACCCGCTTTTAAAGGCAGCACAAACACACACATTTCCCTGGCACTCCCCTACTCATCAAGCTCACCTAAGTTAAGGTAGTGTTATGGCACAGGCAACACGGGGGGAACGTCTGCCACAGTACATGCACAAGCAAGTAAATTACACAGACAGTAAAAGGTGGTGAGGGCACAGGAGGAGGAAGGGAAGTAAAAGACCGACCTCACTTATTTTTGGTCAAAATATAATTTAGGACGGTTAAAAAAAAAAAATCAACCTGGCCTCACCATCACATCTTTGGGGCTTTTTTTTTTTTGTTGTTTTACACTTTTTTTTTCCCCTCTCTCCTTTTTGGGCTACATCCGTTCATCACTGGTCCATACTGAAATCCAAGTCCGAATGGGTATAACGGAGGAAGGAAGCTACAGGGAGCGTAGCAACTGCCATAGTTAGGCAAGACATTGAGGAACGCGACTGACACAGCCTTCCACGCAGCCCGGAGCCACTGGCATTCCCCCTCCCGCGGGCATGCAGCAAGTCCTGTGCCAAGCAAACCACCCATGCAGACCCACACACTGCCACGGCTGAAGCGGCCACGCTGGGGCTCGGAGCCCCCCACGGTATGTGCGCCACAGGAGGCGGGGAGGGGCGGGAGGGCAGGGCAGGAGGAGAGCAACAACAAAAGAACAACAATAACATCAGTCAGCCCACCTTCAAAAACAGAACAAATTTCAGCAACTCTCGAACCGAGAACCAACCTGATTGTCTTCTTTATCAATACTAGAGTTATCTCGCTTCAAGATAAATCGCTTCTGGGATTCTTCACCTTTTTCATCTTTTAAATGTTCAGAAAACCTTTGCTCTGGTCTGCCAGCAAAGTAAAACATAGCAATAAAAAAATCTTTCTTTGGGTTTTGCTTTGATCTTTATTTCTCAGTGCTCTTTGTTTTCACAGAGGCATTTAGTGCAAAAGCAGTTAACATTTGTGAGATGCTGCCTATAGCTGTCTGAGGCTGCTGTATCACTGCTAACTGTTATTGCTAAAAATAGCTTTTGTTGTTGTTGTGTAGCAAGGAATGGGAATCCAAAGTCTCAGTCACTGAAATATTTAGACTCTCCTCACTGTGACTGAAGGACAGGGAAAACAAATTACCATACTGTATGTTAATTTGCTTCCTTCAGTAGCTGGGATCTCTGGCAACACTGCCCCTTAGTGAGGCCTATCTATCTTGAAAAGCAAGTAAAAAACTGGTAGGAATCTTAAAAAACACAAAACCAAAACCAGACACTCAAGAGTTTCCTCATTCCTGGTAAGCAAAGCCAGTAAAGGGAGGGACTGATGATGTTTTGCTTAAACAAAATTTTATCTCGTCACCACTAGGTAGGAAAAATACTCGAGAACAATCATAGAGCATCAATTAGTTCACTGATTTAAACTCATTTACTTATTTAGTTCTTTATTTATAAAGTCAAACCCCAGGGTGTTGGCTCAACATTTTCAGGTTTGTAAGATGTTAGGATGCCATTCCATGTTCTCACCTTGCGCAAAAAGCAGTATCTTATATCACCCCACCTTGTGCAAAAAGAGAACTTTAAGAAGCAACTTTTGTGGCCAAGTTGGTCACGGACAATGCCTCACAGCTCCTCCAGCCTGCACCATTCCCAGAGTGCTGTTTGAGCCTGTTTTAAGCCTGCAGTGTTTAAACCTGCAGAGTCTGAAGCCCGACCCCATCAAAAGGGTGACCAATGGTCTCAAGAACTGAGCTCACACCCATATGTTGCCATCACCCGACTGAGCGGCTATTACTGCACAAACTGTGTTTTAAGAGCAGCAATACACCGTGAGATTTGTCAGGGAACACAAGCCTTGTTCTCAGTGCTGAAAGAGCTGCCAGCTGCAGTGGTGGTAGGGGATGTTCATGTCTAGATTCCTACACAAACAAGACATGAAGCTTCTGCTGACATCAACGCAAGCAACAGTGAAGAAATCAAAAGGCAGAATTTAAAGAAGTGCTATTGCAAATAAGAGTCCTCTACAACCTTTAAAAAAACCTCTCATCTTCATCTTATTTCAAAACAGAAAATTAATCCAGAAGCATAAATCAGCAACCATTTTGTTGTTACAGTGTTATGGATTTCAAATCAAAATACAGCACACATTCATACCATAACTGCAGTCCATAACAATTCATTGTCAGATATACAGGAAACATTTGTAATAAACTGTAAGAAATTCAATAGTAAGGTACACCAACTATCTTGCCTCTCTTTCTTTATGAATTTTGAGCACTTCCTCTTCTGCCCACAATTTGCATTTTTGTGACAAAGCAACAAAACACACTATATCCCAATTTCCACAGATTTTGACAATTCAAGATACCTCTGACCACCATCCATAGCTATAGAGCCCAAGTCACTAGATTCTCTGGATGCCTTACTAGCCTTCTTTAGGAAAAGCCCAGAGGACCATGGCTCTCTGCATAGTAGTTTCATAATCTAATGAGTCACTCATTATGTTTCCTCATAAACAGAAAGGCTACAAAGCCCCATTAGTGGATTGCTAGGTGGGTTGTTCTCCCTTTGCTCCCATTAATCAGTGTTATGCCCGCACAGCCAGAAATGAAGATTCCTTCACTCAATTGTTGTGCTTTCACAGGACTGTTTGAGAATTGTTTTTTTTCTGGTTGTACATCCTAAAGCACAAACCGAATTTCTGCAGTTGTACCATCAGTGTAAAATTTAGAGCTGTAAACTGTCAACTGAACATCTAATAAACCATTTGCAAAGAAAAATAAATTAATTAGATTTTAAAATTCAGGGAAAAGTCATTAGAAAGAAAAAAATCAGAGAAAAAAAGCTTGAAAAAAGTTTGAAAAAATGTCTCCTCCAGTTACTAACTTATTTAACCAAATAACATGATTTTCATACTTCATAGCATTATTTTAAATTTAAAATTATTTTAAAATTTAAATTTTCACTTCATTTACTATTTATAAAATGTTTCTGTTTTTCATAAGAGAAAAATATAAGATCAAACCACAAGTCAAAATTAATGATTCTGTATGTGCCTGTTAATAAAATTAATCTACAAGCCCAGTAGGTGATCAATCTCCAGTCATGAAAAGAAATTGACATGGGCAGAGAGACTCTGCAAATGTGCAGAGCACTCTGGAGCACCAGGGTACCTTCAGCACCATGAGAAGGTCCAGCCCTCTCAGTCATCTCTACAGCTCTGGGCCACTGCTACCAGCAAGGTGGCAAAGAGCTTGACCAGCTTGGTATAGCATTCACATTCTCTGAAAAATCCCTTCGCCCAGGATTTTTCTCCTGGGAAGCTGAGAAGCCTCAGAGGAAAGGAAAACAATTCTTATCTCATTTGCTTTTCCTCTGTTTTGCTCATGTGGGATGTGTTTGGAGATTGTTTACCCACAGGTGATTGTTTTATTGGATTCTGGTATTAGTGGTTTTGGCTCTTTGGGCAATCAGGCCAAACTGTGTCGAGACTCTGGAAGGAGTCATGAGTTTTCATTATTATCTTTTTAGCATTTAGGAAGTATCCTTTCTGTATTCTTCAGTTTAGTATAGTATTGTTTAATATATAATAGAATATTATAAAGTAATAAATAAGCCTTCTGAGAACATGGAGCCAGATTCATCATTCCTGCCTTTCTTGGGCAATCCCAGCAAATGCAATAGCTCAGTTCATAGGGAGGCAAAGCCTGAAGGAAGATTGTCATGGGAGATCTAGGATATCACAACAGCAAGTGTCTTCAGGCACACCAACCTGCAGGTCTCCCTCAAACACTGAAAATCATCGGTAGAAAGAAATGTAGACTGTTTTAAAGAAGATATTCACACATGTGCTTGTGTTTTCCCCTTTAATACTGTCTACTTCATTTTCTTTTTCAACATCTATTGTACAAATAAATTATTAGTAGATACAGATGGCAAACAATATTTAAAACCAGTTAGTGAAACCAAATGTTCTGAATCACTTGGGTAGAGAACAGGTTGACTTTGAAATGGTTTTGGTCTGTTCCATGGATGGAAGCCAGTGTAAACTCCACATTCCCAGCTATAAAATGCCTTGTAACAGCATAATGCATTTGCTGTAAGGAACCAGAGACGTTATTCTGGGGAGATCTGTTACATTAGTTTATGAATTTGAAGGTGAATCAACTGCTTAAAAACAAGGAAAATAATGCAAAATTTTGTGTAAGATGTAGTGTAATGTCATACAGTATATAATTACAATAATACAGCATATTAAGTGAATTAATGTGAGTACTAAATTAATAACAATCATGTTTACTATTCTGAGCTTTTTTAGCTGATACTGCCACTAGTAGTCAGCACAATTTATCAGATTATGTTCATGCATTTAAGGGAGAGAATTTATCAAGATTATTTTTAGTATGGCATGAACTAAGTTCTTACTGACATCAAAGCAAGGTTTACAATTATTATTATTACTACAAACCCATTAAAAAAATCAGGAACTTCTTCAGTATTACCACACTGGATACCTAAATTTTGTCATCAAATCCTAAAATAAAAATTGTGTAACTTTAAAAATGGGACTTGCACAGCCGTTTTGAAGAGACATTGAGAACTTCGGAAGGCATCATCACTAACTCAACTACTCATCACTGTTTAGGGATCTTCAAAAAAAAAGTTAGAAATCACATACAAAACAACCTACAATATCTGTTCTATACAGGTGGGTTGAGCATGGATAATAGTACACCCATCTACTTGGTAAGATCTACTAGCCATCTGCAGGACAAAAGGTATGCAAATATTTGCCTACAAGCAATGCTATCTACCTGTAAGACAGAATTTCGTTTAGCCCTTTCAGTATTTAATTTACCCCCCACGAAATTCATGTACCACTTGAGAATCTCAAAGCCTACTACTCCAGAAAAAGAAGTTTAAGGAGGAAGTACCTTTTAAATCAATGAGATTTTTTTATAATTTGAGGATTCTACTGAGAAAGCCAAAAAGTATGACCCAGTTATACCTTAAAGGCTCAGAAACCAACATAAAGGGAGGGGAAAAGCACACTGGCTAAAAAGTTGTAAAGTCTGGTATGTTTTTTTCTTTGTTTTGTTTTCTCTAATATAATCTTTTGATCATTCAAATTTTTACTACTTGACGATATGGGTGGAAGCAAAACATCTGTGCCCTGAAAATACAACTTCACAAGACCACAACTGCATATGAATTCATTTCATATCTCCTAACAGTTGTCAGATAGCTTAGTCACCTTTTGGCAATGCAGTTCTGAACAAAATGCAGAACTATTTCTTCCTTCCCTGTAAAGCTTTTGATCAGACACTAAGAATGTTTAACAGAGACTGAACCTGAGAGTAACTTAGTGAATCCTCAGGGAGCTACACAGTCCCCTTGTCATTCCCAGACCTGCCAGAAAGCACAGGCACTTTGAGCAGCCAAGACAGCCTCTCCTCTCCATCCTGCCCAGAAAGGTGGCACCATGATATTCAGGTAGGTTCCACCAGCATATCTCCAGGTAGCCAGCTTCAGTAGCTGTCCTGCAGCACCCAAACATTTTACTATTAAAAGCTTCCCGAAACTCTCTGAGCATCTGTGAACTTTTGCGAAGTCTGCTCCCATCACTTTACACTGTTTTCTACTCTTGTTTGGTCCCCCCCCCCAGTAAAAAGAGATCACTTTTTGTCAAGTGATCAGTTTAACTAAAGGCCAGACACAGTATGTAACAGGCATCATTAACCCTACTATCCAGTGTTTCTCCCTGGCTCAGGAGCACTTCTTCATACTTGTGTGCAATATCAGGTCCAGACCTGGGGGGAGTACCCAGGTAAAATCTCATGGCAATACTGTGTCCCCCTTTCTTGTGGCTGTGCTCCTTCCAGACAGCCAATGATCATGCCAAATCTTTCAGCCTCACTTTTGTCTTGGCAGAATACTGTAACGGTCACTTCAAGATAAGTTTCTTATTTCTGTGCTTGGAATGATTTCATTGTGACGGTGACCAAACGCTGTCACAGGCTGCCCAGACAGGCAGTGGAGTCTGCATCCTAGGGATGGTCCTGGATATGGTCTTGGGCCACTGGGTCCAGGCAGCGCTGCTTGACCAGGAATTGGAAAAGAGGACTTCCAGAATCCTTCCATCCTTAACCATGCTGTCATTTTGTGAAACGCTTAATCAGTTATACAGTAAAAAAGCCCATAACAGAGCAAACCTCCATCAGTACCTTTTAGGTGGTTTTTGTGTCTGTTCTTTCTTTTGTAAGTTGGCCATTTTCCTTTCTGATGTTATAGTTCCTTAAAAGCTATGGGCAGTCCTTACTTAAGCAAGACCCCAAAGGCACTTTTCTGGACTCATTCCTTACAATTAAGTTTCCATTTTGGAAATAGTAAAGCTGGAGTAAGCAGCAAAGTATTTATGTGTATCAGGAAGGAAAAAAAAAGAAGATTTTGATGGCATTAGATGATTTTTTTTTTTTCTCTTCTATCATTATGGTGACTTCAATGCGAGCTACTTCCATTCACTTCAGTAGAACGGAATTTATCTCTGGATGACAGAAAACAGAGTTCATCCCTCAAGCATATTTTTTGCACGGACTCTTTAAGGAGAATTCCCCATTACATGCTCATTTAATGCTTTTGATTCTCAGTCAGCCCTTGTAAGTGGTAATGAAAAAGCCCCAAGCCCTAACTACCTTAACCAGGTATTCACTATTTAATCAAATTACAGATTTTAAAAACATATTGCAGAATGGTAATAGCTATTATGATACACAGACTAAGGAAGTAACAAGGCATTTCCTTGAGTCTGCCAAGAAAACTAATGCAGTTTCATAGACCTCTATTTGCACAGGAGATAAGAACTGAAATACTAAGGGGAAAAAAAAGCCTGCACTCATTTAAAATAAGTTAATTAGCTCTGAAATAACTGTCTAAGAGTCAGGAAGCACAGACTCCACACCAAAAGGACAAATGGAAAGAGACAAGCAAGAGCTTTGAATGTTACAATTCTGAAGGCTTAGTCACTGCATCAGCACAGCTCACAAACAGTCTGGTATTGTCAGGGCTGAGTTCTATACAGCACATAAATCTTTATTATGAGGCATATGTTTCTGACAGCCCCACAGCACACAGGCTGTTGCAAGATGCCTTTCAAAAGAAGCAGCAGCCTCACCATGTGTGGAAAAGATGGGTTTGCCATTATAGTGCGTGATGCAGTTAAAACATCTAGCAAGCACTTAGTGTATGTCATCTGCAGAAGCCTCACAGGTAATAGCCAAGCAGCTGTCTGAAAGAACTCCACACAGGAATGCAAGTTCAAAAGGGAAGATCATTGAGATGGGCAGGAGCCCAAAAAACCTGAACTTTGCATTTGCAATGCAATGTTCATTTAATGCATATTACATGGTGCAGCAGGTTAATATTCCTCTCCTGAATGAATGGCAACAAGAAACAAAAAATAGGTAGGGTAATGGGGCTAGGAATGGGAAAAACACTACTTTGGGTACTCTCAGAATGACCGTCTGGCAAACAAAATGAATAACTGACAAAAAGGATCTTACAGAAGGATGCCATAAGGAAAGCCACAGAGTAGCAAGAGCTGGAGAGAGTCACTGCTGCAGACAGAATTCAAAGAAGTTGTGAAGATTTGGACCACTCTTATACAGGTGCTCTGAAAACGGTGTTTTCTTGTCATTTACACTTGTCTTTAATTAAATGGATTGCTCAGTCCGACATCACGTTGGCCTCTATTTTGAAGGCATGCTGTGACACAGTATGGTGACCTTCCCTGCTGTGCTAATTTGTGAGTATCTTCTGTATCTGCCTGCTGTGTGTTTTTTGGTTTTAGGCAGACGGCTCTTCTAGGGTTCTGCATTACTACCCTAGTAAAAACATGCAAGCATTACTGTCTCTTTGCTTTACACCTTGAGGGGCAAAACTCTATTCTATCTGCAGTACAAATGCCTGTTTTGATCATGGAGGCACAGGAACGTACTCTGGAAGTTATAAAATTTACAGACCATGGAAACAAATATCATCACTGTCAAAAGGTTCATCACCCAACTTAGTAAAAAAGGCAGAATTCCAACCCATTAGTTTAAATTAGTGGATTAAATTCTATCAGAACAACATGTTTCAAGAATGAGGGCCCGAAATTGCACCCTTCAAATACGTTTCATGTATTTAGGGGCTGATGGATGCTAAAACATGGTTTCAAAAAGCTAGAATGGGAATTTAAATATAGATAATTGTTAAAGTACAGTGCAGTTATATTATCACAACTTAATACTTAAAACCACTCAATATGGCATTGCAAGCATTTGAAGGTAAATGCCTCATTAACAGATTGCTGCTTTTATCATATGAGTCACTAAGAACTTCTGTAATGATGGTAAAAGCACATTGAAAGCTATAAAAGAAAAATCAATCCTGTACAAGATGGTTCTTCAAGGTGCTGCCTTCTCTGTAGAATGGGGAGGGGGGGGGGGAGGGGTGTAGATTTACAAAAACCAAATGCTATATTTTCCCCAGTAAATATATACATTCTTTATCATTTTTCAGAACAGCAGCTGGCCTCTAAACATGTTCAGCAATTATTAAACAGGGATGTAGAAAATTGCAAGTTAGTTTCACAGGCATTCTTCCCCTCTGATTTGGGTTGCTAATAAGTCTGTAAGGACTGAAAAAAGAGACAGGAACATTTCATGGAAGCATTTTTCCATCAGGGACTGTGAGGTTTTATTATGTCACCTTTGCCCATCCATCAAGATGCTACAGAAATCTTTTTTATGCCAAATTATGCTGGTGTGTGGACCAAGCAGAGGACCAGATCCTGAGGGATTTCAAAGATACAGTACTTAAAAACCTCAATCTAATGTTGAGGTATCACTGCACAATTCATGACCCTCATAAGCTGTCCTAAAACTTATTTCCAGAAAATCATCCTGTTTTAAGATATGGATACAAAAACAGTACTTGGCTCTCTGAGCATCTGCTTGAGTACAAACTTCAACATTTTGCCCAGTATCCTTGGGCCAGAACACAGGCCTTGAACACAGGGGAGAAGCCTGCAGGCCAAGGGCACATGCAAATACCAGCTCTTCTGTTAGATGGGGCAGAAGCACGATGTCCTCCCTCAGGCAGAGACCATTTTAGGAGCTTCAAAATGCTCTGCTGTCCTCCTGTGATCAAACTAAGATTATTTCTTTACAGAGGGACCTGCTTCTGCTGCTTTCTCCCCTGTTGGATTTAATTCTTGATATTCAGGGTGTCTGTTGAGACTGAATATCTTGCACAGTGCAAATTTATTTCCAGCTAATAGAGGCTCAAAAGTGGTAGCACAGTTTATTACGGAATTCATTAATATCTGATTTTAAGGATGTGGCATATTCTGTAAGTGGCTGAAAATTACAGTGTTGCATAACTGCTGAGATCTATCTAAAATTATACTTTTCTATTTCAGAAGTTCAAAAATTAACATGCAAGAGAGAGAAAAAGGAAGCAAAATCAAGATTTGAAGACTGCTGAAGATTTGAAGTAGGTTCACCATAAACCAGCAGGCTAACAAAGAAACTATCAGTCCTCTGGAAAAGCCTCACGTATACACATTAATACCATAACAAATTCTTGTTCTGACTTCTGCTCCACGCCACAAACATTTTTGCCAGCTCTAGCAGGAAAACTCATGGGTCAGAAGGCATACTCTGAACAATCACTGGCCTGAAGAAGAGGGCCTGTTTCTAATAAACTGTCAGAGACAGCCTCACAAGGCTACCCTGGAAACAGCAAGCTGAAACAATGGACAAAGACTTCTCTAAACTCCTAATACTTTTTACATTTCTATGAGTCCTATTTCCCGTGTTAAAAATGTGGCAGGCTACAGAATACTGCAAAAGACACTTATATAACCAATCTAAACCACCTCTAAAATTTACTTGCTCAAACTTCAATACCTTTTTTCTAAAATGCTCAGACATAAAACCATTACTTCACCTACTATGGATACACTTTTACCTCTGAGGAAAGCACAGGGGTCATCTCAGATTTCCAGATCTCTCCCCAGTGATATGAAAGTATAAGTGACCAAACAGCACCTTGATTAATGAGCGTTTTCTTACTACAGCTTGAACAAGCATAAGGATTAATTACTCATGCAAGACAGAGCTTCCTTCAACCAAATTACCTGCTTGCTATTCCATAGCACTCACTTCCTGGGCAACCTTCCATCTACCCACACAGAGCAGGTGACAGTAACCTTCTAGGTTTAATAAAACTTATACTATTAAGTGGTGTGGATTAAAAAGATTAAAAAGAAAAAAAAATAGAAGAAGATATACCATAGATATCTTCTGATTAACACTTAACCGGTATTTCATCACAGTATAGAACAGCTGTAAAAAGCACATGTCCACCTTCATTATAAACAATTTTGTTTTAATAAATTACATTAGATGAAATTTAATATGGGAGCTATTAGAACTGGTTCATTAACCCTAACATCTCATTTGCAGAATAAGTAATTTCTTATGGGTCCAGTATACAGTTTACATTGAAGAAAGAATGACGGTAGTATTTAAGGGTCAAATTCAACTCAACTTCAAGAGTACTATGTATCTATATATTTTCATCTTTCATGCAAAAGAGAAATATTACTAAAATATTACTAAATTTCATCTAATGCTGAAAATAAAAGGCTGTCCTAATTCAACTATTTTTAACAAAATAAACAATTTTTTCTAATCATGCTAATAATTGAATCCCTAACTGAAGTAAACTGATTATTTTCATATAAAAAAACCCTCAACTCTAGGAAAACCAATGTAATCTGTTACTTAAATGCTACACATATTACAATGCAGCTACAGAACCTCAACGTTTTTATTCTATATTATTGTTTTATTGATGTACTTACTAAATTACTAGTTACATTACAGATTAGTTCATCAAAAACCAAAATGTGTCAGCCAATTACCGTGTTATTTCTCAGCTACAGTTTCTTTGTTTCAGTTGCATACATCTACTGTGCACTCTTTTGTTTCTCTACACGTTTGTAGCAGAGAATGTTGTAATACTGACTGAGCAACAGCAATTGTAAAGCAGAGGGGTCATCCAGCTACCTCCAGTTTCTGTTTATTTCTTAGTAGTCAATCAGAAACCGTTCTGCAGCAAAGATGGAAAAGAGGTAAGTACAACAGGAAAACAAGGTCCTCTGACTCCATAGCCCCTTGAAGAAAAAAATGCAATGCCAGGCTCCAATGAAAATAACAAAACCAGAAATAAGGGTGTTCATGTATGTTTTCATGTATGATGGGGCTCATAAAAGCAATTCTGTTGTCATGAGATCATTCCTCTCAGTACATATATGATAATAAAGAATAGCATAAGGTGCTTAAATGCAGATGGAATTTAAGCGAACCATTTGCAAGACAACTATTCTGGTTTACAACAGGGAGGGTAACAAAACTATTCTTCAAATGCTCTGGCAAACATCAAATTGCTTTGACGGAGATTTTACAAAAAGTGTATTCGCTTTCAGGTATACATTTGTCACTCCTTCTGTATTGCTAAAATGTCCCATCCAAACAATAGCTTAAAGAAATTAAAGTCGTTTACATCGAATACCTTATTCAGTCAAGGGGAAAGGCATACTTTTCTGCATGCTCCAAAAGCTGTAACACTTGGTATCCCAAGGAAGTCTTCTTGGCCCTTCAGCCTTGGGTGAAAGAAATCCTAATATTGATTCTGCATTGAAATTGCCATGTTCAGTGAATGCCATTTTACTGACATGCCTGTAGGATCCTGTGCAAAAGTTCAGACTCTGAAGATGGTGAAATTGTTACAGTGCACGTCTACTAATATAGATGTTATCTACAGCAAGATCACTCAGTGAATACACAACAGAAACCAAACAAGAACTTTTCTTCTTTGCTTTTGATTCAAACCACTCTTACACAGAGGAGGCAGAATAACACAGATTGTATGGCAAACTACAAAAGCCTTGCAGGTTATTCAAAGTACAACTTGAATATTATGTCTCCTTCTGCTGATACGGTTCATTTCTAGATTATAAGGAACCCCTGTAATGCACACAACAGCTTAATATTTCTTCAAGTTTTTGAAGCATCTCAAAGGCAACAAAACACAGCTCAACTGAGCCAGCATATTATTAACAGAGTAGGAAAAAACCCATGCATCACAAGGATCATAACTCACAATACTCCTGAAAAACAAAACAGTCAGAACTGAGGATGTGAGAATCGGTATGAAGTTCATAATAGCTGTGTTACACCCTCAGAATATATGAAAATGTCTAAACACAGCATTATAGATCATAAGCATCCTACCTTCTCGATTCTGATGAGCCCTGCCACTCACATTTATATAAAACAAGTACATGAATGCATGTGTGGGCTGTGGTACAGACATGCTTGTCACATGGCTGATGATCTCAACCAAATGAAAACCCTTTCAATTTGCCAAGCACACCAAACATGTTTCCCCTGCATTTCTCCACCTAGCTACAGATAACCAAATCAATGAATCTGACTGAACTGATACAGTTCACAATGTTAATGGATCTGCAAAAAACCTTTAAGTACTTCCAGTTGTTTGATAGGAATTATGAGGAAAATGCAGAACAGAAGGGGGCATGTACACAATTTTTGCCCCCCAAAAGGGAAACCATGTCTAACATATAGCCTCAATTCCAAACTTCTCTTTATATCAAATTTCACTCTCTTAAGTTCCCCATACATTTCTGTGTATCTTTAGATAGATGACAGGCAGACACAGATGACAGACAAATATACATTAGAATGGTGACACAAGAGCAGTTTCATACCAAGGCAGACTTCCCATTTTAAGTAGTATTTCAGTTCTTTGACTATAAAAACAATATAACAACAAAATCCTCCTTCATTTTCTAATCAATTTTTCTCATATATACTGCTGAGAACAAGATTTCAAAAATTGGATGATTTAGTTAGGCAGGACTTTGTAAGTACTTTTAATTTCAAAAATCATACGAAAAGAAAATTGGTTTTGAAAATCCACTATTCTCTAATGAAAGCTAGAATACAGAGATTTAACTTTATTAAGGTCAATAAACACTTAGGTGGTTGAGGTCCTCACTGTCTTTTAAAATTTCATTTTTCAAAGAAAAGCATTGAAAACAGCAGGCTTCATTCACATTCCAGTAAAATAAAAGAAAAAAAAAACGCATCTTAGATTCTTAGAGTAAGCTCTTCATTATAAATACTCTTCAGCCTGAAAAACTGCCATTATTGTCTGACTGTATTTTTAAGAGAGACTTCACTGAGAGTTCATGAAAGCTGCAGGATTGCACTCCCAGAGATTCAGATCCGAATGAATTTTTACCACCATTTTCCCCTCTATGTAAAGCAGCATGGATGAACAGAAGAAGTCGAAGCCCTCCCTCCAGCTACAACTTCTTCAATAAACACTTTCGCACATTCCAAACCTCTCTAAGGTAGGTACTTTACAGGCATAGTTACATAGAAGTGGATCCACATTGCCCTAAGACAACCAACTGATGAAAGCCAGGAAATGCCCTGATCTGCTTCATTGATATGCTCATCCCCTGACTATCACACACTAGTCATAGAGGAACACTGATACCAGAGTTTCCAAACAGCTCTTTCACCTCAAAACCATTAACTCTTTTGACACTTGCACCTCCAAGCACCTGCAGTCATCGAGCATGGGAGTGCTCTGCTGAACAGGAATAATGCACCTCACTGCCTGGGGCCAGGGACAAACTCATCACCTGCAGCCAGGGAAGAACTCATCTCCTGCAAGGGGAGCAGAGGTGTGAACCCTCACTCAGCCAAAGAAATAAGCACAAAGTGCTTATTCAAGCCCACAGAGCGACACTGCAGAGTCATATGCTCCTCTCAAACCAGCACATGTACACACAGAAGTCACAGCCAGTGAAGAATTTATGAATTCCTGAGTATGCAAGAATATTCTTCTCTCTCCACAGTAGTAGCTAAAGTAGTTTGGAAACAACACACCATAAAGAGATAATTTATTGCCAAAATGCAAATCTTTAGAACATCTGTTTGTGGGGCCCTCTCCATAAATTCACATGAAGCCATCAAGGCTTAGGCTTACAGCATAACATAACCACGTTGAACAGTGTTTCAGATACTCTTCAGATTCTCCGGTATTCTGGATACTGTCCAAGTAGTAATTAATAGAGTCAACACATTCCCAGTATTTGGTGTTGATTTGAAACTGCACAAAACTGTCTCCTCTGAGAGCAGTGAAATGCAGAACATATGAAATCACATTAGACGCTTTCAGATGTGGAACTTACACAATATTTGCTGAGGATAATAAAATCTCATCAGCCCTTATTCATGCCAGATAATAACAAACTATTTTCTGTCAGAGCCAAGGACGTTTTAAAAAAAACATGCCATCTCCTCCAGTTATGAAAAGAAACAGCCACTTCACAAAAGCTTTATTTTACGGCAATATCAAAATAATGTAAATAACACACTGGAAGAACCACAAGGCAACACAAGCTTCATATAATCCAGTTACCTACCACCAAATCAAAAGAGGGAAGAAAGCAGCAGCTTGTAGCTTGTGTGGCGCTTACAAAACAGCTGTACTTACAGTCAACAGAGGGGCAAAACGCTGTGTTTATTTCTGGAATATCTAGACAGGAATGGTGTCAGCACCAATCTTTAATGGCCTCACCTCGAGTCTGCAAGAGCACAGTTGAAAAGGCCATTTGATCTGTTACATCCCTACAAGATCCTGCCTGCCAAGCTTGCAATAAGGGCAGTTCAAACCTAGCAAATGGCCTTGCTCGCTCACTCCCACCATGCATGAAGCCACAGCTTCACCAGAGCCCTCAGATAAAACTCTGACTGTTGAAGAAGGCTTCAGTGTCCTCTCCAGAAGCACCATGTAAACATTTCCAACAGTGCTTCCAGCGCTACCCATCTGTGAGATGAAAGCCACACAACAGACCAAGGTATTTACAAATATTTTAATGTGTTAGTATTATTCTATTATCAAATCAACTAGGAGAAGGCAATGCTGCAAGGAAAAATGTGTAGCAGTTGGTGCACTACACCAGTGACATAGATGGGAAGGGAAAAGGGAGGACTATAAAAGAGAGAGGAATTCTAAAGAGCATTCAAATTTGATTGTGTTCTGTTTAAGAGGGGACTCGTTTTCAGCTCAAAACTGAACACCAGATTGCTGCATACTGAGCTTTTTCTTATTCAAAACCAAAGACAGCTCTTGCAGGGGGCAGGTATTATCAGACCCTGAGGCTAAGCCTTTGCAGCCTGAGTGTTTTATCGAGCTACTGTAATTCTCTTTACTTCTGAAAATCAAACTGTTAGTGCATGCTTTAATCAAACCTTTAAAAACGTTAATGTCCAAGTGCTGTTTCACAGATATCCAAGTATCCTAGGGACAGCCCAGGAAAAGGATCTAAAATAAATTGCCATTATCTTAAATTTACTACGTTCACATATTAGTAGACTTTCAGGGCTGAGCAAAATAGCAAATACCAATGTGTATTGATCTTGAAGAATCTGGTAGTGACACAATCATAATAAGCTGAGTTGGAAGGGACTCATGAGCCTCATTGAGTCCAACTCCCAGACCTGCACACCACCATTCCCAAGTCCTTCCACCCTTCTACAGGAGAAGCTAACAACATTAGAAAATGCTCTCTGGATATAAACTGGATATAAATAAATCACCTAGCTACTGGATATATAAATAAAACAAATGTTTAGATTTCTCCTACTAATTGAATACAGGAAGTACACAATTTTCAAATAGGGCTTTCCTGTTCCAATACCAGATACCAAAACTTCATTACCCAGCTGTAATTACTTCCTCTTCATTATGTAGCTCATAGGTAGAGAGGGACAGGAAGGCTATGTTTAACACACGTGGCACTTGGAAGGAAAAGTGATGGTGATTAGGAGTGGACACATCACTGCAGCTCATATGGAGTTTTGGTTAGCTCGATACACTTTTGCCTTACAGAGCTTTAACCAGTTAATGGAGAGGCACAGAACTTATGCCAGAACAGGAATTTCGCAATGCATTTGAACCATCAGAAGGAACTTGTATTTCACAGAAACACTGTAGTCAAATAGTGAGATTTGAAGGGAAAATAAAGTGGAACCAAGATGGGAGGAGAAGAAAAGGGAATGAATGGTGGCAGGCAGCGGAGGGAAACCAAATTCTAAACTATCAGGCTGGGCAGAAAATTACTCTTGAAGCAGGCAGAACCAGAACAAGGAAAGAGGCAATCTTCCAAATATGTTTGGGCTATTTGGGATGTAGCTGCATGGTATCAGGTGACTTGCAAAGCAAAGAGCTCACTTCTCTAGCAAAGTGGTGGCACTAAGGAAAAGTAACATTCCAAGATACTGTGCTTTCTTGCAAGAAACCAATTAGGTTGATTTCTCCTCATGTATCTTTATAGCCTTAGATAACCTCACGTTGAGAGCTCTGTCCTCCCTTCCCAACCTATAAAACAAACAGCACTCACTGCCGCCACAAAAACAAACAAAAATTTATATATATAAATTACACCACGCAGTCATGGTACAAACCAGCTCCTGTCTTGAGAAAGGGAACAAGGAAAAAACACAACAGCGCTGTTACTTACATTCTTGTATTGCTGGTCTTGTTGATAATTACAGATTTTCCAGTCTGATCCACATTGTGATCCATTCCAAAATAAGCTGCCACTCTGTGCACTAGCATCCTCTGATACGATGACATCTGAGGGAACTTTTTATAGTGATTACTAAAAACAAAAGAAATGAATAGCACTGATAATTAAATTTCCCTCTAAGTCATAAATAAGTGAAAACAGCAATACATTTGACTATTCAGTGGACAGAAATCTCACTGAAAACTTCTCCATTATGCATTCACGTATAAATGTTTTCTACAGAAAGGCTGAAAGAAAGAAAAAAGGAATTAATTTTAGAATTTCTAGTAAGTACATTTCCATGTGCAACCCTGGGACAAACAAAGCTCATGCTTCACGGTACCCAGTCAGTATTCTGAGTGCTGGGAATAACTCATCCCCCAATCCCCCCCACACACTCACACTCCCTGCACAACCAATACTACAGATTTGCTGAGACACTGTCAACAGCTTTCTGCCTTTCTCTCAAAGGTCAGATGCAGGGCAATTCTGGAAAGATCTAGTTTGGTAAACACTCCTTTTCCCCTCTATTACTGACAAAATGGTTATTTCCCGTTAGCATGATTTTTTCCTCTGCTGCTATTCTGACTCTCTAATTTTAAAGCTGCAGGAATATTTTATTATAAAGACCACATAGTAGCAAGAATCCCTCCACCTAAGCTCAGTTTTCTTTTCCAATGCATTAGAATAACACAGCACAAAGGAAAAGCCATGAGATAACATATTTGATTATCCTCTACACTCAAAGCTTTAATCACATTTTTGGATCTAAATGAGCAGAGCCAGTGCAATTACAACACAATGAAAAACAAAAGGTTTTCATTTACATCTACTTTATTTTAAGCAGTTCCACCACGTGGCAGGAAATAGAAGCCTGCTCTTGCAGCATGCCAGTAACAGCCCTCAGGAACACTGTAGTCCATATGAGCGTATCCCTCGCACAACCCATGCTGCAGCACACGCACGTGACTTAATAAACCAAGTGTGGAACTCAACTTACTTGTTGTCACTAATAAAATCAATAATTTCCTGTTCCATTTTCAAGAGGATCATTCTGTCCCTGTCAAAAAAAAACCACAAGGATTTACACCATCAACTATGAGTACACATTTTGGAGGAAAATATTCATATAACAGTGTTTGCAAGGCTATTTTGCAAGTGCTGTCAGTCATCTTGATTAAAAATCAAAGATGCTTTTTTTTTACCCTGGATCACCTGCAAAAGACTAAAGCCTGCTTTTCTGCACCTTCACTGATGTACAGATTTCACTCTTCTATGAGCTCAACTAT
The DNA here is from genome assembly GCF_963513975.1 of Fringilla coelebs. Classification (NCBI taxonomy): domain Eukaryota; kingdom Metazoa; phylum Chordata; class Aves; order Passeriformes; family Fringillidae; genus Fringilla; species Fringilla coelebs. The sequence continues at coordinate 104,869,616 of NC_140028.1, read as the reverse complement.
GGTTTGAGAGCGCTTTCAGCCACAACAGGCGGCAATCAATGCATTGTGTAGAAAGACTCACTGCTATGGATAGCTTCGGTCTTTTTTCAACCTTTTTTGATGGAAAATGAGATTTCCACCTAAGCCAGATCTTTTACAAGATGAGCTGCTAACAACAGAAATTTTAAACATTTTTCCTGAGACATACCGGAATTCTGTAAGGCATTGATTTGCTGCAAAAAAGCTGGACACATCTAATCTAGAGAGCACGATGAAGAACACCACCTTTGAGCTATGGTTCCCAGGAGGCAATGCCACAGTATTTCTCAGGCAAAATGCTCTGGTTTTCACTGGAAGGTCTCAGATATTCCTTTTCCCTCCCCTCCCTTGTCAAAAACATTCAAAAGTTTCCCCAGTATGTTTCCACACATTTCTATGCTGGACAGAGTCCCATCAACTCCTTAGTTCTTTTGAACTTTCTCATTTTGCACAGATTAAGCAATTGAAGGACCTTCCATCATCTGTACAAGGGGCTATGCAAGCTGTTAGGTACCCAGTTATTCCCAGTTCTCCTGGGAATAATTGCAGAATTACATGGTACCTATTTAACACATCCAGCTGAAATGAGCATTGAAAATCACAATGTATAAAAATGTTACAGATCTTTCCTTGGATGTTTAGAGGCAAATTTAACGATGAGATGGGCTTGTAGCTCCAAATGAAAACTATGGGAATACTCAGAGCAGAATTTGGCACAGAGCACAGGATTTTAATTGTGTGCAGCATTGCTAGAAGAAAGCATTTACTTTCATTCACTTTGCATTCATATACAAATCTCCAACCGCAATAGTTATAACATATTATTGCAATCACCACGTAGAGCTGTATAAAAGAAAGTAAGGACAAAGACCAGATGTTACTGAAAGTGAAATGAAGCAATAGGTGACTGGATGGGGGAGTAGAAGTTGATGATTTTTTATACCATTTTTCTCAGTTAACAGCCTATCTCCTTCACATTTTCCCTCATAACCATCTCCAGAACAAATAAAACACAGTGTACAGTTACGAGAAGTCAAAGACTGCCAACTACAATTTCAGGAATGTCAGCTCTAACGCAGGAAATACCTACCTGGGGTTATTCTTTAAAGTGTTAATGAGAAACTCATGCAAATCTATGCCTGTTGAGTCTGTATACTCTTGACTGCAATCTGCAAAATAAAACAAACGGCCTCCACTCATTTATTTCATTTCAACAGTTCCGATTAAATCAAAATCCATTTTTCAGCAACAATCCATTTTTCAGCAACAATCTGAAAGAATATGCTCTGAAAGAAAAGAGTCATTTGGAGTTCAGCCAAGAAAGATCTACATTCTGAAGCATCAGGTGGATATTCATTGTTCCTCTGCACAACTCCAATGAGAACACAGAATCAAAACTAAATAATGACAGAAAATTGCTGGTCATTTAATAACACAGAAAACCTTCAATGCCATTCAAGACCCTGCCAAGTTCGTCCTTTAAACCACTAAAAACATTTCAAAATGAGGAAAGAAAAGTTTTATTCATCAGTGTCTCTTTGCGTCACTTAATAAATGCTGTACACTCAGCAAATGAGGAATCATGCAAACCCTATTTGCATTAAAAGCCTGAAATCCAATGACACCTGGGAGTAGGCAGGTAATAGGGATGCGTGACAGTAGCCAGAATTAATTTTTCAGCATTATCTCCTGACTCAAATGTACACACAGATGCTCAAGTTGGTGTGAACTGTGAGAACTCCATTGAAGTCAAATGACAATTCACTCCAGCTGCAGATCCACACCCAGGTAGGCAATGATTATTTTTGGGAGATTACAATGTAACTTTACACCATGGATTAATAAAAGGATTTTAAAAAGCAATGCCAAATTTAGCTAAAACATCTTTCCTGAAGAACTCTTGGTAGGTGGCAATAGAAGATGGCAATGCAAGTTAAATGTCATGGATTAATTTCCTTACAGAATTTAAAATAAATTCTCCGTGAGAGAGAAACAATAATGAAGAGGGTTACCCTCTACTGTCTACACTGCACAAGTTACATGCCACTATATTATCATTAATCTAGATAAAAGAGTATTAATGTCTTATGCATTATATACACTTATTATGCAATCACACGTATATTTGTATATACGTGTTATACGTGTATATTTGTGTTTATGTGTTTATACCAACATGGTTAAGCATTCAAAAGATTGATTTTACATTAGAAAATAAATAAAATCTAATAAAAGACTTCCATTTTGAAGGTTTCTTCACTTTAAAGCCTGATGTTTGCATGAAAAACATTCTTACACATATACATTTTAGGTTCTGAATTTTCTCAAGTGTGTGAAAACACTTTTACTGTGTACATATACACAAATAAAGAAATAAATCCTTGCAAAAACGTACAAACCTTTCTGCAATGGTAATTTTAATAATTCAAATATTTTTAAGTTCACCTTTTGATAACATTCTGATCTTGCTTTTTTCACTGGTTTTATTTTTATCCTTCTCTTTTTCTTTCTCGGAGTCATCTTTACTAGATCTATCTTCTTCTTGCAAGCTAGGAAAACTTGAAAGCTGCAGTTGGATTGATTCCTGTTGGGGAAAAAAGATAGATAAATTATGGGCAAGATTCAGTATGCTTCCCATGGCTTCCAACCTGCAGATATCATCATTAAATTATGCACAGCTAGAAAAGTTGAAGCCAGATACATTTCTTTCCTATTTGAAACATGGCATTTTTTAGCCAGGTGACTGACAATATCTTAGAGGCCAAATTCTAGTGGTAAGTAGGTACTACTTCTCTAATATTTTGAGTATTATAAAATAAAGGCTACTTCTATTAAGAGGGACTATATTATTCTACACTTCAGTAGTTCTCCCTTATGACTTTTCAGAATAATGAAGTACATTTCACATGGCCTTTTTTAATTATATCATTTAATACTACATATGTTCTGTGATGATCAATGGATAGATATCTAAAAAATAAAACATTTTTCCTTTCACTAGAAAGTCTGGAGGCTGATATGAATTGTTTTGGACACACAAGTGTAGTATCAGGTAGATGGAGTTTTTTTGCTCTAATAGTAGAAGAGTGCCGCCAGATTCCACACTCCATCGTATACAAGAGGGCTTGCTAACTTATCAGGTAATTCATATTTAAAGATACATGCAGATGTGTCTTTTGCAAAAGGGAGGAAATGTGCCCTGTGGTCTTTCAAGGACATTTTAGTAAGTGAACTTGTCTAAGGGACCACAAATTCAGTATTTCAGAGACTGTGAGTTCCTTTGAAACATGCTTCAGCTTTAAAAAGTTAGTTTTTTAAGCAGTTTGAGAATTCAAGCTGGTTTGCATTTTCTAGTTTCTTTAAAGAACTTGCTTTCCCTGCTCACAACATTACTTTCGATTGGTTTTGTTTTAACAAAACCCAAATTGTTTTCTTTTTAAGTTACCATGGCATAATTTATGTATTTCAAGAAATCCTATTGTGATTGGACAAAATTGAAGAAATCATAGTTGTTTTATTCTTTTAAAGAAAAAAAAAACACCCCAGAAAACTATATGCTTAGGTAGTGTAAAAAAGCAAATTTGAGGAAAACTGTCATAAAACTCCCTGGTAAAGCAGTTTTCTTTAATAGAAGAGAACCATGCATGCTTGGTAATTTTTTGGCATCATGTCAATGAAAACCTAATTCACCAAAACTCGAGATTTTCAGAGTTTCTTGAATGCTAGTGAAATCCTTCACTATTTTTCTAAGAATACTACCATACCAAAAGATAAATAGAAAACTTTAAAGTAAGGGGTGTGCTTTTAAGGAACCATTATGAATTCAAAAGATGTTTCCATTAATTATTACAAATTTTAGGTTTCTGAATTCTTTAAAGAACTACGAATCAGCCATCACAAGACATGTAAGACAAGATCCTAACAAAACAAGGCATCAGCATAAACATGCCACAGTAAGACAGAAATTGGTAACTTCTCAGCTTAATCATTATTGACTTTTTGTGAAATTTGAATGTGGCACAAAAGACTTGAGATGAAAAGCATTGTAAAAGAGCAACAAAGACCTGGACCCAAAATTTAACCTGACCTACAGCCCTTCATTCCTACTTCTGTTAGTCATGTCTTACTCAAAATCTGAGGCTACAGAGGCAAAGAGTGGGAATTCCTGGTCATTTGAGATAAGGATATATTGAGAAATGTTTTCTGAATTGCTCAGTTGTGCTTAGAGAACTAATGCCGTGCCTGCTTTCTTTCACTTCAAATGGCAGTTTGATTTCTCATTCAAACAAACTTTAGATCAACTATTTCCAAATAACCCCAAAGGATAACTTGATGCCCTGCCTGCCCTGCCCAGAGCAGTGTGACTGTGGTGCTAGCTTTTCAACAGGAGAAAAATGTAACTGGCCACGTTGTTCCCAGGATATTAATCCTAAACTTCACACTGGTTCTTAAAAATGCACTGATGAAAATGACAGACTTTACAGAAAAGCACATATATGAACATACAGTAAATACTGTTTTACATGTAGTGTAATACTGATGTATTTGCACTAGAAAAAACACACAAAAGGGCTGTAGAGTTGTGAAAGCAAGCTACTGTGTATTTTCTTAGATTTTTATTGATTTTTCTCAATAATAAAATACAATGTTAATAAATACATTGATACAAGTATAGTGAACAACAAAATAGATTTTCAAATTGCAATAATAATACACTTCTTGGTCTATAGTATAACATTAAAGGCAACATTTCTTTTAAGTAAGGACATAGTGAACCATTGGATAAGCACTCAAGATCAAGTAATACAGGTAAACAAGTTTTTTCCTTAGACAGGAAAATGAAGGCAAGTATTCAAATATAAGTACAAACATCAAGTCTGCAGTAAAATCCATACTCAGTAGTTCTGGCAAGGTACCGTACATTCTCTGATAATTGATTCCCTGTGGTTTATAAACCATCAAGATAAAATAGAAATTAATAAAAAATAATTCCAAACCAAAAATAAGCTACTTCTCCTCTTAAAGTAAAAGCAAAACAATTTGGTTGGCACAAAACTTCCTGTATCCTTCAGTCAGCCCAGGGAGGAGCCTGCAGGTGTAGCTTTCCATGGCAAAGTTGAGCCACATTCATTAGTAAAAGGTCAGCAAGAGCAGAAGGGCAATTCCTATCAAATTAATGACACCAAGCCAATTGCTTCCTTAGAAAACACAATGGGGTCAAGTGAGATATTTTATCTCTCATAAATATTTTAAGATGGTCAAAGAAATCTTTGCTGAGGCTGGTCAGTCAGGTAAGACCAAAGGCTGTATGAAACAGGAGCCCCTCCGCTGCCTGGTGTAAGGATAGGAATTTTGCCTCAACACCTGCCAGTCTCTCTGCAGTTTAGTACAGGTCCAGTGCAGTACATTGTAAACTACAAGCAATGCTTAATACAATCTCTTCATACTGCTCTCCTTCTTGTTCTCCATTAAACAATAGAAAATACAAACAAAATTGGAACAAAAGCCACGCGTTTTAAGTAATGCAAGTCAAGCAAAAAGCATCTACCTACAAAAGAACAACTGATAAAACAACCTGCCCATCTACTGCATAAGCATCGTTGCAGAGCAGCAGAACATGCCAATGCCCTGCTGCTAAACAACTTGGTTTTTGGTCTTTCAATAAAATTAAAAAAATAGAAAAACCTCTCCTTACTTATGAGCTAAGAGGAGAGACAGATTTGTTTCATTTCAAGTCAATAGAGGAAACAGTGAGAAAGTACACTTAAATGTCATTTTTATTTTTGTGCTAAGCTCACAAGAAGCCACTTACTCAAGCTCTCTCGATGGCTGATTTCAGTTGCACATAAACATCTCATAAATTATAGGCAGTGCTCATCATATTTTGGGTTTTAGTTAGCTGGGGTTTTTTAAGCCTTGCTCTCACCAGGCAAGCAAAGAGGAGTAACTGAGGCCTTACTTTTGCTTTTTGGAGTACTTCTTGAAGTTAGTCTGCAAAGACTGCCACCAGTGTTTATTGTCTGAGGTGAGGAGTACAGAGGACAGAACTCTACCAGCTGCTGGGAATACAACACCACCAGTACAGATAAACTCAAATACAAGCTTTTTGATATAGTTTAATTTACACCAAGAGTTTAAAAAATGAATGCCACTCAGTAGGAGGCATCCTTGGCTCTACCAAGGTATTTTAGAGAATGAAGGCTCTTTGAATTTTATGTGAAGGGGGACACTGATATGAACTGAAGTCTTAGAAGAACCACAAATCAGAGCATACTCATAACTGTATTTGGTGCACCCTCAAAAGAGATAGCCTTAGAGAAAAGAACATATTAATATTCTTTTTGATTGTTACTATTTATTTAAATTTTAAAATCTGAATTCTTTTGAATTCTTTTCCATTTGCTGAAATTTTCAGGGGGTCTGGAAAAAAAAGCAAACAACACCCTGTGATATAGTATAAAACTAGTATTTCAAATTAAAGTTCACGCTAAACCAGTAAGAACCATAAAAACATGTTCATTGTCAGATGTAATTTTTTCCCCCAAGAAAGACATTGTTAAATGCCCGATTAAGTAACACAATCATGCAACTGGAGATGGAGGTCAACCATGCAGCTAACAGCAATGATTGCAAGTGTACCTGGTTGTCATGAAGATTTTCTGCTCCGGGGCGAGGCGATGACTCTTCACACACAGCAAGACTCCGCACGAGTTTTCCCTTAGCTCCTGACTGAATTAGAGAGAGAGACAACAAAACAGGAAACACTACTACTGACCCCAAGTCACATAAGCTGCCCACAACAGCTGTTCCCGAATATCGCAGTCTAAAAAAATGCAATTGCCTGGATATAACATGGATAAAAAAGGATTCTAAGCAGCAAGACATTTGCCACACGGGGAAGGTGGTGGGTTTCTTTTTGCTTTTATAATTTCAGCTACAGTTCACTCACTTCCACCAAAAATTGTAAAAACAAAGAACACATAGTCCAATACTGAAAGTATTTAACATAAACTCAAGGGTTGCTTTTGTCCTTTTGTCTGGGTTTTTTTTTGTTTGTTTGTTTGTTCTGGGAGTCCCTCCCCTTCTTCTAGAAGTATATATCCAAGAAACATGAACAATAAAATATGTGTCTATTACAGGTCTGCACTTGAAAAATTAAAAGAAGTTTTTTAGGGTTTTATTTGTTTCTAGAAGCTCCTTTCCACACCTGCCCCCACCCATCCCCCCCTTAGGGACCCAGTCAATCTCTGTTTCTTTCTGTCAAGATTGTTCCATTAAAATAAAATTCCAACAGAAACATTAACTACTAAAGCAAAAGGAGAATGTTTTCCTTTTCCAGTGGTGCATAGAAGCACACATGCCATCTAACACAAGGACAGAGCAAGCCCACCAGCATAAAATTATGATGGATAAAGGGAAGCGTGACATGCTCTATCTGGAGGCAGTTCTTTGCCTTTGTGTAAAAGGATACAGGGTAGGGGGCAAGAAAAAACCTGAGACACTAACAAAAAGCTCAATCAGACAAGTTACAAAAGAAAGCAATTTTGATTGTAGAAAGACATTTAACTGAAATCCTTCATCCTACTGTGGCATGCAACTCCAAACAGAGATGGACCCTTACCTTGGATCTCTTTTTCTGATTTGCCCCTCGTTTCTGGGTATAGCAAAAAGAGAAGAAGTTATCACTTCAGTGGACAGTAGGCATGATGAAAGCATTACCAATAAACAGACTAAATCATTTCTATCTGATGTTTTAAATCAGTTGCTGACTGCAAAAGCAACTTCCCCAAACCCAGTTTGGAAAGCAGGGAAAACCAAGAATCATCTCTGTTCATTTTCATTCATCTTACAAACAGGTATAAACAAGAAAAAAAAAAACAAGAAAAAAACCCCTACACAGTGTTCTGTAATTTTGCATATAATAAAAATGTAAGAAAAGGTATACTTAAGTAAATGCTCCCCCTCTCCAAATTCCTCTTAAATTGTGGTCTCCCCCTTTATTTTTTTATTCGATTGAGCAAAAAGGATTAAAAACCCCTCATCCGATAAAGTCTTCTTATCAAATTACCTTCTTAGGCTTTGCATAACAACTTTTTGTTGGCAGTAACACCTACAAACCAAACCACACATTAAGTAATTATTCATTAGTATTACCTGTAAATTCATGAGATTAAGGTAGTTTTCTAAATCCCCAAAGTGGGAAAACAGTCAAATGTCTCACCAAGCTTTAAAACAGAAATCAACTTCTCAGAAAAAGTAATAACATGTACAGCAGCCTAAAGAGCTTGAAAGGTATAACAAATACCAGCGTTTATTTTACAGTGAAATAAAAGAACCCGAAATAAATAAAGAAAGAAATAATTTAAAAAGGAAAAAATAGAAACAGTCTCAAAATCATAAGAAAAATAGGGGAGGTGTAGGCAGTGAAACAATTCACAGAAATGGAAAAGCAATGGTAACACATTGATATCTAACATGCCCATTCACTATTCCTGTCTTACCTGCAGCTCTGTCTTGGAATCACTGAGCTTCTCCTCCTCTACTTCTGAGCTTTCAGATTTATTAAGAACACAGTTGTCCGGGTTGGCTTCAGAGATGGCAGTCTCCTGCTCTTTTGCAGCTTCTTCTGCTGTCTCCTGGTTCAATTTACCTTGCTCAGACATTCTTCCAGACAGAAATTAAAACAACAAGATTTGGTGACCTGAAAGGTCAAGATACCACGACACAAACACACACAAAAAAATTGGGGGTGAAATTTATTTTTTTCTTTTAATTCCAAATTGCAGTTCCTTCGATAAACAAACCAAAATGTGCAGCTCAGGAGTGGAAAACTATGTATGTCCCAGCTGAAGAGATGTACTGAATCAACAACATTGGTTAACAGCAGAATTGTGTCAGGTTAAGCAAGCAGATCTGAACAGTCTTTGTGGACAGCAGATTTAAGGTAATGTGCTGTGACTCCCCAGCCCAGCCCAAGGACTGCCAAGGTTCAGGCAGGGACAGCGAAGGATTCTCTACCACAAAGCTTAATGGTACCAGGCAAAAAGGACCCATTCTAGGTCTCTGGCATCTCGATGCTCCCCTTCTCTAATTTTTTTTTCTTTAATTCTCTTTGAATAAAAATAATAGCCAAGCAAACAGAAATAAGAACCAAGCATGAGCAACAACACTGCTTTTAGTATTCAGCCATGGGTTTTATGCATAGCAGAAGCCATGGTGCTCACTACCACTATGAATATATATTTCTCTCTTTTTTTTTTTTTTTTTTTTAAGAGGTAATAATTCAAGATAAGTATGAACTCTAAATTTGGCAATATAGCTCTCAGGGTCTACATTTGCAGGGATCAAACCAACAGCTCCATTATTAAAACCTTAAGCCTCTTCCCAAAACCTATGTCACTCTTCAGCACTAGGAAAATTGTACAGAAAGCCCTTGGCAGGTACTTCTAATGAAGAAATCTCAACTGAACTGCATTTACTCTCAGCTTACAATGGGGCTGTTGTACAGAAGCTTTAAAGGCTTTTCAGAGTTAAAGCCTATTATTTTCTCTCTCTTTCTCTGCCCCCAGCTCCCTCCTGAAGACTCCCCCACTGATCAATTGTCAAAGAAGACTCATGAATAATTTAACTTTTTTTTCCCCATCTACTTCACTTAGGAAGCATCTTCAAGAAAAACAACTGTACTTGAAATGTGAAGTTATTTCAGGAAGGGTCTTTTGCAACATATTGCCATTTCTCAACAGTGAAACGGGAGCTATGAAGCAAAATCACACTTTGCCATCTTTCTTCTAAAAGTTTGAAATTAAATATTCAAAAGAACCAGTATAGCTTACCTTAATTTTTTTAAGCCATGTTTTAGGTGAAAAAATCTAAACCATACTGAGTTATAAGCACTTACTTCTCCCACTTTTTGCTTTTGTTTTCACACTGCAAGCAAATACAATTTCCTGTATAATCTTCCAGTTTTAGAAGGACTGTGAACTTCACAAGAAATCAAGCTATAAGGTTAATAAACAAATTGAATGGAATATGAAGCTAACCTGAAGCTTGACTTGCCTTACTGTGAGCTAATTTGTGATTTTCCTTTCTCCCACCACTGTCCCCAAGAAGGCCGATGATTTTGGCTATTCTGCAGTTACGACTGAAACTTGAAATGCTTTGATGAAAATTCAAAACATGAGTGGCAAGACCTTCAACTGGTCTGTTAAATAACCCTTAATTTGATAAGGATTTTCATCAAGAAATGCACATGCACGCACAAGCTCCTCATGACCAGATTAGCCTGCAGCTCATCTACATGCTTTACACAGTGCTCAAAAAACAATCACACTGGGATCAGCTGCACCAAAGAAGCTGTTTACCTGAAAAACTGCTACAATTCCAACTGCCTTTCTAGCGTCTTCTGTTGGTCTTTGCTGGTTAAGTCCACACAAATGATCAACGGCAACGTGAGTCCCATGTCCCCATTAACAGTTCAGAGTGCCAATCTCCATGCTGGTCCTTCGGAGAGCTTGACGCACCATAGTCAACCTAGAAAAGACGAAAAATAAATAACAGCGGCAGTGATCACGGCACAAGGGAGGGGTGCAAAGGACAGGACCAGATTTCTAACATTAATGACCAGTTTCCAGCAAGTCACTTTCACAGCTTGATCCAGCTCCACCTGTCTCAAAACTGCCTGCTTCTTCTCTAATGAAGGCTAGAGCCGGCTGTTCAAGTCATAACAGCTCCTACGCAAGAAGCTAAAATTAACAATTGCATTATGCATTGAAGATTACTCATTTCAATTCTAACCTTTTTTAGCGAATCCCAGCACTTTTCATTAAAAAAAAAAGCATATATACATATTTATATATAAGCTCATCTGTTTGCTTCAACAGAAATCAATGAGGGAATGAGGAGAAAAGATTTGCCAGCTTTTAAACTATGGCTGCTGCTCCAATTAAAACTTAACAGTCAAACACCATTGAAAAAATAGCTAGGGGGGTGCTTTTAGAAAGTGACCTGCTTTACCAGGGTTGAGATGTTGAGATGTTCATTTAATAAACTGAATAAAATTTGAAATTATCCAGAATGGGAGGAGGACAAGGAGGAAAAGGAAGAAATCCTATTCCCTGAACAACATTCGCCAAAAAAATTCTTCAGAAGCATTTTGTGAGGAGGAAAAATGAGATTTCCAGGTTATGGTTTGAGAAACAAACCTAAAGAAAGAATTGCCTCAGCAATGCAACTTTTACTGTTCATTGGAATTGGGTTTGCCAGCTGAATAGCTGATTTGACAGAAAAATGAGCATTTTAGGATGAGTCAGACTGATTTACAGGCCATGGCCATGTGCTGAACTGTCTTGATACAACAGGCAGCTCTTCTCAAGACTTGCATGTGAGTCATGGTTGAAGCAGTCAGTGCAGACACACAAAACCAGCAAACAGAAAGCACATATCATTCTACTGGGGAGGGGGGAGGAAGCCAAGCAAGAATAATGGGAGATGATTTTCTGGTTTTTTGATTTTACCAGACTCCTAGGTTCTGCAGCACATTTTACATTGTGCATGGCTGCAATTGCCACACAACATATGTGTACACACTGCAACTTGCCATGTGAAAAGAGCTGAATTTGCTGTACCAGAAGTGGAGTTTAGCCTTTCACAATATTCCAGTCTTGCTCTCTCTGGGAGCTCTGGCACACAGCGGAGGCCAGCAGGCAGTTCTGTAAACTATCACTGCCATCCTGCAAATTTATAAACAAAACTATTTCTCTTCCTCAAACCATTTAATAATTTGTAGAGAGTAACAGAAAATAAGTATTCCCACTAGGTTTTTGGCATTTCTTGCAGGTTATTCTTGGAAATTCTAGCTCATTAGAAATGTAGGCTCACAATGGGAGCGGAGGAACACCATGGAAAACTATGCCCAACTACTCAAGCACATGCAAAAGTATCCCATGGAGCCAATACTTAGCAAGCAAAGAGTGAATAAACCACTGACTCAAAATCCTTTGCTCATACTCATCTTCCAATGACTGTTTCCCCCACACTTCCAAAAGAGAGATGGGGGAGGGGTAAAGAAAGGGAATCAACCAAAATCAATCACAAACCAAAAATCCCAAAGAAGTGCAGTGCATGAAGGTTTCACCTGGAAAACAGCCATCCAGGAAAAAGACTGCTGTAATCAAAACCCTCCAAAACCAACATACACACATATATCTGTACCAAAATCAAACACACAATATTTATTTCGGAACTCTCCAGTGTGACCATTTGTTGGGAATTAACTATTCATAAGTCAAACAAACAGAGCAAAACAAACACCAGACAAAAAACCAATCAACCAAAGGGTATCATATGCAGCAGGTGAAGAGATGTGTCAAGACATGATCTTGTGCACAGATGCTCAACATCATCTTATCATGCTTTACCCAAGGCAAATCTCATTATAAAGTGCATTCCCCATATTGCTACACTTAAGACTTCTGAAGACAAATTATTTTTCACTGGCAACGTACAAGAAGACCACAGAATCTTAGATAAAAACAAATAAATCTGTCCATAAATTTCCCCAAGAAAACACAAGTAAGTGGGAAATAATCTTACAATGTACAGCTACCATCCTCAAACCCAGAACAACAATGTCAGTCAGGATGATTTTTTAAAGAAATCCTTCATAAATATCTTCTGGGAAACAAAAAGAAGGCAAGAAGAAGTGAGACATATAGCAATCAATTCCAGCTCTTCGCCTTCCCTTAATATAGATTTCCTCCTCCTTTATTAAGTAATTTAGAAGTGATGACTAATCATTTACATACTACAATACGTAAAATACACTTCTGGTTGTTTGGGTGGCTTTTCAGAAGGATTCAGGTTTCCATAAAATATTTCGAGTATAAATAGCAAAAAGGAATCAGTCAGAAAATAGCCGTTAAAAGTCAGACATTTTTGTTGGAAGTGTGTCTCTGTTTCTTGTATGTTTCCAGGATATCTCGTTATTCAGTGATGAATGTACTTTTTACTATTGTCAGTGCTGCAATGACAGAACTGCTATGGAAAAACACACTGGATTATTCTCTTTCTTGCGCATCAACAGAAATGTCAGGGATGATTTGACTGTCAAAACCTTCACTACCGAAGTGACGCAAAAGGCTGAACAAATGCACTTCTGTTTTTGATCCTCAGGTAGAAACCACAAAGCTTGTTGCTAGGCAAAAACCACCTTCTTGATATGCAAGGGAGCAAAATTTTATCGGGTGTTGGGATCTTAGCAGTCTACAGGAGCTTGCGGCAAAATTGGAGCCCCTAATTCCTTAAAGCAACTTGAGTATTGCATACAGCAATACGATAGAAAATACAGGGACCCACCAAGTCACTTGCAGGTCCACTTTAATGGAAATATGATCTGTTTGTATAGAATTTATAAGCACCAGCTGCTCAGCATACACTGTGGGATGGGAATGCTGAGGGTTTTTTTCTTAAATTCTTTTCCTTTTAACAGGATTTTCATTTTAGAAGCTGAAGGTACTACTGAGCTTGAACAACTACAGTCAGAGCTTGAAGAGAAAGGGATGGAAGAAGGCGTGGATGGTCACATACATTCATACAACACATACCACGCAAATTCCAAGAAAAGTCTGTGGGAAGGAATACAATTAATTTAATGCACAAGTTTAAAAACTATACACAGAAGAACTGTCAAAAAAAAAAAAAAAAAACCACACCAAAAAACCAGAGCAGAAAAGCAAGCAAAGGTGTTAGAAAGCCCTATGCAACGAGCACCTGAGAGCTCACCATCAACTGAAATTCAAGAGAGACATCTGACAAAGCCCTCAGAGGCCACTACAGGTGAGCAAGCCCCTTCTGTATTATGTATGAGGTGTTTTGAGGGCCTCATAGGTATGCATGGTAAAGCGGGCATCTCAAGATCATTATGCTCCCAGTATCGCACATGTCCTCTCTCAGGGAGGAGATGAGCAGGCTTTAAGGCCAAAGAGCATACTCTTAACCACGAGCAGGGAGCAGCAGGCAGGACAGAACTCAGACAGAATGAAATCCAAGGGCTTTTCTTCAAACAAATCTACCAAGCATAGAGGTTCAAGTCATTCCAAAGCCCAAATAGATCCTGCTACTGAGAACTTGCTGACACTGCCCATATCTGTAAGCCAGGATCCTTCTCCTCCCACCATGATTCTCCATTCTCAAGAATGGAGGTTCGTAGGTATGACTCCACGGGCTGGGAGCAGAGTTGTCAGCTGGGCTTTCCACTACACAACAAAAACCTCACTCATATATATCAAGAGAAGTTTGACTCATTACTGCTAAATCCCTCATCAGACTCCTGGAAGCCACTGGAAATGGACTCCAGCATTATCTTAATGTTATCAGTAGGCACAACCCTCAATTCTGCCAGATTCTCATGTCTTAAACCATAAACTTCCTGTTATTTCACATTTACTAAATATTCTTGTTTCTACCATTAAGAAAATCAAAGAAAAACTCAGTTTTCATAATGAAAACAAAAGCTTCAACTCTTTGGTGTCTTCAAAGAAAACATGATATAAAATGTATTGTTAAAAAAAAAAGAAACAAAAAAACCCAACAACAACAACACACACACACAGAAAAAAAAGCACACAAAAACCCCAACAACGAAACGAAAAAAAAACCTCAAACACCACCACCAAACACAAAAAAGGCAAGGCAAGTAAAATAAATCCTGCAGTTTTAGATCAAACACACTACTACTCAGGTGTCCATCTCCCAGTCTTTAGGACTAGTCCTAGTCCTAGTCTTTACATCATTAGACTGTATGCTCCTTTCATTGTTTTCCCACATTTCCCAAAGAAATACACAAATGCGCTTGGAAGCCAGTGTATTAGCAGAGCAGGATAATAATCCATACCAGCTCTCATATCAAAATGCTTTAGTATGATAAAAAACTCACCAAGCTTAAAGCTGTGAAATGCATGGAATCCTACAAGTTCACTGATTGTTAAAAGACTGAAGACTAAACCTTTAAAAAAAAGTGCAAAAATATTTGTAATTGAAGTGTTTGATGTCATATTTTATTTCCCACCTCCTCCTCCTCCTCACATTGTCCCTTCTTCATCATCACTAAAAAACTAAATAGTGTGATTGCCTACATTTTCTGCTCCTACATGCCACAGACCTTTGCAAATAAAAGGTTATTTAGACTCATTTACTGATGGCACTTTACCAGAGACTGTCAGCAGATGCTATTTTTTTCCCATGAGTTAAAAAAACATGAGCATCTGCATACAAGCAACAGTGCAGAGGCCCCTGACCCAGGCTTAAACAGGCCAGAAATCAACCATCAGTGGCAGTGGCAGCCAAATTTTGATGAAAACAGGGCAGACTGAAACACACTGAACGAGATTTCAAATCCTATACAAAAAACAGTTGTCTCTGAAAAGAGGCAAGTGGATAATATCAAGCAGACTCCCAGCTGAAATGTCTGTCTTGGAATGGCACTGGCTCTCATCCCAATCTGCATGTGAAACCCAGTATTTACAAATAACAGCAAGGATTCTCAAGAACAGTTTAACAACCAAAGAAAAATCCCAGAAGCAAAGAAACTTTTTGTGGTGTACACCTGATTCCTTTTTCAAAGAGATCCTCTTATTACTAACCAATTGCCACCAATATTTTTCCACTTTAATCCCCTGTCAGACAACCTCATGTCAATGTCATCATCTTCAGACAAGTAATAATGATATTCCCTCCAGCTTGTTATATTTCTGCAAAGCTAGAAGCTTTACCCAGAAAAATAAATATAGATGGCCTATAGGGAGAGTCTGCTTTGTTTTAATACTTAAGATAAGGCTTGGGAAAAAAAAAAAGCTCTTTTATCTGTCACAATGATCATTTGAAGTCTTCCAGGATCAGCATGAAAAGATATGAGGCTGAGTGATCTGGCTAATAAATGTCAATCACACAACTTTTGTAGGAACTGAGTAACACCCAAACTTTTAACAAGCTAATCAGATGTACAAATCAGCACTCCTGGAATGAGTTGTTTGCTTTAGAACAGCCTTCAACACCACCTCATGCATTTCAAACACATACGCCAAATCTTCTCTCATTCCATTACAAAACCTGACAAATTTCCCTAAAATCAAAGTCATTACATTAACTGGTCTTGCTGTTAGGTGGTGGAAAACAGCACAAGACTCATGAGTCCAAAGAGAGAGACAGTGAGGTTTCAAGCCATCCTCAATGCACACCCATCTCCTTGAAACACATAAAGGTCATTTTCCTTAAATCCTGTAATGGAAGCAATAGCCAGCATGGGCAAATACAAAATTCAAATGGAAAGAGGGACCAAAACTCATCTTCCCAGATAATCAGGTCTATTTCTCAGCTACTGAAGATAATTATATCACTAAGTCCTCTTTAGAGACCAGTATCTTTATTTTATGACTAGAGGATGTCCAGGGAGGATGCTTTAGGAATTTTGCTTTAAGGATGTTCAAGAATCTCACTGTTTTGCCAGGACATCATCTCCATTACCCCATCGTACACATCAAATACTTTATACATTTTTCTTACTGTGCCAGTAATTGCCCTCCAGTTTAATTAGCTTTCTTGATTTCACAATAGTTTTGTCTTCCTGTGGGAATTAACGGCATATCACCTCACCATTTGTTGTTATGTTTAAAGAAGCCCATTCCTTTTAGTTGCCAGATAAACAGGCCTGTATTGTTTCCATTGCTATCCACCTCTAGTCTGTGTATTTTTTTTTTTTTTTTTGGTCAATCAACAGTCTGCTTCATCATTTCCTCACTTGTCACCAAGACTACACTCCGGAGACACGTTCCTCCACCCATCAACACAGTGGTAATGCACCAGAAGAGCTCTGTTTCCACAAAACCTAAAACCAGTTTAAGGACAAGGAATAACACAAGGACATCCCAGAAGGAATACTATCATTTCAGTATGAAATCCTGATCAACAGCACAGCCTAAATGAACCTGGGCTCCCCACAGAGGGGTCTCAGCAGTGCTGAGGGCAAATCAGAGCTACTGTGAACAGCCACAGTGTGGGAGCCACCACTGAATTGATGAGGCTACAGATACCCAGCACAAGCTCAGTGAGATAATTAAAGCTGCTGGTGTGATGTCATGATACACTTCTATGCATAATGAAATCTGGTGGAATAAACAGTTTACACTAATTTTGACTTTTATAGAATAGATGCATATAGTTGAGTTTAATGCAGAAGCTCTTGAAACATTTCTTGTTTCTCTAAGTCACATCCCTACTCTTTCTTCTTTCAATGCCTTCTCTTTGCCATTTCAATCAGGTAGCTACAACATTATGTCCATTTTGCTTTATACATAGAACTACAAGATCAACTTAACTCATTTCTTTACTCAGCTCCTCCTAAAGCTTAAGGATTTTACTAGAAAACCTAAGCACTATGCATCTGCATTTTGAGCATATATGCCTTTGCAGAATTCAGTCTAAGCAGCCTGCAGGTAATAAACGAGCAGCCAGCTAAGCCATCCTTCATCATTCACTAATAACCAAACACAAAGCAGTTGAGTACAAGGGGGGGGGGGGGGGGGGGGGGGGGGAGCCCACAACATCCCTAAACAAAAGAAGTAAAACAATTTGTACACTACTAGCACAGTATTTTAAAATATATAACATCAAATAGATGGCCCATAACTTATGAGCAATTGCTTTACACTTCTTCCAGCATCACCAGGGGATGGAAGCATAAACTGATGAAAATACATCAGGAACTGACCAAGTATCACAGAATTTCACATGTGCTTGTCCTGATCTCTTTCTTTCCCAATTTATATAATAGCTCCTATATTTCATCCTGCCATTTCTTGACAAATTAGGTGCATTTTCACTAGCACTAGCTTAATTGGCAAATCCTGAAAGAAAATAATTGCTAAGAGCAAAGCAGCATTACACTGATGAAACAGACCTGAGCTTAACAACTAGAACTGCCTTGGCAGACAAACACTGACTGCAAAACAGCAAAAAGCTTTCATATAAGAATTGACAGAAAAAAAATTACTTTATTTTCCTCCAAAAGTCTCTTTTGAGTACCAGAATTAAACATAGCAGCTAATCCTGCTTTCCTAAGGCCATTTTCTGAAACAAAACCAGCCTGCAGCTGAAGTAAAATTCTTAATTCTGGGAAAAAAATCCAACAAAACCAAAAGCAACAAACATTAAAAAACAAAATCAAAAAACCATACACTATGAAACATCCCCTCATGTACTCTGCTGCTCAGAAAGTGCAATTATACTTTTAAAATTCAAAGACAACTCATATCAAGCTTGCTTCAATGCAGAGTAAGTTTTCTAAGCTCATATTTCAGCCAAGTCGCCTCTATCAAAACCCACAAAGGCTAGATGGATCCTTTGAGAGTTCCCAGTACGAGATGTTTTTATACTTTTTAATATATAATTTTATTAGTTTTTCTTTATCAACAAGGGAACAGTCCTAAAATTTCTTTGATTGTGTTTATCAGAAAATATACTGGAATACAAATGCTTTGTTAATGACTTCTTTTGTGCATTTTGTAGACATAGGAGAGCAACATCAACTAAGAACAGTTCACAACATGGACGAAGTCATACCAAGTACACTCATTCTGCTATAAACTGCTGTTCTAAAATCTTGCAAGATGTATGGACAAGATTTTCACAGTTTTCAATCAAGTCTGGAGAGGGCCTGTTTTTGACTCTCTAAAGAATGGCTCTTTTTCTCTTTTTTTAACATCAGATCCACATGCCTTTTTTCTCATTTTTGGGATATTTCTCGTTATTGGTTGTTCCTATTCTGAAGAACAAGAAAATTATCTTTCTTGTTCAAGAGGCATTATCTTTCTGCCCTAATACTATAGAGAAACTATAAACAAATATAATAGATATAAATAACGATAGGAAAGTATATTTTAATATATTTAATCTATAGATATTTACATTTGAATATGGGCTTTTCGTACTTTATGAAACACAATAATCCCATTTTGTTGCTGCAGTTTTGTCTGGTCTCAGGCAACGCAGTTAAGTAATAAATACAATACATTACAAAAAGAAGTCTTAAGTATGCTGTGGATTGTATTCAATACTCTGTTGCCATGGTTTCAAAAGGAAATTAAGAAAAATGCCAATTATAAGTATAAATTAGAAGTCAAAAGGCCTAATGATTAACTGCATGTTACAAAAGCCAATGAAAGCATTAGACATTTTTGCATAATGCTCCAGGAACTGGAGTGCCAAATAACCTCAACTTATGCTCATTGTAGAAGTAAAAAACAAACTGAGCTTTATAACTTTTGTCACTTCCCTTGTCATGTGAAAAAGAGATTAGAACCCATCCTAAAATATGAACTGTTATACACCACATTTCCTCCTTAGCAGCTTCAAGACAATGTGTTACCCATTCCAATCATCTGCTGAAGAAACAAAGGAAGACATTCAACCAGTCAGGTATTTTCAATGTCACCCCCATGGCCATAAAGAGGAAGAAATCCTCTTCAGAAAGTTACAATAGTCAAGACAAAAAAGACAGAAGCTCAGGTTCACAGAACAGGCAATGCCAGTTCACAGGATCTGCAGCTTTGGCTTCTCAAAAGATCTTGCCAGAAACCCTGTGGTTTCAACATTATGTTTGCCTTTTCCACTGGGTAATTCCAGGCTCCCTGCGATGTTGTGAACGAAAGAAAAAGCAGAAAAAGTGTTTCAATGTCTGATTGTGTTTTTCAGGACAGAAATTATGATATATTTATGAGAGAGATAAGCAGTTTTGTAAAAAGTATAATTGGCCACCCCACATACACCCAGCCAGAAAGCTTCATGACACATGAACTAATAAAAGAGCAATGAATACCCAGAAGAAATCAAATATTCAAGCCAATGTCTCCAAGGAATATGTTCTATTAAATTTAAGCTAGGAAATATATATATATTTAATCCAAAAGGACATTCAAAAAACAATCAGAAAAACAGTGAGCTTTTCTAGTACTTTAAATCTTGTTATACAGACTGAAGGCTCCGGAAGCTCAAATATGATTTAAAAAAAAACTCCTATAATATCAAAAATTGTGTTTACCTGCAGTGAAACAATCTGTCTTACTTGGCACTAGAAACCACTAACTACATCAATGATCTAAAAATACTGAGATTTAAATTACAGGAGAGAGGTGTGGGACCAAAGCTCTAACAGCCTGCAATACATTTGATTTCCACTGCAGAATGGCCATATCATCACATTTTTTTCATTGCTGTGCTCAGTAACAGGGAAAACAAAAATATCATTATCAAGCACAACACCAAAATCACAGGGGAGAATACAGTGCATGAAATTCGAAGAAGAAAAATGTATGCGGTAGAAATTTATTATGATATATGTTAGAGATGGCTCTATGCTAAAAATTCTTTAAAGTAAAGATTTATTTCCAGGCTTGCGTTCCAGTCTGGCCCTTAAATGAGACTGTTAAATGGGGCTTTAATTTTAAAGTGTTTTGGGGGAAAAAAAAAAAGTTCATAATAATTCAAGAAGGTATCTCTAAGATTTCAGAATTTAATGAGTACTTCAAAACTTCAGTTGCCTTAAATTATTTAGCTGAAATTTCATATTGGCTGCTTATGGATATTTTGGTGGAATTCAGCATAATCCAGTCACTCTCTTGCTTCTACCTTTAAACTTTTTATAAAATTCACCCGTGAATTAATGTTTTTTCACCTCTTTACCCAAATTTAGAGTCTAGGCTGACCTTGCCCTTCCAAGAACTGAAAGCACCCTGTTGTGTAGAACACTAAGTCTGTTTGGTTAATTAGTTCTTCCTATGTAACGCTACGCCATTTGAGCCTCAGGATTTTTTTTGATACATTCAAGATTTTCAAAGGCTGATGAAACATGACACAACTATGAGAAAGGGCAAGTCAATAACCACTTCTGTCACTGTAATCTCAGCTCTCCTCAGATCTGTGATCCTTCTTGCAAATCAACCATCCTAAAGGAAATAAAAAAACCCCTTATCCATTGTATCCTTTATTGTAACATGTCAAAGTGCAATGGCAAGGATTTATGACTTTTGCTTCTGATGCTAAAACTTACATGCCTGAGAACTTTATGCAAAAGACAATATAAGTAATCTTCTGTATGCTTTGCTTAATTTATGACACACTCTACAGCAAAAAAAATCTCCTGATCAAATACTGATTAAAATCCATTATCTGCTGTACAATTTGAGACACTGAGATGAGGGAAAGAGGACTGCATTTTCATACAGAAAAATAAAGAAATATACTATTCCAAAACCAGTCAGATTGCTACAGTAAGTTTGGTAAGTGCTGCAATATCTCAAAATCACACAATTATGACATCCAGTTTATAAAATATTACTTTAAATAAATAAATAAATAGAAGACACACCCTCTCCTTCCCCCTCTGCCCCAAATCCCTAGTAAATATGCTCTGTTTCAAAATGGGGTTAAAAAACCCAGGGGCTTGTTATGTATAGGTGCTGACTACAAGTAAGCTCACCAATATTCCGAATTTTAGCAGTTACCATGAGAAGCAAGTGTAAATAACTACAAATTAGCAACTCTGCTAGAGAATCACTGAACCTTCAATAATGCATGACTTCAAAAAAAATCCATATGACTGAGTGAAAATTTTCACTCCATTACAGAAAATAAAAAATCCCAGTTTAAAATATCAAAACATTTATTACCATAAGAACTACCTTTTTTTTTGACTAAATTAGTAATCACCTGACAGAAGAAGTTATGGTCATATTGTAAAAAAGCTTGAGAGGATTTGACAAACTAATTTTACAACAAAATATGTTTGACATTAACTTCAGCTGCTAGGTAGTTTAGCTATTTCCAAAATAACTAAATTAAAATAGCTGTATCTTTGAGCAACCTTCTCTCTCTTCTCAAAACCTCATACTTCAACTGCCAGCTGATTTTCAATATGCTGATCAGATTTACCTAGGCTGAAGTTTTTTCCTTTTGCTATTGCCTAGCCTTCTATGCTGCACAGGTGATTTTTCACCGCTCTCACAGACGTGCATTGGCTCTTATACACATGTACCATATACACACAATAATCTGACAAGTTTCATTTTCTTCCCCTAGAAATCCAACAGAAAAGAAAATGAATAAAACTGTTGCATACCTTAAAATTAAAGTATCTAGCAGTAAGTTCAGTTCTAGAATTTACTTTTAATTAGATCCAGAGCTGTGTCCAGTCTGAGAAGTTGTGGGCACACTACAGGCTGTCTTCTAAACAGCAAAGTAATATCTTCAGAAAATATCCATTATTTAGGAAGGACCAAGCGTAGGTCTATCAGCAACTCCTACAACTGCCCATGCAGCCCAATATGTTAAAGGCTCAACAGCACCCAAAAAACTAGGTTGGATTCAAGTTGAGAAGTGGGCCACAAAAGCCCTGATCTTCAGAAGCTCCTGCATGCATGGAGACCTGAACCAACCTCAAGCCTGTGATCTCATTGTTACATCTAAGGGATACTTCTTGCACCAGAGAAAAATGAAATGGATAAGCCCCCAATGAACAGCAGTATTTCTCTCTTCTTTCTACCCCTCTTCTGAATCTTGGTTCTCCCAAAAGAGCTTCAGAGTTAGACAGCCAGCTCATGGAAAACAAATGTACACGTTAGTACCTCCATGCTAGTACAGGACCATAAAAAGAGTTGGGTTTACCAACAGTAAATCCCACGTTCAAACAAGGAGTTCCTATAAACAAGGAGTCTTGAAGCTGTGTGACTCAGAGCTACTCACACAGTACACCTTCCAACACCAATCCAAGATTGTGAAAAGCTGCAAAGATAACACCTGTGAAGCCACCTAAAGCTGTAACTGTTTTTAAAGCATTTCAGATAGCACTGTGCTTTTAATTTGCCATTTTAACTAGAATTAACAAATGAAATAGATTGCATCCTTTTTGATGAGGGAAATACTTTTTAAACTGTGTTTATCCAGAATCCTCCACATTTTGACAGGAGCTGCCTCGGGCTACCAAAATACAGGAAGCAAATCCACCAAAATGAGACAAGAATGTGGTTAAGGATGTTAAGGGAGAAAGCCCAATCTTGACTAAAAACATAAAACACCTTTCATGATTCTGTTCATCAGAACATAGAATAAAGAATAGCAATAAATATAAGGACACTTAAACATTCATAAACCTCCAAGGACAGCTGGACACCAAAACATCACAGAACCTTACAGAAATTCCAGTTTCTTATCCAAATAGGATAAAACCAAACAGAATTTCTGCACTTGAACTCCAATTATAGCAAGTTAAAAACATTGTAAATGCAATACCCAGCTGTCAGTTATAAATGATCCTGCTGCTCCATACAAACTCCTCTTGATTTAAATGGGAGTCATAAGAGGAGGAGGATGGTGGAACACCTGAAGAATAACAGTAATGTTGACACTGAAAATGAATCTATCTTTTTGAACTAAACAGAAGTAATCACACTCTCACATGGCCAGTATCAGACCAGTCTTCCTGGTCCTGCAAGTTACATATGAAGCCTTCATTGTCTGAAAGCTAAAACATTCAAACATTAGAATCAAATCAAAAAGATTAAAGGAAGGATGACACTGAAAGCAGACTTAAAGGAGATGACCACAGCTCATGAGTCCCAGCACTAGTGAACAGTGCAAGACTTGCTGTGCTACCACAGCAGCTTGCAGAGGTTAGCTTCAGCAACCACTGAGAGTTCACTTCTGCTCAGCTCAGGGCTTTAGTAACATTCCTGATACCTACATGGTGCAGCCTTGGCACAGGAACTGTTAATTGTACAAAAACCAAGGGCTTGCTAGACTGCAAAATGGCATGACACGAGTCAGCAGAATACAAATGCAATTTAAGTATCCCTTTAGTTGTCTGTAAGCCAAGGAAGTAATATTTCAACCTGTTTTTCTAAAACATTTATCCAAGATCATTTAAAAGAATGTACTGAGATGCAATGTAGCTGTAATGAAGCTCACTGTTTAGCCTTCTCATTTCGCTGCATAATGTAATTTATTTCTCCTTGTAAAAGTTTTCATTAAATAAAGAAGGAGGACTGGTTGCTATGCATTCTTCACAGGGATGTCAGGGTGGCATTCATGAGCTGATTTTTACCACCAGTGGACACAGAAAAAAATGTTCATGCAAAAGGAAAAAAAAGAAACATTAATGTTTCAAAAGCTATTTTAAAAACACAGAAGTCAAGATTTTCAAAATGATGGCTCCCCTAGCATACTTAATGTGTCGTAAGAAATATTCCATATTGCTATATTCTATGTTTTACGCAATTTAGCCTAGTTATTATGGTTGTGGGAACCATAAGCAGCCATCCTGACAATTTCATTCTCAACTGCAATGTTGCACTAAGGGAGTTTTGGTACTTAATTTCCCTGTTTGTTTCAAAAATGAGGGAGGAAAAGAAAGGGAGAAAAAGATACAAGGAAATAGCACAAGAAAAAGGAGGAAGAACATTGTAATTTCTTTGTGTTCTAATTATTTAGGTCCATGGTGAATTTGGAACTTAAAAAGAGCTGAGAGCATCGAGTATTAGGAAAACCACTGCTTACACTAATCCACTTTTAACACACCCTGCAGGCAAATCTGTTATCCCTGGAATGCATTACCCTGCTATAGCAGGCAGCAACACCAACACCATTAGATCCCCATTTCTGCATCCCCTGTTAGGAATGCAGCCAGCCAAGAAAAAGCCTGTGTCTCTTGGACAACTGAAGGACCTCATATTTCCCATTAACAGCCTCCAGATCTTCTCTAGTTAGAAGGAAATTCTTCAGTCTACAACAATATGATCCCCCCCAAAAAATACCAAGCGACAATGGGGTCTGAAGATAGAAAAGTCCTGTGCATGGCCAGGAGTGGGCTCAATGATCCTTTTGGGTCCCTTCTAACTCAGCTTATTCTGTGATTCTGTGAAATTCAACACAAAGGGACGTAATGCTCCCTCTTTCTTTGTTCCCAGGAGAGAGATAAGAGCTCTCTGGCCTAACCCACCTTCCTAAAACATACAAAACCACATTATCTTGTAATTCTTACAACAGTTGCTGTTGTATGTTATTTTTTCAGTTGGCATGTTTATTACCTCCCCATTCCCATTTCATCTTTATATAGACAAAGCCTAAGAAACTACACAACAATTAAACCAGAAGGACTAGACCAACCCTTTAAATACTACCACAACCCTGAATACTAATCATTGTAACTTCTAGCTTTGGAGATCATTCTCATAAAAAAAGCAAGCAAATTCCCCAAACCCACCTCCACCCACACACTTCTTGTTTAAAGAGTTTTGTATTTACATATTTAATTCCCTAACCCTGAGTTTCCTACCCATTTAGAGCAATTATTAAAAAGCAAAAAAATCTTGCCACTAAGCAAGTCTTTTTTTGCCTGTTTTCTCCTGCAAAAGTATCCAAACACACTATTGCTCCTGAAAATTCAAATTTCAAAGCCACAAGAGGATAAATAAAACTATAATTTTCTTCTAGAAGTGTACTTGACGAACAAGAAATAGAGAGGGAGTTTACTGCTCTTTCATTTTTTTTCTTAATTTTTTTTTTTCAATCCTTGTCTGAACCATTACCACCTAAAGTCAGACAAATTTTAGCCTGCTTCTAGTCTGACGGGATACAGAGGAATAAAAAAAACTGAGACTGTTTACATTTGTATATGACTGTAGCCAAAGACAGGTGCAAAGGCTGCCAACTGTAATTGCTCACATATTACCTTATCCCTAATGTGGATTTTTTTTTTATTCAACCAAAGGTTAGAATTTGAAAGACTAATGGTCTTCTAAACGGTATTATCTGATAGAACAGCCCAAATTTCAACTGCTAGGTTCAATAAACGGTCTTGTTTCTTGGAAATCTTTGTTCTGGGAAACATTAAGACCTCACAAAATCAAAATACCAAGGCACTGACAGAATTGAAAAATAATGAGATAAACAAGCAGCCTCCAGCATTTCATACTGGTGGCTTGACAACTCAGAATGGAACAATGGGGCAGGACTTGAATGCCAGCTGAATGAAACCTGCTCCAGTCATCCTACTCTACCAAAACAACCATCTCCATGAAACATACTTCCTTTGAGTAATAAAACTTCTACTTCTAGAAAAGCAACATGTCCCGAAATATTTCTACCTAACCAAAAATATTCACAGAATCAAGCTTCACTGCAAGAAGCTTGGCCCCAATTCTAAAAAATCAAAGAATAGCTACAGCAGAAGAAAGTCAATAATGGATCTTTTCAACAATGGCTTTAAAACCAACAGTGAAACAGAAGCCCAACAGTTGTAATATTCTGTCTGCTGTGTGCAAATCTGCTCTACACTCCTTCAAGCTATGGAGAGCAGAAGGTCACAAAGAAAATTTCCATGTGTTATCAGGACTGGCCTGATTCTCGGCTACCTCATCTACCCAAAAATCTTTAATCTCTCATGTTGTGGCTATAAAAAAAAATCAGAGCATGACAAGAATATTACTGATTTGAAGACTCTGGCATACAGATATTTTGATACTTAGGACAGCCTAAGAAATGATGCATGTTGACATTCCAGTACATTGAACGTGCATAACCAGGACACATTAGTTTGCTATTTGTATGGATGCCTAAAAACACTCATGATATGGACAACTAAGAGTATTGACAAGAATACTGGGAAGCATTAAAAACACAAACCAGGAAAGAAAACACAAAGTAAAACCGGCATTTGAAAGGTATTCTTATCCAGTAACTTTCTGAAAAGTCAATGAACTATATTTGGGTTTATCAATATCATAACAAAGGTTTTATAACTGTATGTGGGAATGCTTTCTCACGCACTGTTAGGAAGAATATCACTTACCTTCTTGAAACAATAAGACCCTGAAGATACAAAGGCATGTCTCACAGGCTGTTTGGCTGCATGAATGTGGATCTCTGCCTCTGTTTCTCAATTTGCCTCCCACCTCTGCCTGCTCAACGTAAAGGACCCTTTTGTAGGCAACTAAGAGGGAAGAGCTGCATCTTGGTGTAAACTCTAAGCACAACTGCAAAATGTAACTCTTTTGGATATTTCATAACAACCATATATTATGGATAAAATGCTATAAGGCTAGAATAAGTATTTTAAAACAATTTGTAACACTTGTTCTCCTCCTCAAGAGGCTTTTCAGCATAAAAAAAACTTTTGAAGCATGAAGTCAAAGAGCAGGGATAATTAAGACAGCCAGTTCCCCTGTTTTTGGCGAGTACCACCACTAGCATTATAACAACTAATAGGCTAATCCCTGGAAAATGACAATGCACTTGGCTATCCAAGCATCGTTCCTAGAGCACTGCAAAATAACTTGCATGCCATTGGTAAAAAACAAGCTGTTAGAAGACATCCTCTAGAGGATATTCTTTCCCTCCCATTCATTATCAACATGCCTCACTATTATCCTCTGAGCTGTAAAAAATATATCCCAAGTGTTTAACTTCTGAATAGCCACTTTTTTTAGGGATTGCCAAGGGTTCAAATGAGATAGGAGAAACCTGCTTCAATTTCAGCGGAAGTAATTTCCTCGGTATGCAAACATTTAGTATCTTGCAACAACTGATTCAAATATCAGACTGCACTGACTCCTTGCCACAGCAGAACTGACAGTATTCCAGCTGAAGCTGTGATTGGCAAAGCTACTGATACACCCCTCCCACTCCACAGCGCTGTGCGGCTGCGGGTTGTAATTCCACCCATGTATTAAACACATTGTTTTAGGGGCCTCGAGATCAGCTTACCTACTTCTATTCTGAAAATGCTCTGCCTTCTTCTACTGAAATCAAAGCTCTTCTCGTTTCAATACAAACACTGAAGATTGTGCATGAGTGACCTGATAGAACTAACCAAAATAAGACAATGCACTTTAACAACTTTTTTGAATTCTCTCAAAGTAAAAAGGTCTGCATAATTTTCCATGGCATCTACTTCTTCAGCTTTTATAATCCCTTATGAAAAAGGCTTGTTGATTTCAGAGGGTAAATAGTTGTATCAGTCCAAGCATGTGAACCAGTACAAGAACAAATTTCACATACTTAGTAGGAATCTCTGGCAATTCACAATAGGGAGGAAAAAAAAAAATTACATAGCAATACAGACCTTGAGGTCTGAAGGGGTAATTTAAGTACATTAAATTTATTTCTGTTTCAAGAGACACAACATAAAACTTCTTTCAATGGTCTTTAGTTCTTCTGCCAAGTACTTCTCTGAGCATGTTCCAAACTCAAAATTACCTCCCAGGAGAGTATCTCAGGTTGGAGCTTTCTTTCATTGTTTCTGGGTTTGCTCCTATATTATAGATTATAGGTTCCAGATGTGAACCGGGAATGGTAAAAAAAAACCTTACAACCACCACATTTTTGTTTTCTTGGACCTTTAGAAGTTTCTATAGGAACTGAAGGGAGTTAATTAGTTTTTCATCTATATGCTGTCTCTTGGGGAAGCCTGATCACAAACATGTACCATAAAACTTACAGATCTCTTTCTCTCCCAAAATGTGGACACTTGTACCTGTACCAGCTTTGTGAAATCAATGAATATTTACAAAAGAACTGGTGTGGCCCTTCTTTTTAAATGAAAAATGTTATTTCAACCCTCTTTTTTTTGTTTTTTTTTCAATAAACACCACTATTACATGTGTGCAACTGGTGTATACACATTTTTTAAGAAAGAGAAATGCTGTTAGTTTACTTGGTTAAATTTAACCTAATCATTTTTATGGCTTCCTTCTCTCTTCACTCTATTTTACTACTTGTGACCACAGAGAATGCAAAAATTTAATTGCAGGAAAGTACAGCTAAGGTTACTTATGTAAACATAGTTGTGTATCTATACAAGAAACCTGAGTATGAGTAAAACAAGGTAAAACAACTTTTATTTTTTCTTAGACTGCAGTTGCATCTATTGTCACATGGTTTTATGGAAGCTAAGGTCAGCTGAGTATCATCCTACTGGGGCAAATGGATAGTGACATCCTCTAAGCACTGACAAACACGTGTAATTCAACACTTAAAACATTCACAGCTGTTTTAACGGATCAGACTGAATTTTTTTTGCAGTGTGTAGTCCCAAAGAAACACTTGTGCTGCCTGCTAGTGACACACATGGAAGAGTGTTTATGCTTCTGACACACTCTATGGATAAATTCACTGAATGCATGTTTACTTTCAATTGCTCAGACCATGGATATATGTTCTTATCACACAATCAGAAATCCAACTCAACAGTCTGTAGCTCAATCTATACTTTACCACAGTAGGAAAAGAATTGTGTTTCAGCTCTTCTGGCTCATGTACAAGGTTTTAACAGGAATTCTTCCCTCTCAAAAAGCAAAGTAATGGTAAATACATTAATGTTTTACTGGTGCCATTGGCTTATTTTATTAAAAAATCTTTGAAATTCATGCTTCTAATCAATCTGTTTTTTCAAAATTCAAAATGCATTACACATTTTCCACAACATAAGGAACTACTAAAGATGTGAACAAAGAAATCTGTAAAACCAGAAAGCTGCTCTTGTGCAGACAGGAAAGACAGAACAGGTATAGGGATGTTCCCTGGTTCACAAAGGTATGAGAAATGGGTAATCTCATGATATCAAAAGTATTGGAAAATTCAAAGGGACTCAGGAACAGATAAACAGGGCATTACTGAAAACAAGAAAGAGAAAGACTGGCTGGAGCTGGCTGCAGCTAGAAGAAACCGAAAAGTTTCCAGTAGTAAAAGAAAATTTGGAGATCAGAGAAGCACAATGCTCCAGGGGAACTGGAAAAGAAACAGAACAACTGCTGTTTTAAATTAAACTCTTCTTTTATGCTGAGCACAAAATTGGAAAAAAAAAACTAACACACTTGTCCCAGCCATTCATCCATGGCTGGTACCTCCTTGGATAGGCAAGCAAATGGGATGCAAATTCTGGCACAAAGGAGAGTACCTGTTGTACAGGTACCCCTCAAAATTAACCTAGAGCAGCACTGAGAAAGATTGTAAAAAAGACTGAAACTTACAGCATGGAGCAGTTATAGAAAAACCAGTTACAGCAGTTATAGAAATACTTTAGTAAGGAGGAAGTAAAGTTAAATTTCTATCTAAAAGCAACCGATTTAAGCAAAAGCTACATGTACATGTCCATGAATAACTGGTCGTTTCAGTCACAAACTTCAGTGATGTTCAGACAACACCCAAGAGTGAAGCTGTCATGCCACAGTAGAAGCCAGTGGAAGGCTGAAAAGCAAAAGCCAGGGACCTCTCACACGTACAGAGCCCAGCAAACCAGACAACACCTGGTTTTAAGTCACTTCTGTATTCCAGCCTCCTGAAAAACCTGGTCTAGTGAAAAATAATAGCTTCTAATGCAAAGAATTAGTCTCAAAATAAAAGTTACAAAGTCAACACACAGATGCAGAAGGCAATTAAATCTTTATACATGCCTACACAATCATTACAATATCCATTTTCATGATATTCTGAAAAAGCTGTTGCGAAAAATATTTACAATCCAAAAATAAAACAGATAAATAAAGACTCCAATTTTAATACTGATTATTTTAGAATCACAGCTGTATCAGAAGAGCTAGTGGTTTATAAAGATTGAAGGGAACTTAGCATAGAGGATTATAAATTATTATTGCTTCATAAAAGGGGATGACCTAATATACTTTCTACACAAAATTAAAAAAAAGGCACTACAGGGGGATTCACATGCCTAGAACAAAACAGGTCATGCCTACTTCATAACATTTTCAAAAACTACCCCTTCAAATTGTTTTGCCTATTGAACTTTGGCTTGCAAAATAAAAAGCTGCCTACATAAGTGACAGATGTCTGCAATACTTAAATCTGGTGGTTTTGGATGTGTTCTAATTACTCGTAGTTATCATCAGGTCCAAACAATGGTGGGTATTGTTTTTTCGGGTTTTTTTTATTTTAAATCTATCCTGGCTAGAGCCAACCCAAAATATATGCTAAATATAAACACGTGTTTCTAGACTTGAAATACGAAATCAACCAGCTGAAAGAAATCTCTTAATTCTTTCAAGCTCTGTCTCTTAAATTTTCACATGGTTGAGACTTTATTTTTCAAATTATCTTTATTTGTACCTGTTTAAATTCTTCAACATTATCACCTGCTGAAACAGAAACGTGCTATCAAATTGTCTGGAAAACAGCCAGTAAGTAAAGTCTGTAATATCCAACAGTGACAGCAGAGAGTAACTGCCGCCAAAGGAAAGTGAGGGTCTTCAGATTTGCTGCAGATTGCAGGGCTGCACACAAATAACTGTGACTGAGCTAACTTGTGAAGGTATCATGACTTGACTGTATATGCCAATATAAGCCCAACAGAGGCAAAGTGAATATTCCTACTCTGCCTCTTTATAACAAAAGGCTCTAAAATGCCATCATCTCTAATTAATGGGGGAAAAAACAAGATCCAAGGGAAAATAAGTACAAAAAGTGAGTCATTCCTTCCAGGTGAGGACACTGAGGAATACAGAGGCTAAATAAGCAATGAAGTTGGTCAAAATAAGAGCCAGATGGGCAACCAGCACCCCCTTTCACACTAACATGGCCACTGTTCTCCAGCACCTTGCATTCTGCAGTGCCCCCTTTGTAACAGACACTTCTGTGGCAGGCAGTGAATGCTTGTGCAGGAAAATGAGCCACCAACAAAACTGAAGGATATTTTAAAAAATTATTTTCCCTATACACATAAAGATGCAGGGCACATAGTAAGAAACCTTGAGCATCAGCATTTTTAACAAGAGTAATAACAACCAGGAAAAACTTTCTATGCTTCTTTCATATTGACCTCCTGAAGCATATTAGAATTAACTGCAGATGAAATTGTTTCAGAAACTACTACTACAAGATAGTAGGTAGGAAAGTGAAAGAGCAATGAAAGACAAATGCTTTTATTTATGCAAAACTCTGTCCATAGGATCCATTTTGTTTTAAATCTAACTAGACTGAGACAGCACTTACAAGCCATTTATAATAATGGCTCAGACTCACTACCTCCTTAAGAGAAATGAACTAGGAAATAAGCAGCATGCAAGCCTGCATAATAAATCTGGCCATAAACATGGGGAAAACCAGGTAACCACATCAGCATGTAAATAGTAAACTGATGGCATTTTAGTTATTTACAACAAATGCAGCATTGAAAGTGGACTGCTGTTTTTCACATTTCTTTTACTAGCCTGATTAGCAGTGGCTACACACCTGAAGCCATCTCTTTGTGTCTCACTTGCAAGGAGGGCCATTTCTCTGGGGGACCTTGAGGACCTCAGCCACAGCCCCACTGTGTTATGGGCTATCAATGGGGACGTCATGGGGCACCAATGCAAGATGAACACAGCAACCAGGAAGCGCAAGCAGTTCAATTTCCCTCCAAGCCTGCTTTCATTACCCAACTTAGAATTCACTCCAAGTGCTTTCCAAAGCCTTGCTGGGACTATTCATTTATAACTTGGGTTTTATCTTCACTGCCTAGTACATATACAGCTGCCAGCATACTGTACAGACATAGTTTGGGTCACCACAGTTAAAGGTGGGACAGCTTAGTTTTCATTGAGCAGTGCAAATGGTGACAAAAGTGTATCTTTTGCTTAAAAGCAGTTCCTTTTGTATTGTTTTTTTCCTCTATTCACTTCCCAAATTCATCTTTCTTACAAAGTTTCCCAGTGATGAGAAATGGCCAGCTGCCTATTCGCCTTCCAGAGGGACATCCATGCTTTCTAAAGCTGAACGTGAGGAAGGGTAATTCAATGCTGGATTGCTGGACTAAGTTTGGAAGAAAACAAAGCAAAAACAAAAACGAACTCAAAAAAACCCAACCAAACAAACAAAAAAACCCCAAAACATCAAACCCTTGAACAATGGGAATTTTCATTTTTCTCACATCTTTCTCCAACTTACTGTCTCATGGCAGACCACTCTCCTCTTGAAAAAGCTTCATGCTTCTCACTCACAACCCCCCATTTATCAGCTTTTACTACTGCAAAATGTATTTTTGGAGAAAGCTGCTGGGTTTTGTGACGACATTAGTATGCCATTGAACTTGTCAACTTATATTATCTGTAGCACTTGAATTTGTAACTATTCCCACTATTAGAAAGGCCTCTTTTAAAGACATAAAGATTATTAAAAGCCTTCACTGAAAAAGAATAACCTTAAATTATCCAAATAACCTCAGAAAGGCATTTGGAAGTACTGAAAATCTGTCCCGTCCTGAAATAAAACCCAACAAAACCCCACCAAACATGTCATAGTATTTCACTTACACTACCACAAAATACTTCAAAAGGCAGCAGCCCTGTTTTTCCACTTGGAACTCAGTGAACACATCCTCTCTTGGCAGACTAGTGAGCCAGTTTATAAAAGGGTCTCCTTTTGCTTCTTGAAATAAACAGGCATTTTATGACCATCACACCAATCACCTATTGCACATGCAGGGCTGAGAGGAACAGGTCTCCAGTGGCCCATGACCACGTCCAGCCCATTTCCACATGCACACACTTCACAGCCAGGCATCAGCAGCAGCCCAGTGTCATCCTCCTCATCTTAAGCTTGAGAATTTACTTTTTGGTTTTTCCCATTTCTTGCTTTTACAGCAAAAAAATAAGTTGTTAATCATAAAGTTCAGCTTCATTGACACTAGTGAGCACAAGAGTGGGGTCAAGACTGCACATTGCATCTACAGTCATTCTACTGGGCTAAGAACATAAACTTTAAGCACAATTAACATTACTTTTATAGCAACTTCCCATACTATATATCAGGAGTTCGCCCATTTCAATGTCTGAATTTAGCTGAAAGATGAAAACAAGTGATATACCTCTCTGCCTTCCAAATGCAATCCTGTTGTTTCCTATCCATTGCACTGGAAGGGCAGTTGAGCAGCAGTCTGATAATGCAGTCATATGGGGAAAATTCCAACTTATTTTGCTCAGTAATAAAAATTCTAGATCTTGAACTTTTGAGCCCACAAAATACATAGATGCACGTTTTGGAAGAATCTTCTGCCATACAGCTTGCTGCTACAGAAACAGGATCCTGCTGCATATTTGACTCAGTTGCAGCAATAGGGTTATAGGGGCTAATATTTTCATGCATTTATTTACAAGGTTTAAGATTAAAGAATCAAGTCAATAAAAACAAGAGTCAGTCAAATTAAACCTAGACTATGTGAAAAAAAGAAGTCCCTCTCACTGCATTCCAAGTCTGTGGTACTACAGACATTTGCACTCATGCTTTTAAAAATCACAAATCATCTCCTTGGCAAACAACTGAATTCAAGAATTAAAGTACCACCAAGGACATTGGGAAAAGCAGAAAAGCATAGGCACCATTATTTGTGGAATATACTGCTTATTAACATAACATCCCTCTAAAGAATGGAAGGACTCCACACAACAGAATTTTGTGTTTGAAAGGTAAGAGATTTCTTAATTCATGCTACTTGAGAGATAACTGAGTTGACTGTCCACCAGTCTGGAAATTAACCCACTCAAAGAAACAAAAAATCAGTTCAAGACTACTTTACATCATCTGTTCAGACTGCTGCCATCATTTCTTTATTTGGTTTCATTTCAGAATGTTACTTGAATAGTAAACTGACAGAGTACAGTGAACAATTAGTGAACTAGGCACTAATGGCAATCAGATTACTGAAAAACAAATAACTGAATTAAATCCATAATTGGCAGCTGAATACAGGCAATTCTCCTGCTATATCTCAGCAGCAAGAAAAAAGAAGAAACAAAATATAGGAGAAAATAAATTTCAGCTTTCAGATAATGGCAGCAAACCATGTTCCTTCAAACACACGAGTGAGAAATTTCAGCCAACAGTTCCTTTACTTCTGTCTTTAGAAGGAGCTACTATATATGCATTTCACAAAAATATATATGGATCATGTATTTAGTATAGGTCCTCAAATGTGGGCAGCTAGTTGCCTCAGTTGGTAACAATCTCTACAATCAATCAGTTTCCTCCAGTTTGGACCAGGATGTGCAGCCATGACATCATGATAATCAGAGGTACAAAAAGAATATATAGCCTTCAGCTTTTGGTGAAATTTTCAAGCTTATTCAACAATTGTACAGACATGAAATACAAAATAATTCTCCATATGTAAGAACTCAGGTAATTTTCCCCTTCTTTCATTCTTCCCCACAATAACACAGTAAACTGCATCCAACATACTGTTTTAGGTGCTATGGTGCTCACAACATAGAAGTCCATCTGAAAGATCAGAGAGGCAACACATAAGTCTTTGACAACAAAAACACTGTTAGAGGCATTTACTCTGGGTCATTCCCAACACACTTTATTTTCTAGGCAACAGAAAAATTTATTGAAAATACTGCTAATCCCAGAAAACCAAAATAATCTAAATAAATAGAGAGTACAGGACACAACATTTTCCAGGAGCATGAAACACACACACAATTCTACGGAGCTTACTGAATTTGGATGGAGGCCCCAAAGGGACCCAGATATACCAACAGGAGCTCCACACATGAAGTTCAAAAGCACAGAGTCTTCTGCCGTTTACCATAAATCTTTTTGTTTCACAAATGCACTCAGACCTGGTGGCACTCTCTCCTTAAGAGAGACCAGAGCAAAATCCAGGAGATTTCAGAACTGGTATATTCTGAATAATGATAGTATGTTTTATATAACATGCTCATTATAAACTAAATGTCCAAAATCTACCAAGAAAGGCTGTTTTAAAAATTGCAGTACTATTTGACTATTAAATCAAAGGTTTCAACTCTTTCAAACAGGGGCAAATACCTGACATAGAAGAAGGCAAGCAGAAAAAAGCTGGAAAATGTGAACAAATGATGAAAACCCAAGAAAAGCCACAAGGGTCAGTTTAACAAAGTAAAGTTTGCATAAGGGGCACAACTGAGAAAAAAGCAAAGGCTCAGTACGAAGAATGGCCAGAGAGTATATGGAGCAGAACAGAGACAACTGATGAAAGTGTCAAAACAGTCAAAAATGAGGCAGAGACATCCATGACAGTGACTGCTTGAAATTCACGTGTCAAGAAGCAGAACAAGAGAAGAGTTTATACTGGGACTGTGGTGAATTCCTCCATTATTTATCTTCCTGCACTTCCAGCACGCTTCAAAGCAGGGCTATGGACTAATTTTTAGGAAAATCCCTTGTTTAGGTTACACCTAGGGACATAATAAGTCTCCTAACTTCAGTGTGCTTTACTTCACACACTGAGCTTTGACAAAAGAATATAATATTAGCTACCCTCCATATTTTTTATTTTCTCTGCTGAGGTGGCAAAGCTACTTAAAATTATCTCCATTTTTTGGATTTTATAATACAACAGTATGTCAAGTTACTGGTCCCAAAATAAACCATCTTGGGTCAGGAACAGAGCCCCTGAATTCCTTTTATTAGAATCATCTGTCTGGCAGCGAATAGACATTGAAATTGCTTGTACATGCAGCTCATGTTCTGAGGACCACTGGTATGTTACATCATATGCCAGCCTCATTCCATCTACTGAGTATGGGTAATAAATGACAGATTGCAGGAGAATATTTAACTATGCACCAGAAATATGAGGGTCACTTATGCTCCTCTTTTGTTATGATCTCATCCAATGCAAACCTAGCAAACACATTCCCATGCCATAGAATTTTCTCGTAATAAACCACTAAATTGCTCAGTCTGCTGTCATTTTATAGGCAAGCCAAAGACTCAGGGCTCATTGGAGTTGCTCTCAAAGTCCTGAAATAATTAGAACTGATTTCATTTTTCCACATATTGAAATTGTGCTGTTTAATCAATAAAAAAGTTTCGTTAAGAAGCATCGATATTTTACTGTCACATTTTCTGACATGCTCTTCTCCTGATGCAGTTTTATTACAGATGGCCTTGATGTGCCTGACAACATTAATAAAGACACAAGTGTATGTTATCAAACAAACACAAATAGGAACAGGTGCCAAAAGAATCTACATTTCGGCACTCACTGCCTGGACATTGAGCATAACTGCAGCACAGAAAACAGTTAGCAGCAGTTCTTTGAACACACAGCTCTCCAAGAAAAGATCTGTAGAGGAAAAACTGTAATTAGCCTTCGTGAGTACGAATGATGTTCTGTGGTCTGCTTCCTGGGGAAAAAAAAAAAAAAAAAACCCTGAGGAGTAACAAACACATCAAAGAAATACGTGGGCTTTGAGAGGTAGGTGCCTGCCGCATCTCCCTCCCGCATTGCGGAAACCCAAACGACAAAGAGCGAGTGGACAGGGTGTCTGTGGAACCACAGACCATGCCTACAGGGCTACCGGCAGCACGACCACAGGCAGCTGGAGTGCTGCGTCAAGATCTGTGTCTCAATCTGCTCTTTCCTACCAATCCTTCCCCATCAACAGAAAGCCCTTTATGGAAAGGTGGGGATTTATGTAGTCACAGAGCACATTACACTATTTCAGCAAATACCTGACTAACTTACGAGGTACTACCATGCCAAGAGAAGAGGTACCAAGAATAAAAACCAATTTGTTTTCAAAGAACTGGCTACATACCACAGAACCCAGGATCTTGCATGTCTCCTAAGACTCACCCCACCAGTTTCTTTCACTGACATTAAGCCAAGCCATGAAGTCCCATTTTAGCCCACACTGCCACGGAGCTGCCCTCAGACCTTGGCAACAATTCTGCTATCTTCCTTTCTCTCCTGCCAGATAGGTGGCAGAGAGGAGCAATTCTGAAACAGCAAAAATCAGAAGATGTAGATCATTTACAACCCCTGTAACCTCAGATTTAGTGAGATAAGGTATGATTGCAGAGAAGTAGTCGTTTTGTCCTGATCCTCTACACAAAGATAGACATGAAAAAACACGCATAAGGAGTTTTATTTTTTTAAAAATCAGAAGACAAACGATACTGAAAAGAAGCTACACATCTATGTATTTTCTCTGCATTATCCAAAATTCCAGTTACTTAATCTTCAGGGAATATGTCCTGAAAGTTCCATTTCCCTTTGCTGTCCTCCTACTTCTGATGCCCCTTAACCTGACTTCACATCACAAGCAATACTACTAGCACTAATCCTCCACTACGCCCTCACCCCACCACTCCCTTATCTCAGCCACCAATTTTGAAAGGGCTACTTTAAGAAGCAGGTCATTCAAGGACTTCTTTCAAACGCAGTCATTTTCAACAGTACACAGATTAAACAAAAGTTGCATTATCCCTCAGTAATAATTAATTGTCTTCCATATCTAACAGGATTCTTATGCTGTTTGCCACAGCTCTTGTCACTAGAGTTCACTCCATTTTGCAGCTCAGTTGTAGAACAGACTGCTACACGGTAATGGAAAAGCGTATTGAGACACACAAAGCTAGTAAACACATTATGTTTTTCAA
This sequence comes from Fringilla coelebs, assembly GCF_963513975.1. Classification (NCBI taxonomy): domain Eukaryota; kingdom Metazoa; phylum Chordata; class Aves; order Passeriformes; family Fringillidae; genus Fringilla; species Fringilla coelebs. The sequence goes on along the minus strand of NC_140028.1, from coordinate 104,831,135 downwards.
CTTAAGCTCATTTTGGATGAGTTAAAGCTTTCCCAGAAATCACACTTGGATCAAACATAGTTTCATTAGCATTTCCAGATGCTAACAGTAGCACGCATTATGAATTATGGCACTTTAAGATGCCCTAAGTCACTCATTAGGCTTTCCTTACAGATCAATGGTCAGAATCTCCCTTTTTTTTTTTTTTTTTTTTGGTAGAAGAAAGCTCTGAATTTTTCCTAAAGGAACAAAACCTGAAAGCATGAAAGTCAGACCTTCTCACTTCGGATTTCATGGTTTATGAAGTACACAAATTATAAAGCTATCAGACATTTCTCGGGCTTACATTAAAATCTGCAGTGAGCCTTCAGAGTGGACAAATTTATTTGATGTGTTTCCCTCAAAGCTTTTATGACACCATAAACATTTCTGACTCCATGACAAATACTTTACAATGTATTAAGCAGCCTCATTTAAACTGTTCTAGATGTTATGCCAATGGCAATGTATTTAGAAACAGAACAGTCACTTGAAAATGGAAAAACCTCAAGGTATAGTTTGTACCACAATTTATGATTTACTTTCAGGCACTTCAAATAAAGTTCAATGGCACAAACACCCAAAAAGCACAAAGTAGGGATATTCTTCAGAAAAACATCATGCTGTACCTATTCCACCTGAAGTTTCATCACTGAAGTTTGCTCCCCAGCAAAACTTCTCAAAGTTGAATCAAATTGAATCAAATATACAGTTGAACACTTCATAATAATTAATAATAATTTAATTGTCTTTCTAAAATGCTCCTAATCACTGCAGTTTATCTTCATTGGCTTTAATCTACTGAGAAGCCCTGCCTCCCTCTTTACACAGGAACAAATTGTGATAACTCTCTTCACAATAAAAAAAGCATTATACCACGAGAAGCTCTGCAGGTCACCAAACCCAAGATGCATGCACTCCCTGTGAAGAAAAGCAGCACATTCTGATTGATATTTAATAATGAAAACTTACAAAATGTTTTCTGTATTGAAAGCACAAGAAGACTTCAACTCATGAGGCAATAAAAATACAAATACTGCAACAGGATTCATTACTCACGAAATTATTAGCTGTTCAGGCATGCTTTTGATGACAGAGTTCAAATCCTAGAACATAAAACTGGCTCTGATGATTTTATGAATCCAGTAAAAATTATTGCTGCATGGCTGTAAAAACTGGGATAAACAGAAGCTTGAAAGGAGGTGATTTGTATATATTTGCTTTTCATGTTTTAGCATAGATTGCAAACAGAAGACAAAAACTTTGAGAAATTAAAAACCAGAGCATTTAATTGTGGGGGAGGGGGTGTGGGAGCATTTGCTGGGGTTTCTCTTAATTGCTATTTTTTTTGTCACACCATCCTGCCAACCATTTCAGTTTTCCTTTGACTTGAAGGCATCCAATTTTGGAAAAAGGAAGTTTTATCAGTTGGAAGTTGTTACCAAGCTTCTAGAATTTTAACACAAGCGCTGTATAAAGGGGCTCATAAATAAATTATAGTATTGTCCAAGACTAAATTATGAATATGGCAGAAAGCATTAAATTACAAAAATACTTTTATAGGACTTTGCTTTCTCATGGTACTACTCTTTGTAATCTGTGACTCTTGGCCTTAAAAGATCAAGATCAGACATCTGACCTGATCCCTAAGCATCCTAATTTCCCTGTGAAAATTTTCTTGCACTTACAAAAATGCACTTCTCACCTTACATACTTCAGCATATGCTATGTGAATCTCTACCCTAAAAACAGCCTTACATGGTTACTGCCTCCACACACTGCCAGTAACTAGAAAGTACTTTAAACCCCCTGCTTCATAAAGTCATTGGATATCCAAATCACAAATTTCAAATTCCCAGCTGTCACTGCCTAACTATGCCTTCTGCATTTCAGCTTAGTCATGATATACGACATTATCGCTCTCTCGCGCTTCGCATCTTCCTTCAGCACTACCCCAACAACCTACTTAGTGTTTCTTTTGACCACGTTTACCACAGCTGCAATTAGTCCACGTAAACAGTCATCATGACACCCAGTCTTGCAAAAAGCAATTCTGTTTACTTCTTGTTTATGTATTTCTCTCTGTATTTAGTCTGCTTTTTCCTCTCAGTAACAGGGAATATAAGTGTAATAGCTGGGGAAAAAAAGGACAAAAAAAATGACACATCATTTTCATGTAACAGCTCATTACCTACTTAGAACTCTAGAATGATCAAACACAGTTTAAAGATCCCACCAAGTGACTAAAAAATTGTACATTTGAATGAAAAGAGACCATTCCCACAACAACTTTTTCCAAGGAACCAAAAAGAAGTGCACTGGTAGTGGATTACCTGAAAGCCTGGAAACTACCACAGTGAAAAAGGAAGAAGCAGTAAATACCAGCAAGATTACTACCAGGTGGAAGAGGGCAGCCATGGCAGGACATTATGGAAGTGTTTGCTTGGGGTATTTTCCTGAAAGTTGACAGAGAGCTCCAGTGCTCCTCCCCTGGAATCAATCCAGTTCCTAACTTTGGACTGTCTATGTCACACATTAAGCGTTAATGCAGATTATTTACGTGCTCTCATAAACTAAGACAAGCTAAGGAAATTGAATTTACCCAATCATACAACTTGCTTAACGTAAAACCAACATATGAGAAAACATGAAGCCTAAAACTAGAGTCACTTCAAACATCTAAGCAGCTGTGAAGTCTTCCAACTAAGCAATCTGGACCTTCAGTGACAAATGAGGAATTGACTAGAATCCATCATGGATGTTATTTACTAAAAAAAAATTAGTTTTAATTAAAACTGAAAGTATTGTAGTTTTATGGTGTATTGTCTGTTTCATTTCTTTAATAAACTGTGTGTCTGTGTGTGTGAGAACACCAGCATACTCATGGCAAGCCATAGTGGCTGTTCCTCTGATTTGGGTTTAAGCCTCTTTCTTAAGAAAAACTCATTCCGTCCACGAGCAGCAAGCAGTATGTCTACATGAATTTATAGGCAGATTAAATTTATTTTTAAAAAACCAAACAAACAAACAAACCAGAGAGGAGTCATTATCTGCACTTGTTCTGAAGTTACTTCCTTATTAGAAGGGCTTACCATTAAATTACTATGTAAAAATAAAATACTTTGATAGTTACAAACAAACACGTAAACTTATTTGCATCTACATGTTTTTGAAAATCAGCAATTCATGTATCAAGTGGAAAAATTAGAAAACAAAACAAACACCAGCAATTAATCAGGGAAACTTACAATCCAGGGGTGACCCAGTTACAAGCCTGGAGACCAGAATAGGTCTCACTTGATGACTGTCAAAAACTAGATGCATGACCTCACATGGTTTGCATAATTTATCTGCAATTCAATTTACCCAACTTGAATTAGGGAAAATCTAACTTACCTGGATTGCAGTTTATCATCAAAATAGAATGTATCCTAGAAATGCATGTTACCACACAGATATTCATACACAGTATTTTAAATCTTCAGAACCAAGTACTCTCCATTGGAACGTACAGAGTCTTTGCCATGTATTACTTGTTTGATGAATGTTTCAATCTTCTAGAAGAAAAAGGGACCCATTTGCTTGACTTACTACCTGCTAAGAACATTAATACAGAACTTCAAATCTAATAAATGAATAAGCAGGGGACAAATGGATTTTGCAAGTTTATTGCATGGTAGTTACATTACTTCTCAAATGGCCAATCTGTAAAGATATTTTTGAAAAGCGATTACTTAACATGAATAGCATTTCCTTTAAACAATCATGTAGCTTACACACATGTAGCTTTAAAACTTACAAAGGAAATTAAGCTGGGAGCACTCACAGGATCAAGCTGCTCCTTTGTGAGTAGTCCCTATAAACAAGGATTTGCCAGTCTGCCAAAATAATTTTCCTACTCTGAAATGAACGCCAACAAAATTGTTAATACCACTCAATGCAAGTTACAGATCTTGTATGTTATAAGCAGAGAGGTGTTACCATCAGCTGGTGCAAGTCTACACTGTTCTTAAGACCAAAGAAACTACATCAATTTACAGCTGCTGAAAATTTGTCCCAGTGTCTGTCTTTAGCACTGATTAAACCATGGAGCCAATTTTAAAGCTCCCACTGACTGCAGCAAGACCAATGCCTACAGGACACAAGACAGATTGTAAGTAAGCCATCCTAGAATTAGTACACTTTTCCTCCCCCCTATTCATTCCAAGTTTAAAGTTAGTTATTCAGAATCATAATCTGTGACGAAGTCAAGAACACAGCAGATTTTAAAACTTCTTAGGTTTCTTTCATGTACTCCCTGAAATTCTGTTTAATAACAGTGATTTCTAAGGCCAAGTCTAGTTACTGTAATCATGCAAATAACCCCAGTAAAGTCCACAAGAAAAGCAGCACCATCAGGAAAACATGATTTGGCCCACAGTTTTCCTCCGGCAGAATGAAACTTCAAAGTTACTTTTGCACTGTTTTCTCCCTCTCTGAGAAGTGAAATTACACTTGTGTTAAAAATCTCTTTGCATTTCCTCTATCACCATTATGCAATTTTTCCTTCACGGGTACGATGTGGTGCAACACTCATCTGAGCAATTCTCACTTGCACACTTAGCCCAGGGGCAGTCAAAATGACTAGCACATTGCAGAAAGAAATAATTGCTTGGAAAAAGGATTTTGCAGGAGGGGTACTCGGCTGTTTCTTAGACCACCATCCTGTAAAACTGCAGACAACAGAGAGAAAATACAATTGTTTTACAGACGTCATCTTTAATTGAGACAAGTCTCTCTACAGGATTCTAAGTGTGTGCATTCTTTCAAATAGCTAATAAACACATTTCTGACTACAAGTACACTGAACATAACAGGGCAGTTTTCAAAAGTATCTCCACGGTTCTCGCCAAGTGGTATACACTGTAGTTACCTATAGGTATTTTCCTTTACACTTCACAAGAGATTTACAGCCGCTTGCGTTCTGTGAACATTGCATGCAACAATGATTTTTAATATCAACTGAATTAACTTTCAACTGCAAGGAATAAAAACTCAAAACTCCCGCTTTAGGAGGCTACCAGTAAGCATGTAAATAGAGCTAATCATTCAAACTGGTTATCACAAGAAAAAAATTAAATATTTAAGATGTTCCTTAGCGCTCCTCCACTGTAAGACACTTCACTATTAAAAAAAAAATAAATAAAATGGCATATTCTTCAACTTAAACATGCCCACAGAGAATAAGATTTACCAATAGCACAAAATAACCTATCCAGTTTGCTCCATGCAACTTTTTAAAAGAACTTAAAAAAAAAAAGCATCCTAGACACCACAAAACTCTTCAGCTGAAAAATGAGCTAATCAATCCCCTTTCTACACAGCTGCATTTTCTTTCATTAATGTAATAGAAATATTTGAGGGATTTCCGTTTTTACCTTTGCATTTTTCCTTTTCCAGTATCCATAACCAATCATCGCTCTGCTCTTCCATTATGCTTCGTATATTGCAGAGTGAGAAGCATCTTCATTAAATAGTATTAAAAATAGAACACACCCGATCTCCCCACCGGAGCATGCTCTGACAGTGCTGATACCACAGCTCTCAAGGTAACCATGCCCAGCTGGGAGCTGAGAGGCAAAGTCAGCGCGAGATTAGCAATTTGCAAGCCCAATTGCGCACACAAACTTGCCTCGATCCGTGACGAAGACTGCTAAAACAAAATCAGCGTGCAGTTAAATTATGCGATTGAAAAAGTTGCAGATCAGTTTACAGTACGGTTTTGCTTCGGTTGGTTTTTTTTACCCCCTCCCCATCACCCTCAGCTTCAACTGCTTTGTACTTGCCTAAAATGTGCATATGCCATTTAGAAGAACGCGCACCGGGCAAGCATCTGGCTGACCATTGCAATGGCAGAGAAGTCAAACAGGTGATGCACAGACACTTGTGTGGCTCTCTAATGCTTTTGTTTCCCCCTCCCGGCACATTTACAGCGATGTCACACGGCGGCGGGATGAGTTTTAAGCAAAACCGCACACACCTGGAAGCGCAGAGACACACCTAGCACGTAAAAATGCACCCGGAATCCGAGCGTGTTCCCCCCGCTGGCTGACGCGGTGAATGAAGGCAAAATAAATAACAGCAATTAAGCAAGGCTGCGCAATGGCTGCGCTAGATGAGCACGTCGGGGTTAGATTTACAGGCGATATCGTCTGAGACGCACAGACAAGTAGGCAGAACACACCAAGCGGAGTAACATGAACTGCTTTTTGTGAAAACGGGACACCTAAACAATACGGCTGAAACACCTGGACTGTGATCCTCCTCCACTGCATGCAAAGGGATGCCTAGGAAGCATCAAGTAAATCTGTTGCCCTCACATCGCCACCCTTAAGAACAATGCCAGTCCAAGCAGCCCAGGCTTGCCGTCCAGCAAACACAGCTTTGAAAGAGGATCCCGCGATGCCGTTCACAAATCAGCGAGTAAAAGTTGAGATTTTCTTAAGAGTTTGATCCATTTTAGCTAAAATGACGGCTAGGAGGAGGGCGATCTCTCCCCGCAGACCCCCGTCTCCCTGGCGCTCGTCCCCCCTGCCCCAGCCCGGCCCCCGGCTATCTCACCTTCGCGCCCGACCCCGACCCCGACCCGCCTGCGCTCCCGCCAGCAGCGCCTCTGGCGATGACCGCCGGGCGGCCGAAACTTTGGGAAGCCGCCGCCCTCCGCGGGGCAGGCGGCCCCGCCACCGCGCCGAACCCTTCCCGCCCTACCTGGCTGTCACCACCGCTACGCTGCCGCTCCGCAGTCCCGTGCGAGGCGCCGGCTCCAGCACCGATACCATCCTGCCCCGCCGCGCTACGAGCGACACCCTTTTTTCCTTTTCTTTTCCCTCCCTCTCTAGTAAATACCACATCTTAGAGCCGGAATCCTGCAGCCGCTATTAATAATTGCCCATCGCACGCAATAAAGGCAAGCCTCGGTTCCATACACAGCTCCTGTTTCCCTCTCTCTCCACTCCACATGCTCCAGCCGCCCTGACCTCAAAAATTAAAAGATCACGGGGAGGGGTGGCGGGGGGGGGGGAGGGGGGGGGATGGGGCGAATGACTCCAACGAAATGACAGAAAACACATGCTAGGAAAAAAAAACATAGACAAGAAAAAAATCGCGACAACAAAGAACATCACGCCACACAAATGTCGACAGATTCTGCTTTGGCTTTCTTGGGTTTTGTTTTTGGTCTTTTTCGTTCCTTTTTTTCTTTTCTTTTTTTTTTTTTTTTTTTTTTACCTTGCCTGCAAACGGGATCTGCCCCCAGCGTCTTGGCGGCTCGGGCTATTTTTGTTTGTTTGGTATTTTTGGTTGGCCGGTTTGTTTATTTTGCTGCGGATACGCTGCTGTTACAGTACAGTGACTGTCTTCCTGAAAGACATGGTCTCTTCCTCCGCCTCCGCCGCGGGAGGAGATCCGCCGCCGCGCCGCGCTGCTGGCCGGGCGCGGTGGCCGCGGCGGCACCGCCCGACCCGCCGGCCGCCTCCTGTCCTGGCCCGGTCCGCCGCTCCGCCCGCCTCTGCCCGTCCGCTCTCGGCGCCTGCCTGGATCCCCTTCTGGCTCGCTCCTCTCTCCCTGTCCTCCGTCCTTTATCTGCCGCGCTCCCGGGCTGTACTGTCTGTCTGCGAGTCTCTCCCTCTGCCTTTCTCTCTCTCCCCGCCCACGCAGCGTGGTGCGCCCCGGACCGCAGGCAGCGCCGCGCTCCGGCTCCGCCGCTCGCCGGCTCCGCGCTTGCTGCGCTCAGCGCCGCTGCCCCGGCTGCCGCACAGTACCCGCTGGCCCCGGCGCCATTGCGCTGCCCGCCCTCACCCCACCCAGCCCCGCGCACGGCCCGAGATGCCCGCCCGGGCCGGTGTCTGTCTCTGTGTGGGGTGGTTCTGTCTGTCTGTCCATCCGCCCGCCCGTCCGCCTGTGGCTTCCCGCATGTCGACCCCTCCAGTCACATTGCTTCCCCCCCATCCTCAAGCCCTCCCCCGTCAGCCCATCCTCAGCCAGGAGCAGAGAGACAAAGCACCCGAGCGGTGCTAATAAGGAGAAAGCTCGTTAATCCCCTCCGATTCCTTGTTATTTGCTCCCACCCACTCCCTGTCGCCCCCGACACACGACCCCCAAGAAAAATAAAGAGGGAAGGAAATGGGCCTTGACTCCAGAGGACATCTTTAAGTGAAAGCTCTGGGGAGGGCGGTTTTAATTATTATTTTTGCTGGTGCAACCCGACAGCCTTCAGGCTGATCAGCCGAGCTGCTGAAAGGGGAAAAAAAAAAAAAAAAAGACTGCAGCAGATTTTGGGTGGTAGCAGATGAGCCACTAAAAATGGGGCACATGATCCCCTTCCCCCTCCCCTGCCCAGCATGTCTCTATCTAGGATCTGGCTTGATGATGTTTCCCTCAGAGCCTTGCTGCACACCATCAAGGCTGAGGGAAACAGGCAATTCACCAGCACACGCGTTTCCGATACATGAAACCGCTGCTATGCATTTAAAACCCGGGCCTCGTTTTACCCAATTGAATATATCCAGGCATTCATCCTGCACCCAGCCGAGAAAAGGGCATTTACCTCTTTGCTAGGTGGCTATTAATATGCAGTAAAATTATAGCTGTACAATGCCAAATGTAATTTCCATAGATCATTTAGAGCAGATCCAGCAATTCAGCTGCTGGAAATGCATGTCTGTGAATAACCATGCATCTGGTACAATGCCCTCTACTACAATAACCTGAAAGGAGACAGAAGCGTCTGGTACTAGCTGCAATTAGTAATCATATGGATGAAAAATAAACAGTCAATAAGTACAAAGCAGCAAGGTCCTATGAAATATAGACATCATTTCTGTCTACGGTGATACAAATAACCCAACTCCCACAGACAGACAATTCTTATTTAAAATACACAGTTAAAAATGCACTCCTTTCTCGATGTGCTTTCAGAAAGCCCTAGTTAGAGAAGACAGTTTGCCATGGTTAATGAATGTAGCAGAACTTGCGGTCCAGTAAATATGGACAAATATACAGAAGGCCGGGGGAGTGTTGCAGGAAAATGTTTGCTTTAGTAGGTATTGTCCTTGCACCACTGGAACCCCTCTTTCCCCTTAGAAGTAAACACCTGCTTTTACTGGAGACTGCTGAATGGAATCAGACTGGAAGAATACAGTGAGTGATGAGCCACAATAGGGTGTGCATTAGCCAGCTCTTGGTGCACACTTCAAGTGATCAGAGGCATTCAGCCAGGCACACCAAAACCTGTTCTGCTAATTCACCTCCTAATGTGGTTTCCTCCTAGGATGGTTGTGTGTGGCTCCATCTACTTTTAATTTCGTTCTTTAGCATATTCCCTTTAATGCTGTGCTACAGGTTCCAGTTGAAAGCGAAGAGACCAGCAAAGAGGCTATAAATGGCACTTGTGTGCTACACCTGGTGACAGGGCAAGGACCAGTTCTTTGCTTTTTGCTATTTGATGTTGCAGCCATCTCAACAATGGTCCAAAGTTAATTTTCCAAGGTGGTTATCAAAACTATTCTGAACCTACAGTGAAATGGACAGGGCCTCACCTGGCTGCTGCCCATCATCCCATTACTCTCAAGCTGGGTACCCAGAGAAGGGACAAAATGCACTCTGCACCAGGACACAAAAGCAGTACTCACTCATGCTTTCACTGAGTGCCTTGCAACTCACCTCCAGAAGGGAAGGGGACAAGAGTAGTGAACGTTTTGGTACCTTGCTCCAGTCACTACACCGCATGCACATGTAAAACAGCCACGTGTCCACGGCTTGTCTCCCAGCGTTGAGATACTGGAGTGTCTTCACAGTGGGAAGAGCCAAAACTTATACATCAGATCTGCAAGAAGATAAAAATTAATCCAAGCTGTAGTCTGGCAGTTGATTCCACCCTCTCCTACGAGGCTGGATGTGCCTGGAGCAAGTTACCAAATGCTAAAAGATGCCAGCTACAGCAACACCAGTGGAAATAATCAGGAAAAAAACCCAGTGTCACTCCAGTATCACATATTTTAATTTTTCAACTCAGAATGTTGAGTAGCATCGAACACAGCTTGTGAAAGTAAGTGAAATTGCCTTCCTTTGTTAAGAAGTTACCTCAGACCTTCTCATTCAGATAATAATCTGACAGAATACACAACCTACATCCCTTTCTTCAGGACTTTGTAGAATGAAAAATCACAATCATTGCACAAACATAATATTGAAGAGGTGACAAACCATGGCAATGACTTGGTGCTGCCTGTCCTGATCTGTAAACATGGGCAGGGATAATTGTCCATTTAATCTCCATGAAAGTCAGCACTTTCATGAGCACAGCAGAAGCTGTGTTTTTAAGCAGAAACAGAACTAGATCAACTCTTCAGACTTCTGACACCTTTTTCTGTTACATGACCAAATTTCGAGGGTAATGGGGAAAAAAAAAAGAAGACACAAGGCCCATTTCACCAAGTACTTTCTTGAGCAAAACATCTAACCAATTAACCAGCAGCCCAAGCTTTCCAGGATTCTGGTATTGCCAAGTGCCCTTGTGCAATAGAAGCAACATATAGAGCTGAAGCCCACATGAATGTGCACACACAAATGCCTCTGCTCAAGGTGACAACAGATTATATTACTTGTTCACTACAAGCATACTTTCTAGCTATGATATTTAAATTTCACTTAGAAATAAAAAAAAAAACCTTACTGGGCTCTCAAAACCCAGTATCAGACTGGAAGTATGAGATGTCAGAAAAATAAACAGAGCTTCTTGCAGTTCTGCAATCACCGATTCTTGGGAAAGAAGGCACGTGGTGTTACTAAATACCTTAATAAAATCTTGCACAACTGGTTGCACATTTCTGCTGCTTCTAGTCATTTCTTAGTGGAAAAAGCCCCTCTAACATAAAAAGTCTGTTGTGTTTTGGAGTTACGGAATGATTCAGTTTGAGGCACAACAGTATGATAAGCTAACTGTTGATGTATTTTATCATATTCTTATGTGAAAGAGATTGGTTTTAGGGGTTTTCATTTATTTTTAAACTCCTTTTGACTTTTATGTCCTTACATGTTACAAACAAATTAATCAGGCATAATTTGCAGATGGACTTAAAAATATAGCACGTCTGTATAAAATGGCACTTTACAATATGTAAATATAACCAAATTGCTCCAGTTTTAAATACTTCTCAGGAAGAGCTAAAATAATTTTTCAGCTACAACATCTCAAGTAAGGGAAAATTACCCAAGCAATTTGTGTAAAGCATAGAGTGGTATCTCAGACTTGACAAAAATAATGAAGCTTTATGCTCTTTCCAATGAACTCAGTAAGAATTTTGCAATGGATGTCACTAGGATTAAGATCAGGTACCTAAATCTCAGATTCTTTCTTTGGAGAAAGATCAATGAACAACCCTTTAAAAATATAATCTGTTGCTAGAGGGGCTGAGGCAGATTTTTTTTTCCCCCAGTGAAAGCAAGGAATCATTTCTTTGTATTTGACATTTCAAATCCCCTCTTAGTTTCTTTTGGAAATCCCATCGTGTTTGATGTGCAATATCCGTGTATCTTGAAAAGGAGATTACAGTGTGGAGTTCCTCACCCCACACACAAAAAAAGTTGCCTGATCCCCTCTAAGACCGGAAACTGTAGCTTCTGCAGCACTGCTCAGCTGTGACTTTCAGAAGAAGATGAGCAGGAATTTGAACTCTGTCTTTGACAGCTAGCATTTGTGCACATTGTCTCTCCTGGTGTAGCCTTTTCTTCAATTTATGTTTACAGCCAGGAGGACTAGTGAACTTTTAGGTCAGAGTGTAGGAGGGCCAGTGGCCTGTTTCATGGGCTGATGAGTGGCTGGCAGCTCAGAAAAGGATATTCTAAAGTGACCACAGAAAGAGCTCATCAGCAGCTCTCAGTTGCACTGGACAGAAACACATTTCTGATATAGGAACTTAGCATGGTAGTCCTTTTTATAAAATGTGTGTGTGGCATGCATGATAGGAGAAAGCTACAAAACATGCAGTGGTGAGTAAGAGAAAGAGTAGTAAGAAGAGAGTCAGCTAGAGTGTTGTGAACTGTGGTGTTAGAATGGGCCAGAGAGAAAATGGTGAGAAAAAGAGGAGGAGGGAGAGTCCCAGGCAGGGAATGCAGTGAGCTGGTTATCTTGAGATCTGTGATTCATTGTGGAGAATGTGCACTACCTCCACATATTAGGGTAGGAGAAATCAGGCTGAGGAAATTCCAAACACTTTCAATAGGATTTATGAGCTTTAATAATCCAACAGCTCAGGGTCACCTAAGAGCCCAGGAACTGCTTGGCTCACAAATATGAGTGGCTCTAAGGAGCCATAGACAAACACAGCATCTGTGAGAGAGAGAGTAGTTGCAGCCCTTGGTGTAGGAGCCATAAGAGTCACAAACAACATCTACTGGCAAAAACCAGCCTCCCGTCTAGATCTTACCAATAAAATCTTTATTGCTGCCCTTTGTCTAAAGCAAAGTGTAAAAGCATAGGTTACCTCCCAGCATACCTGGCCAGCAGACAAGCTTGGGTGACAATTCTCAGCTACCACAATAAGATGTGGGTAATAGAGGCTTTCAACACAGGTGCATGGTGTCTTTCTCACTGCTAAAACATTACAGACCTATATCTGCCTTTAAGGTGTCCTGGAAGAAGGGAAGCTGAGGGACCAGGGAATTTCATGGGAAAGCAAGTGGATCCAGTAATGAGAGAGAGGGGGAAAGAAGGAAAAAACTATTTTGACAGGAGTCCTCACTTACCTTACAGAAATCCTACCAGAGCAATATTAAGAATAGCAGTAAAACAGGCTTATGGAGTTGTAGGTTTGCTTTAACTCTGAAAACCATGTATATTTTAGAGAAGACCATCACCCCAGCTGTAGATTGGATACCATACAAAAACCTAGACCATGAAGTTGGCAAATGATTTGGAAGTGAAAAAAGAAAGATTTGCTGTGCCAATCAGCCCATGTAACTCTGAGTACTCACTAACACCAACTTCTCCATTTGAAACTCCCCTGAACATGGTGCCCTCTTAACCTTTCCTTCTCGAAGGTCTAGTCTTCTCTGAAATGCTTGTTTTAACTGTAAGTTTAACAGAAGGGTCCCAATTCACATGAGGCCTGGACCTACCTTGCAGGTACTTTTCACAAGTGCTCTTCAACTAGATACCATTTTTCAGTTTTCCTTTAAAAATTTTAAGAATAACATTTATCTTCTCCCATCAGAATCTCTAGAAAGAATCCTGGCCACAGTGTCTGTGTAACCTGGATGTGTTGGTTTCCTACTGCCCGCCCTACCTCACTGCAATGTATGCTCTGAGGCCCACACTCACTTTATTAACTCAACCAGTGCAAGAAGCAGCAAACAGCAAACAGCAAACATTGGCCATGAAGCTTTTTCAAGAGGAGGTGAGGGTGCCCTCCACAATGGAGTCAGGAGAGTAACAGAATTTTCTGGCAGATCAATTCACAATGAAATTAAGTACTTGCCCCCTTTAAGGCCATGTTGTGCTTCACGTGCAAAACTGTGTACAGATGTGCCAAAGAACTGGAGCAACCAGGATAAAAACCTAAACAAAATGAATCAAACTGAACAAAAAAGCCTAACCAGCTAATCACACTTTCCAAAAACAGCCCTTTACAAACTACTGGAGGCAACCTCTTTTCCCAGCTTGTATATCATCACGCTGGTTTTGTTCATCCTCAGTAGAAATGACCAGAAAAGGAAGATATGTAACCACAATTTACTACAGTCACTGTGACTCTACTTGGAACCATCCTACTCAAAAGATCCCAAAAGTAGTAGCAGCCCCACAGTATGCAGAGAATAATTCTTGCTATGTCATCTCAAAAACCTTTCAAGTTCTGTCAGTGGTGAAAAAAAAAGTGGCCTTTGTCATACAGTTGGAAGTCTTAGAGGTTTTTCAAAGAGCATGGGTTAAAATCCTACTGAAGTAATCACCCTCACCTCTCCACTTTCACTCATTTGGACCAGTGTTCCTTTTCTTAAAATTGTCCACCAAATATGAGATTAATTAGCATTAATTTAGCAATTTTCACAACACTTGGAATCAACTTTTGTGTTGGCTGCTGGGCTGCAGAAAAGAGACAGTGAAGAATGAATGGCTGCTTACATAAAAATTAGGTCTTTTTGACACAAAGTTATGGGGGCAGTAAGAAATCCCCCAACACTGTACTTCATGGACAGAACACAAAGACAGATATTTAACATTTCAGCATTTTGAGGTCTTGGGCCTTCCAGGTCTTGGAGTCTTAAGCATAGTTATTTCTAAGTCACTTCCCTTAAAATACTACTGTTCCCTCAAATTTTCTCCAGCTGCCTTCTTTTTGTTTCGCCTTGCCTTATCCACTAGACATATTTAAATTTTCCTTTGTTTGGAATCTACATTTTTTCACGCCCTAAAATTATAGCTTTTGCAATGTGCAATAACTGTAGAAAGTCCCTTCATTGAAAAAGCAGTACATGGTACAATTTTAGCATCATATAATTTCCTGCATAATTGTTAAATAATTTTCTTCCTTTTCTCCCTCCCCCTCTCTTTTTCTTTTTCTTTTTATTTTTTTTCTTTTTCTTTTTTTTCTTTATATAAAGGAGAGAAAGATTCAATGTGCATATCCAGAGAGATAGAGACAGACAGAAAACTTCATGTCACACAATAATGTGCTACACTGCAACTCAACTTTACAGCAACGGCAGTCTTGTGTCAGTGACAAGACTTTCCCTACATATTGATTCAGCATTGGACTCGGTACTCAAAGGCACTATCGGTTCACAAATGTAAACCTCCTCGTGTGTTTGGGACACTGGATCCCCAAATATCACATCATAAAAATATTAAAACAAAACTCTTCATTACATTTTCCTGTGCACCATCTGGGCCTTACAAGAAAGCTGACATTATCTGTCAAACTAAAGATAGCCACATTTTCTCTTTTTTGTATTGTTAATGTTTGTCATCGCAAATTTCACTTTAATGCTCCAATTACATTATGACATTCTTAGAAACTGAATGGCACTAATGACTTTCATTATTATTTACACACTTCCTTAATTATAAGGCTCTCCCTCTCATTCACAACATGTTCTCCCTCATAAAACTGGCTCCGATATAAAGCTAATGAATTTTAAACTTTCTATTACATAAAAGCCCATGATTAATTACCCAGCTTCCCAATCTCTTTATGATGCACAATGCAGAGCTCTCCTGCAGTGATTCAGGAAAGGGGGGGAAGCGTGGAACTTTTATTCCCTCCTTAGTGAAAGCAAATAGAGAGATAAATAAAGTATCTTTCTCTTTAAAATGGCATATGCAAATTTAATTGAAAACAAATATACATCAAACTGTTCCTCAGGAGAAAGCTAAATATCTCTACATCAGCTGCATGTAGTAAACAGGATAATAATGGCTATTCTTATAATCTTTAATTTTTCATGACGAGAATTTTTTAATATAGTTCAAGCAAATGAAAGGGTAGAAGTAAAAATATATGGTTTTTACATAAGTCATTTAGTGTCTTATGCTGTATCACCAAGATCAACTACTTATGGGGTTTTAATTATTCACAATACTGGACTCCCTCATTGATAAAAAATAGACAAGACAAAAAAGCCCAAGGCTGTGCCAGCACCACACCAGTTGAAGGGCAGTTGTGACAAATATAAATTACTGCACTTCAGACTGACAAAGGTAATACAATAAACCAGAGCCTAGAAGACTTTGAAAGACATTGTGGGGGCACTGAACAGTCCAGCAATGAAATTCAGAACTCACTAAGTACTGATACAGGCTGCAGTCTGCACAAGCTGTACATGTGTCAATGCCTATGCTGCCAACAGAAATTGGATTCTGGCAGCCAAAGGTAAATTTACTGACAGCCATGGGAAAAAGAATGGGTTAGTTAAAAGGTGTGGCAACTCTTACTCCATTTGCTGGCTAGTAAACCTGACCTTAAGTTTGGGGGGAACCTGTACATATAAAAAATTTATTTCTTGCCATTCCAAGGAAGTTCCCTTTAGTGCCTCTCCCAAGTTAGTGAAGCAGGAGTCAGTATCGATGCAAGTACACACAAGGAATATAGTTCCTCATGGGACAAAAGCCCGTCCTATCATGAATGAATTGATGGATATCCAGCTATGAATGACATATTCATTTAAAGCAAGCATGAGACACCTAGAGTGATGAAGATTAACTTGTCAGAGCCCTTTACCTATGTGTTGTCTTTATATTAACTCCTACTGCTGATCTGCTGCAGATAAGAAAATTTGCTTTGTTGTGAGAAAAGCCTTTTCATTTCCAAATTTGGTTTGTTTTCTTTCTAATACCATATACTTTAAATTTCTAGTTTCCAGTGTCATGGAACACTCAGGAAGCATATTGCATTAAATAATTCCATGGAAGTTCAGTGCAATGCAACCATAAAATGTAACTTCAGCCTTGTAAAAACTCCGAGGTATGGTAACTATACTTTGGTCTGTATGGTCCTACACAGCAAATAACGTGAAATTTTCTCAGGGCCTGATCCAAGGTCCACAGAGTAAGCTACATAATCATCCTACTATCTTCATTTAAGCTCTCATTTCAAGACTGCTGCTGATCAGCAATTTGAATTATGAAGCTCTCTAACATCAGAGAACGTTCTGTAGTTTAAAAACAAAAACCAAACTCAGATTAATTGAAAATCAGTTCTTCCATTCTCTTTAATGTTGTTTTGCATGCTGCGTATGTTACAAAAAATTGTTAGGAATACATTATGAAGCAAAAAGTATATTATTTCTTTAAATCCATAGCCAGAAGCCGAGCTTTAGAGGGCAGGCAGGCTCCTGGCAGATATTTAACAAGTATCAGATGTGGAAGAAAGAGACACAGATGCAGAAGGAGAGTAGGTCTCAGAAAAAATTAGTTTTCTGACTCTAATAAAATTACTTTGTTTAGCAATCAGAAAAAAGGCAACTATTCCTGCTTTAATCAACATGTGATTCAGGGATTCACCATTTTTTCTCAGATATTGTACAGCTGCTCTGTGTAAATAGATTGAGTCCTCCTGAAATCTGTTTTTCTCAAGATTCATCTGCTTTCTGTGGCTATTGCAGTTCATCTTTTGCTGACTCTGGGGTTGAGAGCCCTGCACTAAGATATCTGTAGGATATGTCTTTTATTTTCAAAGCTTCCTGATATTTTGGGCAGAGAATGTGAGGCTGTCACAAAGGTCCAGATTATGATCCTCAGTCACCTTTACATGCCCACAAAAAAATTTCAGAATGCACTCAAAAAGTCTTTGATTGGCATAAGAGATGTCCTATATACTCTTGAAAAATTGGACTGTGACCTTAACTTGTGGTTTATTTGTTGGCGTTTTACATTGCAGATAATTTTCCTTAAATTTTGGTGATTAATGAACTTCCGTAGCTGCTATTCTTGATGACTATTTCCATGTAAAATAGTTTCTATGTTAGACACCTTCATAATTTTCCAATGTTATACAGGAATAATTGGACTCTAAAGAAAAGAGTATAGTCCTTGGACTCCTTCATGTACTGACTATTACTAATAGGAGTCAGACAAAAGAAATGAGACATCACAGAGTAAGACACAAACACAATAAAACAGCTAGGCTAATCTTTATACAAAGATATTAAAACAACTGCATAATGTTCATAATCATGTCAGAACAGGTGAAATTAGTCACAACTGTGACTAATGGGACACCTAATTTTACCTATTAAGTGGCACGAGGATTTGCAGTTACAATCTTATGATCCATTGTTAATGCAGACCAGACTTGTGATAAATTTACAGCCCACAGGATCTACCCATTAATATAACAATTAAGATAAATATATTTTAATGGCATATGGCATTATCCTTATGCTGTATAGATTTCAACAGTATTTCTCTTTTAATATTTGTGTCATGAAATTCTAGCTGTTTAAGATAATTAGATGTGTTTATATCACCATATTCCCCCAAAGATGAATTAGACATAGGCCCTCAAGATTTCTTATGAAGAAGAAAAGATTTATTAAATAATTTGAAAGTGAGACAGGCGTGGCAAACAGAAATGTTTTTTTTTAAATCTGTAACCGTGTTACCTGGCCCTGTGATCCTCTGCTTATATGAACATGTGACGCATGAAGTCTTCTCCCCATTTGCCTTCTCTAAGTCAGGAGAGCTTCACGGCTTACAGAAGCAAGTGACAGAGAGCAGAGTGCTTCAGAAGAGAGGGGATAGGGCAGAGAGAAAGGCAAGATGCCACTATGAAAGCTAATTAGTGGTGGTGGGGAGTAATCTGCTGAAGCTTGTTCTTACAATTGATTTTGTTGTTGCATGCTGTAAAAGATCTCTCTCTCTGTGAGCCCACGAAAGATGAGCTGTGCATCACCTGGGAAAGCTGCATGTGAAGCAACATCATTAGGCAGAAACCAGGTCTTGACTTCAAATATCAGGGCTCTGAGCCTGATTCTACCTTTTGTTGAATTGATAATTTTGAGAAATTCAAGCCATTTCCTGCCTTTGTTTGTTCTTCACAGCTGCTTCTTCTGATCTTTCTTCTGGCTGTTGTAATTCTGGGGAAAGTACTGTCTGTCATGATGAACTTCTGTCATGGCAGTCTGCAAAAACATAACCTCCTACATTCCAGTCTGAAAACAGTCTCATTGAAGGCAATGGGAGTTTTACATTGATCTTGGCAGCAATCTTGTTTGCCAATAATATCATCTGTATGTATTCTTTTGAAATGTTTTGTATTGATTAAGACAGTTTTTAAAAGCACAAACAATAAATTATTCATTTTTATTTATAAAGTAGTTATAGTAAGTGTTTATTGCAGGGAGAGTATTTTCATACAAATAAGAATACTTAGAAAATAAGCCAAAAAAAACCCCAACAAATCAGCATTTCCCTGTAATATAAATGTAATATCTTTTCTATAATCATAAACAAAACTAGGAAGCTCTTTCCTGAAATGCCTCAGAAAGGAATTAGCCCAGCAAGCCAGGAAAGCCAGTGAACATAATAAAAGACAGTGCCTTTATGGAGAACATGTTACTATCAGCTCCCCATCATTGAAGGCACAAGCACCTCTGACTTTTCATTGTATGAGTATATTGAACAAATTGTATTAAATCTACAGCAGTAAAATTACAAAGCTCACCATTTTTTGATAGAATTGCAACATCACTTGAGGACCTAGATTAATTTGATACAGGACAAAACCAAGACAGACCCAGTCATTTGGAAATGGCAAATGTAGGGCAAATCATGCCCTACAATAGAGAATAGCACACATTAGGGACATGAATAAAAATTTAAAATAAAAACGACGCTGCAGTAAAAGCTGAGCTGCACTTAGGTGCATGTCTCATTCTAATTGTTTGTACAATAGTTGGCACAGTAAACTGTATTTTCTGTGTAGTGCCTGCCTCCTACTAGGAGCTGGCAGCTTTTAAGTTTGACTGCAAGGATGGGGCAGGTACTCAGCTTTGCATACCTGAGTAGCACAGCCAAAAGTGGTGTGCTAGTTTCCAAAACAGCAGCAGGGGAGTCATAGTAGGGCCATCAGTAAAACCATCACAAACTCCTAAATAGCAGAGATCTTTCCTTTTAATTGCAGTGCCTAGCAATTTTTTCAATAGTGAGCATTTGTCCAGTGTTCCCTGTAGGCCTTTTGTCAGCTTCTGTGCACTGTTTATTTTGCTGATGCTCCTTAGCACACATGTTGATAGCTGGTAAAACCGTATGTATCTACACATCCATTTGAGAAAACACGCAGAATTAAAAGCAGAGAATATCTCAACGCCAGTCTTCTCCAAAATTTTAGTGAACACCTGTAAGGGAGGTAGCCAACAGCTGCCTCATGTCTAGGGCAAGATGTCATGTCAGGAGTGTAAGAGAAAAATTAGATTTTCCAGTGATACAGGACTTCACTCACAAAGTATAACAGTAGCACCACTTGTGGGTCCCCAAGATCCATGATTTATGCTGTTTCCCTCTTCTCCATTACCCTTTACCTCTAAAAAAGAAACTGTTTCAGACTTTCTTTGCCCTTCTATTCCTCTGTGTTCTTACTGTTCTGTGTCCCATGCACTCTCCTTTCTCATTTGCCTTTCCCTCTCTCCATATTCATGCCGGAGGGTATATCATGATGAGGTTCTCTAATCAATCGTTTGACTCATTGCCTTATGGCAGAATATTGCCATGGCTAATGACTAATATGACTGCAGGATTTCCAAATGTCATCTTATAAGATCTTACAGACTGCCTATTAACTATTTTTTAGCCTTGCCAGGATTAGCTGTGTAGCAAAATAAAACAGAATGATTTAGCATAGGAAACTCATTTCTCAGCAGCTGATTTCTATTAATAGGTATAGCCTAAATAAAACAGTATAGGACAAAGTATTTCTAAACTGAGAAATGCTCCATTTATGAACAGCTTTTCCTATTTTATTTGCAAAGTGAGGGACCAAAAATAGTAGCTGAAACTTTCTACTTTTTGGAAGATTGCAATTTATATTTACATTCAAGTTATGATTCATTATCAAAGAAGAAATGTGTGAAACTTCCTAGACAAATAGTTGGATGCACTGTGTTTGTTGATTTTTATTTATGCATACAAAATACTTTTTCCTCCACATTATAATTTTTTTGATGAGCTAAGGAATAGAACAGTGCATTTTCTCTCTGCAAATCCCATGTCCCTGAAAGTGAAGCTAATATTTGTCCTTTCAGTTAAATACAGTTATTCTATAATAGCAAATTAGTTTTATTTTAAATTTGCTCTAAAACAACACATTTACTTTCAATAAGATGAGTTTTTTACACTGGTAAGAATTATCACAAAAAGCAGCAAGAATGTAGGACGTACCAGGAGAATTATCGATGATTTTAATGTCTGACAAGGTACAGAGGATGCTTTGCTGCAAACCTAATGATGCTAGTCCAGTATTATTTAAAGACACATATGTTAGTTCTATTTTTGTCTTCTTGCCATGCTCATGGAACTACAAACAATCTCACCCATTTGCCTTTTTCAAATTCCTGCACTGGCATGAACAAACAACTAACTAATCACAGGAGGTTGATACTTCCTCTGAGCAATCAACTATTACACTCCCACAGTTTGGCCCTTCCTAAAAACATAATAGTAGTATTCAACCATCTCTCTTTCACAAAACTAATTTCCTAGATATCCATCTTTAAATACTTACTGACACCTTCTTGATCAACTCATCTGGTCACCTTGCCACTGATGGTAAAATGACATTGATGTGAAACAGACATCCTCAGTAATACTGGACAATGCTAAGTGTGAGGGACTGAAAATTCTTTGCTGGTGATTGTCAATGAATTATCAAGAAGCATTATCTTGGGTATAAAAGAACAGAGCCTATAGCTAGAGAAGGAGATACAACATCAAATTGGGAAGCGTACTATAAAGATTGGTGTTAAAAAACTAATGAATAACATCACAAGACCTTAAACTAGCTATTCTCATTGAGACATCTTGTTAGATCATCAGATTGCTTAGATGAGAAACCTGCTCTCATTGCTTGCGTGTTTGTGGTGTTAAACCCAATTAGTATTTCTCCAGATGAATTTTCATTCATTAGAGTTGGAGAGCCAAGTAGAAAAAAACACAGTGGAACTGAATTTGTTTCCTCTTCACAAGCAGAGTTTTCTCTGTGTGTAGGTGTCACAAATATGAGAAGCACACACTGAGATTGGTTCTAGTGGCTGTCACAGCTCTGTCCCTTCCCCAGAGCCCTGCAAGCTTTGCTTCCTCAAACACCCAGCCTCCAGCACAGAAACAGTAAGGACTTCTACCATATCAACCTGCAAAATCCAACGCAGCAGGAAAACTCCACCTACCTACTCAACCAGTGCTAATTTGCTGATAGCCCTCCATCAGTCTGCCCATGTTTCTTATTCATTCTGTGTTTATGGCTTTTTTCCCCGCCAGACCTCAATATGCAAAGATAAACCACTGCTGACTCAATCCCGTGCTTCCACTACAGCATGTTCACATCAGATTACCCTATTTTACAGTACAATTAGAGTCACATCCCTACTAATAATTCCTCTAAGCCCAGGATCTGGTTGAAGAAAGTAGAATTTTGGAAGCAGGGATGAAATCAATGCTCTGCTGAATTCATGCCACTGATTTCACCTGAGCCTAATTTTTACAGCTCCTCTTTATAATAATGAGGGTTACACAACAGTGGCTAAATTTTAAAGTTGCCTATTTCCTGTTATGTACTGTCAAAACCTCATACAGTGTACCTAACACACTGCCTTAGAAAACTGTTGAAATACTAAGGCTATGTGGTTGTCTCAGTTTTTAAGGCTGAATATTGCAGGGTTTTTTTGTTTTGTTTTTTTTTTTAATCAAGTGCAAAACTTTCAAGATGTTGAAATTGTAGTGACATTTGCAATGTTCCTGAGGCATTATAAGGGGAATCTGTGAATTTTAAGTAGAGATGATCAATAAGGTTTGAGAAATATTATATTCAAATTTATATCCCAAGCCCATGATCCTGACAAAGCTGACACTTTGTACATACTCAGTCATCATAAATTTTATCATTTTTCTTATTTTGTGAAAATACTACTGATCTTGTTTTGACCATCAACTATAAAAGCAAACCATTAAACTCCTCATTTAATAAGATAGTAATTTTATAATGGGATTTAAAACTCTAGGTGCAATGAAGTCTACATCAAGCACTGGGTTAAATCTCTTGCACTAGAATTCATATTTATCATCAGAAAGGGGTAAAAGTTTTTTTTTTTTAATTTTTAAAGCATCTGTGGCTCACGATAGCAAAGGTTGTCTATTCAGGAACGTGCTTTAAATTAACTTGGGGTGCTGGTAAAAAACCTACTCCCCGCAGCTGAACTGAAATTAGGTTGCTTTCTTTCAGTTTTTTGAACAGATAATCTGAATGTTCAGTTTTACATCTGCATTATACAATTGCTTTTTTGTTCCAAGTCATTTGGTAACCTCCAAAAATAGTTCACTCTTCTTGAATTAGGTGCACAGTGTTATAGATCATGTAGACAGGAAAGCCCATCTCCTTGCTCCTGCCCAGCCAGAGTGCTCCAGGGCTCCCAGATCAGCTGGGTGGCCGCAGTGTATCTTAACTCTAGCAGATGTCTCTGCCGCCCTCGCTCAGAGCCAGAAGGGAAAATAAAAGAGAGAAGCAATGGATCACAGGCCAAAACAGTTGCTCAGTTCCAACAATAAAACACTGTGCCCATGGAGGTGGGCTGAGAGAAAAGAAAATATTTGTTTTTTTCAGATCAGTACCTAACAGCTAGAATAGGGGGTGATATCATTTTTGCAATAGAGGAACCGTCCGTTTTGCACACAAACCCCAGACTTTGATGGAGTCAGAAACATTGAGTTCCAGCTGCTTCAGTGATGTCCTGCAAACAGGAGTCCAGGAATGAAGAAGTTAATTTATTTTCTTTTTCTGAAGTACTATTATATTCTTCCAGGATTATTTGCTCAGTTGAATTAGATTCTCTTTTGCTTTGCTTTTTAACTATGTGATAGGTGTTGAGAGAATTAATTTCCAGTAAAAAATAGCCTCAGCTGGCCGGTGAGAAAAGAATGGCTGTTGGAAAAATTAAGGAAGTCCAAATGAAAGTATATTTTAAAACATAATTTAATCAATCATATAATTTAATCAAAGACAAAAGTAATCAATCATGAAATTCGAAAGGACTTTCAGGTAAATGACAAGTTACTGCTGTCAATCCCAGATTGGCTGAGGAAAAAAAAACAATTTGAGAACAAAAAGAAGAACAATGTGTTAAATTTCATGTATACCCTCTAAGCACTCCATGCAATCAATGTAACAAAGATGAAAAAATAATACTTATTGTTGCTGCAACTTGTGGAAAATCCTAGCATTTTCCATGTAGTTCTGCAGAAAAAAGAAATCTATGTGTCTTACATTCTTCTTTATGACGTTCTAAGAGGGTCACAGTATTAATGGGATATGATACTATACATTTTTTGTTAAGAAGAAATACAGGTTATTTTCTTTATGTAAAATGAGATCTTTCTGAAAGTATTTGTTGTTATTGTTTGATATCATTGCCCTAAGAAAGCTTTCCCTATCTGTTCATTTTTGCAAGGGCCCTGCTGTCAACTTTCATCTCTTTTTTTCTATTTATCTCTCCAAAGGAACTGGGAAATAGAAGGAATCATACTCCACTTCCATCACTAAAACCAGGAAGCCGTTTTCTGCTGGGCTGGAAGCAAGGATGGCTTTATCCTGGAGTGAATTAACTGCTTACCTCCAGGAAAAAGCTCAGCTATGCATTCCCTGAGAAATTTCTTCTCCCACTAGATAAAAGCCTACAAAAATAAGGTGTCTCCTGAGGCTTACTCCGTGAGGGTTGAATTTTTTTTCATTTTACTGCACTTAAATTTTCTGTGAAGGTGGGGCCATTTGAGAAATGTGCACACATACCCACGTGTAGAAGTCAGTGGAGTGGATCTGATTCTACCAGAAGCCCACTTCTGATCCTCAAGTGCACTAAATAAATACTGAAATAATTCTTTATAAGCCTCTTCCTAGCACTAAACTGGAGATATTTTTCTTTATCCATACCAATGACCAAGATTCAAGTGTATGAATTTTGCTAACAATACGCCATAGAATTTTGATGCCATGGTGAGGAGTATTCATTTTCTAGTCTTGAACATCCCCATTTGAATTCCACCGTTGCAATAAAGGCTCAACTCTTTGCCACCACTCAGTGCTTTTTGTACTTTTATGTCAACTCTGAATCTTCTTATTTCTAAGATAATCACTTTTCACTTCATATGAGAACTATCTTATGCTTTTATTCACTGTCATCATTCTTTTCAGAAATACCCTCTAAACCCATAGAATCCTCTCTAAAATAAAGTGACCTACAGTTCACAGGTCACTCCAGGTGAAAAAGTATTTGTGAGTCACATAGCAATATGTCAACACTTGTCTTTACTGTTCACAAGCACCTAATGATTCCTAATTCATGACATTCCTAATTAATATTTTTAGCCACAAATGCACCTTTTTCTGCATAATAATAATAATAATAATAATAATAATAATAATAATAATAATAGTAATTTTAAAAAATCCTGCATGCTGATGTCCCTTTGGCCATCTCACTGGTTTTAATGCAAAAATCCTCTGAGGTCTGTCTAGGAAGCAAGAGACATTTTTTGAAAGAATGCCAAGATTTCAACATTCTACTTCAAAACAAGTTTCTCAAATATTTCAAGAAAAAGGAAACACAGCCACGAGAGAAGGTGTGCACAAACCACACCAAAAAAACCTTGACTGTCCTCCCTGGGACCTTTACAGTCTCCCACTGGCACGTAGCTTACTTGTGGAGGATCATAGCCTGAATCTAGCAAAGCCCTCCGATTTCCTCTCCCGCCTTCTTTTGTGATAAGGACTAGCAGATAATCAAGATGAAATTTTATTTTTCAAGAACAGTTGAACTCCTTTTGCAGACCTTCTACTATTATGAGGTATATATAATACAATTTCAACACAAACATCTGGAACAAATGTTTTCTTTGTCTACATAGCCATGTATATACATTAATATCAAACATGAGAAAGTCCATAATGCAGTAAGATTTGAAAAAAATCCAAAAAACACAATTTTAAGTGAAAAAGCCAAAATGGCCTTTTCTTGGAACAGGTTGTTTTGAATATCCAGAAATCAGTGACATTCTTAACCTGAAGTCAATACTCTTTCCCATAATTTGGCTGTATGCTCTGTTCCTCACTTTGTAACTTTTTCACATTACAGCTTTCTATATTTTTCAATTTTTTGTTTCATTCTGTAGAGCAAAAGATGGAAAGAAAATGAACTCATGGCAAAGACTGAGCTTTAGGGAAGCAGTTGATTGTCTATAGAGAGTGTTGGTGAGAAAGCTCTGCTAGCTTTCAATTGTTTTGCAAAAACTAATTGTTGTAACCTTGATTTAAGGCTGGAGGAACATGAGAAACAGTGCAGGAGAAGGACTTGGCATGGATCTTTACTCGTTTATGTGATCAATTTTATGATTTGCTGTAGCATATTCTTCAGCTAAGGAAGTTGGTAATACAAGTAGGAACTCAGTGGAGCTCTTATAGATACGTCTAAACGTTGGCAGCTCCTAAAAGGATGCTCAGAGCACCAGAATGAGAGCATTTCAAACAACCTCATCATGTTGTGATAAAGGAATGCTTCTTAGTTCACTTTCTGATTTTCATGCTTTTTTGGCACATTGAAAGGCCTATAAATATATACAAGTATGCATATGTACCTGCAAACACAGGCACAAACATGGGTTAAATCTCCCCCTTCTTTTCTTGCTTAATCATATAATTCCATGTAGACCTCTGGCAGCACAGCACAGCACAGCACATAATACAGGAGTGATGTTCTCTTTTCCATCCAGAAAGAAGCCCTGGCTCTGTGGATCCCTAAGCACAGTGAGGACAGAACTCAACTCCTGTTCATGGCTGGTGCTTCCAACACGGGGTTGTGCAATGTCTCCGAGACACGAAACACACTGTACTGAGTGGTGCTAATAGGCAGGCAGCAGTCCTCCTAAACTCTCTGTAAATGTCTGCTAACACTGTCAGCCCGAGATCTTGTCATACATGTTGTGAAATCTGGTCTTCTGTCCCCTGCCTGGAACATCTTATTTCCTTTTTCAATGGAAAGTAATCCACAGGCTTATGTAGGGTAGCACATGTTGATGTATCAGACACAGAATGAGATGTAGGAGCATGAGTCATGCTGATGGGAAGTATTTCTGGGCCTGCTTTTTGAAGCCTTCTCTTATATTATCTATCTTTTATAGAAAAAATTTGCCATTTGTGAAACTTTACAAGAGCTTTAGTTTTCATAATTTGTAAGAAGTCCAACTCATCAGAAATGTTAAAGATAATGACAACAGGTTTTCATATATTTTAAATTAGCTTCTTTGTCTTTAAACAATCTTAAGTCAAAAAACATTTCCTGTACTTTCCAGAATTAAAATGTTTTCAGATTTCTGAAATAAATGTATGCAATCTGACTTGAAGCTTTTATTTTTTGTATGTCCAATGCAGCTATAATAGATAGCCATATGCATATATTTTCAGTTAAATTCCAACTATTTTTTTTAACAATTGTGAAAAGATGGAATTTTTTTTTCATACCCAAATCTGCCACAAAACATGGCAGAGCCAGGAGTTGATAAGTTGATGAGATATTCTATATTTTAAACTTATAACACATTACTCTGAGTTATTTCCTGAAAAATGCAGAAAAGCTCTCTGTGCATCTCTGCTGGGTTTTTCCCCTCTTCCATTTTGCTTTGTGAGAGCAGAACAATATAAAGAAGCCATATTCAAGGATGCTGCTGAGTTATTGAACTGTCAGTTAACCTGTATAACACATAACCTTAGAAAATAAATCTATCAATATTTTGGCCTGTAGTAGTCAGTATGTAAGGCTGAAGTATATCCAACATTGTATCATAATGACTGATTGATGATTTCTTTAACAAGAAAACTGTAGATATCAAAACACAGTTGGCCACAGAGATACACAAAGAATAGACTTCTTCAAAAAAATGATGCTATGTTCTTCTATTTCCACTTCTGGCTTAAAAATTATATCAAATAAAGCCCTAATTTAAAACAGAATATAAAACTGGACACCTGTCCTAATAATTTCCATTACCTTACTGATAACATATTAAAATTTGTAATTGCTGCTGATATCAGGATTTCTCTTCAGGCATCTTATTCAGTACTTATTATGTCCACCATTCAGATTTATTATTTACCTAAGTCTGCCTGGAAAGCTGGCTACTTTCTTTTCTTTTTTCCCAGCTGGACAAATTTCCTTGCAAGCCTTTACTATCCATTTTTTTCAATTGCTCATTGTTACTGATGTTTTCTTAGTCACAGCTTTTTTTCAGTTTGTGCCAAATTCCTTTTATTTGCCTAAGTGGGCTTATTACACTGGCCAGATGCTAAAATATCAACACCCTCAATTAGGAACATCTACAAAATATTTTTTAATGTAGGAAATCACTGTCCTGGCATAATGAAAAGCAAGCTTAGGGCTCAAAAACACACAGATGCACAG
The DNA here is from genome assembly GCF_963513975.1 of Fringilla coelebs. Lineage (NCBI taxonomy): Eukaryota > Metazoa > Chordata > Aves > Passeriformes > Fringillidae > Fringilla > Fringilla coelebs. The sequence goes on along the minus strand of NC_140028.1, from coordinate 104,802,932 downwards.
AAAGGGATGCATACAAATAAATGTGGTGAGATGGTAGCTGTTCATTGAAGAGTAATCAGGTATTTTAAAGATTCCATGGTATATTGCCATCACAGATACACCTCTTCATCTGTCCATGACCTTTTCAGAAAATAGGTGTTACATCTAGAAGAGATGTATGAAGCAAGACACCAGTGAGAAGGAGCAGCTGTATGAGCCCAGCTGTTACGTAGGTGCCACGTGCTGGGGGGAGGCACTGGAAAGAGGAATCACAGCTCGGAGGGGCTGAGGTTGTCATCCCTGGCTGTGCAGTTGGGATACGGTGGAACAATGCAGGAAAGACACCAGCAATGAACAAAGCAATAAAGATCTGTCTGAGGGAGGCTTCACTGAGAATCTGAAAGTCCCTGTGCTGAAGGAGGAGCCCCACTGTGTGTCTGTTGAGTTAAGGGGAAAGGGCCAAGCAACTTTTCTTGGCATCCTCCAGGCATTTGAAGTGGAGGAGGGACAGCTTGATTGCCAGAGACACAGAGAAGCGTTTAACAACAGAAGGAGAGAGCAAGATGCACGTACACCTCATAGTTTTCCTTGATGTTTTTAGTGCTAGGCTTTTGCCAAAACACCCAAATTCGTAATTTGATAGTAAAAACATGTTTTTCACCTTTCTATTGTACCACATAAGTAAAATATTACTCCTCAAAAAATGACCGTTTTTTATTTATTTATATCTTTTTGTGGTGAAATGACACCTCCCACACACACATACAAACAGTCTCTTGCTTTAGATATAGCCTGCCCTAAAATGTTAATTAATACTGCAAAACTGGTTTGCCTCCCTGAGCAACTGAAAAGCATCTTAAGCTGTGATACTCTCTTTTTCTTGCTTTCTTGTTCTTACTTGTAAGAATGTCTTTTCATTTGTGACTAACTTAAGCTTGCAACTCCATTACATGACCTTTCCAGTTAAGCACCTAATTGATGGAGGTGGCTCTCAAAGCATTATACACAAGAAAAATGAAGCAGAGAGAACACTGTGAATAGCAGTAGTAGCATACAACTGCAGCACTTAATTTCCAGCTTACCAACCAAGTATATCCATATATTTTTACTTCTCATCAATGCCTCTCAATTTCCAGTGTATTTTTTTTTTATTTACTGATCAGTACTAGATGCCATATTGTAGCACAATGACACTGGGAAATTCCACTCGCAACACGAATTATGTAGGCTGGTTTCAAAACCCCATATTAAAAAGACAGGAACAGCAAAAAATGTGCCCCGAGTAGTGATCTAAAGGTTGCTTGATGTAGCTCACCAGTCTTGCCAAGAAAAGTAAGCCCCATGGGAAAGGAGTATTGATACCAGTGGAGAGAAAGCATTAAAGATGCTCTGGAACAGAACAGCCTCCCTGAATGCTGTTCCAGCACAAAAGAGCAGGGTGGGGAGGAATTTGATAGACATGAATTGCACTGCCAAGTGTCGGAGGGTGTCCAAGAAAGTTAAAAATTATCTGAATTGTGAAAAAAGAAAGAGTGAAAGGTGATGTCACATAAATTGTTGCTCTAAACTGGCTCAGTGCATTGCAGAACACCCTTGGCTGCCTAAATATAATCAGCAGTTGACAAGCAAGGCCTACAAAAACTAACAGAACATAATTGTTTGCTCTGTCTCACACTGCTACTTTGGGAAGCCAAAGGTGTCTTCCATACAGGCTGGATTTTCCAGTGGAGTTCCCAAGTATTGCCATACAGAGACCTAATCTGGGGCTGGCAGAGAAGGGCAGGGCAACTCGAAAGGGGTGGGAAGGAGCCAAATTTTGTGATTTGCTATTGATAGCATCCTCTATGGCTGTGAAGTCAGAGAAATGAGAGATCCTAAACTATCCTGAGGTTGTGATAAGGATTCATTGCTAAAGGCCAGTTTTTAAAGATATTTAACAGAAAATCCAAATCCTATTACATCCTTTGCAGTATGAGATTCCCGCTGTTAAAAAGCACTGCTTCCAATCACACAGAGTCTCTCATTGAGGTGCTGAAAGACCAGATTTCAAACCAGGCTTGGTTGTGAAAGTGACCCCCTGATGAGAGATGCTGGATTCTGTTATGATGGTAAACAATTCAGGTCCACTGAAAGTAGTGCTTATTGTCTAAATTACTCAGAGATTTAACTAGAATGGAAAAGTAACTGGTTGGTTTTTTTCCTGTTTTTACTTTACTCGTATTAGTATCATTAAGATACAAAAATACACTAGAAAAAAGCAAGAAGTTTCTTATAAACTGGTAAGTTTCAATCTTTTGCATGCATTCTCCCTTAGTTCCAAGATAAATGAGTCCTACAGAGTTCAAGGAGCATCTGGATGTTGCTCTTTGTGATATGGTTTAGTTTTAGGTAGTCCTTCAAGGAGAAGGGCATTGGGCTCAATGATCCTTGTGGGTCCTTTCCAGCTCATCATAGTCTATAATCACAATGTGATTGCAATTAACTTTTAAACATAATTAAAATGCAACCATATTAATGAAAAGTTGTGCTATGGGCAATAGCAGACCACCAGAGAGAGTGTAAGATAGCTGAACCTTCTACACTACCAGATCTTATGCAAAAAAATCGTTTCTCAGAAGAGGTGCTAATTGAATATAAAACAACTTAATTTTAACAAGTACTTTTTTAATATATACTCCTTGTGAAATCCTTTTTTCCCTTAAGTGTTTTCAGTTGCCAGAAAAATTCATTGCAAAACCCTGGCTCTGCCTTTCTTTGGCTTGGCTTCTCAAACATTCTTCATATGACCAAAGATAGCTTTCTGTATCATGAGAAAAGACAGTTCTTGTGGGGGCCAAACCACCTAGAGGCAGCTTTGGCTTACCCATGACACCCGTATAATTCCTGCTGTTTCTTGTTGACTGGTTTGTTTTTCCCTGTTATCACTAGACCCAGTGGCAGAAAATACTCAAGTGGTCCTAGCTGGGAATTAAATCAAACTTATATCTCACTTGCAGGATAATACCCCTCAAGGCTCTTTCACTAAAAGGGACAGGCTGACACATCAACCTCTGCTTTTCTTGTCTCCCCAGATCGCAAACAAACTTGGAATGCCAATAGCCTTTTTATTAAGTTCAGACACATTTCCACAAAAGAAATTAGAGAGGATTCAGAAACTTCATGTAAAAATGCAGAATAACTTTGTTCGCTGATTTATATTGTGTTTGGATTTACTGTTTGCTGGGAAAAACAAAAACCTTAGATTACTCAATAACTAGAGTAATCTACACACATCTGGTTATATGACATCAGCATTCTGAGTACCAATATGCTTTCTGTTGTTTAATAAAAGCAGAGGGCCCTTCAGAGTTCAAAGGGGCTAAACAAGATTATACTGGGAGACATGCTGTCATTATTTCACCCCAGCCAGCAACCCAGCCCCACACACTCCCCTTTCCTAACCACAGGGTCAGGGAAAGGATCAGAAGAATAAAACCCAAAAAGTCATGGATTGAAATAAAGAAATTTTTGTAGTGAAAGAAAAAAGCTGCAGGCACAAGCAAAGCAAAACAAGGGATTAATTCAGTGCTTCCCATGGGCAGGCAGGTGTTCAGCCAGCTCCAAGAGAGCAGGGCCCCATCACACATAGCAGTGACCGGGGAAGACAAATACCATCACTCCAAACATCCCCCTCTTCCTCCTTCTTCCCTCCAGTTTATCTAGTGAGCATGATGTCAAATGGTCTGGAATGTCCCTTTGGTCAGTTTGGGTCACCTGTCCTGGTTCCATCTCTTCCCAATCTCCCATGCACTTCCTGGCCACTGTGGCAGTAGGAAAAGCAGAAAAGATCTCAGCTCTGTGTGAGCTTGGCTCAGCAATATCAAAACCTCTCTATATTATCAACCCTCTGTTCAGCACAAATCCAAAACACAGCCCCGCACCAGCCACTGTGAAGAAAATTAGTTCTACCTCAGCTTAAGCACTTCATAAATTTATTAATCTGTTTTTCTGGCTACTCTCCAGCCAGTTGCAGACCCTCCAAGACTGTCTCCTTAATTCTGACTTGACATAGGAGATAAGGGAGAACCTCCACTTTGCACATCTGCTGCATTTTATGCCTTTTAGTTTACATCATGAATTTTTCTTTCCCCAACATGCCGCATGTTCTTTGTGTTGCCCCCCAAACTGAACTCCAAAATCAAATTAACAAACCCATTCCACAGATAAATTACTTAGCTATTTTCTAATGAGTACCAGCTGATCAGCATATCCAAGTAAATGAAAGTATATATGGTGTTTTTGCCAAAAGTGTGGTTCAGGGAAAGACAAAGTAAAGGAAAAAAAGAGGCAGAGGTATCAGTCACAGCTCACAGTACAGCATGATTATGCACTTTTATCATGGACAGCAAGACTACTTGTAATTAAAACACTTTATTACAAAACTGCCTCCAGCAGAGATGGAACAGATCCTAGTCTTCGTGTTTAGAAGAAAGGTAAATTTGTAATATTTCTCTTCCAAATATAACAGTAAATTTCATTTAGAAAAAAAATGAGTGATGCTGAGGAGAAACACATTAAAAACTCTCCATTTAGAGTCACAATTAACAAAACACCAATAAACAAGACAAAGTGCGGTCATTCTTATAAGGAAGGAAACTTGTTCTTATAGAAAACTCTTCTGCAATTACAGAAAATTCTGCATGATGAAAGCCATGCAATAAACTTCAGTGTGTTGTATATGGCACGCTCAACTCTACCCTAGTGCTCACTTCACTCTCAAGGCTACTCCTAAGCTCCTGCTTTCTTGGCCTGTGCAGCTGCAATTTACTCCCTAGATGAGGATGCATTAGCATAGGAATTTTTAAGCACATGGTCTGCTTTGCATACAGCCCCAGGGATGGATGGTACCCAGGCTATGAGAAGCTGCTCAGGTGTTTCATTTCTCATCAGTGCTAATGGTTTGGCTTCACACTTTACACCCTGCTCTGAACAATTTACTTACAGACATTTCAGCACATATCACTAAAGCATTCAAGCAGTTATTGAAATGCTACTTTTTATTTTTAAATATTATGGGGTTAAAAAGCAATACTAACTCCATTTTAAATTACAGGAATTGAGACTCAGATTTGAAAAAAAAGCATAGGCTAAAGAGACATTCTACTTGCTTGGAGGGTTGAAATGTACCTAGTATTCAATGGCATAATTTATATCCAAAGTACATCTCTCACAGATTTCATTTGATGCTGAGTCCTTCAAATGCTCACAGAGATCAGACCCTCAAATTTCTGTTGAAATGAACCTTTCACTCCCAGTTGAAAGAATGGTTTCAGGTGCTGCTGCAGTTGAATTTGACTGTCTTCCTGCCTCTCCCCTCCCACTTACTGCAGCTGACATAGAAGTCACTGCACCTTCAGCAGAGAGGGAGTAAGTGACCACATGAGTATGATGGTTCCTGTTCAGTACAAGGTAGAAAAGCCTCTCTGAATCCATTACAGAAGTAACCAGTGTCACAGTACTGTAACTTTCACATGGTCAGTGACTGAATCTCTGTTAAGGGGACATTTAGTGCAACATTTTGTGGAGCTGTTCAGGTGGGACTTGTAAAATCTCCACTGCCTTTCTCTGGTTTTGATATTGCATCAAAACAACATGGCAGGAGTAAGGGAAAAAAGCCTTCAGGAAAACATTTCACTATGATAATTTTCTACCTCTATTTTCAGTTCCTCTGTACAATCCCTAATTTCCCAACTGGTGAGGCAGGACATCTTCGGATATACAGCATCCTTAACTGCACAGTTTGTATTTGTTGCTGTATCTGAATTGTTCTTTGCAATGAACAAAGCATGAGTCCAGAGGGAAAAATTTTATCATGCAGTTAAAGTCTGTTTTGCAAAGAGTAAATTATTTATGTGCAGAGAGAGGGAGAGGCTAATTAAAGTGACACAGGCAAAACTAATTCTGTCACTTCCTAGGGGAGGTCTCGTAGGTTACTATTCTTAAGGTGCAACAACGCTCAAAGGGATTAAATACATACTTGGCTGGGATGGGAGAAACTTCACAGAAGTTTCAAAAAAGCAAAGCTTGTATCCAAGGTCCTTGAAGAGCCTCTTCAGGTTTTGGAAATAGTGCATGAATTCAAGTGTCATGCTTTGTTGAAAGCTCCTGATTGTGATCTTGACTTCTTTTCTTCCAGTTGGACTCCTTGTTCCAAGTTCGTTCTCCCTGCACAGCTAATCACAGCCTCCAAACCTGAGACTTGTCACAGATCCACTGCTCTTCCTTAGTATCCTCATGTTCATCAAAACCCAAGTGGAGCAAGCTTATCCTGACAACCCTTAAGGTACACACACCAATATCATTAATATAGTTATTTATGGCCTTTTCCTGCTTTCTCTGTATCTCCTTTTCAGGTTTGCCTGCAGCCTGATTTCTCATCATCCAGACTGTTCCCTCACTGTCTCTGCTTTTGTCACTGCTAGTGATTCAGAGAATCCCACTCAGCTCCCTCACACCTTTACTAGGGTGGGACTGAAACCCACCTTCCTCATCATTGCCTGCAGAAGCAGAACTGCACTTAGGGCAGAGGCCCATCAGACTCGTTTTCTGCTGAGCAAAAAACAGAATAAATTGCTTTTTCTTTAATAGAGGGATCAAAGTAAATTGGTCAAACAAAGTACCAGCAGAAGTAAACACAGCTGTTTGCTTGTCAGTGACTTGACTGATCAACCATTTCAACTAAATTAAGACCAACTGTAAATCTCTGCAGATAATTAAATATGTTATAGGCAGAACCACGTGCTAAAGAGCTGATAAAACACACATATCATGTTTTTGAGAAAGCTGTGACCTGTAAAAGGTCCTCATGAGAAATGAGGCACATATGATCTGTGCATGTCAGATAGTGTCAGATATTAACATTGTGAGCCAAAACCTCTGTGCAGCATATTATGACATTAAAAAAACAACCAAACCAAACCAAAAAACCAAAAAAAACCACAAAAAACCAAACAAACAAAAAAAACCAAACAAACAAAACAAAACAAAACAAAAAAAAACCAAATCAGACTGCAAGGGGCAGAAAATCAATAGCCCATTGGTATTTCCTAAACAGATCCACAACACTGCCAGGACTGGCTGCTTGAACTCACTGAACAGCGGCAGCTTTAGACAATTAAATTTTTTAGAGAATTTGAAAAATACTGTGAAAACATGAGAAAAAAATACTAAAAAAACTCCTACTAAAATTAAAGCAAATCTCTTCTGCACGTCTGAGCAGCAGTAACAAAATGTGTAATTTTGGTGGTGGCTCATGGGAAGAACAAAAATACATACCTCTAAAACAATGGCTATTTTCAAAGATCTGATTCAGGTCTTTAGGGAAATGAGTCTTTAAAGGAAAGTCTGTCAGAATGGTTCTTCTACTTGTTTGGTTTCGGTAAGGAAAAGCCAGACAATACTATTGCCTAGGTTTGTTCTTAGAAACAGCTAGATGGTACTGAATGAAATTTCAATGAAATTTTGCCCAAAGCATAGACTTTGGAAAGTCTCTATAGAGAGAATGGCAGATGATTAGGCAGAACTAAAAATAACTGAAATAAGAGTGGGTTTTATTCACAGTTGCTGTTGTTCTTTAAAGGGTAGTGTCTGGCTGTGCTACCTGCTCCACCTACAGCAGTATCTGAGTAGATGCCAGTGGCCATGCATCTGCTTTAGGGATTATCTTCCTCATGGTGCAGGAAATGTAGGTTCTGAAGAAATGCTGTGACCATTTTATGCCGGTGCTTTGAAGCCTGTACTAGAGAAGGTACTGCAGATATTAAAAGTTTGATTTCTGCTCTCTTTTTCTCTTTGCTGATTAAGTTGATGCAAATATAAACACATTCCCTCCTTACATTCCATGAATTTGTGTATAAACAACAATCTCGTGCAGGGATGTAGAAGTCTTTCTACTAGCCTTGCTTCCATCCTACCATATCCTCGATCTATCTCAAGCACTTTCTAAAGATACATTTTTTTCAAAAAGGCAGTGAAATCCAAAGCCTTGTATTCTGCAAACTTCCAGAATTTGCTGAATTAGAAAGCACGTGCACCTGAATACTTAATTAGATATTTGAAACTTAATAATTTAGCATTGTTCTTCAGCCTAGAGGCTTGCAAACAGGTGCTTTTAATCTTAACAGAATGAAACATCAGTAGCCCTTGTGTTCCATGACTGCACACTCCTCCCTCCTTCCCAGGCTGGATGGTGACACTGCTGATCAGTGTGACGGGGTGGCATACTGGGTCCAGTCCATTAACTGGTTTTCTCCTCAGAATAGCTACTGGAGCAAGATTTTTCCCCAGCTTTGCTGTCTGACTTAACTAAAGAACTGCAATCTAGCTTCATTTGAGAAATCAGCCTGAACATCAAATATTTTTGAAAATTTGGCTCACAGCATATTAGCATTGTAATATGCCAACACTGGATATTTACAGTGCTCTTAAAACCCTTATTTTTGTTCCTGTTTGAAGTAATGATAGTAAACCACATAAGATCTGTACATATTAATGAATAAATATTGTAAAATAGCTGCTCATACTTATCAGGAAACTCCATTTAACTTCAGAAGCCATAACAATGCAGGGTTAGCACTTTACCTTGAATGCTGCAGTGATAGCATAAAGCTTTTCTAACCCATTATCTAAGGTCAGCCTTAATGGTACCATAAAATTTCTTCAACACAAGGCAATTTTTGCTTCCTGAGGGCTTTGTAAGTTTTCTGTAAGTATACAGAATACATCTGAGTATCTAATGAAAATAAATTAGAAATACATACTTGCCCAAATGTAATGCAAAGCCTTAAATTACTTATTAGTCTAATAAAACACTCTGAATTCAAAGAAACATTTTAGAATTGAGGAATGAGTGCATGAAATACCAGAACAGACCACTAGTATATATTCAGCAAATATATATTTATATGTATAATTATGTATATGTCCCCTTGAACTGACTGAGCATACAGTTTGAACAGCTTGAACTGGCTGTTGGTCCTCCAGGCAGATTTCATTACATTGCCATGTAAGAAGGACAGTGCTTGGCCTCTTTATGTTGATGCACTTGAACTTTCAGAACACAATTGGTATTTCCATGTGTTTACAAGTAAATTTTTAAATTAGTTTCTAAATGAATATATAATTTGAAATGGACCCTTCAGTTAACTTAGCATCTCAAAATTGCCTGTTGTCTTGTCCCAAGTGATTTTGATAATGTAACAATGGACAGGCTTTGTATTTCCTACATAATTAATACTCAGATGCCTTCTGCTGTGTCTACCTGAATAGTATGCAATGGTCATTTTCTTTCCATTACTCTCCATTTCTAAGGGGTTATTTTTCACCATGAGACTAATAAAGGCACACTAACACTTATTTCAGTCTCTCTAGATTGACACAGAAAGCAATGGTTATTTTGTAATGGTATCTTAATAAAGGCTTAATGATAGCATGTTAGCTGAGGACAATCTGGTTAAGAACAATGGCAGGAATATGCTATGGTGAAAACTTCTCTCAAGCTTTCAGAGGAGAGAGAAATACAATATAGATATTTAGCTGCCTGTGGAAAAGATTTTTTACATATTTTATTGTTAAATCTTTGTTATAAAAATAAAACTGCTGATGACAAGATTTTATAATTTTGTAGAAATTATATATAAGGACACCCTTGCACTGCCCTGCAGTCTAATGTCCATGAATATAGGAGCCTTTAATATCTTCATCTATCTCCCTTTCAGCATTTCCTTAAATGAACTTGTCTTTTATCAAGTGGACGGATGGTGCAATGAGTCTGTGGCTAGAGCTCTGCTTTGATACAATTGCTGGCAGTCACAATCTAAAAACCTACCAGTACATCAAGTGATCCTAGAAACCTGTAAAAGCTCTTTTTCTCTCTAGAGCAGTATCCTTTGCTACCTGCACAAAGAAAAGATCTCAGGAGGAGGACTTTCACTTTTGAGAAAATACACTGAAGACCAAATTAAATGATTCCTCTGTCACTTGTCTCTGTAAACAAATGCACATAAAGAAGTTCATTATATCTTAATGGCTGAACACTGAGGAGATGAGAATATCACATGCAGTAAAAAGAAATGGGTGCCTTCACCAGTAGGTAGCTTTTGTTTCGGTTACCAATACAGGTGTTCCAGCCACCACAGTTCTTATTGAAGATATGGCCTCACTTTAATCTCCATAATGCTGGGATGCTTGCATGTAACAAAAGTGGGAACTATTATTTTAGGAATCTATGGTGGAAGATGTCTTTGTATTCATACAGAGAATACTGGAGATGCTAACAAGGTGAAGCATGAAGGATTTTCCAGATATTTGACTATTAGCTCTGTCTCTTTCTTTGGTAGAAAAAAAAGTTGGGAGTGATTAAATATTAAATTCCTCTTTTTCTCCCATCACTGAAAAATTATTAAATTACACACTAATTCCCATCACTCATAATTCAGAAAAAAAGAGGAGGTTAAGAGGAACAGAAGTAGAGTTACAAGCTTACATGAACAGTTAGGACTCATGGGCTTTCCAGCTGACATATAATCCACCTAAATACCCTCAAATAGTAAGTAGCTTCAGAGGAGTCAGGGTTGAGCTGAGAGCTCACAACATTTAAGCCACAAAGCATCCCTGGGACCACAGGTCCACTTGATGCTCTCCAGCACACTGCAAATTCCATCAAATGAAGTTCCCAACTAGAATTTCTGAGGTTGGATTGAGATAATTCAGAGAGGCCAAGTTCACCATTCCGTGGATGCTCTTTGTAGCTCTAATCCCTTCAAACCAATCTGAGCTCATTTTCAATTTCATGGATCCACTTGGCTCATGCAGCTGAGCTTTAGGAAAGTCTGTGAAGTTGAAAATTGCCATTCTGCTGAATTCCTGCAAGTATAATGATACATGTATATTCCTACCTTTCTGCAGAGAGATGTTACTCACACATACTCTTTGCATATCAGCCAACCTCTAAACCATAAACAATGAATTTTTTGTTCCAAGGAATTCATGTTTCTGGGGTGTTTTTTTTCTTTTTTTGTTTGTTTGGTTTTGTTTTGTTTTTTTTATTTTCTATTTCATATTTAGATATAACTCCAACATTAAGTTCCACAATAAATAGAAGCCAACACTCAGTAAGCATATAATCAAATATGAGGCTGAAAAGAAAACAATACAATTAATTTTTTATTGCTTATTCATATATCTCTATCCCTCTGTTATTCCACCACTAATTTTTTCTTATCAGTTGATAAGTCTCCAAATAAAAGTTCACTTCTTCTTTTATTCATATAAAAGCCCAATGACTGGCAATGATATTTCCCTCTGTTTAGCATTTAGATTGTGCTATTCTGTTACATATGACATTAACAAATTTAAAATAGCTTCTTTTCAAACTGAAGGCCAAGCTTCTCTTTCAGTGTGTTTGTGAGACCAGCTCGATAAAGTGATGGTACTGCCTACATGCTATCTAGTGACATTCCCTTTCTTCTCTTTACTCCCCTATAACTGAGGAATTCCTCCTGGCCACTGGGACAGAGCTCTCAGGAGGACTTTTTGGGTCCTACAGTTTTTATAGACAAGGGCAGATAGGCACATCCGAAGACACTGCTTTTATTGAGGTAAACACAGGTAAAAGTTGTCTGTTGCCAGTTCTTTTGGGTAGTGGCCAAGCAGGCAAGCTGTGTGTGCAAGCTCTCAGCTAGCCCCAAACACCTTTCTTCTGCGTTGGGAGAGGACAGAGGGAGGACAGAGCAAGCACTTCAGGAACAGGGCAAGCAAACAGAGGATCAAAGAAGAAATCCAGAGCAAAGACATTCTGCTCTTCAGGGACTAAGGAATTTGTTGTGATACCGAACACTTTAGGCTCAATCTTTCTGTTTTTGATTAGTACAAGTGCTGTTGGAGAGAAATGAGTGCATTTTTTCCAGGGGGAGGATGTACTGTAGACTAAATCCTATCTGTCCTCCCAGGGAGGGAGATCAGAGTACTGGCCCCAAGCACGTCTGCCCTTTTCCCCCTTGCTGTCCCACCATGGCTGCAGTCACCAGTCCTTGGACATCTGTCAGGTACAGCCCAGAGCCCTCAGGGGCTTTCTCTGTGTCGACCCTTTAGGCTGCAGCAGACTGTCCTAAGCATTTCCATATCTCATCTTGTTCACACCCTTCCTCCTGACACCAACAGGACTCGAGAGTTTCTCAGGCAGATCTTCCCATGATGACAGGTCAGAAAAGTATGGATCATAGGCTTACCAAAGAGTCCCTCAGTCACATGTCAGTCCCAAAGCCACAACTGGAAAACATATAATCTGCCTTCAGGTACACATTGCCCTAATTTCTGTGCCTCTTCCTGCCTTGCCATAGCCCAGGCAAGCCTGTACTAGTTGCTCCAGTGATCACAGTCTCAGCCTAGTCTTCAAACTACCAGTTTCTGACACTACAAGCATGCCAGGATTTCTTCATTATTTATTATGTGACATTCTTATTTTAATTTTAAAAATAAGGCAATACATACTTCAGTGCTAACAGTTTGGAACTATTTATCTACACATTTATTGAAGAATAAGTTATCCTGGGAAATAAACTTCCATACTTTTCATTTTGCTTGACAGCTCCCAGGTTAAGCTAAGTGTAAGGTTAGCTTACAATTCATGAGTGAGGATATAAAAATTCATATTTGGTCAAAACTCAGGGGCTTAAAATTTAGTTGTAAGTAAAACAAGTAAATATCTTTTAAAATTAGTCTTATTACAACCAAAGCAAAAAGAAAAAAAAAAAAAAGCTTTTTTTTAAAGGAAGTAAAAGCCCACCTAATAAAGACAACAGAGAGAAGTAAATTAATTTTAATACTCTTCTTGAATTTCAAAGGGAATCCTTTCCAAGTTAGGTCAGAACAGGAGAGAAGGCCAATGTCTCATATGATACTTCTAATATTTTTAGTGGATCTTTATGACTTAGGCTATTATAATTGCTTTTGAAAAGCATCTTTTCACTCTGACAGACAAGTAAAAACTTGAAGGGAAGCCAATAACTTTGACACCAGCTTATCACAGGATATCTCTTATATCACACTGTCAATATTATTATTTTATACAAACTGTCACAGAAGTGGAAGAAGAAGGTCATAAGAGAGAAGAATATGAGTTGAAATATTAAAGAATAAACTCCAGTAGTTGTAAAAGGTTTGAATAAAAAAAATGCTGAGGAGAATCTTCCATGTGCTGATAGGAAAATCAAACTTTCTAAGAGGCAAATGCAGTCTCTTATAATCTATAACAGCCTTACACCTACTCCCAGTGGATTATTGTGTATTTTCAAGTTTGCACACAGTTTGCAGACAAGCAGAGCAGAACAGGTCAACACTCAGACTCTTTTGTTGGTAAGAAATTCTCAATGTCTTTCAGTCTTCTTAAGAGGAAGTTTTTGTGGTTTTTTTTGTTAAAATAAAAATTCTAGGGAATAGAAGCTTGAACCTTGTAATTTCATTTTTGAAATTATGAATTTGTTCCCAGTTCCCATGGGTTTATTCAAAAACCGATTCTGGTTATTACTGTGTTGTAATATTACACTGTTAGATGATAACAAATTTTTTTTCTATTTTTGAATCTTTAAAGCCAGTCAGTACTTAGTACCAGTCCTAACACTTTATATTCTTTCAAAATGTTTTCAGTCTGTATATTAATGAAACATGGAATCTACAAGGAACCAACATGGAACTGCAAGGTAAATGTCTGAAATTCTTAAAGAGTTCTTAACCTTGTCATCAGGCCTGGACATACCATAAAAAACCATTATCACAATGGAATGAAAAACAAAACTATGATAAAATGGTATTGAACTAGCAGTATTAGAATGGACAGAGTTCACAAAAAATCAGAGGTTGTGGTAATAATCTACAAATTGCAATAGGTGCTGTTGTCTCTGCATTTTCAAGAGAAATTAGTGATTCATTGATTGTGGATTTACTGTCCACACCTCAGCCCTTTTCCTGTGGGAGCCCCAAGTTTGCTGCTTGTAAGAAGAGGTGTTAGGGACAATATTTTGCAGTCAGGATGGGCAAATTTGCCTGTATGAGGCAGTTGGTAGGAACAGAGTGGGCACCCAGCTCCATGCCAGGACTGCCACAGACCTGGCTGTACAGCCAGGCAAAAAACAAATGTACCAAACAGTGATAATGCCACTGGAGCTTCCTGCATGTCACTGGACTGCTTTTTTGCGCCGCTTTCAGAGTGGCTCGACAATGTTTTTCCTCCATGACAATCCTCTCCTTGCAAGTTAGAGGCATGCTCTTCTCTCCTAATTCACTGATGGCGGTGGGAACTTGAGGCACTCCCCTCATAAACCACCCAGTCACAGCAATTCATTAACAGCTGACCAGATCACCTCTTCCTGTGCTCCACCTCTAAAACATAAACTCTCTTGATGGGCTTTATTACATGTTGTAAACTTGACCAATTTTCATTTTCCCCCTGTGCTCAGTGTTCTGCAGCATTTCACCTTTCTGGGGGAGGGAAGAACAGGGAGCACAGTCTAATGTGGTTTGATTTAAATTATTACCCTCGTGCACACTTACTTTGAGATGCTATTTTCCCTGCCTGTTCTAACTGCTGAGCACAATCACTAGAGCTCAATTATTAAAGAGATTCTAAAAATAGTGCGATGCAAGGCTGTCTACAAAGAAAAATCATTCAAACACAAAAAGAGACATGTCCTGGGCAGTGAGCTTTCACTTGTATTAGCTTCCTAATTCTTTCTTTTTTTTTTTTTTTCCTTCCATCTTTTGCTCTCTTGCCTCTTCCTTTCGATTCTTTCCTTCAGCAGCAATAAGGAAGAGGGACTTTCAGGACATTCTCTCCACTACCCGAGAAAACTGCATTAGCTCATGCACACATTGGCACAAGAAAACATTTCCTTTTTAGTAAATGCCAACATTCTCCAACTTTCCTTTCAAGAAGATCATGAACTTGTGTTCATGGGAATATAACCAAAATAAAATAAATAAATAAATGTAAGCCCTAGTATTTCTAGCTGTGAGTCTTTTTGTGCACTCTTCAGTGGAGTTGAAAACAAGGGCATGGTTAACCATCTGGAAGCCTCAGAACTAATGTTTCCCTGCCAGGGATTTTTACAAGTCTGTGATTCATTTGATGATTCCTGTTTGGAAAAGCATTTAGGGCTATGGGTAAATCTCTAATTACGTGCAGGTAAGCTCTTGCCTCAAGAAAGGTCTCTCCTATTTTGAGACACTAGTCAGAAGGGGAGCTAGGAGGAAGGTGATTAGGATATCTGAGAAGATTCACCTTATAGTCAGTTTGGGCATCCTAAATCCTGGCTACTCTTTCTAAAAGATATCTTTAAGGATAAATAAGGAAAATAAGGCTGATACAAGATAGCAATATGCTAAGCTTCTTTTTTTCCTTAAGTTTCCCAAATGATTTCAAAACAAACAATAGCAATTACATCTAGACCTAGAGCTGCAGGAGGGAAGAAAGACACAAGAGGAGGAAGAAATAGGAGGGAAAAAGCTAAAGTCTTTTTGCCCCTACTGCAAAGCCTGGATGAATACACACATGTACATGTGTCCCTCACCCTAAGGCAGGGATCACATCACTGTTTCTGCCAGCCCCAGCAAGAGCCTTTTAAGCAGGAGACTGATGGGATCACACCAATTTCACCTGGCTACAGGCATGTCTGTTTGGAAAGAAAATATCTTCCTCCCCCTCCCCTCCTACATCAGTTCCACATGCATTAACATTCAGACTAAATCTGCAGTTACAATCCCTTGAGCAGGCTACAACTTGTAGGAACAGCTCCGCCACCAAAGCTGTTAGGACTGCAAAAGTGTCAAGGGACTTAGCCTGAAAATTAAAATCAGAGGGCTATCAGCTTAGAGGTTGCACGGTGTGTGCAGGACATAACAGCAAGGAATTAATAAAAACTTATAGTACTGACAGCTCTGAACCATTTTACTCTGCTTTTCTCAGAGAGCTTAGGTGACCACACACCTCTTTCACATGGCCTGTCATACACAAGAAAGGTGTCAACTGCTAATGCCAGCAGTGAGAAGCTGTTCAGGAATTTTTCTGCCAGCTTTTGCAACACAGCAACCTATTTAAGAGGCATACAATCCTGGAGACTGTGCCTCTTGATGTCTCTAAAGAATACACAAATTGATGAATGGTCATACACATCTTGTAGGAAATTAATGTCCATGGTCATTCTCAGCTAGACACTTACAACTGAATGCATACATCTCCAAAGCAAAATACAGAGAAATATGAGCTCTTTGAAAGTTGCTCAGATACCATCCCTGGGTCTTAACTAGGTTTTAATACCAATTTCAGTTATCCAGACTAAGATAAAAACCACATGAAGAACAACGATTTACTAGAACAAAATATATTTCACAGTCAAACTGGCCATTTGGGATACACATCTTGCTGACATGAAGAATGTCTGAGTTCACCACATAGCTAAATTTTAGAAATAAAAAGAAGAACTGAAAAGTATTTTTTTCCTATGGGCAATGATACAAGTTATTTTTATCTAAATACTATAAAATGACACCTAACCACTCAGTTAATAGAAATGACCACGAATGAAAAGAGAAGAAGCTGGGTAGTAAACTAAGTTTCTAAATTACCTATATGATTTAAGTTCAACAGGTAACTTACACAACAGAATAAGCAAAGCATTGAAACTAAAGCACAAGAACTTAAATTTACATTCTCTGAATAGTGTCTGGAATAACTTGTACAACCCTGTCACAAGCACCAGTATGACATGAACAGCATGTCCCTGTCAGTTTGACTGAGTCTTAAAGCCTGATGAAAATATTTCACTCAATTAGTGCACCTTAAAGTGGGGAAAAAAATATTCAGAAGAGCAGTAAGAACAATTCAAAATATAACATCTGTGAAGTACTGCTGATTAATAAAAATAATAAAAGTCAGACATAAAGTACAACATCCCTTTGTTAATTATGGATTGCTCTCTTTAATTAAAACACCATAACCAATTATTGGTACTTCCTTTAAAAAGACAGAGTTTGCCAGAGGCACAATAAATACTAATAATTCACTCCACAATTACTAATAATTTCTTTCTATGGAGCTTTTAATCCATCTAATCCACACAAAAATAGAAATAAGGGTTGGGAGTGCCATTTGGTGCTTGCTGCAAGCAGAAAGAAGGAGCTGATTTGACCAAGGCTTCAGGGAGAGCTGGTGGCAGGGTGGGGAGGGGGCAGAGGCAGGCAGGGCAGGTAAGGATGGGTTATTCCTTGTCACCAAGAGTGAGGAGACAATGATGTTGGTTGTACTGCAGATACACAAAGAGCCAAACACATTTTCAGCCTGAATGGCTTCAGTGACATCAGGGAGGAAGAAAATGCTCCACAAAGAGGGAGCATGGTGGGTAGCACAATGTGCAGCATCCACAGGAGTTGGCTCCAAGCACTTGCTGCCAACCTCTTCAGAGATGCCGAAGCTCCATGGCATTTGAAAGTTTCAGGGCAGGCAGCAGACCTGGGTTCAAGACATCTCCCTTGTATTTCCATAGATAATACATAGCTGAATAGCACCAGCTTCCCTCTTCTTGCCTGCCACTCAAGACCAGCCATTAGGCACTGAATGAACGAAGAGCCACTAATCTGCAGTACTTTTCACATGCCATAATTTAGTTTGAGCTATTGGAAGTGGCCTTCTTTGACAGCCTCATTTACTGCAGAGCCATAGTGCCTTTCAAATATTTATTGTGAGTGATGGAGCAGCACAGGAGCATCAGCCTTTGCTGATTTTATTATTGCACTGCCAGAGGAACACAGATGTATCCTTCAGGTTTTAGGAAACCTACAACGTTCTTCACAGTTTAAGGACGAAAGACCTAAACCAGTGTCATGCCACCTGAGCACTTTATACGTGATCTATTCCATTTCTCATACTTTCTTTGGAGGCTAAGATTGAAAATAAAACAAACCTGGAAATCACTCTCAGAGGGAAAAGCTATCATGGTAAATGCACACACACAACATAGATCTTAATGTTCTTCTCCCATCCCAGTCCACAGCCATGACAAACTCCACCCCAAATTCCCAGTGGTTTGTTTTCAGGGTTGGTTTTTTGGAGGCCATTTTCTATGGGATTTTTGTTCTCTCTCTCTTTTTTTTTTTTTTTTTTTTTTTTACAGTGATCATTAAAGGAAAATTAGATATGAAAAGGTTTTTTTTGACTGATCCTACTTTTTGATAGTTACTGCAGGCTGCTCTGGGGAAGGCGGAGCATGAGGAGACAAACATCAAGTTTTTTGCCTGCACCTGGAAACAGTTTAGCCACAGAGAGCTGGATTCTTCTCCTGATCAAGTGTGAAACACCTGCATGGGACCTCTGATGGAGGAGAGGAGCTTTGCCAGTAAGAAACTTTAGGCTGCTGGAAGTCACACTTCACCTGCCAAAATTTGAGAGTTGTGCCTGCTCCCTAGGTAGTGTGGAGGTGAGAGCATCAGCCTCTACACCTGCCCTTCCTGAGCTCCACTGCAGTTCCCAGGATGTTTCCTATATGGGTTGGGAGCTTGACTCCCTTAAGAAACAATACAGAGAAAGACACCCCCAAAATACTTATTTTTTTCAATAGCTCATACTTCCACTTTACAGCCTTATAGTTCATTCTCACAATACAGTCAGCAGAGGAACCTCAAACTATAGGTTCACTGGATAAGGGAGTAAAATCCCCCATCCCCTAAAACAAGCTGAAGAAAATGCCCCTCAAACTTGTCACCATTAGCTAATGGCTGTGGTATTTTAGGGTGAACAAACTGTGTTGACTGCTCATGCATGCAATGCCACTGAAACTATTTGACAACAATGAGAGCACTGGGGGCACTTTAGGCAAAAAAGCATAACCACAGCCTCAATGCTTCAAATATCTAATATAACATGGCTGAGAACATGGCTGGTCTTTGTCAAACCAGGGAATTAAAGTATTCTATATAGCCCTTGGAATGAATTCATCCTGGCTGCAACATCAGGGATTAATTATATATGTGGACTTTGCACATATTTGGTAAACTGGAACTCCAATGTCTCTACTTGCATTTAATATAATGCATGTTCTCGGTTTCCTAGACTGTTTATGTTAAAAGGAAAAAAAAAAATTAAAAGCATACAAACAACTTAAAGTGTGATTTGCCTCTCTTTCACCCTCTCCTTTATTTTTTTTTTCAATAGATAACATCTAGTTTAAAATATCTATTCTAAAACTATGATCAGCAAATACAATTAAACTCTGACTCAGACAGGCTCGTGCCAAATGGCAAACTGCCCCATAAAAAGGTAATTTTGGTCTCTTTCTGTTTATCTCCCTCTGCCTTGAAGTATTCAGTATTACAGAGCAGAGAGATTTTGGGACAGCTGGGTAGCATGCTAAAAGGAGCAAAAGGACCATTTCATTTTCTTGGCATATCCTAGCTACAAACAGGTTTCCTACAACAGAAGAACAAATTAGCAACTTTAGAAGAAAAGGGGTAGCTAAAGTCTTATGTAATGGACTATTTCAGACTATGGTCTGAAAAAGCTTCAAACTAATGCAAAAGCATCATCTGAAATAAAAAAGTGAGGGGAATTTAAGACAAAAAAAAGACTTAGCGATGTTAATTCTTATCCTGTCACTCAGACCAAGTTGCTTTCTGGTGGTATTTTACTGCAATATTCCCAGCTATGAAAAACTGTTGTTTCATTTTAATGATGATTGCTGATTCTTTTCTTTATAATGCTACACCTGCCAGCTGAGTGCTGGGTAAGCTCAGGTTAGGATTCTAAGCTTACAAAACAAAATGAGCTTTTTACCAGCAGATCTTTTCCCATGAGGTGGAGACACCTTACAGCTTCTGGTCATGGGGATGTTGGTGGTCCCACCACTCTGACGTCCCTTCCTCCAGACTCCAGAGATCACTTCTGACTCCAGGGATTGTTGCTTGGTCTGACATACAGGCATGGGCTGAGTCGCAGGGTGAGAGGTTACCAGAGCATTACTTGCCTGAGGGAACTGAGGTTTATCTGATGCTTCTTTCTTACTGTAGCTGGCATGCCTTCACATGGGACTCTTTCCCCCCCCAAACATGCATTTAATATAATGCATGTTCTCACTATGCCCTCTTGAGTCAGGACAAATGATGGAGACTGCTACAAATCTTCAGTTGCTTTTGCTACAATACCCTTTGCTGTTTTGGAAACCCTGGCTTTTTCAGACATCCAGCCTCCTGCTGCAGGGGGGACTGCTGCCTTTAACCATGGAGCTTTAAGTGACTACGGTGACAGCTCATGACCACAGTCCTGCCAGCTTCAGTGCCTCCTGCAGGGCTCCAAGCACCGCATTTGCTAGAGTCTCATAAACCCCATACGGTTCTTTTTCAAACCATGTGTTTATCAAAGCCTAGAAATGTCCCTCTTAGGCTGAGAAGGATCCCAACAGTTGGCCTCTTTCCTTCTCTGTCAGAGAGGTTTTGGGTTTTATGCTGAGTTTAGTCCTATTTCTACCCAGCAGTGAAAGTACTCTTTCCCTTCAGCTGTGATAATCTCCACATAACCCAAACTATCCTGTGGTTTTATCATCTGTCTGCATATGCCCATTTGCCTCAGAGTGATTCTCTTGACCATTACAAGTATCTAGTAGCTCTTCCAGATTACCCAGAGCTGCTACAGGCAGTGTTTGGTTTGCCCATCAGTCACACTGCCCCCTTTCCTTGGGATTACACCCACCAGCCCAAAATACTGCGCCTCATGTATCCCATAATCAAAAACAGCTTGACAAGATTCAACATCTCTCAGACCAAATGGTTTCCCAGAGTCTTCTTCAAACTCTGAGATCCTTTTACCAAGATCCACATATGCTATGCTCACTTCCCAGCTGTAAAAGTGGGTTTTTTTGGGAATCTGTCATGTTCTTAACACTTTTCGAGTCTCCAGACTGGCAGATGCCCATGATCACAGATTAATGAGGGAGAAGCAGGGACCTGGAGGCTGGAAGGTAGTTCTTGGATTTTATTTGACTGTGCTTTGTAACTAACCATGAAAATATGTCACAAGGGTGCTGGGAAAACACATTTTTCCTTGCATAACATATGTTACTTAGATAAAATAAATAGATAACAACCCCCATGTTGCTGCATACCAACAACTCCCATTATATGAATGTGACTCAGGGAGCCAAATGTTTAAAGCTAATATGCCAGTAAAGAACATCAATCCAGACAGAAGGGAAGCTGCTGGCTGGATGATAAAACCAAGCACGACCCTTTCTTCAAACTCAGCGTGGCCCTTGAGTGTTGCAGTGAAATCTTTGCCTTCACATGATGAAATCCTGAGCCTGGGTGGGCAGGGAGAGGGGGGAAGGGATCAGGAGGAACCACAGTGCCCTGGAGTACTGCTAAAGACATTAAAGGGCCATCAGCAGCTCACCAGCAGAACCCAGCATTTATTACAGCATAGCAAATTTTCAGAGATGAGCTCCTTTTATTTAGGTCTGCAGCTGCTTCTGACATCTCCCAGCTGAAAAGGGCTGAGCATTCTCACAATATTAAAAACTCAGCTTCTTTTCCTCTTGAAACTGTAGAGGGGAAGAGCAATAAAAAAAAAAAGAAATAAAATAAATAGTCTGCTGTATCCTGCCTGTTTACTTTCAGGCATAGGAGGACTGTATCAAATTTAACACGACTGAAAAACTGGAGCCAAAAGACTTGTTTTTAGAATCTGTGCTCTAGATGAGAGTATGAAAGCCGTATAAAATTGAATGTGTGACTCTGATCTTTATAGTAATGCTGTGAGTCATCAGCTAATGGTCAGTCTCCCCTTGCTGGAACTCATTATGGGGTGAAAGTCATTATAAATAAATCCTTTTATCAGAAGAATTTAAATTCCCACTGCTTGTTCCAGGTGCCTAAACAAACAGAGTCTAATTAATGATGGTGACCAATCTGCAAATACAATTTGTTTACCAGATGATGATACCATTCATATATGCAACATTCTCCGGCAGCAAACTGGGCAGTACATATACACAAGATCATAGCTTTAAAAGCTCATTTTCCATAGGCACAGGTCAGAGATGACAAGGGCACCTCATTTGTCATACAGCCAGCGAGTAAATGACAGCACTGTACAGCAACCTAGATGTGCACACAAGGTATATATTAGGGGATCAAAAATGGCTCTTGCCTCCAATGCATGTCACTCTGCTTTCACTGGGGTGGGTTTGCTGTTTGGCTCTTTGAGCGCTTTGTTCACCAACACTTGCTGCCTTTACAGTGTTAATGCCACAAAAGGATGAAACTGAAGAAAGCAACAACACTTTATCACACAGAAACATTAATATTTCTCAACTGGAAACAAATTGCTCAAGGGTTTTGCCTGATGCCTCCAAGTTGAATGAAACTAGGCAAGATATGTGTCTAAATAAATGTTTGATGCTGGATAATATGGTCTAACATAACAATGCCATGCAAATTAAGAAAAAAGAGCCTGCTTTATTTTTAAAAAATAATAATTCAAACGTACGATATCTAGATACCTACAAAAAAGATTAAGCCAAGTGAAAAACACTTTCAACCAGAATTTGAAAAAGAAACCCTGTGATCTACAAGCAATGTTTAGATGTGCTAGTCAACACCGAGTAGCAGCTGCTCTTAACGTTTAAAAAAAGAATCGATTAAAATAAGTATTTCAGCTATTGCAAACAAGACCAAATGAAAGATGAAAACCAGCATTGTGTGCTATTGACATACCAGAGGAAAATACAGAAAATAAATTCAGAACTGAAAAACCAGTAAAATAGGACATTAAGTGAATTTTTAGAATTCTGTGCCTTGAGAAAGTCAAGAGCATTTTAGCTCCCAGTTCAGAATCAAAACAACACTTCAGCATTTTCTCTAAGATAAATGTAGAACTGCTCCCCCCCACCCCCCTCCCCCCCACTTCCAATTCTGGCATCTGTGTTAACAAAGGTCAAAGGACTAGAATGGACCTGAGGAAACAAATCAGTGTCTTCTCTTCTGCCTAGAGGAGGCAGAGTAGGAAAACCCAAAAGGTTTTTCTGGCCCTTGCTACACCTGACCTGTGCCTGGGCAAGTCCAGACAGGCACTGTGCCACCATTCCTGCTGGCGATGGTGAGGGAACAGCCTTGCTGAGAGACAGCAGTGAGGATGAGTGACAGGTTACAGAGAAATCACTGCAGTTACACTCCCTTTCACAAACCTGGTGTCCCCTGCTCTGGCAATGCCCCCACTGCATGGAGGTTTGTGGATGAAGAGAAAGAGCATCTGAGTCTTTGGTATCAGTGTCTCCTTCAACGCAAGAAGTGACTGGCACGTACATACAGGCAGGGCAGATCCTGACACCAGTGTCTTAAAAGCCCTCTTCCTTCTGGAGGCAGAATCAAAATGTATTTAATATAAATATAATCATGCAAGAGTTAGGAAGGAGCCATGACAAGAAGAAAAATATGCCATAATCTTCCTGGTTCAGCACTGACCAAAAGAAACAGACTCCCAACTCAAAGAGGCGGATGGACTGACACATCTCACTAAAGCTGTGCTACAATTACAAGTGGTTTTGCAAAGAAGCAAGAATAGGGTTGGTGTTTCCCAGGCAGCTTCATATACTCCTCTTTAGGAATATTGTTTTCTTAAGAAATGAAAGAATTGTTCTTTTTTTTTTTTTTAACAAAACAACTGAACTTTGCAACTGCAGCTTGTCTTTTTCTCAACTCCTTAGTTGATTAAAAGAGAAAAATCAGAAAAAAATGTTTTCACTTTGTCTGTTTAAAACTCTTCCTTACTGGCATGCTATTCAATTTCTGAAACGTTAAAACCACAATAAAACATTGGTTTTTTATTAAAACAAGAAATACATGATTTTTTGTCACCAAATTATTTTGACACTTAACTGTAGCACATTCACAGCCATTTTATCTCTCCAACCACATAGGGAATTTCAATATAATTTCTCATGTCAAAAAAATTTCCTTAATATTTATGAATTATCTGGCTGAAATTGCAGTTTTTCATTTTATGCCCTTTCTGTTTTAACACCAGAACTCCTACTGCTACAGATAATATCTCTGTGATAAGAAGAGCTGGCACACACTGGCTCAAGCCATTCGATGAATCATTTTTTGAGAGGATTTGGCATTGGTTTAGGCAATTTTCAGTGAACATTCAACATAATTTAAAATGTCTAACTGAAATTCACTTTAATTTCAAAGCTTCATTTCCCAAATCAAAATGACTTTTCATTTCAAAATGGATACTAATGGGTAGCAAAAATAAATTTTCCTGGAGTGAAAACTAGAATCCCTTACTTGATCTCACACAGGTTTCTTCCTCTCCCACCTGCAGCTTTTGTAGAATTTTTTTGTCCATAAAATTATTCAAACGATGCAATATTTGAAAAAAACTATAGTGGAAAAAATTTGAATTATAAGTATCAACATATCTACATTACCTAAATTAACTCCCGATTTTAGTAAATTGAGAGTTTGTAAACATGGCCCAGTTTTCCCTGCCTGCTGTGTGGGCCAGCACAGCCACCCCTCTTGCCAAGCAGAAAAGGATCTTCTCGGACACTTAGAAACATCTCGCCTGTTTGCACTACCAAAGAGAATAAAAGCCCCAGTACTCATTTTTTTCTTGTTTGTTTCAAAGCAGATCAAAACCATTCAGATCTCCTAAACAGATGGCATGATTTTAAATCAGAACCACATGGTCCATGTGTGTCCTGTACACCGTGTGGATTATTCCACACAAGCTCTTGCTGGTGATGGACCTAGCAGCACATTGGGCCTTTGTTGTTTGCTCCTTGGCACTTCCATAAATGCTCCCCCTTTGGAGTAGTAAAAGCTTCCTGTTGCATCTATGTCAGTGGCAAGTATGAAGCCCTGACATGTTTTAATGATATAAATATGGAGGAAGGAAATAGCAAAGAGAATAATTAACAATGATATGCTCTCTCCCTGTTGCCTCTGCTAAAGCACTTTTTATTCTAACCTAGGAGTACCTGCTAGAAAGATTATCTGAGGCATGGGAGATTTGAAATTATGATTTTTATTATTTTAAGGCATTGCTTACACCCAGCATCTGTTTTGGGAAGCAGATGTTTCACACTGTGGGATCCCTGCCCACCCACTGGAATATCTGACTGGAGTTCACATCAAGGCACCACCACAAACCAGGTCCTCCACAGTGACTGAGCAGGCACAGCTTCCAAAAGCTAAACTAAAGGGATGCAGTCTGTCTAAAATAATACTCTTGGTGCGTGTTTTTTGTCTCTAAGTGTGATTTGGGCTAATTGCAAATAGCAGCTTTGATGCTCCTAAAATCTGTTTTCTGTTTTTCTTTTCATGAATGTTCATGAAAGTTAAATAAATTCTGGGGAACTCTGTCCACTTAGCACATTGGTACTCTTAGCAAAGGTACTCTTGCCTGCAGGTAGGAGACTGTCCTTCTTCCCTGGAAGCGGCCTCTCTCTGATTGTAGGGTGACAGTCATCTGGCAGCAAGAACAACATTGCAACTTGAGGAATTAAATTTACCTCTCTATTTTATAACCCACTGACACAAAATGAAGAATAAAATCCCTTACGAACCAAAAGCTTTCTGGATGAGTGTTTTGCAAGCAGAAAACACAAGGCAGAAATTGTCAGATAAATTGTTTGAGTAGTTCAGCCAGCACCTTTCCCTGGCTCCATAGCTCTCTTTAGAGAAAAATGCTAAGATTAAGTTATTAAGGGTAGATTACCATTAACTTTATCAACCATGTCTGAATCATACTATCACCCCCACAGCACTAAAGTAACTCAGAGCACTGCAATCAATGGAGGTTGGGTGCTTTACGCCAGCAGAGGAGTCTTCCTATGCCTTCAACAACAGCTATGGGGGAAAAAAAAAAGCCCTAAGTGGATTTATTCATGGGTGAGGGAATGAGGGTGGAAATAGTTTCTCGGAAAATCTGAAATCCTGGCCAAGGATCCAGAAGAGGATTATTATTACAGTATCCCTCTTTATGAGCTGTGCTGAGCTGAGCTTGTTAGAAAGGTGTTAACTTTCCTCTGCCAAGAGCACTTTGCAGTAATCAGTTTATGAAAAATTCAATTTGGCAGCAAACTCTTGGCAGGCTCAAATCAACTGCACCTATTATACCCCAGTCACAAGTGGATGGGCAAAGGTGGCTCAGTGCATCAGTCTCTCCTCCCCCTCCTCCGCAGCCTTGAAATTTGCTCAGCGATTCTGGAGGAGGAAAAAACAGTGTTGTGTAACTCATCTACAAAGGACAAGGAGGAGGGGGGAAAAAAAGAAGTCAGAAAAAAAAGACATCCAGCTGCAAAGCTTCTGGCAGGAGCTTACAGGTAGAAAGTCTGTTTGTGTGGGCTTCCCAGGACAAAGGAAACAGCCTGTGCCCTGTGACTACAAAATATTCACCCCGACTGGGAAAAATGTAAATGATGCTGAAGTGATAATGAGCACTCAAGTGGATTTCTTCCTGAAATGAGTCACAGCTGCTGTCAAACCTCCATCAGTTTGCTGTAGCAGGTTGAGGAGAAAACTCTTAGGAATGCCACCTGAAAACCTTTGCTGTGGAAGAGGAATCCCACCCAGCCCAGGCAGGAGCCTAGCAGCACAGAGCGCTATGAACATCTTTCCCATCCAGCTGGGAATAGGGCCTCCAGCTGCCTCCTCTAGTGAGGAATCCTACACACAAAGAAACCATTGCACTATGGTGCATTGCTGTGTGTCCTGTTATTAGCTTCATGAGTGTTTTTCCACGAGAAGATATCGCTGGAACTGGGGGAAGTAGGCTGTAGAGGAAACAGATGGTATTTTCTCTCTAATTTTGGTGTTTGAGAACAGAATTTGCACAGTTTGTTCCTCGGTCAACCCTTACTTTCAGGATAAAAAACTGTTACCTGCCAGAATATGAATGGTTTTGAAATGTGCAATAAAGAAAAATTTTAAAAAGCATGCGGAGGGGGAGCTTTCATCTTAAAGAGCTACCAAATTTGCATTCCTGAGGTCTGATGCTATGGTTATCAATCAGATGCTTTGGGGATAGTAAAGACACTCTCTCACTACTATCAAACGTGAACACTCTTTTTTCCTCAAGATTTCCCAACAGATCTTTAAAGTCTTGAAGTTCCTTTTACTCTTAATACTCACTGTGATTATGTTGTATCTGCAGAAGTCTTCTTTATACCTAGAGTTTAATATCTTCCACTCTCCAGCAGATCTCCTTTTAGCTAGGGTCCATTTCAGGTAACCGCTATCTAAAAGCTAATATGCCCATTTATATTAATACATGCCCTCAGAAGAATAGGATTTGGAGGTTCAGTCTGTTATGTGCTGTGCCCCTGGCCTGGAAACTTACATGGCATTATCTTGTCATGGGAATATGCAGCCGAGGTAAATGCCCCAGATGCAATTAAATGAAATCTCTTGCACCATCTGATGTGTCCAAAGGACCTCACATTGCTCTTTCCTATCTTCCCATCTGTACTGAGAAATAGGCAAGGAGCAGATGAGTGTTGTAAGGTGCACGGGCAAGCCTTGTGCAGAATGAGACTCATCTCCCTTCCTTCCTTGGTAGAACAAGCTGACTCCCATCCACCGGGGTCTTTTCAGGAAAGAATGCTGCAGAGACAGCATGAAGTACTTTGCTGACAAAGTGACAGAAGAAGGAATTTCCATAAGACCTTTGGAAATGGTGGGTGTCATTTTGTGTATGCAGAGCAGAGGCTGTGGGTAAATCATGTTTCCTCAAGGAAGATTTGATGCCACAGCTGCAGTGAAGCAGGAACCCTTGGTCTGCTCGGGCCATGTTCCTCTGACTCTCCCTTTTGAGCACACATGCACATGCATCCATCTCAACTAAAACTCTCCAAAATCCAAATTCAAAGCATTCCCCTTTTCCCACCTCTCTTCCACTAGCCACCACTCACTCTGCTGAAGGTGTAAATAGGTCAGATGTTTCCATGGCCACAGTGAACCAAATAAGCAGCTGGGGTTCAGTGTGTAATGTGGGTTTTTTAATTGTTCCAGCGCTGGGGAGCGCAAGGTGTGTGACACCATGCTGGCAGTACCTGACTTTCTCCTCTGGCTCATCGGTGACACAACTGCTGGCACTGGCCCCTTCTCCCCCTGAAACTGTTATCTCCTGTGAGCTTCAACAGGCAGCTCCTCTCATGGGGTAGCACTGATGAAAAGTACATTTCACACAGAAAATGTCTCTTTGTGAGTACTAATTGCTGGTTCCAGCGAGGCATTGAACCTATTCACACAAGGTGTAATTAAGCTGTGACTCACTGCCACAGGATGCTACAGAGGCCATAAAGAATAAAATAAGCCTGTGCCAGGACCAGACAAATTTATGAGGGATGTGCCTAACAAACAGGTTGGTTGGGATGCCACACTGTTTCAGGAAGTCCCTCCTAAACTTCTCAATGCCTGAAGGCAAAGAGCTGTAGAAGGGAAAGGAGGGTTTGGTCCTTGCTGTTCTGCAGGATCCCAAGCTAGATGAATATGTATTCTCCCACCTCCTCTCCATAACAAACAGAAAAATTTATATGAGCTGTGGAGCTGGTGGTTCTGAGTCTGAGCAGTGCAGAGATGCCTCTGACCAAAGTTAATCATCTCAAGAAGAATACCCAGGACACCAATGGGATCAGCCCTGTGCTGCATTTGACCATTTATCACAAGGCATTTTCTGATCCCTGTGTGGTGAGTCATCCAGCTGCTATGGCACAGATCAGTTTTCACTCAATGAAAAGCACCACATCCTTTCACACATCACACACTGAGGTACTTGTCAATAAAATTGCTCATTTAAGACTTATTTATCACCCTTTCTGAGAGCCAAATCTGGAGATGCCTACTTTTGCTTTCATGAACAGCCTGAGCCAAAGTAGACATCTCCAGATTTCATGGACATTTCCATGAAAGCCTTCTCTGGCTGGAAGATTTTGTCCCATAATCTGCCATTCAAAACCATCTTTTTCTAAGCTGTGATGTTCACTGAAGCCTCCTTGCAATGCAGAAGAAGGCTTTATGAGGAGGAGTCAGATTAAAACTGCCTTGGTGATCAGTCTGCCTGGGGCAGTTGTTTATCCATCCTGTAAAACAGACAAAGCAACCTCTTCTGCAATTTGTCAAGAATGTGGTGTAAATAATGCTACAAAAGTAAAAGTAGTAATAGAAGTATTATTTATCCACATATGCTGCATGATCCTGGAATATGAGTTCTGGGTCTAACAGCCTGTGGTTGAAATAGCGCAGTTTCTCAGGGCCCTTCCTCATCTCCTGGGCTTGCAAAGGAAAAGAAGGGTCCGCACCGAGATCTCCTCTCTCTCCTGCAATCAAACACAGCTCAAACATCCACAGAGGACCCCTGAGCTTTCCTGACAGACTTCTAGTATAAGTTTACTCAGACATATCCTTCTCTAAAAAATCATTTCGGCTACGCTTCTCACCTTTTGGCAGCCTGGCTTACCAAAGGACTATGGTTGTATTTGCTTGGGTCACAATGAAGCCAGGGATGGTGTCCATGCTTATTTGCTCATCTCAGAAAGATAGGGCCTGAAACCCTTGGCATTGTCTCCTGCCAACACCATCATCACAACCAACCAATGTCAACCAAAGCAACAGCTCTTGCCTCTCCCCATGTTGTCTTCTCACACAACCACTGGGGCTTTAAATTCAGGGTGTTGTTGAGGCCTTGGCAAGCATTTGGTAAAGCAGTGAACAGTTCAGTTCCCTGCCCTTCTGAAACTTACTGACTTCACAGTGCTTTTATATTCCCAATGTCTGGAAGTGAGAAAAGGGAAACAGATTCTAATTTCAAGGCAAAATTCCTCTACCTTAATTATTTTGTGCGAATTTGTATTTTTTCCAGAGTCTCTCTCAGAAACCTGATAAACATACATTCCCAGTTTGAAAATATTTTTTTTTCCTCTTCAATATTTATTTCCTATGTGAAATGAAAATCAGTAGAGATTTTCTTGTTTAACAACCTAAGATTTAGTGTAATACCAAGTATCACCTTGTCACAACAAATAATTTTACTCAGTCAGTGGCATCAGCAGTGTCCTCACAGCCCTGGGAATAATGTCTTGTTTCAGCTCATTACTGCAGTGTCAGCAAAAAGAGAGCAGTGGGGCTGAAATCCAACCCCCAGACATGTGTGTGCTGCTTGGAGCCTGCAATGGGTGGCTGTAAAAATGTTCTTCAGAAAGTCAAAGAGGACACAGCATGGCTGGCGACTGGTGCTGTCCTCTAACTCTCTCTCATTTTCAAGAAATTGGATGCCTCATCTGTAAAGTGGGGATAAACAATATAGACAACTATTCTGTAAAGCACATGAAACCTACAAATAAAAAGAGCAGCCAGATTAAACCACTGTTGTTAGTTAGCTGTCTTCTAGGGAAACTTCATCTCTCAAACATATTCTTATAATTAAGATAAATATGATGTCGGAACCAATCTGTGTTGTATATAATTATCAACTCCCCACACGCATATTTCCTCCATACCTATTTTTCACCTATGTAATACCATATAGTCTTTTTTACCAAATAGGTTTGACCCTATAAGAGTTATCTGTAATAGAACAATTATTTGTTCATTAAAACTGCAGGGTTTAGGGAACATTGGATTAATGAGGAGAGAATGTAATGCAATACTACGGAAACTATATTGCAGGATTTAATACTGTATACTCCAGTGGCTAGAAAGTTCTGCCATATAATCCTGTGGTGTCAATGCTGTACTGAACAGCAAATAATCCTAAAATCCAGTTAACACAGGCTTAGTGTATTGCAGAACCACTGGAAAGAGCAAGAATCTATCCAGCCACTTTGAGTTACCATAATTAAGGAATAGGTTTGAGAAAAAATGCTTCATTTTGTTTTGCAGATCTCACTTTCCAATGCTGGTACTCACTAGGTCTATACAGCAACTGTTGGGTCTTTGCCTGATATTCTAAGTCAGAGCATAGGTCACATGCCTATTCCAAAATAGTTCTTCCTCCCTGCCAAGTCCTAAGTCCCAGAAATCCTTATCACAGATGAGAAAAACAGGAGATATGCAATCAGGTGCACAGGAAGACATTGAAGTGACAAAGCTTCTAAAATTATAAATGTATGAAAAACCACACAAACTATATCATTTAACTTCAGTGCTGATTTTCTAAACTCCCACTCTCTTGAACGGTCCTAGAAGACCCACTGGAGACACCGGCACCATATCTGGGAGGGGACCTCAAATGCTCTTGTGGTCCTTATTTACTAACTAATTACCAGTGGCCCACAAAAACTCATACTTTCAGCAGTGTAATCTCTGGAAACTAGAACTCAGTGGCGTAAAATGGAATTTTTAGCGAGTTTATTTTTTCCTGCAGCATAGTTGCCCTTTAAACATGGATAGCAGGATAGCTGACATTGCATAAAGTAAGATTCTCGAGGGGGAAAAAGCCACCAAAAATTCCCCACAGAAAACGTTCTGAAATGCATTGTACAAGACCTTAAACACTGCAGCTAGGCAGGTAATTTCAGTACTCTCATTCCCTTGCTCCTCACTAACCCTCAGACACATACTAAAAGAAAAGAAAAGTTCAACATAAAATTTCTTATGCATTTCTTAGGTGTTTATAAGGAAAAATAAAAGAGAGGGAACTTTGTCTCACTGGTTTCAGGGAGCTGAGAGCAAGACTCTTGAAACTAGCTCAAAATGTCAAAAATATACCCAGTGTAGTAACCCATTCCTGTTTTAAAAAAAAACCCAGGAGATGTTCCTTGACTAATCCCTTCCAGGCAGTTAAGCAATGAATAGATTTCATAATCAAAGTATTTATTAATTGGGAATGCTGCATCCAGGTAGTATTTATCTACCTAGAAAAAAACAGCATGGAGAACAACTTACTTAATGGACCACTGCAGCAGCAGTAATAGAGGTCTATTTTTGCTATTCCAATAAAAATGAACAAGAGAGGAAAATTGGTACCAAAAAACCTGCCAACCAAACAAACAAAACCCAAACAACAAAGTTCCCAGAGGAAAAATAAAAGCTATTGTAAATAATAAACCATAACACCTGGAAATTTCAGAGGAGAAGTTGAGTCTGTATCCCTCTATGTGTTATCATGTATCACATATAATGAGCCAATGCCTAGGGCAAACTGTGTGATTGTTCCAGTCTTAGTGGCAGCCCTGATAACAAGTGCAAGAAAAGACGATGTTTTAACCATGGGAACAATAGTGAGGCCTCAGCTCCAGACAGTGACATTAGACAAGCTGTGAGCGAAGTTTTTTTGTAACCTTAACTATGACAACTGAGAACCTACTACAATACTTAGCTTGGATCTGCATCAGCTTTAGATTACACTGACTGTATGCAGCAAACACAGTTTTATTCATGCCTGGCTATTACAAATAAGAGTCCTTGTGTTTGTACCTTTTTTTCCTTAGAGAAAAGAAAATCGGAAACTATTTTTGCTCCAGCATTGCCTGTAGGACCTATAGCAACATAATCTTATTTATTACCCATCACTTCACCATGCAAACATTTCCTACTGTGTCAGACCAACCATTTATTGTATCATTTCCATCTGAGGTCTCAACATCATCCATCACTGGTATTCACCTGCCCTGCTCCTGCTCTGGGCCTTTACACTGCACAGGGATCCACCATTTCAGGGGCCAGGGGCCTGGGCTGCTGCTGTTTTCCATTTTGTCATTCTTCCATTAACACTTGACCTGCCTGGAGCAGCCAGCATGTTGATAAGGATTGAGTAGGCACCTTCTTTATGAGCCTTTCCTATAACCTCCTTCTAATATAGGAGAAGCCAACCTGCCTGCATGCTTCATGAACAACTCACCTCCTTCTTTGAAGGAGAAACTGATGGAGGTTTCCTTCCCTGTGAATAATTGTGGTGCCTGCCTGCTTTCTCCTGCACGTTCACATATGGATGTCTTTAGCCTAGGGATACACAAATTTTCACCTAACCTTTCTTAATTGCTGCAGGGAAGAGATGAAGGAGTAAATAAGGATGCAGTTCCTATCATAGCAACAAGGGAGAAATGGCTGAATTTGCCAGGAAAGTACCAGGGAAAATCCATAATTAGATAGATCTGAGACAGATCTAGATTCAAGACAAAGACATCTAAATGTAATCATGATTAGTGAGAACATGTAAACATTACCCTAGTTTTCTAGTGGAGTTTGTCGATAACAAGTCAGGCAAGAACAGGACAGCAACGAACTCAGCTCCACAGGGATATGTCCTCCTCAGACATTCCCAAGAGATGGGTCATGCAGTCCCACTGATGTACCCCTGCAGCCTCCAGTAAGATTGTTCATGCATCCTTTTTCTGTATTTCCAGTAATTGCCCTTCTTTTGATTTTTAGGAGGTGATATTTTCTCAATAATACACAATTCTAGCTGTACGCAAAACTGTCTGCATATTGCCTTTGCTCTGGAGAGCATCATCTAGTAGAAACTGTCCCATTCTCCTTTTCCCAATTGCTCTGCCAAACATCCTTTCTCCCTTGCTCTTTGTCTCTAGACCTCACTGAGGAGAGAACAGGCCATCATCACATTTTCTGTGCTAGAAGAAGAAGAGAGCATTCCTTCATAAATTCACAGAAGAGCAACATAGTCTATTACCAAGGGATACCTTGCTTGCATGCTTGGCTATCATCAGCTGCACCAACAGTGCTGTAAGTACCACAAAAATGTCAAATTTTGGAGTATTTAGCACAGATTCTTTATATT
Source organism: Fringilla coelebs (assembly GCF_963513975.1). Lineage (NCBI taxonomy): Eukaryota > Metazoa > Chordata > Aves > Passeriformes > Fringillidae > Fringilla > Fringilla coelebs. The sequence goes on along the minus strand of NC_140028.1, from coordinate 104,769,136 downwards.
GTAGAAATTATATTCTCAAATGCATACACGTATATACACTCCTGGGGCATAGGAAAAGGCAGATGTTTGGGGTAGTTGAGAAAGTAAAAGGGATTGCTTTTCTCGCTACCTAGATTTGTATGTCATTAGAGTATATTCTTCTATTTCCTTAACAGAAAATTAAAATAAATCTGACCAGGTAATGTGTTTACAGTACAAGAGAGGATTCCCACAATGCTTCTAAATGTAACTGGGTTTTCTTGAAATATGTTGTAGTGAAATTACAAGCTAAATTTCCAAGAAATTAGTAGAATGATGGGTGGGTAAGTTATGATAATGATGTACTACATAATGTAATACAGGAGCCCATAAACCCATAATGTCAGTTTCCTTTGAAAATGATGTATAATTTTAATAAAAATATATAAACAATTTCTAGATACAGTAATGACTTCATGACCTCCCTGGATATAAAAGATTAATTGTAAAATTTACTTGGATATGCCCTCTAACTTCACTTCAAGATCACGAATTGGCGTACAAAATAGGATAAACATTTTATTCTTCTCAAACTTTTGTAACTCTGAGCATTTTATCATAGTGGTTAAAAAACAAATAACACTTCTAGTAATGTGCTGTTCTGTACCCAGCACTGCTGGAGATCTACATGTCCATTTATGCTTTCCTACCTGGATACAAGGTCTTTAGTGGGGCGACAGATCTGGCTCTCCAGTGATGCACCTCTCCTGAGGGACTCGGGGCTGCCGATTTTAGTGGCAGCAAAATCCACTTTCATCTTGCACTTAAAAACTGGCATCAAATTTGCAAATGGCTTCTCTGTGAGCTGCTCACAGAGGCCCTTTCAAAGTCACAAATCAATGCCTTTCAAAGGGAGATAGTCATGTATCTTCCCTGTGACTTGGCACATGTCCCTTCAGCACAACACCAGCCCTCGGTGCTGGCCCATCCCTGTGGGAGCTCCTGCTCAGGGCATGGCTGAAACAACAGCGTGAGGTGCAGCCGATTCTGCTTCACGTATCAAAACTAAGAGGAATAGAAACCAGTGCGGGTGGGCGGTGGGAAATAGAGAGGGAGCTGGAGAAAGGTTTCTCTGGAAGCGTGACTCAAGGCACTGCGAGATGTGTGGGATTGTCATAGTTTACATAGTGTCCTCATTGCCAAACAGCCATGTCAAACCTCAGCGCAGTGCTGCCTGTGCACAGGCCAGGAGCTGCAAGACAGTAGTAGTGTTACAGCAGTGGTGTCCTCAGCCAGAGGCACTGGCCCAGGAAGGATCTCACAATCCCCTCAGACATTACAGTTCCCACAGCAAAGAGCCTCCTCTTTGAGGCACAACCCCACAGGAAACACTGAGAAAAGGGATTTTCTCTCTCTTTCATGTCAAAACAATGCCTAAATTTTAACAGCTTCAATCAAAAACCTCTCCTGGGGGGAACTTAAACCTAGACTATGCATAGACACAACTGACACTTATGAAGTTGGACCTTTCTCATCAGTTCCCTATTCTACTTATTTGGCCCAGATAGTGCTTATTTATTCCACAACTCCCAAAAAAAGTTGCTTCATAGCTACACATAGATAGAAACAGTGAGGACTGTGCTCACTCAGAACCTACCACAGTGAAGGGAGAGATTCCCACTGATTTCAGTCCCTTGCATCAAACTCTCCAGGAGCATTACTTCAGGCTGACCTACTGCCCCAGGTTGTGACCAATTCAGAGCAGAAATCGCTGAATGCAGAGATGAGCCCCTCTTTTATGTTTTGCTTTTTTCTTTAATTTAAAGCAGCAGCAGCAGCAACAGTATTTGTTTTCCAGCACACAGCAGACTGCCACACTGGAGCCAGAGCCTGCTTGAGTCCCTGAGCGAGCCTGCCTGGCTCCATCCCTGAGCATGCATGTAGGCAGAGCAGCAGCACACACAAGTCACACTGTGGCACACAGATCCCTTCTGACCTGCCTGACAGCCCTGCCTTTCTTCACACAGTCAACAGTGAGGGGTCACATTAAGGGAACAGGACAGTGATCCTGTAAAACCTTACAAGCCTTTCGTCTCCTTCTTCCTCTCTCTAACATCTAGTCTACGTAAACACCACCTAGATATTTTGTTGTTCTTACCAAAAGATGCTATTATGGTTTAAGGAAATAAAAGGAAAAAAAAGAGAAATTATAAAAAAAGACATGAGAGACCTTAAGATATCATGCCAGAGCAGACAGATCAGATAATTTTAGAGGACAGAAATAGCACTTCTTCCCCTCCCCAGAAGTGCAGCCAGCACATTTGATTTCTTTTTCAGTATCTGTCCCATGTTTATTATTAAAACACGTCATCACCATGTAATCACCACTGGAATTGACGGTAACTTTTCACAGGAGCATTCTAAAATCAGAGAGTGCCAATTAAAATTAATGCAAATCCAAAGTACAGCGCTGTAAAGAAACCACGGCCAACACGATGAGCAAACACAACCTGCATTTGCTTATTTCAGAGTGCTGACACTTGACTTTCAGTACTTATTTGTGTTTCCCTCCTCTAAGAGCAATGCCGCAGAAGCACTGGCCTGGGGCTCTGCAGAAACCTTCTCCTTACCCCGCAGCCACAGCTCCAAGCGCCATCCAGGAACGTCCTGTCTTCCCGCTCCCGAGGAATCCCGGTGCGCTTCTCCCCACAGCAGCCTCTCTGGGTGCTTGTCGCCCGGCTCCACGTCCCGCAGACAGCTGGGGCCAGCCTGGGGTGCCGGGGCATCGTGGCGACGGGACATGGCCCTTCCTGATATAATGGGAAGGCTTGTGCCAGCGGCGGCCTCGGGCCGGGCGGGATTCCAGCGCGGCGGCCGGGCCGCACCTGTTGCAGGCCGGGCGCCCAGCGGGACCATCAGCTGTGAGGCTAATATTAACCAGCCGTGCTGCCAGCACCGGGGACGGGAGCGGGATTCAGGCTCAGAGCAACTGTCAGGGAAATAATTGTCCCCCTCTGCCTTTAGTTAATAGGAAAACAAACCAAAAGGAGCAGCAAATATCCCACCAGACAGATAGCCTACACGGAAGTCCCAGAATTGTTCGCAGTCGTTTCCCGTTCATTACATTAGCCTGCTTTTGTCTCCAGCAGTGGTTTGGGTCCTTTCAGCAGGAAAAGGTACATTTGTATTTATTGTCTCTGCTGCCTTGGCACTGATAACCTCAGGTCCTCCAGCAGCCAGGGCAGAAACACCAGGCTGAGGCTCAGCTGTGCTGAGGGTGACGGTCACACGATCACTGCGCTCAGTGGCACGCTTTGATTTGTGGCTGCTGGGAAAGCACCATGACAGACAGTGCTGTGGCACACGGCATGAAGATAAAATAAACTGTGCTGTGACTCATAAAAATCAAAATAAAAAAACCTTCCTGCCCCGCATAACCTGCGATGATAACGTAGCATGTTAATGTCCTGCTTAAAATAAAACACCCACAGAATGGGACCACTTTTTTTTTTTTTTTTTTTTTTTTTTTTTTTTTTTTTTGGGATGATTTTTGCAATGCTTGATTCCCTCTTCTCCCTGGATATTGCAGATGTCTCCAGGCACCACAGGACACGATGAAGGCATGCACTGCACAAGTGGTAAGCACCAGAGGGCAGCTTAAATGCCGAGATGAGCTCCAACTACAAATTCTCTGACTGAGCTGTTTACAGCAAACCTCCCACATTCCTAGCTGTAAGCTTCTCTAGTGCATCCATTTTGTGTCCATAAAATGACCACGTTCAAGATTAAATGGATGGAAAGCAAGAGCTGTAAGACCTTGCTTTCTGCGAGATCTGTCTGGAGGGAACAGGATCTGATGGTGACCATATCTGTGGAAAAATATAGGTGGGGATGCTCTCATAATGGGTTGTGAAAGGTGTAGAGTCCTTCTGCTGGTTGTGTCCTGGATAGATTGTTATTTCAAAATATATCAGGGACCAGATGGTACCTTAAAAAAAAAAAAAGTGATTATAAGCTAAAATTTAAAAATACACCAGAAGCATTTATGAAACTGTAGGAGAATTAAAGGGACAAACACCAAAAGTAAACGCAGTGTGACCTTGGCTTCCAAAGAAGAGAGCTGCTGCAGTCTGAGAAAGATAAAATGAAACTGGATGTTTCCGCTTCTGCAAAATGTGGGAGGCTCCCTAGACAGCTCAATTAGAGAGAAAATGTGACACAGCTGAATCCCTACATTTTTCCTGCATCCTCTGAGTGACCTCTTTGGTCCCTGGAGAAAAGAAACTTGATTAATTTCCACAGGCAACTCTCTCTTATATAGTAATATATAAACCTGGCCAAGAACTGGGCAAGTTCCTCCTTCCCTACTAACTGTATTTTTCACTACTAGCTGACCAAATCAAGATGGGCTCACCAAATTGCAATATTCAAATTATGTCTGTTCATTCCCTGACTAATCATTGAAGTAGTTCAGTTTAAACATATTTCAATTTAAGAAGAGAATCTATTTTTAAATCTTAAAAAAACAATTAAAAATAAAATTTGCATTTACATCTTTCAAATAGCATTATTGCTACATTTGGAAAATTTTCTTGCTATTTCACAGCCTTTCAGAGAAAAGATGTCAGGTGATGAAAGCTACGTAATCCAGCCTGCTAGAGAAGGCAACATTTCTCTTAAGGAATGTGGATTCAGATCCACATCTTCCAGTCCTTATAATGCATGCCAAACTGGAACATGGGAAACCTGCTTTGTCTTCATCTGACACAAGCTGTTAAGTGACTATGTGAAGCCACCTATATAAACAAATTACCTAAATTGGTCTTTGCTTTGTTCATTTTCTGTCAAAGGCATTAAGCTTACTATGGAAGAAAATTACAGCTTTCCTTAAGAGAGAAAGGCACCAGACATCAGCTTAGTGAGGAATCTTTGTGGCTGAGGCATGTGTTGTATATCCATTTCAGGAAATGTGTGTCCTCAGCCAGAATTTTCATGACAGATAATTCAAGCTAAATGAAAGCCAAATGTAGCTGCAAAGCTTGAGTGCAGGTAGGAGACTATCTCACCTCTGAGAGCCCTGGGATGCAACTGCCTCCTTCAAGCCTCTATTGCATATGGGACTACCTGCCAGCACATACCACACTAGAAGGTAAGCATATCAGAACAAAAACTTGACATGCAAAGCCATATTCTCCAAGAGAGTTATAGTGAAAACCAGAGAGATTCAGGGAGACTTATTTTTTTCTCAGCCTCATTTCTTTCTCAGCCTCAGCTCCCAACCCTCTGCTTTTCAGTCTAGCAGCAAGCCAATCATTTCTGCAGGCTCAGTGTGTCCTCTGATGGCCACCATCCTTGGAGCTGTAATTCAAGAACCTGAGCACAGCTGGTGTCATCACTCAATATTGTGCAAGCCCTTAGAACACAAAACAAGCTGTTCAGGTGCTGGCAGGAGGCTAGTGTTGGAGTTGGATATGCCTGCATGCAATTCCCACAAGAGATTTTACCCTACTATTGAGTTTTCTCATGCATATGTTGATTTTGTTTCATATGGTGCTGTAGAACTTCTGGAGAGTGTATGGTCTCCCATGATGTTGTTGACCTAGCTTGCTATGCATTATCAGAAGAATCAAAATTACAATAATGAAAAGAAAAGCGTTTTTTTTAGTCCAACCTCTCTAACCCCTGTGTTTTTAAATGTACTCCCAAGGATATTAGAGGACAAAAATAGATACAATCAGATCCACAAGAGTTGGATGCTCAAAAGAAACACTTGGCTTCTGCCTTGTTGTGGAGATGCCTCTAGTTTTCAATACAACTTCTCCAAATATCTGCAATTGAATTAACTCATTAGTACTTTGTCACAGCAAAACTGAAGAGCTTAATCTGTAGGTGATATTGAAGATTAGGCCAATCAAAGTCATGCCTATTTTTTTTTTCCAAAACACCTGGTGGTTGGAGCTGTGACAGGGTATATGAAAGAAATAAATTGTCCCTTTCCCCATCTACAAGAAACTACCCACCCAGCTAAATCGACAAAACGCTGAGGGAGATGTCTGCAATTTAAAACTGTTGCTATTTTAGTTGAATAGGTAGAATAAATTCTAAGGTAAAAGCAATATCCAAGTTTCCAGCTAGTCTGTATATATAAGGGAATAGTCACGTATTTCTGCAACAGGACTTTAACTTGGCAGAATGCCTTGATCTCTAGCCTAGAGTCTTATTTTTGAACTCTGTCAACCACTCTTTCATTACGTAAACAAAAATTTCAATGTTTTGATGCACATGGATCTGGATCTACTCTTATCTTTGGTTACTAATAATAATAATTAAATTTTCATTCTCTTTCAGTTTTTTAAGTATATCAGTTCATCTGAAGAATAGCAATACATATCCAGTGTACAGAATAGTCTGTGTGATGTGCAGGGCTGTGTTGTGGGAGATAAGGAGGAGCAGCAACTCCTCTGCACTGCTCCTGAAGTGAGATTTCCAGAACATCCTAGCTCCATTCCTACAGAAGTCTGTAATTATGTGGTCCCTACCACACTGGGGAAGGGTGGATTGATCACCAGGTTACTCCAAGATTAATTCCAGGGCAAGCCTTATGTGACAGATTGGCTTAATTTTTTTTCCGAAATAACTTCTGAGGACTTTGTTGCATCTACTCACAGAGAAGCAGTCCCCCTCACCATATCAGAGTGTAGTGCTGCACCACATGTAGGACTGTGAACACACAAAAGCAGGGATCTGTCAGCATCCTCCTACTTCCTTCATTAGGACTCAACATCTACAGCAGTGGAGGTCAAGGCAGGAACTTAATCCACACAGTTCCATGGACCTGTCACTGAGATACCTTAAAGAAATTCTGATACCAGGAATTGAAGCAACTGGCAGTCATGGAAGAAAGTCAATCATACCCAAAGCTACACTGTATTTACCTACAGATGAAAGCACATCTCCCAAACAGCACAGACGTAAAAAGCTCCAATGCTTTTTGCTTGCAAGCACAAACAGAAAAGGCATCTCTGAGTCATGCAAAAATACAGTGAAAAAAATAATTTAACTCAGAAAATGAGTTTAGGAAAGTGTGAGGCATCTCATCAAAGCAAATCTGTGTCATGCTATGCAGACTGTATTCCTAGACCAGAAACATAATGCACTTTCAATTTTTATATACTTCTTGACAGGCCATCAATAGCACATCAGTGGCAGCAGCAATATTGGCAAAAACAACCCCTGATTCAGCCCTGTACAGGGTACTGCTTTGCAGCAGCTTGTGTAACTCCCTCAGTACGTGCATCACCTTTTAGAAATCCCTGGGCTTGACAAAATCTTTCCTGGGCACAAGCTTGTGCTGACCGCAATAAAGTCTCTAAAATTTCCTAGCCATTCATAGGATCCAAATTAACAGAACTGCTGATACATAAAGACAGGGAAATGAAGATACAGAGGCAAAGAATAGATATCAGAACTCACATAAAATTTGGGGCACACAAAACAGGAAAGGGAATAGGAGTTGAGGAGGTAATGCGGGATTATGAGCTAATTTGTCAACTGTGCTGCAGCATGAGGGAGAAAATGATCCTGTGACCTCACATCTTTGCTTTTCCAGACTAGCACAGCTTCACCAATTGCATCTCAGCCACCAGGGACTTGTGCAACTTCTGCTGTTTGACAAGAACCTAGCTGTGCCGATGAGCTGACAAATCCAAAATGCCTCCCGCCCCCAGTCCCTGCTGTGTGCCAAATTGCTATGTGTGCGCTTGTGCACCACTTAGAATCCATCTTCAGTGGTTGCCAAGAATGACCCCCTCCCAGTCTCTGCAGCAGAAAGAAGCCCGAAGAGGGAAGTGGGGGGAGATGGAGAGGCAGAGAGAGAGGGAGTATGCTGTGCACTTAGAAAGCCAACTTTTATTTTTAGAGATGTGAAGTAGTGCTCAAACACAGCTTGCTTTTCCCACAAACAGAAAAGATGAAAAATTAGTTAAAAAAAAAAAAAATCTGATTGCAGCTTGGCATTAAGCAGGTACCCAAAAATGTCCCTGGATGATGCAAGAGCCTAGCTGAAGCAAGAAGCAGAATTAAAAATTCCTAATGAACAGGGATCAGGACACACAAGTCCCCTTGCTGGTGCCTAAGTGGGTGTTCCTGTGTGCGTGCACACACACACACACACACACGCGCCCAACATCCAAGCTGCCTGCTCTGCACCAGCCCATTCACAAAGCAGCTCACCCAGCAAACAGGCAGGCTGGCTGCTGTGGCAGAGGGTTTAGGAAAGACCACTTGGTTTAGCTCCCTACAGGCACTGTGATGCTATCCCAGATTGCCATTTGGACCAGGATTTAGTGAGTGCTGCAGCCCTACGAGAAGGAGGAAGAGGTATGTTAACTGCACCATCTGAGGAGAAGAGAAAGCAGAGATGAGCAGGGAGAACAAGCTCAGTCCAAGATGCTGGCCTCAACACTTGACCGATACAAGCTGCTAGCAAAGCCAGATTGTCAAAGGGTGGGACACTAATGATTAGAGATTAACTAGAAAAAGTATATCTGAAACATGCCCGGTAGGAAACAAGATTGTGTCATCATTGTCTGAGTACACTTGTCTATTTTTTTGCTTTTACTTGCACATATTCTTGACACAAGGGAACATGCAAAAAAAGCTATTCTGACTTAGATAAAAAATACTTCAAGCCAAGAGTAGTTCAACCCTAGTTAATTCTCCATCTCTCAGAAAAACATGTTTGAGTGGTTTCAAAGATGATTTGGGGGAAGTTGAGACTTTTTTGTCTCACTCTAAAAGAACATGGTCCGGAAAACAACACTAAAAAAAGGAATACATATATCTCCAATTGCTCTTCAGATGTCACATACTGCAATAGCCTTTTGGTAACACAGAATGAGTTTCTGTAAATCATGAGGGGCAAGGTGACACTGAAGTCTAGCAAGATAGCTAAAACAAGGTTCCACTGCAGAGGTGGTGCCCCTGAACACCATGGATCATTTGGCAGAACGTGCAGGTGAAATGGCATCCGTCTCTGGCTTGGGGGTGCAGCTCTGAAAGACAACTTTAATTTCCAACACCCACCTTGAATTGCTGGCTGGCACAAATGAAGTAGGGCATCAGGAGCTTATAAAAGAAGGTTGACTAGATGCATAATTATAGCTTGTACAGCAATTCCTGTCTTTATAAGATGTATTTTCCTGAATTTTTTTTTTTTTTTAATCCTCAATTCTAAGCAGAAGAAAAGGAAGATCTGCAATGAAATTAACAAGTCCGTGTTTAGAAGGCAAGTCAGATCAGGCTAGACTTCTAGACTTTTTCACTGACAAGAACCTTAAAAAGACCCTGGGTTCATGTTTCAAGGAATGTGTCAGAATTTTAACCTCTCATTTGTGAAATGACACTACCCACAAGTTTATCACTGTCAGAAGCTATGTGCAAGCACAAATATCCTCCAGATGAAAAGCCTTTATATTTTCTCTTAACAAATGCCAATGGTTTTATATTAGCAGTGTTCACATTTATGTGTTGATTAGCAACACATTTCCAGCTGCACTGAAAATGTCTTCACAATATAGGGAGGAGAGCAACTTCAAGGCAGCATTACCAGCTAGGAAAGCATAATTATATTTCACTCACTCAAGCTCCCCCTTCCACCCCCAAATTATGTGAGGCTCATCCCATCCTGTTGCCAATTCCTTCCTTAGCATCACTTACCAAGGCCAACTCACATTCTACCACCGAGTTCCCCTCTTAGAAAGCTTTGTACTTGCAAGCAAAAACCAGAGCAAAGATTAGTACTAACTCCAATCCCTGTTTCTGATATATCACAATCATCTCCCACTCATTAGCATGACTGCCTCCAGTTTTGGATGAAAAAAGACATTCTTATCTCTCTGAAAAAAACCTGTTTCCCCAATTCATGGTGTTTATTCCATCATATGTTTATTTTTAGGCTTATTTGTTATAGTGGATAACAAATCATTGCCCTATCCCTATTTATATCTGTCACTAATCAGCTTAACTTGCAAGACTAACACCCAACTGGACAAACACATATTATTCTCCTGATTAGTCTCCAGCCTGGAATACATCACTGCTGTCACTCTGGTATTCATTTCTCATGGCCAGTGATTCCTTACATGGAATCAGACCATCTATTGAAATAGTCCTGTATTCTCCTGGAAGCTGACAGCATAAATATAATAAAGTTTGTCATCCTCCTGCTGAAGCTGGTTTTCTTGGTGACTATTTCTATGAAAATCCTGCCTGAAGATTTAACCCCTGAAATCACAACAAAAAGGAGAAACATGAAGAGTAGTTAACTGACCATGCTCTCTTTCAGGTGTTATTAGTTTCCAGACCTTCTGAGCTTTCTCAACAGCACTGCATAATATTTTGAGACTGGCAATACACAAAGATTATCCCAGAATATTGGTTCAAGTATGTAAATGCCTTTTTTAAAATTATTATTTTTAATATCAACTGTCAAAAACACAGTTCTGAAGATTTTCAGAAGAGTGAAAAGGGAGGGGAGGTTGCACTTTTGGTCTCTATCCCTAGAGTTCCAGAAATCACATAAGTGTTGCATTGTCTGCTCTCCACAGTAGAAACTCATCTGGCAAGTCAGCCTGATTTCTTAAAACAAAATCATGGACCATATTGTGTCATTGCTTTTTATGCACTGCCCCTCCCTCACCCCCCATCTAAATTTCTGTGGAAATGGGAGGGGAGTCAGCTCTAAAACTGATAGCAGGTAACAGCCTGTGGGGTTCTCCATAACATCTGAAGGTCATACAGAATAGGAAGCATTCAGACAAATTGATGAGGAAACAGGCAACACAGATAAGGTTTTATTTCCTAGTGCATGACTAGATATTTTAGAAAGTGCTAGGGATTAAAAAAAGTAAAAAAAAAAAAAAAAGAAAAGAAAAGAAAACTAAACACAAAAACCAAAACATAATCTCCACCCACCTTCTTCCCCACAGAGTCCTTCCCCTACGAACTTGGGCACTGGTATAGTTGATGAGTCAGGGAAAGGGACCCTCTAAGGCCAACAGCATGTCCGGACCCACTTTTTGTCTTCTTACACTTATTGAGACATGAATGAGATGTGCCCATCATAGTCTGGACAGGAGTGTATATCGCTCTGCCTTTTTCTTTTGAGAATTCTCTGAGCTGAACTGAGGCACAGCCTTGCATGTTTTAATAAATAAAGACAAAAACTTAGACTACTCCACATCTTTATGTCAGCCCTTTTTTGCATGCATGTGACAGGCTGGAGCAGTGTGGGTGTATTGCCCCTGAGAAGTCACAATCCCCACAATCCCCCCACAGCCCCAGCGGAGGCAACAAGCCCTAGGTATTATGTAAGCACATTTCTGCAACTCAGACATGATCCTTGCACGCTGCACAACAACTGAGCCACGTTTAAGAAAGTAACTGCAATGCAAACCAGCTTACACTTGTTATGGTGCCGCTAGAAATACAGCGAAGCACCAGCCAGAGAGGAGTGGAATAGAGTGAGGCAGCCTGAAATGCCATGATGAAAAGACCCAGAGAGGTAGTCAGGCTCTCCTAGAAGGCTGCTCCCATCAGCTGCCTCGGGTGCCTGGCTGACACTGCACCTTGAGTTTCTGGCTGAGCATTCAGGAAAGCAAGAGGCCATATCCCATTACGATTCCTGACAGTGACTGCTTAGCAGAACCACCTGGGATGGACAACAAACACATCATGGACAACACATCATACTGATGTGTTAGAAGCAAATAGCAAACTCTTCATTAGAGGAACACTTACCGTGTAAGGGAAACAGGACTAATAGATCATGGGCCTACTGGTGAGCAAAACCAGCTCAACTTTTAAATTAGACACCGTGAGAGATAATCACTCTTCCCTATATTAGATCTTACTTCCCTTGGTCTTTAAATGTCAGTAAGAAAGCACTACAGTTGTATTTGCTGAGCATTATCAATATATATTTGTACTATTTAATACTTTTTAAATACTACAATATCAATTTATTTAACATCTTCTCATGGCAGAACCACAAATGGATGAACTTTTAGTTCAAAATGGATGATAATGGGGGAAGAGAAGAGAATGCAAAACATGAGGCAATTGTGTAGCCTGACAATTTATAACACTACCTGCCTTCTTCTGCCCGGTTATTTATGTCTGGGTGGGGAGATAAAGAAAAGAAAGATAGTTGCAGGGAGGACAGCTTAATTTAAAACACTGTCACTTGCACCAGCTAAAGTCAGGAGTCAGGTTCTCAATATATATAACAGGTACACTGCTGCTGAGCAGATCCACTAATAACAAAATCAATTTAAAATAAAGTCATCCTAAAACAAAGATGAATGAAAAGGGAACAAAAAAGCCCCAAATCAGAATGCTTTTTAAGCGTAGGCTGTGACATTTCCGCTGTTTTCTACTGGCCATCAAGACAGAAATGATAAAGACCCCCAGTTTCCAGTCTATGGCAGAGCAGGGGTTTTGTATCTAGGCTCTCTTAAGTGTCCTTGCACAGTAAACATGTCTTCTAACTTTCCATGTCAAAAGTCTGTGCCCAGTATTATGGGTTCATTTTCCATACCTGGAGTCAGATCTAGGCTTCAGCCTGCTCGGTCTGCCTCAAAAACTGTCCACCAACACAAGCAAGAGCAGCTGGAGGCAGCATGATGCTTCTAGCATCACCCAGCAGACAGGCAGCATAGCCAGTCACAGATCATCTCTCCCTGAGATTTACAACACACCAAGCCAAAATGCCTCCAGTGACAGAAAGCAATTACACCTGAAGCCCAGGGGTTAGAGAGAATAAAGGCATATCATTGTTTGGATTAAATTATGTGAAATACTGATCTCCCAGGCTGGCTTTTTATCTTTTTCTGTCCTTTCCTCTCCACACCCACTCAATGATTTTTGCACAAGGCAGGTAGGTATCACATTGCCCTTGTCTAAAATAGTTTGCAAAGTCTTTTAATGCTCTAAGTATGATTGTTTAAGTATCGTCCACCCACAAATGCCCAGAAGCAGATCCAAACTGACATTTATTATGAATCTAACATGGATAAATATCATCATTTTCATTTCAGACAAAAATGCAGTACCTTCCCTGGTTATGTGCTGTCTTCATGAATAAGAACTCATAAAATCTGCTTACATGAACATTAAAAAAAAAGAGGATGTAGAAGAAATACGTGAAACATCTACTGAAAGCAGGCAGATTTTGCTCTATTTTTCATTGGCATTAATATCAGTCAGGTTCAGCTGGGCTGAAGCAAGCAGAATTGCACAAATGTAAAAAGAAAAGCAGTCCCCCCACTTTTAACTAGTCACACAGCCATCTATCTATTGGGAAGAAAAAGTAATGGGCACTAAGTCACAGTCCAGACTGTTTTAAAGGTAATAAAAGTTCTGCAAGCTCAAAACTAGAATTCATAAATCCACCATGCATGTACGTTTGGAGTTTTCAGTTTCAAATCAAATCTCAACAAAAATGGAGAATGCCAGAGCATCAGTACGATATGCCATGAGAACAGAAATCTTCTAAAAATCCCAAAGTGTTCCTACCAAGCACATTGTCACGACACTCAGCAGCAATAAGACACCAAGCATGCACGTCATCAAAAACGTTCTCATCAAAAATAAAGCACAGCAACAGATTAACTTGCAGATCAAAGATTATCATTAGACTGGGTAACGTTGCTGTGTGACTCTGTCCTGATGACAAAGATTAAAATGAGAACAGAAAATTATGTGGATGATACCCACATGAACAGCATCAACAGCTGAAGAAAGAATTATTTCTGCAACTGGGGAAAGCCAGCAAAGCAGCATTTTGCTGATTTATTAGTGCAGAGCAATAATGTGATAATACTCTTATGCTACGGCATCCTTATTCTAATAGTGACAGATATTTTGCTGACCAAAAAGCATTTTGATAGGACACAAAAACTTTCAAAATTCTTGGACTGCTGGTTTTTTATATTTTTTGGTTCCTCTATTTTGCTGAGGTAATCACCACACTAAATTAAAAAAAAAAAAGGCAGAATTGAAATAATTTTATTTTTGTCTTCATTTCTATTGCCTGTTTAAACACTTGCTTCCTATCCTTTCTCTCAAATTTTATTAGAGCTGGTTTTGCAGAGGAATCTTTTTCTATCTGGGACTGGAGTTACTAACACCCTGTTAGCAGTAACTCACCCAAAGCAGCACAGCCCTTTTCAGAGGGCTCTGGTGCTGATTCATTTTGCTGTCAGCTACCACCCATGCCTTACTATGCACATGCAACCAAAGGAGGCTGCAGGCAAGCTGTATCTGCTACAGGACCCTGAAACTCTTCTTTCTATATTGACTATGAATTGAAATAGAGATGCCTCTCTTCTGTAAATTCAAGCCATTTTTTATTTCTGCCATGCTCTCCTCTCTATCTCTGCCCTGCTCCTCTCTATGTTTTTGGAATAATTTTCTTTCTCACTAAATGTCTCCTCTACCACTCTGTTCAACAGTACCACTCAACACATTTGCAGGATCTCACTTCAATTTTACAACAGCATGCTTGACAGGATAGTCCTAAATTATGTTGCTAGCTGGTAGTCCAAACACCTTGTAAGTGTGGCAAATCCATCCATCTGCAAACTAGGGACCAAGGACCCAAAATGCCCTTATCAACATTTAAGCAAGAAAACCACCATAGACATAGTGGAATAGCATGTCAGATGGGAGCTCAAGGGGTTAAAAGAAGAAAATCTCAACTATTTCAGTGCATCTTCCTATAAACTGCATGAACACCTTCCCTTTTTTTTTTTTTTTGACACTTGTCTTTTAAAACTATATTTCTGTTTTGACATCCTGGTTCTGAACATATTTCACTCCTGCCAACCCACTGTTTGTGTTTTGAATAGCTTGGAACAGATGAAGTGCTGGTCCAGAGACAAGAAATCCTCCAAACATCTGTCAACCGCTTCAGCACCGAGAGCTGAAAGCAAGCTCTGCCAGTAGCTCTGCCCGTCCTGCTGCACTCAGAGGCTGTGGGAGTTGTTAGGATGCCTTCACAGCCAGGCAGGCAGCAGAGGATGAAGGAAGCAGCATGACTCGAAGCTGCAGTGCTATAGCAGTGGTCTGACGCTCCCTGGGATGCGTGGAATGAGGTAGGGGGAATGTTATGAATAAGGGAAAAAACCCTACAGTGCTACTGAAAAGCAGGAGTAGTGCCTCCTTTGTCACAGGTAGAGAAAGGAGAAAAGAAGGAAAATTCATTCTCTCGCAGAAAGCACACCTGTGATTTTAATGAGATGAAAAGCTTTGTGGTGGCAAACTGCAGAGATCCTTTACCATGTCCCTTCAAGGGTCTTAATCCCTCCTAACCAAGCCCTAAGCCCTTGTGGGACAAAAAGAAAGGCTTGGCAAAAATAGCAGCTAAAGAACTAATGAGGAAAGAGAACGTTTTCAAGACTAGATTCTATCTGGATGATGGGGAGAGCACCCTGGCACGTTCCATGCTCATCTTCAGGGAGCTGGTAGACCCTGACCAGCAGTGGTTGTGCCTGGAAGAGGGAGTGAGGAGAAAGTGAAAGCAGGGCTCATGCTGCTTGGCTTCTCCTCTCAGGCTGCCTCCTCCTGGTGCCCTGGATGGGCAGTGTGGGCAGCGCCAGGAGGAGCTGGAGAGGGAGGTTCTGTGACTTGATGAGCCCATGGACACACTGTTTCACAAGAACAAGCTCCTGAGCTATGAAACTGCAGGCAGGGATGTTTCCCTCACATTTAGGGATCTGAACATGGCACCAAAACCAAATATAATGCTCATTCAACTGGTTTTTGTACCCATTTCTGTAGCCCAAAATCCTCCATAGTTTCTGAGGTGATGCTCAAAGACAGAACCCTGATTCAGGGCTGACAGGGCAGATGTCCAACTCAGGTTGGACATCTCATTCTTAGATGCGCAAAATCACTGGTGACGTCTGGCGCCCCTCATTTCCAAAAAGCCAAGAAGCAATGCTCAGTGTCAAGCTTCAACTGGATACCTCTTAAGTTTTGTCATACACTTCATTTTCATCAGCCCCGTGCAGCAGCAAGTCTGTTTAGCATCTAAAACTCATGGATATCAGCTTAAGAATCACAACCAAGCTCAGTCTTTGTGGTTACTCAATGGGTCCCACCATTGATCATCTCCTTCCCACATGCCCTTTTCCAGTGTCAAAACTTCTCAGTGACATCAACAGGGGCAACCCCCATCCTCAAAGTCTTACATTCTCACACACACAGAGGCTTCAAAAAAATCCACCCTTAAGTATTAATGTAATATGCCTGTATATATCATTAACCTTCCCTCATGCACACCCAAGCTGAGAAATCACATCTAAAGACCAGGAGATGTACAGACATTTGGTGGAGGCATAGTTTTCTGAGGATGAGGCAAAGACAGTGTCATGTGACTCAGTGTCTGTGTCAGAGGGCTGGCACAGCAGACAGGAATCCTGACCTGAACTCATCAGATGGCATGTTTTACCAAAAATGTGTGGACAGCAGTACTCTTCCAACAAAATGGAATTTGCTTTCTTCTCCATGCATTGTAGTTTACTATCAACTCTCCATGAGGAAAGACTTCCTGGCCTCTCAGGGATGCTAAGAGACTTAAGCAAATTTAGTTTTCTGTGAATGACAGGTACAGTCTATATAATCACAAAGCTGTGATTAAAGAGCCTTGGAAAAAATACAGTAAGCAGGATAGAGAATGTTCTCCTGGAAGGTAAAGTGATTCCCACATACTTCAGCTACATTAGTTTTCTTGTTTGTTCACAATAGCAGCTAAGGTGCCTCACTGAGTGAAATATATTTTGTCCCTGAAAATAGTGGCACTATCTGATCCCTGTTGCTTAAGAAGTGAGACAGCAGAGAGCAGCAGGAGACACAGATAAAATCATGACACTCAGTATTTAAATTCATCAGAAATCTGAAATTAATGTGTAATGCTCCAACCACATTAGACTTGGAAAGAAGAGACAGACTTCGACTTTTATCATCCCTAACTAACACTGTTTTATCTGCATCTCAGTTATCATAGAAACTTCCCCAAAATCTTCACAGAAATTAACCAATTAAATGGTATTTTTGTGTGCAAAATAGTTCAATAAGTTAGGACAATTAAAATAACTTGAAAGGCAAGTAGCAGAGCCTTCATACCTTCGTGAAGCAAAAGCCTAAACTTTGATAACAGTAAATAGAACATTCAGTAGTGAAGTTAAACTAAGGGGAACACAAACAATTAAAACCTGAAAAGACATCCTTGGATTTAATGCCTATTTAAAAAGGCAACAATAGTTCGAAGGCTGTTTTTCTTGGTTTCTTAAATTAAACAAACATGTCTCAATATTGGTGAAAAAAAAATCTAAATTAAAATGTAGCTATCCCCTAGTCACAATAATTTAACAATTAACAACAAAGAAAAGGGCTGGGGTGTCAGCATGACTGAACCAGATGCATTTTGGGAAGAAGCAATAACCCAGCGTAAACAATCACGAAGATTGGAAAAGACCTCCAAGATCATTGAGTCCAGCAACTAACCCACCACTAAACTATATCCCCAGGTGCTTCATTCACGTACTTTTTGAACACTTCCAGGGATTGCTATTCCACTACTTCCCTGAGAGGCTTGTTCCAATGCCTGACTACTCTTTCAGTGAGGTAATTTTTCCTAAGAATTATCTAAACCTTCCCTGAAACAACTTGAGGCAATTTCCTCTCATCCTGTTACTTGGGAGATCAACACCCACCTCAATACAACTTCCTTCTAGGAAGCTGTAGAGATAATAAGGTCCCACTTCAACTTCCTTTTCTCCAGGATAAACAACCCCAGCTCACTCAGCTGCTCCTCATCACCTATAAGATGCTATAGACCCTACATCATGATAAGGAAGGAACTGAATGCTACTCTTGATTCTATCACAGAGTCACCATCCTTAAATAGGACTTATTCTTTGTTACTCAGTTTCCCCAGCTGTAGGAAATATTCTGTAAAGGGTCCAGGCTTATGAATGCATATTTTAGTGTTAAGCTTAGCACTTCCTAAACCCAAATAACTTCTGCTCTCCAAAGCGGAAGCTGTTGGAATGTGGAAGAGTACAGCATTGGGCTCTGAAAAAAAAGTGAGTTCCCATTCAGTTTCCATGCACCCTCTGCTCCAGTAACCAGTGTGCAAGTTCCTCCAACCCATATTTCATGAACAGAGATTACTATTATTTTTCAAGTAATTTTTTTCTTCTCACTGAAAGAGCCAGTGACTTTTCTTTCTAAGTACCAGCACTTTGGTCCTCCTCTGCTTTGGACATTTAGCTTTCCACGTGTGGTGTCAGTTCAAAGCTGTGGTCTAGAGGAGCAAACTGTAGTTAAGATAGTTTGACTGCTGTAGTTTGGTGAGGAACCAAAATGCAGATCAGCCACGTGGCTTATCACAGCTTGCCACGCTCTCTGGTATTTAAAGACAGAACAGGAGAGTTGTTCAAAGTGTTGTTTGAGGACACAGCTAAGTAATTCCCTTCATCCTTGCAGGTGTCTTTGGGTGTGTGACACTAGACAGACATACAGACCATAGGAAGTTTAGTTGTCTGTTTTTTGAGGCATAGGAGATGACTTTAAATATTCCTAAATTCAAGTCCTCTCACAGGCACAGATCTCAATTTTGATCACGAGGAAAGTGGTGGACAAACAGTGTACCTGCGCAGTATCCTCTCTCTTTACCCTGGGAAGGAAGCTAAACTGTCCTGGTGGTGATCTCCTTGCGTGGAGCTGACTGGGTCCCTGCAACAGAATGACATGTTCTGCATGAAATGTTTAAGTTACCAAAACCCACCGATTTAAGCATGAGAAGCCAGCCCCTATGTTACAAGGGACTGCTCAGCAGTCAACAACACTGCAAAAATTCTTATTTTTAAACACTTTGTATCTTTCCAGTCCCCAATGATGTTGCACAGCAACTCACCTGCAGAGGAATAGTTATTATCCAAGTTCTTTTGTTGTCCCTGCTTTTTCTTGCCCAGTTACTACTTTGCTTTCATCAGCTGAAGCGTTTGAGACCTCTCAGAGGCTCACTGCTGCATGCACCTGTCAGCTCTCCAAACTGTCATTGTTTTGACATATTCTAAGAGAGACTTTATGTGGGCATCTGGATAAATACAATTCTTTCCACACCTCTGGGAAAATGGGAGTCTTCTTTGGGCCATCTGTGGGAAATGAAGGGTGCATGGGTTTTCAAGCAGAATAAGAGTGTACGTGTAAAGAGCAGTGCTCCAGGAAGTGGGAAGGCTAGAAACTATTCTTCCAGGGGCACTAGAAGTGCATACACTTATGCATACAATCAGTTTGCAGGAACATTAAATTATCCACTGCATTATTTTTTATGTGAAACTTCTGTGTTACATGTTTTACTCCATATTCCTGAAAGTAGTTTATGATAGGACAAGAATTACTTTAGGCAAACACTCAGCAGGAAAAGCAGAAAACATACCATTGTTTCAGATCTTGATTATGCAGATTGGCTTCTCTAGTAAGGAAATTAACTCTATGCCACAGCTGTGGGGACTAAAATTACAGAACAATCGATATTTTGAAAACTTTGAAAATCTGCCAAAGGAGAAAATTACACGATTGAACAACAGCTTTTATAGAATCAAAGTTAAATATTTCACTAATGAATTTGTTCAGTGTTCTGTTTAAAAATTTGGTCATTGACTTTGTGATATACCCAACAATTTGTCCAACCACATATAGTTTAGAAATTCCTGTTAAAAACAAAAGGAACGAAAACATCATTCTTCACTTTCTAGACCTAATACACAAAGCAACTTCTTACTGCATAATTAAAAATGTTCTTTTTAATTCTTTCCTGATCATTTTGAGTTCTGTAATACATTTGGTTCTGGGGAAAAAAAAAAAGCAAACTATAAACACAAGACCAGACACAAGGAGGAAATGAAGGAACCTTAACAAAAAGTAGAACCAAAAGTGTAAAAAACCTACTTTGAAAATTTTTGAAGTATTTGGGATCCTTACAGATTCCATCTATTATAAAAATGACTGTTACTAATAAAAAAAAAAAAAACCTCAGGATTTTACCTTTGTATGGTAAGAAATTCCTATGCTTCAAATCCTTGAAAAGGATGGCAGCAAGATGAGATGACTAATGGTGAGCAGTTAGAGCAAAGCAGGCAGATGAAAAGCGGCCTGTAAGCCCATCCCCAGACACCCTGGGGACTGAGCAAACACCAACAACCCAGAAGCTACAGAGACACAACTTGATAAAGAGTTTCGGTAAAGTGGCTTCCAGATATCAAATCTGCTGATGTGGGTATGATTCACACCCATTATACTTGAATTATTCTGAGCCCCTCCAAACTGCAGTCTCAAATGCCATTTCTGTCAGCTTGGTCACTCATTTTTAGCATTATTCCTTCCTTTTCTCCGATCCCAACAACACAATGAAATAAATGTGCTGCATCCCGTGTATTCCGGTTACAAAAGTAACTGACGCCAGCAAGGTCAGTCACATAAATTCACTGCAAGATTGCTTTGAAAGAGACTCATGCTAAAGGATTCAATAGCTAGATAATCACCTTGTGCCAGTAAAGGGAAAAGAGAAAGTAATAATTATTTCATTTTCTATCACTCTTCTCTCTTATTTGTGGAAGGAAGATAGGAAGTTTTTGCTGTTCACAGTAACACAGAAATTAAGCAAAAATAGTGTTATGTTTTATAAAGCAGAGCAGTTGTCAACTCATATAATTTATTCATTCATTACTGCAGCTACCATAACCAGAAACCAGCACTATACAATCTAGGACAGCTGTGCTCTCCTTGCTGCTAATACTACAGGCAGTGCCTCATACCGTAAACCCATCATTCATTACAGGGAACAACTGACAGATTCTTCCCCTAAGGAGGCCAAGATTACTTAAATCTGAAATGCCATACCCTGTCAACATAGGTGTACAAGAGAGAAGCTCATTTACTGGCAGGCTGGGTAATACATAAAAATAGTCACTACCCAAAGTTGATAATCAGTTAAAAAAAAACAAACACAAAAAACAACAAACAAGATTTGGTGCTCAGTTGATAAAAAATTTAATAACAATTCTCCGTTTATTTCATGAAGGCTATGCTATTTAAGTCCTTCAGAAGATAAATTTCCTTGTGCATAGCTTGCAGACCATTTAGCATGTGGGCTCTACAGCCACAGAAAAGCATTTGTAGGAGGCTCTTGCTGTGCTGTTGCTAGTCTCTCCTCCAGTGATTGAAATACAACACTTGGCACAGAGATGCAGGGAGGCAGGAGGTCCAACATACAGCAAGCATCTGGAATGACTGACTTCCGTTGTACAGAGGTTTCACCTACCACTGAACTCTGACTAATTATGTACATTTATTCCTCATACTAACAGATCCCTTTAGCATTGAACCTTTCAAGTGTTGGTGTCAAGCACATCATTTAAGACAGAATTTGCTGAAAGGCAAGCAGGTTTATTTTATAATGCCTCTCTGTACAAGGAAGAAATGAGGCTGGAATGAGGCTGGAACTGGAAATACCTGCAGTACTGTACACTGCATTTTTTCCTGATTCAAGTACTTCATTTTTTTTTTCCCCCTCATTTTCCCCACTCAGAGAAATATAAAAAAATTACAGGAGACCTGTTTAGTTACTGGCACTTTGTCTGTTTTAAGTCAAAGCAGAAAAACACTTGCTGACCCAGACATATAAATTACACCATTATCTAATGAACTGTTGCAGAACTCATTTGAATGTAGCTGACTTTGTGAGGAGCATGAAACTTCCAGTCATTTAGACAAGAGTTGTTCAGGATAGACAGTATTAATTTAGGAATGAGTCATTATGTTCAGTACCAGTCTGATGGTACTGAACTAATGATTTGATTCAAATTAATTTAAATCACTGGGGAGAAAAAAAATTACTAAAATTATACATATAGAAGAATATCAAAACAATCATTCCCAAGATCCAAAGCATTTATGGGCTGTCATTGCTAGGCTGAAATTTCCTTTTCATATCACACTGTATGTGCACAATCTTGCTCAAGTGCAATGGTGCAGAATTCATTGGCTAGAGCATCCCCATAGCTCCTCTGAGACAGTGAGGTCTGGGGTTCAGAAAGCTTTAAAGCTGTATAGAGAAAGATTTCTGCCACTCCCTGAAGCAGGTGATATTTTAGAGTCGGCAAAAAGAAGGAAAGGACTGGCAGAGAGTCAAATGTCTAGCTGAGCCCTGATATTAGAGAATGGAGGATTGAAGGGAATAAAAAAAGGATGAGAGGTTGTTTTGGTTGGGTTGGTTTTTTTTTTTGGCTAACACGACAGAGAATTTCTTTTAACATTTCACCACAGAAACATGATAGCCTTGGATTGTCTTCACATCCATCAGGCCAAACAGAGCTGGAATTTGCTACTCAGATATATTTACTCCATTTAAACATTTGTGGAGAACTCATTAGGAAGCCTGAAAGTGAGGTAAAACTTTCCATGCTTGAAAGCTGAACTAAAATCAGCAGAATATTTATATACAGAGGTAGCTCTGTAGCAGGTAAAAGGAAAGAAAGTGCTGGGTTATAATTCTTTGTAATTTTTTTTTTCCCCCTGTATCTTTGCCTGTGGTGTTAGGGCAAAGTCAGCTGTGTATTGGCATCCAGCAAACCAGGGAGCAGAGCAGAATCAAAGCAGTGCATTAGGTTTATACAAAATTACGAGCAAGGGTTGATCTAACCCTTCTGAAACAACTACAAGGAGCCATGTCATGGATGCTCACCTATAGCAAATGTTCAGTAACACAGCCTGTTTTTGAGAAGCTGTCTCATGGATGCTTTGAGCCTAAGCTGCTGAAGAACACTTTATTCTCTCCTTCAGAATACCTTGAGAAAGGATTACTTCTCTGTTTAGCTCTTGAGAGATCATTGCTAATAATTTAGATGGAGGTGCAAGACGGAAATTCCTTATGGTTCTGCTTTTGCAAATTATAAAGGAGCCTTTAATTACAAGCTTGCTCACTTGCATTTTAACTACAGGATTAAATTAACTCAGTGAACTTTGTGTGCTGATTCCCATGGACTGCCACACTCCTGGATTCTTGACTGGCGACCGGTTGATACAGGAGATAAAGCCTTTGTTCCCTGTGCTATAGCACCCTGGACTCAAACCCCAAAATGACAAAATTAAGGGACTAAAATGACCTGTAGCGATATAAACTGGACTGTAGAAAGCAACAGAGGATTGTGATCAACAGATTTGCTTTTGTTGCTGATCCTGTCAGCTGGTTGGGGAGTGAGGGCAATTACTAACTCAGTCACTTTGCTGCATCTCTGCTTCACTCTGTGTAAACAGGAGTTCGTGATATTAATTTATTTCGCAAAACACTGATAAGGAATGCCATGTAAAATCTTGTCTGGCCACATGTAAAGAAGAGATGCAATTTAAGATTAGCCCACATTCACGTTAACTGGCGACCAAATACAGTATTTTAACAAAAGTCTCCAAAGACAAACATCCAAAAAATAAACTTACTGCCATATATTCCCCTACAAAGCTGATTTTGAAATGTTTGCTTACACTTCACTGACTGCACTGGCTCCTTCACTTGGGAAATCTGACTTTTGACACTAGCCCCACTGCATGACTTTCAAGCCTTTAGATTCCTCCTTTGCTGCAAGCTGATCATCACATCCAGCCTTAGCTTGTGCAATGTACAGTTTGCATCCCACACTGTGCTCACTGGGGCTTCACAGCTCTGATTGCAACAATTTCCCAAGAAAAGAAGAACTGCCTAAGCCTGAAACTCTGGGTCTGTCCACCTCCTCAGAAAAAATGCTGCTGCACAAACTGTTGGTGGCTGCAAGATCCACAGCAGTCAGTGCAAGAGATTTCAAAACCATCTGACTTCTGTTTTCAGTAGCCTATATCCAATTCATTAGAAGAAGCTGGTAAATGTCAGCTCTACAAACAGGACAAAAAAATGATTCCGTCTTCTCTATATAATCTGTCTAATAAATTCAATAGGTGTCACATTTGTGGAAGGGTCTATATACCTCAGCAGTAATTTGTCACCATGAAACAGTTTCAGGGCGTTTCACAGTTGTGTGTCAGTGTTCATTTCAGGCCTTATCTTCAATGAACATTTCTTGCTAAGAGCAATTAATTCCTTGCATCTGTCACTATAGGAACAAAGAAAATGCACTTTATGCAGAAGGCCCATTATTCAGTACATTAGGCACTGATATGACAGTTCTCCTCATCCCACAGTCACATACAAGAATAAGTCACCTTACTTATCACTAAAATTTTCAAAATTTCATATTATGAAGATATGTATTTTCTTTCTTTTTCAAATTTTTTTTGGTATATAAAAAAAATTCAAATATTATAACCCTAATTAAATAAAACAAAAAAACCACAGCCCCAAAACAAAGTTCCACTCCTTCAGTATTTAAATGCTGCATCAGCATTTAAATTCAAGCAAATTTGAAGGTGAGATAAAAAATAAAAATAACTAAATAAATAAAAGCACATAAGGGGAGAAGGAGAGAAAACTTCTAAACTACACTGAAGTGTACTGGAAACTATTTGAAATCAGCAGATCTGTCTGCAGGATGACTTTTGCTCCACTGTGACCCCTCAATCCTAGCCTGCCCTCAAATATAATGGCCTGAATGTATTCCAAAATCAATATAGGTAGTTGTGTACTTTTCAAATAAATGAGTTAATATTAAAAGTTCAGTTATAACACCTTAAGATATCATTCAGAACAGAGGAAAGAAAGGAAATGCCATGAAAGAAAAGCAGAAAATTATTAGTCCATTTGATGTTTGCTGCAATGAGGAAGAACCAGGGAGATTCACATATAGAATATTTTCAATCAACTGGAGGAAAATAAAAAATGGAGGAGAAAAAAAATTATATTTATTCTTTGTGATGTGAGTTGCTGGTTTCCTGAAATATTTTACAAACTGCTAGGGAATGAAATTAAACAACCACAACAGCTACATTATGCACCCTGGATATTTGGAAAAAATATGTATGCACAGAGCAACCACTGAAGTAAGAGAGGCAGTTTATTCAAGCTGCATTCATTTTTCTAAGTGATACTAGAAAATATATTAATGCTTAAAACCTGCTTGCTAATCATTTTAAGCAAACACTGGAAAACTCAATTGGGATGCTTTTAAGCAGGCACAACAGGAAGCTCATTTTGGGACAAGCTCACAAACAGTTGGAGTTCTTTTCATCTGTTTTGAGACAAAGAAAACAATACATGACACAAAAGTCCAGTCAGAGGCAACCAACATAATATAAAGTGCAGATCATCACAGTGTGACAGACCTCCTTTGCCATAAAGATATTAGCTACTAACACTGGAAACGTGATGCAGGATAAGCTGTTCCACACACCTCAGAGGTGTGGTGTACACACCACATTAAGGATGCTCGTTTTCTTGCAGGTTTGTGCCATACATTTGAGGTGCTGCTCCATGCCTACCTTAACAGTTGAAACCTGTCTTCCATGCCTCCTGCTCCATGGTTATACATTCCTCCTCCATGTCCTGTAAACCCTGTGCTTCTCCCCAGATCTCTCCTGTGTCCATCAGCTAAGGATTATGCTTCAATATATAATGTTATGACCAGATTCAGGCTTCACTTGTGTGTGGCAGGCATTATGGTTTAGGTTTGTTTCCCTTTTATTATGCACTAATGAGACCTTTTTGTCTTTTCTTAATGTCAAGTTTCACTCAATATGTAGGAAACCATACTTTTGACACAGCCCTATGTTTATTAAAGGTAGTGAAAGTTTTGAAGAGTTTCAGAAAAAAACCCCAATGGTTCTAATTGGAAAACCATGCAAAAATGAGCTATGAAACCATCAGTGAGCTACAGCTGTTTCTAGCTTAATTCTTGGATCAAAACAGGAAGATACAGTGAAAATTGATCTTGTCATTAAATTAGTATCTGCAACCAGGCTGAGCATACATGCATGTAGCTTAAACTGTTCCACGGTTTTAATGAATTAAACTGGCTTGTTTTTCCTTCCATACAAGGTCTTAGAGGAGCCCAGACTTTGTTCTGCAGCCTGGGATGAATTCAGGTGCCCTGCACCACAGCCCTCTCAGCAGCTGTTCCCCAGGGCCACACAGAACTTCACTTCAAGTGTTTACATGCACACAGTCTTCAGATAGCTCCGTTCACCTGCTTTAAGCCAGAGAAATAGTGTCAAGCAGCTCTAACCCTCTTTGAGAAAAGCAAACCACTTGGAAACGTTGGGTTTTCATCAGTAATATTCCACTCATTTAGGAGAAATTTACTAGTTAAATGTAACTGTTTATTTGCCACAACTGCAGGGGGTGGTTGTAACATTTTTTCAATAACAGAACTCTGCTCTGAATTAGCAAAGGCCACTGATTTTTTTCTTTAATGACTAGCATTTCATCCCTGAAGCACTGTGCTGGTGTTTTTCTCCGTCCTATGTAAGTCTCTAAAAAATATTTGAACTCTAAATGGAGGAATTGCTGTGGGGTTTGCTGAATTTCCCCTGGTTTTTAGCTCTCTCTATTTCTTTAGCTAGCTCTTGAGTCACTTCAGAAATATCCCATATAGGGGTCTTTTGGACCCCACGATCACAGCTGCAAAGAGAGACATTTTTCCATTTTTCAGAGAGGTTTCATCCATTCCAGGTTCAGGAAGTGCTGTTATTGCCTCTTTGCCTTTGTACTTTCTCATACATTTCTATATGCTTCTCAATCCTTTGCCTCTCCAGTGCCATAATTCATTAAGTTCTTCAGAACAGGCTGCCTCACATTTCAGGCATGAGCCTCTTGCCTGATACCAAGGAATCAACTCAGCTGGCATCTCTAGGTGTTACTGCCATGGACACCACCCAAAGGAACATGGATGCAGAAGTACAGCCACTATCATTTAGAAGAGAGCTTTTTGAGGGCACAGAGAACACAGTGGCATTTCAGATACTTGGAAACCAACATATTTTTAGCTTAATTTAATTGGAATTTTCTGTTAAATCAATGTGCTAGTTTCCAAGTGTCTGAAAGAAAAGGATTATTTTCCAAGCCAGTCAGAATATTTCTATTCATCACATTAATTCATGTTTTCTTTGCTGAGTTAACATCTTGTGATTTTTAAATGTTCTAAAGTTTAAAAATCATTTGTTCCCCACTTCAGCTGCTGCTAAATGAGATTTCTAGGAGCTTTAAAAGCCAGAAAAGGGTTGTTGTTTCACCAGTACTTTACTGTCTATAGTTTAAATCCAATTATTTAGTATTCCTGGAACAAAGATAATAGATTTACACATATAGTAGTTGCTTTATGTTTATCTCCTTAAACCTATTTTCATTATCGCCTTAGCATTAAACAGTCACTGTAAAGCCATTATCCAGTCACAGGTTCACAACACATAATTTGATTAAACATATTACAAAATTAAAGAAGGGTTTTTTTCCATTGTGCTTTACCAGAACCATGAAGAGATGCCATGCACAACAATTCCCTCCTCCAAACAATTCGCACAGACACGTTCTTTGTTTGCAAAGCTTCTTTGTCCTATGATGCTTAATTAAGGATATAATGGAGAATATTATAGTCATTTTAGAATCATTTGGAAGTAATGATGCCTGAGGCCAAGCATGGAGCTCTGTTTAACTCAGCTAAATGTAGAAGTGCTGGCAATGGCCATTAAAAATGGACCCTATTGCTATCTCAGTTTTCAGAAAAAACTTGCTGTTCCCTTCTTCTCCCCTCTCCCCCTGTAGCTACACTTTTTAATTTCTTGGGTGCCATGCCTCTCAGCAGCGTAAAGTTGCATTTTGTAAGAGCTTATCTTTCTCCTTTATTAAACAGCATGCCTTGAAATCATTTCATGCTAGCACAAAGTTCCCAGAGGCATGTAACTCCCATCACAGGTTGTAGCTGCATCTATCGAGTTGATCACGTGCATCACAGAGGCACCTTAGCTGTTTATGCTAAATAAAAAGATCTAGAGGTGAACAGCTAATTTCCAGGAAGACTCACTGTATTTTTTTGGGTTTTCAAGAGGAGCTCTCACCAGCTCAGTCTAGTATCTAAGGAAGATCAGGGTGGAGCTGTTACACATCAGGCTCTAGTGAGGCTAAGAGGAATTATTTTTGATATGCAGTCTTACCATAAAGGTTTCCAACACATGCATGCTTTCATAAACAGTATTCAGACTGTAGTAAGATGATTTTTCATTAGTATTTTACAGAGACACTATGCACCACAGATTAATGTGTGGAGAATAAGGTACTTCTAATGGAGATTTTGAATTTGTCTCAAAATCAGTTTTATCAATCTTCTTAATAAAAAATGGAATCAGAATAAAAACTTTGAATATGCAAGTCTGTTCCCACAGGAGGAGGAGTCCTGGACTATGGTAAGACAGGTTAGATCCTGGAGCAATGAAAGATGGCTCACACTCCAAAATATTTGCTTAAACCCAAGGGAGATCTCTCCAGTGTAGCTCAATGTTTCACACTCATTTAACTTCTCTATTGAAACTGGTAAATTTTGATGCATAAATCTGTGCACTGTGAGCTGGACTGTTGCCTTAAGCTCCCATTCCCCAAGGCAAGGCTGCCAGACATAGAACAACAAGTTTCACACTCTTTTTTTCTACTCCAAGAGTTAGTACCTCTTGAAATCTTTTGTTAGGGAAACAGCACATGCAATGGGCCCATTTGAAACTAAATCTAGAGAGACAGGGGAATTGGAAAATTTCTCCAAATCATTTTCCACAGATAGGACAGTATATTAAAATTAACAGCAAGTCAGTGAAACCAGCAGGAAAACCTCCAGAAATCTTTTTTTTCAGGTAAGTCCTTAAAACTCTCAACATTTTGTACTGTGCAAAAGTCTCTCTTTATCTGTCACTCTAAGCACAAGTTTCTAGATTAATATCCCTAGCCTTCTGGACATTCCAACATGAAGTGAGGTTCTGCCCAGCACAGCTAAGGTGTAAAGTGAATGATGCCAAAGGAACAAATTTCATCACAACTCTGGCTGCTACGTATTTTTGTACCTGCCCTTACTTATCAGCTTTGAAGTAGCCCCCCTCAAAGCCATGTATTCATTTCAATTTTATATTTTATCTTTTTTCCCCTCCCACAGACTGGAATATTTCTTCTTAGGCTAAAGAAATAACAAGAAAAAAAATTAATTTTAGAGCCATGCACTCCAGGACACTTCACATTAAACTGTAGACACTACAGGCAACTAGATAACACTAATAGCACCTGAGGCAATTTCCCTTCCTATGTTTCTTCTCAGTTGCCAGCTGGAGTCTGGGCTAAAAATAGCCTTGTCATGACAGAATAATGAACCCCAGCGATAAATGCATTTCACAGAAATGCAGTGAGGTCATTATCTGAGCCTTAATGGATGAACAGGGTGGGAAAGAGAGGGAAGGCGTTATTGGGCAGTACAATAAAAACACAGAATGAATCAAAGAAATGCGAACAAACATTACTCAAAAGGCTCTGGAAATCATAGCCTGCTTTCCTGTTTATGTTAGTGTAGGAATAATTTACATGACATTAAAAATTGAAAATACTCATAAGAAATTCTTAGCTGGCAATTTGTCTGCATAAACAATTACTTCCCAGGGTCTATGAAATTATTCTGTTTTATCTATAGGACATTTCAATAATTGTGCCATATATCTGTTAGTTACAGTACCACTAATCGTAAGGGAAACATAGTCCAAAGATAATCTACTTAAAAAAACCCAAACCAACCAACCACTAAGTCATCCAAATCCAAGACCTCTGAACTAGTTCTTGCCTGAAGTATTTTAGCCCTTAAAATTACAAGTAAATAAACAAAGAACAGTATATCTACATTCTCATTATTATGATCTGTGTTGAAGCAGTAAATCTGCAGCTAGTGACAGCTGACTTAGGGCACGAATTTCAGACTAAGATTACTTAACGAAAAAAAATTAAAATCTTAATGCTGCTATAATACCTAATATTACCATGCCCCTCAAAAAACCAGTCTTTTTGCCTCCCAGACTATGTCTTTGCTCACTGGCAGTTTCAGCATCTCCTCTCTTTAGAAAGCATCCAATCATATCTTTCTTCATTGTCTTTAAAGACAGCACTAAGTCAGAGAAAATACATTTTAATACTCATATTTTAAGCCAACTCTTTCTCTTCATTGAGAAGGGAGCAGAGAGGTTTCTACTTAGGAAAAACAACCTCCTTCCACCCGGGAGACGCATTGTGTGACACTGCCTGAGAGACACAGGATGTATAGATAAGCTATACATGCCAAAGATCAAGAAAGTTTCTGAGAGTTGGTGATGAATAATATAATACAGTTAGTCCAGCAGGTAGAGGAGGGGAACTTGCACCAGAGCATTCACAGGCAGGCCTTGATCAAGAAAACCACAAAACCTGCTAAGTTTGAATTGAACTGCCTGTTTGAGCCCAGCAGCAAAGCTTAATTGCTTATTGTGCAACACCATCAGAACGCAGATTTACTTGGTTAGAATATTTAATACAGCAGGCCTTAATATCCTGGACTCCCATGCATTAGGAGAGAAAAACACAGCAATAGGTCTTGTATAAGAGTTTGATATGTTAAAAGCAAAATAAAAATACTTTTGAGGCAGACCAATTATCAGTAACACACAAGGTAATGACAACACTTCAGACTAAAGAACAGAGACAGCCCCTGATCCTGCAAGCCTTTATTGGCCTGCACTTCCCTACCATGAGTAATTTCTTCAGGATTCCATGAGGCTGCATAATAGAAAAATTAAACCATGTATCATCATTTCAAAAGCACACCTGAAACAAATACCATCTACAGTCTCCACTCTATTTGCTGAGCAGAGTTGAGAAAAGAAAGAAAAAAAAGAGTGGAAAACTCATCTCACAAAGGTCTTGCTTTTCTCTATGGCTGAGGAGAAAAGAAGAGATTATCACCAGAAAAATTGCACAAATATTAACAGTCCAATAATCACAACATTTTCAAGTTGAAGAGTTGGCCTAATAGCACTGGTAGGCCCAGACTCATCCTGTTTTGTCTCAGTTCACTTTCTTTCGAGGGAGGCCAGGACATTGAGCCTTCTTACATGAGTCCCAAAGGTAAACCCCTAAAATGGAGCCAAATCACAGCATTTGTGCACACACAATGGCTACTTGCAGCTTCTAAAGTCTAGTTTCAAGTAGAACTATTTAAGTCTACATTTACATCTCCTGTTGCTAATATCTACTCTAAATGTGGGTTTGGGTTTTTTGGCTTGCCTTTTTTTTTTTTAGAGAAAATTAATTCTGCATATTTTTGACAAGTAAAGGGTTTGCCCCGCACAAACTGATAGAGCAGGCTGTAATCTTTCTGTCCATCTACACTGGGCACTAGCTGGTGCTTCAGGACATATGACTGGGCTCAGACCGGGGTCTTGGCAAGTCTGCTTGTGGTGGTCTGTGACCCAGCCAGTATCTCAGAGACAGCAACCACAGGGGGGACGATGGATATGGCCACAAGCTCTGCCCTTCACTTTGGATGTGCCATTTCAAGGGATAAGAGACTGTGAAATGGAATGCACAGGCAGTGCCTATCATAACCCAATGCTATCAGAGGTGCCTAAGAAATGAATGGCTGGAGGTTTAAGTATAAAATAGATTGGTAATAAATATTAAGCTTTTCATATTCCAGGTGTACACCAATTTGGTAGTTCTACAGCCAGGCTTCTCAGTCTTCTCAGGCTTCCTGGCTAAGATAGGATTTTAATGTTGCTTTTTCCTCTGTGATCTTGGTGCTTTTATCCACTCCTTTTTTTCTCCTGCACTCTTGGATTACTAAAGAAATTATGGTGAGAATAGAAGCACCAGTAGTGAACAAGAGCAATTACTAAACTTGATGGCTAGGGAGTTTCTTCCTGTTTCTTATAGAGAAGGCAAGTTTTCAAATACTTGGTACGGTTGTAATAGCTGACCTGCCCACACATTGCAGCCACAATGTCAGGAGGGGCAGAACACCAACAGACAATGTAAACACACATTTATAAATTGTACTATAAACAAGATCTGAGATGCAAACCTTTAAGAGAAAAAAAAAAAAAAATTCATGCATTTAAGTATGAATTAATATTTATTAACTCTTTCCAAATATTTGTTTAGTACCTTCAAACCAGCACCGATTTTCACATTTTAAACTAAGTAGCAAAATACAAATTAAAAGAATTTTAGCTGGCAAGCTAAACAAACGCCTCAAAGATATTAATACTCAAACATTCTTTCTTCAAATAATTTGGGGACAAAAAACCCCCAACAACCTAGATTTAATTTTAGTATTTTCTAGGCAAATGTTTTAAGTAACAACAATGCAGTTTGGAACTGGAGACCAGCTCCTGGAAAGAAAGAAAAAGTTTTGAATTCATAACAGCTGAGAAGTGGTTAAGTAGAAATTTCCTGAAACACAATTGAATTGATGCTGTGCACAATGCAGCATGAAATAAGGCACTGAGAGGAAGGAAGCATATTAAGGAATTAAGAGTTTCCATTACAGGCTCATATCAGCACATATCAAAGATTTATCTTCCTCCAGAAATTTTGTTCCCAAGCATATTCATACTGCTTAGTATGAAAACAAAACAAAACAAACAAACAAAAAAAGAAAACCAAACAAACCCAGCTTCCACACACTTATTTTAATATTTTCTCTCCCATATGTATCTCAGGCAATAGTAGATATGATCAAGTTACATTAGTCTAGAATAGCAAACATATTACATATAGGATTGTTGCTGCAGCTAAGTACCAGAGACGTAGGATCGTGCATTAGTATTATTATACAAAAAGATACTTTCAATACTTCCTTTCTTAACACTCCTTCAGAATGCAGCTGCCGCTTCCCAACTTTGTTTTCTGACATCCACACGTCTCCTCTACCCTCTGTTCTACATGTAAAATAGTTTCAGCGTTGGCTCTGGACCAAGATACATGCCAGGCCATCTCTCCACTATCTCAGATAATAAACACAGGCTCCTTTATCTTAGTTTCTCCAACAACAACATAGAAACAGAAAGAAGCAAGAATACTAACATTGGGCTAGGCAACATTAATTATAAGGTACAAAACCTGCTGAGATGAAGGAAAGAACCCACATATGCTTCATAACTGGAATAAACACAGCATATCCCAAGGCTACTTGCAAATGGAGCCAAATCTGATCACAAAAAATACATCCATTCAGCAACATGCAATTTCTCTTTCAATTTAAGGATTGTGTCCTTGCTGATGAAATTTTCTAATTCAAGCTACTTGATTAAAATTCTGTGACTAATACATGCTTAGATTAGCAGCTCAACTGCATGCAAGGTGTTCTTCAAAGCAGTCTTGATAGATGTATCTATATTGCATTACAGATGCTGTTGCCAGACACTAGCAATAGCTCCCTTTTGGAGCTTGTGCGTCAGTCAAGCGCTTATTAAAAGGTGAGACTGTTCGGGGAATTTTTCTTTAGTGACAACAAACCAGTGCACTTTCATTTTCTCCAAATA
The DNA here is from genome assembly GCF_963513975.1 of Fringilla coelebs. Lineage (NCBI taxonomy): Eukaryota > Metazoa > Chordata > Aves > Passeriformes > Fringillidae > Fringilla > Fringilla coelebs. Next base: position 104,735,596 of record NC_140028.1, on the reverse strand, counting down.
GGTTTATTTTCCCAGTTAAACTCTGTGACTTTATTGCTTCAGAAAATATAATATTCTCCAGCGTCTCTACAAAAGATACCACATATCCCACCTGCTCCCACAGGTACTGAAGCCTGATGTACAGACCAACTGAAAAATGTCAGGAAAGCAAGACAAACTGAAGAGACCTCACATCATCACCTGATATATTGCCCACATCAAAAAGGTACATGTGGCAACTGCTGCTGTGGCTTCCCTACAGTACCAAATCCTAATAGTTGCAGAAAGGCACAGGTAAAGCACAGTCAACACAGACACTATCAGAAGCATCCCCAGATCTTACCATGCGGGTAGATGGATGAGATGAAAACCTGCATAAATAGATTCATCCCCAGTGTATTGCATGTACACAAATTTCTTTCTTTCCTCTTAAACTGGCATAAGGCATAGAAATTAGAGCAGTCCTGGAGACAGAGCATTTTCTGACACAAAGCTTCACGTAGCAGACACAAGTAATCCTCTCTCACTGGCAGGCTCTCATCCAGTTTAGCTCAGCATGTATTTCTGCAAGAGGTGCATTACCACTTGCTGAGAGAGACCACTCACAGGGGCATTTTTCCTCACAGTCTGTGTAGATTGTGATGTAAAACTGGATAAATCATCATGACATTGAGTTGTGACAGCTGCTCCAACATTCCTTTCTATACCATCAAAATGCTTTGAAGCAAGAGCCCCAGTCTGATCTGAAGATAGTGCCACACAGCTTTCAAAAACTATACCAGACTCACAATAACCCCGACTCAACTTTTGTCTCACACACCTGGCGCTCAGGGTCTGCTACAGCAAACCTGCACAACCAGTAACGTGCTGTTTGTAATCTGCTTCTTAGGTAAACATTAATGTGCCAAAAAAAAGACACGTAGCACAAGGAAGAAGCTTTTGGTCTATGCCTGTAAGATTTATTTTTTAAAATACAAAGAAAGAGAGAACGTGAGAGAGTGTGACTTGTAGCATCAGCTGAGCATTATGAATCCAAATCTACTGTCATTTTTGAGAATATCTGATTAAAATCAAGAAGTCTATAATAGCAGTCATTACTTCAATGTGGAAATTAGGGGTATTGTTAATTCTTTTCATCATGTATCAGCTCCCTTCTAATTGGATCTATATTCATTACTGAAGCTGAAATTAAAGAACAGCTATGAAAGGCTTTTGATGTCAGCTGTATATATCATGCCCTGAATTAAGTTACAAAAATGGTTAATACATTATATGACTCTTCAAGCACCTATTTCACTCCATTTAGTTGCACAGGTCCTGAGTACTGGCTGAGGTACTGCCCTAACACAGCAAACTTTTAGGATGGGTAAAAGAACTCATTCCATTTGAATTGCTGAAAAATGCATGGATCATGGCACCAAACCTCCCTGAAGTCTGTTGGTTTACAATTGATTTGTCTGCCAGATGCAGAATCTGCTCAATAAATGAGGTGTAGGACAGGGAAGAAATAGACCCTTTCAGTTACTTCCCACCAGAAATGCCAGAGGAATACCAAGTAAAAGCTGTCTGAACTTGAGTAAATGTACTATGCCATGGCCACTGCAAACATTTTATTCCTAAATAAACTGTGGAAGAAAAGAAGAAGAGAGAAACAGTTTGTCCTCAGTTTCAGAAGAGTTTTTTCAGAACTTCCCCTTCTGTCTCACACAGCTTAATTTTTTCTTTTATTTTGCACTGGATCAAAAGGAAGGAAAAAAAAAAAAAGAAGTGTATTGTACCAGTCCCTCAGACTGTTAAAATTTTCTTTCTCCTACTTTTTGCCATAAATGAGTAGTACATTTATTCTCATGCCTTCAAAACCTAAACCCCATAGCACTCTTCCTGCTTGTTCTGTGTGGCACAAAATCACGTGGGAATAGTTTTCCTTACCTTAACCAATCCAGACTGGAGAGGCAGAAGAGGGAAGAACAGGTTGCCCTAATACTTTGATTTGCTCTCTTTTGAATGCAATCCTGTTTTCCAGGTGTCAACAACAAACGTTTCAACTAACTGGAGAAAAGGGATGAGCTCTTTGTACCTCATGAAGACAGATAACATAAGGAAAGACAATGCAGCAGCTGTTACAGGATGCAAGTTTACTGCACTCTGAGGTATAACAAAGAAAAAGCTGGCAGGAAAACAGGGGGAGCAGTCCAGAAATCTGCTTCTATCTTTGGGTTGTAAACCAGTATATCCCGGTAGAGACAGACCAGAGAGCTCCCACTCGAATGAATACTCCTTTTTCTTTAGGTCAGAGTCTTTAGCTAGTGCTTACAGGCCTCTGAGAGGGGCTCTGAAGAGCTTTAACAAGGGTACTAAAGCATGTTAAAAAATGTCACACTTTAATCTCTGAATGTGGAATTGTTAGACAAGGCTACCTCTCTAGAAAAGACTGTTAAGGTTCATAATCAAAAGAGCATTTATTTTGTGCAGGTGTATTCTAAGAGAAGGCTGGAACAGAGCAGCCTTCATTGGACTTTAAAACAACTTAAAAACAGTAATACACTTCTTACAAACAGTTTATTTAAAAAAGGAAAATCTGCACTCCCCCAGCAAGCCTGAGCTATCCACTAGTAAAAAAAAAACCAATTTCCAAAATGAATATCTTTTTCTTCCAGAAAGCTATGCACCCTTTTCTGTGGGAATTCTGCCTGTCCTTATCTGGACTGCTGCAGTTTTAACCTTTCTGCCTTCTCAAAACAGCACACCTGACATTTGCTCAGACTTTCAGAAAAGAAGCAGACAAGCCACTCAAATTTTATTTGACCAGAACAAAACCTTAAATTAATTCATGTAAAGTAGAGTAAGGGATACCTGGCTAAAGAAGAGGTATATTCCATGTATTCAAATTATCTTGGCTATAGTTCACCAGTTTGCAGTGATAAAAAGCCATTAATGAGCTTTGTCACTGATAGCATTACTTTCTAATCTTAACTCTTTTAGGATTATTAGCTTTAAAGGCACTTGAAAGAAGATAATTTATACTAAAATGAAATTGAAAAGTAATGCTTAGATGCAGCAGTATCTACACAATAAAGCAGCTTTACAAACATTCACTTGAATAAACATCACTAATTCACTTGTTATTCACAAAGCCTTAAAAAAAACTGTGAGGAAACAAATTTTGAATAAATCACAGCGACACATATGGAAGTTAAAAAAAACACATAAAAGTTAATCACATCCCCTAATTTTTTTATTGAGTTTGATGCTTGCCCAAGCTCTCTTTGCTTTCTCTGTCATGTTGAGCATTTTTCCTTGGTTAGTCATTGTGTTTCTCATGACAGACTTTAGAAATTCCTCTTCCTAACTCAGCAGGCCCTCTTGGATTAGGGATTTGCATGGGGGAAATAACCCAAATCACCTTTTCTCCCCAAGAAACTCATGACAGAAATAGTTTTAATAGGGAGAGTTTGTTAGAAATATTTTTGAGATCATGAAGCAAGTAGCTGCTGGAGGCACTAGTGCAGGACATTTAAATCAGGTTTGGTTTCTTCTTTTTCTTGCCTGATAGTTGAATACTTTTATTAAATGAGAAATGTCATCACTCCTAGCAACAGGGGCTTCTCTGGAGTACACCTGATGAACTTGAGAGACCCTCATATCCTTATATCCTTATTAACAGGGATCCTGATATCCTTATTAGCAGCAGTAACAGTTACCACTAAAGGCTCTCCAAGAAAGGCATGAGTGTTGCTCTCTAATCCCACAGTAAATTAGACTTTAGACCACGGAATCAAAATCCAGAACAGAGATAGAAACCTCCACAGTGGGATCCATATGTCTGTATTTAAGGATCTACCATCATTTTAGACATCTCTAGGCTTGAGAGGCATCCATAGATAGTTAGTAGATATAAAAGGTGAGCTGTACTTGGCAAGATTCTTTAAGTAACTGCATTATTTTTGGTATCTTTGTTCCATGAGTCCACCTACATTTACACTCTTGGTTTTTGCTCGCTCCCACCTCCTTGCTCACCACACATAGTGAATTAGATACCTAAGAATAAGATTCAAACCACATAAACTGCATAGAGAGATCTTAAGTAGTACCCCCTGCTCCCAAAATGGGTCAGGATGGGGAAAAACAGAAACAAGTACCTTAATCAGGCTTTAAGCCCTACATGCATGTATTAATAAGCTACAGTACAGCGTCTTTGCTTGGGCTTTACCTGGATGCTGGGTTCACAGAGAAGATTTTTACATTTCTGTAGGGTTTCCTGGCTTTTAGTCAAAGACAACTGTTCTCCACCTCTTCCTTTCTTGTAGAAGTGTGCACGTAGCTCCAGCTGTGTTGTGGACCAGCTTTAACTTGTTATTCACTCAGGGGCTGCCTCCCCAAATCAAGCTCCCTATGATCCTGCAACCTGGAAGGACATCCCAAATCAGTGCTTGGTCACAGCAAGTCTGGGAACATTCACATTAAGCATGAGGGGCTTGGAAAGTTCAAGCACATTCAAAATTACATGGTACCATTGCAGGAGAGACAGCTGTGAAAATGTCTTGCTAAACTAATTAGGGAAATGATTTAGGTTAGAAAGATCTGCTTGGAAACGTCTCTGCTGCAAGGAAAGTGAGGACTTGTAAAGTAAGTACACAAGAAATAGTCTTTCTACCCCCATCCCCACCAGAAAAAAAAAAAAAAAAAAAAGAGAAACAGAGTAACAACACATGTAATGCTGATCAGTATCCTAGCTGGACTGGCTGGCACAATTTCTCACTTTCACAGCTGGAAGCACAGGTGCTGTAGATGTTGAGAGAAAAGGGGGAGATGGGAACGGGTTGAGCAGCCAATACACTCCTAACTCACAGATGTGCACTTAATTCATGATGCTGCAGAAGGTTTCACTGGCTATGTCAGAAGAGCCCTGCTGGTTCCAGGCACCACTGCAGAGACACAGCACCCTTCTAAAGGCAGTGCATGGGAATAGTAGAGAGGGATTGTAAATTCTGCCCAAAGGAATCACTACCAATCTTTTGCTGATAGTTATGTTTAATAACTTGCAGAGAAAAATGGATTTGGGGACTGGAGGAATTTTCCTAGGCAAATGTCTTGCGGCTTCTTGCTTGTTAATATTCACTACCAAAAAAGAATCAAGTATTAAGTGGATTAAAGGGGAAATGGATATATTTGCTGCCTATATGTCTTGATCAACAAATCACCTCGACAGTAAGAGCTACAGGGCCAGCTCCCTCTTCTTTCCAGGGGCAGGAATCCTCTGACCTCAAAGATATAAAACTGAAATAAAACCAGGAGAGGTTAAAGCCTTAGTCAGGATTAGGGAAATATTCAGAACTCTAGCCACATGAGTTTTGCTGTAGTATATTCTTAGAGCTTCCAGCCAGAAGAATTTCACTGCTTCCTTCTATACACATACAGGTAATACAGGGCTGATGATAAGGTATGGGGTTTTCAAGACTGTCCAGTTCAGCTACAGCCTTTGGCAACAGCAGCCCTTCTTAGCTGTTAGAGGGAGCAGAGATGGGACAGTGCTAAGCACTTCTGCAATTCCCATCTGCCCAGGAGAGGGGATGGAAACAGGAAGGGATGAGAGGATTGACCCCTCTGTCAGGAAATACGGGATTTCAGGCTCCAGAAATGTCAGATAGAAAGTCTACCAAATTTGCCTCTTAAAGACCAGGGAAGGAAAGAAAAGCCCCTTTAAAAGTTTGCAGCTATATGTGGGATGATGCTAGACGCAAGGGAGCTCTTTTTTAGTGTATATTAAAAGTGTGTAATTAAAAGCCCTTTAGACCCATCATTTATCTAAAAAATATTCAAAACAAAACACCACAACACAGAAAATAACGAAAAACAAAACCCCTACTATAGAAATATTTGTTATTCTTTACTGTACTTCATAATTATGGGTAATGATTTGTTTTTCATATTTATGAGATTACAATACTGCATCAAGCTGTTCAGCTTTGCTTTTATCTTTCTCTGGACATAGAAGATACATGGTTTGATCACAAACTTTGTACAAAATCTACAGGAAGCCCTGAAAATTCTCTCTTTTCTCAAATTCCTTGTCATAATTAAATACAAAGTGCAGCTAAAAATTAATTTTGGTCAAAAAGTATAATTAATTAAATCAGTACTTTAGTTGCCTAGTTTTCCCTCTACTTTTTTTTGATTAAGAAAATCTTCATCAATCTCTGTCTCCTCTTCTCTAACTTGATGCAAATCTGACAAAGTAGCAGAAATCATAACAATAGTTATGTTCCTGAAAATTTCATACAAATTATGTCTGGATGGATTGAGAAGAAAGCCAAATGAGTTCTTCCCAGGAGGAAAAGGGCTTCAGCATGAACTAAGCCATCATCTGTTGTGCATGACCTCCCAATATCCACACAGCAATTTACCTACTAAGTGACTTGGCAGCACATGCACCTCTCAGCTCTGTCCCTGTACCCACAGCTTTTCTTGCTCAGTGGGTGGTCAGGGGACATGAGAATGAACCAAGAGAGAGCAGAGCCATGAGAAGCCAGGGAGGAGCCCCTGCAGTGGGTAGAAGCACAGGGGTTAGCGTGTAAAAACACAGAAAAGTTGGCATTCCCGGTTTTGCTCCTCAGGAACAAACCTGAATGTTGTTTGGGAGTTTTTTTCCCTGCTGCTTAAAAAGACATTTCTGTCCTATTTGAAGGCTCTCACTTCTTTCTAAGTAAGTGGTGCAGGACACTGAGATTTGTGTACATGTGTGCCATTCATTGGCTGTTCAACACAGTGGGACAAAATAAAACATTTGCTTCTGTGCATTGCTTACATGAACCCTACCATTGGGACTAACCCAAAGTGTTTAAAAAATAGCAGCCTGGGAGCCACAGATATGGCTTTAGTGGAGAGCACTTCACAACAGTGGTTAGTCCTGATTCTCTAATGGGGGGCTCAAGTCTTCTTTACAACCAGGAAAACAGATCTAGGAAACATCATGTGCCAGGGCTACCTTGGTTGCATCTGTCCTACAAGTAAACAGAAAAATTTAACTCTAAGGGCATCAAGAACTTGGCAATTTTCACTAAACTTTAGCTCAAGATAAATCTTTTAGCTAGAAACTTGGCTAGAAAATGAAAACAAGTGCACTTTGATTCAAAGCTGAACAGTCTCTTCAGTCAGCTGCATCAGAGCTTTTTCTTTTCTCTGGCCACAGAACAAACCTGAAACTGCACAAAGATTATTTTCTTTTCCTTGAGGGAAGAAGTCTAAGATTAAGTAATAATCAATAACAGACAATCAATGAACCAATCTCTTAATGGATTGCAAAGGGACTTCAGAGGTTTTTGTGCTGCATGGCAGCCACAAACAAAAGAGCAGGCACTCGTCGTTAAGAGTGGAGACAAAGTGTCCGTGCCAAAGAAAGGTCACACTCAACAACAAGAATACATGCTAAACCTTAGAAAGCCTAAAAGCAGCTGAGGTAGGATGGATCATTCTCTCTCTAACTGGACAATGCATCTTGAAGAATGTTTGCCACTGCTCTGCTGTACACAAACCATTACAATTCCCAAAGTCAGACCTAAAAAAAGTAACAACCATCAACAATAACACAGAGATCCATATGCTACAGCTTAACATTTTTTAAGAAGATCCTAGAGGGTTCAGAAATAAACTTTCTGCTGGTGAAAAGCAATCTGAGGCAGTTCTGATGATCTGACACAAGGCAGATTTATCTGGTTTTGCAGAATAGAAACAGTTGTCACAGAAACAAAGGATTAGTGACCGATTGCATCAAAACAATCACAAATGTCTAATATTAATAGCACTAACATTCTTAAAATTGCATCCCAATCAGATCAGATCACATAATTTGCTACCCCTTGTATTCTCTTTTTATACCTTTGTTCCCTCCCAAGTTCTTCTCCCTTGCCACCATCACTCCCTTCCTAATAAACAGCCAGTGTCTCTTTGCACTTTCCAATGGGCCCAGTTTGGCTGATTTTACACTTATTTGATGCTTGCAACAGGATAGTGTTACAGTAATTTCAGTCTTGGTCAGCAGTTCTGTTACAAGCTGCTACCCCACATTTTGTTTCTCTTGCAATGCCTCTCTTGGCTTCTGCTTCTCAGCAACTTGAAGCCACGTCTGGCCTTTTGTCAGCACAACTCAACAACTTCTATGCTTTAGTTCCTTATCTGTTTAATGGCTGTATCTTTTCAAATACCATTTTCCTGCCTTGTCCATTCAGACAAATGGACAATGGACATCCCTTCGTTTAAGCACCTGATTTCAGATGAAGGCATTCAAGTAATACTGATGCAAAATTAGGCAAGCAGACAAATAACAGCATAACCACACACCCTCTCTAAACACTTCTCTTAACCTTTGTCTCCTTACCAAAACACAGCTGGAAAGTGGAGTTCCAGTTATGCCCCAAAGTGAAATAGAGAATAAACCTCAATATTATTATACCATTCAGTTATTCTCTTCCTCAACTTACTGCATCAATTTCTTCTTCTTAGGAAGTCTCTACTTTTCACATTCCCAGACTATTTAGTCAAAAATAAGCTGAGACAAATATAGCTGGAGTCCACAAGACACAAAACATGCAGTCTTATCCCCATATTCTTATAACAGTTTTGTTGTTGTGGTTCCATGGAAAACAGTCATGAGGTTCCTGTGGCTGCCTATATTCACATAACAACATTCAGCAGCTGCTGTCCACCTCTGCCAAACACACAACAAAACCACACCATCTTGGAAAGTCACGAGAAATGCATTCAAGAAGAGAAGCTGTTGTTATTATATTGCAAAGGTTCCGTATTGCTAGTTTCATGCCTCCTATGATGTTTTTCATAGGCAGCTCCTCTAAGCACAGACTCTTCCTTCTCACAGTAACCAACCCAAGTTCCCTCTTTTATAACACACACTTCTTATAACACTCTTCACTTATTGGCTACAGCTGAGGCCTGTTAAAGTCAGGCCTGTTCCTAATCTCTAATAATTGGCTCAGCTGCAACTCCTTAGGGGTAAGATTGCTTTCTATGCTACCTTTAATTTCTTACATTGCATCCCCCTACAACAAGCTGCAGTAGATCCCATCTCTGGACCTGGACTGAAGAATTGCAGGAAGATGTAATAGTTTGAAAGCCAATAAGCTAAAAAGCCTTATATTTTGGCTAAGTTTTGTTTTCTCCTTGCAATAGTCTACCTGAAGCAAACAACTGTTTTTCTTGATGATACTAGAGTAGTTGAATTTTCATTGGTGAATACCTATCTCATGCCCTAAATAGACTGTCATTCGAGCCTGGAGATTTATTCTGATGAATTACACTATGGATGTGAAAAATGGAAAGTAACAGTCAGGAGCTGCTTTCCCACTATATATTTTTAAGTTGCACTGTTTAGGAAATCAAAACAAAATAGTGCAAATGAAATAATCTGAGGAGGGACAAGAGGAGCTTAAAATTCACAGTCTATCCATTCTGTATACTTTAGATTTAAATGTTAAAAGAAATAAAAACCACTTCTGGCTACAAGTGATACATGACTGAGATGTGCTCTAAATTAAAAGCTTTGGATTTGATAAACTGCATAACGATGTCATGAATATTTAGAAGTACTACCACTTTTAGCAAGGGGAAGAAATCTCTGTCATAGCATGCCCTTCATTTCTCATGGTGCTAAACCAAAAAAATCGTGGATAATAAAAGCATTCATTAAGCTTAGGATAAAACTGAAATCCCTAAGTTACGCACTTCTTCTTTTGTGTTGTTTTGGAGCGGTTTTTTGTTGTTGTTGGTTTTTTTTTTGTAGGGGAGTTTTGTTTTATTTTGGTTTTTTTGCTGATGTTCTGCTCCATTACCTGTCTGAGAAAGTAGCAGATGGTTGTAAAAGATTCAGATAAGTATCTTGCTAGGGAGAGAGTAAATCCAGCTGGGTGATTTTAGCATCTGTGCAGCTTCCAAGAATACAAAGAAATGCACTGAAGTGGTTAAAAAAAAGGAGCTGGAAGGTTGGTACAAGGGCAGGCATGGTGTAGAGCAGGTCCATTTGAAAGCAGCCTGGAGATCAGTTGAAATTTCTTCCATTGTTCTGGATTTCTGAAAATTTTCCACATTTCTTCTTTCTGACTCCATTTCTTTTCCAGATTTACTAGTAGGACAGTCCTTTCTTGGTGATACTGGTGCCCTAGGGGCTTTGCTTCTACATGCCATTTAGAGCCTGATCACCAGTGTGGGTTCTTTGAATTTTAATGCAGACACCAAACTTCCCTAGAGCAACATACAGCTTCAGGACATAATTTAAAATGTGACAAGCACATGGGAAGCTAAAAGTTGAAGACTATAGTTGATGTAGCAATGTGTTTTACTGTGTAAATTACTTTGTAATACTTTAGCTTTAAAACAAGAAGCATTTTCTTTCTTTTAGCATGAATATTGAATCTAATAAGGTTCAATCAGACAAGTTATCAGTGCTGAAGGGTTGCCACTAAAAGCTAACTTATAGGTCTGATAGGGAAATTGGAGGCTGACTTTTCCTGACGTTCAGGAGCTATGAAAGACACTGAGAAATGCAGCAATCAAATCCACCAAAGCCAACTGATCTGCTCACAAGCACTAGGCTGTCAGGGCATATTAATCAGGAAAAACAAAAAGCACAGAGGATGGATATATTAGCAAAAGAAAACAAATTTTGACAGGAAAGTTCTGGTTCATAAAAGGTAAAGGCAGCAGGGGGGCTGCAGTTTAAAAAGTAGGCAAGAAAGCCAGCATTAATTAAGGTCTGTTGAATAGGGATCAGAAATGTGATGAGAGTGGTCAGGAGGCCATGGACACTTAAACTGAGCTGGTGGAGAGAAGACAGAGGAGAGCAGTAAATCCAGTCTTCTGCAGCAGGGAGAGAGGCTTCATGAGCACAAAGTGGGTATGACTTCAGGTAGCTGGAATCTCCCCTGGAGCTGCCATTCCCCTTGCTCATTTACATTTATTGCTTTTACTGATACTCCTTTTCTTGCTCTCCTGTTGATTTCTACCATAATGTTCTCATTTGTGCCTTGGTGATTTAAATACTTGTGCGTTCTGGGAGGACAAAAGAAGATGTATTGATGAGACCCCCTGCTTCATAAGGAGAAGAAATATACATGAAAATGACAGTACACTAAGGATGACTTAAAGTTCTCTAAGTGCATGCATATCTGCAAATGGTGGGCAAAGGCTCTCTGTCTTTCTGCTATAGGAGGCACAGTACATGAACATTAAGAGAGGAACCACTTAGAAGTCACATCCTTTGAGACTACTGAGAAACAGCTGGGAGAACAAAGAATACGACAAAAATTTATTGTGTAAAACTACACAATAAATCAACAGGAAGCAGCAGTCAGGCGCGCAATAAGCCATGACAAATGCAGGTATGAGAAATAAAGTCATACAGAACAGAGACAGACGTCTCGTGTGTATCTCAGCAGGTTTTTTTACAGAATAAAGAGCAAAGAAATACAAATAAATAGCTCATTTGTGATCTAGTTTAACAAATATAAAGCATAATAACAATGAAATTTCCAGATGCCAGTAACAACATCTCTAGCAGCTTAAGTCAGGAAACTCACCAGCTTTCTATCTATAAGCTGCTTGTTTTATATGACTGTTGTTTTTAAAATATTAGTCAATTGATTTTCATGGGGGTTAATTTAAAATTTTCCCTAAAAAGTAATTGTGCTTGGTATTTGGGTGGCACAGTTCTTGCTCTCTGAATATAAGGAAATAAGAAAAGAGAAGTTACAGCTGGATCATTGGGCCTTTGATTTGCCTTCAGAGAAAGCAAAAGTGGTCTGTGCTCTTCAAGCTGAAAATCAGAAATCTGTACATCTTATGCCATCTCCTTTCTGTGTTCCTGGAACTAGACATTCCATCAGATGAAATGTCTAGTTAACACACAGAATATGTGAAAAGGTGTTTGGGTTTTTTTGTTTCCTTTTGGAAAGAGGAGTTCATGGTTTCAGGGGCTTACTCTGCTGAGATTTAGGTATAGAAAGAAGAGCAACCAGTGAGGAAGAGTAACAACAGCTCTGAACATAAGGTCCCTTCTGTGAGCATGCAACGGGACAGACTCATTTCATTCAACTAACACAGCACCCATTCTCCAAACTCTGTAGGATAAGCTCCATGAGAAGCAGGTGTGTTGTATTTCCATCCATAATCCTTAAAAAAACCCACTCAACAAAACAGATGCCAGAAGAACCCTAGAAGCAATGAAGAAGACCTAAAAAGATTGGACTTCTCTAAGACCGAGTGAGCTACTTCCTGAGTGAGGTTCTTCCTTCCTGTCTCCCCCAAAATTGAAGTCCCTGTGGAACTGGCAGCTCCCCAGATTTTGTCAGCTGTTAGGCTTAGTATCTTCACAGGGACTGCTGTGCAGGATGCTGGCTGTTGAACAGAGCCATCTGTTTAACCTGCTGACACAGGCCTTAAGTTAGAGTCTCTCTAGGGGACTCTGAACAGCCCACTGATCATTCCTGTCCTGCAAGAAGGGAGTCATCTGGCAGGAGCATCAGCATGTGCTTTAAGCAATGACGAGAGTCAAATATTGACATTTTGAAAGAGCCCAGGCTGAAGAACTGCACGGAGACATAGACCACCAGCCTGTCTGGTAGAGTCATGTCTGATAGGGATTGACTTATCCAAAGCACACTGTGCTCTCTCCTCACCCATGGGAGTTACCAAAGCAATAAATATGTATCTTTTAATTTGGGTAAATGTTTTGGCATGCGTGAAATCTCTGTTGATATCATATTGCCAAATTGAGAAGAACAGGTGGAAGCTTTTTGTTGTAGAGTGCAATAATCAGTAACTAGACAGAGACATGCTTCTTTAGTTTAAATATTGAAGGAGACACATTATTTGATCTTCTATCCTATATAGAATTGTTCTTATCTAAGGATTATGGGATTTCCTAATGAAATTAATTGTATCCACATTTAAATGATGCATATGTTTGTTTGGTTTTTTTTTTAAATTTTATTTTCTGACTAACAGTTTCCCAAGAAATGAAAAACCTGAGCAGTGGCAGGAGCAGATAAATGAAAAGCACCTCCTGATAAGCTATCAGTTGATTTTAGGTTTTATCCTTAGGTATGACAGCTGGAAGAGTTTACTGTCTTGAAATTGAATATAGACTCACAGCAGAGGATTGTCAGCACCTTCTACAAGGAGGAGGAGAAAAGTAAGAGAAATGGAGGAGACAGAATTCAAGCACACATATTTCTGAGTTTCATTTGAAACTGTCCTGTTTTGAACGTATCTAAAGAGACCCTCATGTAACTGATTTTCCGAGGCATGTTGTGTACCATTAAAAAAAAAATTATTAGTACATGCATCTCTGGAAACTAATATTTCCTGAAAATGCTTACCTCTGGTTCTCCTCTTACAAAAATCAATTAAGCCCATGTTTTTAACTACTTCCCCCTCATTGTTGCGAACTGGGGTTCCCAGATTTCCTCTCTCTCCCTCCAAACCCTCTTGAAAACAACACCCAGAGGAAGAAATATAGTCACCTATATGGGGGACCTATATGGAAATAAACCTTGTCAGGCTTGGCAAGAAGCTCATTTCCTGGTAACTTTTGCTCCAACCTGTCTCCCCTTTTTTGTTCTAGAAAGACAGAGCCATGAACATTTTTTCATCAAGTCATCTATTCAATGGTTTCAGCCCTCCTTCCTGGTTGTAAATGATCCATAGATTCCTTTTGATTTGCATTAATTTGGTGGATATTCAAATAAAACAAATGAGTGGTTTATGCAAATTTGACTGTTGCTTTGAGAGATTTCTCATTATTCATGCTGTGTGATTGATTGTCGAAGTGTCAGGGTATTGTTTCTATTCCAGGAGTGGAGAAGTCCTACAAACCAAGAGGAGATTTCAAGATGGCCAAACACCATCAGGGCTGTTCTTCATAAAAGCATCAGTTATTACCAGTGTCTAAAATATTTCCCCTTTCTGCAAAAGAAAAATTTATATACAAACAAAGTCAAGGCTTTTGACATGCAAAGCAAAGGGGAAAGGATAATTTAATGAGCCTGCTACTTCTTCCCTGTAGAAATTTTCATAATTATTGGCACTCACCCAAGAGCAATCTTTGAAATTATTTGGCAATCATTTGCAAATACATAAAAATAATTTGTCTTATAGGAGATCTTCAGAGGAAATGTCTTTAAGACTTGGTTAGTGGTTTTGCTCAGCTGATAAGCTAAGCTGCCATAAATTCATGTTCTTTTGTAGGTGATTTCCTTTATAAACAAGTTAATATTGGTATTGTTCACCTGGTATTGACAGCTAGACACTGACAGTGGCGTGCACTGAAATCAGCAGCTCTTGAGAAAAAGTGGTCAGAACAGCCAAGTATATCTTTTGTGAAGTCCACTGCTTAAACTCAAGATCATACCTAAGGGATCTGAAGGCTGGATGAGAGGTACTTCAGCCTGCTCTTCCTCACTCTTCCCTCTTCTTAAGCCTTACAAACTTGCTGCACTTCTATAGGTCTTCTGTAAAAAAAAGAAAAAGCACCTAAAGCCCATTTTATCATAGAGATTATTAGAAAAAGAAAGGATTCATGAGGGAAGGGAGTGTTCTATACATTAGTATGTATAGAGATAAAATCCTGGGTTGGACAAACCCTTAGCACGCTCTATAAAGTAATTATTTTGGTTCACCCTGTGTTTTCCTCTGTAATGGTGATTTAGGGTATTTTCCTTTCACAGCTTTTCTTTCTTTAAATGCTACACATGATTCTTTAAATACTACACCATCTCTTTATACAATGCCCTTACATTGTACTATAGCCAACATGACAGCACAGTGGAACAGTCTCAAACAACACAGCTCCCAGAAATCTGGCATTTCCCAATCTTCTATCACTTAGCTCTTTTTTTCCCCTCCAAATAATGATCTCATAGCAAGTGCTGATATAATACTCTTATAGTCAAAGAGGAGTCCCCTTAAAGACATGTGGATGCTGGCCTTCAGCAGGAGACTTGCCCTTCCTAATACCTCTGTTCTGCCCCCTTTTTGAACTCTTCCTGCCCTTTTATCACAAACCCAAAAAGTCCCCTTGTCGCACCCTTCTGCAGTCGCTCTCTGCATCAGCTGGCCCTTACTAATTTGTCTTGAAGTTTCCTTTGATCTTTTTCCCTGCTTCCAAATAATTTTTATGCTCTGCTGCCTTTATGGGAAAATATATTGATTTGAATAGAAAACCCATGTTGTTACTTCCTCCTTCCGACCCCTGTTTATTGACAATATTTGGAGGGATGGAAACTTTGCACATCTGGAAAGCACCTACAACAGAGATTCTCAGCAACAAAATCTCCACAAAAAAACAAGAGACCTGAATAGTGTTTCAAGAAAATATTCTGGTCTTTGTGAACCAGCACTGCACCTTCCACAGCAATTTCACTCCTTCCCTAAGAGAAAATTTTTACCCTCATGTGTGAAATGTGTTTCCTCTTGTACAGTGAATAACCTTGGTCTGTAATCTTTAGTCTAGATCTGAAAATGCTGTATCTGTGGCACCACAGCTCTTCACTTCACCTAATGACTGAACTTTCTGATCTCAGACATTTAATCTCTGTGTGTAAGCATGTCAAGCTGGCTCAGAAAATGAGAATTGCAAATCACATTCACCAGAAGAGAAGTAAAATTCTCACATTATGTGAGCAACATGATTGTTTTATCTAAAAGGACAGATACAAAGCAACATTGAAAGATCTGACACCAATTAATATTGCCCCCTAATTTCTCAAAAGATAATTAGTGCACATAATTCTTCACACATTTACCCAAAAAAGGTCAGATCATTACCTGGTATTTTCTGGCAAAATCCAGTTAAGAAATTAGGGCCATGCTGATTTATACCAGCTAGGGATTTTGATCCCATGCTTGCTAACACTGCTCTGGTATTTTTCTTCTGTCTGTTGACTTTTTCATTAGTTAACTAATGTGTGATTTATTTTCATGAATAGGACAATTGTCCTCAATTTGCTTTTGTAATTAAGGTATGTGATCAACCACTTGTTTTTCAAAAGTATGTTGAACTGTTAAGGTCTGTTTAAAGAAAAAAAAAAGTTACTTTGCCTCTACAGAAACATTGTGTGGAGTCCTTGAAAAAGCTGTAGAGATCTAGAGAAAACAATTCTGAAGTCCTTACAAGCTAAGTACCTTGCACAGACACATTATAAAGCTATTTTCCATTTCTCAACAAGAACAATGACTTTGTAATAGAAATAAAATCACAAAAACATTTAAGTTATGGTGGCTGTGGAGGACACATTCACTACACAAATATGCCCTATATTAATTGAAATGTATTGACTGTAAAAATATTAACCCTGTTCTAGGGTAGGTAGAGAGTAGAACACTGAATTAAGTTGCACTAATGATTTATTTCTTTTACAGGTATATTGCATTTTATTCCCACTGAATTCCAACCTGCATGAATAACTGAAATCCTCACATGTCAGAGACAGGCTGGTTTTGTGTCATTTCCACCTAGGTCTCTAGCAGGAGAGATGACCTCATGAGGGATCCTGTTCCTAAGTATACTGCAGGTAGGTAAGATATTCAGGAGACTCATCTCTGTTCCTGAACTTCTCTGTGCTTCACTCTACTGCAGTAGCTTCCAAACTTTGTGTTGCATCATTATATTACAGCAGCACAAGGAGAATGGCCTTGGCATGTATGTAATAAGTTTGCTTTCAGATATGAGCAAAAGATAACCAAAGATGTAGCAGGGTTTACCCTGCCCAAATATTTATGGGAAAGAGCACACTCTTTAAAAGGCCAATATAAATAACAGGAGAAAATTATTGTTTACATTTTTATCTTGTGAGATAAATCATGAAAGAATCAGCAAATTGCTTAGAGACCTGATTCTTGGTCTGATGCTACTTGCCACCAGTGCTTTAATCAGTGTTAACTCACAACTTCCATGTGAAGCTCAGTGTTTTCTTTCTCATTCTTTCACTAGAAAGCATTGAGAGAAGCTATTGGAAAATTTGCAACAAAAAAATCACTGAGAACCCATTTCAAAAAGACCAACTTATCCATGGCAGTGATCTTCACTGTACTGACACAGTTTGCTAAAATCCTATTGAAAGAAAAAATGTTCTTCATTTAAAAAGGAAAAAAAATTTCTTTTATGGCGGAAAAAGATGGGAAAAATTTGCAGCTTCCAAAACATGAGGTTCTGGCCTACAGAGAAAAGCATACCAGGCACATACACATAAAGTTCTAGAAGACATACTTTTAGCAGAGGAGCTTACATGAGCAGCAGAAGCCACAGAAAAGCGCAAACTAGAGATAAAGTGAAGGTAATGGACTGAAAAAGGAGTGCAGCTCTGAAGAATAGCTAGAAAGAGAACCATCTGGGCAGAATTATGTCAAAAAGGTGTTGGCAATGAAATATGCCTAATTCCATTTCTTGAGGGTTTAGGAAAATGGGATTTTTTTCATTTTTTAAAATAAAGATTTTTTTTTTTCATCTTTAGTTTTCCACCATTTAGCAGAACCTCAAATCTGACTTTTCTAAAATGAGATAATGGTTCCTGTTTACTGGACAAGCATGGTTTATGACATAAACTTTGTAAAAATAAATAAAGTTCTTTACATGATTTTAGATAGATTTTTAAAAGTATGGAGAAGTGGTGATAAATTTTGGCCTAAATTTGAAACTGCAGAAGATCAGAATTCAGATATTAGACATATATTAAAACAGATAAATGCTCTGAGTCATTTAGGAATAACTCAGCACCATTTCTAATTTAAGATGTCAGAGCTCAAATGTTTAACATTGAGCTCTGACATCTAATATGTCAGTTTCCTTCCTCAAGAAAGAATATCCTTTCCAAGGAGTGGCATATCTTTGTTAGACTCACTGTTAGAGTTGTGCCAGAACTTTCTGGCTCAATATGAATGTCCTGTGATAAAAGGAAGTTCACTCTCACAGGGCCATTCCAAACTGGCATTCAGATAACCTGAGGAATGGTACGGAAGATGCAAACACCTTGAGATATTGGGTAATACTGATCTTGCATATCAGATTTGCTGCCCTAATATTGGCTAGGACATTTTCTAAGTACACTGATCTCAGTCTTCAAAGAATTTTTCCAGCATAATTTTCAGGGTTCAGTGAGTCTGGGTAAAACCTGGATTACTTGAGGTGCACCTTTGAAGAAGTACAAATCTTCTCAAACTCAAAAGCACTACTGATTTAATATCTCATTCCCTTTAAAGAATTTATTAAAGAAAGGCCAGACTAAGACTATTATCATTGACTCAGAGCAGCAGGAAATATGGATTCACTCCATCAAAACTGAAAGCCAGTATGTTTCTTTTCTACTTGACACAAACAATATCTCACAAGTCCAAAACCTGATGTAGTCAGTTTGGAACCACCCAGGTTTACCCACAGCTTATTACTCACAAATATTCATAGATATTTAATGTCCTAAGTAAAGAAACATTTTTACCCCTTGCTCACTTTGAAGTTGTCAGCAAAACTCAGATAATGCCCACTTGATAATGTTAAGGACATAACCTCTCTCCAAATAAATTTCCATAACCATCCACTTCAGGTTATCATCTTTTCCCTTACTGTCAATCCATTCATATGCTTGCTCTCATACTTTTAATTATTTCCTCTTTTCTACTTTCAATGTTTGTTTCTTTTTTTTTTTAATTTTGCTCATTTATTTTTATTGCTGAATGCTTTGCACTGTTTCCCCTCTACATTCATTGTTCATTGTTTTTTCTTCAGTCTTTCAAAGTATTTCAGCCATCTTTCAAATGGCTTTTATCCTACTCCTAGCTCATTTTTAACTCTGCTCCTTTCAACTTATTTTCTTCTGCTTTGTTACCCATCTTCCTTAGATTTCTTTTCAACAGATCTGACTTTCTCAAAATGTTTCCTTGGAAATACCTCTGACATACTGGCAATGTTTGAACCAGGATGATTTTCTCTCCATAGGTGAAAATATCATGAAAGAATGGAATGGACTTGATATCAAAGGCCCCAAAAGACACAGTCTCCGTTAATAGCCCATCTAAGTGTCCAGAGGAATTCCTAATTAAAATAAGAACTGACAGAACTGGTTTTTTGCACACTTAGTGCTATGCCCTGTTAACATATGTTATGCTGTCTGTGAGAAATGAAATGCAACATTACACAGAAGTAGAAATATTCCAGGGAAACACAATTTAGGAGACTATCTGGACTGATGTTTTCCACAGATTTGAATATAAAATGCTCTATGAGCATCAAACTACAATCCTACTGAAGGAAAAAAAATGTATAAACCCAGCAATAATAATGCCTAAACTTTGAATTTCTCCAGCACTTCCAGAAAAACAGCAGTTTTACTGTGAAAACAACAGTGTATCTATGCATGCATATAAGTTTGGTCTGGCTCTTATGGAATGCAATATTTAATGGCATGGTGTACATGTTGTACTACTTACACTCTGAAGACATACTCTGCTTTCTGTCATGAGCACAGAACACCGCATGTGCATATTGCTCCCTATCATTTCTTTGTTCAATAAATGTGCTTTTAAGCCAGGAGGTCTCTAATTCAGCATGGGCAGTCCTTATGGTTGCAAATGTGGGACTCAATATTGTCAATACTGGCTTTAAAAATATATAATGATAATGATAGTGTTAATAATGATAATAATAATAATGATAATAATGATGATAATGATAATAATAATAATAATAATAATAATAGTAATATTGAAAACTGACCTACCTTTTTGTGGGTCATGTGAATCAGAGGACTTGTCACCTCAGTCATAATTAATGTGTATGGAAATGTTTCAGTCTGGCTTAACCTGGCTTGAAAACATTTTGGCAGAGCCTTTAGCCATTGGCTTATGTTTAGCTGCCTGAAGACCCCTCTAGGTCTGGGTGTGAAAGGCTACCTCCAACACTGAGACCTCACCTTATTCTGCTCATATCACCTTGTCTCCTCACCTTGTTCTGCTCTTTGTTGCTGTTTATCTTTTACAGCCACCTCAGCTTCTCCTCTTCAGACTTGCAGAACCTCCAATAGAATGGCAATGAGTGGCCAAAGCACAGGAAAAGTACAGGGTCACTGATCTTAGCTCCAGTTTGGGAGAGTGTTTCAGCACAAGTGTAATCCTGATAAGGTGACTTTGCTAGACAAGAGAAAAATGTGACATATTCAATTAGTTGCTTCTACTGATTCTGATGGACTCATATTTTTAGAAAACTTATATCTTTTAAAACTATGACAAAAGTGTTGTGAGAAGAATATTAGTGGAAATGGTTTAAGATATGGGATGTCTAAACTCTTTGGGATTTCTCTGGGTATGCCTTTTAACTGGTAATGCATCATAACTCACATGCATGGTGAGTATATCCTCATGAGATAGATATAACAGGGTAAAGAAAATTATATATATATATATATATATTTATACATACACACACACACACACACACACACACATATATATATGTTCCTTTCCAAGAGGAAAGGAAGTGCAACCCATTTTCTAGAAAGCCTGAAGTACCCTCACATTAAACAAAGAAAGAAATAATTGATCCATCTTTATAGTTCCAGTGGTGAGCAATTCTGTGCTAGTGAACAATGATATTTTCACCCCTTTCCTCATGCTGCTTCTCTCTTAGGAATAGCCAGCACTTATTGATTACTATTAGAGAGCACTAAAGGAACACATGGCTAAAAGGGCAACATTAGCAACAGGCAATGCTTTGACTGTTATTTTTTCCTTAAAGACTCTGAAAACAGTGTAGGAAGGGTCAGCTGTGGAAACAATTAAGAAGGTGAAACAAGGAACTGTGTCCCCAACTCAAACTCCTCTCCCATCAATGTAGTAAAGATTCTTTAAAATAAATCCTTGATAAGGAGCTTGTAAAGATATAATATTTTGTCAGTTGAGTGTGGGATGAAATGTTAGAGCTCTTATAAAAACTAAGCAAAAACAAACACTAACAAAAAGCCAAACTGTTTGAACATCTTGTAACTTTATAAACCTCAGTAACTTTGGAGCCTATTTTACCCACTAAATAAGTACAAACTTCTTCCAGCTTTGCCTCAATGTGATTTAAGGGTGGTTTTAAGGTAGCTAGTGGACAGAATGGGCATTGGCCTCTACACAGTAGCATGATCTGTAAAACTAAGACAAAGCTTTCACTGGATGCTCAGCAGCCAAGTATCTCCCTCAAGATATAACATTAGAGCAAAAAACACACAGAAAAGTGTGTTCCTCCATTAAGATGCACAAGCTGTATGCATTTTCTCCTGGTAACATTTGCTGGTTCAAAGCTTGGTTAGGTTAGGAAGAAGAGTGTGCATGGAACCTGAAGGGCTAGCACTCAAGTTTGTGAGAGAGATGCAGTTTGCTCTATTTGTGCTTTTCTTTGCCTCTACCAAACTCATACTCCATTTCTGTATTTACCCACAAAAACTTTGAAAACATATTGGAAATTCTTGTGATTATTTCAGATGAAGAAATTAAGTTGCAGAAATTATGAACAGTATTCTTTCAGCTAATAATGTGTCTTATTTTGAAGACAAAATTAGAATAATAAAGATATTTAGAAAAGCATTTTGCTTGGTGTATCCAAGTAGTTTTGAATGTTTAGATTAGAAAAGCAGCAATCATCAATTTAGGACAGTGTGGCACTGTCTACTGCAAAGTAAAGACTGCAAAGTTAGCTAAATTAGATATGATCAACCAGCCTGAAGCTTTCAGTGAGTTCATTTCAGCACACCATGCAAAACCCAGCCTAGCCAGAAGAGCTGATGTGGCTGGAAAAAAAAAACAAACCCATAGCTAGTTCAGCTGGACCAGAAAAAAAAGTCTGTTGGGACAAAATCTGCTTTGGGCACATCTGGAAACCTGGACTTTTCTGTCCATATTCTTTAGCTGCACAGCATGAGAAGCTGGAAGAAAACACAGAGAAACAGGAGTTTGAAGCCACTTTAAGGGATCAGAGGCAACTCAGTGCTAAAAAAGCATCTGAATGTGAGCACAAGAGCCAGCTGCAATTGCGGAGACAGGAAAAAGCAGCTGGAACAAGACCGCAAGAGGGAAGCCAAGCAAGGGCTGCTGAAAAGGCAGAGGCAGGATCCAATATCCCAGGTTCTGCTTGCTCACCACACTTGAGAGCTGTGTACTCACCTTCCCCAAGAGCTCTCTTTTCCTGTGGAGACTCTCATATGTTACATACTAACAGAGGTAACTAAAATCATTGCATACCCATTCTGATTTTTAAGTATGAATGAGGAAGACAGGAGGGAGTATGCTAGTTATTCTCAGGACTCCAAGTCCAGATGTTATGACAGATGTCTGAAGAATCACTGTTGTTAAAATTGCAACAGATTTATCTGAAAGCAACAGTTTTTGAAAAATGTGCTCTGAAAAGAGAGGGGATAAAGAATGAAAGACACAAGAAGAAAACACCAAAATGCCTAGGCAGAAAGACTGTGAATTTTTCAACTAGATGGTTTCTCTGTGATTCACTGATTCACAGAAATGAAACTTTTCACAGTAGACTGTTTCTAATCATTTCTCAGGCAGAGGCCCACAGGCACAGTGCAGACCTCCTGAGCTGACAAGAGAAGGACTCATTGCACACCACTTAGTGTTGCAGGCTGAAAAATTACTTAAGTTCAGCTCATTTGCTCTGGGCTTATATTTCTTATTAAATACTCTCACCAGCAGACTACACAGCAAGAATTTTGCCACTGTCTTTTCTTACGAGGTTTATTTGTGTGCGCAGACACACACACAGACAGGAAATAGCTAATATTTTCCTTGTGTGGCACAGGAATTCCCTTCTTAAATTCCAAACAGTTCAGAGGCTGAGGCAACCATTTGCTAACCCGCCTTACTAATAAGTTAAATAAAAATTATAATCATATCTATTAAATGCTAAACACCTATTTGCTTCTTCCAGCTAACTGGTCTGGAAACACATCTAAATTATAGATGGCTAGTGCAAATGTATTAATTCAATAACAGCAATATGAACATCCTTGTAAATCAGAGCTGATCAGGTGCCGAGCGAGCTTGAAGATATTTTACAGCTTTCACCTTTGCTTTGCTCAAGTTAGTGTGAAAAAAAGAACTCATCTCTTTGACCTTATGAAGCAGCTTTCATCCATAAATGTGAAGATTTCTAAGCAGAGACAATAATCTTCACTAAGATGAATTTGCTACTGATGGTATAAAAAATTCATCATATGGGTATTTCCTCAAGGGTGAAATATATTTTTAAACAGCGTGCATCAAAGAAAAACACTTGTAGATCTTCCCGTTTGGCGTGGAATCTGGGGCTTCTACAACCAAACGGAAAAAATATAATAGTGTGAAAAGATTTGAAGAACTATATGTATTTTAACAGACTTCTCAGTCATACCTCCAAAAGCTTTTAAGAAGTAAGAGTCATATTTTTGTGACATTTTATAAGTGTTTCTACTGAGAAAAAGAACATATTTCATATTTCGTTTTACATTTCTAAAAAAAACAAAAAAATATCTCTGAATTTCCAGAAGCTTGAACAAGACCAACATCCTAACACTGAACACAGAACTACGCTTACAGAAAAAAAAATTAACCTTATTGTCTATTTTGCATCATGTCTCCTTTGCATCTTAGGGAAGCTCATAGTTGTTTTTTCATCCCACTCAATGACAAAAAGAGGTATCACATAGTGATTTAAGATATTTAATCTAAGCTTAACAGCTTATCTGGTAGTTGTAATATTGCTAGTGAGTTGCTTGTCAGGGAGTGGAAAAACATCTTTACAATTAGAGGCTTGACTTCAACTTATCTTTCATCTGTAATATGTTGTAGATCTGCACTGAAATTAATGGCAGTATGGGTAAAATTTGGGTAAGAGAAAGTTGAGGTGAAATGTAGCCAGATTGTTAGAAGGAAGGGAAACCCAGCAGTAGTAGAACAATTCCGTTTTCAGTAAGTCATTTTAATGCTCATTTTGACAAAAACAGAAGTCCTGGGATGTTGTAAGGTGACTGGAACTGAATAATGAGAAAATTAGCTTAAGCCCATAGAGAATCTGGAAAGAAAAGGTAATTCTTTGTCCACATTACAAATCCAACCATGTGGAGAGAAGCCTAAATACAAACAGATGTATGTCCTGGCAGAACACCATTAGCCATCATATTCTTCTTCAGAAAAGACTGACACTTAGATGAATGTCTTCATGTCTCAAAGAAAAGTCAGAAAGGATTAATATCCCTAAATCCTTTCATTTTCTTAAATGTGCTGTTCTAGAACTAGCTGAAAATTTCCAGGTCAGGCCTCACAAATACTTGAGTCCTGAAATCATACTTTGTTCCTTTCTCCTCTTTTAGTCATTGCTTATGAACATTCACACTTGTAATTTTTTGTTTGCACATATGTTTAGAGAACATCTGTTCCTTGTTCCCATCTGGTTGAGATTATCAATGTATCTATGCATGAAGAAGGCAACTGCTTATCTGCTACTGTCACTTATTTTTATCTAATTTTATAAGCCAGAGAGAGTAGAGATGGAATAAAGCAGGAGGAGAATTATTGCTGAAATGCATGACTTTCACATAACTCATATCCTCAGCAAGTAAATATCAAGGCAGTATATTGAAGGAGGCCAGTATCATTATCATCAACTTGGAAACAGAAAAAAAAGACAAAGAAAGGACACCTGACTCCGCAGAGGTCACCAGATCAGTGGAGGGTCTTAACATAAGCACCAGTTCTCCTGCATCTTAGGTCATGTCTCTCTCCTTTGCTGTATACCATCTTCTTGTAATAAGGGCGTGAAACAATTTTTTTTTTTCATATAAATAGTTTGAAACAAGTAGAGAAAATAAGAAGGGGGTTATTCACAAGGGGATAAACTATATTGGATATCCTTGGGGCAACAAATACTTTTAACAGTACAACCGAAGTAGATGAGTTCTTTCGAATGATGATTGATAAAGATATTTGGACATCAGTCAACATACAGAACCCTGCACCTGTTACATTTCTTTTTCCCATCATTGAAGATGGCATTATTTCCTACAGGTTTAGTGTTTCAAAAAGACAGAATTTGGCTTCATTAATATATTCTTTAAAACTGTGCAAGTTCTCACAGATGCCCATCATAAATGAACTACAATATACTTGGTAATAACGTTTATTGGCTACAAGTCATGTCTGTGATTACCTCTCCTGTCAGGCATAGTGTAAGAATATGTTTAGCTACAGATTTGATGCAGGCAGCCAGGCTTCTACAATGATGGGGTTTTTTTTAGTTCTGAAACCCTATTTTTCAAACTGTCTGGTATTGTACAGCAGAAGCAATTGTGGCAGAATGAAAGTTTCTGCTTTTTATCCCCATTTCTATTTACCTATCTGCAAAACAATCTAAATTTTCACTGCAATTCTCCTTGACATTTCCCTTATCTATTTTCCTTTCTCATTAGTCTGCCTCATGAGAAAATATGGGTGCAGAATTCTTAATCAACTTTATGGTCAACACATCTGGTGCATATTGACAGACAGATTGTCCCAACATGAAAGCCTTGGGCTTGAGGGTTTTTTTACCAGAAGCATAAGAACATGTTCTTCTTGAACTGGAATTTATTAAAGAAAAAGCCTTGCAAATAAAAGACTGTTATTCACCTAAAGGAAGCGGGTGGCATCATTAAAAGGAAGAATGCAAGCACACAAATGAGAGGAGAAAGAAGTGTTTTCTGTCCTTTGTCTGAAGATTTGGCTGGTTCATTTGGTTTACCTTCTTTGATTATATATAAAGAAATTTTCAGTAAGAGGTATCCCAGGAGGAACTGCTCTATGTCCAAGCACTGGCAATTCTTATTTTAATCTTGACAAGGCAGAATACAGTATTGCCAGGGGTCAAGACCAAGCATCAAGATTTGTGATTTCATTTCCTAGGGACTGATTCCCTTGATCATTGTGTTCAGTAGGACGGGATTCTGATCTCAGCTGCAGGTCACAGGCATTTCCATGACGCAAGTAAACAAAATATTAAATTGAATGTATTTACACAATGTGTTTCACTAAGGGTCTTCATGACCCAGCTGTGGGGCAGAGATGTTCATCTCCTCATTTGTCATCTGCAGAACAGAAACCATATGACTTGTCTGAAGTCACACAGGAAGTAAGAAGTAAAAGATAGGACAGACCTTTCCCTATTGTAGATACTCAGCCAACCCTTGGCTTTGACAAGAGCACAATTTCTCCTCAAACATCAGATTCTACCAAAATTGGTGGCACCCATCAAATATGGCTGCTGCTTCTCCACTGCTGGCAGTTTTCTTCAACTGCAGTGTGATGTGGTGGACCACTTTCAAAGTTCCTGCTATCCACCTGCAAATAGTATTTTTGCAAAAAGAAGCATTATAGGCCCTTAGGTCTTCACAATTCTTCTGTAAATAGGATGTAATGGGAGAATCCAGACAGCAACAATAAAATTATTGAAAAAATGAGAAGGGAAAAGAAGTCAGAGCAACTTAGTGTTTCTAATACTCTATAATGTTTTTCTTTAGCATCAGTGAGTCTGAAGTTTTAGTTAAATCTCTCCAAAAACTTACAAATACAAACATGGCATGAGATACAAGTAAGTGAATATGAATATTCTAACTAGGTCCTGCTCTTCTCCCGCTGGTAAAGGTCCAATTACTATAACTCTGTATAATAAAGGCAATTATTATTAATCTATGGAAAATCCACACAAAAGCACAAAATGGCTGAGGTTGGAAGGGAACTCTCGAGGTCACCTTGTCCAACACCTGGCCTAAGCAGGATCACCTAGAATTTGGTGGCTCCAGATTTGACCAAGTGGCTCCATTTGACCAAGTCCAGGTAGCTTTTTGAATATGAGATGAAGATACCCTCAGAGTAAAAATATGTATCCTAATGTTCAGAGGCACCTGCCTGTGTTTTGATGTGTGTCCATCACCTCTGCTCCTGTCATTGGTACCACTGGCAAGAGCCTGGCTCCATCCCTTGTGCACCCTCCCCTTCAGGTACTTATACACATTAATGAGGCCCCCATAAGACTTCTCCAGGCTGAAGAGACCGATCTCTCTCAGTCTTTCCTCACAGGAAAGGTGGTCCAGACCCTTAAACATCTTTGTGAACCTTTGCTGGACCTCAATGCATCCATCTCTCTCTTGTAGTGGGGAGTCCAAAACAGGACACAGCTTTCCAGGAGTGACCTCACCAGGGCTGAATAAAAGGGAAGGATCATCTCCTCTAACCTGCTGGCAACACTCCAACACTCCTAAGCAGCCCCAGACACCTTTTCCCTTATTTTTTGTGATGCAGCTTTGCTGGGTCATGTTTGATTTGGTGTCCTCTGGGATCCTCAACAGTAAATCTAGGCTTCAAATTTAACCTTAGTAGAAAATCTACACTCTAATATAATCAGCATTTCAGAAACAAATATTGACTTAATTTGCCTGACATCATCCAAAATTCAGATATCCATTTATTTTAATAAGTTCAAAGGCTCTAGAAAAATATTTATTATGCTACATATTCTTTGTTCCACAAAAATACTAATTTGTCAATATTCAAAGATGAAAAATATTACCTTCAGTTTAATTTGACAGGACACAGATTAAATAGTTTAATTTCAGCATTATTGTGCACAATTTTCTGATTCAAGACCAGAAACATACTCAGTCATTGTCTGCAACTCTCTAAAAAGAGTCTTTTTTACAAGACTGCTAAGACAATTTGTTGATTTGCCCAAGCAGTGGAGAAAAGCTTCTGATCCTAAGACTTGCCTTCCATGATTTTAATCTGGCTGTGAAATTCCAATGTCCACACATCTCCTTTCCCACCCACAAAGTGAAACCCTCAGTCCCTTCACCTCTTGTCCCCATGATGCTATTGATGCCATTTCACCGCCTTGCTTCCCTTCCAAATCTGACACAAAATACTGGGAAGCACTCAAGGAGTTCAGAAGCCAAGCAGTAGTTATCTGTCATCTCAGCAGCCTCTTTCTCACTTTAAAATCCATCTTTGGTTGGATGTAATTGTGCAAGCAGTGATCAGAGCCTGCTTCCAGTGTTTACTGCTGGCTGTCGACTCACTGTGGGGCCAGATTGAGAAACAGAAGAATGCCAGGGAAGTATGTTGGAAGAATGTAAAACAGAAGTGGAGAAGAAAACATGCATCTTATTATTAAATACATTCTTTTAAACTAAAGTCAAATGCATCCAAAAATCACCTGCCTTTTTTATTTCCTACAAAGAAATAAAAAACAAAGTTCAAAGGCTTTTTTAAAAAAAACAAACAAATACAAATCCACCTACAGATTCATTATGATTTAAATGTGACAGATCTACTGGAGCTAATAAGAGTGTCATTTCATACATCACCCTGATTGGGACTGGAAGGGGGTTTTGGGTGACTTCCCAATAGTCTGTGTGTCTTCTTCAACACTGACGGGATTAGGTAATGCTAGCAACTTGGAGGAGATGCTAAGCAATTTGCAGACTTTGAGACTTTGCAGACACTGATAAGCCAATGTCTAAAAAATACATTCCTCAGTGTGATTTGTATAGGTGTTCTCAGAACATGTCAGAGCTGTACAGAATCTCACCACTCTGAGTTAATGCAGTTGTTCAGTTTATGGAAATGGCTCTGGGTTTAGCATGCAAGTGGGCGTGTTCTAGCAGCACAAGAGTGGAAAAGAGAAGAATAAGGAGATGATGAAGTTAAGGAAGATGGGGAAAAAGGAGAAGAAAGAGAAAGAGAAGAGTGAAAGAATATTCTTATGGGCTCAAATAGAAAATATGCTGAAGATGCAAAGAAGAAGAAGATAAAGAGAAAAAAAAATACAATTGTATAATGACAGCTTTGTAAGACCATGAATATATACCAACAACAACACTGAAAGCTAACATGCTTCTTTTTTAAGCCAAATCTTGCAAATCACACTAAGGCAAAAAAGTATATAGCCTTAAATACTGAGTAGGATTTTCAGATTTCACCATTTCCTAGCAGAATGTATAGTTATTATTCTTATCTGTTTTTCATTGACACTGAAATTCCATATGAAATCCTAGTTTCATTGACAGTAATGTCAAAACTCTCTTTTACTCTAATGGACTCAGCATTTCTTCATCATTAGGTATATACTACATGTATTAAGTAGCTTATATATCAATATATACAATATATTACATATATATAATAAGTTATACAGATGTATAACTTATTACACTGGAGACATTTTCAGTGGTCCCAGTAAAAGAGCACAGGGTCAAAGAAAACACAAGACTTTTTTATCTCTTATAATTTTCCTATTAACAAACTGTATCATATTTTCATGTGCACTTTTAAGATGGTGCAGGTTCAGCTGCCCATAAGAAGTCAACATAACCACTTATAGTGGGCAGCTTCTAATGTGAATTTGTTCACTAAATCAACTTGTTGAATAAGCTTATCATGGAGAGAAAGGAGAAAGATGAGAGAGAGGGAGAAACACAGAGTCAGGAATGAGTATCTGCTGCTGTCCTGAGGGATAGGTCTCTTCAAGCCTCTATGATGTTCAGGCCCCCACTGTGGAGGCAGACACAAGTTTGCTCTGCCCAAGCAACTCCAAGTTTCTGACTGTAGATATTTGTGAAGCAGAAGCACATAGCTACCTCCAGCCTTGCAAGCACCAAATGTACATCTAAACATAAAATATATTAGCTCCTAATCCACTTGTAACACAGGCGGAGCATGCTTATGTCTGCCCGCAAAAGGCATTTCAAACGTAGTCCTCTCTCTGTCTTCTGTCACTCATCATTGATCTGGTTTATTTGCAGTGGTAGATCTTCTCAGAGTAACATTCTCTTACTCCAGGTCTTGTTTGAATCCCTCAGTTCAGCAGAGCACCAGCTCTCCACTGTTCGCTCTACTGAAAGAAGTTTTAATCTGATGTGTTTGAACAAGCCTGCACTGCAAAGTTGCATGCAGCAGGTAATTCCCTCTCCATTAGCAGACTTAATTCCCAGTTTCCAGGGAGCAGCAGTTGAGGGTGAAAGCCACAGCAGGTAGGAAGAAGGAGCGCTGCTAATTATGAAGTGTGTGGGGGGCACAGATTTTCTTGCTCTCAGTACGACACAACACCATATTTTCTAGAAGCAGATCCAAATGGCAAAGCACAGTGATGTCTCTGGTGACTCTATTGGAGACAGGAGATCCCCAAGAACATTTCAGTAGAGCTCCATTGATTTTAATATGCTACAGAAAGACCTGCAGAAGTTCACCCACTGAGAAACTAATAATGGATAGGGCTCCTTTTTACTCCACTTCCTATTCTACCTGCTCTTAAGTTACTTACATACAGATAAGAAGGTGTGCATAAAAGTGAGAGAGAAAAACGTGGGATTTGGAGGAGAAAAAAAAGTGGGGGAGTTGGAAGAAAGGAAGGAGCTAGCAAATGAAATCTTGCCCTGATTATCTCATACTTCTAATGATCTGCGGAGCGGGGTTGAAAAGAACAAGAAAGAAAATAAGGAGCTTAGAGTAATGAATTAATTCATTGTTTAGATTGTCTTCTATTCTTCAGCACAGAAAAAGAAATCAAGATTTAAAACAAAAATGAAAGTTATTAGAATAATTAAGACATAATTATGATGTTGTACTGATTTGGCTTTGTTCTGATTATGAAAAAAGAAGCCAAATGGATCTTCATAAAGTTCTATTCATAAAGCTATATTATTTCAAAACCAATAAAGTTCTTGTTTTTTCAAAGTAAAAGCTTTTGAAGTGTGCAATTAAATACCTTTTGAAAAATACAGGAGTATTGTACTCAAACTGAAGAGATCAGCAAAAAAGATATATTTATATCACGCTAAGAAATCATGAAGGTCTGCTTATTTTGGACTGCTCTATGCAAGGCATTGCACGGTAGGGGACACCTCTCTTTCCTCTCATAGCCCCTACAAGAAAGTGCTCTCCTAAAAGTGTTTCTGGCGCAAAATTGGAAACATGGCATGCATCTGAATTTCCCAAAGCTAAAAAACACTACTCCCGAAGGGGTGACATTTCCAGTGTGTGCTCATGGAAAGCCTCTACTCTGGATGACCTCTGCCAGCGCAGCTCCTCCAGTGTAAGTGAGCAGTGTGTGGCTCCAGCCCACCTCAGCACAATCACTCTGGACAATGCAGCAGGAGATCTGTTTAGCTGCTTCCTGCTGAAGGAGCAGAAGGGCAAAAAGTGATGGCCCCAGCTGACTTGGGAACCCCAGACTGCTTCTCCTCACAAGGGCCCTGCTGGGGGCAAAGCTGTCAGGGACTACAGGTGGAGATCCAAGCAGGAGCTGATCCTGACAGGGAAACCGCTCATGTGCAGCCCTGGACAGTTTTAAACCTGCTAGTAAATCTGAGGGAGGTTACCCCTGGGCCTTGCAGGGATTTGACAGCATGTACAATATGCATAATGTATGTGACTAGCACAGAGACAGGGAGCATGCAGTAAACAAATGAGTGCTGTAGTGGAAAATATATGCATCAGTTTGACTCGTCAAAATTAAAAACACGCTGGAGCCTCTGCTGAACACACAATATACTGAGCTCCCTCGGCAGCAGCTCAGAGGTGCATGATCTAGGGCAAGAGCTAGTGCAGCTAATTCTCTGAAATACAAAGTGAACAAACTTGTGAGGATAAAAATACTGCGGCCAGCCTGGCTAGCACAACCCAAAGAGAGCAGCAATATTATCAGATGAGGTTGACATCTGCTAATGCAGTAATCAGCCCCACAAAAGTCCTATACTGGTAGTCTGGAATAGACAGGATTTTGTTTATTACATCTGGTTACATTACTTCTTTTAATGTCTTTTTATTTTTGTTGTTATTTTGGCTATATTACTTATGGTGGTATATATTTTAAATTATTATTATTGTTGTTGTTGTTGTTGTTGTTATTGTTGTTGTTACTGTTATTACTGTTATTATAATTATCATTAGGATTATCCTATACTTCTATAGCCCCTGCAAATACCGAAGTTGATAAAATGCCTACTTTCAGAAACACTTTTAGAAAAGGTTATTAATCTGAATCATTGGTAAATTTTGGCCTTTTAGTCTTTCTTATATGAAACTTACAACATGGAAATTTTTTTCTCACAGTAATCCTGATTGTTGGATATTTCATATCATCAACAGACTACTAGATTTTCCTAGGCTGCATTTTCCAGCACTGTGTCAAATTTGACTTGATGTGAGGATTTCAAGGAAATGGGAAAAGAGGACTTGAAAGGAAAGAACTAAGGATAGCAGCTCACTGTATCATACACCATCATGGTGTATGATACAGTAAGCCACGATTTCAGATGATGTAAATAGTCCATGTTTTGCCAAAACTAGCAGACCTGCACTGGAGGGTAACAGAATATCTTATTAGACAGAAAGAGTATTTAAGGGGAACTTTGATTTTCCAAATAATCTATCCTAGTTAACTTGTTTGGGGGATTTGAGACCTGAGAGAAGTATTTGAGAGACTTCAGAAGCAGAAAAAAAAAAAAAAAGGAAGAAAAAAACTCCAAAAAACTCAACCCAAAATAGATGCTATATCATGGGAGTTTATAATCGTTAGTAGACTTGGTACATATTAAAAGTCGTTCCGTAATGCAGTCATTTTCATTTCAGCTATTACTCTGCACTCTTCAATTATTAAAGTTTAATGCACAAAAATCCTCAGGGACTTTCACATTTATTAACAAAGCATTTTATGCGCTAACAGAAAATCCCAAAATTTGGAGAAATCATTTACAAGCAGACAACAG
Source organism: Fringilla coelebs (assembly GCF_963513975.1). Classification (NCBI taxonomy): domain Eukaryota; kingdom Metazoa; phylum Chordata; class Aves; order Passeriformes; family Fringillidae; genus Fringilla; species Fringilla coelebs. The sequence continues at coordinate 104,702,798 of NC_140028.1, read as the reverse complement.
CTGTTACAGCATTAAAACTTTAATTGGCATCCCCTAACTGATCGTTGGGTATTTCAGTCATCCTCTTAAGGATGTGATAATCCTTATGATATTCAGAAAGAGAAAAATTTTTAAGGACAGGCATGCACATTAGCAAAGATTGAGTTTGTATGCAGATGCAAATATATATCTGTCCAAAACAAATGGTACCCTGAGAAGACACTATGCGTGAGTCAGGCACCTGAATTCTGCCATTTATCCCTGATTTTATACAAACCATTTCTCTAATTTGCTTCCCTACCCATTTCTTGCCAGTAAATCTTAAAAATTCTTCAGAACCAGGGTCAATTGTCACTATTCCTCCCATTAGACAGAACTTTCCACTACCTTGATGATGACATTAATGAAAATAGGGGGTATGATTTGTTAGCACACAAGAATACAAGAAAATGATTACTTGAGTGGTGTGCAAGCGAGAAAGATGACTTCTGCTGAATATCTAGCACTTGGAATCTGTACCAAAACAAATAAATCTTTCCTGACAATGCATCCAAACTCTTCTTGTGAAAACGAATATTTGAACAATTAGGTTAGTGATGGAGAAACACAGAACTTCATTGACAAAACTATTAGTGGTCTGGCTCAATGGCACATTTGGAAAAAAAAAAAAAAAGTGTAATTGCTAGAGTAAATGATCTCTATATTTCAACATCCATTTATCTAAAATCTGTACTGGAAAACAGTACAGGAATGAAACTGAAAACTCTTGTAGTGCTTCTCCTCAGGGATTTTTTTCCATCTGTGAACAACATTGTTACAAAGTTTTCTCTGTTTCCTTCATTCCCAAGCACTCTAAATAAAACAGTAAATGAGAATTCCAAAGATGATTAAAAGCAATATTTAAAAAAATGGCTTCGGATGGGTTTTCATCTCATAAGCAGCTGCTTAAGTGTTTTGTTGATCTTGAGTCTTAGAGGAAAGTTTTCTCCAGTGGTAGGAAATACAAAATGGTTTCACAACTTAGCCACACTAACAAAATATATCAAATGCTTTCTTCACAGCATAATTAAGAAGATACTTCCTAATGTTCCTGAAGGTTTGACTTTGAAAATTATGTGGCAAACAGAAGGCTAAACAATAATTATTATCAGAATAGCAACTCAACTATTTAAAGCTGTTTCAATTAACTTCAAATTTATGCATGAAAAAAAGCCAATGATTCAACTGAGATTGCAAATTGTTAATTTTAACTAAAAGAAAAACAAGTAATAAAGTGTAAACAGAGGTAAGAAAAATGTATTTGTAAAGACTTGTCCTTATCTTGCTTTCATGGGCAAACCTCTTATTAACTTGCGTGGTGTTATTTCATTATTGTATGTTTTTTCTGGTCAGAGCTAGTTTCCAGCTTCTAGCCAAAGAAAATACCCAGTTTATCTTGCAAAGCATAAATGCTAAAGGACTGAATTTGGACAAATATAGACCTAATTTAGCTCTAAGCAAGATCTACACTGAGGAACTCTTGACTCCACAGAGTGATTGTAACAGGCTTCCACATATCTTTTGAGAGCCTATTCTGAATAAAGGAAAATCCTTGCTAAATTCCATTCATCCCTTTCTAACCTGTACACAGTGGCACAATACACTCTCAGGTCAGTTTTTCCAATATCCATCAATTTTTAAAAAATAAAATATCTGGATTATGAAAACTGCTCCTTGTAATCATCTTAAATAAGTTAAGGAATTCATGTACACCTTAATGCAAAAGGAGATCTTTCACCCAAAGAACACAGTTGCAAATGACTGATAGCTCTTCTTCTGCATTGTTAAGGAGATGCTGCAGAGAAATTTGTATTTGGTGTCACTCTCACAGCTACTACTCATCTGTGCCTATCAACTGCAAAACAAGTCCATCAAGAATTGCTCAGAGGGAAAAGCTGACAAGAAAGGAAAAGGTATATCAAAACATGAGTGACAATCCTATTGGCTTAGCCTCAATCACTCTTAACACACTTTATTTTGTGTATACATATATGTGTGTGTATGTGTGTGTGTGTATATATATATATGCCTGGAACAGTGCTTGCACTTCAATGCAATAAGAAAACAGGCAGGACCAATACATTTTCACTTTAGACACAGAATAAATTCTATTGTAAGAGTTTGTATTGTGTAAGACCACAGTACTCCGGAACTTCAGCATACATTGCCATACATATGGCAATCAATACCATAGTCTGCAGATTATAACTCTTGTTTTACAAAGTTTCTTCTGGCTTTCTGTATGCATTTATATACAAGGTGCTGTCCATCTTCAGTATCATTTTAACAGTTTGGATGACATAACACATGACCTGAACCTCATCTACCTGCACAACATTTTTAATAAGACATACTCCCTGCTTGAGGTGGCCCTACTTGGCAATCCCTCTCACACCTGTCTCTGCAAGGTCAAAGTAAGAAAGACTAAGAAGGAAGGGTTCAGCATTTGGATGCATTGTAAGGACCACACCGTTGCTTCACATTTACCTGACAACAAGGCAAGGAGCCAGATAGTCTCATGCCAAAGCTTGCAGAGGTATTAATGAAAATAATGTGGATTAAACACATAAATTCACATAGTGGAAAGGCTTACTTGCTGGTTCTCCAATATGAATAAATGCCAAAGAAGAAGTAATCTAAATGGTTATTAGCATAATTTGAGTGCTGAGTGCTGTTCTGCTCCAGCTACAAATGTGATTGAGACATATGCTTGCTCTGATGGAGGAAATTAGCAGAGGATTACCGTTTTCCCTAAGAAGATTAAACTAAGAAGAAAAAATAATTTGCTTTCCATTGCACTGCTATACCATCTACCATTAAAAGAAAGCAGACCCCATTAAAAAGGGCCATCAGTTTAATGGAAAGATTATTCTGACAGTTGCCAGCTTTACAGCCTGTTTAGTCATGTAAGTCAAACCCACATAAGAAGCAACAGCAGAAGCTGTTGCCCTAGCCCAGACAGTAGAAATGCAAAGAATTCATAATGACATCATTAAACAAAATTAGGAGATGAGGAGTTTGTTTTAGATTCCTGTCTTGTCGACATCATAGCATTATCCTGTGATCCCATCCCAACAGAGTAATCTATTCAAAACTGCCAGTTATGGGAACCGAGGACATGGACAAGAACCATCATATTCCCTTTACCCTGCCCAAGCTTTCAAGACATATTACAGAGTTCAGTATCTATGTGTTCTGACTGAAAGTTGAAGTATGTAGGAATAGTGTAAAACAGTCCCTCCTAGTATCCTCAAATCCATATTTCATGTGCCATACAGTCATGTGCCAGTCACGGGCTGCATGGTCCAAGGACACTGCTAATGAAGATGAAGGCAGTGGCACGTGCAAAAAGTCAAAGCATGTGGCCACTTTAACACAATGGGCCATAACACCTTTCCTCATTACATGACAAAAGACACCCTATCCACTCACAGGATTGCACAGTACTCTGTTACCAGTGCAGACAGAGAAAATGTAAGAGTTTTGCAGGTATTTTTAACTGTTTCACTAGCAGGATTTATAGTTTCTGCCTTTTCTGCAATAGCCATAGCTGAATAAAGATAAGCAGTAACTCTCTTGCATCCAAATGTTTCTTAGAACTACCTGGGTATTTTCTTGAATAGAACCATTTGGACTAGAAACAGCACTGATAAATCCTACTCATACCCTATGCACAGTTTCCCTCTGCCTCATTCAAGCTCTTCAAAACACAGGAAATAACAAACATTTGGCTCAGGAGCTTACCTGGAATTTTGCTCTGGTGAATCTGAACTCATTTCCCAGCTCTCTAAAGAGCCACAGTATAGGCACTAATTTATGATGCCTATTTGTATTAATTCCTGCATTTCTGTTCAATTGAAGTAGTCAACTGTGCTTAACTTTAGTCTACAATTAAAAGCAGCCATATCTAAACCAGCTGAACCACTGGTTACTACTGCCATGTTAAGGAAAACCTTAACCTTGCCTTACACAGCCCACTCATTTGTGAAGCAGACAAAAGGAAGCATTGGGAAGCAAATATGCATTAAAGTTAGTGACTGACTTGGGTCGGTCCCAAGCACAAGGGTGCATGGAGAATGGATGGAGAGGAGCCCTAAGGAGGACTGGGGGTGTTTGTGGACAAGAAGATTGACATGACTCAGCAATGTGTGCTCACAGACCAGAGTGCTAACTGTATCCTGGGTTGCTTCAAAAGAAGGGATTCTTCTCCTCTGCTCTTATGAGACCCCACCTGGTGGGGCCAGTTCTGGGGCCCTCAACATGAGCAGGATATAGACCAGCTGGAGTGAGTCCAAAGGAGGGATATGAAGATTTTTAGAGGACTAGAGCACATTTCCCATGGAAACAGGCTGAGGGAGTTTGGGTTGACAAGAGCCTAGAGAAAAGAAGGCCCTCGGAAGACCTTAGAGCAGCCTTCTGGTACATAATGGGGGCCTACAAGAAAGTTGGGCAGGGACTTTTCAAAAGGACATGTAGTGACAGGACAAGTGGCAATGATTTGAAACTGAAAGAGGATAGGTTTAGATTAGACATTAGGAAGAAATTCTTTACTGTGAGGGTGATGATACTCTGAAACAGGTTGACCAGAGAAGCTGAGAATGTCCCATTCAGTGTGGAAGTGTTCCAGAATGTCCCAGTGGAAGTGTTCAGTGTCAGGCTGGATGAGGCTTTGAGCAACCTGATCTAGTGTAAGGTGCTTCTGCCCACAGCAGGTGGCTTGGAACTAAATCTACAAGGTTCCTTCCAACCCAAATCATTCTATGATTTTAGTCACAGCTCTAAAAAAGTGCTAGAAAAAACAAACCCCTAAACCCCTGCTCCCTAATGGCATTGGCAGAGTGGATCCAGGAGGCGTTGTGATTCAGACACTCATGGCTGAGTCACCATTCTCCTGTGCTTCCTCATTGCTCTTGCCTGACAGTAGTTTATGGATGGTACAATTATTAGGCATCCCCTTTGCTTACCCTGTACCAGATTTGCTGTTTTTCCAACTGAGTGCTGACAAAGAGAATGATCTGAACATTTTGAACAATTCACTTCAATATTTCTGGATTACACACAGGGGAATTTTCCTTCCCTCTGAGCCTGTTTTTTGGATATGCAACTCAAACCAAAAGTTGCCACTTCATAAGTTCAGTGCAGAATCACAAAAAGCAAATAAAAGGCAAGTCTTATCCCCACCTCAGTAATGTAAATATCTGGTCTTGTTAGGCAGGTGTAAGGCAAATGTTTGGGTTTAATTAATAGAATGTATCAAACAAATAGATGCTTTTGAAGGCAAATGGGGGAGATACGTTTTGCAGCAGGAAAACATCCTTTTCTAAAGGACGAAAAGAACTACCTGTATCACATACTCAGAATGGTCTTGTTTATCCATTAAATGCTTTGTCTTGCTCCAGTTTCAGCCTTTGTATAAGTGTTCAGTACCTGTCTTACTGGTTATCTATGTTTCTCTTAATACAGATCTTTTACCTGTCAGTGTGCTGTCCATTGAATGCCAGCTGGGTTCCAGTGGCAATGCCAGGGAGCACAGGGCAGGGGCAGGGGACAGGCCAAGACAGATTGCCCTCTGACCAAGCAAGTATTCATCATTTACAGACAGCAAAAAATAAAAAGGCTCCTGAGAAAAGCAAATCATTTGATAGAGGTGACATTTAGCAGCTACTTTAACCCCAGTTTTGATTTTAGCAGTCAGTTCATCCAAGCACAATCAAATTGTCCATAGCAAAATTGCCATTATACCACTAAAATGAAATTTCCTCCTCCAGACTGAAGATTCATGTGCTGCAGGTATCCAAGACATGTGACACACTGAGGGAATGCAAGGGCTCAGGACTGCCTGTTTGGATTCAGGAAAGGAACTGCATATATAATCAGATAAAGGTCATCACAGATCCAAGTCCTGCAAAGAAGGAGGAAACTGCAAGGGCACAAAAATCTCTCACATGGGTGGCTGCTTTGGACACAGTACAATGTGCATTGAGACAAGACTACATCAGGGAGATGACAATGATTTTCTTAAGGAAACTATAATTGTCATGACTATAAACTGAAATCTTTCAGTAACAGAAAAAAAAAAAGAAAAATTGAAGCAACCTGAAAGATTTATAACTCTACACATTGAAAATAAACAATACTTTGTTAGCAATATCCTGCTCCTGATTTCTCGTGCCATGAGTTTAAATTGACCACAGTTATTTGCTTCTTGATAACTACTTCTCAGAACTGCATGGTATCAAGTTTTCCAGTGCCAAAACAGACTCTGACACAAGCAAACTAGATTTTGCTTTCAGGAAGGAATACCATCAGATTTACACTACTTAACAGACAGCTGTCATTTACCCAAAGACAGCTCAGACTTCAGTAGTAGGTCTTTGCCTTTCTGATCTGATGAAATGAAGCAAAAGCAATTAAGGAGTCATTTTTACAACATGGAAGGCACTTTTTACACTGCTTTCAGTTCTGCCAATATGGATGTCACTTTGATCCCATGGTCATTTTAGTCTTGTTTTCTTGTTTGTCTCTACCTGGTTTTTTTCCAACAATTCTCCTCATCCTTCCCTGAAGGAATTCCATGATGGGAACACAGATGTTTCAGTCCATTCAGGCTGAGGCAGTCGCTTCTTGCTGTCTAGACATTGTGGCTGTGGATGCTGGATGATTTCAATAGTAAGTGCCATCTCTCCAGCAGGCAAACAAACCCACCCACGGCTGATCTCGGCCTGCACAGCTCACAACCTGTGAAACAGCTGGTATTCTCAGTCCTCAATCTCTGAGTAAAGACCACAGGATAGAGAAACATTCAGCTTCTCCTTGCATGTTTATCAACCCCAAAGTCTGAAGCAAGACAGTCATTCACTACGTCAGGACAGAATATCATTCCAACATGCTCCAACAGCAGCTTATGTGACACAGGGGAAGCTGCCAGTCTGGATCTCAGCTAGGAGTACATCTCTTTCCCCTCTTTAAATCGACAGGGGTCTGGGCACTGGCTGCAGTGAGAACAAGAATAAACCCTTAGTGCTGCTGCGCTTGCAGCAGTGCTCTTCAAGCCACCCGCTCTCTCTCTGCTTCCTCATTAACATCCTCTAATTGCAGTGGCAGCTTCGGGCTGGTTTACACTGCCCAAAGCAAATGAGAAAATGCCCACCTTTCCACCAGAGGGTCATCTGCATAAACAATTAATGAACAGTTGCTGCCCTCAGCTAATGTCCTGTCTGTCAGGTTGATATAACCTAGGGCTAGTTAGATGTTCTGAACAATGATCAGTTGCTGTTAATGCTCCACTAGACTAATAAACTCCTGTTGGCAGGCTAAAGCATCAAGCAAACGCAGTGGGCTTCTTTATTAAAATATTGAAAAGACTGCATCCTGCTGTCAATAATGGTTTTGATCTCCTAAAAGAAGAAAAATACCTTGTGGCAGAAATGTAATTACAAGAGAAACACTGTACTTCCCTGATTTAGAGCAGATGGAGAAAAGGTCAGCTATCAATTAAGATATAGGATAAAATATTCTCGTATAAGGATAAGAAGAGAATGAATTAGAATAAATTCCTCTGTATGAGAATAAACGTGTTTTCTATTTCACTTATACTGCAAGAAGGTGCCTACACAAATTTAGAAGAAAAACTAACAGCCCCATGACAACATTTTAAGATGAAGACAAAACCACAGAAGTTTAATGGTGGGGGTATGGAATCACCCCTAAATGTGCGCAGTGACGGGCCCAGGTAGCATAGAAAGGACAGCAAAATTTGTCATAGGCAGGTGGATCCCAGAAACAGAAGGACAGACACATTAGATGAAGTAGTTGCATTTAAATCACCAGGTTAGATTTGCCATTGGTGCAAGTCAGAGTATGCTTGGCTTATTGAAGCAGGACAGGAAAAAGTCCTGAAATACACGTGAATTTTTTTTTTTCCAAAATACACGTGAATTTTCTTTTTTCCAAAAGAACCACACACTTTCCAAAAGAACCACACACTTTTCATTCCACATAGTCTTCAAAACATGAGACCTGTATTTAAGCAAGACCCGTCCTCTACAAGGTTGAATTTTTTGTTTCCTTTCAGCACTACCTCAATTTAAAAGAATGAGGGTTTTTTTTCTTTCTGGCAGAAAGGATATTTCTTGAACTATTATTATTAAGCCTGTCATTTTATGTTTTAAGTTTGATGTTGTTAATAGACAGAGCTGGGTCAAAAACAAGGAAACTCCTTGTGATGAAGGCTAACTGGAGGAAAAGAGTATGATTTTAGCTGAACAATTTCAAAAGCACCAAATATTTCCAGAATTGTTCATTAAAATAAAAGGTAGTTCGTTTAGTTTGGCTCTCATTAAAACAGCCTTTAAATGTCATTTTTCTAGGCCTAATTTTTTGAAAGACCACGTTACAGGAGAGTAAGAACAATTTTTACATTTTTACCCCTTTTCTGTATATAGGGAGAGGTCCTGTCCTGAAATTTTCATGCTGAAATAAGGCCTCTGCCTTAGATATATCCAAGTTAATTTAAAAATAACTAGAAATTACCATGGTAAAAGTATTCTTAATCTTTACTCATTAATAAACTCTTCAAAGTAAAATCATTTTTATGTTCTCCTGAAATACCCATGAGATTACAAGTTTCATTTAGAAATATTTTTAACAGATGTTCTGGGCATCTTATACATTATAAACATTCATGTACAGCATGAGCCATGCAGAATTAATAAATTATAAATAATCTTCTTCAGGGTTTACCATAATTTTTCTTTTGTTCATGGACATTTATCCTTGTGAGATTATTGCCAAAAACAAAAATGTTCTTTAAAGTTTAAAGAATCAACTAGACAGTTCATTACTGATTAATGGCACTTCAACTGCCATAAAAAACCTGTCATTTTATATGACTAAAAATTAAAGTCATATATTACTTGAAGTCCTTATGTAGTTGTCTACAACTTCTATCATATTTATCCCCTTTCACTTCTCACCCAATATATTTCTTTCATGGGTCCAAATAATGACTAAGACTCAGAAATACATCAGTGCCAAGCACTGGTATGACTGGTATGCACAGACAGGGCTGAACTCCTTTGTGTCATATAACAATATCACCAATAGCAAAGTTTAAGTACAGATAATTCTAAAGAGGAAAGAAATTAGGAAATGCATCTACACTTTGAGGACATTAATTTCTTTCTTATTGATGATTGCTCTGTGAGCTAAATCTATTTCAGATCTGTACATATAGCTGGACTCTATTTGTTTTGAAAAAAAGCCTTTTTTTCCCTGGCTTCAGTAGAATATGAATAGATATTAATTGTTGTCAAAACATCAGAGTTGCAGAAGATCATTTTCCTGTTGCTTGTGCTCTGATTCAATAAGCTTGTAAGCTTTTGCTGATTTAATTTCACACATGCCAATCACTTTCCAAATTTTGACTCAAGAAGTTAAAACCATGGTCCATCAATGCCTGCAAGCTGCTGAGAAATCAACTTGCAGCTACTACATGGTACATTCAGCACATAACAGACTTCTGCTTACTCTAAAGAAACATTCATGGTCACAGAAAGTGTACATCCCTGAAAAGGGTCTGAAAAAGTAACATATACGAAAAGATGGAAAACTCTCCTATTTCCATTTCCAAGAATATTTCTTGTGTAAATAAGAGATTTTTTTTTCTTTAGTGATACAAACTAGAAATTTAGTTTTGGGCTCTTTTTTCAATAAAAGAAGTATAAAAGGCATCCAGCTTAAAAACAGTGCTAAATATTGTAATCTTTGACCAATAATGAATTTCACTCCATCCTCCTCAACCACTGCCCAGTTTCTTCACAAAACATCAGTGAATTACATCTAAGATTTCTTTTTACATTGACTAATAAAACTTTTTTTTAAATATTCACTGCTAAATATGTCAGTAAAACCAATTTCAAAGCTATTTCCTAGCCTTCATAAATTCAAGTTTAACACTTTGAGGTAAATTTACACATAGAAAATAGTCAAAGCTATCCTACTAAATTCTAAATCTACACATAGAGGATTGAGGATATACTACATTTTTGGCAGCATTGATATTTACAGTGCACAGGTTGACTTATTCCATACACTGTATTTATACCACACATGTTAAAACTCTCATCTCAGTTTCTCAGATACTAGATCTCTAAATTCCAGCCCCATCAGTGCGATCCTTAAAATACAGGACTGTATTTTAAATTAAGATTGCTTCATTTTTTATAGTACAGAACAAACCCAATAAAAATTCAAACCAATTGTAGCAGGGATGAATAAAATGCTTACAAGGAGAAAAACAATATCTGAAACACTTAATCAGGTTTACCTGGCAGAAATTAACAACATTTATTTGATAGTATTCTACTACTGATGATAAACCAGTGCAATTTATAATGCTGCATCTCTCACAATTGTTTGGATCTGCTATTGTTTGGTGACTTAAGTGCCTTGTTTTGCATTTGTTTCTGAGCAGATGGAGGGTGAATTCTGATTTTGGTAATTAGTAGATGGGTCACTGAAAATAATTTTTAGTTAGTTCATATGTTAGATCTTG